>NC_140073.1:91814439-93159426 GCF_964194135.1 Talpa europaea
AGAGCCAGAAGCAAGTAGCACCGCCCTTCTCGTGGAGGATAAAGTTTACATTTATTCCATTCTCAGTGAAATTTCAGCACTCATTTTGACTTTCTACTTTGCCTTCTATTCTTTTTACAAGAGAAGCCATAGCTATTAAAGTTTGTCATTAAAGTGTCTTACTACGGGGTAAGTGATGCTTTTAGGAAGGTGTGAATGTGAGTGTTGATAGGCATGTTGGACTTAGTAGAGCTGCTTCCCTTAAATTATCTATTTCATTTGTTTTATTGGTAGTTGAAGTTGGCCTTGGACTTGCTGATTCATTTTTAGCAGTTGTGTAAGAAGTGCCAGTATTTGTCACTTCTCTTTGGTCTCTTTTCAAATCTCCTTTTGAGTCTATCATTTATCATCTTTGGACATCCTGCCAACTCTGTATTGCCTGCAACCTTTGTCTTCCTTGCTAAGAAAGGTGCTCTTTATAGGTCAGAGCTAAAGATGATTGTTTTGCCAAAGGTATTTTTTGAGAGCGTGTACCATGCCTTAAACATGGTGTATATATATATTCCCAAATGTTATATATATAAAGGTTTTTTGCCTACCTCAAAAGTTAATTATGATGTCAAGGAGGTGCCATTTCTTAAGGACCCCCTCTAATTTCCATATTTTCTGCAGGGATGTAAAGTATCAAATAGAGGGTGAGATATTTATCAAGGCCAGGATCTGAAGAAGTCATGCTTCTGGACCAAGTGCTCTTTTTCTGTGGGCAGCAGTGGTCCAGAGGCTCATGTGAGGTTTCCTAAATTTACAAACCTGGCTAGTCATCATTTCCTGGAATGCCTGGGAGTTGCTCATCCTGTTGGATCCCAAGCATGTGCCTTCCAGTAATCCCATCCTTTGGCAAAGAAGCACAATGCACTGTGGGACAATGATTAATGTATTTTCCCAAGAGAGGACTCATAAAATACAGGGAAGACTAGCACCATAGTTGAAGGGTTTACTCCCTGCAAAAGGTGGATGAAGAGATTGAGCTCTGGTTGGGGAGGACTATTTTGCACTACACCCTTATGTGTCTGGTCCACAGTGCTCAAAACATAACATATATGTGGAATTTTCTTAGTCATATGAGAACATCTAAGTCTCAAGAGGCTCTGAAATAGCATCCAGCCATTCTTCATCATGATGTGGGGCTCAGGGAATACTCTACCCAGGGAACAGTATAGACAAACATTTTTGCAGATACCGTAAGAATCTCTCAGGTGACCCATGCCCCATCTGTGAGGGCCTTGAAGAAACCAGAATGCTTTAGTCTAACACAAAGATTTTTTTCCCCTCTGGAGAACATAAAACTCCACTGTAAACTTGTTCTGCAACAAAGACCGCAGTAAGAGCCTACTCAGCAATGTCTCAGCAGATAATTTTTAGTTCAGAGTCTCCGTGAAATGATTCTAAATGTAAAACGACTTTCAGATACTATAGTTAGTCATTTGCTTTTTCATTTACCCTAATGTGTTTTGGTTGTGAAAAATAAAACGGTCATGTTAACACAAACCTATATCCTGAAAAATAGATAAAGATAAATATAGGTGCTTGGAGGAAAAGGAGTACATGGTAATAGATTATAAATCATGCTAAGGAAAATGAGACATTTTTATTTTGTGCTTTCCTCATTTGACAGGTAAAATCTCTGCAGTTTTGGAGAATTTTGATAGAATAAGCCTATGCGGTTTAGGTTAAAGTGGAAATGAAAATACATCTAATCCAAATGGAAGCAGTATTCTGTTGGTTGACTTTTCACCAGTTTTCAGTTTAGTAGGCTAGAACAAGCTGGGGACTGTATTGAGGGGATACCACAGGCAGCATACTAGGATCCTTATACACGCTGTAAGCCTCACTTTGCTCAGTTTCCGATGGCAGTGATTCTAGATTCCCTATAGTGCTTTTGTGAGGAGTGGAGAAACCACGTGTCATCCGTGGGTGTGTTATGCCCTCCCTCATTTTCATTTATTCATTCAGAGAAATCTTTGTGATGCTTACAGAACTCTCTCTTCCTTATTACTTCTATATTCTAGGAGCTTGAAATTATTGAGAGCTTGAAAATACTGAGAAAGCATCCTGGTCATTTTTCAAAATTAGATCACCTAAAATGAAATGATTTTGATTTTGCTAAAGCCAAATCCCCTCAGGTGCAAGCTCCAGCCATACTGTTTGAGTTCTTAGTTCTCTCAACAAGTCACTCTTCTTCCCACTATAGGAACTTGGTTTCTTATCGTTTAGTTCACCTGCTCAAATACCATCTACTTAGACAGCTGGTCCACATCTTTGTCAAACAGCTCTTCCTTGTTAACATGCTGTTTCCTTATTGATTTTCCTTCATGGAATTTCTGACTACCTAAAATTATGTTTTTTCCATATTTATTGCTTGTCTTCTCCCTCTGAAATATTAACTGTATGAGAATGAAGATGTTGGGAATCAAGTGATAAAATGTATCAAGAATGGCATGTTCGATGAATGAATGGCCTATTTGTCTGACTCAGAAGATGATGAAAACTCAGGGGTTTTGATAAACTGGGATTTGTTAATAATTCTCAATGCTTACTAAGAATTAGCAAAATGCCAGACATATAGCTAATTAGATAGGAGTAAAACATGTAAAGCACCTAAGCTACTTCTTCACTTTACAAGACAACTAGATATTTGTCTGTATTATGAAATGATCACAAGAAATCTAGTTACCTCCAGGTACTATTTTATAGATGTGAAAGGAAGGTTAAGGAAGGTCACAGATCACACAGGGCTACACAGACAGTTGGTATCGAAGCAGGTATTTGGACAAATGCTTTTTACAGTTTGAAGGAAAGCTTTAGCCATGTGCTTCCCACTCTGCTGAATACTTCATGCCTGGTGTCACTTTCCCTGTTCTACAGAGGGAAACAAACATGAAAAGCTCAATCAACTTGTGTAAGGTCTCATAGTTACCTAGTGATAGAATGGGGACTTGAATGTAGATAAGATGAAACCTATAATCTTAGACATCATCTCCTTAGTATAAGAACTTGCTATTGGAACAGGCATTTTTGAGGTTTGTGAAAGGGATAGCCCTTCTCTATACCAGCGAAGACCCATCCATTGCTAGGCTACCAATTCATAATGAATAGTTCAATTCAGAAAAAAATAATAGAAGCAGAATTTCTAACTATTTGTCTGGAACGAGCACCAGTTGGCCAATGTGCATTTCTTGAGAAAGCACCTAAGAATGCATTTTAGATATCTGATAACTGAAAGGTTGATTTGGGTATGTAAAATTAACAGACAATTATGGTAATACCTATTTATATATTACTAGATATGATTCCATTTTGAACTGCAATGCAGAGTGTAAAGTTTAGCACTGTTGTTCTGTGAAACCACAGGCTTTCCTTTTACACAGAACTTTTTAGGGACTCAGTTCTCTCAGTGGTATAAGTCACCTATAGGGAATAGTGGATACTGTAGCTACCTTTTGCCTGCTATTTCATTCCATCTCCATGTTTGGTATTATTAGCCTCACATGTTAAACCAATGTAGTCACAACCTAAGAGGGAAGGAAACCTGTGCATCATTGTCCTGTTTTTCCACACAATATCCATGTGAAGGACCATGCTTGCATGTCCAGAGATTCAAATTGTGTTCGGAAAAACTCCCTAAACTCCAAGACCAGTTGGTTCAGCAAAAAGAAAATGACTGCCACCAACATCATTGCATTCTAAGATGCCAACATTTCACAGAACTTGTATTACAAACACTCACACTTACAACCCTGTGTGATCCTGCCTGTGCCTGTGTTTGATGCTCACAATTAACCAGATGTGTGGGCAGGGTGGGTGTTATTAAGCCACTTTAGAGGGGAGGAAATTGAGGGTAATAGGGTTTAAAGAGCTTGCCCAAGGTCAGGCAGCTAGTAAATAGCAGAGCCAGCATTTGAACCAAAGCCTTGGGACTACAAGTTATATAGATTTTCTGCTGCCCCACATCTCCCCCTTGTCAAAGAGAACCTGTCAGTAGTGATATTATAGATTCTGAGCATCTTCTCTGAAGATTTCCTTACTAAGGTTTGCCTCTGGAAGCTGGGACTTAAGATGTAACATATCTTAGTGCCAAGGGTACATCAGCTGTAGCATTTGATGTCAGCCCTGCTACTTTAAACCTGTGGAAGCAGTGAGTGGTATTTGTTAGCCAGGACTAACATTGTAAGGTTTTCAGCTTCTCAAATGACTTTCATTCTGTGTCCTCTAGAGCCTTTTGGCAGCTTCTTGCAAGAATATCAGAGAGAGAGAGAGGTGGGGATGGCATTTCACAACACTTCTTTCCCTTAATGTGTGTGCTCTGGGATCCAGCAGAGATTTCATTTCTCAAACTCGTCCTTTTACCCACTGTCCCTCCCACGGCTCAACTTTTGTTTTTTTTCTATGTTTTGAAAGAGTCGCAAAATTTATCAAACCTAAGTGTTTACTCAGGGAATGGAATTGACAGATAAGTGGCTCAGTGACTTCAGCTGAACATGCCTAGAATCACGGTTAAGAGATCAAGTGATTCAGTACAAAGTAAAGCCTTAGGCAGTGGCGGAATGGGGTGTAGCCAGGCCAGAAACGACTGCTTGTTTTTCTAGAACCCTAAAGACTTCTAAAAACCCAACTGACTTGTGCAGAGACCTGACCAGTAGAAGGCAATAACTGCCTAAGTATCTGATTGGGAAGAATGCTGTTTGCACACAGGTCCCGACCTTACAAACCAATAGATGGTGGAATATATTCAAATAACTAAACTTCCCAAGTAGAAGCAACACATACGCCAATTGATATAGACAATGCAAATCAACTCCACCACTTTTTTTTCATTGTAGATACATGAGTTTTGGACTTTCCATCCCAGGGTCAGGATGCTGCCCCTCTGTCATGCCCTAGCGGTAGCTGTTCTCCAGGTCTTTATCTTCTCAGAAAACTGGGCATTTGCCAAGAACATCAACTTCTATAATGTGAGGCCGCCTCTTGACCGTAAGTAGTGGTTGCCACTCTAGTTCATGACCCTGGGGCCAGAGGAAACATTCCGTTTATAACTACACTAAGACAAATTTTTGCCATTTGTTTAAAGTGGCTTAAATTTCTGCTAAATTCTCAATAGGGTCCTTTAACAATCTTTCGAGCACTGTCCCTCAGTATGATTTAGCAGAGGATAGTTAGTATTACTGATCTCATTGGAGAAGGATATTATTGACTAGAAAGTTCCTGCATCAATCATGTATTCTTTCAAATGGGCACTAGCAATTTGGAAATGGATTAGTATGTTCAAATTTGGAGGGAAGTGCTGTTTGGGTTTTCATTAATATTCGGCACAGTCACTATTGCAAAGGCTATATGAAACTCAGCTTTTCTCTAATAATTTTAAGAAACAATATATAATCTGTAGGCTAATATAAATGTTATATACATATTAAATCTCCTCTTCTTCCTCTTCAGACAAGTATCTTCTTTGAGATACTTTATTAGACAAAGTGTTGGGTGAAAATTGTTGGATATAAATAAATGTGAACCCCTATATTTCCCACACCTGTAAGGATGTGGGAACATGAGAAAAGCCTTCACAGCTCCATATTCCTAGGTCCTTCTCCTGAAGCTCAGTATTCAGGAGGGAGGGATGCAGAGTATTTTTTTCTCCGCTTCCCTCCCCCTCTTTTTTAGAGCAGCTTTCCTGACTATTGATGCACAGCCAGGTTTGGGAGGCACTGTTTCCTCTCCTCCTAAAGGAGGTGTGTGTGCACGAACACCACATACATAGAACCATCATTGACACATTCTGGGATTGGTAATGACTATATACTAATAGCTTAATGGCATGGCATGGCCATAGTTTTCATAAAACCCAAATTGTTGACAAATTTGAATTTTTTAAGCTTAATATATTTTTATGAGAAAGAAGAAAATAAGAGCTAATTACAAATAATTTTTATTTTTTTCCTAAATATGTGTTTAAGGATGTGATATGTTGATATCACACAATTTTAATTTGCAACAAGTTTTTCTCCCTTTACTCTACATTTTGAATATTTTCCATGTCTTTGAAAGTATTTTAATGCCTTATTGCTATTTGAGCCAATTCCCCATACTTTATACTAGTCACACACACACACACAAACTAAAATTGTTAATGCCTCATTGAAAGTCTTTTAAAATGCCATTTTCCTCTTCAGTTGGCTAGTGACCTTAAAATACATTCTTGGAATTACAATTACTAAATCAAAAAGGGTATGCCAATTTATATTTAACTTCTTATCCACCAACATTGAGTATTAGTATTTCTTTTAAACTGTACTGGTTTGACAAGTAAATGGATTTTCATTATTTTTTCCTACCTAATATACTTATGTATAGGTAAAACTGCAATATATTTGCAATACATCTTCCCTATATCTGAAATATCCACTCCTGTGTTATTTGCCCTAACTATAGGATTGTTTGGGGTTTACTTTGTTACAAAATGGGAGAACTGAGTTCTATATATAGCCTAATCTATAGAGAAATGTTAAATTTATTATTCTTTGACTTCTTGCCCATTAAAGTAACAAGGTAAATGTCTAATGAAAAGGAATACAAAAAGAACATACTATTTATTCCAGACTGCCAACAACTCATAATTCCTTCTCTCCGTAACAATGGCCTGAGCATTAAGGGCCCAAGAATTACTCTTTCTTATATTCGATGTTAGATTCCTGGTTGAGGTCTAATTTTATGATAATTGACATAGCAAATGAGATTACTTACTTGAGGTTAAATATAGCTGTTAATGGAAGTGCCTGTGGATGGGAACCAGCATAATTTGAGGTGCCAGGGACTCTACCAGGTATATATATATATATTTTTTGCAACTCCTTCTTATTCTTTACTATATACCTCTATTGTAAGTATTATTGTTTCTTAGAAGTTAAGAATCACACAGCCTATGAGTAGAAAGGACAGAATCCAAGTTTAGGTTATTTGACGCCAGTTATTTCCAGGGACAACACTACAGCAAATTGTTGATTCCAATACTGCCACAACCTTTGCCTAACATGTGCATTTTAATAGAAAATAACATGCATTGAATATTAGTATTGAAAGTGGCCTAAGGAATCATTTTCATTATTCTGAAGTAGATATTTATAGATGAAATACTTGAAAGAAAGAAAATGCCTCAAAGTCTGGAGTTAGTCCAGATTGCTAGCAAAAGAAATCATAAGGATGATGACCTGTAAATTTTGCTTGATCTATAAAAGTGGCTATAGGGCCTCCCCGGTGGTGAAGCGGTTGAGCGCTGGGTTGCGAAGCTGCCCGCAGCCTCTGCAGCGCCGGTTCCATCCCCGGCTGCTCCCCGACCACCGGAGGAGGGTCCCACATGGCGCGCAGACCTCTCCTGCCGCCGGCTGCTCCCCTCAGCAGTGTACTTCGGTCCTTCTGCCTTCTCTGCTCGCCACTCTGGCGAATTCTCTCACCCTCCCACGCTTCTGACTGTACCCAGTGCTTGTATAAATAAATAAATAAATCTTAAAAAAAAAAAAAGTGGCTATAATTTGTGCCATATTTGATGTTTGAAATGTCTTTTTTAACCTTACTGTTTTGTTTTGCATTTTTCTTTAAAGCTACACCATTTCCAAATAGCTTCAAATGTTTTACCTGTGAAAATGCAGGGGATAATTATAACTGCAACCGATGGGCAGAAGACAAATGGTGTCCACAAAGTAAGTGTGTTGACTTTGAAAGATCTATGTAATCTCACCTCATTTGGGTCTCTCTTGACCAGCCCTGAGTGGAGGCATCTTATGCTAATCCCGATTACAAATCAATGAGCTGAACATGTTCTGAAGAAATTAGATTTTTAAAAGACTATCCAGACATCAGACATTTGGAAAATGTTTGTTGACAGAATGAATGGATGCTTTGATCAGAGAGGATTTCCCTAACTACCTAAAGAATATACATTTGTTTTGATCATTTTGGTGTAAGTGCAAGCCAGCCATGTGGTGATTTGGAAGTAGAGCAGGGCAGGAAAAGAGATGTGTAAAAATACCTAGCCTCTTTAATGAACAGGAACATGGCCAGCTGGTGAGAGATGGAGAAAGGATCTGAAGGAAATAAGGACCAAGACATATAGGCTCTACTTTTTCTGATAGTTTCAATTTCACTGTAAATATGATGGGAAAGCAGAAGGGTGTTTTCAATTAGGGAGTATGAGCTGCTAGTTGTGTTCTGTGATAATAGTTGCTGTGTGGAGAAAGCATAGTTGCAGGAACAGAAGAAGAGGGTAACTAGGGAGATTTTTCATTGTCTTCAAGCAGAAGACGGAAACTTAAACTAGGTGGTAGAAATAGAATGGGTGAGGAGATGAATGATATAACATATACAAACTTGGAAGTAAAGCAGAAATGATGTACTGCTGGATGATTTAGAATTAAACTCTAAAGCTATAAGAAGATCAGGCTAGTCAGACTTTAGGATGCACTGTTTTTTAGGTTTTCAAATGTAAAAAGCAAAGAAAAAAAAACTTTTCCATAGTTAGTTTACCCTGTTTGGGAAACTTTTGTATCACATAATATCTAGCAATGAAGTAATCCTCCTCAAGTTCTACAAAATTCATTTTGAGTTGCATCACCTTGCATCACCCTGGTACCAAAACCAGACAAGGACACCACCAAAATTAAAACTACATGCCAATATCCCTGATGAATGTAAATGCAAAAACTCTCACCCAAATATTAGCAAACCAAATTCAGTAACGCATAAAAAAGATCATACATCATGATCAAGTGGGAGAATCAATGAGATAGTTCTCCCAACACACCTTCAAAGGATGGACACAAATCATATGATTATCTCAACAGAAAAAAACATTAAAAGCCATATATATAAGCCGGTAGCCAACATTACAAACAATGGTGAAAAGCTGAGCACCTTTTCTCTAGGATCAGAAACAGGATGCCACTCTTACCACTTGCACTCAACACAATACTGGAAGTTCTAGTTAGAGTATTAGGTAAGAAAATGAAAAAAAGTGTGTCCAAGTTAGAAAGAAATATATGAAACAGTATTGCAGATGACAGGATTCCCTATTCAGAAAGAACTACCCCCCCCTCAGGGGGGGTAAAAAAAAAAAACAACAACAAAGAGCTGTTAGAACTAATAAATTCAGGAAAGTTACAGGGCACAATCAGTGTACCAAAATTAGCTGTGTTTTATGGCTATTTTTTGATTGGGTTGTTTTCTTTTTGTTAAGTTGTATGAGTTGTTTATAGATCTTGGAAATTAGCTCCTTATCAGATCTGATATGCAAATAACTTCTCCCATTTAGTATGATGTTTTTGGTTTAATAGTAATTTCTGTCACTGTGCAATGCTTTCTAGTTGATGTAGTCCTTTATTTTTGGTTTTGTTTACTTTGTTGTTGGAGTCAAGTTCCCAAAGATACCTCTGAAGCCAATGCTGGAGTGTTTTGCCTATGTTTCCATCTATGTATTTATGGTGTCAAGTCTTACATACAAGACTTTGATCCATTTTGGGTTACTTTTTGTATATAGTGTGAGCTAGTTCTCCCAACATTTGTTGAAGAGACTTTCCTTTATTGTATATTCTTAGCTCCTTTGTTGTAGATTAACTGTCCATAGAAGTGGATTTATTTCTGGGCTCTCAATTCTATTCCTTGGTCTATGTGTCTAGTTTTATTCCAATACCATACTATTTTGATGACTATAGCTTTGTAGCAGTCTGGGTGTATGCTACCATCACTCTGTCAAAAGGTAGGGTATCCTTCTTGAACTATTTGCTTTAAATTCCCATAAAAATTGGGTGTGTTAGAACAGTAAAATGGGGTATTGAGTCCACTCACTTGTGCTTTATCTTCATGGACCATACTGTTCTTTGAATTGTACCAAAGTACTAGTCTGTGCATATGCTACAATATGTCACACATTAATCAAAGCCATCTTTCATGGGAACATGCCTGGGTCTTAGCATTCCATCTCTACTGAAATGTGCAAACCAATGAGTAAAACTGATTTTTCCACTACCAAGAAAATGTCAGAGATTGGAAGTGTGAGGAGAATGGACTCTTCCATGCCCACTCTGAAAGCTGGACTCAAAGCAGTCAACATGAAATGACCCTACATTCTTGCTTGCAAGACAGCACATTCTTGGCTACATCAGTCAAGCCTCAAGGATGCTAACCATCTGGAATTCTAACTGAGGGTGTAATTTCTTACTTTTCAGTTTGTCATTGTTTAGGGGAGTGATAATCAACATTTCTTGGGGCAAACAGTCCGGCTGCTCTTGTTCTTTGTGGTCTCAGCTTTCCTTTTCACCTTATACTTTTTCTGTGGCCTGCTGCTGTTGTTAAAAGAGGGTCTCTCTGTAACCGGATATGAAAAGAATGACATTTCTTATTTTACTTACCCTGGCTTTTATTCTGACTTTCTAGGGCTGCTTTTGCATGTGTGACATTCTATATGAACCCATGCAGTTACCAGTTTTCAATTGTTATTTGTTTCAGGCATACATTAAAATGCCATTCTAAAACTTCCAGTGGTTCCCTTTCTTTCTGAATCCAGAAGTCTCCTAGGCTGGGAAAGCATGCACAGTACCATCCAGTCTAATACTAGCTCTACAGAGAGGCAGAATAGTGTTCTGCTTAAGTGCACACAGCCTAGAAAACTACCTGGGTTAGTATCCTCCCTTCCACTACTTTCTACCTGTGACTGTGGGCAAGAAACTGTGCCTCAGTTTATTTATCTGGAAAACGAGGACATTAATGACTTCATCTTAAGTCTTAAGAGAATTGAATGACTGAAAGCATGTTACAAGTACTTGACTGAAATTCTATGGGAACTCAACCTGAGGGGGTGGGGGAAAGCAAATATTGTTTAAAAAAAAAACAAGTATTTGGCTGATGGTACAGACTCAATGTGTTTTGTTATTCAAAGCTCACAACTGTATGAAAATGCTGGGCACTTCTTCCTTTTAGTGAAGAGAAAACAAATGCAAAGGTTCTAATGTGCCTTGCTCACTTGTGGCAGAAGCAGTTCCTTAAGCCCACTGCTTTCCCTACTCTTCTATTACATTGTTGCTGCAATAAACTAAGAAGCACTTCATTACCTGAAACAATAGAAGAGGCAGAACTAAAGCAGAATGTACTAGAATAATGAATGAAATCCCATTCTTGAAAGAACCCTAATTAATACAATGTGAGTGGCTAAAGCTGTAAGGATATCTCTGCATGGAAAGGAGCTAACTATAGGGGGTTGAGTGGGCAGACAGAATAAGAGTTAAAGAGGAAGAAAAAAAATATTTTGATAAGGATAAGTCAAACAGTGGATTAGATCATGAATAAGAAGTAGATGAGTAGGAAGGCAGTCTTGGTGTGTAATTGGAAACTCCTGCTTTCTGTTTCAGTTCACCATATAGCCTATTAGTATGCAAGGAACAAATGGTGACTAAGATACCAACAAGTGTTTGGACCCATTGCATTTACACGTACAGTTGTAATTTTGCTTTAGTGTTACAAGCATGTGCTTCAGAGGGAGAAACAGAGATACTGATTCTTTCATTTGAAATGAGCAGACCTACAGTTTTGATGAAAAATGTGTCCAATTTTTTCTGAGATTTAGCTAGTACCAAAAGATGGATGCCCATTTATATTCATTTTCAGAATTCACATGTGCTTCAGAAGCTGATGTGTTTTCAAAAGTGCTACCTAGAAACTTTAGATTTCAGTGCCATTACATTTCTTGCTTAAGGATCATTTGGAATTTTAGTCACTTCTGAAGTGATTGTTGATGCCTCTTTCGCAATGTAGAAATGAAGTTGTCTTTATTTTATTCTGCCTAGATACACAGTACTGTTTGACAGTTCATCACTTCACCAGTCATGGAAGAAGTACATCTATCACCAAAAAGTGTGCCTCCAGAAGTGAATGTCATTTTGTGGGCTGCCACCACAGCCGCGATTCTGAGCACACGGTAAGGAATGTGTGTGCAGTTACTGTTCTAGGGTTGCTAGCTAGGGATGGTTCATTCCACACCACGAAGGGGCAGGAAGGATAAGTAATGTGTTGAATACATTTATTCTTGAGGAAAGACTCCATTGCCGTGATGCAATGAAAACCAAAGAGAAATTGAAGATTTTCTGAATTTCAGCCAGAAATACTGTTACTAAAAAATGAATAATAATTCCCTTACTCCAGAGACAGACCGTAGACCTGAGACTCTGGGTGAATTGTCCGAAGGCAGCTCTGAAGGCCCAAAAGCAAACTATCCATGAGAGAATGACAGACTACAGAGCCCAGCTCTATTTGTTCATGGCCAGAAATCACCAAGAACACTGTACAGGGATGCTTGAAAGAGGAAAATGGTGACACCTTCTACTAAGGAAACCCTGATGAAGTGAGAGTCTGAAAGATTAACCTCAGTTTGATATGATGAACTAGAAACATATTTTACATCAGTTGATCTTAATTTCATGAAGTTTTAGAATTTGATTTAGCCAGTATGTATAGAAAATGGTTCTGACACCAGTGGCTTTTAGGTCTAGCTATATATGATAACCACTTGGGGAACTTTTACAAAAGCTAGGTGGTGGTGCCATGGGAGCACCCAAGAACATCTGAAACAGAACCTCAGGGCAGGATCTTGAGCATCAAGCTCTCTATTTTTTAAAGATCCTCCAGGTAGAAACCATGACTCAGACACTTTCCTAACCACCCTGGCAACCCCTGTTGATGGCTAGGTGTGCCAAGCTGAGGCTCTGTGCTAAGGCAGGAGATTGCCTCCTTTGAAAACACCTTGTGCTTTGAGGGAGCAAGCCTTTTTCACTGCTCAGCAGACAATGACTAAGCCATAGCTGCTATGATGATCAGAATTGGGTGTTAGCATCGACAGTGGAGACTTATTATCCCCGAACAAACATGTAGTGTTGAGAAAGAAAAATCAATGACCAATCCCAAAGCTTCCTAGCTTTTGTTTTTGTTTCAATGTGTTCCCTTACAAACCTTTAAAAGATGTGTTGACTCCATCAAGGGGTCCTATTCAGTTTCCCTTCCTCTTCACTGATGCTTGGGTTGACACAGATAAATCACATTTAAGGTGAAAAGACTCTCAAGATGGTCCTCACTTGCAGGTCAGTGAGGGGAAGGGTATGGGCAACTCAGATTGGAAAATCAACTAATTCTGCCTGGCATCAGAACACAAGGAGCCTCTCTTTTTAAATTCTTTGTCTCACTGTTCTCCCTATTATTCACTCTCTATCCCCTCTCTTCCTTTTGTAACAGGAGTGTAGGTCTTGCTGTGAAGGAATGATCTGCAATGTGGAGTTACCCACCAACCACACTAATGCCGTCTTCGCCATAATGCACACTCAGAGGACGTCTGGCAGTGGTGCCCTCACACTCTCCCTAAGGTTGCTTGCCGGCGTCTCCATGCTCCTGTGGCTATGACAGCATTTCTAGGCAAGGCAGAGACCAGTCCTATGAAGCACAAGCTAAAAACTGTGTGAACAATGAACTTCTGAGTGAAGATGTATCTTGCACATGGTGAAGCGTGCACATTGGACCCCACAGCAAAGAGCCAGTTGTTTGCACAGCAAAAATGCTCTGCATGAGGCCACAAGATTGAGGAAGGGGATTTGGCAGGCTGACGAGATTATCTGGCACCATTTTCCCATTCAAATGGGCTGCACTTTGTTACTTCCACAGGAGGGGTCCAACGGCATCTATGAGGGGCGATTGCAATAGCCTAGCTGTCCCTGCCTGACCAGGACTTTAGCTGGAAGGACTCCCTGAGTGTCTGAGATCTAATCTTTTGCCCAATGAGAAACCAGCTTCCCCACCAACCAGATAATCCATGGGAAAGACAGCTACAGGAAGAAAATTCCTGTTGAACCAATATGGAATCCACTTGCTGATTGTAGGGAGAAATAAAGCTTTTAAATTATATAATTAAGACACATGCTTGTTTGTTTCAGAGCTCAGAACACATTTCCAGTGTCATAAAGGAGGTCACTAAAGTTTTGTGGGTGATATATTCTGGCTTAAAGTATAAAATTTCATGCCAAGGTAACTTAGATTTTTTTCTCTGGGGGGAAGTACACTAAACTGGAGAAGAAAAACATGGCCAGTGTTGGTGACCAGAAGGCCTAGTGTGCAATGCCTAACTTTTGAGTTCTCCCAGTGAAAGTCTTAGGCACTGTACGGACTCCAATATAAGGTGTCTCCAATATAATTTAAAAATGAGAATAAAAAAGTAAATTCAACTAGAATATAGTACATGAATTTTTTTTTTTTAAAGTCCATTGCATTAGGGACCTGGAATGCCAAGTGTCACAGACCTCAGACTAATTTGCCTCAGTGAGCAGCAAAATGAAAAATACTCTGGCATCAAAATGTCCAATAAAAATTGGTGTTGTGAGGACAAGAAAGGAGGAGAATATGTAGATTTGTTGTTATAAAAGAATTAAAGGGATAATCTATGACTATGGGAAGGGAATGGCCTGTCAGGGGTACATTTTTAATGGGTCTACATTTTAAAATAAAATATGAATTCTCATCCATCCATCATTTTCTGAGGAAAAAACCCATTGAAATGAACAACTTCCCCTAGCAACCAGGAATGTTTAAACTTTCCCTAAATTCAACCCTGAGTGAAGTTAGCAGCCAGAAGTTATAGGCATGATTTTCCACTCAGTCTGCATTCTGACAAGCCAATCACTGTGGGAAACAAAAGGGAAGGAGGTGGGTGGGTTTCTTTTACTCACTGTGAGAAGACGTATAAAGCCGTGAAGAGTGTGAAATGAGCAATATTTACTGGCAGGACTTGAAAAGTGAGATGGGTGTGGAATCCAGAAAACAGATTGCACATTTGTGAAATTACTAACTCATGCCAAAGTTTTGTGGCATGCAGACTGCCATCTTATACAATTTTGCTCTGACTTTTGGATCTTGGACATTTTTTACTTTGTTCTTTGTTGTCTGATTTGTGAAGGGAGCCGTGGTAATGCTGGATGTGTCTTGGTGGGAATTTGCCAGAAGAGAAAGGCTAGTAGCATGAAGGTGAAAGTCATAATTGGAGTCTCCTTATAGGTACAGTTCCACTATGAAACAGCCCAGCAGCTTCTAGCACCCTTCCCCCTTTGCCCTCCTAATTCTGTCTCCTTTGAATCCCTCTCCCTCATTGCCTTGGCCTCTATTTCATCAGAGGCAGAGGATAACCCCATCTTTAGTGTCTTTGGGTAAGCTACAAGGTGAAAGGACTTTCATAGCTCAAGCCCAGGAAGACTATTAGGCAAATCAGGGAATCTGCATTTTTAACAAGTATCTGATCATGATACTGTTGATTCTAACACTGGTAGTCTGAGGGCATCCTTTCAGAAATAATGTAGGGACTCAGCATAAGGCTTTAGAGACTTAGACTGAGCACATCATAAGGCCTGGAACCATATAATACATAGAAGAAAACATAGGCAAAACACTTTACAGCATAAGCTTCAGTGGTGTCTTTGTGGATTTGTCTCCAGCAGCAAGGAAAACAAGAATATAAACAATTGGAACTATATCAAGCAGAAAAGCTTCTACACAGCAAAAGAAACCATCACTCAAACAAAAAGATACCGAATGGGGGGAAATACTTGCACGCCACACATGTGACAAGGGGCTGATATCAAAGATCTACAAAGAACTCATACAATTCAACAAAAAGAAAATAAACCAACCAAAAACAGTGGGCAGAACTAAATAAGTATCTCTCCAAAGAAAACATACAGATGGCCATCAGACACATGAAAAATGCTCATCATCACTTATTTTCAGAGAAATGTAAATCAAAAGCACAAGGAGACACCATCTCACACCTGAGAGGATGGTCCATATCAAAACAACAAAAACAAGTGCTGGTGAGTATGTGGAGAAAAAGGAATTCTCTTAGACCATTTGTAGGAATGTACACTGGTCCAAAGAGGTTTATCAATATTAAAAATAGATCTCCTAGACAACCCAGCAATTCCACAAATAGCTATCTGCCCAAAGAATACAGAAACACTTCAAGGGGAAAAAATACACTCCTGTGTTCATTATGGCACTATTTATAAAAGTCAAGCTATGGAAACAACCTGTGTCCAAATACAAATGAGTGGATCAGGAAGATGTAGTGTATATATACATGATGGAATACTACTCAGCTATCAAAAATGATTAACTCTTGCCATTTGTGGCAGGCAACATGAATGAAGATAAGGGGATTATGCAAATGAAAATAAGTAGAAGGAGAAAGAAAAATGCCTGATATTGTCACTTATACGTGGAATATAGAGAAACCAAGCAAAGGGTCAGATAAAACCAAAAAGAATTAACTTTAAAAAGTGCACTATAGAACTGAAGATACCAGAGAGGGAAGGTAGGAGAGACGTGATAGCAAAGTCAGGAGAGAGCACGGTGGACTATGATGGTGGACGGTGGGTGTTTTGGTGGTGGGTGTGGTAACAACACCTGAAGGAGATCTTGTACCTCTAAATCACAAAGAATAATGTAAATAAATGTTACCTCAACTTAAAAAATTAAAAAGATACAATAAAAATTCTGGGGTTGAAGGCCATGTGTTGGTATAGTAGGCCTTAAGTTCACCTCCTCCCATAGACACATCAATATACTCCGGCATATGGAATAATTCCCTCCCCCCAAAATGACTATCAATGGAATAGCTCCCCAGCAACTAAGGGCAAAAGAACCAAGCTGAAATGGGTGGGGGAGGCAGAGACTTGGCCTTCCCAACAACCCCCAACCCTAATGCAGTAGCCCACAGTACAGGGAAATCTCACAAGCCCTGAACTTCCCCCAAGGTTTGTGCCCCACATCAGGCACCCCAACCTCTGAGCCCTTCACCAGAGAGCTGGGCCACTCAAATGTCTTAATTTGAAAAACAACAGGGCAAACATAACAAAGATGATGGTGGGAGTGAGGTCTCTATTGACATTCTCCCTCCACCTTGCTGATGAGGGAGGTATGCAGGTGGAAAGGGCTCTGCCCACTGAACTGAGACTGGGAGTGCCAATGGTCTAAGCTACAGCTGCAGGCTCACCATGCCCATTTGCACTCCCCTGCAGTGTAACTAAAGCCTTGGGCACAGACAGTCCACGCCAGGGCTGAATGTTGATTACCTGATTCTGGTAGCCTGGGGGTCCTGTGGCCCTGAGCTCCAAGGGACTGTAACAACTGGGCAGGTTGCCACCCCCATCCCTAGGGTGCTGCACAGATAGCAGATGGAGGCACACCTCCAATTTTCTTATGTAAAAAAGTCTGCTTGCCTATCTTGGAGGTTGGCCTGAGGGACAGGCTTCTCATCAGCCACACAACTAGAGATGACAAACACTCCAGGGAATCAGGAATATTAACTTTATGCTTCACCAACTCGTGTCAGTATCTCTAGTAGTGGCAATACCAGAGTTTCCACATGGTCTGGAGTCCCAACTTTTGCAGTATCACCCAGGGTACACTGACAAATCCTCTGTTCTAGAAGGCAGCAGGGTTTGTGATTGTGGCCACATCGGACTATATATAGCTACAAAGGTGCATGCTTTTTTTAAAAAGTCTTCCTGATGTCTAAGTTTCAGTCAATCTGAACTAAGTGCTGAGGGAGATTCATTTCTTTGGATCACTGACAAATATTAGCACACACTTAATGGGATCTATGAAGAATAAATAAGGCTGCTTGGACAATCACAACCAACCAAGAATAAAAGTTGAGATTTAATCAATATTCTGAAAACTTTAGATATTGATGAAATTTAGAAAGACTCAAATAAATGGAAAAATAGTGTGTTCATGGATTGGAATAATTATCATAGTTAAAATATCTATATTATTATACAAACTCAATGAAATCCCTATCAAATTCCAATGGCTATTTTTATGGAAAGAGAACAAACAGTCCTAAAATCTACATGCAAGAGCAAAAGATCCCAAACAGCCAAATCAATCTTGATAATGAAGAAGACAGCTGGGAACATCATACTGATTATAAACCATATTACAAAATAAAGTAATTGAAGTGGTATGGTATTAGTACAAAAATAGTGACATTAATTAATGGAATAGAGAACAAGGAAATAAGCCCTCACATATGTGGTCTATTAATTTATAACAAAGAGACAAGAATATACAATAAGGAAAGGACAGTCTCTTTAATAAATAGTACTGGGAAAACTAGACAGCCATTTGCAAAAGAATGAAACTAGAATATTATTTTATATCATACATAAAAATTACCTCAAAATGGGTTGAAGACTTGAATATGAGACCAATAAACATAAAATTATTGGAAGAAAACATAGGCAGTGAGCTCTTTGACATCTCTCATAAATATATAAATTTTTGGATGTGATTCCAAAAGCATTGGAAACAATAAAATATATAAATAGTACTACATAAAGCCAAAGAGCTTCTATACAGCAAATGAAATCATCAATAAAACAAAAAGGCAACCTATTATATGAAAGATGATATTCTCAGATTATATATCCAATAATGGGTCAAAAAACCAAAATGTATGCACAGCTCATACAACTGAATAACAGAAAACTGAACAATCTGACTAAAAAATGAACAGAAGATTTGAAGACATTTTTTTCCAGGAAAGGCATATGGATGGCTAACAGGTTCATGAATATTAAATTTCAGGGCAATGCTGATCAAAACCACAGTGAAATACCAACTCATAGCTGTCAGAATGGCTATTATCAAAAAAAAGATACAAGTGTTGTCTAGGATGTAAAGAAAAGGGGAAGCTTCTGCACTGTTGGTGGGAATTAATGTATTAAGGTTCCTCAAAATATTATAAATAGAACTACCACATGATCCAACAATTTCATTTCTGAGTATTGAATCCCCCGCAAAAAATGAAGGCACTAATTCTGAAAGACACACATTCTCCTATGTTCACTGCAGCATTATTTTTAACAGTCAGAGTATGGGAACAGACTAAATAGAGGAAGAAGCGGCTTCTATATAGTATATGATCATGTGCTATCTGCTGAGGTTTTTGTCAGTATTGAACCACATCCACAATAGTGGTCCCCAAATTCCTATTAGTGATGTCACAGCTATTGTCTTGTGGCCTTTCAGAGTGGTAGAAGTCTCATATATCCTGTGTTTACTGCTACTCTTAATAGCATCATTTCCCCTCATGCTTGATTTAAACTTGTATTATTTTGTTCATCAAGGTCCTTAAGCATACAAAACCCACTGGTAAGGTTACTGGGAAGAGCCCAGGTTGAGTGAGTGAACTGGAAATGAAATTAAAAGTGATTAAGGACTAAGAAAGTAGAACATCAGTGATAGTTATTGCTCATCAGTCAGGCAAGACCCATTCTACCAAAGCTATGCTCTTCAAGGATAAGAACAAGCTGATGGAAGCTGTTAAAAGATCTGGTCTTTTGAAAGCAATGATATTTACAAAAACTCAAGGAGGTCCTGTATCAGATCTGGAGACACTTGTAAAGGTGTGTGTGGGTTGAAGATTGGACACAGAAGCATATCCCTTTCAACATCATGATGGTCATGGCCAAAGCAAAAATTTGCTTGTGATGTTGAAAGAAAAGTTTGGATCCAACTATGATGATGAATTTACTGCTATCTCTGGGTTTAAATGATTTAAGAATCATTACATAATGTGAAATGAGATGTGAATGCTAATGTAAATGCAGCAGAAAAATTTTAGAAACTCTAGATAAGCTGACTGTGGAGGAAAATTACTTGCCAGAGTAAATCTTCAATAGAGATAAAGCATCCCTATTTGGAGTATGAATGTCTGAAAGGATTTTTATCCACAAGGAGGGCCAAGTAAATACTAGGTTTCAAGGCTTTTAAGGACAGGATAATAATTTGTCCTTAAAATAGGATCTGGCTATGTTGCAGGCTACAAATTGAAAACTGTCATGATCTGGCACAGTATGAACCCCAAGGCCTTAACCATATCAATAAGGACACTTCCAGTGTATTACAGGATCAATAAGAAGTCGCAGATGAGCCAATTCCATTTCCAAGATGCCACCCTGAATTGCTATGCCAGCAAAACAGAGAAGGACTATTGGAGAATAAGATACCATTCAAGATAATGCTCCCAGACATCCTCCTGTTATTGGAGATATTCACCCCAACAGCAAAGTGGTGTTTCCCTTCCAAGCAATATTTTTTTGAGTCAACCAAAGGATCAAGGAGTTATTACAACCTTTAAGGCCCACTACCTGAGGAGGACCTTTGCCCAAGCTGTTGCTGCTGCTGAGGACGATACTGAAAAGACACTGATGCAGTTCTGGAAGGATCACAACATCGCTGACTGAATCAAAAACCTTGCTTGTGATTGTGTCACCAAAGAGTATATGAGTAGTAACTAGAAGAAAACACTCAAGAGGTTTTTCTATGATTTTAGAGGCTTGTCAAGGATGAGGAGGTTGTGAAAACATCTGCTGCTGAGATGCAAGCAACTTTCACCTACGGTAGGAGGAGGATGAGACTGAAGAACTCCTAGAGGAAGCCCCTGAGGAATGATGAATGAGCTGTTGGAACTGGAATAGGGACACAACTGAGGAAGAGGCAAGAGTACAGTATCCTGCAGGAGAAGAGAAAGAAGAACTGAAGAGAAAATTCACAGTACACAGTTTAGCAGATGCCTCTGCACATCTCAACACTGCCCCCAAATCAAAAGGTCTTCATTAGTAGACAAGTTCATGGTGCATTATTTGCTTATAGCAGATCGATGATGAAAAAAAGCAACAAACCACCATGGATGTTTTTCTGAAAAGAGTGACATCTCTCTAAGAAGCTCCTCAGACAGGTCCTGCAGGACTGAATCTAGAAGAAAGCACCGTTATCATAGGAGATGACAGCTCTTTGCACATTACTGCCCCTGAAGACCCTCCATGGGCCAAGACATGGAGGTGGAAGACGATGATATTGAAGATCTCAATGCTATGTCTGCTTGGACTAATGTGTGCTTGTTTGGTCTTTAACAAGAGTTCAAAAAGTAAGAAAAAAAAATACAGAAAGAAGCTTGTAGAGTAAGGATATAGAGTGAAAATATTTTTGTATAATTGTATATAATATGTTTATGCTTTAAGATAAATATTACAAAAGAGGAAAAGAAAATGAGAGTTTGAAAGGTACAAAAGTTATGGTAAGATAAATTTTATTATTGAAGAAAGAAAATTTAAAAATTTAGGGTAGCCTAAGTGTGCAGTATTTGTAAAGTTTATAGCCTACACCTTCACTCACCCAGAGCAAGATCCAATCCTACAAGCTCTATTCATGGTAAGTATCTCTGCAGGTACAACATTTTCTTTTATCACTTATACTGTACTTTTACTGTACCGTTTATGTTGAGATACAGTTAGACACATAAATGTCATTTTGTTACAATTGACTACAGTATTCAGTACAAGCTTGTTGCTGAAGAGCAATATGCCATTTAGCCTTAGTGTGTAAAGGCTGTGCCACGAGGTTTGTGTAAGTACACTCTCTGAAGTTTGCACAATAATCAAAGTGCCTAATGACAACACATTTCTAAGAACATATCCCCATTATGTGATGCATGACTGTATGTACAAAGGAGTACTAGACAGTCACAAGAAAGAATGCAATCTTGCCATTTTTGATAATATGGCTGAACCATGAGGGCATTAAACTAAGTAAAATAAATCAGACAAAGATACATACTATGTGATTTTACTTATGTGAAATCTAAAATAAAACAGATACAGAGAACAGATTGCTGGAAATCAGAGTAGAGAGAGTTTGAGGGCAGGTAGTATGGGTAAAGGGGATCAAAAAGTGCAAATTTCGGGCCTCCCCGGTGGCGCAGCGGTTGAGCGCTGGGTTGCGAAGCTGCCTGCGGCCTCTGCGGCGCCGGTTCGATCCCCGGCTGCTCCCCGGCCACCGGAGGAGGGTCCCGCATGGCGCGCAGACCTCTCCTGCCGCCCGCTGCTCCCCTCAGCAGTGTACTTCGGTCCCTCTGCCTGCTCTGCTCCCCGCTCTGGCTCTGGTGAATTCTCTCACCCTCCCGCGCTTCTGACTGTACCCAGTGCTTGTATAAATAAATAAATAAATCTTTAAAAAAAAAAAAAAAGTGCAAATTTCTAGTTATAAAATAAGTCATGGGGATGTAATCTATGTATATGGCAATAATAGGCAGTAATATTTAATTGCAAATTTGAAAAATCACTGAGAATAGATGGCAAAAAAACCTTTACTATCATGATCACAATGTACACAATCATTATGATGTACACCTGAAACTAATAAAATGTGTCAATTATACTTCCATTTAAAATATCTGGAATTTCCAAAGAACACCTGCACCCCTATGTTTATAGCAGCACTATTTACAATAGCTAAGCTTTGGAAACAGCCCAAATGCCCAAAAATAGATGACTGGATCAAGAAGATGTGGTACATATATACCATGGAATATTACTCAGCATTCAAAAAAGATAAACACATGCAATTTGCAGCAACATGGATGGCGCTGGAAGGTATCATGCTCAGCGAAATAAGCCAGAAAGAAAAAGAAAAATACTGGATGGTCTCACTCATAGCAGGAATCTAGAAAACTTAAATAAGGGACTAGGAAAATGAATAACTATAAGAAAGTGAAAATCAAAATCAACAAAAAACTATGAAACAGAGACACTCTCTGGGGGGTAGAGGGCGGGAGGGGAGGGATTGGGGTCAAAATAAGGGGGTTGCAATTGTATGGGGAATATAAAAATAAAATTTATTATTAAAAAAATAAATATCTGGAATTTGAAGAAAGAAAAAAAGATTCTGATCATAGTTACAACAATATCTTTAACTACCTGGGGGCAGTGAGCAATTATTTGGCTGATGTAATAGACTAGTGATATAATTCTACATGACATCTGTATTTTTCTTTTTAATGCAAAGTTTCAAAGTGAAAAGTGAGTTTAATTAAGTGGAAAGATAATCCATGATGAAATAAGATAACGAGGCACATACTGCAAACAAAAGAACACGGAGAAAGCTTAGAGTTCATAGCTGGGGAGCACACAGTCAAATAGATTGAGGCAAAACTTTCTTGAGTGATGATTTTTTTTTTTTAAAAAGCAAAAATGCTAGATCTTATCTACTGTTTTAGAAAGGCATGGGGCAAACTCTTCCCCATTTCATTATCCACTACTCTGGAAATCCAATTACCTGAAGTGGTTTGATGTTCCTTGTCAGAGGTGGCTAAGTGTTTGTGCTAACAAAGCAAGGACCGCACTGAAGTATGTGGGTATGGTTCTCAGGCACAAGAGCAGAATCCTAATAAGCACTTAATTCTTTTACTCAGAGAAGCCTGCACTGCTTGAGGGATGTGTAATATGAGATTTGCATAGAGGAGTAGGAAAACCACACGTGTGGAGGGACTTCCCAGAGCTGTGCAATTGGGGTTCCTGCTGGGGTTCAGCAGTACCTTTCATCCAGGGGTCAAGACTGGCTTTGCAGGTTAGCTCTGGGGAACTTCAGTCATTGCGGCTCTGTTCAGATACTTTAGCTCCATAAGCAGCCAGTGTTTGAATGACTTATCTCTTAACATCCTACACACACTCAGAACCAGGCTGTCAAATCAGGGTGGTTTTTATTCCTTATCTTCAACAGAGGACGATACTGTGTGGGCCAATGGGTGTGAAGGTGAATAATTTATGAGATGGGAGTAGGAAATGATTTTGTAATATATTATCTCCTTTGAGCATCAGGTTTTTCCCAGCCTGTTTCGCCCCATGTGACTAACCTCCTGCCTTTATGTGATAAATTTCCAAGACTTTAAAATTGCAGCCAACTTTTGATGTAATCATCCTCTGGAGGGAGCAGTTAGAAATCAACCTTTGGTGGAGTTTTTAATAAAAATGAACAGGCAAGAAGGGAAGAAGAATAGAGAAGCCTAGAGTCCAAAAGTCCTCAAAGATTGTGAGTTTGCTCTGGAGGTAATGAATACAGCCTGGGCATGGGAGGAGAGAGATGATTATACAGAAAAGTGGATACACTTTTACACAAAGAAAAGAGGGTCCTCAACTCCTTGTCCCTATGCCCTCCCACCATACCAGATGTTGATTCGTATAACAGTGCCAATGACAGGCAAGCCATGGTTTGCCCAACAGTAAGTACCCATTGAAATGAATCCAGGAAATATTTTTCACAAAATACTTAACCTAACCAGCATTTGATGCTATATTTGTGGTTATTATTGGCCCCCTTCCCCGTCCACCTATAGTTATTGCAGAAGGACCAAGTTATGACTCTTAAGCACTGGTTAACAGATAGTTCGACAAACAAATAAGAACATGTGTCATCTCCAGTTTATTTAAAGTCAGTTATAGTTTATGTGCTACTCTATATTTTCTGTGATTTTGAAGTCACTCAGATGGCTCATCAGCACCCCCTCAAACTGGCTTTATTTTATTGACAAAGATTCTCATTTAGTTTTCATTAACTGGTTAGTTTTCCTCAAACTCCACATGTCTCATTTTTGAAAATGATAGGAAGTATATGCTTTGTATTACATAATGTGCAGGGCTTCCATTTAATGAATTGTTTGACTAATTATCTTTTAGGAAAATAAGCAAATTAATTTATACAAGCTATTAATACCAACTATTAAGGCTTTTCATTTTGTTGGTTTCAGCAATCTCTGCACGACACATACTGCAACAAAATGGAAATTGATTTCACCAAATTCGGCAACACTGCAGTGTTTTGTAACCTTTGCAATGATGCTTATTTGAAAAGCTGCACTTAATTATCCTTTCTTTCTTTTTTTTTTTTTTAACTTTTGCCTGCATTTCAACATGCTGATAGCTAACAGTTCTATCACACTTGACAGTTAAAAGTAAATTCATCTCGAGTGTTCCTACGCTGCCCTTGGTGCTTGTCACATAAGGAGACTTTAATATGCCCATCAGAAAAAGCATTAGCCTCGCTTATCTGCATCTTCATTTCTATACGTGGGGAAAGAAAGTAAGTCTCTCAGCTGTAAGACAGAGTAGAAAGCAGACAGAACCTGATTTGGCCAGTTCTCTCTGAGGCTGGAATTAAAGCCCCACTGGGACTCAAGACCCTTTAAATAGAAGAGCCTGGATCTTCTAGCTACTGCAATGCCTTCCAGGTGACTTTTCAATGGAACCTTTCTGGTGTCTTCTCCTAAGAACTGACTCCTCAACCCACTATCACATAGATTCTGTTTACCGACATTTGAATCCTTTGTGACTCCACCTCTCTGGGCTCCTGATACTTTTTCACCTAGTGATCTTTCTGTGCTGAGTCCTATAGCACTTCCATTCCAGGCCCCCAGTTAGGCCCTTGTCACTTTAGAGGCTGGCTAGCCCTGGGACAGGGAACTTTGGCCCAACAGTGGGGATGAGGAGCACAGCTCCCTGGTGCTCCCCTCTGCAAGGCAGTGAAGCAGGGCACTTTCTTATATCAGTGGTGATGGGTGAACTAAATACTGTGATTGGTCAGAATCCAAATAATATGTGAGGACATATAGGTCAGGTCTTTTTTAAAGCTAAATGTGACCATATAGGGACACTTTTTTCTCTTGGTAGCTCTTCTTACTAGCACATCCCAACCTTCCCCACCATTAAATTTATTCCATCAACATTTGTATTTCAAAGAACAAGACTACAACTTTCCAGTTATCACATTTCCAGTGGCATAAAGCTTTGAAGATAAGTGGTACAGGAAACACTTTGTGTTTCAATGTTTTAGACAGGGTGGCTATGTTTATAAAAGGATAAAATCCACAGAGACAAAAAAGGTGATAAAGGTGACAGTCCAGTATGCTTGTGTTTCCTTTGAAGCTGACCCTATTTTTAATTGTTCTTAGTTTTCAAATCAACACCTAGCTATGCAGCAGAGCAAAAGGCTGCTGGTCCAGGGTTACTTTGGGGTAGGGAATTAGAACGTGTGAGATTATTTATATGTACAGCATTTAATTAAATCTCACGGAGGTGAAGTCCATATTGAATGCATTCGAGCTGTAACTCACTGCATGTTTGCTAGTCTTGCTGTTGTGATAATTGATAGAACCTTCATCGGTGTCTCCATGGTCTATCTGTACTAAATCAAGAGATAGATGTGGCTCTACTTTTGGAGACTTGTGATGTAAATATCTTAATGCAGCATTTCCAATTTCCTGCTGATCTTGTTTTGTGGGTCTAAATGAACAGAGGCCAGACTGGTAAGGTTTAAGAAAGAATATTAAAATAAGGAATAAAAAAAAGATAGCTTTATTTGGTCAATATTCAATTAGGCCTGTTTGTCTTTATCCTGAATTTTAAGATGGTATGGTTACATTTCTTTAATATGCTTAAGTAGGGTTTAGTTTTCCTACAGGAAATTTCTGAGAAATAGCTGACACTATAAGATAGCTAGATCTTTGCAAAACAAGTCACAGGAGTAAATGTGTTTAGTAAAATGATAGAAATAATGAATACCAAAACCTGTAAAAGTAAATTCTTGCCTCTGTCTTGTCCTGTGGTATATGTTTCAGTAAAACTTCAGGTCAAGGTCCTGAAAAAGACTGTAGTCTAGAAGCCAAGTTTGCTCCAGAAACATTCTAAGCAGCATTACTCATTTCTGGGGTTGAGGACTCTTTTTACCCCCTACCGCAACATTATAAAGTCTCCATGTGGCCTAACCCTGGGCATGCCTGATTGAGTCCTCTTTGTCCCCATTCTGTCTAGCTGTACTTCCTCCTATAATGGGGAAGGGTCCTCTCTGCCCTCATTTGCCAATGACTATGGAGGAGGTGGCAGTTAAAGTGGAGGTCTCACATAATACCAGTTTTCTGGATCATTTGATTTATTTAAGTACCTATAATGCCAAGGCCCTTGGGCATTCATCCAACCAACAGCTTATGTTTCCATAAATAATGTCAGCTCTGGGACTCAACTGAATTAGGCCACAGGATGGCTGAAGGGCTGTCTCTGTTGTTCCCTGGAGGTCAAGAGATTTGAACTATCAGTATATCTGAGCTTTTACAGAAAAGTACTCTAAATTCAAATTTCAGAAACTTAGTTTCATTAATATTCAAATTTCAGTGCATTTGATAATCTACATATATAGGTTTTATTTTGAATGCTCTAGAGAAAGGGCCTCTGGAAATTGTTTGGGAGGAGAATTAGACTTCAACATCACTGATTAACAGATTTACATTAAAAGGTGAAGAGCAAGTTAATGTCCAAATGGCAGTAAAGAATTCAGATAGAAGAATTATGTTTTCAAATGCCAAGGCCAAGGAAAAATTCAAGTAGGTATCTGAAAATTCAGATTCCTATGTATTTGCTCAGGAACCTTAATGATTAATATAAACACATCAAACTAGTTAAAATGGATGACGCATTAACTCGGTCACTGCAATCAATCAGCACCATAATCAATGAATGACATTTGCTCTTTCCCGCCAAATAGTTGGGAGATTAGAACTGTCTGGACCATATTTGCAATGGTTATTCAAAAGAGGGAGCAATGCCTTCTAGCTGGCCTGTCACAGAGGATTCTCTTAGGCAACATGACCCACATTACCATGCAGATCAAACAGACACAACTGCATTAACCAAAGACATTATGAAACATTCAACACTCCCACTTCGAAGACACTTGGAAGTAAAAAATGTTAGAGTGATTCCAGTTATTTTAAAAAATTCCCCAACATGCTATTTTCTGTTTCCTAAGTCCCTCTGCTCTATCTTCACCTAACCACTAAGATGAACTCCCTTCTATTAGCCTACTGCTCACTTCTCTTACTCTACTCGGTACTTTAAGGGCAGATCAACTCCTTTCACATTAATCATCTATAGTTACAGTATGTAAGGCCATACTGTAGAGTTTGAACAAAACTTTATCAAAGAGTAGGTGATCTTGAGAAGCAAATGCAACATAGAATAACTGATATTTGAAGTAGAAGCACAGGGTCACCTGTCTCCCTGTGCCAGCAGCCAGCTCAGAGCCACAAACTGCTACTACCCATTCTCTACCTTGCCCACAACATTTCCACCCACCAGAATGCCAGCAGAACTCCAATGCTTTAATTATTTAAGGATCCATCTGTGCCTGGCACAGAGAAAGAAAAGTTTCTTTCCTCTTTTGGCTTATAGTCTGTTCCTGAGGGCTCAGTTACTACCCCCAGAAATTGCCTCATCTCAGGAGGACTGCATACAAGTATCTACCTCATTCAAGAGGCCCCTGAGCCCAAAACATTATGGTATATTTGGTCCTTTGATCTAAAAATAATTATATAAAATTAGTGATAGCTAAGACTAAAATATCCAAGAATATAGTGGTGTTGGGTCAGTCTAACCTATTACAGATGTAGTTAATTTGGGGAGTGGTGGTAATAGGAAAATGTAAAATGCAGGGGAGAAGGAAGAGGCAGAAGCTATGTTTTGAGGTACTTATTGTCTTTCAGCAAGAGGGCAGGTGTTACCTGCAACACTACATAGTGTTTTAACACTCCCCTGAAGTATGTTTTAACAACCTGTAGGGGATTTTACTGAATGGTTTTGTATGGAATGAAAAGCATTTTGTCTTAGCTGTGTTTTTTAACTTTGTGATAGGCATGGTGCTGGTGTTGCCTTATATAGCACTGGGAAAACGCATGTAAGAGCATGCATGTGTGTATAATGATCTTTCAGTGACTTATTGGTAGGCCTAGGTTATGAGGGCATCTTTTTTTAAGATTTTTTTTTATGATGCATACAAGAACTGGGGTACAGGCCAGAGGTGTGGGGGGTGAGAGGATTCATCAGAGAGAGAGGGGAAGAGAACAGGAGATCTACTGAAATACACTGCTGAGGGGAGCAGAGGGTGAGACAGGAGAGGTCTGCTGCGCCATGTGGGTTAGCTCCCTGCCTGGGTATCAAATTACTGCTGCAGAGACTGTGGATATCTTCATAGGATGTGTCTTAACCCCTCGTGCCACCAGGGAGGCCCCATTTTTACTAATCTTTATGCTAAAAGGTAGGTGGGCATCCTTTTTAGAAGTGGGTACCACTCTTCACTGTCTATAATAGTTGTTAACAATTTGTTTTGACCCAATGTACTGAGCATGTTGCTTATTACAACTTTGAGTGAACATTTTCATGGATCTCATTCATTTAATCTGCAAATATTTAAGAATGTGCCAAGGATATATGGAAGGTGCCAGAAATACACACACAGTCCCTTTCCCCAAGGAATTGAGTCCAATGTGGAATCAGATATGCAAAGGGAGATATCCTCCTCACACTTCACTCTTGTTTAAATATTGTTTCCCCAAAAGCAGACCCTGAGGGCAGGATTTGTATGTGAGTTGTGCTCATTCTCTCTCCCTCTCCCTTTCAGGGGAGGAGAGCTAGTCCCAGGAAGCACTGTGAGGGAACAGGAAGCAGAAGCAAAGCCACAGTTACTGACATGGGTACCTGGGCCATAGTACCTTGTGAAAGATGGTGTGGGCCATGCCTCAGGATTGTCTCCTTGACAGGAGAGCTAAAGCAGAGGCATTTATACACCGATTTCTGGTGTCAACATCTGGTCCTTCCATGCTGCCCTGCACACTAACTGCACACACTTCTGTCCCTTCCAGAGAGCTGCCAGAAGCTCTGCTGTGCTCAGGAATTGTCTGCATGTGCCCTCTGGGTCAGCCAGGGGCTCTGGGCAGGGCAGTGACAGCTGCAGCTCAGGCCAGAGAGCAGCAGCTCATTACTTTTAATATCCACATTAAATGTCATGGAGTCTCATTCTGCCTATCACAAATAATATCATTCTCTCCCATGTGGGGCTTCTCTAAGAACTCCAGCAGTGTCCACTCTGCCCCGGGATCTAGGCTTAATTTGGTAAACTTCTATTGACAGAAAGCCAGGACCCTACTCAGTCCACTAACAGTCCTTTCTTTTTTAGATAGTTGCTGCCTTCATGCTGTTGAAACAATGATGATCAGGCCACCAGTGCCACTCCAGCCATTGCTGGAAACTCTGCAGTGATGTGGCAAAGGAATTGCACCAAAGTTCAATAACCAGGCAGCCTAAGTGAAATCAGAACCCTAAAGAAGATATCCGTGTCACTGAAAGTATCAATGGTCCTGTGTTACAGTCTTCATATTTAATTGATTTGCTCATGGTTATCCCAAGCCCCTAAGAACAAGCCTCTAAAAATTACCAGGTCTTCTGGATTTTTAAGTTGCACTCATTTCCCCAGACAGTCTCACGGTACCATGACAGATGGGCCTGAGGGACTGTCAGTGTTGGCTAAACACTACATCTTGAATGAGCCCTTATCTTCCTACCTCCATATCCCAGCCTTTGGGGTCTGAGGTGGCTCCTTGCTCCACAGTCCCAAGGTCTGACATTCTGTCCTGCCCTGGGGTAAATGACATTCATTTAAAATTAAGCTACTAACTTCTCACAAGCTTTTGCATCACACAGTGACGCCCTGAAGAAGAGGCAGGTTTAAGTCTCTCCTACACACCCTCCAAGACTAAACTTGCTGAGCCTCCTGCATAGAATAATTTTCCCTTTTCCCAGTAAATTTCTAAGAGCTTAAGAGAGCCAGGGAGTCATAGTTGAGGATGAGGAAGTGGTAGCAAATAAAGATAAGCATATACATTGAGGCAATATCTTTGAAGACTAAATAAAGAGAAAGGTGGAAAGACAGAAGGAGAAGAGAGAAAACATCCCTGCCTTCTGTAAATATTTACTGTGGAAAACAGGACTCATGTATGTGTTATGGCCTTAATATCTATAAAGGAAATCAGAAGTCCATGCAAAGTACCATGCAGGGAACAACCAGGCAGAGAAGAGCTTGGTGACCAGTGTGATGGGGGCACAGGAGGCACTTGGCCATTTCTGCTATCTGAGCCGTCGAGCTATATCGCGTTTAGAGGCAAAATGTGAATGTTGTCCTCTAAAATGTCTGCTGCAGTGATTTCCATGTATTGAATGAATTGTCAGTTCACAATATTATTTTCTCTTCCAAGTGTGTGTTTCTCTACCAATTTCCTCCTCTTTAAATGGCACTGTAATTTCCCCCTGTTTGTTTTTAGTGAAATAGCTGGAAAAGCAATTATTGTACACAATCATTGGCTAATAGACACAAGAAGAGGACAGAGTTAGAAATTCCCAAAGTGCAGCTTGCATGAACACCCTAGGGTGAATCTCTACAATATTTTACGACATATTCTGCTCAGCATACTGTCAGAAGAGACTGTTGTGAACTGAATGTTTGTGTGCCATGAAATCATATGTTGAAAACCTAACTCCCAATGTGATGGTATTAGAAGGTGGGGCCTTTAGGAGGTGACTATGTTATGAGGATGATACACTTACAAATGGGATTGCTGTCCTTATAAAAGGGACCTCAGAAACTTCTTTGGCTTGTTTTGTTCCCAGTATTGATACAACTAGAATTTGGCAATCTATAATTTGGAGAGGGCCTTCACCATAATCTGACCATGAAGGCATGTTGACCTCAGACTTCCAGCTTCTTGAACTGTGGGAAATCAATTTCCATTTATTACAAGCTCCCTAGTCTATGATCTTTTGTTAAAGCAGTTCAAACTAAGGCAGGGGCCAACTATTAAATGCTACCATGTTTACATAAATGCTATAAGAACTCTGACAACCTTGCGATATAGTCAACTCCTTGGCATATTTTGGTAAGCCAATAAATTGTTGACCTGGAAGCATTCCAACTCTTATTTGGGGCAGTAATATTCTAAACTTAGTTTTAAGATGAATCTGCCCACTTGTTTTACCCATGGAATTACTTTAACTCTTTTCATGAGGAACAGATGGAAAAGGTGAACTATTATGCTGCTATAGATTCTAGATCCAAGAGCTTACGCTGTTGCTATTCCCTACCCAGACTACCTTATTTGTCATCTTTTGCCTGCCTACATTCATTCACTCAACAGATCCTTCTTGAGGACCTGTCATATGTGAGAATCTGAGGTCAAAAACAAAGCTTTATTGGTCTCTGTAACAACAGGTCCCATTCTCAGAGCAGCAGTGCAGACCAAAAAGAATGTAGATATCAAAATACAAATTGTCAAAAAGTGGAGAACATGGAAGAGGCATCTAGGAGTTGTACATTTGATTGGCTTCACCTTCAGAGTATCCTTTCTGGCAAAAATATATAAGATGGTCATCACATTATGTTACTTTTATATAATGAAGATTTAAAAAAAAAACTGTGTGGTTTGCAAGTTTAGTATGAAAGCACGAAGGAGGCTGGGCTACTTAAGGAGCTTTGTTGGATATGCTGAGTTCAAGTTCTAACACATACCCTCCTCTTGAATATTACTTCATTTGTCCCAAATAGAAAGAGTACAGAAAGTTTTTCCAGACAATGTTTTCAAACTACACTTGAGCGTGATAATCTCATTGCAAAATGGCCTCTGGGTATGTGCTGTTGCTGTTTCTGAACAAACTTATATGAGTGCTGATTGATAAAAATAATATTAAGATTAATTTTTCCTTCAAATTGGAAAAAAAACCCACCTGTACATTTATTAAAGTCATTATGTTGACATGCTTTAGGGGTAGTTGTGGAACCTCAGAGCTAGATATATGACGTGGCTTAAAAACATCTTTAGCAGGGCCTCCCTGGTGGCGCAGGCGGTTGAGGACAGTGCTGTGAAGCTATCCGCAGCCTCTGCAGCATGGGGTTGATCCCAGCCGGCCAGCATGAATCCCACATGGTGTGGCAGACCTCTCCTGTCTCACCCGCTGCTCCCCTCAGCAGTGTATTTCATCAGTCTGCCTGTTTTGTTCCCCACTGTCTCTGGTGAATCCTCTCACCCTCCCACTCATCTGGCCTGTACCCCAGTTCTTGTATAAATAAAAAAAAATCTTAAAAAAAAATCTTTGGCAGACTGGATGTAGCCGTCGAGGCAGTGTTTATCATTAGCTATACAAGCCTACGTCAGACACCTTCAGAAGAATTGCTCATGGTTTTCACATAGTTTTGCTGCCAGAATGCTTTTGAGCTGGAGGGAACTAAATATTTAGTTCCACAACTGTAGCACTGAGTTCTCACCTCCTAAGGGGCATTCTGAATATTTTCCACCATGTTTCATCCCTGTTTATTACAGGTCCTCTCTAAGTCCCACTTTCTTTCTATCATCATCTGGACTCTTCTGTGCCACTCACTACATCTTCTAATTTCTCTCCTGTGCCCAATATTCTTTCCCTGTACCCAGTTAAACTTTTGAATCGTAAATTCTCACCTCCCCCAGTCCTATCATCCATTTGAATTCCTGACATTTTAGTTTCACACCTCATCACGTAAGTACTTCTTGCATACTCATAGCCTAAATTCTTCTTTACTATGCATTGCATCAAATTAAAATTCTCAGTTTTAAGTATCTCATCCTTTGACCATTTCCATCTTTACCCAAGTCTCATTGGTGCTTCTACCATTATTATCACAGATTCTCAAAACCATCATGACCTTCACTTCAGCGATACCAACACTTTCTCAGAAGTAGCTATTCCCTTTGTGTCTTTCTTCACTCTGTTCTCTGTCCATCTCATAGTTCATCTCTCTGCACTTGATCACACATGCACTCAAGTCCTTTGCCACGTTCCATCTCTGTCACATCTATCTGGTAAAATTTCCAGTTATCTTCACCCAGATAGTACAATATTGAGGGGAAAAAAATCACGAGAACAATATTTAGCCGTACTCATTTCCCTAATATAGAAAACTATCTTTTGAAAACAATAACTTATTATCTTCTATTTCATTAAGCATATTTATTTAACATTTTTTAGTTTTTGTTATAGTTGATAATGTTCATATTTCACTGAGAAATCATAAGTTACTGAACAGAGTTCTGAAATCTCATGGTAACATCTGAACATCAGTTTTCACCTGTACCTGTCATCTCTTCTTCCTTTCATTATTAATTTACTAAAGAAAAATCTTTTTTTTTTCACGAGATCCTACATCACTTCTCTCTTGCACCATCCATCTCTTCTTCTATACTACATGTTTTTAAAAATCTAGAACTAAAGTGTACAATAACTGAAATGAAAAATTTACTGGATATAATTAATAGCAGAATGAAGATGGCAGAATAGCAAATTAGTGAAATTTAAAGAATTCATTCTGGAGAACATAGGAAAACAGATTAAAGAAAAATGAACATAGCCTTGGAGGATTATATTATATCACATGATCTAATATGTATGTAATTGGAGTTCAAGAAAGAGATCATATGGTTGGGAAAAAATTGAAGTACAGGTCTAAATTTCTCAAATTTGATGAAAAAATGTCAACTTAGATATTGAAGATAGTCCATGAGCTCCCCAGGCAGAATAAACACAAAGAACAACATACTTAAGGCACATGAAATCATGGTCAAACTGCTCAAATCCAAAGATAAAAGCATAATTTTCAAAGCAGCCAGAGAAAATGTCATAACGAAAATATGGTGATATGAGCCATGACTGGCCTCTCTACAATAGAGACCAAAGACAACAAAATGATTTCTTGAAAGTGAGAAAAAAAAGCAAACTTCTCTACTCCATATTGGATATCTATCTCAATAGTAAATATAATGAATAGTAAATATATATTTATTTATATATATAACTATATATATAAATATAATGAAAATATACATATATAAAATGAATAAAGATAGTTTTAGCAAGGGCCTCCCCAGTGGCGCAGGCAGTTGATTGCAGTGCTGTGAAGCTGTCCACAGCCTCTACAGCGCGGGTTCCATCCTGGCTGGCCAGGGAGATACCTACATGGTGTGGCAGACCTCTCCTGTCTTGCCCGTTGCTCCCCTCAGTGTATTTCAGTCGGCCTGCCTGTTCTGCTCCTCACTCTGTCTCTGGTGAATCCTCTCACCCTCCCACACATCTGGCCTTTACCCTGGTTCTTGTATGCATGAATAAATCTTTTTTTTTTTTTTTTTAAAGATAGTTTTAGCTAATTGAGAGGCAAGAGACTATGTAGCCAGCAAAAATGCACCATAAGAGGGGCCTCTCTGGTGGCACAGCAGTTGAGCGCTGGGCTGCAAAGCTGCCCACAGCCTCTGCAGCACCGGTTCGATCCCCAGCTGCTCCCCAGCCACCGGGCGAGGGTCCCACATGGCGCGCAGACCTCTCCTGCCTCTGCAGCAACGGTTCGATCCCCAGCTGCTCCCCGGCCACCGGGAGAGGGTCCCACATGGTGGACAGACCTCTCCTGCCGCCCGCTGCTCCCCTCAGCAGTGTACCTCGGTCCTTCTGCCTGCTCTGCTCCCCGCTCTGGCTCTGGTGAATTCTCTCACCCTCCCGCGCTTCTGACTGTACCCAGTGCTTGTATAAATAAATAAATAAATCTTTAAAAAAAAATGTACCATAAGAAAAGGTAAATGCTTTAGGCTGAAGAAAAAAACATATGGATACTTTGATCTATAGAAAGGAATGCGAAGCAAATAAATGGTAAATGTGTAAATATAAAAGAATAAGATTTTCCATGTAATTTTCTTGAAGGACATTTGATTCTTCAAAGCAAAAAAATAAAAACATTTTATGGTCAAATTTGGAATGGGGTTTGGATGAATGTAGAGGGAATGGGACATAGAGGAAGAAGGGGCAGGGAAAAAGAATGAGACTTGTAACATTTCACATTCGTGAATGGGAATAGGAAGTGTGCAGCATCAAGTATGACCTGAGAAGAGTGAAGTAGGAAATACAAAGAAAAGGCTGAACTACTAGAGACAAAACATGAACTGATATTAGATTAACTTTAATAGGCAGGCAAAGTTGAAAAGTTCTAAGTTCTTTGGGTTTTTCTTTTTCTTTTTTTTTTTTTTTTGCATAGAAGTGGGGTATAGGCCAGAGGTGTGAGGGTGAAGGGTGAGAGGATTCATCAGAGACAGAGTGGGGAGCAGAACAGGCAGATAGACTGAAAGCACTGCTGAGGGGAGCAGCGGGCGAGACAGGAGAGGTCTGCTGCACCATGTGGGTCAGCTCCCTGGCCAGGGATGGGACTCAGGCCACAGTAGTGATAGCAGTGAGACTTTACCCCTAGGCCACCAGGGAGGCAACACTGTTCTAAGTTATCTCCTAGATGGTTTGATCTGTTTTCAAAGCTTTGAAAGTCACCTCTGTGTTGTCATAGCCCAAATTTCTAACAACCTCAGGATCTCCTCTACAACCATATTTTTCATTTGTGCACCGAACATAGTATGTAGCTCAATGGCATTTCAAACAAAAACAATCAAAAATAGAATTCTGGATTTACTTCCTTTTCTCTAATGTGTTCCTTCCTCAATACTTTTTATCTTAGCAAATGACACCACCACATACTTGGACCAAAGCAGAAATGAGGAATCTTTGTGAATTCTTCCTCTCCCCTCTTTACAAGCCCTGTTTTTAGCTCTAAAATGTATCTTCACCTACTCCTATCCAGGGCAACTCCCATCTAAGCCTCTCTAGTCACCTCACTCCATGCGTGAATAATCTTAATGCTAACAGAAGCTTGACACATCTTTGCTTAAGTCACCTCAATGAGTTTCCATGGCCCCAGGAATAAAATCCATACTTCTGCAATGACTTGAATGATTTGGCTAGTGCTCTGCTCTCCTACCCTTCTCCCTTCTTACTGGATACACTCACACTGCCTTTCTTTTGTTTCTCACTCCCAGAATTGAGACTAGTGTGAGGTGAATGACTCACAAAATATCAAAAATTTAAAGACAGCATCAGTAGCAGTATTATGTGACGCTGGAGGTGGAAGCAAAAGGAAATGTCAGACTTTATTTAAATGTTGATATTTTGCTCATTGTGGATTTTTTGTATTAATTTTGATTTTGAAAATTTTGCATTAAGATAATTTCTCTTGCTCACTGAGGCTTTTAATACCCCCTGGACTTCTGTAACCTAGTAAGTATCTAGCCTTAGTCTCCACCCAGCTCAAATCATGTTTATTTTGCCTCATTATCTTTACTCATTCTCTCCCTCTGCATGGAACCTGCCTTCCACCATGTTCCCAGCCTGGGTGGCTTCCCTGTCCTTCAGTTCTTCCCCTAAATGCACCTTCTTAGGGAAGTGTAAGTCCTGCCTTAACGCTAATCCCACACTAGTCCAGTTTACTCTTTATCCTAGAAAACACTTTTTTTCTTAAAAGGGTTTTTCACAAACTATAATTTATTTGGTGTACTTATCTGTTTACCTGTCTATTATGTTTCCTCCACTTGTAAATACTCCACAGGAGGCAAGGATTCTAGCATTAAACTCAACTCATAGGAGCCATTTCATATATAATTTTAAAAAGAATTAATGGACTGAGGGCACATAGAATATGCTACCCTTCTATTTTTGGCTATTGCTTTATCCCTCTACTATGATCTTTCTCTGCAGCCAATGAAAGAAGGAGCTATTTCTGGGGGAAAAATACTAAAAACCCTTGGCGTTTACTCTGAAAACAAAACACACAAAAAGGTTACAGAGAAACAAAACCAAAATACAGTTGAGGAGGGGGTGGTGGGAGTGGAGGTGGATGATCCTCTTAGGTCTGCCTCAGATTTTTATTTGTTTGGGATTTATGAATTAGTAATTATTTCCATGATTGCACAAAGGCTTCCAGCTATAAGTGTTGAATCCAATTAACTGCTGAGATTCTTTGGTACATTCACTGATTTTTTTTTAATTTAACCATATAAAGAAACTCTTATTAAAATTTCAGCATATGGAACCTAGCTTCTAGGTTTTCCCTTTATATTTCTGACATAATAAATCTAGCAATGGTTTTATTCACTCAATAAATATTTAGTGAATGCCTACTGTATTCCAGGCAGTGCCCTCAGGTGCTGGGCATACAGCAATGAAAAAGTCAAAGTCTTTGCTTTATGGAGTTTATCTTTTAGTACAGGGAGACAAAGCAAGTGAACAATCCAAGAGGAGATATTGCTTGGAAGAAAATTTAAAGTAACATAAGGAGAAGGAATAAGGGTGGACTGGGTGTGAGTGATCAGGGGGCACTATTTTAAGGGGAGGGGTCAGTGAAGACCTCTCTGAGGATGTGACATTGCACAGAGGCCTTGCAGGTGCTATGCCTTGAAGTCTGCTTTGTCTTGTATTTCCAGGAAATCACCACTGGATTCTCTGGAAGCAGGTGCTGAAACATTTTGGGGTGCATGATGGCAATTAGGGAATAAGACCTATGAAAGAGGAGAAAGAAGGATTGCACCAAGGGAGATACTGAAGTGTATGGCCTTTGCTTAATCTGTGTCTATCACACAGGCCTTTTAAAAAGCATTTTTTGGTGACGGTTTTGTGCATTCAAAAGTTAAATTAATAAGTGACTGAGTCATTGAATAAATATTTAATAGAGATCAACTATGTACTAGCACTCTGAGGGGGGACTGGGTGAGGAAAAGCAAATGCTCTGACCTTATGGAGCGCCCCCACTCTACATTTGGAGTGACAGGTTTGTACGTGAATAATTTCAATTCAATGTAGTAACTGTATTTAAGGGGGATCATAGAGTGCTTCATAGGGCCCAGTTAAATTATTTACCTGGAGATACACTTTGTAACTAACTGACCTGGCAGGCTCATTGGTATGCAGCTTTTCTCAAAAATCAAGTATTGTACTGGAGCATTATTAAAGTTATATTTTGGAAAAGGCAGAAAGTTGATAAGCCTGCCCTCAGAAATCTCTCAGATCTAGAATATCTTTTCCATGCTTTATCATTTAGGACTCTGGGGTTTCAGCTGATTAGTTTTTGGAACATTTGAACAGATAATGAATAAATAAACTCTTCTTTCAGGTAAGAATAGGTCCTGTATTATTTTTCCACGTAAGGCCCTCATCGTTACAGCTACATACAATGCACACATAATTTCCCTACTCCCAAGACATTTCTCTGTAAAGGAACAATATTTGGATGCTTGAAAGATACGTTACAATACAATATATTTGTAGAGTCTATTTGTTCTCATCTAATGTCTAAAAGTTGTATTAAAGAGGACCAAGGAGACAGCCCTTCCAACCTAAAAGAAATGTGGATAGAGCTTCCATATGATCCAGCAATTCCACTCCTAGGTATTTACCCAAAGGACACAGAAACATCAATTCCAAAGAGCACCTGCATACCTATGTTTATAGCAGCACTGTTTACAATAGCTAAGCTTTGGAAACAGCCCAAATGCCCAAAAATAGATGACTGGATCAAGAAGATGTGGTACATATATACCATGGAATATTACTCAGCATTCAAAAAAGATAAACACATGAAATTTGCAGCAACATGGATGGCACTGGAAGGGATCATGCTCAGCGAAATAAGCCAAAAAGAAAAAGAAAAATATCGGATGGTCTCACTCATAGCAGGAATCTAGAAAACTTAAATAAGGGACCAGGAAAATGAATAACTATAAGAAAGTGAAAATCAAAATCAACAAAAAACTATGAACCAGAGACACTTTTTGGGGGGTGGGGGGCGGGAGGGGAGGGATTGGGGTCAGAATAGGGGGGTTGCAATTGTATGGGGAATATTAAAATAAAATTTATTATAAAAAAATAAATAAAAGAAATGTGGAAATTCTAAAGGCATGATGAAAGTAAAACAGGAAACTGAACAGAAAATGAACCTATGAAAGAGCACTGCATGAAATTCATTATGTAGAAAATTCCAGAAGCTTTATATTGGAAAGAGACTATATCAACAATACAATTATTATGACTATTCATTTCCTAAGCATTCATAGTTCTTTGTGCAAATAATATACTCTTTGAAGAAGTCTAGGAATATTTGAAAAATAAATATTGTTGATATTCTTACAAACAGGAATTACCACTCTTACCATACCGTCTTATTTCTATCATATTTTTCCATTTAATTAAAAAATTAACATATTTTTATGTGAATATGTAACAGAGGTGAAAAAAGAACTCAAGTTCTAGAACAGAAGAGTCACAAAGAAGCAGAGAAGTTTCATTAGATAGCTATGAGTCTGAAAGTTGACTTGGCTCTGAAGTCCTTAAATTTTGACTTTGCCAGCTCAATGCACTTAAATCTGTTTAGTCTTTAATCCTTCAGGAAATACTTGATTTATATCAGGAGGATAGAGTGAATGCATGTACCAAGAACAACTGAAATTATTTCAGGATTTTAGCTTTTAATCCAAGTGTAGAAAGAGTTTAGGAACAAAAACCTTGATATTGGAATTACCTTCTTTTTTAATTTTTTTAATCTTCTAATCTCTTCCTCTTTAGGTGACTTCCTGACACAGATGTGCCCTTATCAAGAACCCCACTGAGATAACTATTATCCTGGGAGCCTGAGGGAAATCATTGTGTGATGAAATTTGTCCTTAGACTAACGTAATATGCCCATTTTGCTCAGAAATACACAATTTCAGGCTTGATAAATGGGGCATGTTAGAAGCACACCAACAGAATATGTTCCTGTGGCTTGAAACCATTATTGAAGAAAGTTTTTACCTGCAACTCTGTTTGACTGCCAACTCTTTAATATGCTTGGACAGATCTAAGACTGCATTTCATATCTGTGCCCTTCTTGGGATGACATATTTGATATGCTATTTTTGCTTGAGGAACTGAAAAGCACAGACATTAAGAAGGATTTCCAAGTGGATGTTTCCCGGTGACATTAGAATTCAATCTGAGACCTTAGCAGGAGACTGTAACAAGATCACTTTGTAAGGTGCTAAATCAAAACCTCACAGATACAAAGCTGTTTTTTTTTTTCCTTATTGACAATGATTTAAGTTCAGAAAATCACTTTTTCTGGAAAGAACTTACCTAACTCATATCTTTCTTCATGGCATTATTTGTTGTTGCAAGAAAAGTTATCCATAAAGGGAATCAGCATAAAGTCAGTCATGCTCCTTTTTTTCATTATGAAAAATAGAATGTTTATGTCTAATTTTTATTGTTTTAAAACAATGCAATGTGATGTGGACCAAAATAAACATGAAATACCAAGTATTTGCTTAAAAATAGACTAGATTCTTCAAGTACAACCACTAGCATATTGGGAGCACATTAAGGATACCATGACATGCCCTGGAATAATATTTCCTTGCACATCATTGTAATGTTGATGAGATAAAAGAAATCTCATTCACTGTTCACCAAAACCATGTTATTGTCATTTCACTTAAAGTCACAGCAAGAATTTGTTGACTTCATTAAGTGACAAATCACCCTATCAATTCTTGGGAAATGGTCACAGAAATCGAAGTCTCTAAAGTACCTTGGGTCTCTCTCTTTTCTTAATTTTTTTTAAAAAAAGATTTATTTATTTATGCATACAAGAGCTGATGTACAGGCCCGGCCAGAGGTGCGGGGGGTAAGATGATACACCAAAGACAGAGTGGTGAACAGAACAGGCAGATTGAATGAAATACACTGCTGAGGGGAGCAGCGGGTGAGATAGGAGAGATCTGCTACGCCATCTGGGTAGCTCCCTGGCCAGGGATCGAATTCGTGCTGCAGAGCCTGTGGATTACTTAATAGATTGCGTCTTAACCCCCTGCACCACCAGGGAGGCCCCAGGTCTCTCTCTTTTCTTGGGCATGTAAAACACTCGTAGAAAAGGAAGTTCTGGGGCCTCCCTGGTGGCGCAGCAGTTGAGCGCTGGGCTGCGAAGCTGCCCGCAGCCTCTGCAGCGCCGGTTCGATCCCCGGCCACTGGCGAGGGTCCCACATGGCATGCAGACCTCTCCTGCCATGCCTGCTGCTCCCCTCAGCAGTGTATTTTGTCAGTCTGCCTGTTCTGTTCCCGACTCTGGTGAATTCTCTCACCCTCCCGCGCTTCTGACTGTACCCAGTGCTTGTATAAATAAATAAATAATAATAAATGTTTAAAAAAAAAAAAAGGAAGTTCTTTTTTATTACCTACTAGAAGTTGAGTAGACGTCATCACTTTAGAATAAGAGGATTATATTTATGATGAAAACAAAAAATCCTGTCTGATTTCCACTGCCTTCTATATAATTAGGAGTTTTCAAGATTTCACAAGCCTAGAGGATTAACAATTAAGATATAGGTGGCTTTCCAGTTTTCAGGGATTTTGCAAATGTTGCTCCCAGAAGTGTGGAGGTTGGGTCTAAGTCTCCCTGAATGCCCAGCATCATCCCGCAACATACACAGCACACATGTACAGCATCTATACAGCAACTGGTCTTCACAGACTCACTTTCTGACTTACCTCAGGAAACATGTAAAAATGTTTCTCTTCATCCCTACTCTTCATTATCTATTATTACAGATAGAAATGGATATTTCATTATAGAAATGTAATAAGGGTTTAAAAATATTTTGTCATGCTGAATGCCAAAATTTTTGTTTTGGGATCTTCACCACACTGTATAATTGTAAAGTAAAATCAAAATCTGATAGCGAGTACTTCTTCTTTTTTTCTGAAGATACTGAGCTTGAACTAGGTCAGTGTTTCTAGCATTCACAGTTTTTAAGTCATGTTACATTTGTATTCCCACCATAAGGAACAAAGTCTTGGGGCAGAATGTTGATTTTATGTTTTCAGATGGTTTAGATGTCAAAAAAGGATATCAAGTATTTTAGTGGTGCATCTGTTTGCTTGCCAACCTTCCAAGTGACCTTTCAGCAATTTCAGACATTTTGGTTTGAAGGTACATCAAATAATTAAAAATTAGATGGTCAGAGACTACATAAGAGGCAACACTTCATCACCATTACTTGGAGAATGAAACTAGAATAAAGACTCAGGTATTTATCCTGGAATTATCAACTTTGAGAAAATAAATGCCATTCAGCCCAACACTCAGGCTGAAATATGTCTCCCCCGTGCACATCCTTGCCTGCATAAAGATACCTTCACTTTGAGCCAAAGAATGCCCACCCATTGAGAAAACAATTTCAGACTTCTGCCAAGTACAGGGCACTGCTCTACACACTTGGGGGAACAGCACTAACTCAATGGGACAGTACAGTTTGTGTTGAAAAATAGGATTTGTGTCTTTCAGTCTGGTGGAAGAAGGTTACCATCATCAATGCTTTACCTCCTGCTTCAGCTTTGTTCAAAGAGAAACAGGCCTCCTTCTTTATTTCTAAGACCTAAAGAGGGAATCAGTTTCACTGCCACAGACCCAGATGGAGGCCTGGGATTATGTCAGATGGAGTTGGTTGTTTACAAAAAGAGCTAACTCACATCCTCCCTTGCTAACAGAAGCCCACATGGATGACAATGCACTCAAGGAAGGGGGAGGGGGCCCCTTTGTAACCCCAAACTTTTTGCTTCTAAAATAGGTTAAGCATATATACCAGTTTTCCTGAAACTGCTGTTTTAAGCTGTAATGTCTTAATAAGATGTTTAATAGTTCCCTTTTTGCTTTCAAAAAATTTTAGTTTGATTGACAAATTATATGATATTCCTATGAGTATGAGAGAAATCACTGCTCTACCTTCCTTCCTGTGTCAGGACTTGAGACAGTCATTTGAAGATTATGAGGATAAGAGCCAAGAGAAAAATCAAGGAATCATATCTGGAACCAGCTAATTCTGGACCTGCAGTGCCCCTGGATTTGATAGTGAAAGTAAAGATTTGATTTCCTTGCTCAAGACACTTAAGGGGGATATTCTGTTACTTGCAGGGTAGGGTATGAAGGAAAGAAGAAACAGGTGAGACCTTTCCATGGAAACAGTTTTGCATAGTTTGGGGTAAGATTTCTGAGCTATTTTCTCCATTCCTCTTTAGGGATTCTGGAAATTGCTTTTGGTTGAAAAAGAATGATAGAAAATAGAACAATGGTCTACTGCTCAGTGAAGAGGGCTGGAAATTCCAAAGTAGTAATTGTTTTTCTTACCCTCACTGGTGGGTCCCTCTTGGGATCAGTGGAAATGGGTGGCAATACATCTAAGGATAAAGGTTTTTCCTTCACATGACTAAGCCACCATCAACCCTGCCTCAAATATCACTACTTAGCTCCAGGAACTCAATAATTTGACTTTTTCATCAACAAAATGACTATGTTCAGAATTTGCATTTTCTTTACAGATATGACATTCCTTGTGTGCTATTTCAGAGAATATTTAGTTGAGAAACTGTAAAGATTGTTCTTGATTCTTTGAAAAATGTGGAAATCTAAACCAATTTCCATTTACTTACAGTAACTTTAGGAAAATGATGACTAAAACACAAACTTCCATATGGTGTTGATTGAAAAATGATTTATGTTCATGCAATGCAAACTAAGAGTCCATTTAGATATTGTTTTAATATTGTTGCCAAATACCAAATTATTCAGGTCCCCTCCAGAGTATATAGAGATAAATGTCTATCATAATGTTTAAAGCAAAGGTATTATTTTTCAAGGGAGAAAGGTACAGGGAGAGGACCAGCACATATACAGTCTCCAGGACTATGCCTGCTCATTGTTCCAAGGGTATTTTCTTTCCTTCTTTATTCCTTACTGTGTTATCAAATAATGGTGTGATTCCATGGGGGGTTGTTTTGGTCAGATCGGACACTTACATGATAGTTTACTTTGCTTTTCTTTAGACAATACATTCTTCTTAAATTTTCCTCTTGAAGAGACAATGTTCCTTTTATTTCTCCTTCTCTAAAAGTCCACAGAAGATTCTCTACTTATTATCAATTGAAGAGGAGAGCCTTAGTCCTTGGATATTTTGTCTAAACAAATTTAACATCATTAAACATCTGTAAAAACTAAAGAATCAATCTTCCCAGAACAATTTCCTATCTCTCTCAGGATGGGTCCTATGACCACCTTGATCCTAACTCTGTGGCAGGACAGAGAGTCCACTCCATGTAATAGTGCATGTGGTGAAGAGAATACCTAATGCTTAACACTGCCAGCAGTCTTTTGAAACATGCTCATTTCACTGTCCACCTGCAAAAAATTGCCAGGTTTTGGATATTGGATATTCCTTTTAGGCATCTGATGGCAAAGTTAAAAAAAAAAAAAAAACAAACCTAGTATCTTATCACTTTTAAAAAATCAATTAAAATTAAATTTTATTTATTTTTACTTTTATTTTTTAATTATGTTTATTAAGGCACTGTTGGTTTACAACACCAAGCGATTTAGGGCTATAGGTTTTAAATTTATTTCTTTAATCACCACAGAGGGTGAATTTTTGCTATTCTCTTTTTAATTGAATTGCTTGTTCTTGTCTTCTCATTGTTTTAATTTTATTTAAATTTTTTTCTTGACATAACATTGGTTTATAACATTATATAGGTTTCAGATATATAGTTGTATAAATCAACAACTTTATATACTATATTACATTCATCACTAAAAGTCTAGTTTCTCAAGAAAGTGCTCAATAAACTTCTCTCTCACTTGAGAAATCAAAAAAAGAACAAATTCAAAAGCCAGTAGAACAGAAATAATAAAAATTAAAGCAGAATAAAATGAAATAGAAATTAAAAGGACTAAAGAATCAATGAAACCAAAAGCTGAGTCTTTGAAAAAATAAGCAAAATAGACAAACCTATAGCAATGGTCACCAAGAAAATAGGGAGGAAATCTCAAATGGAATACAAAATATAGAGCAGTCACAACAGATGCTGCAGAAATTCAGAGGATAATTAGAGACTATTATGAACATCTATATGTTAACACATTCAATAACCTAGAAGACATGGACAAATTCTTAAATTATACAATCATCCAAGACTGAGCAATTACACAGCCATTCAAGAAATAGAAACCTTGAACAGACCAATCACAAACAAAAAAATAACTCCCCCCAACAAAAAAGACCAGTACCACATGGCTTCACAAGTAAGTTCTATCAAACTTTCACAGATGTAACTACCCATCTTGCTCAAACTCTTCTGAAAAACTGAAAAAAGAGGGCCTCCCTGGTGGCGCAAGGGGTTAAGATGCAATCTATGAAGCTATCCGCAGCAGCATGAGTTCGATCCCTGGCCAGGGAAAAACCCACATGGCTCAGCAGACCTCTCCTGTCTTGCCTGCTGCTCCCCTCAGCAGTGTATTTCAGTCAGTCTGCCTGTTCTGTTCCCCACTCTGTCTCTGGTGAGTCCTCTCACCCCTCACACCTCTGGCCTGTACCCCAGTTCTTGTATGCATAAATAAATCTTTTAAAAAAAAACTAAAAAAAGAATATTCCCAAATTCTTTTTATGAGGCCAACATTACTCTAACACCAAAACCAAACAATGATAATACACACAAAATTATAGACATATCTCCCTAGTGAACACAGACATAAAAATCCTTAATAAAATCCTAGCAAATCAAATTCAACAATTCATTAAAAGGATCATATACCATGACCAATTAGGATTCACACAAGGAGCACAAAGATGGTTCAATATCCAAAAATCAATCAATTCACCACATCAACAAAAAGATAAAAAAATAATCATCATATCAGTAGATGCTAAAAAAGCATTGGATAAGATCCAATTTCCATTTATGTTGAAGACCCTCAAAAAACTGAGGAGAAATGGAACATACCTTAACATGATAAAAGCCATTTACAACAAACCCATAGCTAACATAATTCTCAATGGTGGAAAAATGGAAAACCTTTCAACTAAGATCTGGTAGAGGACAAGGTCATTTACTCTCACCACTATTACTCAACATAGTACATAGTATTAGAAGTTCTTGCTAGAGCAATTAGACATGAGAAAGATTAAAGGAACATAAATTTGGAAGTAAAGATATCATTATTTACAGATGAAAATATACATAGAGAACCCTCAAGATTCCATGGAAAAACTAACTGAAACAAAGTTTAGCAAAGTGGCAGGGATAAAATCAACACACACAAATCAGTTGCCTTCCTTACACAAAAAATGAAGAAATAAAAGGAAGAAATAAGTGATCCCAGTTACAATTACACTAAAAAAAAAAAAGAGTAAATATCTAGGAGTAAACCTGTCAAAGGAGGTAAATAATCTATACAAAGACAATTATAAGACACTGTCGCAAGAAACAGAAGACACAAAGAAATGCAAAAATATACACTGCTCATGGATTGGAAGAATAAACATTGTGAAAATGTCCATCCTATCCAAAGCAATATACAGATTTAATGCAATCCCAATAAAAATATCAATGACATATTTCCAAAAACTGTAGCAAATACCACTGAAAAATGGGGCCACGAAAGACCCCTAGTAGCAAAAGCAGTCTTGACAAATAAGAGAATGGAGGTATCACGCTTCCAGACCTCAAGCTATATTATAAACTTAATTAAAACAGCCTCGTACTGGAAATAAAACAGATACACAGACCAATGAATAGAATTGAGAGCTCAGAAATAAACCCATATATATATATGAACCATTAATCTGTGACAAAGAAGCCAAAAACATACACTGGATCAAGGGTAGCACTCTAATAAATTGGACATCCACTTTCAAGCAAAATTAACTCAAATGTATCAGACTTGGGTGTAGAACCTGAAACCATAAAATACATAGAAGAAAACATAGGCAAAAAATTTCATGACATAAGCTTTATTGATGACTTCAAGGATTTATCCCCAACAGCGAGGAAAACAAAAGAATATAAATAGCTGGGAGTACATGAAATGAAAAAACTTCTGTACAGTGAAAGAAACCATAACTAAAACAAAGATACCCTACTGAATGGAGAAAATATTTGCACACCATGCACCTGACAAAGCACTGTTATCAAAAATATACAAAGAACTCATAAAATGCTACAAAAACAACCCAACCAAAAAATGTGCAGAGAACCAAACAGACACTTCTCCAAAGAAGACATTCAAATGGCCAGAAGGTACATGAAAAATTGTCAACAATCACTTATCATTAGAGAAATGCAAATCAAGACCACAATGGGATACCATGGCTCATACTGAAAAGACCAGAAACAACAAGTGCTGGTAAGAATGTAGAGAAAAGGGACCCCTCCTATACTGCTAGAGGGAATGAAAACTGGTCCAGCCCTCTTGGAAAGCAGTATGGAGGTATCTCAAAACATTAAAAATGGATCTGCCATTTGACCCATTTGACCCACTCCTAGGCATCTATACCCCCAAATTTAAAAACACTACATACAAAGAAAATTTGCACTATTGTGTTTATTGCAGTGTTATTTATTAAAGATAAATTATTGACACAACCACAATGCCCCAGAAAAAGATGAAAGGATCAAGAAGATGTGGTATATATATATACAATGGACTAGTACTCAGCAATCAAAAAGATAAACTCATTCAATTTGCAGCAACATATATGTAGCTTTAATAGATAATGCTAAATGAAATAAGTCAGAGGAGAAAGATAAATACAGGATGGTGTCACTATTATGTGGAATATAGAGTAACAAAATCAATAGCCAGATAGAGACAAGCTGAAAAACTAGCCCTTGATGGCTGACTACAGAACTGAATCACCAAAGTGGGGGTGAGGGGTTAAGAACAAAGAGGAAGGGCCTCCCTGGTGGCACAGCGGGTTGAGCGCAGTGCTGTGAAGCTGTCCGCGGCCTCTGCAGCACGGATTCAATCCCCGCCGGCCAGGGAGATACCCACATGGTGTGGCAGATCTCTCCTGTCTCGCCTGCTGCTCCTCTCAGCAGTGTTTTCAGTCTGTCAACCTGTTCTGCTCCCCGCTCTGTCTCTGGTGAATCCTCTCACCCTCCCGCACTTCTGGCCTGTACCCCAGTTCTTGTATAAATAAATCTTAAAAAAAAAAAAAGAATAAGAGAAAAAGAAGAATAATGGTCTATGGTGGTAGAATATGGGTGATTGGGTGGTGGGTGCATTATGATGGTAATACCTGCTGGGGGTACCCCAATATTACCTCAATTAAGAATAATTTTAAAAAGTCTAGTTTCTATCCTTCACACAATGGAGCACTTTTAAACAAAGTATGTTTTAACTTGAATTCCTTTGCATAGCAAAATCTTAAGTATGTGTATGTACTTAAAACAGTCCAAAGTTGGGCATAGATTTCGGGGTTTAATGTCATTTACCCTACCTCCCTGTCAATGCGCCTCATGGATGAAATCAAGCCCAGATGTTAACATTATGAAGAATATTCTGATACTCCAGCTAATCAAACAATCTCCCACCTGTCATTCCACATATATTGAGTGCCTACTGTTCTAGGTGGCTTTCTATGATCTGGGAGCACAGCCTTAGAGACAACAGCCCTTCCTGCATGGAGTTTACATTGGAGTAGAGTAAATATCAGTATGTAGCAACCAACAAGTAGATCCTTGACAAATACAAATTTCAAGTATTGATAAGAACATGAAGAAAACAGCAGGGTAAAAGGAAAAAAATGTGACAGCAGTGGGGTTATTTTAGACACCAAACTCTTTGCTTCACCATAAAGGATTATACTGCCTTTTGGACAAAGAAAATAGAGTTGTCATTTCCTCCTTCCCTCCTCCTCCTGCAACTGCAGTTAAGACAGGCAAGGTGACTCAATGTGGATATCTAGGGCTCTATTTTTCTTTTTTCACATGGAGAAATTTGTTTCTGGTGAGTACTTTATTATCACTTCCAAGGAGATAGTTCAACCTTAGTGAAACTGGCTTACACTTAAAATGAATAAATTATCTTTCAGGTCCCATCAGCCCTCTGTCTTCATTGCCCAATCCCCAAAGGTGACTGAGGTTTGCACTGAGTCTTATATGACCTCAGAGCTCTTGCATTAACACACTCAGCTAATGAGCCTTTTCTTGGCCTGTGTATATTGGCTCATCTCCATTTTTGAATAGATGTGTAATTAATTTTCAAGTGCTCTTCTTGATTCAGTCACATAGCTAATGATGTTGAAGATAAAAATATTTCTTCCAGAATGAAATTCATGCCAGTTCACGTCTGTCCAGCAGTTCTTCACCATCAGACTTCTTGCAGCTCGTTTTAAACGAAGCTGTTAAAATCTTCTTATCCAGGAGTTAGGTTTAAAGGAGCAATTTTAGAGGAACACTTTCATACTGACCCTAACTTATCTTAGTGGTTAAGTTTAAGGCATTCAACCTATTGGACTCTATTATTATATCTTTACAGACATTAATGTTCTCAGCACCTCCTTGGCCCTTCACTCTGTTAAAAAGGAAAGTGCAGTGTGGAGGGGCACAGAGGACTGTGGTGGAGGACTATGGTTTCCTTGGTGGTGGCTGTGTTGTATTGACATGAATGTGAGGAGCATGCCTCTGAGTCACACATGAATGAGTGGTGCCTTGATTGAAAAATCAAAAGGAGATCTAAGAGATGGAGTCACTTGTGCTAAGGCCATATCGTTAAGCTGAGACTTAACACCTCACCTAATTGCAGTTTCAGCCTCTGGAATTACCTGGTCAGCACTAGTGAAGTAATCTGCCTGCTAGACCCTTGCTGTTCCCCATAGGAAGGTGACCTTGCCACAAACAATCTACTCTTTGCTAGCAACTTACTTTTCCTGTCTACTTCGGCCTATAAGAACCATTCATTTTACACAGCTCTCCAGAGCTCCCTTCTGTCTCCTAGGTGGGATACTGCCGTATTCAGGTAGCACTGGGTAAAAAAAAATCTTTAAATTCATTTAGTTTAACTTTATTTTTTTAATGGATTTTTCTCTGAAAGTTAAAGCAAGACTTTCTTGAGATTGCTGCACCTAGTATCTGAGCATTTATCATAGCCTTTCAATTTTAAAACCAATTCATACTATTAACACTAAAAATGTGACTGGCACACTAATCCTATTGTCTTCTTACTTTTTTCTCCTATTCTCTTACTCTGCAGTAACAAACATAATTAAAGATGCTAATATGATTGCCTCTGTGTTTATTTACTAGCAATACCTTTAGAGCAACAGGATCAGATTAGCCTGCAGCAGTGAAGTCAAATAAAAATGGTGTTTCTTTCAAGTCCTTTCTTTGCAATAAAATTTTGTACCAAGTATTTTTTCCATTTACACTTTACTATTTACATTCAAACCTTGATTACCAATGCAAATGGTGGCAGATAATTTAAGAGTGTTCCTAATCCAAAAATAACTTAAATTTAGCTTTGAAATTAATTTTAATTTGGGATAATTAAGACTCATAATATTTCATACAACATGGTTTATCTAGTTCAATTATTTAAGGAAATAAGCTGGATAGGGAGTGATTACGTGCTAAGACTATGTACAACACCAAGCACATCTGGTTCACAGCAAGGCTGAGCCATTAGAGGGAGGGGTGACCTTAGCCAATTGTTAACTTCATGGACATTTGAAAGAATGAAAAGAGATAAACACATGTAATCACTTAGCTCGGCCCTCAAATATGATGAGCTCCCTAATGTCATTTATTATTATTATTACTTGGATTAGTGTTAACTACTAGAAACATGTATTGATTTTCAAAAGGCCTTAGACTAGGTTTCATGTAAAATATTAAAAATATATATGGTATATAGACTTTTGAAAATATTAAGGATAAGAAATCAAACAAATGCTGGGAAATGTAAACTAAGAATTAAATAAGTACTTCTCTGGACCAGCAAGGAGACCTGTGATGCAGGAGCTGATGCTGGGCCCATGCATTTTGAAGTGTTTTGTAATTATTTTGAATGCAGGAGTGCACACTGATATGGTCAATCTTGCAAATAGAATCAAGAAAATCTAGGAATGTCTAGTAGCGTTTGTTTTAGAAAGTTAATGGTAGGCTCAGTGAATATTCTGAGCTTCAACGTGGAAAATACAAATAATGCAATTTTCAATAACAGACATGAAAGGTAAGAAAACAGCTTTGATCCAGCCCAGACAGCTGGCAATTATCTTCCTTAAAGCTGCCAAAAAGATCCGAAAAGCCTGGGCAGGAGAGGGATGGATGCTCAGGCAATGCAGGGCTCACCCAACTCCCCTAGAATCGACACACACTGAAATCTCAGGAAAGACAAAATGAATGCAGATCAGGTCCAAAGAAGGCCACTGAAATCTCAGGGAGACAGAAGGACATGTATAAAAATAAACTACAAATTTGAGGTTCTATCAACAGAGATTAAAATTTTAGGACTCTGGGAATATGAATCTGAAAAAATACACCAAACACACTGGCAAAATGATGAAAGATGAAAGTGGACTTATTGATTAAATTTTGGTCTATCAGGATGGGTGTGATACCCCTTGAGGGTTAAAAGAGATCATTTGATACAGAGAAGGAAATGTTGTTACAGCAAGAATAGATACATGGTACTTGTTAAATCAAATAATAAAAATGATGTAATTTCAAGAAGGTAATAATGGCCCATTAGACTAGATTCAGAGCAAGTTATATGAATAAAAGAAGGAAGTTTAACTTAATGGTGACACCATAACTAGCAACCCCAACCCATATCTCTTTGTTTGATCTTAAGAAAGTTAGACTGAATTATCCATTAGGCTGGTCTATTCAGGTAGTCTATTTTAATGTATTTTAATTGAAGTGTAATATGAGTATAAAATGCACAAATCAAAGCAACAGTCTGATGAATTAGCACAAAGTTAACAGAGTCATATAACCACTCCTAGGTATAAAAATAAAACATTACTAGCATCCCAGAAGCCCCACTGGACATCTTCCAGTCACTGCTTCCTTCTTTCCTGACAAAGGTGACCATTCTCAGAACCTCCAACATTTTATTGGGTTGTCGGAAAAGTCATGATGTATTTTTTCATGTCTTTCAAGCAAAAATGCATCATGACTTTTCCAACAACCCAATAGATTGGGGTCTGTTTTTGAGCTTTTAATATGAGCAATCATATAGTATATATTCTCTTTCTGTCTGGCTTCTTGACTTAAAATGATATTATATGTGTACAATTGACTCATACTGTTACATGCAAAGGTAGGACATGTATTTTCATTGCTGATTATTTGTTTATATGAAGATACCATAATTTATTAATTATGGACACTTGGATTTTTTTCCACTATGGGTTTTTTTTTAAAGATTTATTTATTTATGCATACAAGAGCTGGGGTACAGGCCAGAGATGCAGGGGTGTGAGTGGACTCACCAGAGAGAGAGTGGGGAACAGACCAGGCAGACTGAGCGAAGTACACTGCTGAAGGGAGCAGCGGGCAAATCAGGAGAGGTCTGCTGCCATGTGGATTGCTCCCTGGCCAGCCGGGGATTGAGCTTGTGCTGCAGAGGCTGCTGATTGCTTCATGGTGCAATGCTTTAACCCCTTGCACCACCAGGGAGGCCCCAATATGGGGTTATTATGAATGAAGTTACTAATGCTACCTTGTACATGCACATACGGGTGATGGCCTGTTGTGTATGCCTCTAGAAATTGAATTTCTTGGGCATAGGTTAAAACAAATTTTAGAAAAACAGGAAAATTCCACAAGTCTCCTATCCATAACCAGCTCCTGGATGTTTCCTACATGAAGGAAGTTGTAACTTTCCTGCCAAATTAAGAAAGAAGTCAACTGTCACTCCTGGGTCAGAACTAAGGAAAGAAACACATGTTCTGAAGTTGCTGGGTGTTGTGCCATGTTGAGCAATTTCAAACCCTTAGAATTTAGTAACTCTACGATTTCCTACTGTTGTCATGACACCTGCCTTCCTCTGATCACAGGATCTGATTGGATAAACCTACTTCTCTTTGGCTGCTTTAAATACATTTCTATTTGTCAGGAATATGTAATGTCTGGAAGTGGACTTCAATATTTCCCTTTGCTAATAGATACTGCTATTTAAGAAGGATGAATTTCAAGAATCTGAGACCTGAGGTAGGATTGACTGTTAGTACCAGATGATCAGACTTTTAGAAATAGTACTTCACCCTGTACCCAGGAAAGTCAAGGGTTTGGAGTCAGAGGTAAGGTGCCATTTGTTACTATTTGAATGCAACTTAAGTGCTGTTTTTTAAGATGACGACTATCTTAAAATAGGATCAAGTTGATACCCTGTATCTCAGGATATCTGACCCCCACAAGACTGGTGTGCCTTGGGAACACCACAGAGAATTCATTTAGCTTCATCATATGCAGTATTTAAGGTATAGAAACATCTTCAAATTTAATTTTATTTAAATTTGTAATTTGTAATTTTTGAGCACAAAATTTGTAATTTTGAGCACTTGCTATGTGCTTTATATGTATTATTTCATTTAACTTTCCAAGCAGCCCTCTAATTTAGATTACTACACTATCTGCTTTTTATGATGGGACAAGGAGAATTATAGAGGGTAAGTATCCTTTCCAGTGATATAAAAGTGGTACCAGTTGGTGCTGTAGAGTAAGAAGTCAAATCCAAGTTTCACGGGCTGCTACTAAAATTGAGTGTGTTGTCTCCCCACTTTTGGCTCCCTACTATGTTGTTTGGGCTTTTACTTGTGATAAATCTAGTCTTGGTTCTTGGTTAATGACTTGGCAGCATTTACATCTATTTCCCATAGTATTTTTATTTGCCACATTCATCATTTGTCTTCCTTTGGGTACTAACTCAGAATTCTTTCAGCCAAGCAGGTTGACTTTCTGCTGTTGCTGATTCCATAAGATTAGAGTCTGGCACTTTTGCACAAGGACATATCTAATACATTGATTTGTCTCAAGAAGCTTCTGTTTATTGGTTGACATCTTAAGACTAGGGTCTTTCAGAAATGATGCCACAGTTCACATTCCATTAATAATTTGCAATAAAATTTATTTTAGGGCTTCCCTGGTGGTGCAGCAGTTGAGCGCTGGGTTGAGAAGCTGCCCTCAGCCTCTGCAGCACCGGTTCAATCCCCAGCTGCTCCCCAGCCACCGGAGGAGGGTCCCATATGGCGCACAGACCTCTCCTGCTGCCCACTGCTCCCCTCAGCAGTGTACTTCGGTCCTTCTGCCTGCTCTGTTCCCCGCTCTGGCTCTGGTGAATTCTCTCACCCTCCCGCGCTTCTGATTGTACCCAGTGCTTGTATAAATAAATAAAAATTAAGAAATCTTTAAAAAAAGTTATTTTACACACATGCTAATACATGAGAATGATTTATGATGTTAAGTTAAAAAAAATACAAGGGCATCCCTGGTGGCACAAGGGGTTGAGATGCAACCATGAGGCAGTCCACAGACACTGTAGCACAGATTCGATCCCTAGCCAGAGAGCTACCCACATGGCGCAGCAGACCATTCCAATCTCACCAGCTGCTCCCCTCAGCAGTGTATTTCAGTCAATCCACCTGTTTTGCTCCCCACTCTGTCTCTGGTGGATCCTCTCACCCCCCACACCTCTGGCCTGTACCTCAGTTCTTATATGCATAAATAAATAAATCTTTAAAAAATGGGATCTGCAATATGATCCAGTAATTCTATTCCTAGTTATCTACCCAAAGAACACAAAAACACTAATTTGAAAGGACACTTCCACTCTCATTGCTTATTGCAGCACTATTTACAATAGCCAAGATAATGAAACAACCAAAGCAGATGAGTGGGTCAATTTGTGGTGTATATATATGCCATGAAATACTACTCAGAGAACAAAAAAGACAAACTCATGCCATTTGCAGCAACATGGATAGAGAGCTAGAAGGGATTATGTTAAGCAAAATAAGGCAGGAGAAAGACAAATACTGCTGATGTCACTAACATGTCAAATACAGAGAAACCAAATAAAAGGTCAGATAAAGGTAGCCTTAAAACTAGCCCTTGAAAGCTGATCACAGAACTGGCACATCCAGATGGGAAGGAGAAAGGATAAGAACAAAATGGAGAGGACGCAATGACTAAGGTTGTTCAATACTTCCAAAAACACTAACAATAATGTAAAACAATGGTACTTAAATAAAAAATTTAGACAAAACCCCCAAAGTTATGTTTCTAAGATTCATTTATTTTATGGCATAAGCAAATAAAAATAAAACAATTTAGGAAATTGGTTTCACACAATATAAAAGAGTCTTAAAAACTAACCAGGGAAGAGAGAGTCATCCCAGAGTCCTGTCTGAAGCAGGAAAGTGGGGAGAAAATAGTTTCAAGCAGAAAGGAAAGGGGAGACACATACTGATTTTTTTTTCTCCTTCCTTCTCTCCCTCCTTTCCTCCCAGCCTCTCCCATTGGCCTCTCAGCCAGAAACCCTCTGACCTGGAACCCTGGGAAACAGAGCAGAGTAGGGCAAGGGGAGGTAATCAGCCCAACACAAACAGGTCTAGGAGTCAAAATACATGTGGAATAGCTACATGAAGAGGAGTAGCAAAATCTTCCTCCCCTTGATTTGGAGGATCTTGGCTATTTTTGTGCATGTCATCTACTGGGCTTGGCAGTACTCCTTGAAATCTGCTGACTAAGCTTCATTGATTAGGCTGCTCTAAGTGAAAGGGATATGACTGTCCTTCTTGGGCTTGTCCAAGGTTGTGAAAGTGTGGGACAAGGGTAGATAATGCAGATGGAAGACACGGAGAACAGATCGATGACTAAACTCATGATCTTAACGGAACAATATAATGATATTATTTATGGAAACAAATCTGGCTTATTGGTTTGGGAAGGCCGAGTACAGGGTGTGTGTTTCAACAATGCATGCAAGGAAGGCGAGGTGGGGAATTTTAATATTAGTCATCTTGAAATGAGTTTCTTCTGTACACAAATAAGACAGAGGCTAATTTCTCATGTTATGTCCTATGTGTATACTTCCTTACATAAAGCCGTTAAATAAAGTAAACCACAAAGATTTACAGAAAAATACTACAAAAATCAGCATTATGGTTTTAAGACATTACAGGGGTGAACATCAGTAATAAGAGAAAAAGCAAAAAGCAAAAAAAAAAAAAAAAAAAAAGGTAGCAGAAGAGGGCAAGGCTGTTTTAAGAGAAGAGAGGTAATGACTAATTGCATCAAATAGAAGAGCTATATTAAAAAAGGAGAGCTAGTCAAGAGAAAGGGGAGAGGAGGTTACAGAGACACTTAAAATTTTGATTCCATTGACCTTCAATTTCCGTAACTCTAGTCCCTCTGAACTGTAATCTGCAAACCACTCCTTTCATTCAGTCAGGATGAGCCAGTATAGTGGCAGCAACAGGCCTCCCCGGTGGCACAGCGGTTGAGCGCTGGGTTGCAAAGCTGCCCGCAGCCTCTGTGGCGCCGGTTCGATCCCCAGCTGCTCCCCGGCCACCGGAGGAGGGTCCCACATGGCGCGCAGACCTCTCCTGCCGCCCGCTGCTCCCCTCAACAGTGTACTTCGGTCCTTCTGCCTGCTCTGCTCCCTGCTCTGGCTCTGGTGAATTCTCTCACCCTCCCACGCTCCTGACTGTACCCAGTGCATGTATAAACAAACAAACAAATAAATAAATAAAACATGCCTTTATTTAAAAAAAAAAAAAAGGAATAAAGAAAAAAAAAAGTGGCAGCAACAATTAAAATGCTGAGTTAGCAATCAATTTCAGGCTTAAGTCACACCCAGCCCCTGCTGTCTGAACCCTCAGCCCCTTCTTCGGGAACTGCCCCCAAATCAAATCATGCAACAGCCAAAGAAGTTCAGATTCCTACCCCCAGAGCCCCATGCTAACTGGCAAGCATTTTGTTTTGTTTTTTAAGATTGATTTATTTATGCATACAAGTAGTGGGGTACAGGCCAGAGGTGTGGGGTGTGAGAGGATTCATCAGAGACAGAGTCGGGAGCAGAACAGGCAGATCGACTGAAATACACTTCTGAGGGGAGCAGTAGGTGAGACAGGAGAGGTCTGCTGCACCATGTGGGTAGCTCCCTGGCCGGCCGGGGGTCAAACATGTGCTGCAGAGGCTGTGGATAGCTTCATAGTGCTGTACTCAACCCCTTGCGCCACCAGAGAGGGCCCAGGCAAGCATTTTGAATATCATCCTATGTTAGTAGAATTGTTACCATCCCCTACCCAGGTTATTCTCTGGTTCCAGATGTACCAATTATCCAGTAGGTTGAAAGAAACTTAAGGAAGAAATGAGATCTAAACATCAGTCATTCCCTGACTCTTATCTAAATGACAGAGTCAATAATTAAGGTAATTCTCAAATTTAAGCTTAACTTTAGAGTTCAGGAAATATAGTCTTCTGGACATTCTGCCAGCTAGAGAACTGAGGATAGGAAATATACTTAATTTGAGCACAGAATTTGGGCATTATTGCATCTAAACAGTTTCCAGCTCCACTTTATCTGATGATTTGTCTCTTTAAAAGATTCAAGCTATTGAGCAAATCCCTTAAACAGAAATTTACTCAGCAGAGTTCTAGATCTGAGAAAAGATACATTGAGAGTTTGAGCAAAGGTTTGGTCTATCCTTCAAAAGCCTCAACCAATCTTGGGCTTCCATTGATGTGTTTTTGTTTTGTTCAGTTACCCTCTGTGGCCAGACTCATATCATCTGTAAAAATGTACAGTGACCAGCATTTCTGGAGAAATCATAGCCCACTATTTGATACAGTAACTCCTCCCTGGCACTAGAATGTTTGGGTCCTTGGATTTATACTTTGAATCCTTTCTCCCTGGCTGTTTTTACGTGATTGCCCCAATTCACTTTAAGTATAAAATTAAGTACTGCAAAACATCTGAGAATATCTGGGCATTTTCATTTATTTGCTACTTCCTTTTTCTTCAAGGAAACTTCTATTCCTCTGGTCAGGCAGTTACACTTTCTGTCTTTGCTATAGGAGGAGGAGGGAAACCTTCAACCATATTCTCAAAAAAAAAAAAAAAAAAAAAAAAAAAAATGACTTCCATACTGGGGTGGGAGCTGAAACTGACTTTTTCACCCCAATATATAAACAGGCCTTATAGCTCTCTGGGTGTTAATATCTTTTCTGGGAATTCTTAGTAGGAGCAGCAATTAGAGATATTTCCCACTGACTGACTTTGTGTGGGTTACATTTGCACCAGTGAAAAAGAAATTCCAAGAGCTCAGTTTATTCGCAGCTATGGTTGTTCCAGGCTGTTTACGTGTGGACCTTCTCATTTGAGTCCACTAGTCAATCTTTCTGCTCACTCTTCCCTTAAAGAATGAACTGGCAGAAAGGTCACCTTGTTCTGTTCTCCTGAAAGGAGAATTCTGGAGAGACAATTGAGGGACATTCAACCACAAACTTAACTGCTATGCCACCCGAGTCAGACTTCTGGCTATTGCGTTGTTCCTTCTGGGAGGAGCATGAGTATAAGGACCCTGCAGCATGCAAATGACAGCACGCCGAGAGTCACCAGGAGACCCCACTGTGGAAATGGCTGTGTTTAGTTGTCATGTCTCAGAAGAGCAGGTTTTGGTGGTTTCTATGAGGCCTGGGCTTTCTGCAGAGGCATCCCTGCTGGGAGAACAGCTGAAGTTTGCCCCCAAGATTAGAGTGCAGACTTGTTTAGGTTAAAGTTTCAAAGTACTAGCTTTTATTACATTTTAATGATCAGGGTCATATTTTATTCATAGAGCTCAAGCTGAGCACCCTGGAGTTAGTAAAACACAAAGTTCCCATTTTACATTCAGGTCAGCCAGCAACATAGTTTGGAATAGAGGGGAAATTTGGGGATTGGGAATCCTCATTAAAATGCACATAAAGGATCAGCTGAACCCTAACAATAAAATATGTAGGGTAACAGATTATTATGAGGCCTTCAGTGGTTTATGTTGACTATGTCAATGAGGTACATATTTGCTAGAGACTTAACCTCTCTTGAACTTGTATTTTCAGACCTTCTCAATAGACCTCTGATATTTAGAAACAGAGGTCTCCCTGGAATTCCTCTGTGACTTTGAAATTTTTATAGCAGACTGTGTTTTACCTTGTTATTTTAGAAAAAGTGGGGGGGGAGCATTGGGTCGTATTCCATTTCTATATATAATGTAAAGAAGATTGAGAGAAGTTCGAATTCATTTTGTAGGGAAAAAATGAAGAAGAATTTAATTTCCTTTTTACCCTGCTGCTAGATGCAAGTAATGATAGGGGGTGATTAACTTTTATGTTACTGAAGCATTTTCACATGAAAGTCATTTTCAAAGAAACTGCAAGTAATCTTGGTAATTTAGAGTTTGTCTGAGGCACTTTCAAAGTGACCTCTGTATTTTGGGGGAGATTAGGGCAACACCCATGGGGGGGTGAGACTCAGATGTATAATGAATCTTTCTGGTTGTGAAAGATTTATCTATAAATCTACTTTGAATTCTCTGGCCCAATGACACAGTCCTACATGTGGCCAATGTTGACTTTCTCTCTCTTTTGCACCTTTATTTAAAGATCAAAGGACACCTCCAGAAGGAGACCTTCTAGAAGGAAACTGGGAAGTTGATGGTGACAACAGATGCTCTCCATCAATTCAGCATCATCAGTTTCCCATGATCTGCCTTAATTCAGAGTCCAATTCCTGTGTATTTAGCAGGTTCCTATAATTATGAATAAATGAATAAGTAGGACAAAAGGGAATATGAATGATATATATTTTAATAGCAGATAATCCAAAAGCCATTTTCTTGGACATTGCAAAAGATTATGTGATTTTTTTTTTCTATTGTAGATTTACTTCCTTAATTACATTTTGCTTGGGTTAGTACTAAAATTCATGTTATTTTAGTATTTTCATACTAATTATGTGAATTTACAAGCCTAGAGGGTGCTGAAAAGCAAGGAGACATCAAGAATAAGCTAAAAATGTTTCAGTGATGATTCTTAAGTAGGTAATGCACTTAATTTTTCTAAATGCCAGTATATGTTACTCATGTGTTTCACTGACTCCTGCTAGCTTCTAAACAGTTGGAACTTCAGTGCAAAGATCTTTCTCATATATGTGGCTGGCTTATTGTCAGTGGTTTGTCTGAAACAAGGAGTTCAATTTCAAATGTTTTCAAACTTTTTTTTAAACTCCTTTATCTGTTTAAGAGGCAATAGGTCCTATTCTTACTGTTCAGTATCCTTACTTATGAAAAGAAACACATTAAAGGAGATAATCTACATAAAGAGGTTTGGAGTTCTTGGCTCACTATAAATACCTGACACCATTGGGTGTCTTCATGATTACTATTGTTACACGCGTTGTGGAGTAAATTAGAGTCACTTAGACTTTCCTATGAAACTGTTAGTGGTTGAGACGTTTTCATTGATTCAAGCACACAGGGTAGTGGCTTGCAAACTTTTCACTAGTAAAGCACTCTCCATGCTTTGTAGCATGCTAAATAAACTCCTTTTATCAAATAATTAAAAAATTAAAGATTCCTCGGGTGTAGCTGTTGGCCTTGGCCATGCTGCTTCTGATATATGGTGTCCTACAAGGTGGGCTGAACAACCAGAGAGGAAGCCAACGCCCTAGGAGTTCCAGTCATGACAGTGCCCTGGAACAGCGCTCATCTCATACTCTTGGCATTTTAAGTGTGAACTTCTTTGTAGGGAAGAAAGTTCTGAAGAGCGGATTTTTTTGCCTATTGTTCTATGTCAAATAGGAGCTGGGAACTATAGCAATCTAAGGTTAAATCATGAAGCACAGATAGTTTTTAAGATACAGTGCTTAAAAGGTGATGCACCCTTCATCCAAGTTTCCATGACTATGAATTGCAGTCTGTCATCTGTGGCCAGGATATATTGGGGCACTTCAAAAGCCCCATGGGAGTACAGCTCTGTGGGCATCCAAGAGCCCATCTCACCATAAGAGTCAATTTGAAATGAAAGTTTACCATGATAAAACTATGGAAGAGTTCTGTGAGACAGCTTGTTCACACTGTACAGATATGAGGCATAAGCATGCTTATGCTCCGGAGATGCAGATCAAGAGGAGAAATAAATTCTTAGAATGATATTAATTACCATTTTGAAACTGGTACTTGAAATTCTTTTCTGTTTCATTGAGCATACTCTGGAGTACAATACCCTTAATCTGTGATGGTGATTGCAGTTCACTGTGAATGAAACTACTTCTACCATGTTGAAATTCTGATTACCTATTCTATTTGGGGGATGAAAAAATACAGCCATACCTACTTTGGTTACCTCAGTTACCCAAAAAGTAAAAATGAAGGAAAAACTAAAGATACTTAACTGTCAATCAGAACTTCTGACTGACATGACATAATTACTGTTCTACTGGAGTCATAGTTCTAGCGGTTTGCACTTTGAAAACTCTGACTTATATTTCTCTAGGGAAAAATCTTGGACAGAAAGGGGTATAGAATTAAGAAGTTTAACAGATTGGGAAAACTGAGATCCAGAGTAGTCATGCTATCTCTAACGTGAAAGGCGGAGCTAGCACTAGGATCAGAGCTTCTATTTCACTCTACTTTCCTCATGTACTACATGAGGGGAAACTAAATCATCCTTTGATATCTTAGCACACTTTTATTCAGAAGGTAGAATTAAGGTCCTTTGCTTAAAATGAAGATAGTAGTCAGAAATTTCTGAGTAGTTTCTTTGCATCAGTCACAATGCTAGTTCTTCACAGGCACAATTTCATTAAATATTTATTAATACCTTTATACTATAGGTACATTATTATTGCTATTTTACAGTTGGGAAGGTAAGGGTTAGAGAGGTTAAGGACTCAGATCATAAATTGTGAGGCAGAATTCCAAATGAGGTAGCCATGACTCTAGAATAGTCTATGTTCCCCTCTCTGACCATTCTACTGGACTGTCTCTAGACAGCTGATCACTGCACCAAAGAGATGCAAAACAATGTTTGGTGTCTATGGCTGTTTATCCCAGAAATTTAGGACAACTATGTAACAAAAGACAAAGCCATAGATTCCAAAATGGAGAAGCCAAGACCATTTTCCTATTCCATGTTCATAATCTGTGTTCTAAGGTCAGGCCACTTGTCTTCTAAGTGTAGTCTTGCTCAATGGAAGGGAAAAATACTGCTTTATCAGTGAAAATCCTTTGATTCTTGATTTAACTGGCCAATTATACTATTCAGGAAATAAGGAGAGGGGCTGAGATTATAAATCTGCCCAAATAGCAGTCATAAAGCCCATGTCTAAACAAAGTCCCTCCTTATTTAGAAGAATCCCTCTAATACTTTATTCTTGCAGACATTTCCTTCATGAATTGCTTTTGTATGTTCTTTGTCCATATTGTACTTGAGCGATATTCAAATTGGTTTGTGGAAACTCTTTATATACTAAACCTATTAATTCTTGGGTTGTGATAAATGTACATTTCTTTTTCTCTCTGCTGATTGCTTTATAATTTTATTCATTCTTTATATGTAAAGCTGTTACAGTTTTATGTAGTAAAATCAATCAATTCTTTTATTTCTGTCTTGAGCATGATAGAAAGTATATCCCCATTCAAGAATATATTAATATTCACCTACATACCTATTTTATAGTGGATTTTTGTACTTGTCAAGCCTTATTCAAATTGGAATTACTTTTGATGTTTTATATAAAAGAGACTTCCTTATTTTGTCCCAATTTTTGTTTTTTTAACTAACCCATTTTGTGACTAATCTACACTTTTTCTTTTTATTTTAAATATTCTAATTTCTTATATATGCACTTTCTATGGAGTTTCATCAATACATTTTTTAAAAATCAAAATTATGCTAATTTTAGTTATTGGGTATGCACTTATTTTACACATAATTATTTAATACTGGACTGGGTTTCTAGTTTCCTGGCATTTAGCAAATTATAAGAACCTCAAGGTTCTTAAAGGGAGCATGAACACATGAAGGAATGACTATAATCAGCCTGACTAAAAAGTGGGTGGTAGAACACACTGCAAAAAGTGGTCATGAAAACTCAGTAATTTGGAATTAGCTAACATATGTAAAATTCTTTAAAAATCTCAAAAACCTCTGAGTTTGAGTGATAATTAGTCATAAAGAGCTCAAGTTTTTAAAAATAAATATTCCCATATTCTAAGACTCAGTGAGTCTCTTGGACTGAACTGGGTCATGGTGAAATATGAAGAAAACTCAGACACTGTTCTGCCAGCTGCATGTTATGTAATCGATTTCAGTCCCCATTCATGATCTGAGTTTAGAAGAAATAAAATGGAATAAATATTTAAATCAGCTCACAAAACAGTTAAATCAATTATTTGGCAAGTGTGTATTTTTCTCTTTGGAAAACTCTGGTGGGAACATTCAAATTTTGCATAAAGCACAGAATGCATAACTACCTACACTAGGTTATTTTAACCTTGGTACAACTAGGACAGCTGGAATCCTGGAAGAAATAACTCAGCTTTGACATATCCATAACAACTATTCTACCTTTTCTAATTTTTTTCTCTTGTCCTCTCTCCTTAACACAAGGTCTAAGAACAAATAGAAACACCTAATAGAAATTAAGAGGTTTACATTTAGCTTGTGTTTTTTGATTGTTGGGAGGAAAATTTTGTGATAATCTGAGAAAACTGAGCTCAGCTGTCTGTATAAAGAGAAGGAAGCTAACTACAACCAGTTTTATAATTCTATTTTAAAATAAAATAGCTTTCATTCTACAAATCATAAAGGTCAGTTTGATGAATTTTGACAAATATTTACGCCTATACAACCAACACTCAAATCAAGACATAGAACATTTCTGTCACCTCAAAGAATTCCCTCATGCCCTGTTCAGCCAACACTACCTGACTAGAGAGGTGCCAGTCTTTGGATTTTCTAACTTCAATTTGCCCAATTTTGTAATTCCTATAAATGAAGTCATATCATACTAGATACATTAATTTTTGGTCTGGCTTATCTCAGTCAGCAAAATATTTCTCATATGTACTCATGTAGTTGCATTGAACAAGTGTCAATAGCTTGTTCCTGTTTATTGCTGAGTAGTATTTCACTATATGAATACACAGCTGTTCCTGGGTACCTGCAGAAAATTGGTTCCAGGATCTCTATGGACACCAAAATCCATAGATTTTTAAGTGTCTTATATAAAATGTCATAATATTTACATGTAACTTATATGCATATTCCTATACACTTTAAGTAATCTCTAGATTACTATGTAAATAGTTGTTATTCCCTATTGTTTAGGAAATAATGATCAGTGTTTTACAATGGCATCAATACAATGAGTTATTTTTCAAGGGAAAAATTCTATACCTGTTCAGCACAGATGCAACACTTTTAGGCATCACTACATGTGTTTTCCATCCATGACTGAATCTGTGGATGCAGAACACATGCACACAAAGGGCCTACTATATTACCATTGTTTTATCCATTCATATGCTGGCACACATTTGGGTTGTTTCTAGATTTTTGGATATCATTAATAAAGCTCCTATGAATGTGCTTATACATGTCTTTTTGTACGTATGTTTTATGTCCTTTTTATACATACCTTTGCATTTCCCTAGGTCAAAGTGCAGATATGTGTTGAACTTAATTTGCCATCATGATTTCCTATAGTGATTGTACCATCCTAAATAGGAAGGTACAAGAGTTGATGTGATGACATGTTTTTCCCAACATTTGGTTTTATGAAATCTAATTTTTGCCATTCTAATGTGTGAAGTAGTATCTCATGGGTTTTATAATAACTAATGATATTGAGCACATTTTCAGTTGCTTATTGATTACTTGGTGCCTTCTTTTATGAAATGAATTAAGACTTTTACCCATTTTTCCCATTTAAGGGTGGTGCAGATATTCTCCTATGTTTTTTCTAAAAGTTTTTGTTTAATTTTTACAAATAGATGTATGTTCAGTCTCAGATTGATGTATAGATACGGTACCAGTTAGAGATCCAAGTTTGACTCTTTACTCATAGGTATATACCTATTTGTAAAATATTTTCATTTCCCCATTGAATTGTATTGATGCCATTGTAAAACACTGATCATTAATATGAGGGATTGTTTCTGGATCATTCTTCAGTACTCCAGACTCAGATATTCAAATGCAATATTTAACTTTGTCACTTTAGTGCTTAACAGGCATTTCAGGCAACCCCCATATGACCAAACTCCTTCATCTTCAGACCTGTTCTACATGAATCTTTCCCATCTCAGCTTATCATAATTCCATTCTTTTAATCATTTTGGTCACTAATTTTGGAGTCATTATCAGCACTCTCTCTTGAACCCTACTTTCAAAATACATCCAGAACTTGTGTACTTCTCTAGCCACCACCATTATTACCCACTTGGATTGCAACACTGACCTCTGCTATTCCCCTTCCCCCTCCCTGGAATCGACTTTTAAACATTTCAAGAACTTTTGAAAACTCAATTCATTTACCTACTCAAAACAACCACTTTGCAGAAGAAAAACCAAGGTCCTGAAGAGGACCTTCGTATCTTCGACACTTTCTGGACTTCGACCTTCCTTTCCTCTTATTTAGCAATAGTCTCCCTATCTCATTGCTGCTCCTTAATTGCAGGTGACTTCAGGGTCTTTTCAGCTACTGTTCCCTCTGCTTAGACTGTTCTTCCCCCATAATTCTACATGGTTAGTTCCCTTAGTTCCTCTAAGTCTTTGTTCAAATGGCACCATACCCATGAGGGGTTTGTCTGGCTATTTAAAAGCATAATCCACCCCTTGCCACTAACACCTTTTATTAAGTGATATAAAACTTATTTTTGTTTATTGCCTGAATAAAAAAATCGGAAAGCAAACCACCTGGGAAAAGGAATGTTTTTGGTCCCTTTTGTGTCCTGCTACTTATATGGCCTCTAGAGCCATCCCTAGACCATAGCAGACACCCAACAATGATTTGTTAAATGGACCAATTAAATTCCTTTCCTCTAATAATTGCAAGGTATTTGGGGGTATGAAAAAGACACAGGTTGAAACAAACTTGGTATTAGTCTTGAGACTCTTAGAATCACTTTGGGGTCTAATTTTTAAAAACACAGCAATTGAAAATCCAGGGATTAAAGTACAACATCCTTCCCACAGAGCCCCCAGGGCTCCATTCCATTCTCACTTTGTGGAATTAAGAAGAAGAAATACATGGAACACATGTTAAAATATTTTCAACTAAAACAAAAAGAAAATTTACAGTTTTAATGCAGAATTAGGTTTAGTTACTTGTAAAATGCATTCTATTTCCAAACAATTCTACAAAACAAGGAGTTATTGTATACATTATCAATATAGTTTAGTAGCTGCTAATATTGAAGCACTTGCCAGATGCCTGGCAATATGCACAGGACTTTATATGCATGATCTTATTTAATCCTCACAATAATACCAGAAGACAGACAATGGTATTATAATTATATACATTTTAGAGTTAAGAACTTGAAGCTTTAAAAGGTTAAGTAATTTAACAGCTCTGTCTGTACCTTTCCACAGAAACACCACATTGAAAATAAACTTTCACTGAATTCTCAGTGCTAATTGCATATCAAAAGACCTCTTCAAACCTCCTGTCCCAAGTTAGTGGCCAGACCCAGGCTGGTTAAGGCTGTTGCCAGAGACTTAGTATTGCTGGCAGATTTGTGACTCCCAGTGGAGAAAATGTTGAATAAGTTTAGGAAGACCCTTCTATCATCCAGCTACTCCAGAAGGAAAATACCCTTAGAGCACTGGAGCATTCATTTCATTTCCTACTACATTCATTTCCTCCTACACATCTCCAGACTACATATGTCTGAAAGAAAAAAAATGCGTGTGTTTCAAGAAAGGGGGAAAAATTCCAAAGACATGATTCTAGCCTAGTTGTGCACCTTTAGGATTCATAGTAAAGACTCCCCAGCTCCTCCAGCCCCCCACAGCACCCCACATACACAAAAGCAGAGTTGTTAAACTGCAGGTGAGCCTGGTAAGTGCTTGGAGCTACAAGAGAGGAGCTGGGGGCTGTGAGAAGAGTTAATCCCATGTGCTGGTGCTCTTGAAAATTCCTGCACACCTGAGAGTGTCAGTGCTGGTTCCCTGATGTTATTTTCTGTTCTTAGCAGCCTTGAGGTACTTCATGTGCAGGTACAGATAACACTCTCTTCAGATTTTGTAAATCTCAGGTTCCACACAAGAGAATAGAAATCTCTGCAGCTGGTTCACTGACTTCTATAATCTCCAGTTTCTTCCCAAAATCCCAGAAATAGGCTCATGCTTTATTTCCCCAACACCTAGTTTCTCTCTCATCCTCATTCTGTAATATTTAATAATAAATTAACACAGGTGTAATCCTTTCCCCATGAGTTTCTTCCCTTCTTCATACTCCCCACCCCTCTAAGATTCCTTGCTGAAACTCAGCCTCTGTGTGGCAGCACAAAGCCCATGCCCTTCATGAACCTTCTTCAGGTCACCGGCATGTGCTCTGCCATCTAGTAGCTGGCGGTTCCATCACACACCCATTCAATCATGACACATGAGCAGGATGGGGGGGGGGGCAAATCAAGGCAGCCACATGGCTGTGGCCACGAGATGGGACTTAACACTCTGCAGTGCAGGCTCACAGGGATCCCAAAGAAAGAACTGGCTCTATCTATCAGCATGATGGTTTTATGCTGGGGACCAGAGAGAAGGAAGTTTGATGGAGGAAGGGCTTGACTTCAGAGAGCCTCAGCAGTTAGACTAAGCAGTTTTATTTTTTATGAAATCAGTAGAAATTGGGAACACTTGTGGGGTAAAAGCAAAATTTTTAAAAGATTAATTTTGACTCTTATGGAATGTTGAATGAATTGGAGGCAGAGAGACTTCATTTACAAAGGTTTTAAAGCATAAAAAGAATATAAAGCCGCAGACCAGGTTTATGAAATAGAACAGAAGGAGGCAAAAAAGCAAGGAATCCTTTGAAGGCAGAACAAACAAGAAAGGATGACAGACGCATTTATATTCAAAATGCTAACCAACTGGGAGGGAGCAGAGATGTGTAGTTGAAAATCCAGATGTTCTCAAATATATATTCAAGTCTTAATGTTAGATGAGTCATCCATCCACATTTAAAATGATTTTTTTCCTATTTTCTGATGACAGCTATTTTGTAGACACAAACATGCTATGTACAGTCACAGTCAACAATGTTCAAGAACAAGCTAATACATTTTGACTAGATTTGGGAGCTAGTTAGTAGTGATACTACCTTATAAATAATAGTTTGGATAAAGGTCTAAATGAACCCTCAGTCATTAAAGCTAGAAAATGATTTTATAAAGTCTTTTTTCATGAATAGTCATGGAATCACTTGTCCCTGCTTGCTTGACAATTTGCTTGACAATACATATACGGGCTATTAATAAAGAATGTGAATTTTACTTTCAGTACTCCATCTTGGAGAGGTGGTAGGTCTTGTAGGATCATATGTCTCTTGAAAAGATGGAATTTGTTTAGAGACAGAATGATATAGTGCAGTGTAGACAAAATCATTATTTTTGAAGTCAGGTTGACTCTTGGGTACTAATTTCATCTCTGCTATTTAGCAGGTATGTAATTTGGGCAAAGAGACTCCACCTGTGAGGCAGTAGATTTGCAGAATAGACATAACAGTACATAATTCGTGAGGCTGTTTGCAACACAAAGGAGTTAACTTGGTATTAATGAAAGCTGCATGGAAGCCAGGGAGGAAATACTGGCTTTCTTTCCTTGAAAAATCTCAAGAAAGGCTCATTTGCTTAGCCAACTGTAGATAGGCTACCTTGATGAGCACTTCAGGAATTAGTGCAGAATATGTTGGAGGATGGAAAGGGATATGTATAACCAGTGCTGCCTGACTCTTATCAACTTGTTCTAGGGTGTTGGCTCAAGCAGACAAGCAAGGGCCAAGAGGTGGTATGAAAAGTCATCTCCTACTCTTAAAGAAAAGTGAGAAATTAATCAAGAAAGTCAGCCTAAGGAATAAATTATAATTCCATCCCCAGTTTGGGTAGATTTATTTCTGTTTTTGAAGTAAAGTAATTGTATCAGTGAATAGATGGAAGGGTCAATGACACAAAGATGAAGAAGAGACCAAATCATAGTGATAGGGCCATATATCCAGAGTGTCTGAGGAAGACAAAAGCTCAAACATAAAAATCAACAAAAATAGTATATCTAACTTTGTTTTGGAGGCATATGCTATGGTGGAGAGTGTAAAAGAATGTGCCTTTTGCTGCATAGGAAATGCTGATTTAGTATTTGGGAGATTTTTATTAAGAAATTTAATCTAAGTTTGGTGAAAAACAAGGACAAATGATTAATAATCACACTGAAGGATGAAAAAAAGGACAAAGCAAGTTTGAATAAAGGAAGAAAAATGAGGCAGAAACTTACTTAAGGAAGCCAGGCTAAATTATGTCCTTCAAGCCTGCATAAGTAGATCCAAACAAGAATAGCAATTAGTGAAATAATGACCTAGTATTTAGAAAAACTATAACTTTCTTCTATGATTATTCTGAGTGTGGACATACCAACACTGACAGAAAAGTTTTACCTTAAAACAGGACAAATATAAGCCAAGTAGTGTGTGTATGTGAGTGTGGTTTGTATCATTTAATTTGTTCATGAATCCAGCTTGAGAGGAGAGGAAGCAGCAACACTAAATGATTATGCAAAGTTTGTAGAATGAAAGCAGTAGTACAGTTAAAACGGTAAAGAGATTTAAGAGGGAACAACTCTTTGAAGACATTTTCAAACTAAGAAGAGAATCTCTTACTTCATATAGATCAAGGAGGATAAGATCACTCTAAGAATGGCAAATAAGAGCTAAGGAATGGAGGAGAGTATTTCTGAGGACAGATTTATGGAAAATTGTCCAGTTCTGTTTTCTTTGAGTGTGGGGATCATGTCCATTTAACAAGTATCAGTTTGGAATTGTTTGGGGTATTCAGTTGGTGATTTTTGAGTGATCCTAATTACAGAAATTGAAACCATAAAGGAGATGATATGGATTAGAAAAAATTTCACATCTTTAGTATATGAATAATGTTCTTCATGTTGCCAACTAAGAAATTAAACTAACCCTGGGCCTCTCCGGTGGGGCAGCGGTTGAGCACTGGGTTGCGAGGCTGCCAGCAGCTGCTGCAGTGCTGGATCGATCCCCGGCTGCTCCCCGGCCACCTGAGGAGGGTCCCACATGGTGTGTGGGCCTCTCCTGCCGCCTGCTGCTCCCCTCAGCAGTGTACTTCCGTCCTTCTGCCTGCTCAGCTCCCCGCTCTGGCTCTGGTGGGTTCTCCCACCCTCCCGCGATTCTGACTGTGCCCAGTGCTTGTATAAATAGATAAAAATAAATCTTTAAAAAAAAAAGAAGAAATTAAACCAACCCTTAGGAATGCAACTATTTGATATTCCAGAAATGTGCCCAAACTATTGGTATGTTTTTCTTTCTATTTGAGAATGAAAATTGACAAGAGGCCCACCTGTCATGTCTATGACAAGTTTAAAATACATTTGTGGTAGGAGCCGTCGATAACCCATTCTCACCAATGGCTAGGTCAATTAGAAAATAAATAGGGACATAACAGCCTTAAACAAAGAATTAGACAGAAATGTCTATTAGATTTAATAGACATTTATAGGGCACTGCACTTCCCCAAAGCTGAATATACATTCCTCCTCAAGTATACAAGAGACATTCTCCAGAACAGACCACATATTGGGTCCTGAGGCAAATTATCAACAAATTCATGAAGGTCGAAATAATACCAAGCATGTTTTCTGACCATAAAGGTATCTAACTAAAAATCAATTACAAAAAGAAAGCAAGGAAAACCTCCAATACATGAAGACTGAATAACACGCTGCTGAAAGACTACAGGGTTAATGAGGAAATCAAAGTAGAAATCAAAAAAATACTTCAAGACAAATGTCAATAAGGGCACAACCTTCCAAAACTTATGGAATACAGCAAAAACAGTAGTAAGAGGAAGAATATAGCAATACAGGCCTAAACCAAGAAACAAGAAATAAATCAATAACCTTCTCTACTCTCCAGGAAGTAGAAAAAGGACAAACAAAACCAAAAGTCAGTAGTAGAAAACAATAAAAATCAGAGCAGAAACAAGATGGAAATCAACAAATCTAAAAGCTTGATACCAAAAGCTTGCTTTTTGAAAAAAATAACAAAATAGACAAATCTCTGGCTAAGCTCACTCATTTTTAGAATTTATTTTTTTTAAGATTTATTCATTTATGCACACAAGAGCTGGGGTGTATGCCTGAGGTATTGGGGTGAGAGGATTCACCAGAGATGGAGTGGGGAGTAGAAAAGGCGGATCAAATGAAACACACAGCTGAGGGGGAGCTGCGAGTGAGACAGGAGGGGTCTGCTGCACCATGTGGGTCAGCTCCCTTGCTGGGGATCGAACTCCTGCTGCAGTGGCTGCTGAGAGCTTCATAGTGCTGAGACTTAACCCTTTGTGTCACCAGGGACGCCCTCATTTTTAGAATTTAAATATGCAATTCATAAGAGGGAACTCTGCAAAATACTAAGGAGTTAATCGTAATTAAACTTAGTGAGTATTCATAGCAGGAATCTAGAAAACTTAAATAAGGGACCAGGAAAATGAATAACTATAAGAAAGTGAAAATCAAAATCAACAAAAAACTATGAACCAGAGACATTCTATGGGGGGTGGGAGGCGGGGAGGGGAGGAATTGGGGTCAAAAGGGGGTTGCAATTGTATGAGGAATATAAAAATAAAATTTATTATAAAAAAATAAACTTAGTGAGTATTGAATGTGTGCAATATCTGCCTTAGCAATGCTGATGGAAGGGTGCTGAGTCACAGGCACACACACTGACCCCCAGTCCATGCCAGCTGCCTTTCCTCCCCAGCTAGCCTTTGATGTTTGATGGCTGACCGAGAGGCAGGAGAGAAGTGGTGGGTAACCACAAGCAAATTCCTCTCAAGTAATGAAGAATTGACTCTAGCCATCAGAGCCAATTTCTAGCTCACAAAGTTTATAGATATCAACCTAGTTTGAGAGCAAGGCCTCAAAAGAACTTAACCGAAATCTTCTCATAAATCTTTTAAGCTAAGTTAGGACACCGGGCCTGAAGAGGTTTCATGATGAACGATAAAACACAGGCGCCTGCATTGCATGCCCCCGAGGAAAGTAAGTGAAAGAAAGATGTGGAATGAGAACCCTGTGCTGTGTGTACTTAAAGGGTAACAAGCACCCCACAAACTCCTGCAGTTTTTGCTGCTTTTAATGGCTTATTTATGGCATTACAGAGCCAGTCATGTTTACTCTGCTCCACAGTTAGTTATCATTATGTACAGAACTCAGCAAATGGATTCTTCCCAGTGAAGAAGCAAACTTCCTTGCTATAATGGGATAGTAGTTTTGCTTGTCATCAGGTTACTGAAACCAATCATTATTTTCAGGGACTGTTGAAATTATTTAGGAATCCCCTGTCCCCAGGCAGATAGACCCAAAGTTTTCGGCTGACCTTCACTGCTCTTGCCATTAGAGCTGTAAATCTCCCTTGAAGGCAGACAGCACTTGGGTAATTTTAGAGAGGGCAAAGGAGCAGAATTATAGGTTGTCTGGGAAGGGTTGAAAGATTAGACCTCTGGAGAGAAAAAATGAAATGAATCATCTTGAAGGGCAACTACTACTTAGGGTCAAAGTTTAAATGTCTGTAACCAGTGTTTTAGTTTGACTTGCTGCTGGGATAATTAATACCTCAGGTCTTGGAATAATTGAAAATAAAACATTACATTTACAACAGATGAATTCATTTCAAGAAACAAAAAGGATATTCATTAAAAAAAAAACCCAAACCTGCCTATCAGTCACTGAAAACATGAAGACAAATACAAATGATCTAACTTTACTTTTCTGAAATGAGTAATAATATACTTTTAAAAAAGACTATAAAAGGAGATAACAGATTACTTGGGAATAAGAGTCGTGGAATAATATTAGGGTAGATCTTTAATGTCTTTTATTTAAATACCTCTCTGGCATATAACTTAATTTTTATCTTCTTTAGAACTTTCACTTAAAGAGCCACAGAAAACTGTAGAAGGAATGAGAGACTTCTGTTCCTATTCTCAAGGGAGGCAGCTGCAGACCCCAAACTGAAGGCAACATTTTGCATGTGAGTCAGGTGTTGTCTGGTACACATATGGCCTAATCAACCAAGGTGGGGGGCCTTAAAATTGCTTTTCTCCTTAACAGCATGCAGGTTATTTAACAATCTACTTAGATTTTAATTTTTTCTTTTTTTGTAAGAAAAATTAACGTAATGGCTGAAAAGTAGAGGCTATAAAATACTTTGTTGTATCAGAAAAGAACAGATTTTTCTGTGGAGTCCCAGTAATATATTATTTGGATCTTACTCTGGGTTATTCCAGATAGGTAAACTTGCTTGAGAATGAGAAACTCAAAAAAATTAGAATCTTTCAGATATTCCATTCAGATTCTCTAAGTATTTGTCATCAATTTGATAATACATAAAAAATATGAAGTAAAAATCCATGACAAAGGAAGCCATCAAAAAGTCACAGAGAGACCAACATTGGTCATTTTTAGGTGTTTGCTGAAAAATCAAAGAACAGTGAGCATCTTCACGGAGGGCTAATCCCAAATACATTTGCTGACCAGGGAGGCCCTCATTTTGCAGATTTCCCCCTTATGAATTTCACATTTAAATTCTAAAAATGAGGGCGTCCCTGGTGGCACACTAGGAAGTTTCATTGCACCTAGGAGAGCTGACTACTCTGATTTTTGGAAAAGAATTCTTCAAATCTGCCTCAGTTTCCCCACATTTTCAACTTCTCAGAGCAGTTACACGTTTCAATTATCATGCTGAAGATTAAGGGAAGATTAAATCTCTTGTAAAAAAAAAACAGCCCTCTGTAGGACCTGTTCAGCTAGAATAACTGATGTAAGGTGGGAGCTTGGTCACTCTCAAGCTAGCTACTGCTACATCATCCTGAGTTCTAGTGAGACCCCTCCGGACCCTGAGAAGGGGCCCAGATGTCTGCTCTGTCACCAGCAAAGTCTAGCAGATGGAATCAGAAGCAATGATTTAGATAAAGCTAAAAAAGGGGCCTCTCTGGTGGTGCAAGGGGTTAAGCACAGCATTGTGAAGCAATCTGCAGCCTCTGCAGCATGAGTTTCATCCCCGGCTGGCCAGGGAGCAACCCACATGGCGCAGTAGACTTCTCCTGTGTCACCCTCTGCTCCCTTCAGCAGTGTATTTCAGTCAGTTTGCCTGTTCTGTTTCCCACTCTGTCTCTGGTGAATCCTTTCTCACACACACACACACACACACACACACACACCTACCTCTGGCCTGTACCCCAGTTCTTGTATGCATAAATAAATCTTTTAAAAAATATAAATCTAAAAGAAAATATAAGACAAATCAGAGAACACATCTCATTTATACATAATTATACATAATTTCAGATATAGTACCATGAAAGGAAAGTTTTTAAAAAAGCATTTTCTCCATTATTACTTCATTTCTCTGCTTTACTTATTTTTACTCTATTCATGAAAATAAGCCTCCTGGCATCCACATCTTTAAGTGTTAGTAGCCAAAATTGGGTTTCATGGAGGTCACAGAACAGAGCCATCCATTTCCTTGTGTGAAGGCTAAATCTGGGGCAAGACTATCAACAATGCTATAAACATGCTATGAAGAAACAGTCATGACAATGATACCAGTCCAGACACAGGATGGAATCATTGCTTGAATGTGTCCAGATGGCAGAACTTAGTAAAGTTCTGTAGGCTGGGGTTCCAAATGTTTTTCTTGTTCCATTCCAAATCTTCTTCATCTTGTTATTATAATAGCCTCACAAGAGAGCTTCTGGGAATCTAACAGATCTCCAAAGCTGCATGACTTGATCAACTTACAAGTTATGTTTCTTTGAAGCTTGCAGAGTTAAGCTTTCTATGCTCATCAGAGCTAATTGTACACAGATACCTTCTGTGTGTGGTGCCTAATGCCCCATGCCAGGCATGAGATGGTATTTAAATCCTCTGATAATATGATTATTGAGGATTAAAAAGTAATTAAAACTACTGCCCATGACAATCAGTTCATCAACACCACTGAAGGACACCTGCCTTATTAAAGGCATAGAAATGCATGGCAAGAAATTACATCCCTCTGATCTTTAAAAAAAAAATTGCTGGAATGGAAAAACTCCCACCCTTCCCTGATTGGTGGGGTAATGTCATTTGGCTAGTTGGGGGTCTTTAATTATGGTGAGATTGCTGATTGCACCCCAATGGCCTTACTGCTTGCTCTTTCCCATTAATTTTGAAGTTGTAACCCAAGTCCAGAGCTATTTCATTGTGACCTTGAGGTTACTTGAGTTTCCCATTTGTGTTTAAGTAAATAATTGTGATCAGTAATTTCCCCCTGGAACCCTCCGAGTATGGCAATTACATGAAGTGTGCTTGGCTCTTTCATGCCCAGAGTTAGAAATAAGTGCATAAGGCATTTGGAATGATAATTCCCAAGATATGCCTGAGTCCATCAATAGCTCAGTGTTCCCTTGCTGGCTCATCAATATTCCCATTGTCACTTTTAACTGCACAAACTCAAGGAGATAAGGCAAACAGAGGGTATATTTTAAGCTACAGAGCAGAAATGGTTTCTATTTTCTCCCACTAAGCAGAAACCATATATTTGCTCCAAGTATAAAAGCTAACACTTGGGGCAATATTTTCTTGTTTGACACTTTTTTTGGCTGAAAAAAATATATTGATATTTCTAAAGTAAACGATGCTGTAGCTGGCAAGCAGAAAGCCTAGTTTTGGGAAATGAATTAAATAAAGTGTTATGTCTGAGCACCTATTTAGAAGAGTAGTCACATTCTCAACAGCTCTGAAGGAAAGGCAATACATAATCAATAATGATGTACTGATTGTTTTTTCTAAAAACCAAACTCTGTATAGTGAACGCAGTTTTCTGAGAAATCAATGGACATTAATTTTAGAGAACCACAAGTCAGATTTATATTAAGTAGAGAGAAATAAACATCTTGATACATCAACTTTATAGAAATTGGGTAAATGCTTAGTTATGCAGCCTATTTTTGTTACCTTGAAGGAATTCTAGGTCTTGAGTTGTAAAATACAAATATCAGTAGGCTTTTATGATGATTAAACCATAGAATGTAATCCAATAATTAAAAAATCCAAAACATGATGAAGTGGATACACAGACAATAAAGTAGAAATGTTCCACATTTGCCAATTAAAAAAACAACTGTCAAATCTCCACTAGACAACTTAATATTGACTAGACATTGAGCAAGCCCCTTAATATCTCTCAACTTCATGTTTTTCACTAAAAAAAAAAAAAACAGACTTCAAAATTTTACTCAGATTACAGGGTTACTATGAAGATGAATGAAATATGTATGATAGGGTATTATGAACCACAGCATATAATGCCAAAGTTATTCTAACAATATTTAATATGGTGCAAAAGTCCTTCAAGGATTATAACCCTTATTTCTTGGAAGACAGCTTATTCAAGAGCTCTCTAAAGTGCTGGGCTTAGCAATTCCACTCCTAGGTATTTACCCAAATGACACAGAAACATTAATTCAAAAAGTCACCCACACCCCAATGTTTATAGCAGCACTATTTACAATAGCTAAGCTATGGAAACAACCCGAATGCCCAAAAATAAATGACTGGATCAAGAAGATATGGTATATACACACAATGGAACATTACTCAGCAATCAAAAAGATAAACTCATGCACTTTGCAGCAACATGGATGGGGCTGGAAGGGATCATGCTCAGCAAAATAAGCCAGAAAGCAAAAGAAAAACACCAGATGGTCTCACTCATAGCAGGAATTTAGAAAATCTAAATAAGGGACCAGGAAAAAGACTATCTATAATAAAGAAAAAAATCAAAATCAAAATCAACAAGCAACTATAAACCAGAGACACACTATGGGGCAGAGGGGAGAGGAATAATTAGGGTCAAAATAAGGGGGGGTGCAATTATAAGGGGACTATAACCAAAATGAAAATGCATACATTGTGCAAAAATGAAAAATGATGTAAGAATTATATAAAATAAATTTAAAAAAAGAAGGTGGTTACACACACACACACACACAAAAGTGCTGGTCTTGGAAGTTCACATTTTAAATTTTCCTTATAGATATTTATGCCTATTATTTATACCAATGTTCCAACATAGAATAATGGTGACTAATCATTTAAAAAGCTGAGCTTTTCATAGGATAACAATGTGTTCGCCAATAAACTTTTCCACACATCCTGTTTGACCATGAATCAAAATGGAAAACTATTAAATTAGCCAATGTAGCTAGATCTCAAACTAGACACAATGGAAAAACCAGCACAGAAAATAGTAAAGAGGCTAATGATGTCTTTCCTACTCTGTCATTAACTTGCTGTGTCATTTCTTCTAAATCCCTTTGATTCATAGTTCCCTGTGAAGCTTGATGAAGAAAAGAGATCACATCACAGCCGAATGAGGCAGTGCTCTTTAGAAAAAATATATCAGGAGGGTGTGTGAAAGCAACCAAGTCAGCCAGGATATAGCCCCAAGTCTCTGACATACACCACTCCCCTTGGAGGCGGTATGGATGGGGGGAATGGCAAGGGAGTGTGGTGTACCCTCCAAAACCTGGCCCAGAACATGGCTTGTCATGGGTACTTAGCAGACAACACTCACAACAGCTAGGGTCACCTGTCACAGCCAAGAAAGGGCATGGATATGGGGCAGCAGACCATATCCACAACAACTGGCCACAAATATTTTTGATATAAAAGCTTCCTCTCTAATAGAAAGTTAGGTAAATGTGTATTGTAAACACATTCTGCCTGAAAGTTATTTTCCAATCTTTGTCTTAAACTTTGGTAGAGTATTCCTTAAAACCTGGTAAATAGGTTTATTCCTTACACACACCACCCTATAGCCATTTAGTAACAAGATCACCTTGTCTTATAGGGTAGTGTCCAAGAAAAATGCTGTTCATTTAAATGACTGACAGCTAAGATATTTCTTTTTTTCTTTCATGTCACTTCGCTTTATCCATTTTCCATAAATATCACATTTACTCTCTGATTGACTATCTGGGGCCAACAGGGCAAAATGCTGTCATCAAAAACTAGGTATTAGGTATGTAATTATGTAAATTTCAGACCAAAATATGTAATCAATAGTCAAGAAAAAATTAAGAATGCTCTTTTTCCAGAGGGCCCTTCACTTCCTAGAAAATTTCCAGAAACACTGATTTCTGAACCTTAAAACTTTTGTTTGAGCCATGCTGCATGCTTTATTCTCATCTGACCCGAGAACCTCACTATAAGCACTTTGTAATTCAGTTTTTGTTTCTTGTTTGCTCCATTTGACTGTAAGTACTGCAAGAGTGGGGGGGGGGCGTCTATCCTGGTCATTCTGCACCTCCAAAACCCAGGCCAGAACATGGCTCATCATGGGTATTTGTTAAAAAATATTACAAGCCTTAGCATATTGTAGCTTTGAAAATTCCTGGAACAGTGAAGCCTGTTTAAATGTGTTAATCTATTTCGTGGTCCCTTATTTAGGTTTTCTAAATCCCTGCTATGAGTGAGATCATCTGGGATTTTTCTTTATCTTTCCAGCTTATTTTGCTCAGCATGATCCCTTCCAGCTCCATCCATGTTGCTGCAAATTGCATGAGTTTATCTTTTTTATTGCTGAGTAATATTCCATTGTGTGCATATATATATATATATATATATATATATATATCTTCTTGATCCAGTCATCTATTTTTGAAAATGCATACATTGTGCAAAAATGAAAAATGATGTAAGAATTATATAAAATAAAATATATTAAATAAAAAAATGTGTTAATCTAGTGTTTCTAAAATGAACTATAGCACTGACCTCTCCTACCCACCCACTCAGTCCCCACTTAGAATACATTTTGGAAAATACTATCTTACAGCAAAAGTGGAGATTGGCATTTGTTATTGGTCCAGATAGTGATTGTCCTGGTCATTCACCTTCTGCCCTTCCCCAAATCCATTCTCCATCCTGACATCTACAGGCTATATTATCTGGGGTCCACTGACATCTGGTTTCTGGTTGCATCTGGCTAATAAGAGGAAATGCAAGAGATCAAAGGGCATGAGGAGAGAGAGGTCAGAGTATTTCTTCTCCATTCTCTCTGCTTCTGCATGGTCATTGCTTGCACCACTGCAGGGAACTGTTCCTCCCCAGTGGATGTACAGCCACTCTCCCAGCTCACCCGGGCGCCAATAACATGTTCCCTTCCTCCTCCTGTAGGTCTCAGGGCGGTAATGATTTTACCTGGGGTTATCTTTGGGCTCCTCAACTTGCCTTGATCCCACCCAAGCTCTCTAATCATTTGGTTATAATCTCTCCAAAACCACACTGGAATATGCCATCTGTTTTCTGCAGGCCCCTGAATACTGCAGTAACAGCCTCTTCAGTCTGAAATGGACTGCAAGAGGAAATCAAACACCTAAATGGAACAGTCAGTTTCATAGCATGGATTTGTTACTTTGAAATTTTATGAATTCCCAGCATTTCATCCACACCTGTACAGGTTAGTACAAAAGTAAATCCCAAAACCAAAGAAAAGCACTCTTTCGAATTATCCGTCTTTCTAGCTCACAGTTGGGAGATGAACTATGTACTAGATGGTTTTAATCTATTCCTTACACAGATTCTGAGCTTCAAAGAAAATAGGAACTTATTCCTTGGGGCCATCACTTCTCATTTTTAATATAGTTCAAGACACAGTGGGCACTCATTGCACATTAATTTAATTCATATATTCATTTAGATGATGGCCACAGCTGCAGAGAGTAGACGAAGTGAAGGCATTACCCATTAGCGTCTGACAAAAGAATAAAATTTGGCAGCACCATGAACAAAGGCAAAGAGAGACACATTTGTGTAAAGAAGGCACCAATTCCCCAGGTGCAATGTTTAGCATCTTTTTATGTGACATGAAGATTGAACTAATAAACTTAGTGTTTATTATAACAGACTTGGCAATAATTGGGATCTTTCCAGGAGTGGTAGAATAATAAGAGTGTCCTTTGGGCCTAAGAGCATATGCTCTATAGATAGGCGTGATCTGATTATGTTACTGCATAAATTACTGGGTTTACGACTTGCTTTCATAAGTATGTTTGCCTTGGAAATCAATGGATATAGATACATCAAATCAAATAATGTCTAGTAAAGTTCCCTAACATGTATCCTGTGTGGAGAGAAACCTTCCCATTCTGATGAAAGTGCTATAGAAATCCCATGCTGTGTAGCCCCCACTGGATCTCATGTGCAGAGGAAGGGGGTTTTGACAAGGGAAGGGTAATCATAGACATATCCCTCCAAATAAGTGCCTGGGGCTGGTTAGGGGGTAACCTGCTATTTATTTAGTACCACAGGAAGCTCCCAACAGCATTGGTATCAATACTTAACCATCAGTTGGAATTGGTATTTTCCATCAAAGATTTTGTGAGGTAGAAAGCCAACATAACCACTACCTCTATTTTGAACTGTTTTTCTCATCCCCTCATCTTAGACCATAGCCCATTTCTTCTTGGCATGTTTCCACCACCCTGTAAATTATTTTGTAGGATAAAATGGTTGATTTCTAGTTGTGTAGGTCCTTGACATTGTGTGTTTCCCTTCTGTGGAACTGGTTTACAGGATCTCAGGCTAAACCTGTTTGGGCAGCTAAACTTGTGATGAAGATAATGATAACCCAGTTCTCCCATTCTATTATTATTTTAATAATCACTTGTTAATATGCTTATCTCCTTCTTAAAGTATTAGTTCCTTGAAAGCCTATTTCTTTCGTATTTTATCTTGTCCTGGGAGCTGACTCTTCCCAGGATGAGTGAAAGCAGAATTTTATAGTTCTCCTTCCTCCCCCTCCTCAGGGAAACCCCCAACCCTGACTTTTTATCTCCACCAGAAAAATGGTATCAGAATCCACAAGTATATTCCACAAAGTCTGAGTCATTCAGTCTTGACACCATGTGTAGGGCATCAATAGTTAATGGAAGCTTTACCCAGCCTGGTCCAGAGCTGGCCCCTCCTAAGTGAGATTAGGCTCTCACTGGCCTTGCTCTTGCTTCACATTGAGGGGCAGACCTGGATGTCTACAGTGTTCTCTGCTTCTGACATTGGTGACTTTTTTTTTTTTAAAACAATTTGGTGACTATGTTATTTGCATGTACTTGCATCAGATCCCCATCTCTTTTTTTTTAATAAGATGTATTTATTTATGCATACAAGAGCTGGGGTGCAGGCTAGAGATGCAGGGAGTGAGAGAATTCACTAGAGAGAGAGAGAGAGAGAGAGAGAGAGAGAGAGAGAGGAGCAGAACAGGCAGGCTGACTGAAATACACTGCTGAAGGGAGCAGTGGGTGAGACAGAAGAGGTCTGCTGTGCTGTGTGGGTCACCTCCCTAGCCGGGGATCTAACTCATGCTGCAGTGGCTGCGGATAGCTTCACAATACTGCGTCTTAATCCCTTGCATCACCAGGGAGGCCCCAGATTCCCATCTCTTCAGAATAATTATTTCTAATATATTTTTCTGCTAATACAGGAATAAAAATTCAGTAATCAAAATGTTTCCTGTGAAACTTGTGAAAAAAATGTTTTTTTTTTTTATTAAACTTAGCTAACATATCAAAATCCAAGTTTCGGGGGATTGTTTTTAATGTTATAATAATAAAAAAATCACACCGTTATTACAAATGCTTGATCATAAAAAAAAAAAACAATTTGGGAGATGGAACTATATACTAGATGATTTTAATTTATTCCTTAAACAGAGTGTGAGCCAGAGAATTCAACTCCCTTATTTCAGTCATTTGTATCATTTGCATGAATCTGGACAATTCTGGTGGTTTTCCCAGAACAGAATGGATCCAAATAAGGTGGATCCAAATCTCCAGTCTTGCCAGTTGAATAAAACTATTTCATTGTTACAATCTTCAATGAAATTTTAAACATAGTGTACATAAGCACCAGTGACAGTATAAAACCAGCATATCCTAAATGTTTCCTGTGCTGGCTTCTGCATTTAATATACCAGTATTACCCTTGAAAAATCCAGGTGATACTGGTAAATTACTGTATTATAAACTTAATCGGGGAGTAGCCTCAGTCACAGTAACCTTGCTGGATACACACCTTCACTAGAACACAGTCTCTCACACTTGGTGTGTAACTAGTATTAATTTAGTACTTAAATTTTTTCAGGCTGCATCAGGTAGCAGGAATCAAAAGTAGTTTCCATTTTCCTGGGTAGGCAGCTGATTCAGTGTCCCTCCCTGAGGCTAGGTTACTGTTAAGCTTTCTTATAAAATAGAATGCAAAAGAATTTTAGTAATCTTCATATTCCATAAAATATTCTATACTAATCCACTGCTGCCCAGGTACTTCAGGCTTTTTATGTAATAGCTTAGCAGAGAGAGAAAGGATTTACTGAAGTTACACTGGCTTTGAGGGAACAGGGTTACTGCTGCCACATGAGGGCTGGGAGAAGCGTATGTGAAACACACAGGATCATGGGGGAAGCTTATCTACCTCATGACACCATGAAAGAATACCTTCTCCCGTGTGCCTGGGCACTGAATTTCCCTACAAAGTTTCTACTGCAAGACCTGCTGCTTTCAGCTGACTGGTTCTCCAACTGAAACCATCCTTGTTCTGTGCCTGGGGCAAGCCAAAATGCCAGAGTCGATACTCCTGGAAACAGAACTCAACCAGTGATGGGTTGGTGGAAAAATACCCCAGCCGCCTCTCCCCCAGGAAGGAATCAAAAATTGCTGTTGACAGGTAACTGCTGAGGAAATGTAGAGAATGAATAACCACAATGGGCTCCATGGAAAGGAGTCATGGAAGAGATGGAGCTGGAGATCCTAAAACAAACAGCAGATTGTCACCAGGGGCAAAGAGAAGGGAGGACATTAGATAGGAAGAATGGCATGGAGCAAGGTCTAAGAATGTAATGGTTTTATTTTATTCCAAGTAGACTATTATGAATATTGGTATTTCTTACACTCCTTTTAATTTACCAAGCACTGCTAATTTACCTACCTACTCTATGAGGGGAACAGAAGTACACTGATTTGAGACAAAGTATTTTAAGTAGCAGAGCATTCAAGCATATGAAGAACAGGCCTAGGAATGTGAATACCAGCAACTAGAGTTTGAGGCATACTGGTATTTGAATACTGGGGTCACATAACAATGTAGAAATGAATTAGATTAGGGCCTCCCTGGTGGCGCAAGGGATTAAGACGCAACCTATGAAGGCTGTCCTCAGCCACTGTAGCGCGAGTTCGATCCCCAGCCAGGGAGCTGCCCACATGGCGCAGCAGACCTCTCCTGGCTCACCCGCTGCTCCCCTCAGCAGTGTATTTCAGTCAGTCTTGCCTGTACTGCTCCCCACTCTGTCTCTGGTGGATCCTCTCAGCACCCCTGCACCTCTGGCTTGTACTCCAGCTCTTGTATGCATAAGTAAATAAATCTTTATTAAAAAAAAAAAAGAAATGAATTTTTAAAATTAGCATGAATAGCAAAGATTGGAGTAAAGTGATACAGGAAGTTAGCAGACTGGCTGAGGCCTTTGAAATAGGCCAGATGAGGTATGACATGACAGAGGCTTCACTGGGCAAAAGGCCATGAGGAATGGAGAGGAGTATTCAGACATAATGCTGCTACAGATATGCATTAGGGAAGAAGGGAAAATCAGAAATGACCCCAAAGTCTCCTCTAGTGGTGAGAGGGCGGTAAGGGGGTGGAAAGACATCAAATGACAGAGAAGGACTGGGTAGTCTGGAAAAAAAATGATTAACTTGCTTTATCACAATCTTCTTTTTCTGCAAACTCTTGCTGCATCTAACTTCTGAAATATAGTATTACATTCAGTTTTTGTGAACTGGATTCACTGAGAAGAACTGTTAAAGCAGATTCTAAGCCTCCCTGAGCCCCTGCCTTTTCTTTATATATTCTTTATATATTCTTTAAGAATAGCCCCTGCCTATTCTTTATATATCATAATTATTTAATGGAAGAGGAACCGTACTCTCTAATTCCCATTCCAATTTGCTATCCTCATGGAGAATCTTATTTTCACAACACCAGGGCTATAGATATTTTAAATTTGGAATTTCCCAACTCCCATCAGGATAAGTCATACCTTTAATGTTTCTTAAATATAGTGTTTGGGCACTTAATTATATTATGCAAAATTAGTAAACAGCTATTTTGAGACACAGCTGATCAAAATGAATCTGGAAGGTGTGGTATTTATTAGTATTTTATTTCAGAACCAAGTGATACGACATTCTAGTGCTTGAAGCTGAAAGATTAGTGGCGCCTAGAAAATGATAGAACTGGGGAGACGGCTGGTGTTTAAGTTTCAGTGAAATAGTTGTTTTGATCATTTCTTATAGAACTGATTAGTCCCCTGAGAGGCTGGGGATGTGGTGAGAGGTAAGGAGGGGGAGGGGGTGAGAGAGAGACAGACAGAGAGACACACAGACATTGATTCACCTGGTCTCTCCTTTCCCCTGCTTTTCCATCATTCACACAGCTCCATGAATACATCTCATGGATTCTAGACTTCCTGCTCTTTTTTGCATTGCTGGATGTCAAGTTAGTTGGAAGAGCTGCTGATCAGGGAGAATCTCAGCTCTACAAATGCTGTAGATGATGACGGCTACAGCTAAGGGAGTGGAAGATTGTAGAGAAAGAGGAAGGTGGAAATATTGAAAATAAGATACATCTTTCTGTTGCTCCTTTAGCTAAAGCCATGACAATCACCCTTGTGTCATGTAACTACATCCCAATAGAGGCTATGGTTGCCGAGTGCTTTAAGGAGTCCCACACGTGTTGCTGAACTAGGTTGTGGAGGTTTCCTTGTGAAAATAAGATGTCAGTTGTGATACAGTCTAAAATCTTTCTCTCACCCTCTGTATGACCTTTCTTATTTTCAAGGGATTCTGAAGTGAAGATACTTACATGCTTGCTACTGGATGGTTTATGGTCTATGAAATCTGTCTTGATTCCAGAAATAGATCTGTAACGGGACTCTATAACAAGGCTATTGTTCCAGAGACTGGTGAGAGAGCAATAGGGCCTGATTCAGACCTTTTGGTAAGATTCAGCCAGACTCTGTCTCCAAATCATCACCAACATGCAGACTCTGTCTTTCTGTCTTTGGCCATTCTGGGTAGGACATGCAAAATACTCATATCAGTTTGTTCATCCATAGATCCCTGGCAGCCTGCTTCCTGGCACTGCTGGCTTATTTGCCTTTCCTAGAACTCCTATTAATACTTTAAAATATGGACTCCCTGCATAGAAATTTAATTTTCAGGAACTAGAGGACAAATCTAAGATCTGTGACTATCTTATGGATACCTTTCCCCTGTGGATTTCAAATTATTCCAATCTGTAAAGAGCCTTCATTCTCCCTTCGGGTTGAATGGAATGACATTATCTTGAGTTTCATCCAAGGGCCTCAACTCTGGAAACCATTTTTGTAGCTTCCAGAAACCATGCTTTGGAAAACTACATTGGTTTCAGACAAACCTACATTGCCTAAGGTGTATTTTCAAATGTGTGGTTGGCTCCCTGGTTATTTTGAAATGAACACTTTTTTTTTACCCTTTTCTGACTATGCCACCTTATTTCTTTGCCTCTAGGATTTTCATTCTTCCCAATAATTGCTCTGTACTTTATCTATACATCTGTATTATCTCCATTCCTGCTTGAAAAGATTTTGGTTATTATTATGTATTTTTCACTGACAGGGATGCAAGTTAACTTTTGTCATTTCTTTGAGAGCTACTCCTTCCCCTATTTGGTGAGCCTCTTTGATTACAGGGTCTCAATTGCTCTGGTACCCAATTCTGGCCAGATGCCTCATCCTGTTGGCCTGAATCCTGATTGGCTTAGGTGTGGACGTGTGACCTAAGCCAGTATCACAGCCCTCCTCTCTGGGAGTTTTGTGAGAGCTTGCAGAAAAGTGGCTCTATCTTATACTTTGGGATTGCTAGCAGCAAGGAGAATAAGATAAGGCTATCTTTGCCACAACATGGGGGGTTCTACCTGGGAATGAAGTCAGCACAGAGTAAAGAAAGCCAAGCCAGGGAGAGGGAGAAGACTACACTGATCCTCAAGATATGCCTGAACCCCAGGCTCCTGGTCAGTAATTTTCAGACATATGGGTCAATACATTCCCTATGCTGCATCAATTAACTTGAGTTGGGTTTCTGTCAGAGCAACTGAAAGATTTTTGACTAAAATAAACATGAAACACCAGTTAGAAATCAAGGAATATTGCCTTAAACACGAAAAAGATCTTACCATAGTGTGGCTATCATTCACATATACAAGACCGTGAATTATGAATGAAGTTAGATTCTTGTCACCCAAAAGGTGGAGACAAGAAGTTATAGTGTCCAAGTTATACTAGGCCCTGCAGAGTACTCTCTCATCAGAGCTTTGAAATGCATCCCTCAAAGAAGTCCATAGCATTCTGAAGACACTTCTCTTAAAGCCCCAGGCTTGTCTCCTCAGTTCACTGCATCAAACATCAATCTGGCTTTGTGAGGTGGGCTGAGGACTGCTCTTCCCTTTATCCTTCCTTCTTAAACCTGAGAGAAGTTCCAGTTTTTGCCTAGGACACCGCAACTGCAAGCAGAGCGCAACTTAACGACTATACGGAGAGTGGCTTCTAGTCACAGCTCACAACCCTGCACGCTCCCTCGGTGCTCCCAGCCTGACCAAGGGCCAGAGGCCAGGCCATTCCAAGTTCTCCAAGCATGATCAGCCCTCAGATCCAAGATGCAGAGAAAAGATAAAATTTCCAGCTTCTCCAGTGTGAGGCCAGCCTCTCAAATCTTATTTCCTATTCCAGAAGCAACCTACATCCTAGACAGTTGACAGTGGAAACGTCCTCTCCATGAACAGAAAGCCCACCCCACTCAAAAGAATATGCTGTGCTCACTGTTCCAGTAAGATAATGACTTAGCACATATTGGCCAACACCAGAGTTTTCAGCCTTCAAATGACACCTTGAGTGGAAGAGCTCTAGTCTAGTCCAGTTCTGTTGAATTGCTTCTTCTAGTGACCTTATTCCAGCAAGAGATGAGGATCAGGACAGGCCAGTTAATGCTGCCTAGTTAGAGCATACCCCATGACACTGCCTGGAATTAAGTTTAAATTATGATTGAGCTGCTAACTAGCAATATAACTTTTCAGAAGTAATGACCCTGAGCCTCATTTTCTTTAAGTGTAGAATGGAGTCAAAGATTATAACCTTCTCATAGACAGGTCCAAGGAATAACTGAGAGAATAGGTAGCAGGTTCTTAGGCCAATATCTGACAATGGCAGCCTGTGCTGTTTTGATTTCTTACCATCCTCATGCCTCTGTGAACTTTTAATTACAAACAAATGTGCAACTCTTCCCATAGAATGAGACAATGGCAGGCAAAACTCTGTAACGGCTGCATGATAACACTGTTTTCTAACCCATAAAAGGGGGAGAGCAATAATACTGGCAAAGACATGGTCTGCCTTGATTATTCCCAATGGTTCAGATCACCTGGAGTATTTATTATCCAAATTAAAATATCTGCCTATAAGTCAATGATGACAACAACGTTCAATGAAAGAATATTTGGTAGGATTGTCTTTCTTATGTGAAAGTAAAGGGGCTCTTCTACTAGCTTTCCCAAAGCAAGAAAACTACCTTCCCCTCAAATTAAAGCACTTTTCCATTTCTTAAACAGAAATTGTCTTGTAACTTTTATGATATTTTCCCCCACCCCAGTTTCAAAAATCCTTGTTAGGGTTCTCTGTTCCGTTATGTTTATATCAAATTGTTACTGGTATGAAAACAATAAGAAGTCATTTTATTAGTTGAAGGATGGGGCTAGCTGATAGGTGAAGCTTGTTTATTATGCATCTACTTTGTGCCTGACAGGATGTGAGGAACTGGGTTTTCATGGGGGAATAAAGCAGACACCATCTCTGTGCTTATGAAGCTTCCAGTCTGGTGGGTGAGCAAATAAGTGACTATGCACATCTGAAGTGCTATGAAATTAACAACCAGGTGAGTGATAGAGAGTAAAGGGAATGTGTATGGGGGCACATGTACTTAAACATGGTGGTAAAGGAAGGGCTCTCCAAGGAGGAGTCATTTAAACTGGTCTGTGTAGGATTAGAAGGAGCCAGGAAGAGAAAAGCAGCATGCTTCCCAGAGGTACAAAAGACAACACTTTCAAGGATGTAAAGGGAGGCCAAGTATAGAATAGCAGGGATTTAGGCAGGAATCAAATCATGTAGACAGCTTGTACACACTTGAATTTTATTCTAAATGCAATGAGAGGCCATTGCAGAGTTCCATACATGCAAGTACTTAATAAGATTTATATTTTTAAAAGACTAGTTTGGTTTCCACATGGAGAATAGAGAAGGCAAGATTGTAAAGAAAAGAATGCAGCTCAGAAGGTTTTGTGATGGTTTAAGGGAAAGATGGCAGTGACTGGTTAGAGTGGTGAGGTGTAGAAATGGAGAGACAGACTCACTGGAGATATATTTTCGACGTAAAACAGGCAGTTGTATTGATCGGCATGTTGTAGGGAGTGTTGGACAGAGGCAGCAAGATAAAGTGCATTTCAAATGTTAGTGGACAAGTGCATGTAAACCCTCTGGGAGTTTTTGAAATGGCAGATTCGGATTCAGCAGGTCTGGGGTACAGGCTGAGAGACTGCATTCCTAACAATTTTGTGATGCTGATATTGCTGCTACAAAGACCACTTTGAGTAGTAAGGGCAAAGCAAAAAGATTTGCTTTTAATGAAAGAAATGACATTTCTCCAGTTGTAGTAGAAAGGAGACTAGAGAAAATGGGTGAGGGCCTCCCTGGTGGTGCAGTGGTTGAGCACTGGGTTGCAAGGCTGCCCGCAGCCTCTGCGGCGCCGGTTCGATCCCCGGCTGCTCCCCGGCCACCGGAGGAGGGTCCCACATGCCTGCTGCCCACTGCTCCCCTCAGCAGTGTACTTCGTCGTTCTGCCTACTCTGCTCCCCGCTCTGGCTCTGGTGAATTCTCTCACCCTCCCGCGCTTCTGACTGTACCCAGTGCATGTATAAATAAATAAATAAATCTTTAAAAAAAAAAGAAAATGGGTGACTGCAAGGACAGGGAGAGGTACAGCATAATTTCTAGTTTTTGAGTGAATTATGTGAGAGAGAGAAGCTTCAACAGGAAATTGAAGAGAGCAGAGGGCATTAAATCCATCTGAGGGGGGAAAGTAAGCCCCAAAGAAATATCATTAGATTTGGGGATGGAGTTGAAGGTCCAGTTGAGGTTTGTAGCTGTGAGATTATGTGCAAGCTGCCTACATCACCTAGCAGTGCAAGTGCTCCTAAGGGAAAGAAGGATGGCTGGGGGCCTCCCTGGTGGCACAAGGGGTTAAGACGCAACCTATGAAGCCATCCGCAGCCACTGCAGAACGAGTTTAATCCCCGGCCAGGGAGAAACCCACATGGCGCAGCAGACCTCTCCTGACTCGCCCACTGCTCCCCTCAGCAGTGTGTTTCAATACATCTACCTGTTCTGCTCCCCACTCTTATCTCTGGTGAATCCTCTCACCCCCCCACACCTCTGGCCTGTACCCCAGCTCTTGTATGCATAAATAAATAAATCTTTAAAAAAAAAAAGGATGGCTGGATTTCCCTATTGGGAGCATGGGCATAGGGGTTAGAGAAGGGAAAGTCTTTTCAAAACTAATTGTTTTGGAGGGGATGGGGACAGAGGCAGGTGGGGTATAGTTTGGTGGACAGGGGAGAAAAAATAATTTTCCTTAACAATTTTACTGTTTTCAAATAATAACAAATTAGTTTCTTCCCAGTTTGTGAAGGCTTAAAGAAACTAAACAAAAAATCCTAATTGTAATGATGAACATGGAATCTAAGCTGGACAGAATGGAAGTAGACTTATTATTCCTGCCAAATGTGTGCCAGTTGAGACAGCAACATTAATTGCTGTGAAGAGACATGTCAAGGTTATTCTGGAAAAAAATACTGGCTAATTATGTGTATGTATCTCACTCGTACCTTATAAAAGCAGATTTTAATCAGGAGGTGTGGGATTGCCATGGCTTCTGTGATGCCTGTACATTAGTTAAGAATGTATTTAGCTGTAAGAAAACATCATTCAACAAGTAGTAGCCTAAATAGCATCTAACGTAATGAGAAATCAAGAGGCAGAACCATCGCTGTACTTTTAATTGCTCAGCAATCCTATTTTGGATGCAATCTCTTAGTAGCCTTTTTATCCTCAAAGTCATTTACTCCTGTTCACAAGATGGCTGCTGCTGCTCCTGACAGACTTTCCACGTTCAAGTCAGGAAGAAAGGAGGAGAGGCTAATGCCAGCTACAATGACCCTTTTTATCAGGAATGCAAAAGCTTTCCCAAAAATTCCCCAGCAGACTTCCACTTACATTACACTGGTCAGAATCTCATCACATACCCTTTCTGCAAGAAAAGTGGGTAAAATAAATAAATATTTAACTTTTCTTTTCTCCAGATAGAGGTTGACAAGGGATAAAGGGGTTGGTAAAGGATGTTGGCTCAGCCTGCCTACAATGTCTGTAAAACCCAAGACTGGCTAGAGAGTTGGTCTAAGTTCTAGATCTGTTTTAGAGTAATCAATCCACCAACAATATCCTATGTTAAATGTACTGCTCAACAAAAAAAAGCTGTCTTCTCTTCCATTTGTTTCCCCTTCTAGTCTCAGCTAGTCTGAAGGTCCACATTTGAGATTATAGAATCGCTGAGACCTGTTAATTTCTAGACCTGCAATCACTTTTATGTGACTCATGTTCCCAAGCTAATTCAGTTGTTTAGGGAAAAGATAAAGTGAAGAAAACAACATGTTTAATTCTAGGGGAGCAGGAAATTCTTGATTATCTATAATGGATGACTTATGGATTTTCTATACTGAGAAAAGAAAAACTACTTCCTTTAACTAAATCCTGTGTTTTTAATCCAAAGAGTTAATTCATGAGGGTTCTCAGCAGAAAATAGAGGAGTTCTATTCACTCTTAGCTAGATAATTTCAAAGTTTTAATCTGTAACTCAGTGAAAGGGCTTGCCTTTTATCCAAGGTCATGAATGAACGTCTGAGTTGCTACAAGGAAATCACCACAAAAGTCAAATACATAAATCCCAGTGGTATCAGAAGCACTGGGGGAAAGTCTTACAGCACCTGACTTTATGCCACTGCAGGGAGCGGGACAATACTGCTGAACACACCCAGCTGCACCAGAAGATCACTGACCTCCACTCTGCCAACAGGTTGCCATTCACATAACTCTTGATTTCCCCCTAACTCACCAATTGCCTTTGCTTCTCTCCCCTGCTGTTCTCTAGAGATGTACTTCTTCTTTGCATGACCAGATCTTTCAGAAAGGCTTCCCATATCAGAGTTGTTCAGCCTCTCAGAACAGAGTTCTCTGCTCCCCATCCTTCTTCATACACCTCCCAGGCATTCTGGGGATGGGTTGTATCTGGATAGGCACCTAAAGGCCTTAAGCCCCACCCAGAGTCAAACTGTCATTCCTGGGGCTTCCCTGGTGGTGCAAGGGGTTAAGCTGCAACCTATGAAGCTCTCAGCAGGCACTGCAACACAAGTTTGGTCCCTGGCCAGGGAGCTACCCACATGGCGCAGCAGACCTCTCCTACCTCACCCACTGCTCCCCTCAGCAGTGTACTTCAGTCAATCTGCCTGTTCTGTTCCCCACTCTATCTCTGATGAATCCTCTCACCCTTCTGTATCTCTGCCCTGTACCCCAGTTCTTGTATACATAAGTAAATCTTTAAAAAAAAAAAAAAAAAAACTGTCATTCCCTCTCACTCAGTAGGCCACAGGTGACATGCCTCTCCGTTTAAAGTGATTTTTCTTTTCCTCCCCTGGTGGCGCAGCAGTTGAGCGCTGGGCTGCGAAGCTGCCCTCAGCCTCTGCAGCGCCAGCTCCATCCTGGCAACCAGCGAGGGTCCCACATGGCGTGCAGACCTCTCCTGCTGCGCCCGCTGCTCCCCTCAGCAATGTATTTCTATCTGTCTGCCTGTTCTGTTCCCTGCTCTGGCTCTGGTGAATTCTCTCACCCTCTCGCGCTTCTGACTGTACCCAGTGCTTGTATGTATAAATAAATAAATCTTTTTAAAAATAATAAAGTGCTTTTTATCCAAAGTTTCAGTTTCCATTTCCTGTAGCTTGCTTCTTTTTAGCTCATCCAATGGAACAGTAATGTCTGAGATCTAATTGTGCATAAGATTCAAGTTCTTTGACATGGCTCTCTGGAGTTCCATTAAAATCAAAGGAAATTGGTGGGCATCTGCTTTAAATATCAAGTATTCTAGGATAATTAAGAAAATCACTGAACAACTACAACAGGAGGCTTTTTATACAGAAAACACAACAGATTTTTAGGGAGTGGTATTAACCCCACAATCTACTCAGTTTCACACCCAGCCCAGACAAGATACTGAATAACATCTGGAAGGAATAATACTTTTTAAAGCTACACATGGAACTTAAGTGAGTTTATTTGTCCAATCAGGAGGCCATGGCTAGGCCTGCTGCAGGCCCAGTGACCCAGTAAGTCACAGAGCTCAGAAAGCACTGATGCTGCACGACACTTCTACCATGGAAATAGAGTGGCACTCACACGTGTTCCTGGTGCATTCCAGGGCACTGCTGCATGGGAAGTGCACAGTCTATGGATCCAAGTCCTTCAACACAATAGGTTCCTCACTGCAATTGGACCATCAGTTTCACAAAAGTAAACACTCACTTTGCCTTTTGATATTATTTGTAAATTTTGTTTGTTGATTTGGTAGGAAAGAGAAGAGACAATCAACTGCCACTGAGGCAGATTCATTATTCTTGCCCAGCTTTCAAAACTAGCTCAGTCCTTCTGGTGTGATCTGGCTTTGTTGTTTCTTGTTGGCTTCAGTCAAGTCATCAAAGCTCTGTGGTGCATTTTGATGAATAGAAGAGATCATACATATTCAGATACTTGGATACTTCCAAGCAGGCCAGAGCTCAGGGTTCAGGGCAAAGTAGTGGAAAACCACAGGACTTGGAGAGCACAAGTCCCCAATCTTACCACATGTCACGAAAGTGACTTAAAATAGAATCTGCCATTCCTCCAACACATTTAGGCTACAGACAACTGACAATAAATGAAGAACTCTTGCTATGCTTTGCAAAACACATACACAAATGTAAGGATTATCTGGGGGCATAAACAGTACAAAAGGAGGAAGTTGGAGAAAGGGATTCATGGCATTAATAACACTAATTGGAGACATTAATGAACAATTTTGATTACTTTTCAGTATTAACCATGACTCACAATATAGGGGAAGTGTTGGCAACACTGGTAGTGAAATGGGTTTGGGTCACAACTGACCCTTATTAGTTATAGATATAGGCAAACTAATCCCTTTAACCCTGGGTTTTTTCATTGATTGAAAATATGTACTCCTGAGGTTATGTGTGTGTGGGGTGGATGTATGTGTTGGGGGGGTTGGGGAATGTAAGAGAAATCTCTGTACCTTCTCTTCAATTTTGCTGTGCACTTAAAACTTCTCTTAAAAAAGGTCTTAAAAAAATCTACCTGGGGCCTCCTTGGTGGTGCAGCGGGTTGAGCGCAACACTGTGAAGCTGTCCACAGACTCTGCAGCACATATTCGATTCCAGGCCGGTCAGGGAGCAACCCACATGGTGCAGCAGACCTCTCCTTATCTTGCCTGCTGCTCACTTCAGCAGTGTTTTCGGTCTGTCTGCCTGTTCTGCTCCCCGCTCTGTCTCTGGTGAATCCTTTCAACCTTCCGTGCTTCTGGCCTATACCCCAGTTTTGTATAAATAATTTTTTAAATCTACCTGGTAGTGTTATTGATATTGATGCCATAAAGTATGTACTAAATAATAGGTATTCAATGAGTGATTAGGGGGAAAGGTGCAGTCATCACCATTTCTCATGTAAACATTGTCGACAGCCCTTTAATTCCAAAAATAAAGCTGAAAATTCTATGACCAGAAGCTTCTCTTTTGCAGAAAATAAGATGAATGAAAGTATAACAGTGACATCTCCATAAAAAGGGGAGTTACCAAGTTTCTGTCCCACCTAATGAGAAGAGCTGAGTGGCCAGGAGAAACTATACAACATGGAAGGCAGGTGGGCAAAAGGAGACATGAGAGAGACACAGAAGAGACACAGGTGGAGAAGGGCTGCTTGTTTCTCGGCCTTGAACTTGCACAGGGGACTTGGAGAAGACATGTGAAGAGAGGCATGTAGAGACTCTCAAGAGATACACATGGGGAAGCTGATAATGGCAGCTGTCTTCTTGCTTTGTACTTAGGTTTTGCTCCTTCCATCCCATATTTGCCTGGCCTCTTTCAGCCCTTTCCTATAGTTCCCTGTGAGAAGGTGCCTTAGACTTGTGGCCATTTTTCAGGGCTCAACTGCTCCACTTCCAGCCAACACTGTTTGCTGGGCATTTAGCTATGACAGGATAGGTAATTTTGGATGTTTTATTGGAAATCTTACCTTTTTGTCTCCTCTTTCTGCACACTAATCCTATTAAATTTCCTCTACACTAACTATGCTTAGTCTTTGTGCACATACATGGCCAGATCCCTTTAGAGTGTGCAAGTTTGGGAGTTTTGGGGTACCTCTCACTGTGCACACTTAGAAAAATATATTAATAAACCCCAAATAGTGAGCATAAAATAAATATGCTGAAAGCACAGATTCAGGACCCAGACTGCCTGCATTCAAATCTCACTTTGTGACTTACTAGATACTCGACTTTGGGCAATTCACTTAACCTCTATGTATCTCAGTTTTCTCATCTGTAAATTGGAAATGATGTCCTTCCTAGAGTGCCATTTAGATGGTTGAATGACTTAGTACATATAAAGAATTTAGAGCAGTTCCTGGCACAAACTAAATGTTCCCTACATGCTTGCTATCATGGCGGCTGCTAGCCTTACTTTTTAATGGCTAGACAGTCCTTGAACATGAGAAGCATTCAAAAAACATCTGTCAAAAAAGAAATGGAAAGACATCCCCCACTCATGGATTGAGAGAATTAACATTATGAAAATGGTCATCCTACCAAAAGCAATTTATAGATTTGATGCAATCCTGATAAAAATCTCAATGACATTCTTCAAAGAAATAGAACAAATATTGATTAAATTCATAGGGAGCCACAAAAAAAAAAAAAACCACAAAAAACAAACCTCAAATAGCCAAAGTTGTCCTGACTAAAAAGAAGGAAAATGGAGCTAACACACAGCCAGATTTCAAACTATACAACAAAGTCATAATAATTAAAACAGTATGGTACCAGAGAAAAAAGACACACAGACCAATGGGGAAAAAAAAAATAGAAAACCCAGAAATAAAGCCATACATGTATGGACAACTAATCTTTGAAAAAGGAGCAAAGAATATGCAGTGGACCAAGGACAATTTGTTCAATAAACGGTGCTGGGAAAACTGGACCACCACATGCAAAAGAATGATACTAGATTACTTCCTCACACCATGAACAAAAATCAACTCGAAATAGGTAAAACAATTACACATAGACCTGAAACCACGAAATACATAGATGAAAATATAGGTAAAGCACTACGTGATATATACCTCTCAGTAATATTGTTAAAGACTCGTCCCTTAAAGCAAAGAAAGTAAAAGCAAAGATAAACAGCTGGGATTACATCAAAGAAAAAAGCGTCTGTTCAGCAAAAGAGACATTAACCAACATAAAGAGACACCCTACTGATTGGGGGAAATTTTTTGCACGCCATACAACTTATAAGGGATTGATCACAAAGATCTATAAAGTACTCACATGACTCAGGCCTCCCCGGTGGCGCAGCGGTTGAGCGCTGGGTTGCGAGGCTGCCCGCGGTCTCTGCGGCGCCGGTTCGATCCCCGGCTGCTCCCCGGCCACCGGAGGAGGGTCCCACATGGCGTGCAGACCTCTCCTGCCGCCCGCTGCTCCCCTCAGCACTGTACTTCGGTCCTTCTGCCTGCTCTGCTCCCCGCTCTGGCTCTGGTGAATTCTCTCACCCTCTCGCGCTTCTGACTGTACCCAGTGCATGTATAAACAAAACAAACAAACAAACCAGCAAACAAATAAATAAAGCATGCCTCTATATAAAAAAAAAAAAAAAATCTCTAAAAAAAAAAAAAAGAACTCACATGACTCAACAAAAACAAAGTAAACAATCCAGTCAAAAAATAGGCAAAAGAACGAAAAAGACACTTCTCCAAAGAGGAAATGCAAATGGCCAACAGGTACATGAAAAAATGTTCAACATCTCTCAGAATCAGGGAAATGCAAATCAAAACCACCATGAAAACCACCTTACACCAGTGAGAATCGCACATATTAAAAAAACTAGCAACAACAAATGTTGGCGAGGATGTGGAGAAAAAGGAACTCTCCTACATTGCTGGTGGGAATGAAAACTGGTTCAGCCACTACAGAAAGCTGTGTGGAGGTTTCTCAGACTAGTAAAAATGGAGCTATCACATGACCCAGCAATTCCACTCCTAGAAATCTACCCAAAGGACACAAAAACATTAATTCAAAAGGATACCTGCACCCCTATGTTTACTGCAGCACCCTTTAGATTTTTTTTTTAAAGAAATTTTTTTTAAGATTTATTTTTATTTATTTATACAAGCACTGGTTACAGTCAGAAGCGCAGGTGGGTGAGAGAATTCACCAGAGCCAGAGCAGGGAGCAGAGCAGGCAGAAGGACCGAAGTACACTGCTGAGGAGAGCAGCGGGTGGCAGGAGAGGTCTGCGCACCATGTGGGACCCTCCTCCAGTGGCAGGGGTGAACCAGCGCTGCCGAGCCTGCGGGCAGCTTTGCAACCCAGCGCTTAACTGCTGCACCACAGCGGAGGCCCTGCAGCACTCTTTAGAACAGGTAAGATATGGAAACAACCCAAATCCCCAAAAATAGATGACTATATCAAGAATATGTGGTGTACACACACACGCACACACACAAGAATACTATTCAGTAATCAAAAAGAAAAACTCATGTCATTTGCAGCAACATGGATAGTGCTAGAAGGGATTTTGTTAAGTGAAATAAGTCAGAAGGAAAAGGAAAAATATCAGATGGTTTCACTTATGGAAAGATAGGGGAACCAAGTAAGGGATCAGGGAATAAAATAATAAAAAAATTAACCGGCGACTATAAATCAGAGACATTCTGCAGGGGAGGGGGAAGGAAAGGTATTAAAATGGAGGGAACAGCACAAGGGACTATGGTAATGGTGCATGGGTGAATTGGTAGTGGGAATTCTATGGGGACTACACCTGAAAGGAGAAATCAAATGTACAAAAAATGAATAATGTAAAATATATATATATAAATATAAATATAAAAATTGAAAAAAAACCCAACATCAAAGTGTTTCGATGAAGGGAGGCAGATGAGGGAAGCTGAAAAGCAGATAAGAACTGTGGTAGGTATTAAAAAATGGTACTACATATACCACATCTTCTTCATCCATTTTCTACCAATGAACACTTTGTTGTTTCTAATGCTTTGCTATTGTGACTAGTGCTGCAATGAACGTGGTAGTGCATATATCTCTTCAGAAAAATGTTTTTATATTCTTGGCTAAATAAGCAGTAGGATAACTGGATCATATGGTATTTCTATATTTTTTTAAAGGCATCACTGTACTGTTTTCCATTTAAATCAAATGGAGAAAGACAAATACTGTATGACTTCAACTCACATATGGTAAACAAAGAAGCGAAATCAACAAAACCCAAAAACCTTTTCAACTACAGGAACAAAACAATGGTTACCAGAAGGAAAGGGAGAAGTAGGGTGGGTAAACTGGGAGAAAGGAAATTTTATGGTGACTGATAGAAAGTAGACTTTTGGTGCAAGCATAATATAATATATGCTGATATTATCTACATCTGAATAACAAGATGTAGATATCCAAGGATGTATACCTGAAACCCATGTAATGTTAAAAAATAATGTTATTTCAACAATAAAATACTCATTTTTTAGCCCAGGAAATCAGAGTGAATTGGGAATAGGATTGTATAAAGAGAATGTCTTCTTGCTCTCTCCTTTAGATGATAGCCATTCTTATTAAAAAAAAAAAATTAAATCTTATGTGGCCACTTGCTGTATCCTTAAGGCCCTCTAGAACAGTGATGTTTGTGCCTCCAACCCTTGTGCTTGGAGCCTTCCATGGGCTGCTATGGTGGGACCAGAAGTTCTAGTGGTGGGACCCCTGTCTCCACTATGAGCTGCTTTCTAGATTGTGGTTTCACTGCTTTACAAGTTGTTTAATCCCTACACTAGATGAATCAAGGAGAGAGAATATGCAGCTGCCTTTTGGTATCTCCAGTCAACCCAGGCCTAGCACACATGCCATTTGCTGGTACATCTGAGCAGAGAGATGTGTGAATTGCTCTCCAAGTTGAAAACCAAGCAAAGAACATGCTTGACTAAATGCCTTTCTTCTTGCCTTCTCTTTACTTTTTATTTCTTACTGTCCCTTTGTGCACTAGTTATGCTATGTGTTTTCTTTTTTTGTTTTTACAACTGCTAGGTTGCTTTCAGAGGGATACCATAAGACAGCAGAGAAATTAATGCATCAAGGGACCTCAAGCAGAAAAATCCATCTGACCTGGTGACAGTTGGTAAGCATTAGAGAAAATCTCATTTACTTGAAAACCATAAGTTTGGCAATTTCATTTCGGCTTACTTCACTGCCCTTCCCAAAGCTGCGGGTTCAATCAAAGAGAAGGAAAAAGCAACTTCACTGAATTTGGTCCGAAAGAGAACTTTGAAGCCCACAGCAAGGCTGTTTAGAGGAAAGGAACTGTAAGAAAAATATCTCATTGTTGTTGGTCCAAAACCGCCTTCCTGATGCCCTATTGCATTTTAATGAAAACTTTAAGCCTTGTCCCAGATTTTCCTTTTCAGCTGATGGATGGGGAGCATTGCTCCATAAGAAGGCACACATTCTTTCTGCCTTTTTCTACTTCCAGCTACTTTATTGGGTGCTTCATCTCAACCACTTACAATTGTTTTATGATGAAGGCTGCATTCCAGCTCATCTTGAAATGGAATGTGTTCTTCCATGGGGGTAGGGCCCAGGAAGAATGTCTTTCTCAAGAGAAGAAAAGTGGAATTTGTCAGTGATGCAAACCAGACAGGAAGGGAAGGTAGGAAACTGGTTATTCACAGACGGCTACTGAGACAATGAAAACGGAGCCTGACAGATTCAGTCAGCAACTGAGGTCATCAGCCTGCAATTTGGTGATCTTGTCTCTAATCATGGAACAGATAGGACCAGGGGACTGTGCCAGGCTGTGTACACTGCTGTGCTTTGAAGGCAGTGACAGACACTAAGGGTTTCATGAAGCCTGTTTCTTGGAAAGACCTTTGACCTAGGTCTCATTCTTTTATCTTTAGTTCTTCCACCTGTCCTAAATTTAACTCTTCCAAAAAGGCCTGAGAAATGGTTCAACCCTGCTTAATCTTATCAGGCTAATTTAGGAACACAAATTAGAACCAAGATTTTATTTCCATACAAAAGTTCATGTTAGTTTTGCTTTCCTATGAGTTCACCCTCTCTCTGGGGTACTTTCCTGATGAACACTTACTAAAAGGGAATTTTAGAAGAGAAAAAAATAGATCTCCGAACAAATAATCTAGTATTTTATAGTCCCTTGGAGGTTATATCTAATTTTGAGGGGGCAGCGATGAAAAAAACAGTTTTACTTTTCATGTGTGGTTTAAAATAAGTCAAGTAATGAATGACTATATAACTGTGTAGCTATTACATACTTAGGCCTATTTTAGTTATTATGTTATGCCAAAGAGTTTTAATAATTTTTATTCACAAGAACTTTAAAATTAAGTTAGGAAACAAAAGCAGTTAGTGAGAAGACAATGTGATAATTAACCATATTTTATACTGATAAAATAAAGTGCTAAAGGATCAAGTATAGAGAATAGAGTTGGGTAGAATGAGGTGTTAATTGCCTAGTATAGATTAAAAAGAAAAAGCAGTTAGAGACAACTATGGTACAGCCTTGCCAGAGAATTATTGGGGAAACAGCTCTTTGATAGCATTTAAAAATTGTGTGTGTGTGTGTGTGTGTGTGTGTTGCATTGCTGAGAATAGTTTATGATTCTAGATTTCAGATTCTCTTAATTACTCTAATTCTGAAAGAAAGGGGTCGACCAATACTTCTGTAATGTTGGACTGAATTTGAGTGTTCCTGGGAAGGTTTGCCACAGGAAAAGTGGTCTAATCTCAGCTTTTAGCAGATAGCTTTTATCCCACTGACTAAACTCATTCTTCTCTTAATGTTTCCTAGCTTTTCCTAAAATGTCCAACAATGTTCGTAAGGACTAATGTCAGTGGACTTTTAAAAAGAGTTGATTTTATTACAAGATTTCATTCTCATCAACTCTATCAACTGTGTTATGCATTCAGTGGTGTAAATCTGAACTCATCTCACTTGCTCAAGGCCTTGAGGTGTGTTCACATACCCATTTGAGTAATAAGGATCCATCTTTAGTTGTTTTGTTCTCTATTTAATGGGGAAGCTGAAGCAACAAAGAAATATGATTGACAGCACTTCCGATGATGGTTCCAGTTCTTTGAAAAATTTCTCAATACTTAATACTCACTGCTACCACCACCACGAAGGACTTATTCTTACAGTTAACCCCTGAACAACACAGGTTTGAACTACACAGGTCCATTTACATGTCAATTTTCTTGTAAATGGATTACAAACTTGTGGTATCGATTGAGAACAGTAAGTGTATTTTCTCTTATAATTTTTTAAATGTTTACTCTCTCTAGCTTATTTTATTGTAAGAATACTGTATATAAATCGTAACATGCAAAGTGTATGAATTTATGTTATTGGTAAGACTTCCAGTAAACAACAAGCTATTAATAAGTTTAGTGTGATTCTAAAGTTATATGCTGATTTTCAACTACATGGGTTGGGGGTAGGGGGCATGGTCCTTAGCTCCTTCATTGTTCAGATACTAGTCTTTTCTTTAATTAGGTCTCATTACTTTCCTTTTGAAACCTATTCCATCGGAGCTTCTTGGTAAGCTTAGGTTTATTGAAAAGGATCTGATGGAGGCCTCCCCAGTGGCGCAGCGGTTGAGTGCTGGGTTGCGAAGCCGCCCACGGCCTCTGCGGCGCCAGTTCGATCCCTGGCTGCTCCCCGGCCACCGGAGGAGGGTCCCACATGGCATGCAGACCTCTCCTGCTGCCCGCTGCTCCCCTCAGCAGTGTACTTCGGTCCTTCTGCCTGCTCTGCTCCCTGCTCTGGCTCTGGTGAATTCTCTCACCCTCCCGCGCTTCTGACTGTACCCAGTGCATGTATAAACAAATAAATAAATAAAACATGCCTCTATTTAAAAAAAAAAAGGATCTGATGGGATTTCTGTAAAAGTTAGAATTAAGATTACATTTCCAGTTTGTGAGTGGACAGGTACAAAGTTGCTTAGATGTCTTTATTTTTTTTTTTTTATCTGAAATTGTTAAAGCACGGGCAGTTTTGTTTGCTTTTCTTTTTTTTTTTGATGGGGCCCAGGCACACACCTGTGTTCTTTGGTCTATGAAGAGAATGGACTGCGTTGTCTGAAAAAAGTAAAATGGGTAGCAGAAGGAAGAAGCCTGGCTCTGGGGTGTGTTGGATTTCTGACACTGGCAGAGGAGCATTCCTCTGAATGCAACACTCTAAAGATTGCAAAACCTCAGAGGGCAATGAATCTGTGCCTGGGGAACTAGGAACCAAGCAGCAGTTTCCCTTAGTTGAGCGTGGTAAGGATGTGAGGGATTGAACAACTGTATGCAGTGCTAACTGTTTTTTTATATACTTAAATGCCCATAAAACAAGAAAAAACTCCACTCAAATTTGTTGCCCTCCATTTTCCGAGATGACGTAAGCCCCGGGGTTCTTGTGAGATCTGATAAGTAGCAATGAAATCCTGATAACCAAACATCTCATCAGTCTTGAAAGAGTGTTGGAAGCAGATTTTATTTAGAAAAATTAATAGAAATGTTATTGCATTCTAGAAGCTGTGGGATAATTCAGATGTGTTAGAAATCTTCAAGAGTTGATCATTGAAAAAGATCTATTTCTGTTTGGATTTCGGTGTCTGATTCTGTATGAGAATTGGACTACAGGCAAAACAAATTTAACAAAAGTAAAAAACAATTAAAAATTACCTAAGCCATATCCCATTTAGTAAAATGGAAATGGAGAAAATAAAATTGTTAAATTCTACTGGATACAAGTGTAATAATAATAATAACTATTATTATTTCTAAGGCAAGGTGGTCAGCAACAGTCAATACTTCTCTGGAATTTCAGTAACTAAATTTGGGTCATTTTATAGAGCTTTAGTGGTCCTGAGCACTCTCATGGACTCCTCACATTATATCAAACATACATTTTCTTCCTAATTCAAAGTTTTGCTTTTTGCAATTTCAAAGTTTTGCTTTTTGCCACCAAAGGTCTGAAAGTATTGAACAGAAAATTCCAGAAAAAAAAAATTCACAAGTTTAAAATTGCCTGCCATGCAGAGCACCAAGATGAAATAGGAAGCCATCCCACCTCATTCCCTCAGGGTGTGAATGTCCCTTTTAAGGATCCACACTGTGTAGTTACCCATGTGTTTGCCACTTAGTAGCGATCTCAGTAATAACAATATCAACTGTCACAGTATCACAGTGTTTGTGTTCATTTACTTAGAAGTGGCCCTAAAGCACAAGAGTAGTCAGTAGTGTCCAAGCCCTGTTTCACATGGCCTATTCCATTCACCTCATCTCATCACACAAGCAGTTATATCATAGCAATGATCATATCATAGAAACACAAGAACAGGGAGCTTAGTAGACTGATATTTTGAGAGAGGAAGAACGACATTCTCATACCTTTTGTTATTAGAATTGTTCTATTTTATTATTAATTACTGTTAATGTCTCAGTGTGCCTAATTGGTAAGTTAAACTTTATTTTAGGTTTGTATGTCTGGGAAAAGAACATGGCATATAGAGTTTTGTACTATCCATGGTTTCAGGCATTGCCTGGGGATCTTTGAATGTATCTCCCATGGATAAATGGGGGCTACTATATTAAAATGAAGGGACAATGTGCATTTAACTAAATGCATACAGAAACATAAGAATTAAGTTGGTATTACAGGTTTCCATGTTGCATTTTTAGGTATAAAAACATTAGTATTAATTTTGTGACTTCGTTTTTATATATGGAACAAATCAAGTATCCAGTAGAATGGCAGCAGAGCAAAGATGCTGGGCTAACCTCCTACATATATTCTCAACTAAGCTGTAGCAGAACAAAAAGTCAATCACTACTGAAAGATAAATAGATGATTATAGTGTTAGGAGTGACAGTCTGGCAGAAAGGGGTAGGAAATACATTTATTGAACTGGGTTTGCAGTTATACTGAGGCAGTAAATCTTTTAAGAGGGAGGGTCAGCTGCCTTACAGAGCCCCCCTGTAGTTGTTGACTCAGTGGCACATAACCACATTGGGGACATTGAAAACTTGGGACTGCACTGTGTAAGGGGGTGCATATAATTGGTGTATAAACAGAGTGTGCACTATTGAGAACCATAGGAACAGGGGTGCAGAGTGCTGATTACTCACTTAAATCAGAGGCTCCCAAATATAGAACAGCTGGAGCCTGAACTGGAAAGAGAGCCAGGCGAGCCAGATCGGATCACCTGTGTCTCCTCATAGAAGACTAGAAATTGTAGCCTGAGGCTGTGAGATTTGAAACATCTGCCACCACCCCATACAGGCCCAAATGGAGACAACCAAATGCCTTCACTAAGCAGAATTTAAGCACCTGAGTTGTTTACAGCAGGAGCAAGGACCCTGGGTGTAAGACTCTGCACTGGAAAAGCAAAGAGAATAACTTCCAACTTGTGTCTGTCTCTACTATAAACCAAGCCCATTGCCACATCTAGTATATGAGATAATTAAGTGAAGAAATTGACCTAAGGGAGAGGATCACTGTGAACCCACCAACAACTCTGGTACCTGAGCACAATTGGAAGTTGCATCCCTGACATTCAGGGTAGGTGACCATTGGTGCCCAGCTGCCCTGGTTTCTGTCTACTTGTTACCTTTTGCCAGTATCAGTTGTCTGGCTACCTGAACAGGTATATTTGGAACCAGCCAAGGTCTTTTCCCATATTTCAAATGTTACTACAGGCCCTTGGAAAGCTTTAAGGCTCCAGGTGATTGTACCTGTGGTGCCTGCTGGAGCAACTGAATTGTCCTCCTGCCTCTCATAAAAACAGCAGCATTTATGAGGTAGATGACCTTAAGCCAGAGTCAAGTACTATCACTTAACATAACACAACTCTTTCCTTTCCAGATGAAGTGCAAACATATTTCATTTTAGTGGAGGGAAGGTAAGCAATTTTGCCACAAGTGTCTATAAGAAGTCTGAAAAAGTTTTATAATAGTATAAATAAATTGAACCAATGGCTTTAATGGTTTCCACATGCAATGGCATTATGATTTGATCAGGTATATTTTAGAAGAATATTAAATGTCCTTTACAGTTGGCAGGTTTGGGGTCACTTGAAACAGAGATATTGGTAAGAATACTGGATATGGTGAGAGAAAAATTAATTTTGTTTAGCTTCCCCACCAAGGAATTGTTTCTCTGCATCTCTTGCCACAGGTAGGGTTTAATTACTTGTGTGATATAATGAATGGTTTGGAGTAAACAGGTATTTTCTACACATCAGTCATTTACAAAGCCATGATTTTTGCCAGTCACATGATATCAATCCAATTATCTCATAATACTTTTGTTCATATAAATGCCTTTTACTTAAAAAATGTATTTGAGGAGAATTCTGCCTTCCTGGTCAAGATTTATCCTCTCACCTGAAACAATGAAATATCTGAACCAAACAACAGATTTACCTCTCACCTGAAACAATGAAATAAAAAACACAGGTTTTCCCTGGTTACCAAAAGCAGTGTCCCTGTAAACCCTTTAGTAGCCAAAGCAGCATAAAAGACAATTACCATCAATTTATATGAAAAGACTTTTGAGCATTACCAGACTCCAAAAATAACCTAAAAAAATCATATGGAGTAAGACATAAAGCCTGAAATAACACCAACACATAGTTAAAACAGGAATATGATAAACACACCACTTGTATAAAGTAGAAATAACGTATGTGTGGATAGTTCCACTTACCAGAAGCAGGAAGGCAGCGAGCACACGGGAAGACTGAGGTGGCGGTGATGGTGGGTTAAGCTGGTTCCTTGGAGATTGGGGTGGTAGGAGATGCAGGAAGCTGAGGTATAGAAGAGAAAGGAAGAGGGCCATTATTAACATCTCGTCATCGTCTGAATCCATCATGGCAGGCAGTCACTAATGCCTCCAACTTCTCCTGTCTGCCTCAACATTGAAGGCTCTTACTCTGTGGTGGCCGATGTGGCTTGAAACATAACAGAAGGCTTGACTGCTTGTCCTTGAATGTTTTCATCACACGATTCTTTGTAGGCAAACATCTTGCAAACCTACCCTAAATCTATCTGGCCTTTTGAAATTAAAGTCTCATTTTTCTGCAATCATTCTAGCCCTGTCAATGTAGGGAAACTTTTACCCAGTGCTTCCAGTTCAGTTCACCACCATGGAAAAAACACAGTTTTACGCTAAGCATAACATCCTCACAAGCGCTCTTAGACATTTCTGATACCTGAGGACACATTTGCTAACAGAGGCACAAAACAAATTGAGACAAAGCACAAATACTCACAGAGTTCAAAGTCATGGCAGCATGATGTCCACTGTAGCCCCAGGCAGGAGCTTGGCGTTGCTGCTCTCGCTGCGGGTGTTTGCTCCAAAAAGAAGTACTTTTAGCATTTTGTCCTAAAAGTGAAAATCCTCTTCAAATTTCTTTCCTAGTGTAGGTCTTTTGTGAAAGAAGGTGGCTTAACACAAACTTTCAAAATGCAGTGGCACCTTATGTGAAGCGTTTCCAAGACAGCTCGGCACACAGGACATCAAAGAAGACCAGTGACTCCTCAGAGAGGAAGCAAATGCGGTGACCCAGACAGTTCTTCAATGTATGGTCTGCAAAGAGCTTTTATGAGTGGCGCAGGGATGGAGAAACGCTGCCAGAGTCTGCAGTCTCCCGGAGTTGAGGAAATGGAGACTGGTGTCAGAGCTGCCTAAATACTGGAGGGGAAACAGCTGTCCAGAGAGAAAACTCGAGATCTGAAGGGTTAGCTTTATACTCAGGTGAGTAGGATTAGTGCACACACACGAGAAAACGGCTCAAAGCTCGGGAAAGGAGCACCTGAACTTACTAGAGGACACAATCAGCTGGGATCATGGAGGGCAGGGAGAGGCCAGTACCAGGTACACAGAAAGGCCTTGCCTCCGGAGTGGGGGGAATTAACCCTAGACTAAGCTCTGCTCTGGTTTCACCTAACAGAGCTGATAGGAACAAACTATTTCCAAGTAACAAATGTATCCCAGAACAAAGTTCGTGTCTTTATTTAGAAACCCCAGCTATCAAAGTAAAACCCAAATCACAGATTCTAATCAAAATTGCAAGAAAAAAAACAAATAGTCCACCCAGACAAATCCAGATCTGGTACAGATGTCAGAATCTGCAGACAAGGACATTAAGTGAGTAACTGTACAATGAGTATATCCCATATGCCCAAAATGCTCTAGATTGTTAGAGAAGTGAAAGGTACAAAGATGCAAATTGAACTCCTAAAGGTGAAAATGACAATGTTTGGGATAAAAAATATAGTAGAGAGTATTAATATCGGATTGGACATTACAGAAGAAAAAGCTAATGATCCTGAAGACATAAAAACAAAAACTTTTCTAAATGAATCATACAGGGGACAAAAAGAATTTAGTGCTTCAATGGATGGTGGTAAAATTTCAAACCACCTAGTTAAGTGTAGGTCCCTAAGGGACATGGAGGAAGTAGAAAAATATGTGAAGGGATAAAGATTGAAAAATATCCAAATTTTGCAAAAACTATAAAGTCATGGGTGCAAGCAGCTCAAGAAATCAAAACAACAAGAAACAACAACAACAAAAACACACTAAGACAGATAATCAAAATGTTCAAACCCATGATAAAAATAAGGTCTTAGAAACATCCAGAAAATGAAGAAGCTATAACAAACAGAGGAGCAGCAGTGAGGATGACAATAGATGTCTCAAAAGGAAATGCAAGTGGGGGGCTGCCCTAGTGGCCTAGGGGTTGTTCTTAGTGCTATCACCTGGATGGTCTGAGTTCAATCCCAGGCCAGGGAGCTAACCCACATGGCACAGCACACCATTCCTGTCTCGCCTGCTGTTCCCCTCAGCAGTGTATTTCAATAGAGCCACCTATTCTGCTCCCCACTCTGTCTCTGGTGAATCCTCTTACTCTCCCTGCTCCTGCACCTCTGGAATACACCCCACTTCTTCTATGCAAAGTAAAATTTTAAAAAAAGAAAGAAAACGCAAGTGAGGAGACAGTGGAAAAATAGCCTAAAATTACTAAAAGAAAAACTTGTTCCCTGAGAATTCTATATATGAGAAAAAAATCTTCCAAAAATAAAGCTTTTTTAAAATGGACATACAGATGTGGAAAGAAATCATCTCCAGAAGACCTGTATTACAAAATATATTGAAGGAAATCTTTTAGCTAGAATGAAAATGATTAGGGAGAAATATGGATCTATACAAAGGAATGAAAAATACCACAAATGGTAATCCATAAATATAATTTCTCTACTATTTATATACATTTAATAAATAATTGATTATTAAATAAAAAAGCATAAGAGGTTTTTAACAAAGGTAGAAATAAAATATATGATAATAGCGCAAAACCTAAGATGGGGAAAAATGAAAGTATGTTATTGTTTGTGTTCTTGTATCTGAAGCTGTATTATGTCAATTCAAGGTAGACTTTGAAAAGCTAAATGTTTGCTACATATCCTAAAGAAACTTCTAAAAAAAAAAAGAAAGAAGAGACATATTTAAATGAATGAGCAGAGGTGATAAGTGGGATCATAAAAAATAGTCCAAGAGAAGGCAAAACAAAAAACAAAAACAAAAAACAAAGGTGAAACAGGAAAAACAGACAGATAGAAAACAAATAGCAAGATGGTAGATTTTAAATCTAATCATAACCATCTTTATTACATTAAATAAAGATAAACTAAACATTTTAATTGAAAGACAGCGATGATCACATTAGATAAAACAAGGAAGATCCAACTGTATGCTCTCTGTAAGAAAACCAATTTTTCTTAAATTCATGCATATTTTTTGTAAGTTAACTATGTGAAAATCACTGTGGACAAAGCATTATTTATTTATTTATTTATTTATTTAGGTAATTTTGCATTGTTGTTTGTATTTTGGAACTAGAGGATCCTCCCTTTCTGATAACGCTAGCATAGTAATCCCACCTCAAAGCACCCAGGTCCACCACAGCGCATTGTGCTCCTTCTCCATTTTGTGCTCACCCTCCTCTTCCCCCTTCTAAATATCTCAGTTCTTTAGTCTGTTGTCAAGTACTAGTTTTTGAGTTTAGTTTTATCTAACCCTTTGTCTGATATCTGTCTATTCCACATATGAGTGACGCCATCTGGGATGTGTATTTCTCCTTCTGATTTATTTTGCTTAGCATAATCCCTTCCAGTTCTATCCATGTTGCTGTGAATGGCTTGAGTTCATCTTTTGGATTGCTGAGTATATATGTACCACATCTTTTTGATCCACTTATCTGTTTCTGGTCACTGAGGTTTTTTCCATAGTTTGGTTATTGAAATTAGTGCTGCAAAGAACATGGGTGTGCAAGTTTCCTTTCAAATTAATTGTATTTGTTGTTTGGGTAGGAGTTCCATCTAGGAGTGAAACTGTTGGGTCAAACGGTAGGTATATGTTTAATCTTTTGAGAAACCTCCATAATGCTTTCCACAGGGGCTATACCGGGCTACATTCCAAGTAATAAGTGTAAAGGGGTCCCTTTTTTCCCCACATCCTCACCAGTACTTGTTGCTTTGATCTGTTTGATCTGGGCCATTCTCACAGGTATGAGGTGGTATCTCATTGTGATTTTGATTGGCATTTCCCCATTATAAGTGACAATGAACTTTTTCTCTTGTGCCTGTTACCCATCTGTACATCTTCTTTCGAGAAGTGGCTATTTAGCTCTTCTGCCCATTTTTTGATTGAGTTATCTGCTTTCTTTTTATACGTTTGTTATCAGCCCCTTGGCCGATATATGGTATGTGAATATTTTCTTCCATTCAGTTGGGTGCCTTTTTGCCTTAGTTCTGGTTTCCTTCACTGCAGAATCTTTTTAGTTTGATGTAGTCCCAGCTGTTTATGTTCTCTTCCTGGCTGTTGGAGACGTATCTGCAAAGACATCATTGACGCCAATGTCATGAAGTGCTTTGCCTTTGTTTTCTTCTATGTATATTATGGTTTCAGGCCTTACATACAGATCTTTTATCCATTTTGAGTTGATTTTTGTGCATGGTATGGATATAGTGATTTATCTTCATTCTTGTGCAAGTGGCTGTCCAGTTAAGAAAACCACGTTAGGGCCTCCCCAGTGGCACAGCAGGTTGAGCGCAGCGCTGTGAAGCTGTCCACAGCCTCTGCAGCGCGGGTTCGAGTCCCAGCCGGCCAGGGAGATTCCCACATGGCGTGGCAGACCTCTCCTATCTAGCCAGCTGCTCTCCTGTCTAGCCGGCTGTTTTCGGTTCTTCTGCCTGTTCTGCTCCCTGCTCTGTCTCTGGTGAATCCTCTCACCACCCCCGCGCCTCTGGCCTGTACCCAAGTGCTTGTATAAATAAATAAATCTTAAAAAAAAACAAACACTTTAAATATAAAAACACAGATAGGTTAAAAGTAAAAGGGTAGTGAGGTGCAGTGGTTGAGCGCTGGGCTGCGAGGCTGCCAGCAGCCTCTGCTGCAGCGCCAGTTAGTCCCCCGGCCCCCCGGCGAGGGTCCCACAAAAAAAAAAAAAAAAAAAAAAGTAAAAGGGTGGGAAAAGATATGTCGCTTAAATGAAAAATGAGGACTGTAAACACTATCAGTATTAGATCTGCTGCACAGGAATCACAAGGGAACTTTAACAAAACACTGATTCCTAAATCCTGACCCACATAGAGGGAAACAAAATTTCCTGGTTAGTGCCTGAGATTCTGTGTATTTTAAACACAGAAATAACAGGAGTGTCCTAAAAGTGGTAGGACCAGTGTGTCCTCCTAGGTGGCTTTCTGTTAGTGACATGATTTCTGAGCGGGAAAAGCAAGGAAGATTTAGTCCTAGACAGCAGGACTCTCAGCTTTAGCCAGATCCCTGGCTCCCTGTAACTCAAGTCAGCATTCATCATGGGTGATTATAGAGTCTGAACAATGAGGATATTAGTAATGACCAGAATGGATGAATGGCAGAGATCGTCCATGTGTCTTACACCATAATAGAGGATTTGCTGCCCCTCCCTAGGTAAGCTAAGGAGTCTGATTGTTATAGGACAGGGAGAGGGGCAGCCCAAACCCCGCAAACCTGCCTATTCTAAATGGGTTCTGCCATCCGCCGCATCAACACAAAACATATGAGACTTTAATGGGAAGGAACTTTAATAAAACTAGGAAACAATACAGGTAAGGCAAAGAGTCTAGTTTCTAAATGAAGCACCCAAAGTTACCCGTCCCCTCGTGGGTAAAAGTCCATCCATATGGGATTGGCCCAGAGCAAAGCCCCAAAGCCTGCCACAAGTCTAAAGCATCTTCCAGTGGGGACCCACAGCAAAGGGTCAGAAATAACCAGACAAGCCCGGAAGGAAAAGAGCAAAATCAACATCAAGATAAAAACTGCCATTGTCACCTCCCCATGGGTCTCACCCACATCTGTGTCACCCAGTCTACGACCAAAAGACAAGCGCAGTTTCTTCACGTGTCTCTAGGCTCCATGCGCCTCCTCCAGGTCTCCTGGCTCCATCCTGCTTCCTTCCTCAGTCTCTTCTTCAGCTTCTCCTCTTCCTGCTCAGCTCCACCCTCCCTTGGGTGGGGCAGGGAACCTCCCCCTTTCCTGGGGACCACCCTGTTGCATGATTATGACCAGGATTGGATTTTCAACTCAGGATGTAATTTGTTTCATTTTCATTTCATTTCTATTTTGAAGCTATAATTTCTTTAGTCATAAGTGCCTTTATTTATTTCTTTGAATAACGTCTACAAATTTATGTTGACATCTTTTCAGACTATTCTCTAAAATGAATTTCATAGGGAGTAAAATATTCTGTCAAGTCTTTTGTTTGTTGGTTTTCCTTTAAGAAGTTAGTCCTTCCTGAGTTTTGGAATTTGGGTTTGCAGGCTCATTTTGAACATCCCCTCTAATCTTTTGCCACCCTGACAATTTGGTGGTGGTCTCTACCTAGCTCAGCCCTCCTATTCCTAAACCAGAATTGAGTCTGGGAAATATTCCCTGCTCCTCCCCACTGGGGACCTTGAGAGAAATGGCAGATCCTTTTAAGAGTGTAGAAAATTGGCTTAGTTCCTGGAGTAATATTTTCTCTTTGTCCTTGGTCTCCCTAGGCTCAGAGCTTCATTCGAAGGCATGCTCCCTATGGAATGGAGAGTCCTGTCTGCCTCTGGCATCAAACAGGAAGTCCAGCTCTGCTGCAAGTCTCACTCACGTTTAGAACTCCTTGTCCCAACAGAGGCCAAGCTCCCAGTCATTGCTGCCTATTTACAGAGCCCAGACAACAATGAGTTATGCTTTCCTTCTGTGTCTGGTCCACAGAGATGTTTATCTTGTAGCAGAGTATGGTTGCGCCTCCCTGGTTTTCTTTTTCCTTTCTTCATTTCTTATATTTTCTCTCTCTTTTTTTCCCTTCCCTTCCACCCCCTCTTTTCCTTTCTTCCTCCCTTTCTTCCTTCCTTCCTCTCTCATTCTCTCTCTTTCTGCCTTTGTAAGTATTTCATCTGCATTGCTCTGCGTTTAGAGCAGAAAGTTAAACTCATTGTCTTTGGGTCATTATGATGGAGGACAAGAATAGAAAAAAAAAAAAACTGAAAAGGAGGCTGCCACAAGACCAGAAACCTGGCACACAAGGAGGTGGGGGTAGAAGAGATTAGCATAGCCATTGACACAGCTATGGAAACCAAGATCCTCAGGTGTAGACCACACAGTTGCAGAAAGGAAACTAGTATCCTTAGGTGCAGGCTAGTATCCCTAGGCAGGGATGCCTAGATTACAAAGCATAACATCCAAGCAGGTATCCGAGGGTGCATCCAAAGGTAAAGATATGGAGATTGAACCCATTGTAGAATCTCCAGTGCTTTTCAGATTCTGCATAGTTATCCGATATCAGGAATTAACTGAAGGCTCACGACCCCTCCCGAACAGAAGAAGACTGTGTCAGTACAGTCCCTGCACAAGCTGGGGCAGCACTCCCACTGCCCACCTGTGACCATGCAAGTGCCTCTTTCCACCAGCTCTCTCCCTCTGCAGGGCAGCAGCTTCCTGCCTGCCCGTGACCTGTCAAGGCCACCCGCCTGCAACCATGCAGGCCTCGCTCAGCAAACCTGTCCCTTCTGGGGCAGCTCTTCCTGCCCGTGTGTGTGTCTATGCAAGTGTCTCACTGTGTTATCCCTTCCCTAATAAACCTGCCCTTTATATATAACTAACGTCTCTGTCTCATGGAGAAACTCGCCTGGGAAACTTGTCGCGTGTTGCTGAAACAGGAGCTCTGGTGACACCTTTCCCAGAGTGAACCCAAGGACCCCGCATTCCAAACCCACAGACTCCCAAAAAAAAAAAATGACAAGAATTATTCTGAATGAATGCTCTTGAAAATGGTAAATAAATGACATTTGTTCCAATCCCATATCTTTGGCATAAGTATGTGCTACCATGATTATTTATAATTATTCCTCCACTTGACAGTCTGAGCATTTATGTCTTCTATTAATATTTGTAGTTTGTTATACAAGTTGGTGCTCATTGTTTTGTGCATGTCCTGTTCTCCCAGATAACCTGTTAACAGCTTAAAAGAGGAGACTGTGACTTGTCCCTAATGTATTCCTCAAATGACATTCTCCTATAGCCACACACAGAACGCTCAATCAATTATCAGATTGATGTACTCGACACATCTCAAATTTCCTTAATTCCTCCATCAAATGCACTATGTTGCTTAATAAAAATAGTTATATATACAGAGGTAATGCACAAACACAAATTGAGCCATTTTATACAATGTACAAATATGTACATATTTGACATTTTCAGCATTTTTTTTGTTTTCTTGCTACAAGCTTTGAAAATTAGTGCCTACTGACCTTTCAACTTGGAAAATATTTTAAGTTGCTTACAATCCTTTTCCCAGTGATATGGAGAGTGAGAAATCCCCAGAAAAGGCCTCCAGCCTTGCCCATCAGGAAGTCAGCTACCTGTTTCCAGGGAGCCAAGTACATTCTTTCTCAGAGCAGGTGTTAGCCTACCCCAGTTCAGTAAGTGCCTTCAGGGCCTCTACTTTGGGGAGATAAAGCAGCAGCCTGTGTGGGGTCCCTTCCCCTCCCCCACAGATCCATTTGTTACTGGGGATACACCCCCTCCAGGAATCTTTCAATGCTTTTCAAACCGTGGGCATGCACAATGCACCTGACCTTGTTCAAAGACAGGGTCTGCATTGCCTCAGGCTAAGAATGAAGAAACACAGAAAATTACATCTCTTTCCAGGCTTTTTTACTCCATTACAAGGAAAGGCTTCTGTGTTTTCGACCAAAAACACTTATTCTCCTTTTTTTTTTCTTTTCACTCCAGTAAATTAACTAATGTGCACCAGCAGTTGTTAATGATTCAGCAATAAGGAGCTTCCTTTTGATAAGATGCAGCCAGTGGGAAAAGATGCAAAACTTTGTGTCCTCTGTGCCTTAGAGCATTTATTTACCTCTGAGAAAAATGTTCTTTGTGGTCCCCTTGTTGAATCAGGACTGGACTTTGTGCAAAGCATGTTTCTTCCTGTAGAAGGGCTCTTTGGAGAGCATTTACTCAGAGGAACAAATGTCTGCAAAGTGTGCTTACTGAGGTGGGGGTGGCTGCTTACAAGGTGTGACATCTGCAGAAGAAACACAGACAAGCACCTTAGCCACCCAGTCCTTCCCAGCACAGGGTTCACTCACAAAACAAAGTAGAAATCTGGCTCCTGCTCAGAAGGTTGTTTACTCAGAACTCTACCTCTCCATGGTATTTGCATTTTAATTATAAAATGGGGTAAGGGAAATGTGAAGTCAGTGTGAGGTCACCACTGCCCCCCTCCTCTCCGCGCCCCCCCAACATGTGCAATGCCTGGCACAGAGAGGCACAGGCTATAATTAAAGAAATCTATAAGACATGTGTGTCCATATAACTTTGTGAGAAAATGAGGGATATTCATCAATAACAATTTGCTTGGTGACTGGAAGGTTATCCTTTTACAAGGTTTTCTTTCAAGTTTCAGCTTAAAGACAAACTGGAAAGTCACCATATTTCTAAATTCCTGTAAAATGGATTTAAAACTGATTGGCAGATATAACACACATGCACGAGTTAGGAGTGGAACACTGGGAAGTGCTTTTGTGGCTTTTTAAAGTGAGTTCAAAAGGTGAAATATGTAAACGTGAGTGAGATCAGTCTTAGAAATAAGTGCTGTTGACTGTTGACTATATTTGCTGGAAGATTTAGTTTTAAAGATTAAAACTCGAGAGGCAGGGGACCAGCACTGCTTGACTTGGCAGAACATGTTGGGGGAAGAGGATGCCCTGAACGAACATCACAAACTCGTATTTTATGGACCCCACGCCCACCCTAGGCCAAAGAGATGCAAGGCACCAAGGTCTGCAAATCGCATAATGTTGTCACCACTTAAGGGAGGATTGCTGGGAACTGAGGGTGGAGTTAAGCAGCCAGGCTTGGTATATAACAAGACAAGTGGGCTTTGGGGGTGACTGGATTTTTGTAGGTCTTCAGTATGCTTTTGGGGTCCCAGCTCAGGGGATCTGGTAGGATGCATTCATCAGTATATATTTTTCTCTTTCTCCCCAGGTTATTCCTCTCCCCATTCCCCTTTGTGTAAATAAACCCTTTATTAACCTTTGCAATTGAGTCTCATTTTAAGTCCTTTTTAAGCACACAGGTGAGGACCCACACTCAGGTCAACCCATTTCATAGTGCGGTTGCCCTGAAACAAACCCATCACCTGATCTCCAGCCAGAGTGAGTGCTATGGGTTGAATTGTGCTCCCCCAAAATGTTGAAGACTGGACCCCTGCTACACCAGTATGGGACCTTATTTGGAAACAGTCTTTCAAATTAGTTACAACGAGGCCATACTGGATTAGGGTCGGCCTTGATTCTATCAGTGACCAGGGTTCTGTGCTAATACAGAGGAGAGAGAAGATACAGGGAGATTGTCATGTGATAATGGAGGCAGAGATAGGAGTGACATCTCTAGTCACGGAGTGACAAGGCTCCCTAGCAACACCAGAGCTAGAAGAGAGGCATGGAGCTGCTTCTCTCTCCAGAAGTGCTCTGATTCTTGATTTCCACTCTTCAGAACAGGTTCTGTTGATTGAAGTCACCCAATAAGCGGGAGCCCTAGGGAACTAGTACTGGGCTGGGGAAACTTGTCTACTAGACTTCTGCTATCTGAACAGGGAAAAGAGGTTGAGGTTTCATCTTCAGAATATAGACTTTTCTCGGGCCTCTCCTGGTGGTGCAGTAGTTGAGCGCTGGGTTGCAAGACTGCCTGCAGCCTCTGCAGCGCCAGTTCGATCCCTGGCCAACGGCGAGGGTCCCACAAAAAAAAAAAAAAAAAAAAAAAAAGAATATAGACTTTTCTCATAATCTGTTGTTTTCAGCACAGCAGTCTTAGCTTTCACTTTTAGCTCTTCAAAGAAGTGAGGAGATGAGTACCAGGGGAGGGATGTTTATAATATGTAAGTTTAGGAGGAAACAGTACAGGTTTTCTAGGATCCAGCAGACCAGGTAAAGGAGGAGTCAGAGTCATCAGTGGTTTTTTGCAGGTATTTTATTGGGGTTCACCAGGCATATGGCAGGCAGGAGTGCTGGGGTGCTGGTAGGCTGGCAGGCCTCCCAGCCCCCAGCAGGTCTTCTCTGGGCTCTCCGGCCTTCTCTCGGCTTCTTTCGGCTTCTCCGCAGCTTCTCTTTTGGCTTCTGCTGCTTCTTTCTCGGCTTCTCTTTTGGCTTCTACTGGCGTCTCCGTGATGCCGCCCTTAAAAGCACAGTCTTAGCGCAGGTGTATCACTTCAGGTGCCCACCATCAGGCATGCATTCGGGATCACAGGGTTCCCTCATTTATCCTGATGGCGGGAGGGCAGAAAAGCCTGAAACTTTTTACTTTACCCTACATAATACTATTCTAAATTTGTATTATATCCAAATTTTTAAAATAAAAAGCTAAGTCAATAAGGATCAGAGAAATGAAAAATCTTATACCTGTGTAACAAAAACCAGCTACCACAAAATCAGGAGACTTAAAAAGAGCTCTTGGAAATGAAAAATTGTTTAACAGAAATTTAAAATACGTTAAAAGGATCAGAGAATAAAGTTGAAGAAATTTCCCTGAAACTAAAACAGAGAGAGGTAGAAAAGAGAAGAAAAGGTATAAAAATTAGAAGATTTAGGAGGTCCAAGCTTAAAAGGCACATTGTAAGTTAAGTGAATTGGTCAGGCTTTCATGCTGCCAGCCTCTGTGGCTATCATCTGAGGCCTAGAATGCAGAAGGGGCCTGGGATCGTGGGCCCAGGGCATGCATGACTGATTGTGGACCCCTGAAGTATGGTGTGGGCATGCATAGCACACCTGAGCCGGGAGGTTGAGGCTATAAGGGCTGCTGAATGGCTTAGAAAGGATGAGCCACTACAGAAAGGCAGAGAGGACCATGAGATGAGCCAGAGAGAGCCCAAAGAGAGAGTGAAGATTTTCAGGAGACTGGGAGGCCTGCCAGCTTCCTGCTCCTCCTCCCATCCCCCCTCCTCCCCTGGCCTCCCTGCCTTGCCAGCCTGCAGGCTTTCCCCTTAAATACTGGTATAGAAAGATCATTAAAGCCTGAAAAAAGCCACCGAGGGCTCCAAGACTCTCTTTTACCCATCTGCCTGAATCAATAGAGAACCTGCCCTGTGCTTGCTGGCACAAAACACATCATAAAAAAATAACTTAGAAAAAAAAAATAGGAAAGTTTCAAATCAATAAAATTCCCTCCAAACTGATGAACATGACTTTTCAGACTGACCTCTCAACACCACCATACCTACAACAAACCACAGCAGAATCAGTGAAAAAAGATTACTAATAAGGCACCACCGTGGTGGCTTTAAAACATGCTCTCAAAGTCAGTCACAAATTCTCCATCAAAAAGTGGAACCCAGTGACTTGCATTGAACCAGTAAATTTTGGGAAAAGGGATACTGCCTGACTTCTATAGCTCAATTATGAAAGGCATTATGTCACAGAGGGCTTCCACCTGGCTCTCTCCAGAAGCTCCCCTTAGGCGGCAGCTTCCATCCCATGAGGAAGTTAAGCAGCCCCTCAGCTGTAGGTGTTAGTACTTTAGACCCAGCTAAGGTCACAGAGGGTACAGGGCAGCCAGCAGCTGCTGAGTAGACATGCAAGGGAGCACACCTTCTGATGACTGCCCGCACCAGCTGCCCCAGCTAATGCCAAGAGGTACAGAGGCAAGCTGTCACTGCTTTGTCCTGCTCTGTTTTCAATGTGTTTTTGCACAGAGTGCAAGCAAAAATGTGAAAAGAACAGGAGGTACCATTGAAAGGGTTTTCATTTGCTTAGAAAAACAGAATGAATGATCTCATAGAAAGATCTGGGGTATCTGCTACTTTGCTTTAGTGGCCTCTACATCTAATCGTGGGGTCCTGCATGGCGACTTATTTAAAGAGCTTTTAAAGACAAATCTGTCTCTTTGTCCAATTTGCCATTTGGACATTTTCTAGGAATTGATGTTTTAATTTCTGGATTTTTATAGGCTTTATCATGGTTTTTTTCATCCATCTGGCACTTCAGTATTTTTTTACTATCTCCTTAGAATGCAAATTATTATCATTCAAGGTTTCTTCTTTAAGGTCTTTACTTCTTAAGGTTTTTATTTGAGTTTATAAAAATAATTTAATTCTCTGCCTCATAGATTTAGGTAAACTTGATCTAAACCCTAGTTCTGAGGATGTGCTAATTCTGACAAAATTCACCTTAGTGAGCTCTGCTGACTTTCTGGATGAATGATTGAGGAAGCCAACTGCAACCTGTAGGATATTTATTAATTAAGCTTTCTGTTATAAAACTTCCTACACAGTGAACTTGCAATAATATGATACATTTTCTCTTTAATTTTCTTTTCCCACCATGTACTTATCACCATGTACTTATCAGTTCTCTGAAGAACTAAGAGTAAGTGAAAACAAAGACTGGCATACTGAAAGCAAGTGGCTAAGTGAAAATATTTAATTCTTAGAAATGAAAAATAGGTTAAAACAGAGGACTGTGGCACCACACTTGTCCCTGTTACTCACAGGACTGCTGTGACTTCTTCCCCTAAGAAATACCACAAAAAATTATCAAAAAGTCATAAACAAGGGGGAAAGTGGGCAACACAAGCTTTCAGTGCCATCCAGGGGCAAAATCACCCCAAGACTGTCCAGGTGAATGTACTTAATTACACAGTATTTATTACTGGTTAAATATCCCATGTCAACTTGTGGCTTTTTTCTGCTAGAAATGAGAACAATTTCTGTCCATTGGAAAACATAACCCCTAATTTCATGTTTTATGAACCAGTTTTGTACCAATATTATGCTAATGTTTTACTAAATTGCGTGCACACATGTGTGTGCACAAACACACACATGCTCCCACTTCTCAGATCCTCTTCGGGTTACTTTTATATCTTATTTCTCCCTTATTAACTAGTGAGTTGAATAAGATCATTAGCACATTTGTCTTATATTTTCAAGAGATTCATGTTTTTTGAACTCTTTGAGAATACCTGCAATGACTGAGCAAATGAGCTACCAAGATTCCCAAGTTTCTTGGGTACAACAAGGATTTTGTGAACTGAACATCTTTCTCCTAAGGGTTTTCACAAAAAGAGTGGTAATAAAAATAGGACAAAGAAGTCACTCACGGAGTCACTGTCATTTAAAAGGTTAAATCTTCCATATATAGAATCAGGAGTTCATTAAGTAAAATTTCCAACTTCCCATACTAACTCACTTGTGAGCTAGCTGATTCTTCAATTTTGTACACAACAAAGTTTTGTGATTTTTTTCCTGGGGTTATGGGTTATATAGTGGCCTTATCCATAACTTCACCCATACTCACATATTCCTGGGATTCTTTGGTCATCTCTTAGGCCTGCTTGTTACTCTCCAACGAATGCAAAAGTCTCACATAGAAGCTTTCATGAGGGGGTGGGAATACCTCCTAAATAATGGGATCTAGTCCCTTCACTTCTATAGCCTCTTCCATAGAAGTAGCAATAGCTCCTAGAAGAGCCTACCTAAAAATCTGTCAAATAACTTTCCATTACATACAGCCTTATGAAGCATCATGGAATTAAGGTGAAGATTTAAGACAGAGAAAGGAATGAGGTCAGCCACTAAGACTGAGGGCAAGAGGATGGCTGGCATAAGAATCAAGGACATGGCCAGAGAAGGCACTCCGCCTCCAATTAGGAGTTTTGGGCCTTTGATGAGAATTTCCCAGTCCCCAGGGCCACCTGTGTATCACCAATGCCACACCAACACCCAGGTCTGCAGTGGGGCCCATCTTCCCCACACATAACACAGGGAGTCTTCATCATCTCCTTCAGGGAAGAGACACATATTTAGCATATTCCACAGGAGAGTCTTTATATGGAGATTTTATGTAGCTTCTCTATTTTCTTCCTTTTAAATTTTTAAATTAACATTAGTAAAGGGATTATCAGCAAAGAGAATCTTGCTTGCATATTTTCTTCATATTTTCCAAATATAAAAAAAGATGATGTCAGCTGCAGGACAGAGGTCTTCCTTTCAAATGATTAAAATAAGTTGTTAACTTGAAGAGAACACATTTCACATTTATTTACTTGGGTCTTTGTAGATACCATCTCTTTAGGATGATTCAGCTCATTCTCCTAAAGTACCATTAGGTAGGTTGAAAATGCTGTTTATAGGTTGGAAATGTGGTTTATAAAATTAGCCACAGTTAACAACTCTAGCATGTTAATTACTGAATGAGTCTGTTCTTAATTTGTAGCTGGGAACTCCAGTTGTTGGCTCTGAGCTTTCAGAGCTCCCACCTTTGCTTCAGGACTCCCCATGATTGTTGCTTTAGGAGAATGGCAATTGCCAATCCCACCACCAAAACACACACATACATACACACAGAGACACGCACACAGTCTCTTTCCCAGGAGCTATGGTGAAACACTCTATCAGCAACCCTCTCAGATTAATGTTCTAGCCCCACTATTATAAACTATTCTTGCTTACATGTGTTAAGAATAACACATAAATGCATGTTTAGGTGCTTTGATTCTAAAGCACTTCTCATATCTTTTGTCTTATTTAATCATTACAACTACCCTGCCAAGTAGTCACTGTTATTAATACCATTTTATAGAAAAAGAAATTGGGGCCTCCCTGGTGGTGCAAGGGCTTAAGCACCGCACTATGAAGCAATTTGCAGCCTCTACAGCAGGAGTTCAATCACTGGCTGGCCAGGGAGCAACCCACATGGTGCAGCAGACCTCTCCTGACTCGCCTGCTGCTCCCCTCAGCAGTGTACTTCAGTCAGTCTGCCTGCTCTGTTCCCCACTCTGTCTCTGGTGAATCCTCTCACCCACCACTTGTACCCCAGTTCTTGTATGCATAAATGAATAAATCTTAAAAAAAAAAACAAAAAGAAATTAAAGTTCAGAGAAGCTGAATTACTTGCAAAAGTTCAAGGTGGGAGAGTTGGAGGCTTGCACTAAGACTTTCTCTTCTGGCAGTGCTGACCTCTGTTCCTCAACCACACTAAACAGAATCACTCCAGGTTAGCCTTTGAGAAGGTCCTGTTACTTTTATCTCTTGGCCTGAGCCACTGCTGTCCCTTTTGGGTCTAATCCACTCTTACCATTTATTACATTGCTGTGTTCCCAAAGAAGTGTTTAGCTGTTTCTGTCTTGTAGCTCAGATCTACTCCATCTATTTTAGCCATTGTCCTTTAGCTAATCTGAACCTTTTTTTCCTGTTAGAATTAATTGTTTACAAAGTAATTTTAAAAGCAGCACATTAATTATCAGGACTTGATCACTTGATAAGTAATTTAACTTCTCCTAACTTTACCTATTTTTATTTATTATTTTACTATGACACATATTATTATTTATTATTCTTATTTTACTCAGCTGCTATAATCTTTTGCTATTATTATTTATTTTAGTGTTCACATTGCCCCAGATTTGGCTAGCAGCAGCTCCTTAAAGCTGACTCCTCTGTCCTTTGACAATTCCCCATAATTATTTGAGCATTTCTCTCACAATAGGCTATTGCAGGGTTATCTTGTATTTTTTTTCATGCTCCAGCTCAGGAATCAGCCATTTCTCTAAAAAGCCTTGGGTGCCTTTGTGTAGAGTGGAATTTAGAAACCCAATCTGGGGCTGGATATGCTCATTTTACTGGAGTGTGATTGTTTCTAGATCTTCTCGGTAAACAGAGCTAGGGAGAAGTCTATCTACATTTCTATGTTCATTTGCATCTATGTATAGAAAAAATAGAAACACACATACATACACCATTTTTATATTGAAATTGAAAAATGAGTTCATATAAACATTTTGATTCTATTAGTTACCTCAGAAACCATTTTATTCTTCCCAATTTCCAAATTAGTAATTCCTATGCTCAAGAATGAGAAACCTGGCAAATAAATGACTACTTTGTGGTTAATGTTTCCTTTCCCTCAGGGATCACTGTCCTTTGCTGTCTGATGCAAGATGATGAGCATCTTGCAAATCATTGTTTCATTCAGATATTGTCCATTTTTGTTGTCTCTTGTGGGAGGGTAAATTTGGTTCCAGTTATTCTGTGTTAGCTGGAAAAAGAGGACTACTAATGCTTTTTTGATGAAATTTTTAATGTCTTGTCATGAATACCTTCTGCACAGGCCTATATGATATAGCAAATTTGATGCTTAATCTCTCAAGCATACTTTCTGAGACCTTCCCATGTTAACATTGTCGCATTTCATATTTCTTCGTCAGATTATTTTACCAATGACTTTGTCCCTCACTAGACTGAAAGATCAATAATATGTGGCATCAGTATGTTTTTGTTTTGTTCATCATTGTCTTTCTAGCTTCTGGTATGTACTTTTTGTTCAATAGCCATTCTTTAGCTATTATTCATTTAGTAAAAGAATAAATTTAATCTGTCAGCAATTCTTTTTAACACAATTTTCCCTGGGGAACTTTAACACTTTCAGATTTGGTTATTTTACTTTCACAGCATCAATCCTATGACCCAATCTATCATTCATGAAAAATGTTGGTATAGGGGCATTTTTATATTAGACATGCAAGAGTTTGTTTTATGCCTCTTGACCCAAAAGGAAGGACTGCCTGCTTGCCTCCTGGTATCTTGCCCCATTATGTGTAAAATTCAAGGACCTCTGAAGGCCAGACAGTCAGGCCCTGCACAGAGGGCACTGAATGGAGATGTGTTGCTGGAGAACTGTATGATCTTATAGTACCGCATGATCTTAGATTATTGGAAGTAATCTCTCATTGGGGAAAAGAGAAACAGAGTCGTGCCAATGTCCTTTATGTGTAGTTCAGCTTAAGGGTTGCTCATTGTTGACTCTTCAAAAGAGCAACAGAAAAACCTATGTATTAAGCAAAGCTAATCTTTAATGTAATAATGGACAGTATTTCCTGGGGAGACTCTTAGACTTAGACTCAAAATTGGAAACTTAGGGAAGAGTATGAGAGACTGAACATACAATTGGACAATAGCCAGACCATATCTCCCCAACCCCTGCAGCAACCAGCCAGGAAGCCAAATCACAATCTCTGCAGCAATTAGCCTCAAATCATCAAGACTCAGTCAGTGACTACAAGCTCGCCTGACTTGGGGGAGTGCGTGTGCATGTGTGCGCTCGCGCACACACATGCTCACACACTCACATATTCATACAACCACCCAACCAACCAGGACCAAATAAAGAAAGCAAAATATGCTTCTCAAACTAATTTCATAGGAGGCCCAGCTTCTACTTAGCCCACCTGTGACATTTCTGTGATGCCATCTAAATTTCAGCATCTAGAAAGCCTGCTTTTATTTTTTTAAATCTAAAGCTTTCCCACTCCTTACTTGCCAAATGCAAGTGATGGTGGTTGACTCTCTTGCCATAGCAGGCTCCAAATAAATAGCCTTGTTCTCATTTGGGTTCCCTTCATTTATTTCCACAGGTATTTATGAAGTTTTTAAGAGTCTGGGCTGGGATTTCAAGGCAAGTCTTGAAAAGCAGGGACTGGTTGGAATGGGCCAAGTTTATGACATAATAGTTTTGGAAGGCACAGTAAGGTGAGCGTCTCGAAGTACTCAGTTGAAGTAGTAAACCTTGAAATGCAAGCAGTTTAATAAGCTCATGGTCTTATTTTTCCAAGAGCAAGTAATCCCTGGAGCCAAGAGCTAGGCCACTCCTGTTTGGTGTCAGTAATATTTAACATAGGGAGAGAATAGTGCACCTGGTCCTAGAAACAGTTAACATTTAGGACAGGGCATTATGTTGGCTTAAATTTCTGGGATTCAGAAGAAAAACTTCATTGTAATGTCCATGCTTGATCTTTTCTTCGTTCAACCTAGATAACACAGTCACTTGAATAATGCCCTCAAGAGCATAAACAATATCCATTCTTCACTACTGCTGTGCTAACCCAGAGCACTAAAACTGGCTTAATCCTACAGTTTGTGATATTGTTTTTCATCTTTTATTCTAAATATCTGTAGGTGGTAGCTATAAGGAGCAGCGAACTCAGAGAGGGCTGAGACCAAGTGGAGGATCAGAAGGAACAAGCACATAACTGTTCACAATGTCTGCTATGGGGACCAGCGGAGAATGGTGAGACTTTAAACTTTACACTTAGGTCTCAAAAATGTATCTTTTGAGTTTTGGATGTACATATCCAACTTCCCACAGAGCAACCTTATCTGGATGTCCTACAAGCCCTCAATCTGCACATCAAATATTGAAATCTTCCCCAAAGATTTGCTCTTCCATCCATCATACTGGCCTCATGATCCTGGTCAGCACTGTTTTCCAGGCAGGGGTTACCATGGTTTAGATTAACACTCAATCTAAGATAAATCTCTTTGCCATCCAGCTAAGAAAATTGCTCAGATTGTGGAACTCGGGGCCTGAACAATGAGGGAAAGGAAAGTTGATAGTATGATGAAAACTTAAATCTCTTGAAATCTTACCTGTCCTGAGTACAGAAGTAATATCAGAGGACAAAATTTGGCCAGCACTTGATCATTTCAGGTATGGTGACAGAAACTAGGAAAAACAAAGGTTATGAAAATTTCAGACTTTTTAGGTTTCATTTTTTTAACATTCAATTTAGCATAACACATGTATACCTATATATATATATATATATATATATATATATATAGTCATCTCTCTCTCAGCTTTGTCTCCTTAATTCCAGTATTTTCAATTTTTTTAATGATCGTTAGGAGACAACCTTAATTATGTGAAAAACTACAGGATTGATTCCATGATGGATGGTATCTGAATTTATGCACATACACACAAATAATATTTCCTGATGGAAACAAGATACAAAACTGATTGATGTCTTTAAGCAATGGAGGGGTCTCTGCTGGCAACCAGGATTACTCCTACCTAGTAGGAAACTGATAGAGAAAATTCAGTTCATATAATAAATTCCGTAACAGCAGTTTAGCTGTGAATGATTTTTTAAAAGTCACTTGTCTGTGCAAACTGGCTAGAGCAGAAATATTTTAATGATATTTCAAGAGCTTAATGTCAACCATCAGTGTCCAATAAATGAAAATTACTTTTAGTGATACATCTTGAAATATGATGGTTTTTTTGAACCAAACTATCTCAAGCTTTGCATAAAATCTGGACTTTTATTTTTACTGTGTGCTTGTTATGTAAACATCTGATATTTGTTGTGGAGGAAAAGAAGATAAATTAGACACTACTTGGAATATTGAAAAACGAGTAAATGTTAAGGTATATTAAATTTACTGTTTGCTCATCAAGAGACAGAAAGCAAGCAAATAATTTATTTAAGTGATATAATTTTATTTAAAGAAAGGAAATATTTTAATAAGCCAAAAGGAGAAAGGGAATATACTTTAATATAGGTAGCATCACTGGAATAAAAATGTAATGTACCAAAGTAGCTACTTTGAAGAGAAAAACACTCTTCTGAATGGAAAATTTGTTGCATTCCTGTGAAATCCCAACTTGGTCTTCTTTCTTACCTGTTTATACATTTTACTAATATTTATTGACTAACTACTTCTGTAATGGCATTTTGTAAGGCACTGGTGATATTTAGTGATTAAGATAGACATAGATTCTTTTTTTCATGAAGATTAAATTTAGTGGAATTTTCATTAATTAATTCATATACTCATTATATTATGGAAAATGAAGTTTAGTTCTGTGACAGGAAACTTAAGATAATAAAAGTTTAAACAACTGGCTATTTCAAATATATATCATCCAGACCTCAACTTGTGACTCCATCATTATGAAAAACCTCAAGTTCTTTTATCTTGCAGCTCTGCCATTTATAACCAGTGAATGTATGTAGCTTTTGAGACTTACTTTCATTATTATTTGTATCTACTGTCTGTTCCCTCTTTACTATTGGGTAGTACTCCATTCTATGAATGTACCACAGTTTATTCTCCAAATGAGAGTCTTTTGGAGTTTCAGGATTTTAGTGATGAGAAGGCTATAAATATTTAATGAGTTTTTGTGGACACAGACCTTTCATTTTACTTGGGCAAATGTTCAGGCATGGGAATGTTGCTTATATAGTTAAGTGTATATTCGACTTTATAAAAGCTGTGAAACTATTTTTAGAGAGGTGGGACCATTTTGCATTCTCACCAGCAAGGTCTGACAGTTCCAGCAGCTCTGTGTCCTCATCAACATATAGTATTGTCATTTTTTAAAAAAGCCATCTATTAAGTGGATAGTAGTATCTCATTGTGGTTTTAGTTAGTATTTCACTAATGACTGATATTAAGCATCTTTTCATGTGCTCTTTGTCATCTATATATCTCCTTTGGTAAAATGCCTGTTCAAATCTTTTTCCCATTAAAAAAAAAAAATGGGTTGTTCCGATGGAGTACTACTCAGTCATTAAAACAGATGAACTCTTGCCATTTGCAACAACATGGATGGAACTTTATGCTAAGTAAAGTAAGTCAGAAGGAGAAAGACAAACACTGTATGATTTCACCCATTTGTGGATGATAAAGAAAACAAAAGGTAACTGTTAGACTGACAATAAAATGTTGGTTACCAGGGGGGAAGGAGTGAGGGAAAGAATAGGTGGAAGATGCTGATTGGTTGGTAGTGGACTGTGAATGGACATTTGGTGGCAGGTGTGGTGAGAAGATGTAATCTTGGAATCTATACAGTATTGTAGAATAATGTTACCTCAATTTAAAAAATTTCATTGTTTTCTTATTGTTGAGTTTTCAGAGTTCCTTATATATATTGACTATAAGTCCTATGTCAAATATATGATTTACAAATATTTTCCCAGTCTATGTTTGTCTTTTCTCTCTCTCAATATTGTTTGCAGAGCAAATGTTTATAATTTTGATAAAGTCCAATTTATTAATCATTTGTGATTGTGCTTTGTATCTTAAAATTGGATTTTTAAATGTTAATAGCCAAATTTACAAAAAAAAAAAGAATAAAGTTCTCCTAACAATAATAGATTATCTACAAGTGGCACATTAGCAATAGCTCCTAAATGTGACACAAAAAAAGAAAAAATAGCTAATTTATGTTGGGAGAATCAAATTGTTATAGGACAGGGAGAGGGGCAGCCCAAGCCCCGCAAACCTGCCCATTCTCAATGGGTTCTGCCATCCGCCGCATCAACACAAAACATATGAGACTTTAATGGTAAGGATCTTTAATAAAACTAGGAAACAATACAGGTAAGGCAAAGAGTCCAGTTTCTAAATGAAGCACCCAAAGTTACCCGTCCCCTCGTGGGTAAAAGTCCATCCATATGGGATTGGCCCAGAGCAAGGCCCCAAAGCCTGCCACAAGTCTAAGGCATCTTCCAGTGGGGACCCACAGAAAAGAGTCAGAAACAACCAAACAAGTCCGGAAGGAAAAGAGCAAAATCAACATCAAGATAAAAGCTGCCATAGTCACCTCCCCACGGGTCTCACCCACATCTGTGTCACCCAGTCCACGACCAAAAGACAAGCGCAGTTTTTTCACGTGTCTCTAGGCTCCATGCGCCTCCTCCAGGTCTCCTGGCTCCATTCTGCTTCCTTCCTCAGTCTCTTCTTCAGCTTCTCCTCTTGCTGCTCAGCTCCACCCTTCCTTGGGTGGGGCAGGGAACCTCCCCCTTTCCTGGGGACCACCCTGTTACAAAATTAGAGTTATGAAAGATAAGACTATGATCCAATAATATTAATTTCAATAACATATACTGAAGTCTTTTAGTTTTTGCACAAAAATAGCATGTAAGTACATGAAATAAAATGCTTCCTGGGAGTTTCAAATACCCATTCATATATTCACTCATTTGCTTATTTTGAAATTTTTACTGAGTACCTACTAGGAGCCAGGTGCTGAGTTTTAGATGTGGGTACAGAAATGAACATGATATGAGTCAGAACTTTGGAAAAATAAATCAACAGATTAAAACACAATGTGGTGAGAACTATGGTTGGCATATTTTCAAAGTAAACCATGTTTCTTTTTTGCACATGTAGTGGCTTCATCACACTTATCTCAGTTTGCAGTTATTTATTTGTGTGACTTGATTTAATGTTTGTCTCTCTCGTGATGTGCTCCAGGAGTATAAATCTGATATATATTCTCTTAATTGTGGCTGGCACATAATAGGAGTTGGATTAACAGTTGTTGAGTAAATATAGAGCTTGCTATAGAAGTACAAAGAGGAGGAGTTGCTAATTCTGCCCCTGGCAGGTTTGAAGACTTCATTAAAAAGGTGACATTTGAAGTAAGTCTTGAAACTGAGGAAGGAACTTGCTATTGGGGGTGGGGTGGCACTGGGGAGAAAGAGCATTCCAGCAGCACTGCACAGTCTGAGCCATGGACATGTGAAGTCACATAACATATGTGGGCAGGACAAAACATTAAACATAAAACATGCGGGCAGGCTCATCCTGTGTAAGGAAGGGTGGGGACAGGGGATGAGGTCAACATGGAATGCTGCGATCAGGCTAGGAAGGAAAGATCTTGGCTATGGTTTGAACTGTATAGCAATGGAGTTGGGGGGAACTGAAGGATATCAAGCTTTAAGTAATATGATCACCTTTGTCATTCTTTAAAAAAATAAATTAATATTGATGTATCATTGGTTTATAACATTATGTAAGATGTATTGCAGTATAATTTGGCATCTGCATACATTACACCATGATCACCACCTAAGTTAGTTTCCACCCATCAAAATTGCACCTTTGCAATCCTTCAAGAGAGATGGCAGTGTGGCTGTTGGCTGGACCGTGGAGTGAAGTAAACCCTGCTGCTGGAGACTTTGTAAGAGATGACAAGGGTGTAATAGAGGCAGAAGAGATGTTGAAGAAAGCCAGATCTGAAAGCTATTCTAGGAGACAGAATTTATGGGACTTGGTGATTGATAAGATACAAAGGGTAAAGTAGGAGAATTTAAAATTTTAGCTCTTTTGATGTATGTTGGAGTTAGCATTTAATCCCCCCCCCAATTAATATGTAGTGCATGTTCTCTAGAAAATATGCTAAAAAGAAGAAAAAAAATCATCTGTTATCCAGGACACAGAAATAACCACTGCAACATTAGAAGTGAATAGCGATTCTTTTAAAATACATTTTGAAAAGAGATCCTAAGAATTTGATCTCCACCAGGCACTCGGATCCTCATGAACTAGTTGCACTAGTATCGTGAACTTCATTTTGAACCAAATTTAAAGTTTTGACTAAATTATGAGCTAAGCCAATTAGAGAATAAACCACACATATGGATAGAAAAAGAAGAAGGATTTCCCCTCACCCCCACCTAAATAAATGGCAGTGATGACGCCCAGAACATGCTCTCATTAGTACCAGATTCCAGCTGGCAGATGTAGCCTGCCCAGTTTACAGGTTGGGTTTGATTAATTCATGTTCGGTTCATTCGGACGTGCTGAGCCCTGCAGGAAGACAGCCACGCACACTGATTCCCTCCCGTGTTCTAAAGGAGTGCTAATTATTTTTTGCCCACTTGAACCTTGAGCTTGTGTAAACCCGTGCACATAAACTAAATAACAAAAACTTTCTGTTAATCAAAAATAAGTTATTTGAGGACCTTCCAAACAGAACGGGGGAGGGAAATTTTAAAGTGGGGGTGAGGAGAGCATATTTTTACGTTGCGAAGGAGTAAATTATGGGGAAGAGTAAAGGCAGGAAGATTCAGAGGAGCACTGTCCCTAAAGAAGCTCTAAGAATGGTAAACCCAAGGTGGAGAGCGAGGTATGCCAAAAGCAAGACAATTGCAGCGACTGGAGCTGCTGCTCCCCGAGCCTAGACCTGCGGGTCAGTCATTCTGCTCAAGTAGTGAGGACGGTCGCCAGACCCCCGGCTCCCTCCCAGGCGATTCCTTGCACACCCTCCAGTAAACCTGCAGGGGAACTTACCCCGCACCGCTCGAGATACTCAGAGCAGGAGCAGGGTGGGCGGTGAACCGGTTCCACACTGAGGTTCCAGATTGGTAGTGAAAAATCCAACAAAGTCCAACGTGATTTACTACAAGCAAGGAAAAAAAAAATATATCAGTATCTCCTGCAAGGTTGGTGGCGGTGGCTTTACTTCAGGGAAGGATATGACAGAGGGTGTGTGAACTCTGACCTGGGCTTTCCCACCAAGCCCCCCCCCCTCCCACTTTCTCGTTGAAGACCTGCCTTTTCCTCGGCCGTTGGCCCCGCAGTCTGAGTCTATTGCCAACAGCAAGTGGTCTAGGTCTACCCTGGATCCGGAGGTCTATTTGCCTTTTAAGTTCCGGTTTTCAGGAGCAGCGGGGTTCGCGAGGCTTTGGGGGTGGCAGGGATTTAGATTTGTCTGGGACCATTTCACACCGTCAGGCTTTCCACCGCTCAGTGGCTAAGCCACACGGAGGCGAGCGGCGCAGGGGGTGGCTCGCAGGAAGGAATCCGTGCAACCTGAGCAAACACTGCACGTTTTGAAACCTTACTGGGAACCCGATTCAAGGGCAGGTCTCAAATCCTCCCGCTTCTGCCTGCCGGTTGCAGAGCGGAATCAGGGGCCCACCTGCGCGGGGCCATCCGTTCCGACGGGTCAGAGTTTGCAGACTTGGCGCTCAGGCAGACTCCCGGAGTTGGGGTCGTGCGCGCCGGGCCAATGAGAGGACCCAGAGGAGGGTTCGGCTCCCTCTCCCCCTCCCAGCCCTGCAAGCGCTGATTGGTCCCGCGGCCAGGGCGACCAGGCCGGCCGGCAGGGCTGTAGGCGGCGGCGAGTGCCCGGCGCGAGTGGGAGTGGCGCGCGCGCCCCCCGCCACCCCCCGCCCCTTCCCGCCGCGCTCCCTCCCTTTTCCCTTACTCCTCCCTCTCTCGCTCCCTCTCTCGCATTCCCCGGCTCCAGCCGCGCGCTGGCGGGGCTCCGCATTGCACACTCTGGGGGCGCCGCAGTGTTCGTGGGATGGGGCAGCGGGCTGCCGCTGGCGGCCGGAATCCGCGCGCAGCCGGGGTGAGTAGAGGCGGACTTCCCCGGAGAGCACAAAAGGAGATGGGGTTGGTGCCAGAGGCCGGAGCTAATGCGAGGCCTGGGCCAAGCAGGGAGTAGGCAGAGTCCCTGGGAACTACCCAGTGGTGGGACGGATGCCCTTTGGCCAGCGGAGCTGGAAACCTCACCTCTGCATCCCACGCAGGGATTTAGCCCCGAGTGGGCATCCGGCGCCACGCGCAGCCAGGGTAGTCCGGAGGGGCGTGTGTTTGCGTGTGTGTCTTGGCGCGTGGAGGGTGAGGTGGAGATGTCTGGAGCTGCCAAGTTCAACGCTGCGAGAATCTTTCCCGAGAGTAATCAGCACCTTCCCAAGGCCAGGCGTGCGTCCTCCTGGAACTCCAGCCAGAGGGAGTTCCTGGGCCGCCAAGTGGCAGTGCCCCACATGTTGCTGCGGGGAGGGCAGAATGAAAGGGTGGGTTGGTGGAAGCGGTGGTGGGCCGGCTGCAACCACCCAGAGCTACTGCCTAAGGTTCCTTGAAATGAGGCACCTCCTGTCCCAGCAGAATGAGCCAGGCACCCTGACCGGGCCTACAGGGCCAGGGGACCATCCACCCACAGAGCCTGGGCTTCTCTTGGGCTTGACTTGCCTCCCTATTTTTCTCTCTGGTAATAGCAGTTACGTTCATTCACTTTTGGCTAAAGAGTCTATTTTAAAGTTCTCCATCAGTCTATCTGACTTGCTCTGACCCCCCACCACCGGTCTCACCATCTCTGCGCGCACCCCAGGATCTACCCTACTCTTCCTGGCTCAGAACTTGGTGTTTAAACATGATTGTATCTGGCCTGGTCCCTGGCATCTTAAGTGTCACCAATCACTTGGCATTTCTTAGGAGACTCCAAGGACTTGTTATAAGGGGGGTGGGGTAAGTTAAGGGGGAGCAGCTCTTCGGTAGATATTTGTTAGTAGAGTAGCATTGACCTCCCAGAGTATATGACAAAAAGAATGTTAAACTTCTCCCTCTGGTAACCTACCCAAGGTGTGACCTCCAAAATTCAATTTTCTTTGTGGGAGGCTAGGGAGTTTAGATTCTCCAGGGGGAAGCTTATTTCTTGTTAAAATGACTTATGGTGACATACACTTTGTTCTGCTCTGCTCTGGCCAGCCATTGCAGATGCCATGATATTATTAGAGCAATTCCCTTAAAGCCATTACATTTTCTTTAGAATGAGAGGAACTCGAGGTAGCTGCTTAAAATTTTGGATCTGTACCTTATTTCTCTAGAAGACAGTAATGGTTACTGTATATGTGCTCACGTGTACCAAGTTTGCAAAAGGTATTTGTGCAATCGTCCATGAAATGGCTTAATGCACATTTATGTTAAACCCATTTAAATGTAAAACATCTATCTGTTTTCAATTTTAGTTTCCACCTTGACCAAAGGCACCGACTGAAACAGGACTTAAAAAAGACTTACTTGTTTAAACAGAGGTTTTACAGAACTCTAGCTCTGAGAGCACACAGTAAGCTTTCTGGAGTTGCAGGCACACAAAGGCTGTTAAAAATTGTGAATTTGGTTCTTTGGGTTAAAAATATCTGACAAAAAAAGGTAAATAGGATTCATCAGCTTCATTTTGAAGTTGTTGACAGTCTTTGTAAGATGAATATTTATAGCACAGAATGCATAAATGGGTCTGATTATAGCAAACAATGCCAAGTGAAAAACATACAGCGCATCATGCTTTACAATTTACATGGCACATTGAGGCCTACTATGAAAGTGTATGGAGGAAGTCACGTTTTTATCACCCCCATTTTATAGGTGGTGCAACTGAGGTTCTCAGAGATTAAGTGACTTTTCCAAGGTGAATTGCAGAGTTTAAGGCAAGTGTTTTCCCAATTTCTTCCATCTCTCCCTCTCATTCTCCCTTCCTTCATGATGGGCTACATCTTTCCTACTTCTAATAGCTGCACCTCTTTTTACTATTGTACTCAGCTTCAGTACCTTTATGTACCAATTGGCTTTGCTCTCCACCAGATATCACTTAGCTCCCAGCAGGGTGTGGGCTGGTAAAAATTTAAGGAGAAAGCTAATAATGATTCTAGGGAACTATCCTTTCAAAGAAGTATTTTCCTTCAAAAATGTACAAATAGTCATAACCCTAAAGAATGATGTCTTAACAGTTTTTCAGGAAAACCAAGGGACCGGTAGTGACAGAGATGTTTGAGAAATATGAAGTCTCCCTTCATAAATAGAAACTGCTCATAAATTCTACAGATGATTACAATAAAATCCTGATAAATTTTATTAGTGTCATTCTTATTTTAAAAAGAACTGACCGAATGGATGAATTGTATAAATAAAACAAGCATCCCTCTGGAAAAAAAGACACCCACTTACCAAAAGTCCTCAAATCTTCATAATCTGATATACAAATCCAGCAGAAGACATTTATTAAAAAGAAATCTTTTTTTTACTTGCATAGCTAGCAATAAGGAGCTTAAAGATATCTCCTGATTATTTATTAAAAACACATTATTTTAAGATCTTTACTTGGAAAAGTATTGCTCACAATATTGATTTGTGATATTGAATAACATTTTCCAAGACATAGAGAATTAATTTCGTCTTAAAATGTAGGTAGTTATTGGGTTTACTAATAATAAATCCTGGTTATGAAAAGGCCTTGGGGTTCAAGTCCAGTCTTCACATATTCTAACTGTGGAACTTCAGATAGTGATTGAACCTCTCTGTGCTTCAGTTTTCTCATGTGTAAAGCATGAGTAATAATGGCAGCTACCATATCCAGGTTTTCAATTTTATCTATGTCACAATATTTAGTGAGCACCTACTATGTGGCAAAACTAGTGATACATGGGCAATACCCTGCCAATGAAATTTGTAGTCTATTACCTGAGAGTTAATGACATTAAGTATGTAAATTGATTAGCATGGATCATGACACCTAGTCAGTGCTCCATGATGGTTAGCAGTTGGTATCATAAATTCATTCAGGAAATGTTCACTGAATGCCTTGCAGAGGCAATGCAGGTTGAAACATATAATGTTCACTGATTGGCATATAGATATATAAATTTCATTCAACTAAATATTCTAACAGGAGAGGGGACACCCCCAAAAAAGAAATCAAATAAATAATCAGTTGTCTAAAGGGAATGTTAGGGAAAACAATAGATAGAAATGTTAAAAAAAAAATTACCCACTGGAAGGGGAGTATGAATGACCCTATGAAAATCCAAAGGTGATAAGAAAAATGGTCTCATATTCATGCTTTTTGTAACACAAAATACATAGGAAAAAATACAGAAAAGACTCTTACTTAGATACATGTAATGAGAAAAGAGTATTTGAAGGGTCTGGTTATTAAAGTGAGCTCATAAAGGGCAAAAGATCCCGGCACACTAGAAATGAGATAGCCAAAACTGAATTAAAAAAAAAAATGCAGTGGATTCCCAAAACAATAATAAAAGACTCTTAAATTCTGCGAAAGGAGAATTGAGGAAGTACTTGGCTTTCGTTGTACCAAACATAGATAAAAAGAGAACTAGTGTAAAGGAATTCTTTGCTCTGCTTTTGCTGGGTAATATTCCTACACCTGGGCTTTCTTAAGCAATAAACACATTGGCAGTAATAGATGAGGAAATGGCAAGTTCTCAGGATATTCCAGATCTAATCAACAGTCTAGATCCTAAATCACCAAGACCAGTTGGCCATCACCCAAATATGCTAAAGAGCCTTAGTGTGTTAAGTGACAGCTTTTTAGGGCATTAACTGGTGGAATTGGGGGCTCTTGTTAGGGGCAGGGCCTCAGGCAGTTTCCCACAGCCATCAAATCAGATCCATGTTCTATGGATCCTTGTCCTATCTGGAATTAAGTATTAAAAACAACCACAGGTTACAATAAATGCAACTTGTTTAGCAGAAAAGAATAATTTTTAGAATTAAAGGAGAAAATATGTTTGTGCTAATGTGTTGCAGAAAATATAGTATTTGTAACTTTCAGAAAGCCTGACCAGGTTTCAAATCCCAGTTCTCTCCCTATTCATGACCTATTATTTGACCAAGAAACAAAGAGTGGAGATGAAAGGACAGATTGGCACTTTTGGGAAGTAGTTTGGGGATGGCTTTATGAAACGTTTGCACATGTTTACAGATTGTATGCAGTTGCTGTGACTAAGTAAAAACCAAACTGATAATCCTGACCTAAAGGAATAACTTAAAAGACAACATAAATGAAAGAAAAATAATAGAAGATTGAAGTCAAAATGGAAGGTTGACCATAAGTATACTTGGAAAAAGCAATCCCAAGTGCATTTGTAGGATATGGTTATACATTCCACTATTGGGAGTTAACATAATTGGACAACATTCTCTCAGCTCTCTGAAAAAATAGTAAGTCGACCAAGTTGAAGTTAATATTAAAAAAGGGTAGGCTGTGGAACTCTATATGAGTGTGATACCATTTTGAAAAATGGGTGCTTGTGTAAGTTTGTACAAATCTCTCTATTTACCTGTTCATCTCTGTATATGGAAAGAAATGCATCAACGACTTAGTGGCAACCATCTCTGGGTATTACAGGATTGTGAACAATTTTATTGTTTTCTTTTACTTAAGTGTTTACCAAATTTTCTACAATGAACATATATTGCTCTTATAAGGAAAGGTGTTATGAAAATAAGTTGTAGTATTATAACCTCAAATTTCATATAGTCTTACCGTAAGAAAGTTTCATTTGATTATCATTTCTATGTCTTCTGCAAATCTGTTGTTGAAACATTAACTGCCTTTCCCCTTGAATTTTCTGTATATAAAAGGAAGCATATTTAAGTAGTTTCTTTGTTGTATTTGCTATTGGGAATGTAATGTGGCTGAAAATCAACGTTTGTGCTTTCCTTAGTTAGTGAAAACTGGGAAATCAATAGGGATTCCATTTTTTTGCCATAACTATCAGGAAATAAAGAACCAAGTTAATGGAAGCATTGCTGAGTCCTCTAATCTGTAAGCACTATGGGGATGAGGGCCAAGTCTGTGTCTTTCTCCTCTGACTCTACAAAGTTTGCCTTGATACGTGATAGTAGAATATAAAGAACTCTGCTTTGGAAGGATTAAGGTTCAAGGAATAGGACCCTCTTTAAACATGGTGAGGCTTTCTTCAGTGCCTGCTAGAAGATCTTAAAGTCAACAATGCACTGTGGGACTGCCTTTGGAGGACCGTGGCACCAGAAGGTTGTGGGACACAGGTGTTCCTTTGTGGGAGTTGTGAGGAGTCATGCAGCATAGCTCAGGTGTGAGCAGATGAGAGCCACGTTGGACAGACATGCAGGCCATCCTGGCTTAGAGGCCCATATTTCTTGTAATGGCTCCATAGACCGTTTCCAGGATCACATAGGTGATGTGCAGGTTTCCAGAATCATGGCTCACAGAGACACTCCAAATATGATGGTCCTATCACAAGTAATTTCTGTTTTCTCTCAGTCTACCAATTAGGGGGGTCATTGTTGTAACTGGTGACTAGTTACCAAAACTAGTATCCTAGTTGACATACCTACCTATTCATTCTTACTATCTCTTTTGTCAAGAAGAGATGCAGATTAAATGAAAAATAGCTTAAAAACATTTAGCATGTATGTATGTGATGACCACATAATGAGTTTTTAGGCAAAAGTTTTAGAGGTGAAATCTTCATTTTTTTTTTTATATAGACGCATGTTTTATTTATTTGTTTGTTTGTTTATACATGCACTGGGTACAGTCAGAAGTGCGGGAGGGTGAGAGAATTCACCAGAGCCAGAGCGGGGAGCAGAGCAGGCAGAAGGACCGAAGTACACTGCTGAGGGGAGCAGCGGGGGGCAGGGGAGGTCTGCACGCCATGTGGGACCCTCCTCTGGTGGCCGGGGAGTAGCCGGGGATCGAACCGGTGCCATAGAGGCCGCGGGCAGCTTCGCAACCCAGCGCTCAACCACTGCGCCACAGGGGAGGCCCTAAATCTTCATGTTTTGAGAGACATTTTAGAAGAAATACATGTAATAATTCTTAAACTAGGATTGGCTTACTGTCTGTCAGTTTTTTCAAAGACTATAGTTGTTACTTGAATTATAAAAAGTACTTTAGGTATTGCAGATGATTAAATACCAATATATTTAATGTGTTTAAGTGGTAGGATTTTTGGTGAACATTTAAAAAACATATTTCTTAATATTTTGATGCCCTAAAAAGGAGAAATAAAGATTTAAAGTGTGCATTATTGTCATCTCATTCTTTTCCCTTTTTCTCCACCAAACAGTATAACAAATTAGCAAATGTATACATTATTTGTTTCCATCAAGTCATCTAGAAATTCTTTTATGCCACTAAAGCAATTTAGATAATGTATATACTTACATGCACTTATCATAATAGCATTCATTGCCCTCTAGTTTTTAGTTTCTGGCTTTTTGTCTACTGGATTCCATGTGCTTGTGAGGGATTCTGTTCAATTTTCACTGGCAGAGAGGCGGTGGAAGGGTACAGCTTGGAGCTCCCACCTTGTTCTTCTGACATCACCATTTGCCAGCTCTATGACCTTGGGCAAGTTATTTAGTTTCCTCCAATTTAATTAGTTACCATTACTAGCTGGCTGACCTTTAGCAAGTCAGTCACCCACTGTCTGGGCTTCATTTGCTTAAACTATAAAATCAAGGGGCTGCACTAATTAAACTTTAAATTCCCAGATAAGTAGGAACCAACAGTTTTTTTTGACATTTAAAACTACCCATTAATGCTGATCTAATAAAATAGTTTTGAACAACTGAAGGTATTGCATAAATTTGGCATTTAGACCAAACTAAGTCAGAGTATTCTTCTCTTCTAAGAGTAGAGATCTATAATAATTTAAACAGTCTAGCACATGTCTGGAATTTGTTATTTTCTTGCTGTCTAGAAATCACTATTCTTTCACTTGGTTATCCATGCAGAAGACATTGAACTTCTTCGAAATTTTCTATCTTGAAGGAAAAAGATCCACTTTCAAGTCTTCTAAAAATACTGCCACTGAAAAATACTTACTTAATAGAAGTAATGTTCTGCAAATGCAGTCTTTTCATGCAAGATCAAAAGAATGGTATTAGAAGTAGATGCTTTTTCTTTTAAGTATAACTTCATAGAAGAATTTTCTTTTATGAAATTTTTTCAATTCACATTCCCAGTCACCAACTGAGTTAATTCATAGAAACTTTTGCAGTAGAGTTCTCATCTGTTCTGGTCAGATGTGTGCCAGATGTCCTCCCATCAGTTATTTCCTGGTTGACAATCCCTTTGATCAATCAAGATCTTATTCAAATGAGGCTTTCCCAAAGAACCCTTTTCTCCTGATTGTGCCATTATTGTAAAATTTCTTCTTATAGCTTATTACCAAATGTTTTATTTCTCTTGGATGCTAGTATAAGCATGTCTTGCACAGATTAAGCCTTCAATAAATATGTTGAATAAAATTACAACTTTCACGTTAAAAAGCTGTCAAGACCAGTGGGGCGGGGTGGGGGGGTATTCCCAATAGGTTAGTTTAGATGGAAGGGACAGATCTTATATTTTATGATAACTGTCACCTAGTTTTAGGCCTGGGAGTCCACAAAACAAACACCACAGCTGTAACCATGTTTCCCAGAGACACTTCCCTGCCCTGCCTTTGTGTCCTCGGAATTGTTCCCGGTACTGAGGTTCTTCATGGAACAGACGTTTAGTTGTTTATCACCATGACCTAGGACTTGGGAAAGTTAGCTAAGCCATCTTCACTGATGGAAATAAAAAGCTGGTTGCTTTATACTTTCATACTAAGCTATATAGTGCTTTCAAGAGCATAGAGATAATTTCTATTAAACAAAAAACGAGAAAAGTTCAAAGAAAATAATCTTTTCCATCACTCATATTTAAATATCCATACACATTTTCTTATTACTCAGTAGTATTTTTTTCCTCTGGGTTACATGTTCCCTACTGAGTTATGTATATAGCATTTATTCAGCATGCTTTGTCCTTATTCTGATAGAGTTAAATAGGGGACAGTATATCAAACCTGCTGTATATGGGTGCAGATATGGAAAATACTACTACTATGCTTTTGAAAAAGTCTCTCATCTACCATCTCACAGAAGAGAACAACCCATATAGTTAGGGCTGGCACTATTTAAACAGAACGAGACAAGATCTATTTAATCTCTGATAATCAATGCCCTTCTTCCTGTTCCATTGTCATAGATTGGAATCACAGCCAGCTGACTTCAACTGTTGTTTGAGGAGTACCAGGTGAGCTGTGTCTGGATTAGCTTTAACTCCACCCAGTTCTGAGAAACAACTCAGGGTTCTTCTACTCTTGCCATTGTCATTTTTCTTTGGTATAGGCATATGAGGCAAGAGGGAATCAACAGAAATCAATAGATATTTTTCCCATGGAAGCTATTTAGAAGTTTAACTTTCTCAATGAAGGACAATAGACATTGTAGTGGAATCGTGTTTTAAAGGTGTTGTTTGTAATGGTACATTCTTCTCAGCTCTAGGAGAGACCTGTGCTAGAAGGGTGACTTTCAGCTATGTCAAGCAAATTCAAGAGAGGTAGAGTGCTATAGAGAGGAGACATGCAGACAAGCAGGTAAACTCACTTCCTAGAGCTTCTGAGTAGTCAGCTCTGACATTGCAGGAGGGTTTTAGATCCTGCCAAGAGAAGCCATGTATTAAATAAAGCTTAATATAGAAAATGCAAAGGAAAAGGATGCATAAAGGAAACAACTAAGCAAATTATAATCAGGAGGGGATGACTTACTTTATAATCAATTAAAAAAAGAAAACAACCTTCCATTCCTACCTGATTCTGATTTCTTGTGGGGGAATTCCTAAAATAAACTGAAATAAATTGAGAACACAAAGCCGTATCTGCCTTACATTATCCTCTGTGTTCCTGATATAACCTCTGTAATACCACCAGCATAGGGCAGCTTCACTTTTGATTTGGGCAGATAGATAAAGGAGAATCCCGGAGCCCTCAGTAGATTTTTGAGGCTTTAATGCTCTCTCAGGAAAGCAGGTGCACAGGCACACCAGGCAGGGAAGCTGGCATGCCAGGAGGCAGGCGCTGGCTGGTCTGAGGGGCTGGGAGGGAGGCTGGCAACTGGGCCTCCCAATCCCCCATGAATCTTTATGCTTTTTCTCTGGGCTCTCTCTGGCATTCTCTCTCACCACATCTTGTGGTCTTGCCTCTTCTGTAGTCATACTGCTTATTCTCTCGTAGCTGTCTATGCTGCTGCTTTTAACCCCTCCTCCAGGCTCCAATGTGCACACTTGCACATGCTCACACACCCACAGTCCAGGTGTCCCCAGTCAGGCACGCATGCCCACACCCACGTTCCCAAGTGCCTCCTGCATTAGCACAGTCAAGGCCACAGGTGATAGTCAAAGAGGCTAGTGACATAAGAAGTCTGATTGATTCACTTCCCCTCCAACCTCCATTAATGTCATTCTGATGCTAAGTTTTTGTCTCAATTCTGGAATCTAAAAGATGCTGTTAAAAGGCTTTCCCCAGGGGAAGGACATGCTCACAAATGAATGAATCCTAGCTGGTTCACAGCTGCACATTGGTCAAGTATGCAAGCAGAAGTTGAGCAAATATGAAAGTCCAAGACGATTGCCCAGAGGCACAGAAGAGGCAACTATTTGGTGGTGAGGAAGAGGTGGAAAGGAAAGATGTTGGGATCTTTGCTTATTTCCCACTTTTAATCTAAACTCTCATCATGCTGCTTGCTGAATTAGCAACCATCAATTAATTCCCAGATTTTGGTCAAACCGGTTAACATATTTGAACGTCGGTTTCTTCATTTGTGAAATAATTGTACAAGATCAGCACTTCCAGAGCAGGATCTGCAAGGCCAGACTCTGGTTCTGTGGGATGCTGAAGGATGAAAAAGATGGTCAAACTTGCTTGGGTTAAGGAATGATACATGTAACATGTTTTCAATTTTTAGTAACTGAATGTTCATTCCAAATATATCTGAAAAGAGTTGTCCTAGTCAGTGAACCCCAGACCTACTTGAAAATAGAATCCATTGCAGGCTCATCTGGAGGACCAGTGTTCTTTATAGCACCAAATATTGGAATAACTGACGTCTGAGGTCCTCTGGTCTGAAATTCTGTGAATCTATGATTATGTACTTAGTCTTCCCTGCTGTTTCTTTTTCAGCTAGCCCCTTGCTTTTTACCCAATTGTTATGGCATATATAAATTTTTTGATCAAATATGCTGTTAGAAAAATCCCTGTATCTACTTTAAGAGACGATCATGTTGAAATAGTGCAAACCTGCAAGCACTGCATTTTTTCCTTTATCTTTGTATTTTAGACTACATAAAGTCACAGGCAGTCAAACACAAATAATGAATCCCCTAAACACACACACCCTAACAAATATATGGGAGATTTTATGTTAGTAGAGGGGTTACCATTTTGGAAAATAACAATTTATAAAAGGCCCAGACTTTATTCTGACAGAGGCATTTCTGAGCTAAGCAGTGCAATTAATCACAGAGCTGTAGCATAAAGATGAAAAGATGAATACAGAACATATACAAGATGAGCAATTTTCCCTTCATTTTCAGGATTACAGATGATATTTATGACTTCTTGCCCCACCAGCACCAATCTTGGATTTTTCTCTTTGACTCCTGCCCAAATCACCCTTTGCTTGATGGGGAGCTGGTAAAAACTGGATGTTCTGGGGAGGGAGTGCGGGCGTGGACATCCAGTCTGGGTTGTACCTCTTCCTCCAGAAATAGCATCCTCTCAGGTGTTGTTGGGGTTGTAGGGGCACAAAATGGTCATCTGTAACTCCTTGAGTACGAAAGAGAGAGAATGGATCCACAGTGGCTGTTTTTCCATATTAGACTGGCACTTGGTTAATTCTCTGACATTGAGTCATCTAAATTGCTGTAGGTAATTTGCAGGTAATCTGCAGCAGATAATTTCCAGTATGCGCTGAGTTTGGTTTTCCTTATATGCTTTTAAAGAAATTATTTATTAGGTAATGATAAGATACAAAAGCCAAAATCTGATTATAGCCCCCCCTTTTCAGTTAAATTTTACACTTTTTCTAAGATTTATCTTCCATCCTTAACATTTTTAACAATCATTGTCAAAGATTCTCAAATTGTTAAAGAATCATTATTTGAATTCAAGCTCATGCCTGATGAAACATCAATCTTCTTAGCTTTCTTGTGTTGTTAAAAAATTGGAATTAGTTGTATACATGTAATTATATTTTATTTATTTTTTTAAAGATTTATTTTTACTTACGCATACAAGAACTGGGGTGTAGGTCAGAGGTGCGGGAGGTGAGAGGATTCACCAGAGACAGAGTAGGGAGCAGAATAGGCAGATCTTCTGAAATACACTGCTGAGGGGAGCAGCAGATAAGACAGAAGAGGTCTGCTGCACTATGTGGGTTAGTTCCCTGGCTGGAGATCCGAATCAGACTGTAGGTGTGATAGCACTGAGACCTAACCCCTACTCCACCAGGGAGGCTCCCATGTAATTATATTTTAAATGCTAAATTACATTTTGGAATTTGATGAATAATATTTACTATTTCTCCCCAAGGGATAAAAGGCATATTATCCTATTGGCTTGATTCAGAGATCTTGTGGGTACCCACCTCTTTAATTTGCCTTGGTGAGGATTCCAAACCTCACTTGTGCTACTTTTTGAATTCAGCCCTTTCATTTTTAGAGGTCACTTTTCATTCCCTTAAACATATGAATGACGCTTTAGTTTTCCCTCACCGAAAACACTGCTACAGAGTAGAAACTCAGTAGATATTTCATGAATAGAAACTCTCCCTATTCAATCAGTGTTTGCTTAATAAATGAATAGGTATAACCATTATCTGATATACAATACTAGTTTTCTTAACAATTAATTTTTATAACCCACACAACATAATAACCTGTATTTAGGTATATTTTTCTGTTTTTAAGGAGACATGGAATGTGTTAAGAGATTTCTACTTAAATATTTTTGTCAAGACTTCACTAAACAGAACAGATATATGCTTGCGGTCAGTTCTGTACTGCAACAGCTCAAGGAACTTTGGAAAACCCTGTGTCCTCTCACGTAGGACTGAGATGTTCCCTATGGGACTGAAGCTAAGTGCTGTAAAACCACAGGTAGAGTTTGTTTTGGCATGTTACAGCATTGCCCCTTTGGAACGCTCAATCATTTTATGTTTGAAGGATTTCCATAATATTTTCTGCATAAACTACAAGTCAGCTTATGTGAAAAAGATTCTAGCTTGCATTTGGTTTGTACTTGATTGTTGATGGTTTTTTACGGGCAATGCTCTAGATGTGCAGAAAGATTGAGTCTTCCCAGGCATGTCTCAGATTTATTGATAGTAAATCTCCCCTTTTAAAGACTAGTTGCTTGGGAGATGACAGGATGTATAATACCCCTTTCCTTTCAGATAGGAGAAGGAAAGGCCTCCTCTTTTGTTGCATTCCTCCAATTTCCATAATTCCCTGACAATTTTTCCAAATCATCACTAACATCGTCTCTCAGCAAAGTGGAGTTGACTTATTAAAAAGCGACAGTCCATTTTAATAGTCCACCTAATGAAAACAGAACCCAAGTGACTTGTTTTGGCATTGAAATTGATTTGATTTGTTGTAATTTACCCACTAAATAACAGTATTGAGGTTTCCTTTCCCATCATTCTTGGGCAGGTATTTGTGTCATATTTTTGGCAGCACTTAAAAAACTGTCTTTTATTGGTGATTTTGAGAATTGTTCATACTTGAGTAGAGATTATGAGCTTAAGTTTAGATAGTTTTGAAATCTTTTAAAAATAGTTACATCCTTTAATATTGAGTTAACACTGTCTGCATTTAATGTGCCCAACATTTGGAATGGCCTAATATTTGACACTTGCCAATGCAAACAGCAGTAACCATACAAGTACTTTTTCTCTGGTCTCTATCCAGAGACATAGAAAGGAAATGTAAGATGTAGTAACTGTCCTCATGGAATTTGTAATTGACCTTTTTTCTCTTTTTCTTTAACATGTTTCTTTAAATAGTTCTAGGTGGAAACACAATAGAAAATGAAGTCCCTGGTGACACAGCAGTGGCTCAGATTTTCAGAAATCCCTGTCCTCATAGAGTTTACATTTTAGAGGGGGGAGGTGGAATTAAAGAAATAAATTTGAAAATATGCAGTATATTAGATGGTGGCAAGTGCTATTGTTAGGGGGAAAGGATGTCCTGAGCAAACTCCATATAGGTTTTGTGGACTCCACCCCCACAACACTGGAAACTACAAATCCTATGATCACCAAACGGAGGGTTGTGAGGACTTGAGGGCGGAGTTAATATTTTTTGTTTGGGTATATAACCAGCCATGTGAGCTGGGGCCGCTTTTTTGGCTTCATGGCATTTGGCTTCTTGCCAGCTCTCAGTGGGTCATTGGGATTCCAGATCAGTGGAATGGGTAGTACAGATTCACGAATTTATCTCCCTCTTTTTCTCCCTGAGTTATTCATTTCTTCATTTCCCCTTCTCTTGTAAATAAACCTTTTATTAACCTTTTGTGTGTGTCTGCAGTTTAGCATTAATAAGTCCCTTTTAAGCGTGTGGGTGAGGACCCACAGTCACGCAACCCATTTCATATCGGGGTTGCTCTGTAACACTATGAAGATACTAAAGTGGGAAAGAGGGAGTAGGACTATCAGAAGTGGGGTGGGTGGTCAGTAACTTTAAATATGGTGGTCTTGGGAGACAACACTGTGAAGGTGTGACATGAGCCCCCAGACCAGGTAAGGGAGACAGCTGGGGGGCCTGCACAATAAAATCATTATAAGCAGAACTACAAAGGTGCTGCAGTTGTATCATGCCTCTCTTGCTCTCAAAACAGCAGATACCAGTGGTAGGGGTAAAGTAAGCCAGGAGGAGACAAAGATGTTAGGGGGTAGATGGTCCAGCATACAGGTCTAGAGGTGATAGCAAGGTTATTGGTGTTCTTTTATCTTATAACCCTCCCTCACTCGATCTGTCTGTCTGTCTGTCTGTCTCTCTTTCCTTCTGAGTAAATTGGGAAGTGAGTTGAATTTCTACTGAGGAATGATCTGATTAAAAACATGTATTATTTAAAAGATTACTAGCTACTATGAGAGTATATAATAGGAGGGAGGGCAAGGTTGGAAGGAGGTTGCAGTAATCCAGATGTTGACTTAGAGCCAAGTGGATGCCGTGAAGGTGGTAGAAAGGGGTGTTCATTGTCTGTTTGGAAGAACTGAGGTGATAGGATTATGACAAGGTAGCATTTCTGGCATGAGTGAAAAAGCAGAGTTGAAGTTGGCTCCAAAGTCCTGATGGCTGGAAGGGTAGGGTTGCCATTTTATGAGATGGGAAGATTGAGAAGGGGCAGATTTGGAAGAGAACCAGATCAGCTGTAGACACCTTACATCTGAGATGCATACAAGGCTTCCAAATGGAGAAATTGAGTATGTGACTGGGAATATGATTATACATTCAAGGAAGGTATCTGTAATGAAGATATAATTTGGACAGCTTTACTTTCTTGGTAAAAGCCATGAGGCAGGAGTAGAGTAGATTATCATGTCAAGCAGAGGGAGAACAATGAAGTTGTAGTTGTATGAACCTTTATAATTTGCTGTAAGTGCAGAGAGAAGTAAGAATTTGTGGGCTAGAAGGCATGAAGCAACTTTCATGGAAAACATGAGAATTAAACTGGACTTTTTAGATAGGTAATACTTGGAGGGCAGAATACTTGGAGGGGCAAAAATAATGAGGGATGAGTGTTTTGGCTAAAAGATAATCAGAAGTAAACATACTAAAGTCCCTTAGCAGAAAGAAAAGACATATCCAGAACATAGGAGAATTTTCTCACTCTTGGAAGGGGTAAGACTTCCATTCTTTGTTCACAGAATCACAGTATGTAAATGGTAAGGAGACTAGGGCCTCATTAAAACCTTGAACATTTCCCCACACTTCAACAACAGCTTTCCTCCTTATCCTTGCAGCTGGTGCCGCCTTATATTTTGTAGTAACTTGAAACTGACATGTGGGGAATTTTAATACATATGTTATCAAAACAGATGTTTCACAGACTTTATAGACTATCAGGAGGTCATCTCATCTTTCAGAAAGCAGCCTGGAATTTGAATTTAGTTCCTCTCATAATTTTATATCCTCCAAAGTAACACTATGGGAAATTTTAAATTTATTAGCAACTTCCTCTTGTTCTTGGTTTTAGAGAGATGTAAATTTCAGTAAACCTAAAAAAGGAAATTATGTATTATGTTACCTAAAGGTGGATTATTGAATAACTTTACTTGCCTGGTGATAAATTTAAGGCATGTAAGTATTTTAACACTATCTTTGGCTCTATGGAATCATTTTTGATAAGGAAGAACTGTGTTGGATGCAAAGTGATAATCAAAACAAAAATGAACTTCATACAATAATACAAAGGATGCCCACTTTAGAACCAATGGGTAGAGATTTGGCCTCTACTTCTTACCAGAATCTAGACAAGAATCAAATTTTATTTTTATTCTGTTTAAAAGTTTCTCATAGAGTTGCAGAAGTTGAGGATTCTGTCAGAAGTACTTGAGGTAAGAGCAAGTGTACTTCTTTGTTCATTTTACTTAAAGAATATCTTTAAACCAGCGTGCTTTTAATTGTTTGCTCTAACAAGGTGTGGCATTTATATATTCCCAATTTTTCTTTGGATTAAAAGGAGGTGCTGAGTTCAATTTCAGCAAGCTTGCCACTGTATCAGTCAAGCTTCCTACATGTTAACTGGCGAGAAGCAACCGGCAATTGGTGAGCAGATGGTGGGCCTCTAATGCTGTCTCTTCTGTGGTGATAGAAATTTTCAAAATTTGTACACGGTGATAAGGTAGGCACTAGCATAGTGGTTACTGAATTCTTAAAAATGTGGCTAGTGCATATTTTTAATTGTTTTTAATTTTAATTTAAATTTTCATTACCATGTGTGGCTAGTATCTACTGTATTGGACAGCACAGCCTAAGTGGATGGCTTATTTGGGGCTTTCTGAAGTTTGACACACTAGTCATTTTACACACACCCTGTGTCAGAACAGTCCCCTTTGAATTTGCAGAGAATAGTTTTAAAAGATTTGTTGATCGATATTTCTGTGGTCATTCTGTCACTCTCACAAAAGTAAATGGAGTTTATGTGCCAGGGATTATGCTTCTCTGGCCATCTAAATGAGGAGGGAATTTGTACATGGAAAACGAAAACTAACAATGAAAAACTGAGATTGATCCCATATGCTAAGTACAGACAGCAAATGCCACACACACATTTGTCTCCAAATCCATAAAGGGCTGTCAGATGGAAGAGGTATTAGACTTACCCTCCAGGGCAAAAGGCAAAATGAGTGATAGTTTCTTTAATTAGACAAAGGGTTTTTGGAGGCCTGCTTGTGCACTCTGGAAAGGGAGAGTGACTTAGGACAGGACATGGTGTATAGAAGATGTTGTGTCCAATGGCTGCGAGTCACGCAGGGATTCCTTTCAGTAAATGAAGGGAAGCTTCAGCAAATAGAGGGGTTCATCTACATACTACAGTTCATACTACAGTGGAAGTGTCCTCAAAAGGCAGCCTGGATACTGACTGGGAAGAAGGGCTCATACGCATGGAGCAAGGTCAGCAGATTACCCACCGTGGTCAAATCTGGCTTCCAGCCGCCTTTTACAAATACAGTTCTGTCAGAAAGTTTAAGTATTGTGCATAGCTGCTTCTCCCAATAGTACAGGTGAGTAGTTCGAGGAGACCATACAGCTTTCAAAACCTGAAATAGGTGCTATTTGGCCCTTTATAGAAAAAGTTTTTTTTTATATTTATTTTATTCATTTATTCATTTGTTTGTTTTTGTTTATACATGCACTGGGTACAGTCAGAAGCGCGGGAGGGTGAGAGAATTCACCAGAGCCAGAGCGGGGAGCAGAGCAGGCAGAAGGACCGAAGTACACTGCTGAGGGGAGCAGCGGGCGGCAGGAGAGGTCTGCGCGCCATGTGGGACCCTCACCCAGTGGCCGGGGAGCAGCCGGGGATCGAACCGGCGCTGCAGAGGCTGCAGGCAGCTTCGCAACCCAGCGCTCAACCGCTGCGCCACCGGGGAGGCCCATAGAAAAAGTTTTCAGGGGTCTAAGGAGGATTGCATCCTTTGATATGGAAGATCCTTTCTAAGGCTCTGAAATGAAGGGACTCAGAAAAGAAACAAGTATCCTGGGAGGAGCCCACAGGAAGTGGACTGATGGGGATACTTGCTGGTTCTGGCAGAGACCGCGGTTCTACACAGCCACTTGGGCAGATCTCAAGTGTCGAAGTCAGCATTACATGGATGCAGTGTGCAGACATTCCAACATTCATTCATTTGTTCCTTTGTTCATTCTTTCTTTACGCCTTTGGCATATCACTGGCCGATGTCGACAGTAATTTACAGCACTTCTCTGCCTGTTCTTGGTAAAGTGAGCACAAATTCTGGCATGAGCTGTTGGCATTTGATAATAACTTTGCTACTATGGAAATGCTCATTAAGTTCAATGTTATAATTGAGTTTTATGGAGTTATTTTATTTTAACTATAATGGTCTCACCTAGACACAACTTAGAATTTATTCATGTGTTTGGCTTAATTGTAGGATGTACAAAATGATTGTTCCAAAATGCAAACCTCACTGTATTTGCAGGAGATGCAACTCGCAGTGTTAAGGATAGGGTGCACATTACTATTCATGCCTTTTTAATTGATTAGCCTTTAAGGCTTCTGAAAGCCTTTAAAAGTTGTTTTGTCAACATTAGACCAGCTGCTGTGTAATTATGGTAGCTCTTCGTGCAGTTAAATTCTTTTAATAACGTGTTCAATCTGCCGATGCCAAAGTGCTTTGAACCTGTGATATATACTAGAGAGAGCTTTTGTTTTTACTTACAGATGGTTGGTGCCATTTTCTGGGCAACTATGTAGAATTTTCACAGAAATTTTAAAGATGAATTACTTCAAAATGGGAGGCAAATGAATTTGAACATCAGGTTACTCTTCCCCCTATAAAAATTGTTCATATGTGACTTGAATTTTGAACTTGACTCATAACAACCTAAATATGCTCATTAAAACAAACATTCTCCACCTTTAAGTTTTTCTGAGGCTCTGGTCTCTGACTCTCCATCTTATAAATCAAATCTTTCTGGCACCAGACAAGTGATGTATGATTAATGCCATGGGACTTGGGATGGAGATTGCTGCTAAATGAGGAACCAGGTATGGTGGTCCTTCTGCTCAAGGGGCTGAAGTTTCCCCCAGAAAACCCACTGCAACTTTAACAGAGCTTTTGCTATTTTTGGGGGAAGATTTCTATCCTGAAGTCTGGTGTGAGAAGGTTTAATGAGGGAAAGGGATAGATGTGAGCAAGATGGCAGTGGTGGCTGTGGTGGCTGTGGAGATTGCTCCCGATAGCTCAGACCATTTAGGTAACTTTCCTGTGGTATTTTAAGACAACAAGGCAGCATATGAGGGCTCCTTTTATTCAACATCCTCACTAATACTTCTTGGTTCTGGTCTTTTGGATACAGGTCATTCTCACAGATGTGGGGTGGTATTTCTTTGTGGTTTTGATTTGCATTTCCCTGATAATGATGAACACTTTTTCATATGCCTGTTAACCATCTGTATGTCTTCTTTGGAGAAGTGTCTATTTAGCTCTTCTGCCCATTTTTGGGTTAGGTTGTTTTCTTTTCATTGAGCTGTATGAGTTCTTTGTAAATCTTGGATATTAGCCTCTTGTTGGATATATGATGTAAAAATATGTTCTCACATTTGGTAGGATGACTTCATTTTAGTGATAGTTAATTTTGCTTTTGGAGAAGCTCTTTGGCTTGATGTTGTCCCGCTTGTTTATTTTTGCTAGTTCCCTTGGTATTGAAGTTGATCCTCCAAAGAAATCATTGAAGCCAGTGTCATGTAGTATTTTGCCTGTGTTTTCATACACTGCTTGTGGGAATGTAGACTGGTCCAACCCCTATGGATTCTACAGTATGGAGATTTCTCAAAATATTAAAAGTATATCTACCACATGATCCAGCAATTCTGCTACTAGGTATATACCCACAGAATGCAAAAACACTAATTCAAAGGGTTAGGGAACACTCTTATATTCATTGCAGAACTATTTACAATAATCCAATTGGAAACAACCTAAGAGACCAGGAAAGATGAGTGTATTAAAAATCTGTGACATATATGCCACTCAGCTATTTTAAAAGAATCTTGCTATTTACAGCGACTTAGATAGACATAGAGGGGATTATGCTAAGCAAAATAAGTTAAAAGGAGAAAGACAAATACAGGGTGATGTCACTCATACATGGGGTATAGAGAAACAAAACAAAGGAAAATATAAACCCCAACAAATCTTAGAAATATGACTGTAGAATTGAGGTTACCAGGTAGGGGAGACTGTGGAAGTGTGGAGTAATGGAAATGGGCCCAGAGGACTATGATTGGGGACTATGGATGCCTTGGTGGGTGTGGTGTGGTCATATACATCTGAAGAGGTGTGAATAATGTACATTGTTATATATCAACAATACTGCAGTAAAAAGTAATACAATTAAAGAGAGAGAGAAAGGCAAAACCATTTAAACTAGAGTCACAGAGCCTCAAGACTCGGAAGAACAAGAGATGAGGGCTGTGCTTGGCTCACTATGACTCTTTTGTCCATTTTGTTTTAAGGAATACATGTATGTTGTTGGATAAACCATAAGGTGAATTTATCAACCACTGATGCATACCTTTTCTCCACTTTGTGGTATAAGGAGACTGCTGATAGCTGACCCTTTATGAAAAAAACAATCTGCTTCAAGTTTGGATAGAATTCAGGAATATTGATGGTCTTCAAAATCTAGAGAAGAAACTGACCTTGACAGTATTGGCTTATATAAATAGCAGGATCTGTTAAAAAATATGTCTCTTGTACTTTTTTATTTAAGATGCGCAGATTTTTTGAGTTTGGGAGCTCTTGAACCTGAGAATTGAGAATTTGGGAGATTGGAGGAAGCATTGACATGTACGTGTAGAATACTTGCATGCAGTGAAGTAGCCGTTGGGACACTGTTGTGAAGAGAACTAGAATTTGTTTAATTAAAAGTTGCCTGAATTAATTATATTTTTTCCTGTGAGACAAAACTCTTAGTAAATGGCTTAATCTTTTTAAAGTTATATTAAATATTAATTCAGAGTGTTTTTAGTATTCTAGACTGGTAGAAAAGTCTACCGTGATGAGACCAAGAAAACTAGCATGAATCTCAATGTTCTATTTCTAAATATCAAAACTTGCTAATATCATTTTACATTTTTTTCTTAATATTTTCTTTTTTTTAATATTAAATTTTATTTTTATATTCCCCCATACAATTGCAAACGCCCCATTCTGACCCCAATCCTTCCCCTCCCGCCCCCCACCCCCCAAAAAGTGTCTCTGGTTCATAGTTTTTTGTTGATTTTGATTTTCACTTTCTTATATTCATTTTCCTGGTCCCTTATTTAAGTTTTCTAGATTCCTGCTATGAGTGAGACCATCCGGTATTTTTCTTTTTCTTTTTGGCTTATTTCGCTGAGCAGGATCCCTTCCAGCGCCATCCATGTTGCTGCAAATTGCATGTGTTTATCTTTTTTGAATGCTGAGTAATATTCCATGGTATATATGTACCACATCTTCTTGATCCAGTCATCTATTTTTGGGCATTTGGGCTGTTTCCAAAGCTTAGCTATTGTAAACAGTGCTGCTATAAACATAGGGGTGCAGGTGCTCTTTGCAATTGATGTTTCTGTGTCCTTTGGGTAAATACCTAGGAGTGGAATTGCTGGATCATATGGAAGCTCTATGTTTAGTAGGTCCAGAAATCTCCACAAGGCTCTCCATAGTGGTTGGACCAGTTTGCACTCCCACCAACAGTGCAGAAGAGTTCCTTTTTCTAGACACCCTCGCCAACATTTGTTGTTGCTAGTTTTTTTAATATGTGCCATTCTCACTGGTGTGAGATGGTATCTCATGGTAGTTTTGATTTGCATTTCCCTGATTACAAGTGATGTTGAACATTTTTTCATATGTCTGTTGGCCATTTGCATTTCCTCTTCAGAGAAGTTTCTTTTTAGCTCTTCTGCCCATTTTTTGACTGGATTATTTTCTTTGTTGTTGCTGAGTCTCATCAGCTCTTTGCAGATTTTTGTGATCAGTCCTTTATCATTAGTGTTGGGTGCAAAAATGTTCTCCCAGTTGGTGGGGTTTCTCTTTGTTTTTGTTATTGTCTCTTTTGCTGTGCAGAAGCTCTTTAATTTGATGTAGTCCCAGCTGTTTATCTTTGTCTTCACTATCACTGCTTTGGGTGATGTGTCTGTAAAGATGTCTTTGATGTGCAAATCCCGTAGTGTTTCGCCTATATTTCCTTCTATGTATTTTATGGTTTCAGGTCTTATGTCTAGTTCTTTTTTTTTTTTTTTTTTTAAATAGAGGCATGCTTTATTTATTTATTTAGTTTGTTTGTTTGTTTATACATGCACTGGGTACAGTCAGAAGTGCGGGAGGGTGAGGGAATTCACCAGAGCCAGAGCAGGGAGCAGAACAGGCAGAAGGACCGAAGTACACTGCTGAGGGGAGCAGCGGGCGGCAGGAGAGGTCTGCGCACCATGTGGGACCCTCCTCTGGTGGTCAGGGAGCAAGCCGGGGATCGAACCGGCGCCGCAGAGGCTGCGGGCAGCTTCGCAACCCAGCGCTCAACCACTGCGCCACCGGGGAGGCCCTGTCTAGTTCTTTAATCCATTTTGAGTTGATTTTTGTGTATGGTGTGAGGTAGTGGTCAAGCTTCATTCTTTTGCATGTAGCGACCCAGTTTTCCCAGCACCATTTATTGAACAAACTTTCTTTGCTCCAATGCATAGTCTTTGCTCCTTTGTCAAAGATTAGTTGACCATAAATCTGTGGGTTTATTTCTGGATTTTCTATTCGATTCCATTGGTCTGTATATCTGTTCTTGTTCCAATACCATGCAGTTTTGATGAATATGGCTTTGTAGTATAGTTTGAAGTCTGGAAGTGTGATGCCTCCATTTCCTTCTTTTTTTTTCAGTAGAGCTTTGGCTATTTGGGGTTTTTGGTGATTCCATATGAATTTCATCAATAATTGTTCTATTTCTTTGAAGAATGACATTGAAATTTTGATTGGAATAGCATTGAATCTGTATATTGCTTTTGGTAGGATGGCCATTTTAAGAATGTTTATTCTTCCATCCATGAGCAGGGGATATCTTTCCATTTCTTTGTGTCTTCTTCTATTTCTTTTAACAGTGTTTTATAGTTTTCTTTGTATAGGTCCTTTACCTCTTTTGTTAGATTTATTCCCAAATATTTGATTTTTTTTGTTTCGATAATAAAAGGGGTGGTTTTTTTTATTTCTTCTTCTTCAGATTTATTGTTTGTGTATAGGAAGGCTACTGACTTTTGCGTGTTGATTTTGTATCCTGTCACTTTACTGAATTGATTGATGAGTTGAATTAGTTTTTCTGTGGAGATTTTGGGGTTCTCTATGTATATTATCATATCATCTGCAAATAGTGATAGTTTGACTTCTTCTTTTCCTATTTGGATTCCTTGGATGTCTTTCTCTTGTCTTATTGCTCTGGCTAGGACTTCCAGTATTATATTGAAAAGCAGTGGTGAGAGTGGACATCCTTGTCTTGTTCCAGATCTTAATGGAATTGCTTTTAGCTTTTCACCATTGAGAATGATACTGGCTGTTGGCTTGTCATAGATGGCCTTTATGATGTTGAGGTATGTTCCTTGTATCCCCAGAATTTCAAGGGCTTTTATCATGAATGGGTGTTGCACTTTGTCGAAAGCTTTCTCAGCATCTATTGATATTATCATATGGTTTTTATATTTCTTTTTGTTGATGTGTTGGATAACGTTGATTGATTTTCGGATGTTAAACCATCCTTGTGCCCCTGGAATGAATCCAACTTGGTCGTGGTGAATTATCTTATGGATACATTGTTGGATTCTGATAGCTAAAATTTTATTGAGGATTTTTGCATCAGTGTTCATTAGGGAGATTGGCCTATAGTTTTCCTTTTTTGTGTTGTCCTTATTCGGTTTTGGTATTAGTGTAATGTTGGCTTCATAGAACGTGTTTGGTATTGTCCCTTCCTTCTCAATTTTTTGGAAGAGTTTGTGAAGGATAGGCACTAATTCTCTGAATGTTTGGTAGAATTCATTTGTAAATCCATCAGGTCCTGGGCTTTTGTTTTTGGGGAGGTTTTTGATTACCATTTCAATTTCGCTGCTTGTAATTGGTCTGTTTAGGTGTTCTATTTCTTCTTTATCTAGCTTTGGGTGATTGTAGAGTTGTAGGAATTTGTCCATCTCCTCTAGATTGTTGAACTTGTTTCCATATAACTGTTCATAGTAGTTACTGATTATTCTTTTGATTTCTGCTGTGTCCGTTGTGATTTCTCCTCTTTCATTTATGATCCTGTGTATTTGTGCTTTCTCCCTTTTTTCCTTTGTGAGCCTGGCTAGGGGTTTGTCTATTTTATTGATTTTTTTCAAAGAACCAGCTCTTGGTTTCATTGATCTTTTGGATTGTTTTTTTAGTTTCAATTTCATTTATTTCTGCTTTGGTTTTTATTATTTCTTTTCTTCTACTGGTTTTGGGGTTTTTTTGTTGTTCTTTTTCTAGATCTTTGAGCTTCGAGATTAGGTTGTTTCTTTGAGTTCTTTCTTGTTTTTTGATGTGAGCTTCTATTGCTATATATTTTCCTCTTATTACTGCTTTTGCTGCATCCCATACATTTAGGATATTGGTGTCCTCCTTGTCATTCAATTCAAAGAATTTTTTAATTTCTTCTTTGATCTCCTCATTAGCCCAGTGGTCTTCCAGTAGTGTGGCTTTTAATCTCCATGAGGTAGGATAGTTCCTTGCCTTCTTTTTATGATTTATTTCTAGTTTGATGCCTTCGTGGTCAGAAAAGATGGTTGGTATGATTTCAATCTTGGTGTATCTGTTGATGTTTGTCTTGTGCCCCAGTATGTGATCGATCCTGGAGAGTGATCCGTGTGCGCTTGAGAAAAATGTGTACTCCGTTTTTTTTGGGTTTAGTGTTCTATAGATGTCTGTTAAGCCCAAATGCTCTAGGTCCTTATTTAGAGCTTTAGTTTCTTTACTTATTTTTTGTCTTGTTGATATATCCATTGTTGATAGTGGTGTGTTGAAGTCTCCCACTACATATGTGTTTTCTCTGATGTCTGTTTTCAGAGAGGACAACAGTTGTCTGATATATTTTGGTGCTCTTTCGTTTGGTGAGTATATGTTAATGAGTGTTATTTCTTCTTGAAGTATTGTCCCCTTAATCATAATGTAGTGACCATTGGGGTCTCTTTTTATTTTTTTGTTTGAAGTCTGTTTTATCTGATATAAGTATAGCTGTTCCTGCTTTCTTTTTTGGCCCATTTGCTTGAAGGATTGTTTTCCATCCTTTGACTTTGAGCCTATTTTTTACTTTGGAGCTAAATGTGTTTCCTGGAGACAGCAAAAGGTTGGGTTTTGTTTCTTAATCCAGGCTGCAACTCTGTGTCTTTTTATTGAAGAGTTTAGTCCATTCACATTTAGAGTTAATATTGATATGTTAGCATCTGTATTTGCCATTATGTTTGTTTTTCCTTTGATTTTATTTATTCTTTTAATAACTTTTTTTTTTTTTTGGTTTTCTTTCGTTGTTATTCATCCCTCTGAGGTTCTGGTTTTAGGATTCCTTGTCGTATTTTTTGGAGTGGGGGTTTATTCGTAATGAAATTCCGGAGTTTCTCTTTGTCTGGGAAGGTCCATATTCTTTCTTCATGGAGGAAAGAGAGCTTTGCGGGATAGAGTATTCTTGGTTGGCATCTGTTTTCTTGGAGTCTGTTGACTATGTCCCTCCACTCTCTCCTTGCCCGTAGTGTTTCTTCAGAGAAGTCTGATGTCAGCCTGATTGGTTTTCCTTTGAATGTTTTCTGTTTCTTCCCTCTTGTCAGCTTCATTATTTTTTCCTTGTCCTGGATTCTTGGGAGCTTTACTATTATGTGTCTTGCTGTGTTTTTCCTTTCGTCGTGGAAGTTTGGTGTTCTTCTTGCTTCTTGTATATCAATTTTCAGCTCCTTCTTCGCATTTGGGAAGTTCTCTTCAATTATCTCCTGGAATATTTTCTCTGTTCCTACATCTCTCTCCTCTCCTTCTGGAATTCCTATAACTCTTATATTTCCTTTCCTCATGGAGTCAGATAGTTCCCGAAGTCTTTCTTCATTCTTTTTCCTTCGTACTTCTCTTTCCTTTTCTGTTTTGGTTCTTTTTATTTCTGTGTCTTCAAGAGAACTTATTCGTTCTTCCATTTCATCTATTCTGCTTTCCTTGCTTTTCCCGGAGTTCTTTAGTTCCTCCATTAATTCTTTGATCTCCTGCATTTCTTTTACTTCCCTCTTTAGAGACTCAATTTCATTCTTCTGACCATTGTTTTCCCTCTTTAGGGACTCAATTTCCTTCTTCTGATCTATCACTTTTTTATCATGGCAATTTTAAATTCTCTTTCTGGAAGGCTCAGAAGTTCTTCCAAGTTGCTGTCATTGCAATCTGGGGAGTGGTTTTCTTTTTGTGGTGTGCTTCTTTCCTGAGGAGTTGTTAGGTTGCGTGTGGTTCTTCTACTCCTTACTGTCTGTTTTCTAATTTGTCGTATGCATTGGGACACTGTGTTGCTCGGACTGACTGGCATCTTGGGTGAACTTCTCCGCTCCCCTCTGGCTCTTCCAGGAGCCATCTCTGTCTTCTGGGGGAGCTTTCTGCTGGTTTTAGGCAGTTTTTACTGAAGAAATGTCCCTGTTCTCAAATGGCGAAGCGGGATACAGTCCCTGCGCCTCCGGTTTCAGGCACACTCTTCTGCGCACCCGGTCTGCCCCGGACGTGGGTGCCTGCTCCCTCTGTGGGCTCAGACTGCTGGTCGGAAGGGGCCTGGCGTGGAATAACTTCCCGGCTGGCCACTGGGTCCTCCAGAAGCCTTCTGCCCTTTTCAAGCAGTCTTAAGAAATTTCCTGTTCTATGGGGTGTTAGTGACTTTTTTTTTTCCTGGTCGCTAGGTGGCGCCAGAGATCTCTCCTATTGTCCTTGGGGGGCTGTTTTTCGCCTCCCCCCACCCCATGGGACAGGGAACAGAGCGGGAATGGTAGGGTACACCTCAACAGCTTTGGGGTGCTGTGTCTGCCTTGTGCCCCACCGTCTTGGTGAACCCATGCCCCAAATTTTCGTGCCCCGGGTCTCAGTTCAAAGCCCTCAGTTCCAGGACGCGGGCTGTAGCCCAGTTCAGTGGTGCGGGAATGGCGCCTTTTGCACCGCTTCCGTGCCTGGGTGCCTGGTTCCTGCTTACTCAGGGAGGGACCTTCACCTCAGTGAGGACCTCCGCACGTCTCCCCGCAAGTCTAGGTCATCTCCCCGCAAGCCTAGGTCGCAGGCGCGGGGACCTGGGCAGCCACGATCCCGGTCTGCACTTGCTTTTCAAGCGCGCCAGCTTACCGGCAGCCCGGGCTGTGTGCGTGTCTCCGGGGTCTTTGTTCTTCTCTAATGGCGCCTGGAGCCGTTTGCTCACCGCCGTGGCGAATCCTGCAGGGTTCGCCTCAGCTCCCGTTCACGGGGTGTGGTGGCTGCAATAGTTCCTTTCCACTCACAGTCCCGCTTGCTGCGTCGTTTGTTCTTGTTGGCCGTTTTGGTTTGTTGTTTTCCTCCTCTCTGCTGGTCGGAGAGTGCCGCCTCTGTGGGCGGGGGAGGGGAGCAGGGTTCTGCGCTTTCCTCCCTTCTGGTCCTCTTTTATGGCCACTTTCTTCTTCGGGTAGTTTGCTGGAGTCACCCGTTTATCTTCCGTGTCCCAGTTCTCACTGGGACCTGCCGCTTTTCCTCCCTATTAACTTTTTTTAATGGGAGATCTTACTCGCAGAGTCTCCTCGCCGCCATGTTGCTCCGCCCCCCTCATTTTACATTTTTTTATATCATCACCTCTTGTGCAGGTACATTGTTTGCACTGATAGGGTAGGAATTGAATCTGCCTTCAAGTGTCAGTTTTGATTATTTGCATGAGACCTGGTCTCCTAGTCAATCTTATCATATTTTGTAACTTTCTCACATAATGCTAATCACATGAGCATTTTGTGTGCTTCCTGAAAGTTTTATGTACAGCTTTAGAAAAATAAAAACTTTCAAACCTTCTCTGAGCATTGCAAAATTGTTTGTTATCCTCCCACAATAATTTCGTATTTGCTTGAGATTGCCTTCAGTCAAGGAGAGGTAATATTTGACCTTAACATTTGGTGCTAAGATCTGATAGTCATAAACCTATGTACACATATGTACATATTTGTAGCCATACACATGAATAATCAGTTCCTGAAGAGCTCCATGGCAAAAAACTTGTGTGTATTCAGCTGGTTGAATGTCATGATGGTCTTTGTTTACCTAACAATCATCTAAGTCTCCTACCGTATTTAAAGTAGTCAGGCATAAAGTTTTTAATTGTTATTTTATCAAGTATTTAGACTCATTTATAAGCAGCAAACACCCAACTCATAATAACTGAGGAAAATTTATTCCAAGGGATTACCTCATGCATAGAGCAGTGTGGATCTTTTCTGTATCCTTAATATATTCTATTTGGACTCTGTAAGGATTGACCTAGAACTGTGTGTTTAATTAAGAGCAAAACTTTTCTGGTGATGGAATATGCTACTACTCCCTTGTATTATTAAGTGGAGGATGATTGAAAGAAGAGTCAGACAATGAAATTGCTGAAGAAGGGGGGCTGTGGCTGGTGCTCACCAGCAGACACTTTAATGCATCCACTGCTGTCTCCCCATCTCTTGATTTTTCTCAGCTTTTGGTCTTATTCTTTATTAATGTAGACCAGATGCAGTCAAGGTGGGGAAGATGACCACAGATTTTCCTGAGATGTACACATATCACAGTGTATGATGCCACATGGGACTGACTCATGCTCTGTTACCGGAGTCAGTAGCCCAGGGAAGGAGAACTGATTGACCCAGCCCGGTCAGATGTCAACTTGGACTTCTCCATGGTGACTGGCTGTAGTACCACATTGTCTTTAATACTTGTTATTGGTGGCCCTTTACCTGTGTATCAGCAAAAGGGCAATCAATGGAGAAACTTGGTACATGAGCTATTTCCTTTCCCCCTATATGGACACTTTACCCTCTCTCTTCCTAACCATAACTGCCTGGTTTATGTTTATGACCTTTACTTTATTAATTTCCCATCACTTTGACTTTGCACGCCATGCTTTTCATGGTTTGGTAAAGAACTTGGGGGCAAGACATATTGTACCCAGGACAAGAGTTCCTGGTTTAGTGATTTAGAGCAGTTTTCCTTTGGTCTTTTTCCTTGAACCCCAGGGATATTCATCTTCCTTTTCTAGTGCGTGTAGAAGTGGCTGCTCAGAGAAGGCAAATGAAAAGGTCAGATGGTGAAGCTCGCAGTCTGCTTCTGGCCCAGGAGATACTGCCTTTTTCTAAAGGCTAAATGTTATCCCAGGATGAATAGAGCAGTCATGAGTCAAGAATTTCATGACTACTTTAGGAGATATTTGATTCTTTATATTTGTATAACATATGTATGGTGGTTGGAGAAAAGTGTGCTTTTGCTCTTTTTGTATTTCTTAGTGTTTTTGTTATCCAAATTCATTTGCACATACTTTTAAGGCTAAGATAAAGTTTTCTAAACCCATTTAACATGTAACTTCAAGAATTTACCGAGATTTCTATGTGTTCACTTAAATAGGAGTCATTCTTTTTCCCCCCAAGTTAATGGTGCTAACTCACTTATGTTCTGCTTCTGACAGCCATTCAGTAGTCATGCATTCCCAAAGGAGTTGCAGTTGATTTCTAAATCTTGTATTTTCAGCTTCTGTCTAGTTATCCCACCCTGATTGGCATTTAACCATTGAATTAGATTTTTCTTCTACTACAGAGAGCTTTATGAGCTTTAACTTCAATTGCCTGTATTACAGACTATGTTTGCATTATAATTGACTCTGAGTAAGCATTTTTGCTGGAAAAGGCATTGTCTCTTAAGATTGAGGGAAGATTTAGATGTGCAGTTACATGGCACTCTTTTTCAGAGTTCAATTTAGTGTGTTCCTGGGTGGCTCCATAGGTGAACACATTAATAACAGTCTCGCCAGGCTCATGTTAACATGCTTACTTCTTTCTGCCGTTGGTGGCTCCATATTCCCTGCGAGCTGTTTCTCGGGACTTCCTGACTAATATGAGCATAAATATGTCTCTGAAGTGTAATGCGCTAACTGTTTCAGTACTGGTGGAATAGAAATAAATGTCCTACTATTTTAGTATTACAAATTATGATCCCTCTTGCATGAATTTAAGGTGGTCATAGTTCTATTTCTACTCTTTTTTTTTTGACATGATGGTAAATAGAATTTAAAAATTTAATCAAATTATTTTTGCTCATCATATTGTATGCAGGGTTGTTTCTTTCCCCCCTAAATCATGGAATGCATTACTTTTCAAAAACAGTACCAGCTTTAGAAGTTTCTATCTTTAATTATTATCAATAAATAAACAAAAAATTTTTCTGGGCTTAAAAATGAATTTTGAGGAAAGAAGTATATTTTTACCTAAGAAAGAACAAATAATGTACATGGTGTTTCTTCTGTTATATTCATTCAGTCAGTCAACAAACATCAGTTATATACCTGGCCTGTTATACCCCTGGAAACTTAAAACTTAACAGGGAGATATTAGTAGTGATATATGCACAACACATTTACAATGAAGAGTTATAGAAATCATGATAGAAAGTAAGATGGATACAAAGGAGGGAGTGGTTAATTCAGATTGGGGAATGCTTTAGCTAGAAGAACACTTTAGCTGAAGTGATCCAGCTGAGAAAAATGGGTATACCTGAGGAGAACAAGGCAGAGGAAGGAAGAATGTGAACATAAAGCAGCATAATTAATTGGGGTCGTTATGGGTTTGAGTAAGGCTAGGGTGACAGATGTGTGTAGCTAGAAATGGAACACAGCAAAGGTAGGATAAAGGCCTAACTATGCAGCTCTTAATTGGGTACACAATGCATGTATTTACACAAGCCATACATGCATATACATGTATGAATGCATGTCTGCACATTAATGCATATGTATATATGTGTGTGTCCAATGAAAGTATGTGTATTTTATTTTAAATATTAGTATTTCTAGCCTTTTTGTTATCTATTCCTAACTTTAAAAGGAGGGTAAATATGTCTATGATTTTCAACCTGGGAAGATATAAGAATCTTATGGCATGGAGGAAGGGGTGCATGAATAATTTTAAAAACCCACAAGATGATTGCACTAAGTACCTGTGTCAGTGAAAGTTACTGAAGAGAGCCTCCCCGGTGGTGCAGCGGATTGAGTGCAGAACTGTAAAGCTGTCCGCAGCCTCTGCAGCGCGGGTTCAATTCCCGGCCCGTCAGTGAGATTCCCATATGGTGTGGCAGACCTCTCCTGTCTCGCCCACTGCTCCCCTCAGCAGTGTATTTCAGTTTTCTGCCTGTTCTGCTCCCCGCTCTGCCTCTGGGGAATCCTCTCACCCTCCCACGCCTCTGGCCCCAGCTCTTGTATAAAAAAAAAATAAATCTTAAAAAAAAAAATGTAAGTCACTGAAGAGTTTTAAGTGGGGACTTACATTATCTTTTATATCACTGACCTCATTAGGGTGCTATCCCGATTTACTATTTAAAAAAATTAAAAAGTTAGTACTTGCCACATCCATCTCCAGACTGTCATTATCCACCAGGAAATTCTTCAGTACCCAATAAGAAAACTCATTTGTTGAGCTGTTCACACAGACGCACTCTAAAGTCTAACAAGAAAGGAGTACTTGGGAACAGAACATAAAACAGAAAGTGGAACAGAAAATGGAAGCTATTGCTTGTAACTTCCCATCTGATTTTCAAGACCCCTTTGTGGGGTTGCCCAGGCCAAGTGGAAGGAGCATGGCAGGCACATGCCTAGCACACAGTAGGCATGAGAACACCCTGGGTGCCCTTGTTCTCTCCTTTCTAACTCTAGCTTTTTTTTTGAAAATCAGGACCATCAGATTTTCTGTTAGTGACTAATGTTCAGAGTGACAGAGATGTAGTTGAAACTGAGAAGAAAATAATGGCTAAGATATTAGCCGCAACTAATATTAGAATGAAAGGGAATTTAATGACTATCTGAAACCCCAACCTTCTCACCTGACAGATGGGGAAACCAGGGTCCCAAGAGATTGAGCAATTTGACCAAAGTCATAAAGTTAATAAACATCAGAAAAGAACCAGAGCCTGGCTCCTCTGATTCCAAGTCAGAACTTCTGAGCATCTTCTCAGACATGGAGTTATCATTTCTGCCTGTTTTCCTTTTTTTTTTGCTAACTCTGAGATTTAGTCCCCATAAAGGTTCTAATTATCATGTCTGAAACATCTCCCTCCATAAACTGCCCCCTCTTTTTCTGGTTTCTGGATCACTTAGCAGCACCAACATCTGCCAGTTGGCTGAGCTAGTTATTTCAGCATCATTTCTGTCTCCCTCTTGGATTCAGTCAGTCATTTGATCCTGTTCGTTTCATTTTGGAAATGTGTTTCAAATCCATCTTTGTGTTTACTTTCTGGATTGCTTCCTTTTTTTTTTAAATATTTTATTTTATTTATTTATTTATACAAGCACTGGGTACAGTCAGAGTGCGAGAGGGTGAGAGAGAATTCACCAGAGCCAGAGTGGGGAGCAGAACAGGCAGACTGGTGAATCCAGTGAAATACACTGCTGAGGGGAGCAGCGGGCGGCAGGAGAGGTCTGCCTGCCATGTGGGATCCTCTCCGGCGGCCAGGGTTCAAACCGGCGCTGCGGAGGCTGCGGGCAGCCTCACAGCCCAGCTCTCAACCGCTGCGCCACCGGGGAGGCTCTGGATTTCTTCCTTAATTTAGTCTTTTTTCCCTTTTCTTCTCTGGACTATTGAAGTAGCTTTGAAACTGGATTCTGCCTCCCACAATCCAGCCTCCTCACTGCCCCTGGAGTTTTCTTTGTAAAAATAAATCTGAAATAATCATTGAAGAGTCTTCAATGATTCTCATTCTGTAAGGTCCCTCTCCCTCACTGTGGCCCTTCGCCACATGGCCTTAATGTCCCTCTTCAGCATTTTCTTCTGGCCATTTTCTCCTCTGTTCACATTTCCGACCACAACCACACCAGCACATTCAACACTCCTAATTTTTTCATGTGCTTTCCTGGGATGTCCACATCACCACAGATTTAAGCCCATGTCAATGCCCTGATCTGTCCGTGCATTACTTTCATGATGCCTTCTCTTCTTTCTTGACTGAGATAAACAGATCCATCCTTTGTGACCCCAGGGCACTTTGTTTAAACTTCTCTACTAGCCCCCAATGGCATAGATGGACTTGCACTAGAATTTCTTTTCTTTTTAAAATGTCTGTTTTATTCAATAGTCTGTGAACTCTTTGAGCTCAGCTGTTGTCACATTCACTGAATAATGCACTGAATAATGGCCACCCAAAGATGTGTGTGTCCTAATCCCTGGATCCTGTGAATGTTGCTTTAATTGGAAAAAGATTTTTGTAGCTATGATGAAGTTTGGGGTCCAGAGATGGGCCGTTTTCCCGGTGTGCCTGATGTAACCACCAGGTTCTTTTTAATGGGATACAGAAAAATCAAAGGCAGAGAACATGATGTGATGAGGAAAGCAGGGAGAGAAAGGAGATCACTAACTCAAGCAGTGATTGGAATGATGTAATTTGAAGATGGAGGAAGTCAGGAACTGCATGGCCACTAGAAATTTTAAGAAAACAGATTTTCCCTGAGAGCCTTCAGAAGGATCATGGCACTGATGATGCTTGATTTAAGCCCTGTAAGAAGATCCATTTCAGAAGTCAGAATTGTGAAATAATATATTTTGTCATTTTAAGATACTGAGTCTGTGGTAATTCATCCCAGCAGCCATAGGGAGCTAAAACGGAACTTTCCATGCACCTGCAATGCAGAAGGACTCAGTATGTCCGCATCTTATCTAGATTAAGCATCCAATTTTCCTGATCCTCAGTTATTGCCTCTCCTGGATTATGATAGCTAACATTTATTGAAGCTTCTGCTTTGTGCCAGTACCTGTACTGAGCACTTTATATAGATCTTCATAATCACCCTACAGTTAAGTGAAACTGATGTGCAGGGTATTTTAATAGTTTCCCCAAATCTCACTACCCAGAGCTGGTGGCAGTGGGACTTGACGTGAGCGGTTTACCTCCTGGGTCTTGGTTACATGGCTCTATCTTGTCTAGTCATGTACTCATATATATAACATGAATTTACATGTGTATGTAGTATGATGTGGCATCAAGAAAACTGCAGAGCTAGATTTCAATATTGATGTCTTCAATAATCAGTTCTGCAAATGTGAGCAAGCCGCTAACCTAGATCAGTGTGCCTGTCTTTATCAAATCTTTCTTTTTCTGTTGAACATATGGGGTTCATGTGAAAATTGAATGATAAATCATTTGTGAAAGTGCTTTGAGAGGTATTGGGTACTACACATATGCTATTTGTCATTATATATTCTGTTGCTTGCACAGCAGGAACTTGAATAACTGTCATTTCAGTCTGCATTGTGTTGTTATGATGTTGATGAGGAAAAAAACTATCCTGTCTGAACCAAAGTTGTAATTTTCAAGAACCAATTGAAGGTATTAAGTGAGGACTCACTGTATATTGTATGGAGATCCCCTAGTACCAGAGGTACCTGGTGGATTAGCTATGATCCTGACTCATTTGATAAGTAGGTATTTGATAAATACATTTGATAGAAATGCTCCTTTACCCTCTTGGTTATCATTTTTGTATTTCAGATCATTGCTATTGAAAGACCGGAGATTTCACAATTTAATCACTTACATAAAAATTCAATTTTTTTCTCTCTAAATTAATCCTCTTCATGCTACCCCTGAGAAAATATTTGCATCTTGTAGCCCATAGGAAGGTGGGACTTAAAGGAGACTTGCAGTGATTTCAGCAACTTTTTAGTGGGATTTTTCAAGATAAGGAAACATTTAATTCCCTGAAAATCATTGTCACTTGTGGAGAATCTTAGGCTAGTGTTGAATTGAAAATCCTGGCAAGTCCTGAATCAAGAACATGGGGAATTTAAAAGCAAAGCCAATGAAGTAATTTTTTTTTTCTTCCTCTCTTAGCCCTCAACATTACCTGGGCCTTTCAGATGCTTTAATTGCTAATTGTCTGCTGTTTGATTCTGATATTAGTTGAGATCATCATCCACCAGAATGATGGAAAGCTGAGACCTGACCAGGCCAGACCAGAACCAGTTGGCAGGTTCTCAACTTTTTGAAATATTAATGAGTGCCAGTTTTGGTTGGACTTTTTATAGCACCTTGTTTTGATTTGTTTCTTTTATTTTCTGATCGGATATTCCCATCCATAACATATGGTCTCAGAGCACAAGTGTTCTATGCATGTTCCAATCTGGTCAAACTGTCCTCAGTGGTATAACATCCAAACATAAAATGAACTGTGATAGGCGTTCTTATGTATACATTTTGTTCCTGTTTGATTATTTCCTTGAGATGGGTTTTTAGACACAGAATTATTTGAACAAGGGTCTGAACTTAAAACCAGTACAAAATTAAAACTGAACAAAACCCCAAAAAATATTGATACATATTCACAGATTGCATTCTCTAAAGACAGTATTAATTACACTCCCATCAGGAACATAGGAGGGTGCTTATCTCACAGCAACTCAGTGCTCACTTTTTCAATAAATAGTTATGGAGTTCCCACAGTCTTCCAGGTTTAGACATATTTCAAAACTTTTCAAAAGTGCCCCAGGTGATTGGAGGAGTTGTCAGCTGAGAACCACTGGTTTTGTTCATGGGAGAACAATGAGGGAGGTTTCTTTCACCACCTCCTTGTGCTCTGAATATCTCTCACTAGGCCCTTAGAATAGCATAGATAAGTTTCATTAGGTTATTCTTGGAGTGTGTATGTGTGTGTGTATTTTTTTTTTTTGGGGGTTAACATAGGACATCCTGATATACCTGATGAGCAGCTTCTTCATACTCAAGCCATCATCTTGAAAAATTCTAGAATTCTGTGTAATTCACAGTAGTGTCAGCTCTGGGTGTATTAACTCAACCCTCTGCTGCTGCAGCACTTGCCAGCATTCTATGACCCTAAAGGGTGATGTTCACTTTCAATTACACAACATCTTGTTTTTGCAAAGCAATTCACTAACATTATCTCATTTACCTATCCCAATAACCTGATGAGTATGTATTTCCATTCTTTTTACAGAAAAGGGAAAAGAACACAAGTAATATATAGCTTTTCCTCAAGGTGGCATGACTAGTAATCATGTGTTAAAAGCTGACTCAACATAGGTCTTCTGACTTCAAGGTCAGAGTTTCTAATGCTGTGTCATTACCTGCCTTTGGTATTTCCTGAGTTCCGCTCCTGTTTTAATACACAGGTGGATCCAGTTATTATTGTTATTAGGGTTATTTCATCTAGAGTCTGCAGGCTTTCCCATGCATTTCTTATGAGCATTTTCTTTCCTGTATGCTCATCTAGAATTCTAAACATTAGTGTTACTCAATTTCTTTTTACATTATTCCTCCTCCTCCAGGAAATAAATTAATTTAAATTCCTCCTAATTGAATAGAGAGAAATTAAATATTAAGGGATAAGATATGGTTGCATAGGATGAAACTTTGGGGGGCCACAAACAATTATGTCTCAGCTTTTTTTTGCCCCCAACAACTAATTTTTATCTTCTTGGGGGCTCAAAATCTGTCAATTTACATGAACTTAACTCTGGTTTTCAGGCAGAAAAGTTGCCTGTAGGATCTAAATATGGTACTTTCTTATGCACACATATGTATAGCTAGGGGGGACACATATGAAACTGATGCTCTTTAACTGAAGGCTGCTTAGAAAGCTACAAAACAACTAATAACTTACAGAGAAGCAGCATTTGGTGTGGATTGCTAATTATCAAAATATGCATTCCATACGATCAAACGATCTGAAATTTCAAACTGCCTTTGTTTCCCCATATTCTGTATTGATGATTCCCCATATACCACCTGCTTTTTTAATGAGCTTTTTATGGGCCCTTGTCTACTTGTCACAGTTTTATACTAAACTTTGGGATTTATTAGTTTTAGATTTGTGGCAGTTACATATGTTTCCATTTATAACATTGGAGAAATAAATTCTGGCTTGTTCCCAAAGAAACATACTGCATTGGTAGATAAGAACTGTCCCATGTTGAGTTTGACTGACTGCCACCAACTCAGAAGATATCTGACCCTTGGCATGGAAAGAATGTAAATGAGCGGGAGCCAAGGGCCCAGGTAGCTTCTATTTGTTTTTGCAAGAGAGTCAGATCCAAGTGATTTGAAAGAATGCCAGATTTTATAAAAAAAATGCAGAGCCAAAGAACAGAACAGGGAGATCAGGGAGGGACTCAGACAGTGGGGGAAGTGTAGATTCAGGGAGGTGGGGGCAGGGAGTGGAAATGAGGTTTCATTCATTTCTATCAGTGGAATTTTTAAGATTAACATGGTAATTTTTTCATAAAGTCAACCAAGATTTTAAGCCATTTATCAGGGCTCATACAGTGTCTATTTATAGAAGTCAGAATAAAAGTAAATGAACCATGAATGCTAACATGCAGCTAGCAAATTTAATAAGACTTAAAAGTTAAATAAGCCAATGGAGCCTACAGTTTTCTCCAGAGATCCTTTACAAGTTTTAACCAAGTTTTTCTCCATCATTTTACACAGTGCCTTATGTGGATTCTTTTAGCCTTAGCTTTAGAAAAACAAAATGATTCAAAAGTTTGTGTTTAGAAGGAATTTCATTTTTAGTTAAATATTTAGATGATGCTTATTCAAACTGCTGAAATAGAATTTTTTTTTTTTCAGGTAGCTAGGCTTTCAGTAGGGATAAAGGAAACTGTATTAGTTATCTTTTGTTGCAATACAACTCCCACACATGGGCATGGGTGGCTTAAACCAATAAATATTTATTATCTCAGATTTCCTTTGGTGTATGACTTGGATGGGTTTTTGTTTCAGGGCCTCTGACAAGGCTGCAGTCCGTTGTTAGCCAGGGCTGGGATCTTATCTGAAGGTTCAACTGGGGAAGATCTACTCCCAATCTCACATGGCTATTGCATAATTCAATTTTTTGAAGGCTTTTGGACTCAGTTCCTAGCTGCTTTGGAGACCTCCCTTAGTTCCTTATTACATGGGCCTCTTTAAATTTGCACTTTGTTTCCTCAAAGACAGCAAGAGATACAGTCTGATTTAGTTATCCATTCACCTTTACCATAATCTATTTGTTAGAAAGAAGTCACTACGCCAGCCACGCTAAAGTGCAGGGGGTCACACAGTCATTAATTCTAGATCCGGGGCTATCTTAGGATACTATGCACAAGAGATGAATGACTCCATTCCAATTGGCTTTTAGGATCTGGGGATCTTTGAAGAAAGGAGGCTTATCTTCACTGAGCTGAAATATTTAGAGAGCCTTTGCTAGGTATAGCCAGAACTTCCTGCTGAACTCTACAACCTCTGCCCACATGGGAAATGACACGACAAGACTAATCTAGAAATACAAGGACATAGAGAATCACCTCCTTGAGGCATGTCAAATAAGAGAAAGCGAAAACAAAAAACCCAGAGCTCTGTCAAAACAGTAGCAGAAAACACCTGCTTATATCTTTTTCTTCTTTTTTTTCAAAGCTGTAATAGAAGAAACAGAATATATTCTGGTTCTAGAGATTTTCTGTTTTGTTTTTTTTTTTCTTTCATTAATTTCCAGAGATTTGAATCCTTCCTCTAGGGTGAAGTTATAATGAAGAATGGGCACAGGGGAGGCTTTATCAATCTTTAAGTTGCCCACCATAAGCCATCCTCATGAATTCTTGATATGGTAACACAACTCTCCTGAAAGACCTTTATCCTGATAAATCCTCTTTCCTCCACTAGGACTGTAATTATACACTTTGTTCACGCTGTCACATTTTTGTCACTTTGAAGTCTCTGCCTCTAAAGACTACTCTCTTTGACTAAGTTTGCCTTGCAGATTAGTTACCCAGATTGGCTCAAAGCCCATGAGTAGAAGTAGTAGTTCCTGTATAGTCTTAAATACTGAGGGGCAATTGATGGCACAATTAATCTGGAGTGCTATGTAGATTTCATTCTCACTTGTTAATTAGCAGCGTCTTTTGGGAGTTGAGACTTGATACCTGAAAATCTGACTTTACGTGACTCCAAGATATTATTGTCTAAATCCGGTCTAGTTATTAATTTATAGAAACATTTTAAGAATTTGGTGTAGTGAGAAAAAAAATAATCTCTGTAAGCCAATTTATATGTTGTTCAAGATCAAGCAAAACTAATCCATTGCAATAAAGGCCAGAATAGCGTTTGCCTGTGGAGAGGGTAGGGATGGGGTAGGGTGTGAGCTTTTATGGGTACAGGAAATATTCTCCATCATGCTCTGGGTGGGATTTACACAGGGACATACATATGCAAAAATTCATACAACTAAACATCAGTTAAAAGGAAATAGTATTCACATGTAGGAGTTTAACATCATTCTCCAAGATTACAGACTTTGCTATAGATTCTCAGTGTAAATCTTTGGAGGGTTTTAAAAATAGTGTTTGCAGGTACACAAACAGACTTGTTCTTTGAAGAATGCTCTCTGGTTATTGCTGAGAAAGAAGGGGAGGGGGCTTGAGTCAATGCAGTGATAGTGGCTGGGGGGTTGATGCATGGATCCAGCAAAAGACAGTGGTTCCATGGATTAAATGGTGAAGAGAGGGGGTGGAGGGATAAGCAGCGTGCAGGGGAAGGGTGCAGGAGAAGGAGGTGTTGAGGATGACTCTTAAGCCTCCAGGGATTCAGTAGCGTGGATGGGGAGCCATTGCTTGGAGATCAGCAGTTCAACTGGAGACATGTTAAATGTTTCTATGTCAAATGCCTGTAAGCCAGTCTTAGATGATAAATAGGTAATTAAATAAATGAGTCTGGAGTTAGAAAATAGGTCTGGGCTAAAGTTATAAATTTGGGAGTCGCTGGCATGGTATTTAAAGCAGTGGGAATGCATGAGATTACTTTGGGTGAGAGCGCAGAATTGGAAGAAAAGTGATTCCAGGACTCTGCCTTGGGGAATAGCCTCATTTAGAGGCTAGGTAGGAGTTGGAACAGAAAGCTAAAAAGGAGTGCAAGAGAAGTGGCAGGGCAGCAAGTCTTCAATACAAGAACATCCGAGGGAAGAGAGTTTCTAGAAGCAATGGATGGTCAACTATAGCGAATGCAATTAAAAGTCAGATAAGAAGCACAGAAATCCTCAAATGGATTTAGTAGTATAGGAAAAGAAAACTTCTCTTTTCTTCCCTTCTAGGTTCTTTGACTGGTCTAGTAGTTAAATAGATATAGAACAGACTAGCAAAAGAAAAAACAGTTGGTCTGTGGGAGACCTCCAAAGACCCAAGACTCAAAGACAGTCAGGCAATTGAACTTACATGTATTGTGAGCTAAGGATTAGGGGGTCTAGGGCTTCAAAGGGAAGGAAGACAACTTACAGGAAGATGAGAAGAATGAATGTTTGGTAAAACAAATGTTTTCTGTGCCATGCAAATATGTCTTTACAATATAAGGAGTTATCTCTGTTAATAGCTGGCACAGATTTTATCTAAATTCTTTTAGGCAGTTAAGGGAGGGGTAAAAGGCAAACAAAAACAAAATAAAAAAACACTGCTCCCCCTGAGGACTGTTAGGACTTGATTGCCTTCAACTCAAAAAAATGCACAAGCCAAAGTGCATATTTTGGTGTCTATTCTGCTCCCCTCAGTGACATGGGGGTCATTGATCACCTCAGCAGGAATGACTGGTGTAGAGATGTGAGATCGAAGCCACATTAGAATGAGGCAAAGATATTAGAGTGCAGAATATTTATCGTTTTACTGCACATGTAAATATATATATAAATATAAATCCTTTGAAATATAAATATAAATCCTTTATGTAATAGAAATCCTTTATGTTTAATTGTATAACAACATTTAAATTGAAGTTGAATTCTATAGCACAGTGTAAAAGGAATTAATTGGGGTCCCATTTTCACAGTTGTATCATAGAAATTGAATTTTGAAAATGTTATGGGAAATTATTTTCAAGTCCATATATTATTTGGTAGGATTTTTTAAAAGATCATTTTCATGGTCTATTCCTGCCCCCTCAATCCCCAAAATGAACAGCATGATATTTGATTTCTGTTGCTTTAAAGGGCACAGCATTGAGTGAACTTTCATGGAAAATTTAGAATTTCTCTAGTTGACTGTGAGGCTAATATTCCCATAGGCTAAATGACCACCATCTTTTTTTAAATCTGTTACAGAAATCCAGAGAATGGAGAGAAGCCAGGGCAGTGGTTTCTCATGTTAGATTATTTCAGAAGCCAAGCATACTGTTTTGTTGACTTGAATACAAAGGTTGAGAAAAAAGAAAGGATGTCTCAAAATTATGCCCAGGGCGGGCCTCCCCGGTGGTGCAGCGGTTGAGCACTGGGTTGCGAAGCTGCCCACAGCCTGTGCAGCGCTGGTTCGATCCCTGGCTGCTCCCTGGCCACCGGAGGAGGGTCCCGCATGGCGTGCAGACCTCTCCTGCCGCCCGCTGCTCCCCTCAGCAGTGTACTTCGGTCCTTCTGCCTGCTCTGCTCCCCGCTCTGGCTCTGGTGAATTCTCTCACCCTCCTGCGCTTCTGACTGTACCCAGTGCTTGTATAAATAAATACAATAAATAAATAAGTCTTAAAAAAAAATACGTATAGAAAAAATTATGCCCAGGGCTTTGGTGTAGGCAGTGTTTTGTGAACGCGATGTATGTTGCTCTGGTAAAGAACTTTGAAAGGTACAGAGTAGAAATGTGACTTTTCCATCCTGGAAAGCACTGCTTGGACCTGATGATCCTGAGTGCTCCACAATGCTTGGAATGGAGGCCAATTTTATTATTACCTAGAGCTCAGCAGTTAGGGTAGTAGATGCCCAAGAGATAGTGAATGTTGACTAATAAGACACTGCATGGAAAACCTGTCCCTGATGATCTCCTTTCTCTTGCTTGCTTTCTGAATCTCAGGCTCTTAAGAGAAATGATCTGTATTCCATTTCTTATTGGTTCTCCACTTAGGATGTTCAGCTGAGAATTGCAAGGTCAAATCTGTAGTGAGGTTCTTTATATACAGGTGTCAAAGGGGAAATGGTTAACATCCTGCTTAATGGGAAAGTGGGATATATTAAGCATTTATGAGAGGTGGTTAATATTTTTAGGATAAAATTTGATTTTATAGTGTAGCCCTATTTACTGTATATATACTGCCTATACTATATATGTATGCATATATGATATATGTACACATGTATGTATTTGTTCTTTTTACAAGTGCTGGGATGACCAAGGAAAGAATGTAGTAAAGATTTTAATTGCTTCTGGTACTATGCCAAGGTTTCAGGAGAGGGTAGCTATATCTTTTTTTTTTAAGATTTATTTATTTATGCATACAAGAGCTGGGGTACATACAAGGCCAGAGGTGTGGGGGGTAAGAGGATTCACCAGAGACAGAGTGGGGAGCAGAACAGGTGGATCTCCTGAAGTACACCATTGAGGGGAGCAGCAGGTGGGTCAGGAGAGGTCTGCTTCGACATGTGTGTTGCTCCCTGGCCAGCTAGGGATAGAATTTGTGCTGCAGAGACTGCAGACAGCTTCAAAGGTTGCGTCTTAACCCCTTGTGCACCAGGGAGGCCTGGTTAGCTGTATCTTAGTCTAGGTGAACGCGAGTCTTCAAAGATCTAGAGAGATATAGGGGAGTGCCCATGACCCATCAAAAGAGCTGTTTCACAGACTTAGGGCTTAATTTAGATAGAAATCACAGGACCTTTGCACATATTTCTTTGATGTGGATTTATTTTAGAGGTAACTAAAAATAGGACTTGCCCTGATAATCTTGAACATTTTTCAGCAGCCTGCTTACTTTGCAAGTAAGTACCTATGTGTATGGTGCTATGATTTTTGCTAGGATTTTGACATACAGGTAATATCACACTAAATTGAGTGGGACTTGATGAGGCTGAGTAGAGTTGGAAGCAGATATGGGGGTGAATCGGAAGAGACTTGGGAGTTTTCTTTTCCTCTGAAGTTTAGTTGATGATGAGAATGATGCCTACTGATGTTTTCTGATCACCTGCTACAAATGTGGTTCTATTCTCTGTTTTGGCATGATGAAAATAAAGCCCCAAAAATTCATATTTCTTTGGCCCTGGGAGTTCCCAGTGATCTAAAATGATATTTAGAAATTATCTTTTCTAAGTGGAGTCAGGAAAGTGGAATTCTGCTGTTTGCTTTTTTTGGTTTGCCTGCCTCTTCCACTGTGGTTTCATGTAGGATCATTGCTACAATGGATACCAAGACATTTGAAATGTGTGTGCAGTGAGGGGATGTGAAGGGACTGTGAAGTGCCTTAAAGGGGCATTTTCACTATCATCATTTCTGTCATTTTTGTTGTTAATCCAACAGGAAAATGTGGCTGGGGTGCAGAGAAACACAAGGACTGAGATAGCAAGGAAGCCATACAGTATATCTCTAGTAAGAACAACTCATAAATAAGAAAAAGGGGGCAACTGGTTCCCCCCCAAAAAAGACTTCTATTGCAAAATTACAATAGCAGTATTTTCTTAGTACATAAGCCAAGTGTTATTTTAGCCCATGAGGAGGCAGCTGAACTGGAGATAGTGAACACACCTAAACAAATGTGGCCCAGGATGGAACTGCAAAAACACAAAAGGGATGCTTGCTGGCATGGAAATCGCTTCGGGGCTGAAACAACAGAAGCTGAACTTGAACAGAGTCTGCCTGGGATGTGTGGTTTGCCCTGGGTCTGTTTGGGAAGCTTGGGAAAACAGTCCTACAGATAAGCTCCCTATATTTACAATCCAAAACCTACACAAAAGAGACCACTCTGACTTGGCAGCATTGCAGAACATTCTTGCTGTTTAATTCACGTCGTTTGTATGCTCAGCCTTTCATCAAAATACTATTAAAATAAATAGAGATAGTGGTCCCTCGACCACCCCACACCAACCCTAGCACTTTTTTCTCCATTGCTGCTGAACTCTTGTGCTTAATACATAGGGCCCTTTAATTTGGAAAAATCACTAGAGGAACAATTAAAGAACAAAGGCTTCAGTCAGAAGACCCTGAACCCCCATCTGTAAAGTGCTACTGATTATTACTTTGTAGGGTTGCTATGAAAATGGAATGCAATTAATTGTCTTATTTAAATATAATGTAAAATGCCATGCATATGTAAAGGGTCTATAATACTATATTTCCAGGTGCTTACTCACTGTCCTGCCAGTTTTATATGAGATATCTTATTTGGGATAAGCAACTTAATCCAAGGTCACATAGTTCATGAGGAACAGAACTGAGATTAAAAATCCTTAGAACTGAAAGCAGAGTCCCCATGTAACCATTGCTATTGTCCCCACATTTGGAATCTGGCATTTGATTAATGCATTCTGACTAAATTCATTTAATTAAATAGAGAGCAGTCCAAAGCTTGGGTGTTCTCTCTTGTTTTGTACAAACTGCACAGTGCACTCCCCAAACAGTGTGCCTTCCCATCTCCTCTGTCACATTGGTGCCAGGAGCTAGCATTAAATCAGACTTCTGCTGTCCATGGTTATGCATATATAAGCCATCCGCCATAGGATTCCACTGTCTTAGCTGGTTTTTAGATCACCGCTGCTAAGAAAATTGATGGCCTCTGGTTTAGAACTTTGTCTAACAAGAAAAATGGAGAGCCTGTACTACTTTGACTTAGGCAAGTGATTTTTTTCCGTAGCAAAGTAGATGACTTTCTTTTCTTCCCTTTTTTTTGGGAAATGTGCTGAATGGTCTCTGTGTTTGGCAGGTTTTGATGCAAGGAGATTATGTAGGAATCTGCCTGCTTTGCTTAATGACTTGAGAAAACCACAATTGCTGAACAAGGTCCCAGGTTGCATGGGCATCATGCACCACCACAGTTTTATCAGATTTCATCCTGCTGCTGTGGGAGTAATTGCACTTGTATAAGACGCAGGAGCTAACTTTTTGGAGGTACAGTGGCGCATAGGCCCAGGACTAATATTAGTGTAGAAAAGCAAAGCAGGGGAAGCTATGTTAAGGACCCTCTGATCCTTTCCATCTTTATCATCATCTTAGTTAAATGCTGGCTCCACCATGCTTCTTACCCTGGAGCCTCCCCCTGCCTCTGTATTCTGTCATCACACTTGCTCTAATTATCTCCCAAGTACTAGGCACTGGCCAGTGTCCAGGGACCCAGGAAGATTCAGTTCTTGTCTACATTTTGTCTCTTCTTTTTTTCTATGTACCTTCTAAAGCTGGTAATATCTAGTGTTACCTGTTCCTGGGAATGACTCTCCTAGTGATATTTAATTCATAGACTCAAGGGAGCATCTATGATTAAACTTTTCATAATAAAAGTCCCATCAGTTTACTTTAGTTCTCTTGTTTTGCAAGGTCAATTTAGCAGCAATATTTTAACTTATTCAAATATTCATCCATTTATTAATAAATGTTTTTTGACTGCCTGGTACAATATGGCCCTTATTTTGATGAGTGTTTATCTTGATTTACATAGATTTTTTAAAAAGATTAATTTATTTATGCTACAAGAACTGAGGTATAGGCCAGAGGTGCAGGGGGTGAGAGGATTCACCAGAGACAGAATGGGGAGCAGAACAGGCAGACTGATTGAAATACACTGCTGAGAGGAGCACCAGGTGAGATAGGAGAGGTCTGCTGTGATGATTTGCAGAGATTTTTAAGTAAGAGTTTGCAGAATATGTAAAGGGAGTCTGAAGATTCTACTAAAAGATACTAAGTAAGAGCAAACACTTTTATGATCATCCTGGGTTATTTGAAGAAATTACTGATTCCAGTGAATCAGGGGCCCTGTAAACCTGAGGGTGAGTGGGATTGAGCAGGTAGGAACCTGTGCCTCTGAAGTAGGGGGTTCCCTTAACTTGAGGGCAGAAGAATAGCATCAAAAAGTAGGTTCAGGCTGCAACTGATTGGTGTCAGATGAGAACTGTAAAGTGGGAGGTAGTGGGAACTGGAGGACTTGAGCTTAAGAGGAAGGTGGGTGAAGCAGACCATCAGCCGATTGAGACCTGTGCAGCAACATCTGCTAGGTCTTTTGTATAAGACTGATAAGCCATCAACAGCTTGATCTTTACAAATTTCTTACCTTAAATGGTTAATGGTAAAATCATGGAAATGAAAGCAATCTTACCAAAGGATACCAGTGCTTGGGAGAGTAGCATAGACCTCCACTTCAAAATTGATATTTGAAAGAATTCTAGATCAGCCTCATAACCAGGCTTTGCTAAAATAAACAGCAAAGAAATTTATTTTTTGTGCTCCTTAGGCTCTAAGGGTGCCAGGGCTTTCTTGGGATCACTTATGTGTTTCAGAAAACAGGAATGCTGCTTTCTTACCTACCTCACAGTAAGAAGATTGACTAGAGATGTGGGAAATTCTTTGTGGCTAATAAAGCCATAGGCACTATGCTAAGTGTCAGTTATATAGCAGGGAACAGTTAGAATTCCTACCCTTGGAAACTTACATCTTCAGGATAATGGTAGACAGAAATAAGCAAAATTAATCTGTAAATAATTTTGGGTATTAGAAGGTAAAGGGTAGAGAAATCCCTAGAAATAAAACAGAGCAGGGAGTTGGGGAGAGATATTCAGTTTTATTTAAGTGTTACAGGGCAGGGAGAGGGGCACCCCAGGCCCCACAAACCTGCCTACTCTAAATGGGTTCTGCCATCCGCCGCATCAACACAAAACATATGAGACTTTAATGGGAAGGAACTTTAATACAGCTAGGAAACAATACAGTAAAGGAAAAGAATATGGTTTTTAAATCAAGCACCCAAAGTTACCTGTCCCCTCAGGGGTAAAATTCCACCCAAGCAGGATTGGCCCAGAACAAGGCCCCAAAGCCTGCCACAAGTCTAAAGCACCTTCTAGTGGGGAACAACAGAAAAGGATCAGAAACAACCAGACAAGTCTGGAAGGAAAAGAGCAAAATCAAAATCAACACAAGAACCATCATTGTCACCTCCCACAGGTCTCTCACCCACATCTGTGCCACCCAGTCCATGACCAAAAGGCAAGTGCAGTTTCTTCCCATGTCTCTGTTCCATGTACCTCCTCCAGGTCTCCTTCTGGCTCTCCATCCTGCTTCCTTCCTTCCTCAGTCTCCTCTGCAGCTTCGTCTTTCTCTGCTCAGCTCCACCATCCTTTTGGGTAGGGCAGGAAACCTGGAACCTCCCCCTTTCCTGGGGACCACCCTGTTATATAAGGTCAGAGAAGGCTTTACCAAAAACAGTGACCGTGCAAAAACTTGTTGGAAGTGAGGAAGCAAAAAAATGAATCTCTGAGGAAATGCTCTCTGAGGAAAAACATCCCTGAGAGAGGAAGAAGCAAGTACAAATGCCCAGAGACAGACACGTGTTAGAAGGTTTGGGAAATATAAAGCAGTGGACAGAGAGGAAATGGGACTGGATTATATTGTATCCTGGAGACCTTCATGACAGTTGTCGTTTTTGGAGTCCATGGGTTTGGAGTGTGGGGTCCTTGGGCTCACTCTGGGAAAGGTGTCACCAGAGCTCCTGTTTCAGCGACATGCGGCGAGTTTCCCCGGCGAGTTTCTCCATGAGACAGAGACATTAGTTATATTTAAAGGGCAGGTTTATTAGGGAAAGGGACAAAAGAATAAAGGAAAGTTGCATAGACACAAGCGGGCAGGAAGAGCTGCCCCGAAAGGGACAGGTTTACTGAGAGAGGCCTGCATGGTTGCAGGAGGGTGGCCTTGAGGAGAGTGGCCTCCCGCTGAGAGAGGTCAGTGAAGAGAAGCCCCAACATGGTACAGGTCATGGGCAGGCAGGAGGCTGCTGCCCTGCAGATGAGAGAGTTGGTGAAAAGAGGCACCTCCATAGTCTCAGGTGGGCAGAGGGAGTGCTACCCCGAGCCTCTGCCGAGACTGCACTGATACAGTCTTCTATTTGGGAGGGTTCACCCCTTGTGAGTCTTAAGTTAGTTGCTGATATTGGATAACTATGCAGAATCTGAAAGGGACCAGGGACTGGAGATTCTACAATGGGCGCAATCTCCATATCTTTACCTTTGGATGCACCCTCGACCTCGACCTAGCCCTCAGATACCTGCTTGGATGTTATGCTTTGTAACCTAGGCATCGGAGCCTAAGGATCTTGGTTTCCAAATCTGTGTCAATGGCTATGTTAACCCATTCTACCCCCATCTCCAGCTCTTGGCATTTTGTGAGCTAGGTTTCTGGTCCTGTGAGCACCTCCTTTTCAGTTTTTCTATTCCTGTCCTCCATCAATACCTTTGAATTTTTCTGAGAGAGAGAGAAAAAGAGAGAGAAAGAAAGAAAGAGAGAAAAAGAGAGAGAGAGAAAGAAAGAAAGAAAGAAAGAGAGAGAAAGAAAGAAAGAAAGAAACAGGAGGATTCTAGCAGAGGAAGAAGATCAACCAATGTATCTTTTTCAAGAATCACTGGCCTGCTGTCCTAAGGAGACTGTAGGAGGGCAAAGTATGGGAACGGGGAGACCAGGTGGGGTGTTGTCATAATATTCTAGTTAAGAGTCGATGGTGGCAATGAGAGAAGCTGTGGTGAGAGGTCAGAGTCTGAAACTATTTTGAAGATTTGTGAAAGGGTAAGGTGTACATGTAAAATCAAGAGTGGAGCCAAGGATACTCCAAGCATTTTGGCCTGAACCAATGGAAAGATTTGTCATTAACTCAGTTTGGAACTCTGAGTATAACAGACATTTGGAGACAGAATACTAGTTCTGTGTTGGACATTTAAGTTTTCTATGTCTTTAGACCTTTAATGGGAAGTGTTAAGTAGACTGTTGATCCAGAAGTATGCAGTTCAATGAAGAAATATTGCAAAAAATACATAGTTTTGAGTCATGAGTGATAGTATAGTAAATTTTGGCTTAATATCAATAGACTTGGAAACATACTATAATGAAATCAGATCCTCAAATAACGTCACTTTACTTCTTCCTTTATCTCATCAAAATTATAATAAAATGGGGCCTCCCCCGTGGCGCAGCGGTTGAGCGCTGGGTTGCGAAGCTGCCCACGGCCTCTGCGGCACCGGTTCGATTCCCGGCTGCTCCCCGGCCATTGGAGGAGGGTCCCACATGGCACACAGACCTCTCCTGCCGCCCGCTGCTCCCCTTAGCAGTGTACTTCGGTCCTTCTGCCTGCTCTGCTCCCAGCTCTGGCTCTGGTGAATTCTCTCACCCTCCCGCACTTCTGACTGTACCCAGTGCATGTATAGACAAAACAAACAAACAAATAAATAAATAAATAAAACATGCCTCTATAAAAATAAAAAAAATATATAATAAAATGGCATTACTGGAGGAACTGCTGTACTTAAAGCCATCACTTTGAAAGAGCTTGCCAAGGGATGTGTGAGTATTAAGAATGAGAAGAGGTTTGAGGAACTGAACTTTGGGATACTCAGTACCATGAGCATGGACATGAGAAAGAAAGCACAAAGGGAAGTGGGGGAAAAAAGCAACTGTTGAAAAAAAGAAAGAAAAACTGGGCAGAGAGGTTTTATAGCAACCAAGTGAAGAAGAGCTTATGAAGATGTGGTGAGTTGTGATAAGTGCTAAGGATAGTTCAAGCACAATGCCTGCTGAGAATTAACCATTAGATTTAGCCCCCACCAGAGATAAGAATGGCCTTGATGAGAACTGTTTTGTGGAATGATAGTGTAACAAGGTGGTCCCCAGGAAAGGGGGAGGCTCCGGGTTTTCTGCCCCACCAGAAAGGAGGGTGACGCTGAGCAGAGAGAGAAGCAGCTGCAGAGGAGGCTGAGGAAGGAAGGAAGCAGGATGGAGAGCCAGAATGAGACCTGGAGAAGGCACATGGAGCCGAGAGATACATGAAGAAACTGCGCTTGCTTTTTGGTCGTGGACTGGGTGACACAGATGTGGGTGAGAGACCCGTGGGGAGGTGACAATGGCGGTTTTTGTCTTGATTTTGATTTGCTCTTTTCCCTCCAGATTTGTCTGGTTGTTTCTGATCATTTTCTGTGGGTCCCCACTCTAACATGCTTTAGACTTGTGGCAGGCTTTGGGGCCTTGCTCTGGGCCAATCCCATTTGGATGGACTTTTACCCCTGAGGGGACAGGTAACTTTGGGTGCTTGATTTAGAAACTATATTTTTTGCCTTTCCTGTGTTGTTTCCTAATTGTATTAAAGTTCCTTCCCATTAAAGTCTCATGTTTTGTGTTGATGTGGTAGATGGCAGAACCCATTTAGAGTAGGCAGGTTTGGGGGCCTGGGGTGCCCCTCTCCCTGCCCAGTAACAGTAGGGCCAGTGCTTGTTTGGAAAGAGTTTAAAACAAAATGAAAGGAAAGCAACCAGTGACAAAGATAAACAATTTTTTCATAATGTTGCTGCAAAAGGAAGAAAAGAAACAAGCTGGTAGCTCCTAGGGTAACTGGAATCTCAAGGGCTCCATTTCATTGCTGTTTTGTTTGTTTTTGATTTTAGATGGATATGCAATGATGTGTTTGTTTACTGATCCAATAGCATACAAAACATGAATGATATTGAGGGGAGAATTGCTGGAGTGTTGTTGACTGGAAGGGAGAGATAGGATCTACTGAAGAGATTACCCTGATTTAGGTGCTCAGATATTTCATGAATGCTGCAGGAGGGAGGCACAATATTTGGGCACAGATGCTGGCAGGTGGGTAGAATTGGTGATGAGACTGTGTGGAAGTTCTTTTATGATTTCTTTAGATTTCTCAGTAAAGTGAGAAAACAGGTCAGCAGATAAGAGTGACTATTGCTATGAATGGTAGAAGTTTTTTGTTGGGTTTTGTTTTCTTTAAAAAAGAGAAAGGCTATCTCAGTTTTGCAGTCAGATGTTAAGAGTTTATTATTGATTTGGCTTTGACTGATGTTATGTTTTTCTACATTCCACATATAAGTGAGACCATTTGGTATTTGTCTCTCTTTTGAATTTATTTTGTTTAGCTTTATCCTCTCCAGTTCTATCCATGTTTTTGCAAATGGCAAGAGTTTATCTTTTTTGATATCTGAATATTATTCCATCATATATATATGTATACACACACACACACACACACACACACACACATTTTTCTGATCTGCTTCTCTGTCTTTGGGCTCTTAAGCTGTTTCTACCACTTAGCTATTATAAATAGGACTGCACTGACCGTAGGAGTACATATATCCCTTCAAATTAGTATTTTTATATTCATCAGGTAAATACCTAAGAGTGGAATTGATGGGTCATTTGGTAGCTCCATTTTGAATATTCGGAGACACCTCTATACTTTTTTCCATAGTGGCTGGATCAGTTTACCTTCCCACTAATGATGTATGAGGGCTCCTTTTTCTTCCTATCCTCATCCAAAACTTGTTGTTTCTTCTCTTTTAGATGTGGTGGGCAGCGTATGCAAGTATTCATTTGTAGATGTTTGAACCTATAACACCAGAACAGATACAAAAATATAAGTCTACTTTACCTCAATAAAGATAATGTGGATGGGGGGGAAGCGAGGGATAGAAGTTTGAGGAGAAAGAAGATAAAGCATCTTCCTCCAAGGAAAGGACCACAAATGGATTAATGTCTAATGCTGATGGTAGTGGTTTTTTTTTTTTTTTTTTTTTTTAGTCAGTATTAATGTACCTGTGTCAGTGCTGACTCATTTCGTGGAGGGCTCCCTCAAGTGCTGATGGTCTCAACAACCTAGGAAGTGGCGTCGAATATCAGGCATTCTAAAATCACACAGCTTGAAGTCGAAGTGTGGGACTCTAAACTAATCCAGGTCTTTTGAATTACAGTCTAGACTTCTCTTTTTTTTCCTACTAAGCTTTTCTTTTTTAATGAGTGCTAATTGATGATTTCCAGCTGAGAAACTTCTTCACAGAATCTCTATCCTCCTATGTTTTATTGCTCTGAATAGTTCTAGAGAGAAGAGATCACATTAAATATTCTTTGTCCATGACTATTAAGTGTTGAGTTTCATCGTCTTAGTCATCGTGCAATGTATAGCAAGTTTAATGGTGAGAAAATTCTTGCAGAGCTTACGAATGAAATCTCCTTAACTTAATAGGAAAAACATAGCCTTGTTAATGGAAATTCTGGTTGCTTTCCAGATCATAAATACATTTTTAAAAATACTTTTGTTAACATAGGAAGTTATAATTTCCTTTAGTGCAAAGTATTATTGTAAATAGGAATGAGGTATGAAATAGAAAATTATTCTTCTTATTTTGAAGTCACATTTTATATAATGCTGATCATTCTATGTGACTAAATAATATTGAGGTAAAATGTCTCATTTTTCCTTAGCTGCAATTAGAATTTCTAAAATAGAACTGATTATTTTTCTATTATATTAAAAGTGGGTTTTTTTCAATTTTAACTGCTTCACCTCTTCCTCAAAACTCTTAAAATGAACTCTCTAGCATGCTCCATCTTCTGAATATTTGTTCACATCCTTTTAGCCTCTTTCAGACCTGATTCTGTGGCCCTAAATCATGTTTGTGAAACTCACATTGATATCACTTAGCATCTTAGTGTGGTGCTACTGATATAATAAAACATCACTGGAGTTTCTAAATCTTCAACAAGTTGATTCGAATGTTGTGTAAGATTTAGTTAGTGTCACAAAAGCTTAACTGTGCACAAATTTTGGTTATAGGAGTTGAAGTCTTTTCAAAATGTTTATAGAAAAGAGAAGACATTCACATTGCTAGCTTGTTACGATGCTATTAGTTTATTTTTATTTTATTTTATTTTTTTTTAAATAGAGGCATGTTTTTATTTATTTATTTATTTGTTTGTTTGTTTGTTTTGTTTATACATGCACTGGGTACAGTCAGAAGCACGGGAGGGTGAGAGAATTCACCAGAGCCAGAGCAGGGAGCAGAGCAGGCAGAAGGACCGAAGTACACTGCTGAGGGGAGCAGCGGGCGGCAGGAGAGGTCTGCGCACCATGTGGGATCCTCCTTCCGTGGCCGGGAAGCAGCCGGGGAGCAGCCAGGGATCGAACCGGCGTCGCAGAGGCCGCGGGCAGCTTCGCAACCCAGCGCTCAACCGCTGCGCCACTGGGGAGGCCCTAGTTTATTAATTTAATAGAAATTTGTGAAAATGTTGTGCACTGACCTCCTCTAGAATTCTTTAAGATAAATTAGGTTTTATTACTGCACATAAGATTTTTCCTGGATACAAGGAAATAGATTTTAAACTGACAGTCTTTGGTATCTTCTAAAATAGTCTGCAAGGAAAATGGTAAGGATAAAAAACTCTGAGTTTCAAGATCTGTTTCATAAGGAAGATTTTCCAATGGCTGCTTTTTAGGGTATTGTTTATTCTGGTAAAATATATGCATAAAATAAAATTCATTGTTCTAATCACTATAAAGAAAACAATTCAGTGCATTGGTCACATCCACATGTTGTACAACTGTCACCACTACTGTTCTTCCAAAGCTTTTCATTATCCCAAAACCAATAAGTGCTTTTTAAATTACCTGAAAATATTAAAACTATTCTGTACCAATTGACTCACCTCGAATAATGCCTTATGTTTTAATAGGCCACTAAATGTTTTTGGGGTTAAAAACTATACAATATAGTGTTCATTTTGTAATTTGCTCATTTTTTAGGATACTGAGCTTAACCACATCTTTGCCTTCCTTGATTGTGCAGGAAGGTGGTTGGTTTCATGAGCGTTTTCTTAATCCTTTTATCAAAGTACCACAAAATTAAACTCAATACCTGCTAGTTTAACATCAAAGAGATTTGATGATCATGTGTGTTGCCAAATGTACAGCCCAAAGATTAAAGTCAGTTCAGTTTAAAGACACACCGAATAACAGATGACTAAAGGAAATAGTACATGAAAACTAGAATGAAAGAAATATTTATCTTACTAAGTCACTATGGGTTAAAGCTTTCTGTGAACTTCATAAATGGAAAAGTAATCAGTCTGTAATTAGAAAGTAATCAGCTTGGTAAATTATGATGAACCAAGTATAGTTTATGCAAATTTATAAACTCCCAATTTAAAGCACTGGTGCATTTGCATTAGGTAATATTGGTTATTATTTCCTAATAACTGATGATTTGTACCAGTAAAATGTGACTGAGTTTCTCCACTTAATGGTGTGCTTACTATGACCTACACTTCTTTCTCCACCTATAATACATATATTCACTCTTAAGGATCTAAATTTAATGTCATTTCTTTTGTGACGTCTTCTCCATAGACATAGGCAATCATTGGATTTTCCTTTGTTGTCCAATATGACTCTTCAGAAAATCCATATTATATCAAACATCACATTAATTTTTCTTTCAATACTCTCATCTTCTCAGAGTCAGGGGCTTTGTCTTATTTCTACTGCACATCCTAGTGCACAGTGGAAATCCATTAAATATGTGTTGAACGACTAACAGGATGCATAAACTAATCAATCTAAGTGTATTGGAGTTTTGTTTTTTGACAGCATCTAAGTTATTAAAAGCTCATATTTTATTTACTAAAGCAGTTGGGTGTGTGTGTGTATTTGTGTGTGTATGTGTGTGTTGGTTTTTACAACACGTAGCTGACATTTCCATTTGTCAGAATTCTGATCATGAACTGCTGAACATTTGCTAGTGACTCTAGAAAACTCAAGATGGCATCTCCTATAGAAATTCCTGGATGACTGTGTTTGCTTGTCACAGGAGCTGAGAAGACACTACCAGGGAATGTGTCTCCTTCAAGTCCTCTATGGCAGAGTGTGAAATCTTTATCATCTGCTTTGTTCCTGGGTAACAAAGGACCCAGCACTGGCCCGGGTCATTGGCAGTGGTCAGGGAAACAGTCCAGTTGATATGGCTCTTGCCACAGTTGGGAGCTGGTTTTGGCAACACTGCTAGTACTGCAGAGAAACTAGCACAAAGGAAAGAGTCTGTCTGGAGGTGTCACCATGGATCTCTGTGACTAGATAATGTGTCATCCTTCATTTCTTACTAGACACTTTCCAGGTGCTAATACAGCACCCCTCTACCTCTAGGGAGCCTCCTGGAATGTAATCCTTCACATTCTCCCTCTTTCTGAACTTCTCTCTTGATCCCTCTTTTACCCTGAAGGAGAGTTCGGGAAGTTCTTGGTGGCAGGGTGAGAACAAGTGAGAATGGGTATTCAGAAGCTCCTCACTTTAGTGATAGGGCATAAACTCTGCTGACCGGGCTCAGAGGCCTTTTCTGCAGGCAGTATCCAGAACAGACACATCTGAGGGCACATTTCTTTCACTAAGCTTCCAAGAGGACAGACCCCATATGGACATCTTGGATTTATCTGAACTTAACCCTGCCAGTCAGATTTCTACCTTTTAGTGGTTAACATGTCTGTCTTATAGTATCAGTCAGAGAAAAGCCTCAGGTATGCAGGAGAAACCAGCAATTTAGATAAATAGCAAGAGTCTTAATATCGGTCATGTCTGCGTCAGGCTAACTTGGCGACCTTTTGTTAGGATTCAGGGACTTAATTGGTCTTCCTCAGCCAGGCAATTGGGGAGATTTATTTTCTTGGACTGAAATGACCAGTGAATTCAGTGAAGGTAGTAAAATTGGTTCTGTACTAATAGTGAAATTTTTTATTTCCCATGATTAGCAAATAGAAATCAAGCTTTGTTTGTGCTCTTTCCAGAAAAAAGCACTTGGGAAAGAGGGAGGGAAGTGTTGACTTTACTTTGGCACTCACACACACACAAAGACAACAAAAACCTCACTCGTCTTTACATAGAGGAGTGTGGGAGGGGGAAAACTAACTACCTGCTTTGGAGAATGGGGTCAGGGATTAGGGCTCCCTTTCCAGGCTTTGAACAAGCAAGGCAGCACTTGGGTCTATAAATCGCCATGTTCCCCAACCCACAATTCCCTGGGTGGGGCTAACTGAATATATCTTGGCAAACAATCAAGAATTCCCCCCCCAAACCTGTAATTAACCATTATAATTGCCTATGTGTTCCAAAATAAAAATGTCCTTAAAACCTAAGCCATATATTTTAACCTATTGAATCTTCTGTAAAAAGATAAATAGCATGTGGAGGGAGTTATCCCTTCTTGAAGAATGAAGACTAACCTGAACTTAGTTATAATTACAAGGAAAGGAGAATCTTCAGAACAGTAATAGCAGGGTAATAGATTTTGCTTCCTATTGTACTTAATGTTAGAGTATTTTTGCTCCCATTATGGCTGCCGAGGAATTTCCCCCTCTTTGTAAGGTGATTTTTAGATATCTCATCTCCCGTGTACTTTAAATTTTAATAATGATTATTGACATGGGAAGTCCTGATTTTCTGTCTCTCCCAGGTCTCTTCCTCTTGCCATCCCCTGCTTGAAACTGTTCCCTTTAAAAGAAGCTTGAGTGTAGCGCTTAGCCTTCAGTGGTGAGGTAGAAAACAGGCCCTTTCTTGTCAGACTCAGAGTGGGGACCCAAATATCCGCTTCTCAGGTGGAAACTGCAGGCTGTGCTTACAGAGAAGCTCCCCACTTTTGAAAACCAGGAGGCGGTTAGTGTAGGATGATACTGGCAGTGAATAACATGCCTCATTTAGCAAAGAGCAACAACTCAGAAAATAAACATTTTGGAACAAATCTGAAGGCTAATGAATTTTTCAGAAGAGAGAGAATGGATACAAGCTATACTGCAGTCAGGACTGAATGGATCCCAAGCTACTGTCACCTTTCTCTGCGGCAGCTTGCAGACAGGTAGGTGATGGCTTCATGGGCTCCTCATGCACATTAGCGGCCTGTTGAGTAGAAGAAATTAATAAATTGAGAACATGGGCAGGTAGGTTTTATCAAGATCTGGATTATCTTCCAGTCACCTTTACAAGGCTTCTCCACCAGTCATCTGGCTTCCCAGTAATGAAGACATAGCTTTCTGCCCCTACCCCCATTACAACTGCAGGGCTGTGTGGTGCCCGACAAGGCTAGGGTCTGCAGTGGTAATGGATGAAACCAAATGGAAAGATCTCAGTACACGCAGCATGACAGAGACATCATCCTATCCAGCAACACTGAGGTGCTCTTCCAGAAAGTGAACTCCACCTTTAGCTTCAGATTATTTCTCATTAACTCTCGCTTGCCATATGAATATCTGAACAAAATATTTCTTCCAAATGAGTGGAATCAAGGTCTGGTGTTGGGATTGAGTGTGTGTAGGAGAATGGGGAAGAAAATATTTTAATACTCTGACTTCCATGAATTTAGTCCTCTTGATGCTTCTATCTCAAAGTCAAATCATTTTGAATAATAGAGGTTGGGTTGCAGGTGGGAGGAAGCAAACTGGCATTTAATTCAATTCCCTTTCTCACCTAGCCCTTTATTAAGTAACACTAAGTATGAATTAATTTACTGATTCATTCTTTTGTTTACTTAATACATATTCACATAAGATTTACTACATGGGAGGCACTGTGTTAAATGCTGGTGATGCAGAGGTAAACAGGGTAGGCTGCAGAAGCTCCCACCCTGGTTGCGCGAAAGCAGGCCTTGCAGGCGTGGCTATTATCCTGCAGGCTCTGACAGTGTGTTCAGGAAGCTGAGCAGATATGAGCAACTCAGTGGGAAAAGACTGGGAAAGAGTTCTCAGGGGGAGGCCGCTTGAGTTGAATTAAAAGAATGAAAGTTCGCTGGGCAGATAATGAAGATGAGGGACATTCCCTCTCCCCCCACCCACTGCCCCAGCATGGGGAACAGGTCAAACAATAGTGGACAGATGAGAGAATGTAGTGAAATTAAGAAAATGCAAAGAAGTCCTTTATCAAGATTTGGAACATCTTCCCAATCATCTTTGTATGTAGTGTACAAAATTAAGTTTCCTCCATCAGTCACCATAGAATGGGAGGGGGTCTAGATTGCAGGTGACCTTAGTGCTACACTGAAGACTTGGTATTCCTTTCAAGTATTTGATGGGGAGCATTAAGCATTTGGAATTGGAAATTGTATGTCCATATTAAAGAGGATATTTTCCCCCTCTCAAAGGGGTATTCTGGCTTCAGGTACAGTGAATCTAAGGTTGAAATGGTGTCATTAGATTTCTGTGCTATCTCTTTATATTTTACTCTCTCCCTTTACAAATATTTCTCTGTCTCTGTGCTTTTCTCTCTACAAGTCTGTGTTTTTCTTCCTCTTGATTCTGTTAGTAATTGTTTTTAAAAAAATGAATTGGTTTGATTTTTAGGCCTTCACGTGTTAGTAAAGACAGCCATTAATTTCTTCCTATATGTGTGTGTGTATACACATTCATATATATCTTCATGTATATATTAAACATGTATAAAAATGTATATGTATATAGAAATACATATACACAATATAGGAGAAAGAGTTTTGAGGCAAATGTGCTGGGAGTTTTCTGGTTGGCTTGGGACCACATATCCATTCCTGAACCAATCTTTGTATCGAAGAAGATATGTCTTCCATTTAGGTCTGGGTAAGATGCTACCTCACCCATTTAGGTCTGGGTGAGATGTTCGGGGGATTAACCTCCAGCACTTGGGGTTGGTGTCCCACTTGGCACAGGGTTCAAAAAGGCAATAGGAAAGTAGTAAAAATTTTAGCCACCACCTTCCACTGTAGTATGGAGGAATGGAGGGTGACTAGAGAGACCTCAGAGAAAACAGTAAATTGAAATGCTCTTTCTTTTAAATGTTCCTAGAGTGACTTCAATCTTATTTAAATAACTAGATATGTCTAACTATTTTTCTCTCACCTTATTTTTTTCTAAAATTATTCTGTGGAGACAAAGTGGTGAAAGGTTTTAGTGAATTTTTATGGAAATAGAGGCTAGTGTAAATTAATTTTCCTAGCCTACCACAGCATACAAAGCTACAGGAATAACCTGGTGTAACTTCTGGAAGTGTTCCTTTCACATGAATTTGGGAAACATGTTGCTTTATGTGAACATATATTATGGAGTAGAATGTAATTGACATTTTCAAAAAATAAAACATGAGGCATCAAGGAAATTTCTAGTTTCTACTTTGGGGTGAATATCAAAAACCCTTGAGTAGGCATTTGCTCTACTCTTGGGGGTAGTTTAAGAAAAGATGGTTGAAGAGTTCTGAGCTCCAACTTCCTAAATTAAGGAAGGCCACGCACAATGAGGTCCTCATACAAAAATGGTGGGTTTCGAGAACCTACCTGTATATTATTTAATTTTCACAGCTCAACATTGAGGGTGAGGCAGTGGAGAGGTGGGGAAGTCATGGGTGTGATGGGAGGGAAAAGAACGGACGAGTGATGTAATTCTTGCTGGAATGCTTGGGTTTCTTTTTATAAGATGATTGGCCACTTTTGAGATATATATTTCAATTATTCTTGGGGGCCTCCCTGGTGGCACAGCAGGTTGAGCGCCATGCTGTGAAGCTGTCTGCAGCCTCAGCAGCACCGGTTCGATTCCCGGCTGGCCAGAGAAAATCCCACATGGCGAGGCAGACCTCCCCTGCCTCGCCCACTGCTCCCCTTAGCAGTGCCCTTGGTCTGTCTGCTTGTTCTGCTCCCCGCTCTGTCTGTGGTGAATCCTCTCACCCTCCTGTGACTCTGGCCTGTTCCCCAGCTCTTATATAAATAAAAATAAATCTTGAAAAAAAAATCCTTGGCTTCATTGAAGTCAATGGCTTTTCTCTTCTATGTTGTTATTTTATAAGCCAATAAGTAAACCTGTTTTCAATGACATTCATGTTAATGGTACTATGACTTACATTAAGTAGGAGATTAAAAATTTTCAACAATCTGGTGAAGGTAGCCTTTTTTAATGCTAAGTTCATTATCTTTCCTGTTTCCTGAAAGACTGGGAAAGATCCAGAAAGTTCCTTTCCCCAAAAGAATGGGTTAGTACTGTCCTAACCCATTGACCCACTTTGTTAAACTTTATAGTGGGCATTATTGGATCAAGTTACAGGATAGGACTTAATGGTCAATTATGCCATGATTTTAGGGGGAGGAGAGAATGACTGGAAAGGTAAAAAGATACCCTAACCCTTAGCTTTTAAAGACTTATGAAATTGTAGTTGCTTTGTGACATTTGATCGATCACGTTTCTTCCATTCTGATAACAATCTCTCTCACCTTTGCCTAAGAAGCTAGTTAATGGCAAAAACATTGTTCTGTATGTATTTGAGAGGGATCGACCAGTTTTATAGGTTGGGGGACAGTGAGGGTACCCTTCTGTCTTTGAGTTGATTTGCTAAGATTTTCATCAGTTTGCTAAATCAAGACATCTGAAGAAGTAAAATCTTAAGACATAAGAGTGTTATAGTCACAAAAGGGCATGGAACAGGCTTCAGAGAGAATGACCGAGTTACATATTTAGAGGATGAGAACTAAATTAGAGAAATATGAAAATGAGAAACAGAGAAGCCAAAATGGCCCCATGCATTAATGAATGGCCTGAGGGAACATCTGTGCTTGTCTGCTTCTTGGCTTACAAACTGAATTCAGGCACATTTTCATCACAATGGCTGTATTTGAATAGTAGCTAAGGTCATTGGATTAAGGGTTTTTCCCTGTCACTGCATTGGGACTTTGGTTTGGTATCTTTATTTTTGGTCTGTAAAGTCTTTTGTTCAATGCAAAGTTGATCTCTCCCCAAGTCAGGCCTTAGTGGAGGTGGATCAGCTTCATGTTTCCAATTAATCCTTCCCCTATTAGGACAGGAACTCCAATCCCTCTCTCTTTCAGGCTGCAACTCAGGGATATACTCCAGCCAGTACTGGATCAGTGCTTTTGTGTGGCTAACATGACATTTAGCTTTGTTGGGATCATGCTAGCAGACCCCCTGCCTATCCCTGGCTCTTAACCATTTAGCATTCAGCCTCCTGGCATTTTCGCAAATGGAGTAATATTTGTGTAAACACTTTGAAAAGCATTATATGCTGCTTGTTAATTGAATGCAATTGATTATAATTGTTTCAAACTCCTGGACAGTAAATATTCTATACAGATAGTTGACTTGTATTTTGGAGTAATTTTCAAAATCCTCTATATTGAAGATCTAAAAGAAGCTAAGGCCAAGTTCAAAAATCTTCAGCCTTGCAGCTCTAGTCTTTATTCCGACTTTCTGGCACTTTCATACTAACACCTTTTTACTTCATCTCTACATTGAATAATCTCTTGTCTGTTCTGTGGAAAGGGGAGGACACCTTTGTCCCTCTGGGGAGACACACACGCATATCTGAGCTGTGACGCTCCCAGCAGGCTGCTTCTCACTTATTTAGGAAATTTAGGGAGGCCTGGCTTGTCCTGGGTTCAGATCTACTCAGCCAATACTTTCTGTACTTTCATGCAGATTTTCTTGTTGGCTTACTCTTACCTTGCTTTTTGGTTGTCTGCTCTACTTAGAGATAGTCTACTTTTTTGACTTTCTGAAAAATGCTTTAGGACATTACTACTTGGAATTGTTGCAGCAGTGCCTACCCCCTCAGCTATGTAGGCCATGTCCCTACTGGTTGGCCCAAGACAGGGTACATATCCTATTATGCTTTATCCTCAGGATTAGAGGTCTTATAATAGCAATTCTATCTTCTTCCAAACATTGGGAATCTTTGATGTCCAGCATGAAATATTACAATCCATTAAGTCATAGAAGAGCATAGACAGTAATTGATTGGAAGTATTACCAAGTAGTTGATAGATGATAAACAGTTGTGACATGATGTAGTGAGTGTAACTGGATTCATACTGACTGGATTCATATATAGAATCCGCTTTGGTGATATTAATCAGTAATAACTACCTTCATTTATTAAAATGCTTTATATAGGTTTCTTCTAATCTAGGCATCATAATGGTGAGCATTAGTTATCCCCATTTTACAGATGAAAGAATTGAGACACTCACCCAGAATAAGTTGCAGAATTCATGTCGTTATTTGTGTCTTGTACTTGACTTTAAGACAAAGCTTTTCATTATGCTATGTTGTTGTACACTTACACAAAAAGAATCCTGGAGGTAATCACTAGTAACCCACTCTCAGCAGCAAGCATCCTCTTTTTTTTTTTTTTAAAGATTTATTTATTTATGCATACATAGGCCAAAGATGTGGTGGGGGAGAGGGGACTGAGGGTGAGAGGATTTACCAGAGACAGAGTGGGGATCAGAACAGGCAGACTGACTGAAATACACTGCTGAGGGGAGCAGCGGGTGAGCCAGGAGAGGTCTGCTGAGCCATATAGGTTGCTCCCTGGCCGGCCGGGGATCAAACTTATGCTTCTGAGGCTGTGGATTGCTTCATAGTGCTGTGCTTAACTCCTTGCGCCACCAGGGAGGCCCAGCAAGCATCCTCTTGAATGTGCACTACACTGTTCACTGAATGATGGAGTGATTCCTTTCTTGCTGTGTGCCAGGCACTGAAATGGACTGTGTAGTTTTAAAAGTGAGTAAACTTGGCTCTTGCCTCTCACAATCACAGTCTATTGGGAAAATCTTTTGTTTGATGTCACAATTTAGTGTCTGGAGTCGGAAGCTCTTAAAACAGTGTTATTCCAAATCTTTTCCCTACCTCTGATTATAGAGAATGCTTCTTGCCCCAAAATAACTTGAATTGGGGGATGGCATGGGGCTATTATGGGTCTCAATATGGGGATTTTTTAAAACTTATCTTGTTACTGGAGCTGTTTCTGACTCATTGCATTGAAGTCAGATTCCATAAAGGAAGCTAAGATAGCATGATACTATTTCACATTTTTATGACACTCAAAATCTATAAAATATTTTCCAGGTACACTGTTTAATTTGACTCCTATGAGGGCAGATATTTGTCCCTGTTCCACAGAAATGACTCTCAAAGGCACTCAAAAGTGCGTGATGAGCTGGATGTGACCCTGTCTTCTCCCCCAATCATGACACATCACCCTTTGAGTGGGAGGAAGAGCTGTTGCTGGTAGAAAGAAGATTTCTGAAAATAGAGGTGCATTGACTAGAAGGAAATGTGATTATAAATATCCTGACTTGTTTGTGGGAAAGCTGAGGACACAGAGTGTGTCTTCAGTATGACAAATGACTGAGAGAGTCGAGAAATTTAGCAGAGGAAAGCTGAGGCCTCGGTCAACTTGGGTGACTATAAACTACCACAGAAGGCTTTTTTCTCAGTGTCCTTGAGACTGATAAATCTAATATCAATATGCTAACTGATTCAGTCCCTGGTAAGAACTCTCTTCCTGGCTTGTAACCTTCTTGCTGTGTCCTCAGGGAAGAGAGGGAGCACGTACTCTGTGGAGTCCCTTCCCTCCTGCCTCATCCAAACCCAATCACCTGTCAAACCGCATCTCCAAACACCATCTCATGGGAGTTAGGACTTCAAGCTATGGATTTGGGGGAGCATAGTTCAGTCCCTAACAGTGGGCATGAGGTTAGAATTTACAGAGACTCACTTTAGGACACAGGACACTGTGTGCACACATAAGAGTGGATGGGAAAGGCAGTGAATGTGGTTGAGAAAATAACTTCTCTTTGGTTGTCTACTTTGAGAACAAGAGATGGGTGGGATATAGGGATGCTCAGTGCACCTCAGCTTTTCTCTCAACAACTCACTGTGGGATCACCAGATCCCTGAGGAAAAGGGATGCTGTGATCCATGCTAGACAGTGTTTAGATGCAGGAGGTCACCATACAGAGGTATGAAGTCGGTTTTTTTTTTTTTTTTTTTTGAGACTCTACAAAGGTATTTAATAGCTATTTTCTTGAAATCCTTTAGGTCCAAATATGACCTCTGTCTGTGAAAATAAGGATATCTTTGGATGTAGGACTTCACCAGAAAGAATAATCCATGCACATTGGCTCTGGTGTGTGATAAAAAGTGTATGGTCTGCGTTCTTTCAAGATACCCTCGCGATCTAGGTATAGCCTCATGTAAGGTCCTTTCTTCGTATGTTAGGAGGATTCAGTGATAACTATAAAAACACTTTTTCACAGTAATTATAATCAGAGTTCTGAATACATTTATTCGTCTGTAGCTTTTCAGTTTTACACTTAAATAGATGCCATCAGAAGTATTTTGAGGGCTGATTTAGCTTGAAGAGTTCCCCTTTAAAAACCATTCTTGTGTTTCTAGCATTTTCAGCATCAAGTCGTTTGGTCATAAATGACTATGGTGAGCGAGCAGATTAATTCAGAGCTCTTCACTATGTGAAGATAGCAGTGTGATTTCTTCCTCGCAACTCTAGAAGCATACATTTTCAAAATAAATAGCCTCACACTTGCTCTTTCGGCATACTGGAAAGTACTCAATCACAGTTACTCAAGAATTAAGGCTCACTGCATTAGTGGGTACAGAGAATTAAGGGCAGGCAGGGCAGCCTCACGAAGAAGGGGTTAGAGCCAAGTTTGGTCCCAACATTATGGGAGCGGCCAGGGGACTGCAGACCCAGCAGAGCCTTAGGAGTCGCTTTTTTTGGATGCGGCATTACTTGAACATCAGAGGGTATTATACACAAATCTGAGGAAGATTAAGGGATCTGGGTTGCACTGTACCGTGAGAGAAGATGAGATTAGTTTTCCCCAACTAGAAAGACTGGATACATTTTAAAAAGTATTTTAACCAGAGGGATTTCTAAGTTCTGCTGGAATCTATTACCATCTATTAGCTCCTGGGGCTTTGAAGCACTGACTGCCAGAGGTAGGGCAGTAACAGGGTGATTTGCTTTCCTTTGTGGCAGGGTTTGAATACCAAGGTGCCAGATGAGACTGAAAGGCTTTTCCAGACCTGATGATGGAGGTGGGGAGATACTCCACAAAGCATGCTTACAAATTGGGTGACTTGACAGGCTAGAATAAAAAGTGTGCTAATCAGCTTACACTGTCACGTTTCTATCAGGGTGACAAGAATACTTCAGCCCTTCTGTTTGCAAAGTCAGAAGCAAATGTGTTTCGCTTCAGTTTTTAATTTGCAATGATGTCATCTCTTCTCACTCTATAGTTTATGAAGGAAATCAGCCAATATTCTTTTCCTTCTGAGTGAAGGTAGTTTTCAAGTCATTAGGATTCTATGTGCTTTCCACTATGCTTCCGTGGGATTATGCTTGTGCTACAACTGGGCAGTTATCAATAAGTGATCTCTACATTTTGAAAATAATGATAATAGCAGTAGTCAGTGTTCTATGTGTCAGGCATAGGTGAGGGACTTTTATTTTCCACCTTGTTTAAAGTTCACAAAGAAGAATATGAAGAGCCTCTGACTTCGCATCCATTTGAAATATATTTTAAAACTAAATTTAGATACATAAACTTGTATTTTATAACTCTGAACCTTTTTCTGAGAAAGTATTTCCTGATTATATAAAATTAAAAAATCATGTGAGTTTAACTCCTTTGTAATAACTATGAATAATTGGTGCACACCCTCCCCACCCCTCCCCAATTCTCCCCTCCTCCCCTTTTGCTCCCCTCCCATCTGCTCTCCCCCAACACACACATGTGTGTAAATAACTTTTGACAAATTAAACCACATTATACATTATGTATTTCTTGTGGACACCTTTTAAAAATTACATTCTTTGTTCTTTCCCTCCCTTCACATCCACGACTCCTCCCTTAACTGTCAACCAGTGTCGAACAATCTAGTTTATGTATCTCTACATTTCTCTCCATATTTATGTTGCCTTCTATGAATGTACACATTTTGTTTGGTTTTGTACAAAAAGGCATTCTCCAAAGCAGTGTTAGTCATATGCTTAGGATCTCTTTTGGCTACTATTCTAAATGGTAGTCAAGACATTCCCCAAATGGGAAGGATTATAATAAAAATGTTCTCTGCATATCACTTTCCTGACTCAGGAGTATATCATGGACTTCCCAGCTTGAGACAGATAGAGCTAACTCACCCTCTTTAATGACCTCACAGTAGGATGTGGGACAGGGGCCTGCAAACTAGTTCTTTTTGTCCATGTGAATAGTCAGTTGTGCATGTGCCACTAATCAATAAGGTGTTCTCTCCACAATGGATCGCAGTATTTTCTTGTTCCTATAGAAGCTTCTATGGAAATTGCCAGTGATAATGTGGGGTTTATTTCAGAAATGATACTGGCATTCATTTCTGAACCCTTCTGTCTATTTATTTATTTCCCTGTCATGTTTTGAGTCTAGTGAATTTAATACTGGTACAGCCCTTACCTCATTATTTTTCAAAAATTTCTTGCCAGTTTATGGACATTTAATCTGTGTAAGCATATATTAAATTGGCATTTCATTAACTGTACCTGTGAATTTATGTACTTATCTCTAATTTTTCTTTTCATTTTTGATGCCCTTATCATGGCATTACGTATTTTAAAATTTCCATGGCAAATGAAAAGAAAGGCTCAAAACTTTTCCAGCCTCATCAAACTCTTTCATTGTTTCTAAGTAGTTTTTATTCTTAAATAGGAGTTGGAATTTCTAGCAATATAAACATGTCATCAGCAAAGTGGGAAAATTTTTATCTTCCCACTCACTTGTGTTATACTTGATTTCCTTTTCCTCGCCTCATGCAAATTGTAATGGCAATTGCATGATCCCATCTCATTCCTCGCATTTGATTGTTTGGAATGATATTTTTACTTTCAAAAAGCTACCTTATATTTATATTTTACTTAGATTGCTTTAAAAATGACTGTTGAATTTTACTAAACACTTTTTTTTTAGAACCTATTGATGCAAGCAACCACTTTTCCCTCCTTGCATTTGTTACTATCATGAATGATAATAGTGGATTGGATCGTACGGAAATTGCCTTTCAGATTAAATGGTGCTTGATCATTGGCAATATTTATTTCATCTGCTTTAGGATTTTATTAGCTAATATTTTATTTAGAAATTTTGCAATATTTTATTTAGCATTTTTTGCAGATATTTGTAAGTGGGTTGTTCTGTAGCTTTCTTTTACTATACCGCTTTTATCAGTTTTGGTTTTAAGGCTAAACCAGTTTCACAAAATGGATTTAGGGACTTTTTCTAGGTTTCCATAGTCTTGAATAATTTAAACGACGTATTTGTATTTTTTATAAGTTATATGGAACTCACTGTAAAATAATCTGTTTCTGGTTTTTTTTTAGTGATAAAAATTTAACGGTTTTCCCAATCTCTCCTATGGTAATTGGTCTATTCAATTTCCTGTGTTCATCAGTTTGGTTATTTATATCTTGCAGAAATTCATACCAATAACTTTAGAATGCTTTTCTTTCTTTTGCACCTGCCTCCAGCATTGTTCCTTCCTAACTCCTGTTTTCTTTAGTCATTGACTCTTACTATACTTTTGCAGTTGGTCTCTTATTTTAGAAATCTTTTAACATTTAATTTACACGTTACTATGGTATTTAAGGTATCCATTTAGATTTCACGATCTATTTGTAAGATGTACTTATCCCCACTGCTTTGTTCTCCTTTCCCTGTCCTGCGGTCTCTGCCCTGATGCTTTGTCACTTTCTCAATATTTTTATTTATGAATCAGGATGTATATTTATTTTTAAATCTTTGCATTTCTCCAAGGATTTTTTTCCTAACTGTTGGAAGTTAATAATGAAATATTTTGCAAAGTTATTTAGCTTCTCTGGACCTCAGTCTCATTATCTGTAAAATAAGGATACAAATAGTAGCTTGTTCACATGAATGTTGTGAAGACAAAATGAGTGAGTACAGCATTCTGTCTATCTGCTGCTAATGAACTACCCCAAAGCAATGTTGTAAATAGCAGTGTATTATTATGGTTCTCCGGGTAGGTTGGACTTTGCTGGGCACATCTTATTTAGGCCTGTCCTGTGGTTACATCCAGAGAGCATCAGGGGTTGAACTCATCTGAAAGAACTGCTGGGCCAGATGTCCAGAATGGCTTTCTAGTTCACATGCCTCAGTTTCTTTCCACATGGCCTTCCATCGGAGTAGCCTGGATTCCTTACAGGGAACTCAGGGCTCTCAGAGGCAGAGAAGTGCCAGTCTTCATAATGTCTCAACTTAAAACTGGTACAGTAACACTTCTACCTGATTAATAAAGCACCAAGAGTATTAATGATAACTGTGACTTTCTTATTGATAGAAATAAAAAAAAATACTTGTTGTAACATTAGAGTGTGCAGATATCTTGAAATATCATTTTAGGCTCATCATTGTTTGAAATTATAATCACTATTAGCAACACTTGAGCTTGATCCTTAATGTTGAATAAAGAAGCACATATTTGCTATGTCATGAGTTTGTGTATTTTAGTATTTTGACATTGGTATTTAAAGATAATTTGTTTCCTTTGTAATCCTATGTATTTCACTTTATGCATTTAAAATATTATTTTGGAAAAGGGCTCATAGGTTTCTGTAGACTGTTGAAGGGATCCATGTCTCAAAAAAGGTCAAGGGTCTGTGGGATAGAGGCATTAATGAGGTGAACTACAGACCTGGAAGATGGTGGGGGAAAAAATGTTTTCAAATACAGAGAATAAATACGTGAATGAATGAGTGATGAATGAATGAAAGGTCAAAGTCACTGGAGGAACATGAAGAGACTTGGAGGACAGTGTAATACTTCCAAAATAGGCAGGATGGAATCTTTCATCATAAAAGGACAAAACTTCCCAATAAAGAGCGGTTGATAATATTCTGTCATGGCTTTTAGCTTTTGTTGTTGCTTCATTAACATGACCTTTTATTTATTTTTTTAAAGATTTATTTATTTACACATACAAGAACTGGGTTACAGGCATGGAGGGTGAGAAGATTCACCAGAGACAGAGTGGGGAACAGAACAGGCAGACTGACTGAAATACACTGCTGAGGGGAGCAGTGGGCGGGCGAAACAGGAGAGGTCTGCTGCACCATGTGGGTAGCTCACAGGCCGGGGATCGAACTCATGCTGCAGAGGATGCAGATAGCTTCATAGGTTGTGTCTTAACCCCTTGCACCACCAGGGAGGCCCTTAACGTGACCTTTTAAAGAAAAACACAACCATGGCAAAGCTTTGCTGGACCATGGTTTCTTGTTTTCAAGTTTTATTTGATTGATCCACAACCTTTCCTTTCCACCTCCCTTCCCGACTCTCAGAATACTGATAGAGGTCACACCACTGCCTGTTTGCCCGATGGAGAAGCCAGTGTGATTGTCTGAGGGATCAGGTAGTCAAAGCCAGAGCCAGGACTGGGGCATCCCTGCCAAGGTCCTCGGGTTCCCAGGCGCTTCCGCTGAAGACTTCCCTGGTGCTAGAACATGGCCTAACGCAGTTATACCCGAAAGAACATACAGCATCGCCACCTCTACCTGAGCACATCTTACTCTTATTACACCCTGAGGGGTTGACTGGCTCTTACCATTTGTACCGGGGTAACAAACAGGTGTTAAAACTCTTGTGTGGTTTACTGCTATTGTGAATCTCAAACCCAGTTTATGTAATAAGCTGAGAATAATATCAGTGCATGAGTGTACTGATTGTAAGGAAACAAAAGGCTGCTCTGTGTGTGTGTGTGTGTGTGTGTGTGTGTGTGAGAGAGAGAGAGAGAGAGAGAGAGAGAGAGAGAGAGAAGAGAGAGATTGGTGTGTGAGAGTTTGGAGTTCTCTTTCTGGAGGAGGAGAAATTCTTGTTTAAACAAATTTTATGCAAGCTCTGGAATTATATCTTTATGTTAATGTTTTTGGAGGAAACAAATGTTACTGACCATTTCAATCTTATTAGCGCTTATTCAAATATCATATTTGAGCTTTCTGGTCATACGGTTGCTAATAGTGTCAGGATATCCTTAATTTCACTTTCTGATAAAAGGGAAGAATTCAGAGTTTGCTTTTGGATATTAGTATTTGTGCTAAAACTTGGCCTTCACCTGAATATTAATACAAACAAATACATAGTAATGAGTAAATAGTGCTATTTTTGTTCATGGCATGGGTTTCTGTTTGTGAACATCTGGATGCATATTCACTCCACACTTCAGCCCCTCCCTGGGGCTTCACTAACCAGAGATTTACTTTTCTCAATAACAAGACTAGAAATTTATTATTTTGGGGAAGGGCCCATAGGTTTCACTAGACTGCTGAAGGGACACATGTCTCAAGAAAGGTCAAAGCCTGTGGGGTAGAGGGGCAGTCAGGGCTGAGATGACAGTCCCAGAGACTGGTCTTGTTCCATCCATCCATGCCTCATTCTCCCCAAAATGAGAGCTATAGCACTGGGCTTTTTGTCTATATTTCAGGCAGCAAGAAGGGTCAAGGGCAAAGAAGGAAAAGCAAAAGCAAATGTGAGCTGATTTTTTTCTTCTAGGCTTTCCTAGAAGCCCCCCTGTGGCTTTCACTTACATCTCATTCATGGGGAATGTGTCAGATGATCACCAGGGCGGGAGGGAATTCTGGGAAGTGTATTTTGAGTTAGGCAGATGATGGTCTGAACAAAATTGAACTGCTATTTAGAGTGAAGAGGAAGTGATTGGATTCTGGAGATGCATCAGCAGTCTAGCTGCTAGGATGCTTCCCTTTACCTCTCTGACTTCATTCCAGCTGGTTCCTGTTCATCTGCCCAGTGTCAGTCTGTGACTTCTCCTCCAGGAAACTCCTCTGGAAGACTTGAGAGGGATTAAGTGTCCATTTTTTCAAGCATTGATGATACCCATTAGCCATAAGTTAACATAACACCTATCTTACCCACATTACCTGAAACTATGTTTTATATAAATGCCTCCTCATTACACTTGTCAGTGCTATCAGAGCAGGGTTTGTGTCCAACTTTTACTCCCAGCTCCTAAAACAATACTTGGTACATGGTAGGTTCTTAGTTAAAATTTGGTTAAACTGGATTGCTGAAAACTAAATTGACTGAAATTCAGGGATCTCAGAGCTCTCTTAATTTTTCTAAAATTCTTTTCTTAACCTTCTTTTGAGATATAATGTATACATTTATAAGTACATGTGTTGGATGCATTATTTTAAAGATTTATTTATTTATGCATACAAGAACTGGGGTACAGGCCAGAGGTGTGGATTGAGAGGATTCACCAAAGACAGAGTGGGAAACGAAACAGGCCAATTGACGGAAATACACTGCTGAGGAGAGCAGTGGACGAGTCAGGAGAGGTCTGCTGTGCCATGTGGTTCACCTCCCTGCCAGGGGATCGAACTCATGTTGCAGTGCTGCCAATAGCTTCATAGTGCTGTACTTAACCCCTTGCGCCACCAGGGAGACCCCTGTGTTGGACACATTTTTAATCTTGTAAAAGACAGTAGTTGTTGGTGCCAGTATGTGTGTGTGTGTGTGTGTGTGCACGCGCACGCACATGTGTGTGTGATCTGTATCTGGTTGCAACTGTTAAATATACCGGTTATTTCCAGTGGCACCAAGTACTCCAACAGAAGTAAAACCCAGCAGAGCTTAGAGAAGTTGTCCTGGACATAGCATTTCAGCGCTGTGTGGAAAGTGCAGCTTACTCCTCCTCCCCTCAAGATGTTAGAAGACAAATGAGGTTGTTTATCTGAAAAGTGTTTTGAACTCTTACCTCTCCAGAAGAAAGGTCCTACATTAATTCCTGGTACAGTTAATCCTCTATTCCACATGTCAATAAAGGGGGGGGAAAGAGTGCAGATTGTCTAAAAGGTCATTGATTCTTGATTTTGGAATTGAGTTATAATGTATTTTGGATGTTGGCAGGAGACCAGCCTCCGGTGTAGTTATGATGAGACTATTGTTAATGTGAGTCAGTATTTCATGAATTTGCTTTATCAGCTCCTGTCTCAACCCTATCAGGGACAAGTGATGTGGAAAGCATTTATCTTGAGAAGAGCCGAGGCATGCGCAATACATTTATATCTATGGCTGTTCTCAAGTTCCATCTTTGTTTCTTAGGTCTTAAGAAAGCCATATATTTGGCCCTCTGTAGCTTCATAAATGCTTTCACTGGGTTACAGATCAGAGTTTTAGTGAAATGGTTATGTGAAAACTATCTCCAGATTGTTAACAGAACTATGATGATGTCATTGATCATTAAAAGTTAGTGAGTAACTATGGAGAGCTGTGTGGAGATTTCTGCACCTACTAAACATAGAGCTTCCATATGATCCAGCAATTCCACTCCTAGGTATTTACCCAAAGGACACAGAAACATCAATTCCAAAGAACACCTGCACCCCTATGTTTATAGCAGCTCTATTTACAATAGCTAAGCTTTGGAAACAGCCCAAATGCCCAAAAATAGATGACTGGATCAAGAAGATGTGGTACATATACACCCTAGAATATTACTCAGCATTCAAAAAAGATAAACACATGCATTTTGCAGCAACATGGATGGCGCTGGAAGGGATCATGCTCAGCGAAATAAGCCAGAAAGAAAAAGAAAAATACCGGATGGTCTCACTCATAGCAGGAATCTAGAAAACTTAAATAAGGGACTAGGAAAATGAATAACTATAAGAAAGTGAAAATCAAAATCAACAAAAAACTATGAACCAGAGACACTCTATGGGGGGTAGAGGGTGGGCGGGGAGGGATTGGGGTCAAAATAAGGGGGTTGCAATTGTATGGGGATTACAAAAATAAAATTTATTATAAAAAACAAAACAAAACAAAAAAAATTGTAATCCAGGTGACACATAGAGCTAAATTAAGTGCAAAAATAATAAAGATAATCACTTCTTCCTAAAAAAAAAAAAAAAAAAAAGTTAGCGAGTAAGTGGCTGGTCTAAGATCCCAGTGACCTAACGTGTAGTTTTAGACCAGCAGTATCAGCATCACCCAAAAACCAGACAGAAATGCAGTCAGAGGCCAGCTCCAAACCTACCTAATCAGAAAATTTAAGAGGCCCACCCATCTATATTTGCACAGGACCTCTGGGTATCCTAACACAAGGTCATAGTTGAATGCCTAAGAGTATAAAACCAAGATATTTTCAATGTTCCTTGCATCATGCCTCTCAGAACTCAGTACCAGGTGATAGAGTCTCCTTTGAATAACCGGCATGTTTGGATCTTTTCCAGACAATAGGAGTGATGTCACCTATCATGTTGCTGTTCCTGCCTTTTTCTTCAGTAAACTTAGAACTGTGCTTACTGCTCACACCTAAACCATACATTTGCCAGAGCTGTTCATTTCTCCTACCTTTCAATGAATTTTAGTTGCTTTTTTTTAAAAAACAGCCGTACTATGCATCTTTTATTACATGCCTGCTCAAATCGATTTTGCTAGTAAGTGGGTTGGCATTGTAGGTGGGATGTAATTCGAAATAAATTGATGCACTCACATAGTGATTGACAGTGGAAATATTTGACTAAGAAAAGAACCAGATCATAAGAAAGCTAGTATGGAATTAAACATATCTTGCACAAAATACCATGCATGTCCTTGAATACTTTTACATGGTTAGAAAATGCAAACATTATATAGAAAGAGAAAATGAAAACAGAAACTTCCTTACTCCCCTTGTTGAATACCCTCTCCCCAAAGTTAGTCATTGACATTTTCTTGGGTATCTTTTCAGAAAATGAAGATTATTCATGGAGTCTATATGCATAAATACATATACATATAAACAAACAACAGGGTATATTTTCATGTGCATCTTGCTGTTTTTTCTTTGTAGCATATCTTATTGATCTTCTTTTTAAAAGCTTTATGTGAACCCACCTCTTACTACTAGAAATGTAGATGATCACAAACACTCTCACTTATACTATGTTGGTATATTTTTGAAATATATCTGCTAGAAAAATTGTTATAAATGCAATTTCTTGTATGTGCATTTTTTATGACTTAAAAAATTTTATTTATTTTTAACTGAGGTAACATTGGGCTACCCCCATCAGACATCATATCACAGTGCACCCACCACCAGCTCACCATTATTCCACAATCATAGGTCATTGAACTTCCTTCCCTCTTTATTCTTAATTCTCCTCCACCCACTCTCCCTTGTGTTTCAGTTCTGTAGTCAGCTATCAAGTGTTAGTTTTTCAGCTTATCACTATCTGACAATTAATTTAGTTTATATTCCACAGATTAGTGCCACAATCCAGTATTTATATTCCTCCTTCTGACTTATTTTATTTAGTATTATCCTTTCAGACTCCATCCATGTTGCTGCAAATGGCATGAGTTTATCTTGTTTGATTGCTGGGCAGTATTCCATTGTGTAAATAGACCACATCTTCTTTATCCACTCAACTCTTCTGGGTCACTCATGTTGTTTCCATAGTTTAGCTATAGTGAATAGCACTATAGTAAATAGTTATATTCACCAGAGACAGAGTGGGGAACAGAACAGGCAGACTGGCTGAAACACACTGCTGAGGGGAGCAGCGGGCGTGACAGGAGAGGTCTGCTGTGCCATGTGGGCATCTCTGCTGCCAGCCAGGGATTGAACTTGTGCTTCAGAGGCTATGGATAGCTTCACAGCGCTGAGCTCAATGGCCTTCACCACCAGGGAGGCCCAGAAATAAACTAATGTGCTTCTTAAATGAGATAGTCTGTTTACCACATACTCATTACCTTAGGGTATTATCAAGGGAAAACATTTTTGCCACTTTTATGGGTGAACAAATGATACTGTTTTGAGTCATTGTTTTAATTTACCTTTAACTCTGAAAAGATTGAACATAAAAAAAAAAGATATAGTAACTGATTTTATTTCCTTTCTTGTCAACTATTGTTTAGAGATGACACCCATGTTTTTCTTGACCTGATCCTCATATTTCTTCACCTCAAAATCCTTAAAATCACCAAAGAAGCTGAAGGTTGTTTTTTTTTTTTTTAATACAAATTTTTCTGATATTACCTTCAACTTTCTGGGTCTGTTTCTTTAATAGTCTAGTTTCTAAGATACTAGTTTGTAAGTCAGGATGGGGCTGGAGTCTGTAAAGACAACAGTCAAAGTATCCAGAAGAGTGACACCAGCAGTATCTCTGCTGTGTTCTCCAGCTATCTGGAAATAAGTATTCGATGCTGCATTGTGGACACTATTATATTGGAAGCAAAAATACTGTCAGCTTTTCCTTTTTTTAACCAAGATATCATATGCAAAAAAGGCATGTCATATTAGGATTCAAAGTGTCTTTTGTGATGGAAATGAAAATGAAAGATAGAGAATTTCTATTTGTGAATTTTGTGCCAATTAGGTTTCTTCTTTCATAACCATTAATTCAACATGCTTCCTGTGCTGGCTTTTGAGCCAATAAACCTTGAGCTGTATTTTAAGACCAATTACAGTGGCAATGTTTTGCTAGGCTTCTGGTATTTTTAATTCCCCTGCATTCTTTTGTTTTTGATGATGTTATACTCATCGCAGCAAACCTCTTTATGGCTTGCATCCCTTCTCCTTGGCTTTATGGAGTGTTTGCTTATCATTAAGCATCATCCAGCAATTGACATTATCATCACATAAACCAAATTGAGGATTCTTCAGCTGGGTTGTCCAGATATCCCACAGGATTTAGTAATTCTAAACCCAGCATGCTGTTAAGGTAGACTTTCCTTGACCATGCCAGACAGGCTAGGAGAAAAAGAAAGTCAAGTTTGTGAGTTACTACCTTCTGGTTGGTCACATTGTACTGTAATGTGTGTGTGTGTGTGTGTATTCATTGTAGGTAAAGAAAAATGAAAGTTGATTGGAAATAAAAAGGAATTAGAAAGAAAAAAGAATTTAAGCTTTCTACTGTATTATAGACTTCCAAAACCAGTTTCTTTTTTTTTTAAGATTTATTTTATTTATACAAGATCTGGGGTACAGGCCAGAGGCACAGGAGGGTGAGAGAATTCACCAGAGATAGAGCAGGGAGCAGAACAGGCAGATGGACCGAAAACACTACTGGGGGGAGCAGCTGGTGAGACAGGAGAGGTCTGCTGCGCCATGTGGGTAGCTTTCTGGCTGTCTGGGAATCAAACCCGCACTGCAGAGGCTGTGTCAACTTCACAGCGCTGCGCTCAACCCGCTGTGCCACCGGGGAGGCCCCCAACAGTTTCTATGGCCCAAATTCTTACAGTTATTCATGCCCACTTATTTTATTCTCCTTTCCCACATGATTTCTCTGAGTTATGCACTTTCCATTTGTTCTTGAAACCAGTTAACTGTTAATATATTCCCTGGCGTTAGAGCTTCCCTTGGGAATTTACCAATTGATTGGCCTTTTAATCCAGTTGTTAGAATTCTCCCAGTACTCACTGATTCAGAGGAGTTTCAATTTGTGTGCTTTAATGTGTTGGCCATGGTCATTAGGAAAATGAAGCTGACATATTTGCCTGTGGAGCTGGCGCTGTACCAGTCAAATGATTTGCAATGTGACTGTGGACTGAGGGGTGGCTGGTGGTGCGGGAATCATGGGGTCGGTAGTTGGAGAAGGGAAGAGGTATTTGGAAACATTTGGCAAGTCCTCTCTAGTTCTGGACTCCGCATATGCCACGCCTTGCAGCCTGAGAGCGCTCTTTAGAACAGGTCTGTGCAGCTAAGTAGAAGTTAGGAGCGAGGCCAGGGCGGGACCCGTTGCCCTGTTACTCTGTAGGGATGTGTCTTTTGCACTCCCACTACCTATGGCCAGGTTTCCCTAGGACTACTTGGTTTTGTATTTGTGTATTTTTTTTTTGAAAGATTTATTTATTTACACAAGAACTGCGGTGAAAGGATTCACCAAAGACGCGGGAGGGTGAAAGGATTCTCCAGAGACAGAGCAGGGAACAGAACAGGCAGACTGACTAAAATGCACTGCTGAGGGGAGCAGCGGGCGAGACAGGAGAAGTCTGCTGCACCATGTGGGTATCTCTCTGGCCAGCCAGAATCAAACCCACACTGCAGAGGCCGGACAGCTTCACAGCGCTGCGCTCAACCCTCTGCGCCACCTGGGAGGCCCTGTATTTGTGTATCTTTACAGATTTACATCTCAAGAAATAGGATTTAATAAAAAGTGGGACTTTAATAGATGTTCAGATAAGAAAGTTGTAATATAATTTTTGCTTCCTTTGCCCAAATTTATTTGTACTTTACACAACTCATCAGACAAAGAAATCTCAGTGTGATAATGAGATAGTTTTGAAGTGATTTTATTAAAGCATTTACTCAGACATTAACTAAATGTTTGTTATTTTTAAAATGCTCACTCTTCATATTTTCTAAATTCCCATTTACTTTCTAATTTTATAATTAAAAGATTTCTCTTTCATAAATATCTTTCAAATAGCCACATTATGATTTTAGGTATTTCTTAGAATTGTATTTTTTGGTCTTATTTTTGTTCATTTAAGATCTAGATGTTAATATTTTCTTGGTAAATGAAACTGTTAGCCTTTACTACAGAATAAATGTACTATTAAAATTTGCTTCTCAAATGATATAACATTGTATGTTTTAGATTTCTGTCTTTCTTACTAAATTATGATTTTCCTTGAGGATAAGGACACTTAGTCAAGCCTGAACCTTTCCATTTAGCTCATGTTTGACAAGATAATGAATTAGTTGCCTCTGATGAGGCTAATAGTCTAAACTAGCTTGAAGTTATGAAATGCCCATGAACTGAGAGGACAAAATCTAAAATATAATAACTTAGTTTCTTAAAAAAATGAACAGTGTAGCCTCTTCAGGGCATCACTGGTGCTGGGTCTTCCCTTTCAGCCCAAAGGACTCATGTTCAAGATCAATGAAATGTTAAAATGTGGCGGACACAAGCTTGCAGGCATCAACCATAGCAGCAGTGGGTTTATCTTCTGTGCCCTCCTATTGGGTTTGTTTGAATGTTGATTCCATTTATTACCTATAAAATTGAGCCATTTCATGGTGAGAACCTGGATTTCCGAGATTTCTTGAAAAATCAGCAGATTCCACCTCCCTGGCTGTCGCAGAAGCATTTGGCTGGAAGGAGGAGTGGCTGTTCCTTACAGGTGGACACACTCTGGGCTATCACTGTCTAGTGGATCAGACAATAGGACTGATCTGCAGAAAGAAATTTCAGGGTATATCTTGGAGGAACTGAGGCAGACTGAGTGGAAAGGTCTTAGACTGCAGTACAATTCCCAGAAAAAGTTTAACAAGGAAGATGGGGGCTCCTTGAACCAAAGTAACGTATCTGTAGAGTCACAGGTCTTCCCAGCATAAGCCTGACTTAGTATCTATGTCATGCCTAGTCATTTGCTAGCACAGCCTTTTAAAAGTGTGGCCTCATCTGAATGTGGTGATGGATTGGGTAGAGTCATAAATTAGTCATGCCACCCACAGTGAGAAATCGTGAGGCTTATTCTGTTCTCAGGACTGCACTGTTTGCCCTCTGTGCCTCCTTCCCCCACAAGTTCAAGGAGAAGCATCTCCATATTCCTATAAGTTGTTCTTCCTGACAGGGACTCAGAAGCAGAAGGTTAATGAGTTGAAATCTCCTCTTCGCTGCAGTTTATTTCGAGGCTATGACTGGTATTGTCCCTCTCCTTCCTGCACTATCCATTCTGAGTTCCTCACATCCAAGCTTGTTATCACCCTGATAACTTTGATGGTTTGCCTAGTGGTGTGATCCTGGGGCATCGCAACCTTGGCAGTCAGGTCCCTCTCAGGCTCATATGACTGCATGTGTCTCTAGTTACAGGGGCCTAAGTGGGTGCCAGGGAGCACATGGATCACCTAGGTTTTACATGGATTCCTTCCTGCCTTCATTGTGTAAAAGCAGCACTACCTCTTCTTCCAAATCGGGGCCAGTTTCCCTGCCAGTGTGGTGTTCTGTTGGTCTTGGGTACAAAAAGTCCAAGGTGACCTGATAGCAGCTGAAATTTGTAGTTCAGTAGGACGCTTGCCGTGCCTTACCTGTGTATCTGTCAAGTGAGTGTTGCCTTGACGACCAGGACCTCTGGCCTTACAAAGCCCAGAGTTGTGTGGTTGGGAAGCACAAAATACCCTCATAGGTGACAGTAAGTAACCTCGAGAGTGACAGTAAGAAGGGTCATCCCTGCTTCTACCCTTGGTTTGGGGACCCAGGTGTTCCTCCTGTTTGGGGCACAGCACCCCTTTAAGTATTGCTCTGAGCTGGTGCTTCAACTGCACCTTTACTTTTTTTAATGTATTTTCTTTTTTTAATTTAATTTAATTTTTTAATTATTTTTTTACATCATTGTTCATTTTAAAATAATATTTGCTTCCCCCCACCCTTTCAGGTGTAGTCCCCATAAAGTTTCCTTCCCCAAGGCACCCGTGCACCATCACCTCAGTTCCCTGTGCTCCTCCCTCCCTCCCTCTGATCCCTCTCCCTCCTCCCCTGCAATATGTCTCTGATTTATAATTGTCTGTTTTTGCTTTGTTGTGCTTTGTACTGTTATTATTTTTTTACACTGATGTCTTATTTGGTTCCCCTATATTCCCGCTGTAAGTGAAATCATCCAATATTTTTCTTTTTCCTTCTGGCTTATTTCACTGAGCATAATGCCTTCTTGCTCCATCCATGTTGCTGTGAATGGCATGAGTTTATCCTTTTTGATTGCTGAATGATATTCCATTGTGTATATATACCACATCTTCTTGATCCAGTCATCTATTTTTGGGCATTTGGGTTATTTCCAGTTTTTAACCTATTGTAAATAGTGCTGCAATAAACACAGGGGTACAGGTGTTCTTTTGAATCAATGTTTTTGGGTCCTTTGGGTAGATCTCTAGCTGCACCTTTAGAAGGCTGTTCTAGCATACAGTGAGGGCACCTGCTTCTGAGTGGTGCAGTGTGTGATATCACAGTGGGAACCATGTTCTTTGGCCCAATCCTGTACCTCCTTCCTGTGAAGTGGGTGCTAGTCAGATTCTATGCCTGTGGGTTAGGCATTCTGTAGCCTCTAGATAATAGTCCTGCCCGAGGCTCTGCCACATGTGAATGCCTTTATAACCGGGTAGTCCAAAAGAACCCAGCTCATATTGGGTAGTTCCAGATGCACATGAGATCCCATAAGCAAGCATTTGGTCTTTAGCAGGGCTCAGTAAAATGCCAAGGACTAAGTATACTTCTTTATTGCAGATGGCCTTGCTCCAGGGCCCACGGGCCTCGTTTCTGATTCTCCCACTGGGTCTTGCCATTACTCTGTGCCACCTTGCATGTACTGATGAAGAATTTAAATTACATTCTTTCAGCAGTGGAAACCATTCCCAGTTCTAACTGTGGAGTTATATGGTTAGTCTCCAATTTGAAGTAAAAGGGAGAAAGGTTGAAAAAAACACAAATTGTAGACCGACAGACCAGTGTAGAAGCTATTGTGATAGTCCAGGCAAAAAGTAAGGACCTGAGATAAAGTTCTAGACAAAGTCATGAGAAAGAAAATGAGACTGATTTGAAAAATATTTAGAGAGTAAGATCTATAAAACCAGGAGAAATTGCATTTCCAGAAGACAAAAAATATCCAGAACAATTCTGGGATTTTGGGTTCTGCTGAGTAACTAAAAATATTTCCATGTGTTACATTTTTGCTGTTGCATTTTACATAAAAAGTCCCAAAGGGCTATACCACTAAAAGCAAGTTGAACTGTGCTGAGCCAAAAATGTTAATGAGTTATATTTAATAAGCTGGATTTTGCGCTGAACCACAATATTAATTTTTTGTTGCATCAATTATTTCTTCCAAAAACTCTGAACAATTAAAACCAGAAATATATTGAATAAGAATATCAAATACTGTTTTCATATTTTGTTTACTTTAAGCACCAGAACCTCAAGCAACACCTCATACATATAAGATATAGTAAAGACTTATTAAATGAATTAATTCTCCCAAACAAACCAATACTTAATCTGAAGTTCATGACTTTTTTGGCCATATTTAGCATACGAGTTATTCATGGGTGGGTGTTGAACTAGCTGTGGATGTAGAGATCGGAAAATATATGCCTTGTTCAATAGTTTCCTGATAATGAAGGTGGGTTGTATTAAGTCATGGAAAACTCAGATAGTTCCTGGTTTTAATTTGACTTGATATTTTTGACTTCCTTAAATCCTATAGGATTTAAGGATTTCTTTCCCTCTTGGAATACTTACCTCATCATTTTGTGACATGGTTCCAGGGGCAGGAAACCCTGGGCCTTCTTCCTGGCCCACCCAGTGCAAGCCAGTATCCTTTCATTTCCTTTTTATCTCCCATGTATAGAAGTTTATTTCAAGGAAATAATGTAGAATAGAGCATATGATACAGTGGTGAGGATGCTACTCACTGTATTATTTAGAATACAAAAATTTGAAACCATCTGAAATTCCAGGGCAATAAGGGGGGACTTAAATTTACATATATATATATATTTGTATGTCTTGTAGACGTCTTTACTCTTTTTGCTTTTTCTTGTATTATTTTTTTTTCTTGAGGTAACATTGATATACAACAGTGTAATGAATTAGGGTTATAGATTGACACCTCTTCAGGTATGTGTTACTATACCACACCCTAGAGTCCTACACCATAGTTCACTGGGCTTGCTCACACCTTTGCTCCCCACCCTTTCTCTCCCCCTCTGGTAGCCTCAATTCTATACCTTCTGGGATCATTTCTATAGTTTGTTTCATTTTGATCTGTAAGGATAAGATTTTATAATTAAAGGAAACTGATTTAGAGACCGATTCCCAATGTGCATTAGAAATATTTCTTTCCGGAAAGACAAACATAATGGCAAATACAGATGCTAACATATCAATATTAACTCTAAATGTAAATGGACTAAACTCTTCAATAAAAAGACACAGAGCTGCAGCCTGGATTAAGAAACAAAACCCAACCTTTTGCTGTCTCCAGGAAACACATTTAGCTCCAAAGTAAAAAATAGGCTCAAAGTCAAAGGATGGAAAACAATCCTACAAGCAAATGGGCCAAAAAAGAAAGCAGGAACAGCTATACTTATATCAGATAAAACAGACTTCAAACTCAAAAAAATAAAAAGAGACCCCAATGGTCACTACATTATGATTAAAGGGGACAATACTTCAAGAAGAAATAACACTCATTAACATATACTCACCAAACAAAAGAGCACCAAAATATATCAGACAACTGTTGTCCTCTCTGAAAACAGACATCAGAGAAAACACATACGTAGTGGGAGACTTCAACACACCACTATCAACAATGGATAGATCAACAAGACAAAAAATAAGTAAAGAAACTAAAGCTCTAAATAAGGACCTAGAGCATTTGGGCTTAACAGACATCTATAGAACACTAAACCCAAAAAAAACGGAGTACACATTTTTCTCAAGCGCACACGGATCATTCTCCAGGATCGATCACATACTGGGGCACAAGACAAACATTAACAGATACACCAAGATTGAAATCATACCAACCATCTTTTCTGACCACGAAGGCATCAAACTAGAAATAAATCATAAAAAGAAGGCAAGGAACTATCCTACCTCATGGAGATTAAAAGCCACACTACTGGAAGACCACTGGGCTAACGAGGAGATCAAAGAAGAAATTAAAAAATTCTTTGAATTGAATGACAAGGAGGACACCAATATCCTAAACGTATGGGATGCAGCAAAAGCAGTAATAAGAGGAAAATATATAGCAATAGAAACTCACATCAAAAAACAAGAAAGAACTCAAAGAAACAACCTAATCTCGAAGCTCAAAGATCTAGAAAAAGAACAACAAAAAAAACCCAAAACCAGTAGAAGAAAAGAAATAATAAAAACCAAAGCAGAAATAAATGAAATTGAAACTAAAAAAAACAATCCAAAAGATCAATGAAACCAAGAGCTGGTTCTTTGAAAACAATCAATAAAATAGACAAACCCCTAGCCAGGCTCACAAAGGAAAAAAGGGAGAAAGCACAAATACACAGGATCATCAATGAAAGAGGAGAAATCACAACGGACACAGCAGAAATCAAAAGAATAATCAGTAACTACTATGAACAGTTATATGGAAACAAGTTCAACAATCTAGAGGAGATGGACAAATTCCTACAACTCTACAATCACCCAAAGCTAGATAAAGAAGAAATAGAACACCTAAACAGACCAATTACAATTAGCGAAATTGAAATGGTAATCAAAAACCTCCCCAAAAACAAAAGCCCAGGACCTGATGGATTTACAAATGAATTCTACCAAACATTCAGAGAAGAATTAGTGGCTATCCTTCACAAACTCTTCCAAAAAATTGAGAAGGAAGGGACAATACCAAACACGTTCTATGAAGCCAATATTACACTAATACCAAAACCGAATAAGCACAACACAAAAAAGGAAAACTATAGGCCAATCTCCCTAATGAACACTGATGCAAAAATCCTCAATAAAATTTTAGCTATCAGAATCCAACAATGTATCCATAAGATAATTCACCACGACCAAGTTGGATTCATTCCAGGGGCACAAGGATGGTTTAACATCCGAAAATCAATCAACGTTATCCAACACATCAACAAAAAGAAATATAAAAACGATATGATAATATCAGTAGATGCTGAGAAAGCTTTAGACAAAGTGCAACACCCATTCATGATAAAAGCCCTTGAAATTCTTGGGATACAAGGAACATACCTCAACATCATAAAGGCCATCTATGACAAGCCAACAGCCAGTATCATTCTCAATGGTGAAAAGCTGAAAGTAATTCCATTAAGATCTGGAACAAGACAAGGATGTCCACTCTCACCACTGCTTTTCAATATAATACTGGAAGTCCTAGCCAGAGCAATAAGACAAAAGAAAGACATCCAAGGAATCCAAATAGGAAAAGAAGAAGTCAAACTATCACTATTTGCAGATGATATGATAATATATATAGAGAACCCCAAAATCTCCACAGAAAAACTAATTCAACTCATCAATCAATTCAGTAAAGTGGCAGGATACAAAATCAACACGCAAAAGTCAGTAGCCTTCCTATACACAAACAATAAATCTGAAGAAGAAGAAATCAAAAAAACCATCCCTTTTATTATTGAAACAAAAAAAATCAAATATTTGGGAATAAATCTAACAAAAGAGGTAAAGGACCTATACAAAGAAAACTATAAAACACTGTTAAAAGAAATAGAAGAAGACACAAAGAAATGGAAAGACATCCCCTGCTCATGGATTGGAAGAATAAACATTATTAAAATGGCCACCCTACCAAAAGCAATATACAGATTCAATGCTATTCCAATCAAAATCTCAATGGCATTCTTCAAAGAAATAGAACAATTATTGATGAAATTCATATGGAATCACCAAAAACCCCGAATAGCCAAAGCTCTACTGAAAAAAAAGAAGGAAATGGAGGCATCACACTCCCAGACTTCAAACTATACTACAAAGCCATAAACATCAAAACTGCATGGTATTGGAACAAGAACAGACATACAGACCAATGGAATCGAATAGAAAATCCAGAAATAAACCCACAGATTTATGGTCAACTAATTTTTGACAAAGGAGCAAAGACTATGCATTGGAGCAAAGAAAGTTTGTTCAATAAATGGTGCTGGGAAAACTGAGTCGCTACATGCAAAAGAATGAAGCTTGACCACTACCTCACACCATACACAAAAATCAACTCAAAATGGATTAAAGAACTAGACATAAAACCTGAAACCATAAAATATATAGAAGGAAATATAGGCGAAACACTACGGGATTTGCACATCAAAGACATCTTTACAGACACATCACCCAAAGCAGTGATAGTGAAGACAAAGATAAACAGCTGGGACTACATCAAATTAAAGAGCTTCTGCACAGCAAAAGAGACAATAACAAAAACAAAGAGAAACCCCACCAACTGGGAGAACATTTTTGCACCCAACACTAATGATAAAGGACTGATCACAAAAATCTGCAAAGAGCTGATGAGACTCAGCAACAACAAAGAAAATAATCCAGTCAAAAAATGGGCAGAAGAGCTAAAAAGAAACTTCTCTGAAGAGGAAATGCAAATGGCCAACAGACATATGAAAAAATGTTCAACATCACTTGTAATCAGGGAAATGCAAATCAAAACTACCATGAGATACCATCTCACACCAGTGAGAATGGCACATATTAAAAAAACTAGCAACAACAAATGTTGGCGAGGGTGTGGAGAAAAAGGAACTCTTCTGCACTGTTGGTGGGAGTGCAAACTGGTCCAACCACTATGGAGAGCTGTGTGGAGATTTCTGGACCTACTAAACATAGAGCTTCCATATGATCCAGCAATTCCACTCCTAGATATTTACCCAAAGGACACAGAAACATCAATTCCAAAGAGCACCTGCACCCCTATGTTTATAGCAGCACTGTTTACAATAGCTAAGCTTTGGAAACAACCCAAATGCCCAAAAATAGATGACTGGATCAAGAAGATGTGGTACATATATACCATGGAATATTACTCAGCGTTCAAAAAAGATAAACACATGCAATTTGCAGCAACATGGATGGCGCTGGAAGGGATCATGCTCAGCAAAATAAGCCAAAAAGAAAAAGAAAAATACCGGATGGTCTCACTCATAGCAGGAATCTAGAGAACTTAAATAAGGGACCAGGAAAATGAATATAAGAAAGTGGAAATCAAAATCAACAGAAAACTATGAACCAGAGACACTTTTTGGGGGGTGGGGGGCGGGAGGGGAAGGATTGGGGTCAGAATGGGGCGTTTGCAATTGTATGGGGGAATATAAAAATAAAATTTATTATTTAAAAAAAATAAATAAAAAAAAAGAAAAAAAAAGAAATATTTCTTTCCTCTAGTTCTCTCAGGACTTGCACTGTTTTTCTATCTCTGTCTGCAATTTTTCCATTGGCTTTGATGACTTTAAAAAAAGCCATTAGACTCAAAAAAGGCTTGAGGAAATGTTTGGTTGGCAGTGTGAGCCTTTCAGATAACCTGGTTTCCATGTGTACTTCTATATCTTCACTCTCCTCCTTCAATATCCAGTGTTCATCTGTTCCTTTCTATTTCATATTTCTTCTTCACTCCCATAGGTGACTTTTTTTTTTTTAAAGATTTATTTATTTATGCATACAAGAGCTGGGGTGCAGGCCAGAGATGTTGGGGGTGGGAGGGTGAGAGGATCCACCAGAGACAGAGCAGGGAACAGAACAGGCAGATTGACTGACATATACTGCTGAGGGGAGCAACGGGTGAGACAGGAGAGGTCTGCTTAACCATGTGGGTAGCTCTCTGGCCAGGGATCAAACTCACGCTGCAGTGGCTACGGATAGCTTGATAGGTTGCGTCTTAACCCCTTGTGCCACCAGGGAGGCCCCACGGTGACTTTCTAGGTGACCATGGAGCAACTGAGTGGGCACTTCTCTCCTTAGTCTACTCATCTATAAAATTGGGATTAAAAGGGCCTCCCTGGTGGCACAAGGGGTTAAGCACTGCACTATGAAGCGATCCACAGTATCTGCAGCATGAGTTTGATCCCCAGCTGGCCAGGGAGAAACCCACATGGTGAGGCACACCTCTCCTGTCTTGCCCACTGCTCCCCTCAGCAGCGTATTTCAGTCAGTCTGCTTGTTCTGTTCCCCACTCTGTCTCTGGTGGATCCTCTCAACTCCTGCATCTCTGGCCTGTACCCCAGCTCTTATATGCATAAATAAATAAAACTTGAAAAAAAAACTGGGATTCAAAGAAATTTGCTTTATAAGATAGTTGTAAAAATCAAAGTAAAACATATGAAACCATTCTTGTCACATGATAAGCTAATGCACATTTTCCATCATCAAGTGAAAATAAAGATGGTTGTAGAGTGGTTCTTTGTGGTACTCCTGAAATTAGGACACCTAGGTCTGCTTCATTTTCTTTTTACTTCCTTTTATCTCATCACCAATGATGAGAACCTTCTTTAGGACCCTCTGTAGAAGCATCTGTGTTATGTTTTCTGATTTGACTGAATTAATATTGATGTGTTGGTATATAGCTGGGTAATAATGTTTCTACTTTACCCTAGCCTTAATTGGTTCTGAGGTCACACCTTTACGTGATTATTTATTTATCATTAATGTTGAACTTCACTATCCAATACTGTATTCAATCTCCGCATGTGGCAATTTCATTTAAATTACAATTAAGTAAAATTAAATTCAGTTCCTCTGTCACACATTTCTGTTGTTCAGTCACCACAGGTGGCTAGTGATTTCTGAATTGGACAGCACCAATATGGAACATTTTCATCATAGCAGAAAGTGCATTTAGGTAGTGTTAACCTGGACCCCTGATTTCATGACCCTTGAATAGATAGACATTATAGCATGTGTCATCACTACTGAGTAAGCCCCTGTGTGCAAACAGGCTGGAGAAAACCTCAGGTCCCCATAAGAATGAAGGCAGGTATTGGAGCACTAGTCATCCCCTATCATATTCCACTCCTTTTACGGTCTTTGATGTGTGTTCCTTGCCTGTTATAGGAGTATTCTTTACAGTATATAGCCTGGGTTTTTCTGGGTTTTATTTTTTTTAAACCCCATTCATATGAAAAAGGCATGGCAGGAAACAATACAACTGCATAAATTGTATGACATTGATATTGCAATTATGTTACCCTCACTTTGCAGAGTCAAAGCAGGATGACTATAGTTATTGTTGCTTGTCCTGCTCTTTCCTGAAAACATTACTTATATTTTGCCTTATTTTCAGTTCTGCTTTCCTTATGTGAATATCCAAACACATGATTAGAGAGTCAGAGGAAAAAGAATTTTTTTTTTCTCTCCGAAGAGAGAATATTTCTTCTTCATTCCCATAGGTGACTTGTGCAATCATATCCACTCCCACTGTGGTGTCAGCATGGGGGTCTCACTGAACTGAAGGCATCTCAGTGTGTTACTCAACAAAATGCAAGGAAATTTTGTTGCTCAAATTCACAAGTTTCTTGTAGAATAAGAATTTAAGTTTAAGTTGGTGGTCTGCAAAAGTCATTGCCTCCCTATCAGTCAGTGCCAAAAATGATGGCATGTTTGTTTCCTCTCTCAAAAACTCACCCATCTACTTCGTAGCAATAGTAGTGAGCATGTTTGTCCCTGGAGAGGCCTCAAGACATATTGTCCTTATTGTCGCAATAAATGTGCCAGGTGGGAAAGGTGGAGTACACTTCTCCCTGGAGCATTTCAAGGGTAACGCGGGGCAATCGCTTCATCAAGAGGATAAATACCATTTGGGGGAAGTTATTAGCAAACATGTGAAGAGAACCCAGGGTCTTGTAGAAACCCAGTGGGGTGCTGTGATCACTACCCTCTTCCTTCCCTTAACCCTCTCAAGGGCCCAAGAAGAATATTGACCTAGTGGAATAAATTTCACCTACTACGTTGACCTGCTTGCCAGTCCCTAACTGAGTGCTGTGGGGAATTAAAGAAAGCAGAGGGCCTCCCTGGTGGAACAGGGGCTATAGCTAGCCACTACAGCATGAGTTCCATCCCCGGCCAGGTTGCTGACCCACATGGCACAGCAGACCTCGCCTGTCTCACCCACTGCTCCCCTCAGCAGTGTAATTCAGTACACCTGCCTGTTCTACTCCCCACTCTATCTCTGGTGAATCCTCTCACCCCCGTGCCTCTGGCCTAAATACCAGTTCTTGTATGCATAAATAAATAAAATAAATATTAAAAAAAAAAAAGAAAGAAAGAAAGCACTTAGAGTGCCTAGCACATGATTTGGCTGAATTTCAGGAAGTCACCATTTTTATGTCAAGAATGGTTCAACAGTGATCATTTCATACTAATCAACCCTATAGTAAATGCTCAATAAATGTTAGTTATTACTGTTAATTTTCCACTTAATTTAATTAATGTATTTGACTTGAAAGTGATTTTATTTATATTTGGTAAATTTTGATTAGCTCTAAAGCTATTACAAGGACTTTAAGCAAAGGCATTTAATCCTAACTTTCTATCTGTGTATATGGAAGTAGTTTTATAATTAGAATTAATTAGTTGACAGTGGGGCTGGACAGGTTCTATCTGTGAGACTTTTTTCCCATTAAAGGAGAAAGCATTTTTTTCAAATTTGAGAAATCCTACCCTAGCCCTTCCCAATCGGCTCATTTAAGTCATCTGCCCTGTGTTTGATCCTTACTGTAGGCAACTGATCTTAGTTTAGGATCCACTGGAAAATCTGACAAGCAGCCTGGGTTTTTGCCTTCTTAGATGCTAGGTGGCTTTTTGGAAAGTGCCTCTTGAAACACCCTCCCTCCACATTTCTTTCCAGCCTAGTGAGTATATAGTTCCTAACCAGGGTCTTGACCCAAATGGGTAACCGGATGTCTTCCTAGACCACTCTGGGTGCTTTTGAGAATTACATTAGCTAGGAGGCCATGTGCTAGGCATGTTTTATGTGTGTGATGTCCTCTAATCCTTAAAAGAACCCTCTCATGTAGGTGGTATGATTCTCCTATTTTCAGATGAAGAAGCAGATCCAGAGAGGTTATGAAACCAGCCCAAGATTATACAACTATCAGCAGCAAAGTCAGATTCTAGCTGGCCCAGCAACAGAGGCTGTGCTCTTAGCACCCACATAAAATTCTTTCTAGGCATTTTCTACTCATCCTCACAACAATCCTAGGAAGTAGGTAAATGGTCTTGGGTCCACCTGGCTCCAGAGCCAGCACTGGATGTCTCGCTGCCCTATTGCTGGGGCCCGGTGAGCATGCTGGTAAGTGCAGAGTGTGGTCCATTGGCTGCCCTTAGAACAGCCGCCTTTCCAGTTCCAGCACCTCTGCCCCTTCTTTGAATTATAAGATGAATTGGTTTCTCTGGCCTTAGAAGAGGTTTAAAATAAATCAAATACCATCCCAAAATTAACAATGATGCAAGAAAAAAAAATTCATCTGAAAATAAGTTTAAAAAACAGTAAAACAAGCTAGGGCCCTTCTCTACACAGTAACTGCCTTAGGCTGCCCCAGCATTCTTTGCTGTGTGAGTGGTCTGGGGGATATGCTGTCAGGCAGTGCTGGAGGAGGGTCCAGAAGAATGTAGTTACTTGGTTGCTTGGTTGTTTTGTCCATGTCTAATCCCACTAATTCTACTTCCTCGGCATTGAGAAGACTGGCCTTTGTTTTAGTGCTGGCTTCCCTTTTGCGTGTGTCCTTCCCATTAAAGTAGAATGACAGAATGTATTTTTATTTATTAACCTAACCCTTCTCAGAGAAATAAAACATTATTATTACTAATAAAAAATGTTTTTCTAGGGCTAAGTGTGCGGGGGCTGATTTTGATTTTGAGGGAAGAGCTCCCCTTAAAAAAATGAATGTTTAAATGACAATCCTAAAATTAGGAACAGGGCTTTTAAATCAAGAGCCCGAGACTAACACCTCATTAATTTCATGATAAATGTACCTCTGGCTTTGACACTTGCATGTTAATATCCTTTGTTTCCTCTATTTCCAGTGTCCTATTGTCACAGGGCTGGGAGAGGGTCACCCCAGGCCCCTCAAACCTGCCTGCTCTAAATAGGTTCTGCCATCCACCGCATCAACACAAAACATATGAGACTTTAATGGAAGGAACTTTAATACAATTAGGAAACAACACAGGAAAGGCAAAAAATATAGCTTCTAAATCAAGGACCCAATGTTACCCGTCCCCTCGTGGGTAAAAGTCCACCAAGCAGGATTGGTCCAGAGCAAGGCCCCAAAGCCTGCCACAAGTCTAAAGCATGTTAGAGTGCGGACCCACAGAAAAGGATCAGAAACAATCAGACAAGTCTGGAGGGAAAAGAGCAAATCAAAATCAAGACAAAAACCGCCATTGTCACCTCCCCACGGGTCTCACCCACATCTGTGTCACCCAGTCCACGACCAAAAGGCAAGCACGGTTTCTTTACATGTCTCTCAGCTCCATGTGCCTCCTCCAGGTCTCCTTCTGGCTCCCCATTCTGCTTCCTTCCTTCCTCAGTCTCCTCTGCAGCTTCTTCTCTCTCTGCTCAGCGCCACCCTTCCTTGGGTGGGACAGGGAACCTGGAACCTCCCCCTTTCCTGGGGACCACCCTGTTACATACTTTAGCAGTCTTTGGGGGATTTTTAAGAATTATGTTAATTATTTTACTAACAGAGTTCAAGAGCTTGAGTAGTTAACTGGAACTATTAACAATAATATGTATAACAAAGAATATTTTCAATGTCTGCCTCATAGAGGATGATGAATGAGAAATGAATGAATGAGTGAGAGAATGAGTGAAATAGAAAAGAAGGAGTACAGTTGAGCAGAAATAGGAAAAAGTCAGTGATGAGGAGGAGAGAACTATCACATGGGTCTTTCAGTATCAGCAATTTGGGAGTGGGTTCAGTTTAAATACTTACATTTCCTTATCCACCGGAGACTAGTCAGTATTTTTCTTCCCTAAGAGGGGAATTAATTTTGATGCAAAACCAAAAATTTTCTATTAACAAGGACAATCTTCTTTCATTAATAACTCCTGCATCTTTTTCTGCCTGAATGACTACTGTGTAAAATCTTATTGTGTTCTGTTGCTACAATAATAGACTTCTTTAATAGACATTATTTATGGAGACTTGTTAATGAAGATGGTGCATGTATACACAGGAAGAATTTCTACCTCCATACAGAATTAGAAGGTCACGGATATATTCCTTTGCCCTCAGACTCAGGGTGTAGAAAGCCTTTCTTCCTATAAGTAAGTGTGCTCTTTTGTTAAATGTGCTTGAAAAGTCAGGTTATAGCTTTAACAGACCCGAATAACTTCACAACAAAACTGTGGTGCTCTTTGAGCTATCAGGAGACATATTGTGTATAGCTCAATGTATTGGGTGATTAGAAATTTAGAGGATAAGTGCATGGATTGTTTTGTTTAACAACATTCTTTATTAAACGGAAAGAAATTAAGATTTAGTAGTTAGCTACTAAGAAATCCATTGTTTTGTAAAAATATAGCCTTAGGGCTTCTGCAAAAGCCATTGTTTTCATGCTGGCTATTTGATTTTTTTTTTTCCTTTTTCTCTTAAGAGGAAAGAACATCAACTGGTTTTCCCATCCTTTAAGAAATCTGGACAGAGATCGCCATGCCTTTCAAACTACACTTTTCTTTAACTTGGGTTATAAATGTCAAAATGGAAACAAATTTTAAGGCTTTTTGACAAAAACTTGGTTAGAATTCTTGGACTCTATGCAAGATAGGAAGTAGGATTTAATGTGTATTGCAACATTCTTTTCAGTCCTGGGTGAGAATCAAGTTTAGGTTAAATGCTTGTCAATGGTAAAGAGTGAGCCATGTTCCTCTCCAGTCACTTTCTGACAGTCATAAGGACAGGTGCCTTAGCCTGTGAGGTGAGGAGGAGAATTGTTTGAAGTGGGAGGCCAATGATTTGTAAGCTATAGTGGGAGGGAGATGAATTCTGGCCTTCTGCCCCCAGAATCCAAAGGGCTTGGGAGAATGAGCACCTTCCAATCGTCTAAAAGGAAGTGGTACTTTCCATGTGAACCTGGCTTCAATCAAAACACAAAGCAAGGAAAGGAAGATTTCATGAAAAGCTTATGGGTGTCCTGTACCTTTGACTTTCAGAGAACTTGCTTGGGAAGAGGAGCAGGAGAGGAAGAGTGCATTGAAGAATGTAGGTGAGGGCCTCCCCGGTGGCGCAGCGGTTGAGAGCTGGGTTGCGAAGCTGCCTGCAGCCTCTGCAGCGCCAGTTTGATCCCTGGCTGCTCCCTGGCCACCGGAGGAGGGTCCCGCATGGCGCGCAGACCTCTCCTGCCGCCCACTGCTCCCCTCAGCAGTGTACTTTGGTCCTTCTGCCTGCTCTGCTCCCCGCTTTGGCTCTGGTGAATTATCTCACCCTCCCGTGCTTCTGACTATATCCAGTGCTTGTATAAATAAATAAATAAATCTTAAAAAACAAACAAACAAAAAGAATGTAGGTGAGCATGGAAATGGCCAAAGGTGACTAGGATTGATGATATGGAAGAATTAGTAAGCCTCGAGGCCTCAAAAAATATCTTAACACCAAGTCTCTAAAACCAAAACATATTGGCTGGCCCAAAACAGCATGTAATGAGCCCTGACAATATGCCTTGATTCATTATTGCAGAATATCTCCAGAGATTTATAGCAGGCAGTGTCCACTTTATAATTGATTATTATATAATTGATTAAAACTAGTACTTCTTTCATTTCTGAAATTTTGGAAATACTCTAAATTAGCAGAGAAAAGATGAATGCACCACTGCAAACACAATGAAGACCACCTTTGTACAGTACTAAGATAACTTGTCAAGATATGGAAGGCATTTGTCCAATAATCTACATTTGATGTGAGCCAAAAAGCCTGAGAAGCGATTGACTAATAACCTAGATATTTGATTTGGTACTGGGTTATTTTGAATACAAGGAAAAAAAACAGTTTATAATTTAATCTACTTATGACTATCTTATTGTTTCTATGTAAATTTGTTACTTCCATTTTTGGAAAGTTTCTAGGATGACAGTTTCTAGACAAAATAACACGAAAATTCAATATTCTTAAAAACTGAGAAGTGTTTAGGAAAAGACACAAAAGCAAAAATTTCTTCAAACTGCCACTTCCTTCCAAAGAGATTTAAAAAAGAAATAGGCAGACTGTCACTGAATGGTACCCAGTGTTCCATTCCCACCTAGAGAAGTTCTTTGGCTTATCCCCTTATGGCTGTTTGCACTTGAAAATGCTTTCTCGTCAGTTCTCCAGAAACTTCAAATTGATAGAGGAAGCAAACAAGCACACAGTCAACAAGCAGAATAGAGTTAATGCAACATCTTGTAGAAATGTGAATATACTGCTGGGCATAATGGTCACACATCATTTATTCTTCAGGAGCTGAAGCATTTTAGATGCAGTTGACCTTTAAATCAGATTGGGGTAAGATACAAAGGCAGCTTTTCCCTTTAACTCTAGTCTTGCCAATGGGTTGCTAAAAAAGAAATGCCTGTGTTTTTTAAAAAGCATTGATTTTTATGCAAATATATCCTCCATTCACTCTGGGAATATGTGAATATCTATCTGTAGGTTATGGAAATGAATTATCTGTGTGCCTAAGAAGTCTGAAAGAGAAACCTCCAACTAATTCTCTATTATTGACATTTTCTAAACCAACTCTTACTTTTTCGCTGGTAAACCTTAAAGTATTAATATAAGAAACATATCTTTTACAAAAGAAAATTTAAGTTGCTGGTTGGACCCTTTTGGAAGCCATTTGAATTGAACAGAGTTCTTTCTTGCAAAGGACAGAAAGCCAACATCAAACCAGCCTGAGCTAAAGGGCTATTTATTGGACTCTCTGCAATAAATACTGAGACATCAAAGGGAAGAGTGAAAAGTTGGCCAAAAGACAAGGGTTGCACATAGCTGGGGTTCTTCTCTCCATCTCTGATCTCTGTATCTCTTGGCCAGCATGATTGTTTCTTCTTCTGCTTCCACACAGGGAGTATAGCATACACATCTTCCTGAGTTTCACATCCCCCTCAGGCTTCTATGCCAGAGAATTCTGGCTTAAAAAAATAGCAGGGGAGGGCCTCCCTGGTGGCGCAAGTGTTAAGACACAACCTATGAAGCAATGCATAGCCACTGCAACACGAGTTCGATATCCGGTCAGCCAGGGAGCAACTCACATGGAACGGCAGACCTCTCCAGGCTCGCCCGCTGCTCCCCTCAGCAGTGTACTTTGGTCAGTCTGCCTGTTCTGCTCCCCACTATGTCTCTGGTGAATCCTCTCACCCCCCACACCTCTGGCCTGTACCCCAGCTCTTGTATGCATGAATAAATAAATCTTAAAAAAAAATAGCAGGGGAAAGGTGAATGAACCACTTCAAATACAGAAGGAAGAACCCTGATTGAACTGGTTGTATCAAATGGCCAACTCTGGTCCAAACAATAGCAGCCTATGGATGGAACACGTAGAATAGGGTTTTCCCAAAAGCAGTGCACCATGACTGTCTGCAGAAGACCCATTCCATAAGAAAGGGGATAAAAGGCAGTACTAATTCTATATGCCCAATAGAACTGTGTTTTCACTGTTTAAACCCTAAATTTTTGATATGAAATATCTAATGGGTGGGATTCCATCTTTAGAAAAGAAAATTAGGTTGAAGGCCTCCATGGTGGTGCAGAGGTTAAAGTTTCAGCGCTATCAAGCTATCACCAGCCACTGCGGCTTGAGTTCTATCCTGGCCAGGGAGCTAAGCCACATGGCACAGCAGACCTCTTCTGTCTCACCTGCTGCTCCCCTCAGCAGTGTCCTTCAGTAGATCTGCCTGTTCTGCTCCCCACTCTGTCTCTGGTGAATCCTCTCATCCCCCCTGCACCTCTTGCCTACACCCCAGTTCTTATATTTATAAATAAATAAAAATAAATCTTTAAAAATAAAGAAAATTAGGTTGATAGGTTAATTTCCCTCCTCTGGCACTTTCAGAAATACCCATTTGAATTACTTTGTAGTGAGATTATTTCAAACTCTATATTGTTTATTGGAGTGGACATCTGTGTGATTTTGCTAGCTCACAATCCTGTCCTTCAGGTAACATCACCTCAATTTTCCTTTGAGAAACTAATACCTCCCACACCCTAGTCTCAAATCATGTGATGATTTCCATGAAGTTAACCAGCCCTGGAGGAAGACCAAGTAAGTATCCAGTCTTGGCCAACTGACGATCCAAAGATAGGTCTCCCTCCTTTTTTAGGGCTTTTCTAAAACCACTGGGAAGGAGACACCCTTCAGTAGAATGCTCCTGAAGCTGCTAGTGGTCACAGTTTGAGAAACCTGACTGAGAATAAAGGCAAAAGAGGAGGCAATGTAGAACTGAGAGTTGAATATTCCTACAACAGTGTAAAAAGCCCAGTCATGCCCAAACTGGAAAATCAAGTGAAAGAATAAAATTCATCCCCATCCTCACTTCCCCTCATTTTGGTTAAACCTGATTGATTTGGCTTTCTGTCCCTTGCACGACCAGTGTGTCCTAAAAAATGGAATTATCTTTAGGAGCAGAATTATATTTCTGCTTAGTTGTTCTTTTGCTCCACTTCCTTATGTCCCAGGTATCATTTGCTGCTAATCACTACAAAACTCTGTGGCATAAAGTAGTAACAATTGTTTTATGCATCTTTCATGGCTTCTATGGGTGAGGAACAGATCTTGGCAAGGTGGTTCTCTTTTGAGTCTCTAAGCAGTTGCAATCAGATACTGGCTGAAGCTGGGAGAGCTGGACGGTGATAGAGACAGAGCTGCTGGGTGCTGGCAGGCCAGTTCTGTCTCCCCAGGCAGTCTCCGTAGCTCTGTGCAGGCTGCCTGTGCTTCCACACAGCATAGCTCTCAAAGGCTGCAGCCTGCTGATGTGGCTTCTGAGAGGGTGTTGCCTAGCACCTGTGAAACTGCATTACGGTCTATGACTGAGCCTTAGAAGTCACTTAGTGTCATTCCTACTACACTCTGGTCAGTAAGTTTGATTCAGAAACGAGGGGAGATGTTGACTCTACCTCTAATGCAGACTTGTTAAGAAATTTGCAGACATGTTCTAAAACCAGTGCATCTTATGAGCAATTTCCAAATTGTGAGAAAGATACCAGCTGTGAGAAGGCTATGTATAAATAGAGTTAGTTTTGTGAAGACATGCCAAACTAACTTTTTGGGTCGTTAAGTTACCACCAATCCTGGTCAATGCATTTTGAAAATTAAATCAAGATTTGTCATGATTTTTCAGGCTTCAGAACTCCAGTTTGATCTTACATTAAGCATTTCAAATTTCAATTTAAAAAGCACTGGAAAGTACTTAGATTAGCTTTAGTTCTCTACTTCACAATTGTTTATACATTGATTTAGTATTGATGTGTTGTCATTTAGTAATTGGTAGCTTAGTCATTGTAATTTCCAGAAGTAATTAATTGTCTAGCAATGAGTTTAATGAGTGGGAGTATCTTATTTTATGTACTCTATATGAAGTAGCAATTCATAATGTAGGTTGTAGTTCTAACATTTTGCCTCTTGCACTAGTGTAGAAATTCTCTTTTATATTCTCTAGTAGCATGGAGTGAATATAAGAATGCAACTCTTTTTAACTTTCTCCCAAGTGGAGGAAGACTAATAGATCTGGAGCTAATTTTTTTTTTTCTGTTTCAGAATGTAGCAAGTAGTCCATTGGAATAAAACCAGCAGTGAGTAACTCATGCAAAGGTAATTTAGAGCACAAATTAAATCTGTCAGAATGGTATTAGATTTGCAAAAGCTCATAAATAACAAATGAAAGGTCACAGAGCTGTGAAAATGAGAGTGTACTTCTTCATAAAGCGAGCTGTAGTCAGGGACAGAATCCTCAGTGCATATTCAAATAGCAGCACATAAAATGGAAACGCAACATCTTTTCTAAATGTCTAGAACAGTCCAAAGGCATAGTGGACTCCAGGGAAAAGTATCAACATCCAGGAAAAGATCCTTCATATTATCTGAGCATGCCCAGCATTATCTTTGTGAGGTTTAGAAATGAAAGCTCCATCACTACTGAGGATCTGCTCAGAAAAGACAGCCTCTCAGCAGCACCATATTTCAGTAATGGTTAGGCTAATTGTGAATGCATGTCACTCATCTTTCATTTTTCACTTCCTAGAAAATAGTAATAGACTGAGTTGTGCTTCATGATTTACTGCAGGAATACAAGCAGTTGGTGATATTAATAAGCAGTCTTGCCCATCATGAATTTCTCATGGAAAAGAGAGATGAGAAATATATCCTTGGCTGCTTCAAAGTTCTTATACTGTGCACAGTATGCTTATAGTTGTTTTTAGTGCTTGACTTTTATAAGAGAACAAAATCTGTATGTTAAATGTGTGGGCTTCAATAAAATTAAAAGCTTTTGTGTCAAAAGACACCATCAAGAATGTAAAAAGTCTACACAGAGAATGGGCAAAAACATTTGCAAATCATGTATCTGAAAAGAGTCCAAATAGAAGGAACTCTCACCACTCAACAATAACCGTAAAATAACCCAATTTAAAAATGTGCAAAGGATTGGATAGACATTATTCCAAAGAAGATATAGAAATGGCGGTGACACATGAAAAGATGTTTAACATCATTAATCACTTGAGAAATGGAAATCAGAATCATAGTGGGGTACCAATTTACATTCAATAAGAGAGACCTAACTGAAAGGCATTTTTTTTGTTTTTAAATGAAAATAAGTGTTGGTGAGGATGTGGAGAAATTGAAAGATTGACATTTTGCTAATAGGAGTGTACAATGGTACACGTGTCATGGAAAACTGTTGGGCAATTTCCCTTCCATAAGACCTAGGAATTCCACTTCTAAGTTTATAGCCATGAAAATTAAAAACACATGGCCATAGAAAAACGTGCACGTGAATGTTAATAGCAGTACTATTCACAATAGCCAAAAAGTAGAAACCACCCAAATGTCTATCAGTCAAATAATGAATAAACTAACGTGTTATATCCAAGTAGTGAAATATAATTCAACCATAAAAAGAAATGAGGTACTGATTCATGTTACAACATGGATGAGCCTTGAAAACTTTACCCTAAGTCACTCATGTGGAATATAAAGAAACAAAAGAAAGCATCAGATAAATCTACACCAAAACAAACCCTAGAAATCTAACTGTAGAATTGAGGCCACAAGAGGGAGAAAGTGAGGGTTGGGGACCACAGAGGGGATAGGGGGCCCAATAGATTATAGTGGAGGAATATGGGTGTCTTGGTGGTGGGTGTGGTGTGGTAGCTTACAATTGGAGATGTGTGAACCCCTTAATCATACAGTTTTTTTTTTTCATTTTTTTTATTTTTTAAAGATTTATTTATTTATGCATAGAAGAGCTGGGGTGCAGGCCAGAAGTGGGCAGTGAGAGGATTCACCAGAGACAGAGTGGGGAACAGAATAGGCAGATTGACTGAAATACACTGCTGAGGTGTCTGGAGCATGCGCAGTGTTGCGCAACACGTGCCATCAATTAAGTTAATGCTATTTATTATTTTCCTGTTTCGCCTTCTGAGAAACCACAGGTTTTTCCTGTTAATCAAATGAGACTGGGAGGTACGATGGGAGGAGCTACCAGGATATAAGAAGAGAACCACGAGAAGGTCAGGGGGTTACTGCGAGAGGAGCAGAGAGAAGGTCAGGGAAGGTAGAAAGACAGGAAAAAGAAAGACATGTAAAAGTAAGAGAAGGTAAAGGAAAAAAGAAGCAACCGGCCCTGTGTGGCTAGCAACCGCTAGTGTCAAGTTGTCTCAAGCCCCTCATTTCAATCCTCAGCCCTTCTCTTTTCCTGCCTATGAATCCTGCGGGTCGGGACACTAAGGGGAGCAGTGGGTGAGTCAGGAGAGGTCTGCTGTGCCATGTAGGTAGTTCCCTGGCCAGGTTTGAACTCATGCTATAGAGGCTGAGGATAGCTTTACAGGTTGTGTGAAGCTTGCGCCACCAGGGAGGCCCTATACAGTTGTTTTTTTTTTTTTTTTTTAAAGTTTTATTTATTTATTTATTTGTTTGTTTGTTTGTTTTGTTTATACATGCACTGGGTACAGTCAGAAGCGCGGGAGGGTGAGAGAATTCACCAGAGCCAGAGTGGGGAGCAAAGCAGGCAGAAGGACTGAAGTACACTGCTGAGGGGAGCAGTGGGCGGCAGGAGAGGTCTGCACGCCATGTGGGACCCTCCTCCGGTGGCCTGGGAACAGCCGGGGATTGAACCGGCGCCACAGAGGCCGTGGGCAGCTTCGCAACCCAGTGCTCAACCGCTGCGCCACCGGGGAGGCCCCTATACAGTTTTTAAACCAATGTTACTTCAATAAAAATATTATATAATTTAAAAAAACTTGTGTCTTGGGAAATCAATATGGCAAATTGGGCCATGCAACCTAGGTAGGGTGTGTGGTTTTCTGGATATGCAGCCTACACAGCCACACAGGGCCGGTGCTTCAAAGGGCTTCATAGTAGGATCCAATAAAAAATAGTTTTAAATACAATAAAAATAGCAAAATCCTTTGGGGGAAAAAAAGCAATTTAGTGTCTGTAAGGATTAATACACATGAGTAGAGACAAAACTTGAGTGTTTTCCTAGATTCCTGTGACAGTTCCCTCCATTCTGTTTCTTGGCCAGTGATCCATCCACACTGTGTTGATTCTCCACACCAACTGTTGAAATGTTGGGGAGTGAACCTTGATCAGTGAGAAACAAGGGACAGGAAGGCACCAGGCAAATACATTTTCTTCCTTGCCTTTCCATGAGCACACTAACATGCTGGCTGGTCTCCCTTGCCATCTTCTACCTCTTTTGCCTTGTTGTGAAGTGGTGATCCTGGAATAACCACAGGGTCGCATTGCTTTATGTTTTCTCTCATTCTCTCCCCTCTCTCACTTCTTCTTTATCCTCCTTGTCTTGGGTTTTCTCATCCCCAAGATATTGGGATGAGCAAATAAAGTCTTAGCAGCTGTACTCTTTGCCCCATATTCTGCTGTGAAGAACACCTGGGCCACAACACTAAAGGGAGGCCATGTTTGATATATATGGAATACTAGTGTTGACATCAAGTTTCACCTTAAAAAGAACACAGGTTGGCAACTAGTTGATATTTATTTTTTTAAAGATTTATTTATTTTTGCATGCAAGAACTGGGGTACAGGCCAGAGTGTGGGGGTTGAAAGGATTCACCAGAGACAGAGTGGGGAACAGAACAGGCAGATCGACTGAAATGCACTGCTGAGGGGAGCAGTGGGCAAGACAGGAGAGGTCTGCTGCACCATATGGGTGCTCCCTGGCCAGGGATCAAACTCGTGCTGCAGTGGCTGCAGATAGCTTCATAGGTTGCGTCTTAACCCCTTACGCCACCAGGGAGGCCCCACTAGTTGATATTTAATGGTGAATTATACAAAAAGAAAACTACATAGCTTTATTCGACATCCCTCTCAAACTGAGCCCTGCCACAAACTGTGTGAAAATGGAAAGATTAATGAGGTGCAGCTAGGTTACTGTGGGGTCTTACATATTGGTCCTGCAGGTGCAGCATCCACTGACCAAAGGGATGTACAACAAAGAATACTGCATTCACATAAGATGAGATCATGCTTGACTTTGTCACTCAGCCAGGGAAAGATATCACTGATAATTGTTTTCTTATCACGTTGTTCATTAAGTGCCCAGCATAATGCCTGGCAGTCACATTTACTAAGTGAATGCATGTTTACTTGGAGGACCAAAATATAAACCGAAGATGGCAAGTGAGAATGAAATTGGCATCTTCGGGCTATTATAAGATAATAAGTGCTCTCTATTTTTTGACAATATGTATTTTAAAATGTAATGAGCACACCAATCCATCTGGAATTAATTTTACTGTACCATGCAATGTTTGGTTTCACTGGACCTTATTCACAATTTAATCAAGGTATGTTAATGCTATTTATTATTTTCCTGTTTCATAATTTTGAAATATTGCTTGTATCATGTAAATTGTTGAATCTATTTCTGATTTCCTTAGGTTTTTCCATTTTCTATATTTATTTTAAAACTTCCTATCATTCTGGGGCCTCCCTAGTGACATAGGGGTTAAGTCTCAGCGCTATTAACACAGCAGTCTTTGGAAGAGTGTAGTGTCAACTAGTGTTTAAAAATGTGGACCCAGGGCCTCCCCTGTGGCGCAGCGGTTGAGCGCTGGGTTGCAAGGCTGCCCGCAGCCTCTGCAGCACTGGTTCGATCCCTTGCTGCTCCCTGGCCACCAGAGGAGGGTCCCACATGGCGCGCAGACCTCTCCTGCCGCCCGCTGCTCCCCTCAGCAGTGTACTTCCATCCTTCTGCCTGCTCTGCTCCCCGCTCTGGCTCTGGTGAATTCTCTCACCCTCCTGCGCTTCTGACTGTACCCAGTGCTTGTATAAATAAATAAAAAAAATAAATCTTTTTAAAAAAAAAAATGTGGACCCAATGGCCAGACTGCCTGGTTTTGTGTCACCTCCTTTACTTATTTGCTGAACTTCAGTTTATTCAAAATGCGATAATAGCACCCACCTTGTAGGATTGTTAGGAGGATAAATTGATACATGTACAGGACTTCAACAGTACCTGTCAATAGTGTTGGTTGTGGAGTAGAAAGATATTGAACAATAAAGATAATTTTTGGTTTGGGTGACACCGAATTTACCCATATTTCTTTATCCCCCCCAAATCTGAAAATCTGTAAAAGTTTGCAAGGGCAACATGACCTGGTGAGGCTGAGCTCTTCTGCCTGGCTTTTGCCATTATCAGGGAAATGCCTCTGAGTTTTGTACCTGACTTATTTATTGTTGCATTCTGGCAACCGTCCCTTGGCCTCCTGGCAAAAATAGCTGAATTTCATTAAAAGTCAATCTCTCTTGATACCATCTCTGCTGAATCTTATGGGAGCTGCTACCAATGGAGCATTTGCAACCTGATTGAGAATAGTGTAGATTTGGCTGGAATTTTTTAAATGCTCTAAAATAACCAAAATTTCTTTGTGTACCCTCACTTCCTTTGTGCTCTGAGAACTCTGTTCCTCTCCAGTTCACCCCACCAACATAGGAACTTAGCCAAGTCTCCAAGGGCTTTTAAGTCAGACACTCAGATGCATCTTGCTTCCTATTTCAGGTGCAAGTTCTCTTCAGTCATCCTCAGTCCCCTCTCCCGGGCCCCCTGTATGAGTGACACCTCGGTCTGCCATGGAACCTGGCCCTGCCCTGGCCTGGCTTCTGCTGCTGAGCCTGCTGGCTGATTGTCTGAAAGCTGCTCAGTCCCGAGACTTCACAGTGAAAGACATAATCTACCTCCACCCTTCAAGTAAGACTCTGTTCTCTTTGCTGCGGAAATGTCACTTTATTTCAAGACACGCGTTGAAAAATGGCCAGGACAAGACAACCTTCAATACAGGGGAAATTTTGGTGGGTTAACTGGCAGTGCAGGTGCTACCAAAGATGCTCTCTTTTTACTCTCACCTTTTTATGGGAAAGTGGAGTTGATTTTATACATTTTAAGGCAAATTATTAGGCTCATTTTCTCTGTTTCCTACACAATTGCTCTGATTGTGAACACCCTCCCTTTGACTTGTGCCAGCACTCAATCATTTATCAAAGGGAACCGCCATGTACTAGAAGAAAGGTGTTTGCTAAAGATCATCTTTTATAGGCAAGATATTATCTGGTCTTCCTGTCTGTGCATCTAATTCTCTGTTGCAAAGTAATTGCTTCCTATCCGTTTTGGTTTCCTGTGTTTAAGAATTATCTAGGGCGTGTGTAATAATGTAGATGGCCATATCCCTTCCCTAGAGTGTCTGATTGCATATATTTGGAGCTGTACCCATGGTTTTTAACCCTTAGCAAGAATTTTGGGTGCAACTGCTCCCAGTATGCTAAGGATCACACTTTGAGAACACAGAAGTTTTCCATCCTCCTTTCACTACAATCTCTGTATTTATGTCACCTCTTTTATTTTTGTTGAAATCCTTTCTGGTTTGCCCTTGTGGTGGTAAGAACTAACTATATTTATATTTTTACCTTTAGCATTTTGCTAGAGATGTATTACTCTTTTGAGATGTTATATTAGACAAATATTTTTTGAGTGTCTCCTGTGTGTCAAGCCTTGGAACAGCATGGAGACATAAAGGCAAATAAAGCAGTCCTTGTTTTTGAGAACCTTAGAATCTACAAATTGGGTACCATCTCTAATCTACTCCTTGGATACCTCATAGGTAGATTATTTAACACCTGTATACTTTGGTTTAGATAAGTGCTGGTCCGAGGAATATACATGTTGCTTTGTAGCCTTTGGATTTGAAATTAATTCCCTAACTTTGTGAAGATTTAATAAAAGAAAGCATAGAAATCTCTTAGCACTGAGTGTGAGAAAATGTAAAAGTTCAATAAAGGTTTGGGAATTTTTTTAAGTGTTTATTTACACATTTCTAAAATATATGAAATAATACACATTCTGTAGCATTATTTTGTGGACCAGAAACAATATCGAAAAAACTCTTGGTATTTACATAATAGCAATTGGATGGTTGTTGTTTATGATGGTGTTGTAATTGGTTTAGATAGCAAACTGAGGGTGCTAAAAATACTTCACTGGTATTTTAACTCCAAGTATACTTTTGACAAACAGCAAATAGTTGAACTCATCACTACTGTATGCTCTTACCAGTTTATTCTGGTGCCTACTGATTAATTTGGGGGAAGCTTACCTGGCTGCTTGTTTCTGCATGGATTTGCTTTGATTTAGTAAGATTCATGAAAAGAAGGTGTCTTGTGTTTGCTTATCTCCAGGATTGGAGATTTTATTCTTTTCCCCAAAGAACCATACTTTTCAAAATTAGACTTTGTGAACAAAACCTATATTCTTAGGTTTGATTGTCAGGGTTTTCTTTTTTCTTTTTTTTTTTTTTTTTTGGTGGGATCATTTGTCTGCTTTAGTGACAGACTCAGTAGTCACTTGGGAATGAAAAGCAGGCTGACAGCGAACATTCTGTAAGGCTGTGATTGCCCGCACAGGGTGGGGAGGAAAACTGAGGATGGGACCTCAGTGAACATGAGCAAAACAAACACGCATCGACCACTCTTTCCTTAGCGGTGTGGTGGGCCTCTGCCTGGATGGAGGGATCCCTTTTGGGAAAGTCATGCCATTTCAGAATAGACTCTTTGAAGGATGAGCTCTGCCAGATCAGAGCAGGTATCACTTGTGCTCTTTTGAAGTTGGGGAAAGTTCCACGCATGTGACCAGTGTTAATTAAATGAAGCCCTGGCTAGATTAAAAAGCACTCACCATACGCAAAGAATCATTGGGATTTTCTGGTAAGATTTTGAGACATGGAGAAGCACAGAGAAGTCACTCCTAAGCTAGATTGCATATAGACCCTTCATTAGCGGGTGGGAGCTGAATTGTCTTTCAGTTTCCCTAGCCTATCCTTAGCAAGTACAAGTTCTTGCTGGATTGAAGCTACTGCCAACAGGCCCTACATGGGCAGAACTTTGTTTATTCTGCCCACTTTAAAGCAGAGTTCACTTCACATTTCTCTGAGCTAGTTCAGAAGTTTTTGGGGGCCTCCCCGGTGGCGCAGCGGTTGAACGCTGGGTTGCGAAGCTGCCCGCTGCCTCTGCGGCGCCAGTTCGATCCCCGGCTGCTCCCCGGCCACCGGAGGAGGGTCCCACATGGCGCGCAGACCTCTCCTGCCGCCCGCTGCTCCCCTCAGCAGTGTACTTCGGTCCTTCTGCCTGCTCTGCTCCCCGCTCTGGCTCTGGTGAATTCTCTCACCCTCCCGCGCTTCTGACTGTACCCAGTGCTTGTATAAATAAATAAAATAAATCTTTAAAAAAAAAAAAAAAAAACAGAAGTTTTTGGTTTTATTTGGTTGTTTTCACACTTTCATTTTTTAAATGGTCATGGTCCTCTGCCCTGAGCTGCACCCACTGGACCATATTTCGATGGAGTGATTTTTCTACAAAGAAGATTTCTGTAGAACACACATCATTAAAAATATATGAGGGAAGCGTGGATTATTTTGATTTTAAATTATTAAAGAATCACCTTGCTTTTTAGATGGAGGCACAAACATCTTTTTTGGGAGTTGGGGGGCAGCAAGTGAGCTGGATTCCATTAAAGTTAGATACCACTCAGAACCTGCCCAAAGAGAAATGCAGTGATGCTGGAGACATGAGAAAACACACTCTCTTTTCTCATGACCTGAACAGATCTCAGAGATTATTAATGGGATGAGATTAGAACCCAGGTTGAGAAAGTTGAACCTGCCATGACTAATCTCCTTTGCTTTCTGGTTCCCTAATCTTTGAAGTTTTCTAAGCCTTTAAAGGAAATAAACTTTATGGCTTTCAAACTTGAGGCTCTGCTCCCAGGAATATGCTTTCCTATAATTTGTATGTATTTTTTTATGTTCAAAATGAATGAATTTCTTCCCAGCCCCTGATTAAAGTTCCAAAACCTAATTAAAAGCCTTCAAAAGAGGATTTCGTGTTAAGAGAAATGGAGCTACTTATTTGGTTGTGGATATCATGAGATAGCAGAATTTCATTCATAAGTGGCTTCAACTGTTCTTGGCCTCCATTTCTTTCCTTGTAATAGAAGCTTCTCCTAAGAAAGCCAATTTTCCTCTGGTTGCTTATTCTGAGTCTTTTCTTAATCCTGTGGACCAAAGAGCTAGATCTTTGCAGGGGAGTTGTTTATGTGCAGATAGAGAGCCTGTGAAGTTTTCTCATAATTCTAAATCTTAGGAAATAATGAGATTTTCTAGAAAGGTACCAGGAACTGCATTTCAATCAGAACTATGTTCATGTTTTAAAATTATATTGACTGTAGAACTGAAGCGGGGATGGGCTGGAGGTGGGGAGAAGCGTGGAGAGAGCAGGACATAGAGGGTGTCCTATGGATGGCAGAGGACTATGGTTGTCTTGATGGTGGGTGATTAGTGTTAACATATATTTCAGGAGATATGATCCTGAACCTCTGAATCCTATACCGTGTTGTAAATCAGTCATTTCAATGAAAAAACAACAATGAAAATAATTATAATAAATAAAAAATACAAAATAAACAGTCAACTATACATTAGAGACATTTTGCAGGGGAGGGGCAGGGAGAGGGATCAGAATAGGGGTGGGAAGAGCACAAGGGACTATGGTAATGGTGCAAGGGTGAATTTGTGATGGGAATTTTATGGGAACTACAACTGAGAGGAGAAAGCATACACTGTACAAAAATGAAGAATGATGTAAAGTATATATAAATAAAAAATAAAAAGGACAACAAAACAAGCTAACAAAATATTATATTAACAATATTTTTTGCTTTGCACGCTGAAAGGAAGATCAGATTATTAACTTTCTAGAAATTTTATATTTGCAGCCAGTTCCAAAAACAATGAATATTAATTTGGCAAGAATATAAACAAAGTTTGGATGCATTATATATTATCAGACATTTCAAAATAAGATTCTCTTCCCACCATAGTTTTGGTAACTGAAGGCCTTTGTCCAGGCGAAAGTTCCAAGAGATGGGAACAAAGATGAAATCTTTTCTGATGCCTTACAAATGAATTATGGTCGGTTGAACTATAGCTGACCATGAGAGTTAATGGGCAGATTATGTTACAGGAAGTAACTAGGCACTTTGTCGTTTTTTCTTTTTCATTACAATCACCTTCTCTTGAGGGACCAAGGACTTATGCCCTGAAATACAGAGTACTAAGCTTATTAACTCTGTGATCAAGAGCCAAATTAGATTCATTCACAGCTGGGGCCACAATTTGAAACTCTACTTGCTCTGTACTGCTTTGAAGTGAAAAAGAAGAAAATAGCATATCTCTTAGGAACTGTTTCCTTCCTTTAAAAAAATCTTCTTTATCAGATGCAGTATCAATTAGCAAGTTACTGAAGATAGTTTTTGTTCATTGTAGACCTTTTGGCTACTTCCAGAGAGAAGAATTTCACCATTTACTTTGTATTGTGCTATAATTAGTCGCTTAAAACTGCTCTCAGGGGGTTGTCGGGCTGAAAAGGGTTTGAGTATTTGCTGGTCAGTAGTAATTTCTGCCAACATGAAAATATAAGTTCTTATATGGCAAATATTAGATTGCCATCATTGGCAAATATTAGATTGCCATCATTGAGAAATCACAGATATGAGCTAGTAGATTTTCAAATAAAGTCACCAAAAATGAGATTATATGTCTAAATTGCTAATGATATGTACTGCTAATCATGTTCAGAGACTTGCAACATAGCATTATTTTGGTTCCATAGCTTTTTTTTTTTTTTTTAAAGATTTGTTTATTTATTTATACAAGCACCCGGTACAGTCAGAGTGCAGGAGAGTGAGAGAGTTCACCAGAGCCAGAGCAGGGAACAGAACAGACTGACAAAATACACTGCTGAGGGGAGCAGCAGGCCCAGCAGGAAAGGTCTGCGCCCTATGTGGGACCCTTGCTGGTGGCCGGGGATCGAACTGGCGCTGCAGAGGCTGCAGGCAGCTTCGCAGCCCAGTGCCCAACCGCTGCGCCACCAGGGGAGGCCCTGGTTCCATAGTGTTTAAGCTCATATTCCTGTCGTTATTTCAATATACTTGGAGTTTTCTCAGAGCCCAGACCTACATACTATAAGAAATGACACAGTCTTTAATATGTCAATGATAAAATAATTTTGAAGAGTCTATTTTATAATCTATATTTTGGGACACTACAACTTATTAGTGCTGGGTTTTTAATACTTGTGTTTTTGGAGTGGCTGGATCGTCAATCTTCATTCAAATTTCTTAATTTATCTCCTTGATGGGAGAGTTTCCAGGAATAACTAATTCAACATTCCAGCTAAGTTTTGCTGGCTTCAATGACAGACAGATAAAATTGGATACTTTAGTGAATTAATCATGCAAGCTGAAGAGGTACAGCTAGCTTGCAGTCATAAACCTTAGTGTCATGATCATTTTTTGAGCAAAGCTATTCTTTGACTAATCATTTACATTTTTTCTTAAAACTCACACTGATAATTCTACTTCAGATTTTACAAGCTATTTCAGATGTATATATTAAATATTTTAAAGTTGATAGTGAAACCATCAAACCATCAGAGTTTATCCAACTGGGACAATTTATTTTTTTATTTTGGCAGTTTTTAATGAAAGTTGTATATAAAACTACTCTATTCCTGCATGTTCTCAATTGTTTTTCCTTGTATTTGTCCTTTTCCTTTCTTACTTGGCAAGATTTAGCTTTGAGCTCTTAGACCTTTTTGAGGTCTTTGCCAGTTTTAGCCTAGTGATACCAACCTTGGTGGGGTGAAGGCTCACCCAAACAGTTGCACTTGTTCAGTGTAGACAATGTCTTTCTTCCTGTAAGCCTGGGCTACTCTGCCAGTTTGCTGCCCTTTATAGTGTCTTCACACAGCCTGAACTTCATCATCTTTCTGAATGGGCATGAATTGGACCTGGTATGTCTGTCTCAGCTATTTGGAAAGAGGGGAAGACATGATCTTTCTACAAATGTGGGACGGTGAATTGAAATGCCTTTTACAATTCTTGCTCAGGTCAGAATTCATGATGGGACTGAACTTCATTTTGACCACTGGAGTTTCAGCGATGTCCACAAAAGGAAAGAGCTAGGATAATTTTCTAAGATAATTTTGTGCGTTTTTTTTTTTCAGAATGGTATTTATAAAAAATAAGCATCCATAAGGATATTGCATGGTTTTGAAATTTAACAAACTGTTTCAAATTCTTTAGGCATGTACTCAACTTAATAGTTCAACTCAAATGTAACCCACCTATTTAGATGGTAGGATATGAGGGATATTAAAATTATGTGTGTGTGTTTACAAAATAATTCACTTCTGCTGATTGTCTTATATGATAGAGTGAGCATTTTTCCCTATATAGAAATGTTCTCATTGGAAATGAACTGGTTGGATGACTGTCTAAGCTGTTTCTCATTCCTCATTTTCTAAGATGGTCCATGCACGGCTTTTTTTTCTGTTTATGAATTTGAATCACCAACTATTTGGAGGAATAGAACTATCAGTGGCCCCATAGAAAGGTCCAGTTACCTACATTTTTTCAGACAGTATGACTTTTGATCATGTTAAGTTATTGGATATTATCAGAGTCAGCTCTGTGAAATATTGCAAGCAAGTTGCAAGGATGGGCCGATACTCTAGGCAAGGTGAAAATCAAAGTTATATCTGGCCCATAATTCTGGCCTTAAGCTGCTGCCTCCTCCTTCATTTATTTTTGATAACATACTTAATTGGTTCCATGTGGGCAAAGCAATTTACCCTGAGATGATTATTTCCGCCAGTGGGATATGCAGGCTCAGCCATCTGTGAGGGAGAACAGTTGGCTCCTACAGATGAAGTGTTTGAGTGTTTACAGCTTTCAAAGAGGCCAGGTAATTTTACAAATTAAAAAAAAAAAACACAACACGGACAAGTCCTGTTTATGAAGGCAAAACTCTAAGTGGCAAAGCAAGCACATTATTAGAATGAAGCAAAACATGAAAACACCAGGTCAAAAGGATGGCGAACAGCCTGGCCTGACTCCTTGTGGATCTTCACCCTTAAGTGCCTGCAAGACCCTAGTTGTGCTGGGCTCTCTCTAGAGCATGACTCTCATGGGATATCTGCTGGCCTGCGTGTACATGCAAGGCAAAGAATATGGGCACCTACAGGACGGTCTCTTCAGGAAGTAAGATGTAGCCTCCAGGCTGGGGAGCAGGGCGTCCCTCTGCTGGAAGTAGGAACCTGCAATGCAGCCACAACCCCACATGCCCTCAGCATGCTGACCTACAGATTCCGGATATGGTTTGAGAGGCCCTGTAGGAGTGTCGCCTAAGTCCTGGCAACTTCCATTTCCTTCATTTAATTTCTAAAATTTGTCATTTAAAAAATGCTATATAAATGGAATCCTCTGTGTGTGTGTTTGTGTGTGTGCGTATATAGCATCATAGGATTGACTTTTTTCCACTCAGCTTAATTCTCTGGAAATTCATCTCGGTCATCGAATGCATAATAGTTCATTTTTTTTGAATTGTTCATTTTTATTGCTGTCTAACATTCCATAGTATGGCTGCACCAATTTTTCTGACCATTCACCCATTGAAGGAACTCTCTGTTGTGTCCAGTTTTTTGGCTAGTATGAAAAAATTTGCAGCAAACATTTGTGTACAGGTTTTTGTGTGAATATAAACTTTCCATTTCTCAGAATAAAGGCCCACGAGAGCAATTGCTGAATCATATGGTAGTTACATATTTAGTTTTTAAAGAAACTGTCAGGCAGTATTGAGAACTCATTTTAGAAAATTAAAATGTCTAACTTTCTGATGCACAATTCTGTTCAGTTTAAAAAATTAATCTTTTCTCTTGATCCTTTTTATAGCCACACCATACCCTGGTGGATTTAAATGTTTCACCTGCGAAAAGGCAGCAGACAATTATGAATGCAACCGATGGGCTCCCGACATCTACTGTCCTCGAGGTAAGCTCTCAGTAAGCTGACTGGGGTCCTCACAGCTGTCTGTGAGTTAACAGCTCTGTTGACTTTGATGCATGGATAGAAAGGGGCATGCTTGCAATCTCAATCACCACTTTTTTCTAAGGCTGTTAGTAGATTTTTTTTTTTAAGATTTATTTTTATTTATCTATACAAGCACTGGGTACAGTCAGAAGCGCAGGAGAGTGAGAGAATTCATCAGAGCCAGAACGGGGAGCAGAGCAGGCAGAAGGACCAAAGTACACTGCTAAGGGGAGCAGCGGGCGGCAGGAGAGGTTTACGCGCCATGTGGGACCCTCCTCCGGTGGCCGGGGAGCAGCCAGGGATAGAACCGGTGCTGCAGAGGCTGCGGGCAGCTTCACAACCCAGCGCTCACTCAACCGCTGCACCACCGGGGAGGCCCTGTTAGTAGATCTTTTATACCACACCAATAATATATCATCAAAGACTCTCAGAAACACAGAGTGATTCATAGGATTACCCCCTTTCTGATGAAACGTCGTTGAAGGGCCAAAGGAGGTAAGTGATAGTTCTCATCCCCAAACTCAGCCAAAACAAACACAGTCCAAGAAGTGAACAACCAGCCTCTTTGCTACTTTTTGAAGCCAAAGTCACTGCATAGTAACTTCCTCTATGTAAAGTATGAGTCAATGTTCATCTAAAGATTCCATTTATTACATATCTTGCCAGAGGCTTTTATCCTGACTTGAAACTGACTTCTATGCTAGCATGAAAGCTAGAATTCTAAATGTCATCTTTGCACAAATAAAAACTGAGCTTTTTAAATATTCAGTTCTCTCTGAAGGATGAGTTGAAAATCCAGCTAAAGCATAAAACTTTGAACCAAAAACCCATTTCAAAATGAAGAGACGCTTTATATTCCTATAACTTTCATACTATTGACTAAAAAAGGGTTATAATTGGCTATGAAGTCACTGATAATTAGCTGTTTGATATTTGGAAGAAAGTCGATTCGTTTGATGGGGATATGATGAAGATAGGACATTTTATTCACAAATGTTTGAGTGGTTCGACAGGCTTTACTGCTTTACTGCTTTACTAATCCAGTTGTTAAAATGAGTGAACTTGCCAACACCAAATCTATTATTTTTAGACATAATGCAAGAGCTCTCCTACTCACCATGAAAGGCCCTCTTTCTCATGGAAGCTTGGACTTTGGGAGATCAAGGGAACTGCAATTAAAAGACAGTTGTCGGGCCTCCCCGGTGGCGCAGTGGTTGAGCGCTGGGTTGCGAAGCTGCCCGCGGCCTCTGCAGCGCCGGTTCGATCCCCGGCTGCTCCCCGGCCACCGGAGGAGGGTCCCACATGGTGCGCAGACCTCTCCTGCCGCCCGCTGCTCCCCTCAGCGGTGTACTTCGGTCCTTCTGCCTGCTCTGCTCCCCGCTCTGGCTCTGGTGAATTCTCTCACCCTCCCGCGCTTCTGACTGTACCCAGTGCATGTATAAACAAAACAAACAAACAAATAAATAAAATAAAAAAAAAAAAAAACATGCCTCTAAATAAAAAAAAAAAAAAAAAAAAAAAAAAAAAGACAGTTGTCAGCAACCAAAGCCAGTACTACATAACCCATGAGTCTTTGGATGTCTTCAAAATCACTGGAGCCTGTGCTGTAGACCAGTTCTCAAACTTCTTTGTAGTCATTATTCCTTGGGAGGCTTATTAAGACACAGATTTCCCCCCCCCCCTCTTTCTGAGTCTCTGGTTCATTTGGTGTGAGGTGGGGCCTGAGACTCCCAGGTGCTGCAGGTGCTGGTAATTTGGAAATCACACACTAAGGAGTCCAGTCCATTGAGCAGCTTCTCTGAGCTAGGGGCCCTGCATAGATGTGTTTTAATATTCCCAGTGATTCTAATCAACAGTCAGTGGTGCTCCTCTCCCCACTTATTAACTTTAAGGTGGAGATGCTAGTAGGTCCTAAAAAATTACAGAGAAGAGAAAAAATGTGGAGATGCTGTAGAATGGCTTCCCCACACCGAGATACTCAGTCATTCAGGTGATCTCAGGTAAGCCTCTCACATTGCTGCAGTTATGAGTTCATTTCTGAATGAGCTGGTGTTCTCTAACAATATCACTGCAGAGTGAACATTTGCAATAGATCGGGTGAAACCACTTGTCAGTGTGGCACATTGAAATCACAGGGTAGAGTTTCAAAACAGTGATGTCAGAGTCCATTCCCAGAGATTCATATTTAAACAGTATGGGGTGGGCTTCCTTGCCCCTCCCTGGCATGGTTCCATGGGCTGTGAGTCCCACTTTATTTCTGTTCCTTTTCTCCTCAATAAACTTTTTCTTTCTCTAAACAAACAAACAAACAAACAAATAAATAAATAAATAAACAGTATGGGGTACAGCTGAACATAAGGCTTTCCAAGCGCTCCCCAGGTAGTTCTAATATGCAGCAAAATTTGAGAAGCACTGTAAACTGACTCTGGACAAGAACAGGATGATTTGCATATATTGCCAATAACCTTTGGACTGGTTCCCACTGGGAAAAAGCTGGTAGATTCATGTTTGAGACTTTGCCATAGTCGGAGGTTCATACAGCAAATGGCCTTCTGCTGTTGGTGTGGAGCTTGCAGAGCTGATGCAGAGGGACTGTGAACAGTGGTCTCAGGCACCTGGCCTTGTTTCATAGATGTCTAGCCCAAGTCTGAGGGTGTACAGATATGTCTCTGTCACTAAGGAAAAACAAGTGACAGAAGTACACTTGAATTCCTCTCAAAATAAGAGGACGTTCCATGGGCCTCCCTGGTGGCACAGGCAGTTGAGCTCAGTGCTGTGAAGCTGTCTGCAGCCTCTGCAGTGCCAGTTCAATCCTGGGTGGCTGGCAAGCATCCCACATGGCACAGCAGACCTCTCCTGTCTCGCCCACTGCTCCCCTCAGCAGTGCATTTCATCAGTCTGCCTGTTCTGTTCCCTGCTCTGTCTCCGGTGAATCCTCTCACCCTCCTGCGCATCTGGTCAGTAACCCAGCTCTTGTATAAATAAATAAATCTTTAAAAAAAAAAAAAAAAGAGGGCATTCCATTAGGATGCTCTCTTTTGAGGACAAACTCTATCCTTCCAAAGTATAGATGCCTAAGGTATCACAGGTCTTCACACAACTACTTCTTTGCCCTTTCATTTCTTCCCACTTTAATTCTTTGTCTTTAGATTTCTAGGGCTAGATGGAAAGGCATGTCCTAAGTTTCATGACACAGAACTAACTCTCCCGGCTCAGCAAGGGAGAGGAGGGATCAGGCCATAGAAGTTAGGAATCTGGTTTTTCCTTTCAAGGAGCACTCAGGTTTGCCAGGGAGATAAGATCTCAACATATCAAATGTGAAAAATAGCAGGAAAAAGCCAAGTGCTGAGGGAAACACAGCAATAATGCTAGGGGAATTTAAAGGATTCCCAGCTGTGGCCAGAGAAGAGGGGAGAAACCTCAACTAGGTATGGCAACAGGTTGTATTGGAGAAGAGAGGAGTCAGTTATTTTTGTTGGGCCTTGAAGATTGGAAAGAAATGGGACTAAGCCTGTAACTTGGGAGGAGATGAAGCCACTCTCAGCCTCTTTCTTGGCTACTCTGTCCTCTGGGTTTTCTCCAGATTTTTCTAAAAATGAAAGTAATGCCTTTATTATTAGATTAAAATAGAAAATGTGCCTAATTAGGGCCTCCCCGGTGGTGCAGCGGGTTGACCTCAGCATTATGAAGCTGTCCAGAGCCTCTGCAACATGGGTTTGATTTCCGACTGGACAGGGGGATTCCCACACAGCGTGGCAGACCTCTCCTGTTGCACCCGCTACTCCCCTCAGCAGTGTATTTCAGTCAGTCTCCCTGTTCTGCTCCCCTCTCTGTCTCTGGTGAATTCTCTCACCCTCCCGCGCCTCTGTCTTGTACCCCAGTTCTTGTATAAATAAATAAATCTTAAAAAAAAAACCTGCTATTTTTAAAAAAAAAATGGGCCTAATTACTGATAACCCTAGATTTGTTTGTTTGTTTTTTTGCTTATTATTAGTTTGAAGCAGCTATAGGCCTACCCATGGGCTTAGCAAGAACAGCTCAGTAGCTGCTAGTTTCTGTGATGTTCATGTTTTTTGCTTATTTTATGACATGTTGATATAAAAAAGAATTTGTTGACAGTGAAAAAAGCATTTTGTATAAGTATTCAATCTTCTCTCTATGGAATAAACCACATCCCAAATTGCTTAGGAGATTGCCTGAGTTTCAGCAATCTTCTAAAGCTAACTCAGTCATACGGGTGTGCATAGAGACTTACTGAATTTTAGTGGTGGAGGCTTGCTTACAGATTCAATAGACTCGTGAATCATCATTTGGTCAACTAGACATCAAGTAAGGCTTTTCCTACCTAAAATTGTTCTGATGGAGAATGGTGGCATCTGCCAGGCACCTTTAGCGAATTCCTCTTCCCTGTAACTCTTCCTTTCAAAATGTGTATTATGTAAGTACTTCCTCCTCTATTACATAGCTGTTGCCTCTGGCGCTTTCAGATTCATGATACTATACCCCCTCCCTAGAATGAGGATTTAAGATGCCCTCCAAACTGACTCTCTATGCTTTACTTGCTCAGATTCCATTTATTTAGTATTTGGTCCCTGAGCACTTCCTTCACAATAACATTACTATCATCAACCACTCATTATAAATCTGTGCAATTTTCCTGACTTTGTGAGCCACAATAGGAAAGGATATTATATGAGGAACCTGTTGGAAGAGCTGGGAAAGGAAAGCAAGAGTGTGGAGTATACAGAGCCACAGTGCTTATGCCGCTGACTTTTCTCTGAGGCCAGATTAAAAGCTCCGGAGAGAGGGACTGTATGAATGTTTTAGTAAGAAACTCTGGAATTAAATGTCAAGTCAAAACACTACAATTTCTAAAATGGCTTGATCTGTGGAGGCCACCGAAGCCAACGAGGATTTTATGTTCCTTCTTGATTGGGTAGTGCCTCCCTCCAAGGCAAAAACTTTCATTTGAAATTATTGCTGATAGAAAATCAGACCAAGAGAAATATTGAGATAAAGAGACACATATCCTTTTGGTTCCAGTTTCTATGCTGCTCACTGTTTTTCCATGAAAGTGAAGAAAAAGCTCGTCATGGCTCTTGATGGCACGTTCTATTACTGTTATCTGCTATAAGCAGGAAATATAAATGTGACCATAAGCTCGACTGAAGACAATCCTATGGTTACAAATTTTCAGAAAAGACTTCTTTACTCTTGACTCTTCAAACAGGGTCCAGGTCGAGAGGCAGCTTTTGTATTTTCTTTTACCTAAGGCTTCTGTCGCTTCTCATCAATCTTATATGCAGGATGTGGCCCTTCAAGGTTTGTACATCTATGCAGGTCTCTGTTCTAGCTTTAAATCCCACAAACACCCCTTGCCTTGCATCTTCTCATAGTTTTCTAATAATGTTCCCCCCCTCTCCACTAGGATAGAAAAATAAGTACCTTCCCCAGCATTGGCCCCTTTGGATTTCTTTACTCTCTGGAGAGCTCATTTGTACATTTACAAAACATATTGGTTATCTTTTATCCAACACTTGTGAGTGATGATGTGTTCAGATGATCTAGACATATTGCTAAATTGAGGTCAGAGACTTTGACTTTAAAATCAAGTTTTATCTTTAACATTTAACACACATACCAGAATTGATCATAAGTTGTTTTCACCAAGTGAACATGCTGTGTGTCTGTCATCCATGTAAACAGTAGAACCCCAGAAGGACATTACACTCTGGCTTTCCAGACACTGCCCAACAGATTTCCAGAGTGGCGGTACCAATTTAGCTCTTCTCAGCAGTGCCTGAGAGTGCACAGTACTTGTACAGTCTTGCCAACTATTTCTGTACTGATAGAAACAATAGAAGCTAGAAATTAATGGGATGAAAATCCAGCTATATAATCCTTAATATTAAAAGACTAAAGACAAAAAATCATGTTTGTATCAACTGATGCAGGAAAAAAAGGCAATTGGAAATATTTAACATTATTCATGATTAAAAACTCTCAGAAAAATAAGAGAAAATTCCTTAACTTGATAAAGAGCATCTATTTAAAAACCTAGTAATTAGCATTATACTTAATAGTTAACAGACTTAATATTTAAGTCAAGGACCAAAAATGAAAGTTTTGCCTCTCTTATTCACTGTAGTGTTGCAAGTTCTATCCAGTGCAATAAGGCAAGTAATGGAAGTAAAAAGCATCCAGATTACACAGGAAGAAATAAAACTGCCTGTTATTACAGATGATATCATTTACTCTGTAGAAAATCCCAACAAAATCTATTAAAAAAAAGCTCCCAAACCTAATAAGTAAATTAAGAAAGGTCACAAACTATTAAGATAAACACACAAAACTCAATTATATATTTTTTATTTTTTAATTTATTTATTTTTTTAAAGATTTATTTATTTATGCATACAAGAACTGGGGTATAGCCAGTGATGTGGGGAGTGAGAGGATTCACCAGAGACAGAGTGGGGAGCAGAACAGGGAGACTGACTGAAATACACTGCTAAGGGGAGCAGTGGGCGAGTCGGGAAAGGTCTGCTGCACCATGTGGGTAGTTCCCTGGTCAGCCAGGGATCAAAGTCATGCTGCAGACGCTGCGGATAGCTTCATAGTGCTGTGCTTAACCCCTTGCACCACCAGGGAGGCCCTCAATAATATTTTTATATACTATCAATTAAAATATGGTAACTGAATTTAAAAAATATGATATATAATACCATCTAAAATTACTCAAAAAATCAAATACATAGAGGTAAATCTAACAAAATATCTATAGGACTGGTATGCTGAAAACTACAAGCGCTAATAAAAGAATTCAAATACAATCTAAATACAATAGTAAGACCATGAGTTGACTCAACATAGTTAGATATCAGTTCTCTCTAATTGATATACATATACACAATTCTTGTCAAAATCCCAGCAATATTGTTTGTAAATATAGATAAGATGATTGTATAACTTATATAAAGAGGTGAGAAACCAAAGCTAAAGCAATTTTGAAAAAATAGAATAAAAATAGAATAAAGTAGAAGGAATCAATTTTAACTTTTGTCCTATGGCTACAATAATCAACACTCATAGAAACAGGTCAATGCAACGGAATAGACATCTTGTAAAGAGACCCTAAAAATATGCCAAACTTTTTTGACAAAGATATAAATGCAGTCCAATGGAGGAAAGATTGCTTTTCTGTATAAGACCCCGTTAAAAAAAAAAGAAAAGACAAACTAAAGAAAAAGTTTCTGCAAATTGCATATCTGACAAAGCACTAGCACTTAAAGTATACAAAGAATTCTTAAAACTGGGCCTCCCCCGTGGCACAGCGGGTTGAGCGCAGTGCTATGAAGCTGTCTGCAGCCTCTGTAGTGAGGGTTTGATTCCCGGCCGGCCAAGGAGATTCCCACATGGCATGACAGACCTCTCCTGTCTTGCCTGCTGCTCCCCTCAGCATTGTTTTCAGTCCTTCTGAATATTCTGCTCCCTGCTCTGTCTCTGGTGACTTCTCTCACCCTCCCGCACCTCTGGCCTGTATCCCAGTTCTTGTATAAAATAAATAAATCTTTAAGAAAAGAATTCTTAAAACGCAAAAGTACAAAACCAAACAGAATTAGGAAAAAGGCAAAATTATGAACATATGCTTCACTAAAGAAGATAAACAGATGGCAAGTGAACACACCAAAAGATATTCGATATAATTATTATAAAATGCAAATTAAAACACTAGATATCTCTACATCTATCAGAATGGTTAAAATAAAAAATAGCACACCACCAAATGCTGGTAAAAACTGGGAGAAACTAGATCACTCATACTTTGCCCATGGCAGTGTGAAGTGGACGGCTACTCTGGAAAACAATATGGCCATTTCTTAAACAACTAAATATGCAACTACCCTGCAACCCAATAATTCTACTTCTGAGCACTTATTGCAGAGAAATGAAAACTTATGATCACACACATAAATATTGATAGCTGCTAGGTGTTCCTTCAATGGGTATACTATAGTTTTGCAGTGTGCTATCATTGGAGGAAACTGGATAAAATATATGCAGAGTCCCTCTGTATTTTTTCTTGCAAAAACATGTGAATCTATAATTACCTAAAAATAAAAATATATAAATAATAAAGAGCAAAATTAAGCAGTAAAAAAAAACAATTGAATCAAGTTTGGGAAAATCTGAATGAGAAAGAAAGCCAGATATAACAAATGAGGGAGCTAAGAAGGACTGTGACCCTGGTTGGGAGGAAAAATCAAGGAAGATTTCACAGAATTCACCACATTCACCACAGATTGAGCCTTGGAGAATATCAGGTTTCATAGGAAAACTTTTTTGTTGTGAAGAACTGTCAAAAGTTATGGCATGGTATCTCAAGGTATGGTGAGCAGTCTGCAACCCAGATCAAGGAGAACCTTCAGTGACATTAAGGGATGGGTTTCAAATGCTAAGTGCTAAGTTATAAATGTAATTGATGCTGCCAGCAGGGAAGCACAGTTTATTCTCTTGACACACAGCTTCAGGAGCAGAGAGAACTTCGAGCAGCTACTGGCCATTCTGATAAGCCAAATCAGCCTGGCAGTACGCAGTCAGGGTTCCTGGACCTCAGCGTCACTCAGGCTTTCACAGCAGTGAGTAACATGATCTCATCTTGGTTTCAGTAATAGGCCTGGTGGTTGTCCTGCACCTGCATTACAGAGGAGAGAATCAGAAATAAAGGGGACAAAAAATGATGAGGTCTTCCACTGGGGAAATGGAAAATGGACTAGAAAAGATTAGACAGATAATGAAGACATGTCAGAGACCTTGAAGCATCCAGGTTGGGAAGACAATCTGAGCTGATTCTGAAATTACTAGTGTAACATAGAGGTATCAGAGCTCAGGATGTCCAATTCTGAGGGAGGAACACAGGAAGATAAACAGATCAACAGGGAAGGGAAGTGATGTAATTGGCTTGAGATAGGTTAGGGGGTACAGGAGATGTCCAGGAGATCTATAGATTGATTAGAAATTTGATTGTATGGCTCAGGAGAGAGAATCAACCTGAAGATGTGACATCATAGTCACACTCATCACACAGTTAGAAGGTTCAAGAACAGAACATGAGAAAATCTGCACATTCGGGCCAGGGAACATGTTAGAAGAGAGGGGACCAGAAATGCAGGAAAAAGTCTAGAAGACAAAGCTCTGAAATCCAGGGCAGGGAATGCCACAGAGAAGACATATAGGAAAGCCCAGAACAGCAAAGAAATCCTGCAGAATCAGACTTGAGAGAAGGGCATGGAATTGGACACTCAGGTGAACAGACACAGCACAAGAGCACCTGAACGGAGCATGGCGGGGTGCGAAGTGAGCACAGTAGGGATAAGGCAGGGAACATGTCATGTGTTGGCAGATCCCATTAGCCTTTTATTTTCCAATATAATTTGTAATGTTATGATCGAAGTAATTTTCTTGTTCCTGGTGAATTGTTCTCCAGTATCCCCTTCCACATAGATGTTTGTTAAGAAACCAGAACTAAGCAGAACTAGCAGAGCCACAAGACATAACTGAGCAGCAAGAAAGCCTTTAACGAGTTGGTTGGTTTTAATTCAAATCATTTTACATCTGTTTTGTTTAAATACTGTTTCTGTTCTTGAAAAGCAAATATTAGTGGGTAGATAGAAATTTACATTTTAGCTTTGAACTTTTTTAGATTTCAGAACTAGATTATGAAAGGTGGGTGTGAATTTTAAGAATTTATATTCTTTTCAATAGTTGTTTAAGCTCTCCCACTCAGTTCTGATTTTAGTGAGTCTCATGGTAAAAGGCTTTTGTTTCACAACCTCAGGGAATACCTTGCAAGAATATGAGATTTTAGAGGCTGAAACTAACCTGGTAGAAATTCAAATCCATCTTTTATCTTTTAGATAAAAGCCTTTGAAATCCTTTTAGTGTGAAGGTATCAGCAGACTTGATTCTCCTATAACCTCATTACTAACCTAAGGATTATTCAAAATTCATAGGGAGCAGTGCTCTGTGGCTGCAACTCCTTTTTATCAATTCTACAGTCCAGTGATAAGCTGTATGTGGTCCTCCTAGTTCTGCTTGGGTAATTCTTGCCCCCACCCACCTTGGAGATCACAATACAAATTCAAGGCTTTCCTAAGTTGTGCAATAAAGATGCCTGTCCAATTTCACCTGTATATTTGCAAACTTATTTAAGCGTAGAAACTTTTCCTGTATTAACATTTCATACTTTGCCTGGGGGTTTTGTGAGATAAGAATTGGAATGGAGGGCCTCCCTGGTGGTGCAAGGGGTTAAGACACAACCTATGAAGCTATCCACAACCTCTGCAGCATGAGTTCGATCCCCGGCCAGGGAGCAACCCATATGGCACAGCAGACCTCTCCTGACTCACCTGCTGCTCCCCTCAGCAGTGTATTTCAGTCAGTCTGCCTGTTCTGTTCCCCACGCTGTCTCTGGTGAATCCTCTCACCCCCACACCTCTGGCCTGTACCCCCGCTCTTGTATGCATAAATAAATAAATTTAAAAAAAAAGAAGTGGAATGGATACTTTAAGGATTGATACTGTGGATCTTAGGTCTCTGCATTTGGAAGTAATGGGGTGTTCTCAATATATTTTTGTTTTATGGATTGGACTTGGTGAAGAAAAACATTCTTTACCAGTCTTAACCACTAATGGTCCTTCTTCCCATGAATGACAAGAATTGGCTTATTAGTTATGGGCTTTTGCTTGTTTTACTGGAAAAAAACAGTGTTTATATGTTGTTGTCTCTACTTCATCAGTGAAATAAGCTTCCAATTAATAAGAGAGTTTGTTATGGACATAGAAGTATAAACAAAAAGTAGTTATATCAAGTTCACCAATTGTTATTTTAAAACAAGATTATTCACAACTTGGGGGCACAAATCTAATTTCCAAAACTGAAGCTACATAATGATTTACTTATTCCATAAACGTATGATCTTATCTACTCAGATTTACATTTGGAGTAATAAAATATCTGGCAGCTGCTCCTGATTGTCTGCATGAAGAGGAGACAGGAGATAAGAACATTCCTATTTTTATTGCTTTCTTTAACATCTGAGGTTGGGATGGGGGCAGGAATAGGATACCTATCATGGCCATAAATGTCCGAGTATGATAGTAAAGAAGTAAAGCAGCCTTTTTTGGGAAATGCAGTAAACCTCTCAGGCTACTCACCCCTGCTAATTAAAACCTGTCAAAGGCTTAAAAAAAAAAAGATAGAGCTATTACCTCCTCTTCATCAGGAAAAAAAAAAAATCACTCCAATTTTAAACTATCTTAGGGCTTTAGGAAAATCATTGCTAGGTGCAATCTTAATTTTTTTTGTGAGCTCATGGGTCACCTTATTGATTCCATTTCTCAAACAACTTTCTAGGGTTCCTAGCTAGCTAGAGACTGCTTTGCCCTGATTACAGATGACAATATTTTTGGTCAGGGTACAGTGAGGGGGACAACATTTGGAGAAGGGCATTGATGCAGACAGCCCAGGTATAACCAACAGTAGTGTCAACACTGGAATGGTTGCCACCCTTAGCTGATTCAATCAGAAACCAATTGGGTTCTGCCAGGAGTGGGTGTCCAGGGAGATTATTAAAACCTTTGAATTTTCCCAACTCCCAAATATGTCAAAGGGTTAGTATTAGCTCATTCTTAGGGCCTAAATTTCTTTCACATTCCTCTATGGACACTAGTACAATGGTTAAAAGCTGCCAAAATTATGATAGAGTCTGATAGGAGGTGTGTATTGCCTAATAAATAATATCATAGAAGGTAATAATTCCATATTAGTTACTAACTATCCAGAATGTATAAGGCATGCAGAGTTGGGTCTAAGATATGGATGAAAAACAGCTCTGTGACATTTCTTAAGAATTATTCATTTTTTAATCTGAAAGTAAATCCAGACTTAGAAAGCTGAACTCTGCTTGGAGGCCTTGAAGAATTATATTAGAGAGCCATTTTTCTTTAGACCTTTAAGTTATAAATTAAAAAATTCTCCATGGAATTTTAGAATAAATCTCAGTTTTTAGACTCCTAAGACTTAGAGGGCACCTCTAAAAACTCACTTCATGGTCTTCATCTACTATCCTAGAAAGACACTGAAATTATGTTAGAGAGAAATGATCCTTCTCAACTTTGGAAAACCTTCATTGTTGGGTTAGTGTTCTTCTGTAATGAATTCTAGGATCTAGCTGTGCTCATTGGCAAGAAGTCCTTTTTTTTTTTTTTTAATTGAGGTAACATTGGTTTGCAACACTGTATAATTAGAGGTATAAGTTCACACCCTTTCAGATTAGCTTACCACACCCCACCCACCACCAAGTAACCTGTAGTCCTCCACCACTGGGTTCCCTCCCTTTGTACTCCACCCTTCTCTTCTCCTTCTGGAAGCCTCTATTCTATAGTCAGATTTCAAAGTTTGGTTTTGTCTATTCATTTGTTGTTTATTCTCTCTAGGTCTATTTTGGGCTTCTGGTAACAACTGAAATTCTCCTTCAAAGCTGGTCTTGAAGAAGTCCTTTCTCTGGGATAAAGTTATTTCTTCCAGATGCAGACAGTCAGTTTTTAATTGTTCTGCTATTTTACATACACACACACACACACACAGAGAGAGAGACTTAAGCTGATTATTCTTGAAGATCATTGTCAACTGCCCAATTTCTTCTATTTTTATCCTTTGGTTCTTTGAACTTTTTCAGTTTTTCTTCTCTCACATCCTATATCATCTCTCCAAACTTCTCCCCGCCTAAAAATAAAGGTCAATACAGTGGCAAAGTTTATTCAAAGGCAAAGGATGATACCATTGTGTCTTATTCTATGGGGATTACACTGGGCAGAGAGAACACTCTTCTTTAGAAGGCCATCTGTCCACCGTGTCCAAGAGGATCCCTCCAAGGAGATCTTTGGGACTGAACATAAACTCAACACAATTTACATCCCAAGTCCTGTTAGATCTTTTCAGAACTTTTAGTGTTGACATTCCTTTTGTTTCCCTTTTGGGCAGCTTGGATTAACTTTTCCTATAGCAATTAAAATATATTTTCTCTGTTGACAGAGACCAGGTACTGCTATACTCAGCACACAATGGAAGTCTCGGGAAATAGCATCTCTGTCACCAAACGCTGCGTTCCGCTGGAAGAATGCTTGTCCACTGGCTGCAGAGACTCTGAGCATGAAGGCCACAAGGTCTGGGCAACAAAGTAAATGATGGGTACAGCACAGTCAGCCTTCCTCCACTTCAGATTCCTGCCAGTGCTCATGAGCAAATCTTTACCCCCCCACCAATTTAGTCTTTCTTTTGACTGTCTTGATCTATTTTGAAAAGATGTTTCCTATCCTATTTTCTCTAAAAGAATAAAAATTTATATCAGGGTATAGAAAACTGATATAAATTATATTATAACCCCCACTTCACAGATGGTATAGCTGAGACAATGGAAGGTTGTAAACTGTATAATAACCAAATGGGAGGATGTCAGAAGCAACCCATTTCCCTTGAAGTTTAGTGTGGGCTGGAGTTGGGGGTATGCAGGGTGGTGGGGGGGGTGGGCAGTATTCATTCTGAACACATTGCTCCCAGAAGAAATTTCATCCCACACCTTATAAATGCAGGGTTGGTGTCTCCTTTGTAGAATGGATCATTTCAATTATAGTTTTGCACAACAGAGACAATTTCTTCAAAACACCCTGCCTCTTTTCAAGGCCTGCTTGTTTCTCATCGCCCTTCTTTTTCTCTTCCTTTTTTTTAGGTCTGCACTTCCTGTTGTGAAGGAAATATCTGTAACTTGCCACTCCCCCGAAATGAAACTGAAGCTACATTTGCCACAACATCACCCATAAATCAGACAAATGGGCACCCACACAGCATGTCAGTGATCATGTCCTGCTTGTGGGTGTGGTTGGGACTCACATTATAGCAATGCAGAGGCTCCCTGCACAGGTGTGATCATGGGCATCCCGATGATGCATCATCACGCATGAGTCATTGACCTGACAGTAGTTATGCGTGAAACCACAACACTCATGATGTCTTCACAGCCAAGCATTACCACTTACCTTAAGGAACAAGCATTGCTTCATTGTAGTCATTTCAAGTCCAGCGCCTCATCAAAGCCAGCCTGTCCCCCAAACAAACTCTGACTTCTCTACCACAAACCTTTGTTTTTGCTCTGAGAAATAGTTTATTGAAGTCTGGGGCTCTTAATTTGGAGGACGTGCATGCGCCTCTGGAAGTCCTGGGAACTTCTGAGATGTTAGGCAACATAGTCAAAGGATGAGCATAAATGTGTGATTTTGAGGATAAAGATAAAGGGCCACTGGTTTAAATACAATCACAAATTCATTTATAGATTCAGAATTGTGAAACGTACTCCAAAGTTGATAGACAATTTCCTTGGAGATTCTGACTACTTGTCCAATCTAATGTTTTCCAACATTCTTCTCCCAGTGTCGGGAATCATATCCCTCTGCTTTGTATGGGAGATTTTTGAAAAAGGCAATCATAAAAGTTTGTTCTATAGGAAGGGTAATTGAAGAGGGATTTTCCCAATGTAATCAAACCAGTATCCATAAAGTGACCGTTTATCCTTTCATATCATTGGGAAGATTGGCCTTGATTTCACACCTAGTTGTACTCCATGAAATCCTGGATTCTCCCTGGACTGATGAGTGTCCAAGGAGTCCCAAAACAGGGAGGGATTTTTTTTTTTTTTCAGTCATGGGATTCTGTTCCTGTAGAGTTAATCTTGAAAGAGAGAGGATTTCGTAAGGAAAGGAGGGCAGTGTGTGGCGTTGACCCTGCTTCATTCTGAGGGTCCTATAAGTGGCTCGCCTAGATCTTCCTCCATCTCCATTTCTACTAACAAAGAGCCTTTCCCATTCTTCTACTTCAATCCCCAGTGACTTCAGGGAGAAGGCTCTGCATTCAGTTGTGTCAAGATCAATAGAGAAGAAAAGACATAATATCCTAGGATGAGAAATAGGTGGACAGTAAGGAAATGGTGAGATCAGTAAGGAAACCTAGTGGGAATTTTTTATTTCTTTTACGTAATAGTTTTTGAAGTAAATGGTCAAATTTTCACCCTCCTTCCTATATTTCTGGTACTCATGTTACAATTTTTTCTTCTTCTTTGTAAATCATTATACTGTATTTATTTTTGTATGGCATAACCAGAAGCTAAAATATATTGTAAAAACTCTATTCTGAACAAAACAATCAAATTAGAATACTTATTTTTCAATGGTGGTAGAGCTTGTAATATATGTTTGTTGAAAGTTATCTATAATACTTGCACCAGAATTGAAAAAAAAGTTAACTTATGTTGTGAGCAAAAATAATGCATTGACCTCAAGACTTTTGCTCATAGTTTCCTCAGTGGTGATGTCCCAGTAGTATTTGGGTGGCAACCATCACTGGTATGAGTTTCTCTGTAGGGTTGTGGGATGTGTTTGCAAGAAATTTGGTGGGGCCATTACTGATAAAGAGTAGTGTTGCCAGAGTCCATCTACCCTGTACAGGAAAACATCTCTGGCTCATAAAATGAGATGCCCTCAGGTACCAGGAGTAACTCTGATACAAAGTGATCTAAATTGTATCAGATTGCCTTAATTCAGAGTTCAATAGGTTTATCAATATGTTTAGGGTAGGAGAATAGAGGGAGAGAAAGCAAGAAATTTATTAAGTACCTCTTCTGTGCCAGGAACTATGCTAAGCACTTTACAAGTTAGGTCATAAAACCCCTGCAAGAACCCTGTAAGGAATATTACTAGTATTTACACTTTACATATGAAGGTACTGTGTAAGAAGCTCAATAGTGTGAAGGCTTTTCACTCTGATTTAGTTTCTATAGGATGAAATGGGATTGAGAGGAAAGGAAGGTAGAATTACCATCCCTAGGAAAACTTCCAGGCCTGACTTCATGGGAATTTATCCATCTTTATCATATGGAGTTTATCTAGTCCTGTCTCTGCAGGATGCCATTTGCATGTATCCAAGGTGGTTTTTCTTTGAGGGGGTGGGTGGGCTTTCTCTATGGCTTTCTCATTCATTCCTATTTCTAAAAGAGAAGACAGGTTGATCTTACATATAAAGATGCTATAAGACAATGAAAATTTGATGTTGTACATACCTAAAATATCATTTTTATGCATGATCACAATCCACTGACACCTTCCAAGTACTGCATGTGATCTGAATAGGAGACAAAGTCCAAATGTTGGTTCTTAGTGAGAAAGCAACCACGCCAAAGACTCACTGGCTGGTGTGCAGTGATCAGATCCACAATGGTGTGGACTCATCTGCTGCCCAGGGGTTGGGGTGGGGGGATGTCTGCAAGCTCCATACAAATGTGGCTATGTACAACCCATATGCCTGTCCAAATGGCTGGTGTTTCGTACTCTTGAAAGAGAGTGGTTTACTCACCATCCCTAGCAGCAGGGAGCCAAGGAAGACCCAGGACAGGTCAGCCATCTGACTCTTCTACCACATTAAACCTTCCATTAAATCCCACCATTGCTGATGGCTAGAAGTGCAAAGAGCCATGATATGTATATTAATCTGTGTAGCACTTATTTATTTTTAGACCACATTCATGTTAATATGGGATTGATGCTTAAATTTTGTAAATATTGTACATTTTGTAAATCAATGAATAAAGGTTTTAAGTGTATCTCACCAGGCTCCTCCTTGCAAATGCTCTTGTCACCAATGTTAAGGTGCCAGGTTACGTACAAGGCATTGGGTTTAACATCCCCGGGAACATACTTCCAAGAGCTCACTTTCTAGTTGTACCTGTACCTCTGAATCATGTACAGTGTTGTAAACCAATGTGACCTCAATAAAAATAAATTTAAAAATATAACTTTCAAAAATACTTACATGAAAAGATACAAGATAACACACCCATGCCAAATGATTCATAGAGACAGTAAGCACTGCAGAAAATTAAAGAAAGAAAGACCATCAGACTTTCAGGTCTGTAGTTTCCCTAGGAGATTTTCTTCTTAAATCATGAGATATGAGAGAGAGAGAGAGAGAGCGCACGTGTGCGATCGCATGCGGTCTTATATCTTAATCTTATTTTATTCTTGGGGTGAATTATGTTAGTGATGTTACAATACAAACATTTTTCCCTTGATGCTTTCTTTTGCAGTGGGAAACAAACATTTAAATAGCATAAATGTCACTTTCCTTTATGCAATGCATTTATTGTATTTTTTTCTTAGTAAAATGATACCTTTTGAAAGTGATTTGGGAAACTTCAAACTTGTTTGTGATTCGTAATTATTTAACATCATATATATTGTAATTTCTAGGAAACACATGTTTCCTCCAAAGTTCAAGGTTCTACTAGGTTCTGGATCAGTGACAAGGTCGTTGCTCCTTAAAGTGTGCTTACTACATGAAGATAGCTCATACCACTAATCTCTGTGAATAACTGTGTGTTTAATAAATACAGCACTTCAGGTAGACATCTTTTAGAAAATCTGATTTTGAAATATAGATTTACTTGGTAGCCCAATTGGGAGCTTTAAAAAACAATTTTATCTCTTCCTAACACACTTAAGATTTCATTTACAAATAACGTGTAGGGCATACCAGATATGTAAAGCAAGATATTGTACTTCAGTTGTATTATGTTAACTTCTATCTGAAATACTTAGAGTTCTCAAGTGTTTTTAATAATGTTTTAAATAAATTTTAATAAATTATTAAATTTAATAATTTTAATATTAAATTATTAATTTTGTTAAATTTAATAAATGTAATAATTAAATTTTAAAAATTTAATAGTTTTTAATAAATAAATAACTCACCTACCAGGAGTAAAAACACTCTGAGCCTCTGTTGTTAATCCACACTGTAACTGGGAGAACCTGACCCTAGTGATTCAGCCATTTTTAGTCTAAGCTTGCATAGCTCACTGGGGTCAGGACTAAGGCATGATCAGAAAGCATTGTGATTTTAGCCTGGAGAACTCTCCATTGGAATCTACTAGAAAACAGATGTGTGATTTTTTGATTTAATATAAAAATTTCCGACATAATTTGGTGTTATAAAACCAACGTAGATTTCCAAAATCTCTGTCAAACGAAGCCTTCATTTCAACAGTTAATCTCTTTAGCTAATTTTAAAATTATGGCTTTTCCCATTAGCAAATTACTATTGTCTTGATACTCTTGAAAATTATAACTCCACGTGCATTTGCAGGAATTAGGTGGGTTGGGAGTGACCTTTGTGCAGTGATATTTTAAACTGCCTAAAAACCTAAAATGCAGAGGCTGAAGTCATTTCTCAGGTCACAAACTTGGAAAAACCTCATCTACCTCCTTTTATGCAGGACAAAGAGTCCCAAAGAACCCAGTCTCTAAGAAAGCCACATTGCTGTGCTAACGGTAAAACTCGTCAAAATGTCCCTTCTTTCACATTCAAAGTGAGTAAGATATGGGTACTGAGAAACAATCTAGCAGTTTCCTTTCCCTGTACCCTCAATGCAGGATTGGCAGTACTGAGGGAACCACCAGGGTAGTGAAGGGCAGAGAACAATCTAGACAGGGCAACCTTTAGACAGAGCAGGCTAGTCTGATGGCAATATAGATGTTCATTCTCAGCTGAGAAGAAAAGTATTCATTGGAAATAACTATTTAAGAATCTTGGCCGAGGGCCTTCCTGGTGGCAAAGGAGTTAAACACCACACTATGAAGCAATCCGCAGCCTCTGCAGCGCGAGTTCGATACCCAGGCGGCCAGGGAGAAACCCACACGGCGAAGCAGACCTTTCCTGCCTCGCCCACCCACTGCTCCCCTCAGCAGTGTATTTCAATCAGTCTGCCTATTGTGCTCCCCACTGTGTCTCTGGTGAATCCTCTCTCCCACCCCCACCCCCCGCATCTCTTCCTGTACCCTGGTTCTTCTATGCATAAATAAATAAATCTTTAAAAAAAAAAAAAAAGCAGAATGATTTGTCTAAAGATTGTCAGTTATTTAGAAACTGATTCCTTGGCATACCCAGTGTGAGAAACTGACCTCCAAAAACCATGCTTGGGCCTCAAGTTCAGGCCTCCATTGCCATGGAAGATGGCAGGGATGGTGGTGTCTACTGGGGAAAATGTGTATGAAAAGTCACTCTGTTAACTCTAGGCAAAATGAATAAAGTATCACCAGACTTTAGACATGATGTCAAAAGAAGGGCTAAAAATAAGTCAGACCCTCAATAAATCCATTCATCTTTGATAACTCAAAACAGACTTACTGGGCCTCCCTGGTGGGGTTAAGCAACACACTATGAAGCAATCGCAGCCTCTGCAGCTTGAGTTCGATCCTGGCCAGCCAGATAACCACATGACGCAGCAGACCTCTCCTGTCTCGCCCGCTGCTCCCCTCAGCAGTGTAATTCAGTCAATCTGCCTGTTCTGTTCCCCACTCTGTCTCTGGTAAATCCTCTCATCCCCCCACACACACCTCTGGACTGTACCCCAGTTCTTGTATGCATAAATAAATCTTTAAAAAAACAAAAAACAGGGCTTCCCGGGTGGCGTAGCGGTTGAGCGTTGGGTTGCGAAGCTGCCCGCAGCCTCTGCAGTGCTGGTTCGATCCCCAGCCACCGGGTGAGGGTCCCACATGGCGCGTAGACCTCTCCTGCCGCCCGCTGCTCCCCTCAGCAGTGTACTTCGTCAGTCTGCCTGCTCTGCTCTCTGCTCTGACTCTGGTGAATTCTCCCACCCTCCCGCGCTTCTGACTGTACCCAGTGCTTGTATAAATAAATAAATAACTCTTAAAAAAAATTATCTTTAAAAAAAAAGACAAAAAACAAAAAACAGACTTACTGTCTACCCTATCTCTCTACAGAGGGGCGTGACTATGAGGGTGTGGGCGTCCTCCCCACCCATGTGCTTTCTCCCTGGTTTCCCTGGGCGGGGGTTACACCACACGTCATGCTGTGATGGCGTCAGGTTCAGTTTCACAGCTGCATGCTGACCTGGCTTTGCTTCCACCCCAGCCTCTCCCAGCAATAAAATAGGACTGAATGAGCAATTAGAAGCCTGCATCACAAAGTGGCGTGTGAAGATGAGTTGTATGAGGAAAAGGAACCTGATAAGGTGCTTCGCATTGAGATGTCTTGGGTGGAAGGAGCCGAGTCGACCTCAGTGGTCTGAGGGAGCACATTTGGGCTCTCTCAGACTCACTCTGTGGGCATAGCCCCTGCACATGAAGAACCAGGATTATCCCTACTTTTTATTCCTGCTCCAAGACTCTGTTCCACAGTCACTCTGATGACAAACCTTAAAGGGGTGGGCCCATCCCTGACTTTACTATAATTTTTAATGAATTAATGATCCTGTATATGTTTTGCCACTGACTTAAATACCAAGGGTGTGCAGAGACACACCCTGTGTGAGCTGACAAAACCCAAGGGCCATGTGAGATGCATGACAGGCAGGACCTTTTTTTCTCTACAGTCAAATCATCCAATGTGCTGAAAGGTCTATTGGAGTATTAAGTCAGCGAGAAAAACACAGCTATTGTGTTTAGACCAGGGTTGGACTGAACATGTTGAGAACAGACTAGAGTACCTAATCAGATTAGCTGGCCCACTGTCACCTTCATTTTAGAAAAAAGGTAGAGTGAGGGCCTCTTAGCTAATTTTTCATATCTTGGGATATTGCATTTTGCTGGGGGTGTCTTTATGCACATTACCAATGAGATAACATTGGTTAACAACACTGCATATGATTTAGAGGCATGATAACTCTTCATACCTCACCCACCACTATGGTTTCCATTGTCAGCCATATTCCATTGAGCCCCATCTACACAGAAGAAATTCATTTAAATTGGATTATCGAGCAACAAATCTAAGAAGTGGTCTGTGGGATTAGACATATTTACTTTTCTCTAGTGCAAAGATCTTGACCAAGATGTCCTTGTCTTGCCAGGACCTGCATGTAGGGTCCATCTAAGTCCTCAACTTCCACTAACACTGCATTATCAATGTCTTGAGCTGCAATTTATAGGCACTCAGGGATGAACGAATTTACAAAAGTTTTAGTCCAACCCCTTGGTTCAATTGTCTTCAAACCTCCAACTTTCTGTTCATTCTCCACAAATGGCACTCCTCCTACTTTACATGGAAGATAGAAATAAGCAACAGAGGATGCACTGACTTATTGCTGCCAAAATGTGTGCCTCCTTCTGTTCACACTGATGCTCTCTGTGGCCCAAAGGAGGCAGGTAAGATTAATCCTTCCTCCTATACATTGGGCCTTCTCACGTCTACCCTCCTCAAGGACCTCACTGAATAGATTGCCCTCCACTCCCTACCCCACATGCTAGCTTGGTCCAGACTACTGTAACATTCCCATCCCCATTAGCACATATTAAAAGCAAGCTGAAACCCTATATCCCCCGCCAGTGACCTCCTATTTCTTACTATACTCCACAGCCAAACTTCTTAAATGAGGTCGATGCTCATTGTTTTTGGTCTTCTGAGCCCACTGTGAATTCACTGAATTCACTAATGAAAGTTAGGCTGCTCAGCCCTGTGTAACTTCTTTGTACTCGTCACACCTAACGATTCGGCATCATTCAGCACTTCCACTATGCGGTCCTTGTTGAATCACTCCTGGTACCTTTCCTGCACCACCCTCTCCCGGAATCTTTTCTACTGCCTCTATTTTTCTAAGATTCTTTTAAGCATTATCCTCCTCTCCACAAATTCAAATGTCAATATTTGGTGACAAGTGTCCTTGTTCTGTGTTCTCACTTAGGCGATTCCCACTTGACCATTATTTAAACCTTTTAGTCACTTGTCAATGGCTGCCAAATGTTTATCTCCCCCTAAGACTCTCTTGCTGTAAGCTCCATGGGCACAAGCTCAATTATCTGCTTTACTCAATTCGTTGCAGTCGTGCCATCATGCACCACCCAGATCTCCTTTCTTTTTTTTCTTTTTTTTTTTTAAGATTTATTTATTTTTACAAGCACTGGGGTACAGGCCAGAGGCGCAGGAAGGTGAGAGAATTCACCAGAGACAGAGCAGGGAGCAGAACAGGCAGAAGGACCGAAATACACTGCTGAGAGGAGCAGCGGGTGAGACAGGAGCGGTCTGGCCCGTCATGTGGGAATCTCCCTGGCCAGCTGGGAATCGAACCGGAGCTGCAGAGGCTGCGGACAGCTTCACAGTGCTGCGCTCAAACCGCTGCGCCAGCGGGGAGGCCCCAGATCTCCTTTCAGGAATGAATGACTTATATGCTCAACTGCTGGATGCATAACCACCCACAGCCTTCAGCTAGACACCCTTCTCATGAAATGAAGGGGCTGAAGAGAGTTGTCTCACCAAGGTAATTTCCTCACCCAGGGTCATGCCCCTCCCCAGACCAGCCTGCATCCAATCACTTAACAAAGTAGGGAGATAGAGTTCCAGCCATCTCACCCCAACTTGGAATTCCTTTGAAGATTAGATCCCATCCTTACAGCTGTGCATGCACTGACTGTGTTTTCATTGAGATTTTGCTGCAGTTGAATTTCACCATCTGCCAAATTCTGCTTTCATCATCTCCCTTCCATGGGTGCTGATCCCCAAAGGAATCCCTGTCAATCTCTCGCTTATTAATTTCCAAGTCAGAGTCTACTTTCCAGGGACCCCAACCTACAACATTCCATGTTCCCAGCACCTTACACAAGATCTAGAACACAGTGGGTGCCCAATAAGCATTTGTTGAATAAATACATGAAATAATGAAAAAAGATTAAGGGATAAACTCAAGGCATCACAGCTAGTTAGTGGCAGAATATGGGTTAAAAAATCAAAGTTTTCCTTCTGCTCTTACTGTTCTACTTCTGACACATTTTCACTTATTAGATTTGCAACAAAAATTTTATAATGTCAAATGCTGCAAAACTAGCATCTCTTGATGGTTACAGCATAAATTGTTAAAGCTCTTTGCAAAGCAATTTGGCATTATATGTTGAGAGCATGGACATATCCTGACCCAATAACCCTATTTCTGTAAATGGCCTGTAATATGGGAACACTGTTATGAGGAAATTTGTTCCTTTCAGCACTTTCTTTGTAATTCAGCACAGTACTTTGTAATTAAAAAAATAAATAAATAAAAATTCAGGACAACCTAAATGTGCAAAAGTAGGGAAATGGTTAATAACAGCACATCCACTAGGTATATATAGTCTCGTCAAAAATGATTGCTCTAAAGACATTTTCAATGTCAAATGAAAATAGCAGCCTCGAAGTTGTATGTTCAGTGTGCTGTACTATCTAGGAAGTGAATATATACATTAAAAAATACTTAGAGGAAATAAACCAAAATATTTTCTTTGCTTGTTATGGTAAACATTTTTCTTAAATGTTTTTTAAGACATTTAACATTTTAAATCAATTTTTATGTAATGTGGTTATATCACTTTACAATGAAATCCATTACTTTATGTTCATAAATATAATAAACAGCTAAAGTAGTGGTTGTTATAAATTGGTGTTTCATTTTCATTGTTGTTGGTAAGCAGGAACAGGTCTCACAGTCCCAGACCCTCGTTCTTAACCTTGGCTGCCTACAGCAGTCGCCTTAAAATCTACTGATTTTCGGGTACCCCCTAGAAATTTGTATTGTGCAAATCTTAGATTAGAAAATGTGAATAACATGATTTCTTATGCTTTTTAAAAATTAAGTTAATGTTAGTTTATAGCACTGTTTAGGAGTTAGAAATTCAAACCTCCACTAACGTATGTTTTCATACCATGTCCACCACCAAAGCCCCAATAATCCTCTACCATATTCCATTGGGTCCACTTCCTCCTCAGTTGTTCCCCCAACACCCATCCCCTTTGGTTGCCTCTGTTTTGCAGTCAGATGTTTAAGGGTTTGTTTTTGGCAGACCTTTTGGATCGTTTCTTTATATTCCACATATAAGTGAAACAATCCAGTATTTGTCTTTCTCCTTCTGATTTATTTTTTTATAGTATTAACCTTCTAGTTCCATTTATGGAAAACATTTTTAATTGTTTTTTTATAGGTGCTTATTTCAAAATAATTCCAAACTTACATTAAGTTTGAAGATAATTCATTAATCTTTAAATTTTGTCACAATTTTTCATTCTCTTTCTTATATATAAGAACTAATTTTCTCTTAAAACCACCTTAAGAAAGGTTGCATACACTATGCTTCTTTACCCTGTAATACTTCAATATTTTCTGAAGAAAAAGATATTCTCTTCCATAACCTAGTTCAGTCAAAGTCAAGAAATTCATGTTGAGACAATCATTTATAATCCATATTCTGATGCTAAGCTGAGCATTGGACAAGGCCTCCATTCCATGGAGGAATTGGCTGCCTTCCAATTGTAACCATGGCAATAAAAATCCAAATATCCAAAGTAGTAGGAATGAATCCTTACATCAGGAACCATCCCTGACTTTCCTCCCTTCCAATCTGTGAGCTCCCCTATATCCTTCTAACCAATCTTCTTTTATTCTAATGAAGTCCTTAAGTTAGCTGAGGCAATTTCTATTGCTTGCCACCCAGGAGCCCTGTTCTTTTTTTGGACATTTACATAGTGGAAGGTCCAACAATGCAAAAATACTTTGAAAAACTAGTGAGTGCTAATTAACAAAGTGAGGTTTCTGAGGTTAAGGGGTAGGGAGGATGGAGACGGTGTTAAAAGTGTATAAGGAACTGTGGATGGAAAAAGAAACTTGTTCAATGTTAAAATATCTAAAAGAAATACCAACAAAAAAAAATGAAAAAATCGGAGCAGAAAGCATAAATGAAAACCTGCTTCTCCCAATATTCGAGAGAGCCACAGGGACTGGGACTGCCTTCGGAGTTGCAAATTTGAAAGCATACTCCATTATTGATATTTCCCTATGCCTGGAGAGCCTGCCAGATGGAAGCCCAGCAGAGACTTGTTAAGTCTAGGCCTGTCGCTGAAGTTTCCCCAGGTCTGAGGAGGGAGAACCTGTCTATAGCCCAGGGGACCCACCCTAGCCTCCGGGGGGGATGTCAGAAGCCTTCTTTGTCTGGCATTCCAGTATCCAGGCATTCAGGTGCAATGCTCTCGCTGCTCTGTGATAAAGGAACTCTGGATCAGGGAATGTCTGTCTCAGCTTGTCTGCTCAGCTCCTGGAGTTGTGAGCTGCATATTTCCCTAGAGGAAGAAAAATACTGAAAAAAAAAAAAAAAAAAAAAAAAAAGATTTTGTCTCTCTGCTTTTTGCTCTCCAACTTAGGTTGGCAGAATGTGTGGGAATGTCAAGGAAAGAAGGAAGTGAGGTCTTAATGTTCCCTTGAGTTTAAAAACACTAGGTTTCTCTTTCTTCTTTCTGACTTACTCTTCTCAAAAGCTTATGAACTACTGGTTCACAAGAATGATTCAGAAGACCCATTAAACAGAAAGAAGGCTTAGATTCAAACCCCGCTGCAAACAGAATAAAATGCAGGGAGTGACTGTGTGCTATTTGTGGTTGCTTTAACATTCTATTAAACCTGTGGTACATCTTATTATCATTGTTACAAATCCAGAAAATAGAGTATACGTTGCAGTGAAAAAGAGAATTGTGAAATGAAAGGAGCATCAGCTTTGGATTAACAGGCTTGGACTTGAGTCATAGTTCAGTCACCAAAGCGCTAAGTGACCCCAGGCAAAGTTCTTCACATTGTTTTCAGAGTCAAAAGACAATAGAAAGCTCTCAGCACTGAACCCAGCATGCGGTGAGCGCACAACAGTCATTAGCTTTGTGTAAGTGTTGATCTCTCCTAGCTGGCTCCTTGAGGACAGGAGCATAACCTTTGAACCTCCTGCAGCTGTCATACAGTAGCTGCTTTTTAAATTTCTGCTGATTTGAACTGGACAAACCTGTAGTAATGATATATGTCATCTGATATAAGTTTTAAATTCATTAACAGACTTATTTCAGAGTTGAGAAATGGATGAGAACAGAAGGGGATCTGACTTGGCTATTCTGTGTTGATAAATCATTCCCAACCTTTATCTTATTGCAAAAGGAGTGACCTAGGACCTTCCGGGTGGTTCAGCAGGTTGAACACAGCACTGTGAAGCTGTCTGCAGCCTCTGCAGCGCGGGTTTGATTCCCGCTGCCCAGGGCGATACCCACATGGCTTGGCAGACCTCTCCTGTCTCACCCACTGCTCCCCTCAGCAGTGCTTTCCATCTGTCTGCCTGTTCTGCTCCCCGCTGTCTCTGGTGAATCCTCTCACCCTCCCGCTCCTCTGGCCTGTACCCCAGCTCTTGTTTAAATAAAATAAAAAATCTTTAAAAATACATATTTAAAAAAAAGAAGTGACATAATGTAGATGCATTGAAGCTGGAGGTATGTCTAATGTCATGCAAGAATTGTCATGGTCGCCAAGGTATTTGTCCAATGGAAAATCTATTCTCCAGAGGTCCAAAATGCCTTTCATAGAAACAGAGAGTGTTATAGAGCAGCCCCGATATTGAACGGGTTCCTGGCTGTGGGTCCTCACCCGCGCACTTAAAAGGGACTTAAGAATACTCCACTACACGCATACACAAAAGGTTAATAAAAGGTTTATTTACAAGGGAAAAGGAAATAAGGAAAATGTAAAACTCAGGGAGAAAATAGGGAAATAAAGTCTTTAATGTGTCCTACCGGATCCGACGACCTGGAAACCCAAAGTCACTCTCAGAGCTGGCCCAACGCTGTGAGCTGGCGGAGAGCCAAAATGGGGATCCCCCAAAGCCCACGTGTCTGCCTTTTATATCAACCTGGCTGCTTAACCCCACCCTCAGATCCCAGCTACCTTCCCTTTGGTGGTGATGGGATTTGGAGTTCCCAGTGTCTTTGGCTTTGGCCTGGGGTGGGGGTGGAGTCCACAAAGCCTGTATGGAATTAGCTTTAGGACATCCTTTTCCCCCTAACAAGAGCAAAAAACTTGAGTCCCATGGAAAGATCACAAATGACTGTGAAAAACCAGGTACAAGCATAGGGCCTCAAGAGATCCAAAGTTACCACATAATCTGTGCAAACCTACCCTGTAGAACAGGGCAAGACTTTTATTAAAATGAGTAGATCAAGGCTTTCAGGTTGTTCTTTGGGCACACAGCTAAGCAAAGATTAAAAATGGCATTAAAAATAATCACTCTAGGGCCTCCCCAGTGGCGCAGTGGTTGAGCTTTGGGTTGCGAAGCTGCCCGCGGCCTCTGCAGAGCCGATTAGATCCCAGCCTCTGGGCAAGGGTCCCACATGGTGCGCAGACCTCTCCTGCCGCCCTCTGCTCCCCTGTTCTTCGGTACTTCTGTAACTGCCCCTCTCCCTGTCCTGTAACACTTCTGCCTGTTCTGCACTCTGCTCTGGTTCTGGTGAATTCTCTCACCCTCCTGCACTTCTGACTGTACCCAGGGCTTATATAAATAAATAGATAGATAAATAAATAAATAAAAGTTTAAATAATAATAATAATAATCATTCTAGCTCGGGCCAATAATTGTAGGACCAGTACAAGATATAAAAGGAGAAACACGTCCAAGCCAGCTAAGTGAGTAGTTTATGTGAAAAGGGTTGTATATTGCAAATGATTCCCCATTTTTAGCATTATTATTTTTCTATGTCTCTCTTGGCTTGTTGGTTTAGTTCTGCCAATGCCCAGATTATACACATCTGGGCCAAAGGTGGTAATAAAGTCCCCAAACCTGCCAACATCTCGTTAGCTTTTCAGTCTTGCTCTGATTTTGGGTGAAGGCATATTGTCAGATCTACAGGAAGGAATGCTGTACACTTGGAACTTATATGTTATAAACCAGTATTACTTCATTAAGTATTTTTTAATTAAAAATATAAAATGAAAATAGAAATAAAGCTGAAGGAAGGAAGGAAGGAAGGAAGGAAGGAAGGAAGGAAGGAAGGAAGGAAGGAAGGAAGGAAGGAAGGAAGGAAGGAAAGAAGGAAGGAAGGAAGGAAGGAAGGAAAGAAGGGTAACTGAGCCCATCAGCTCAAATCTAAAGGACTTATAGTACAACTGATCACAGTTAAGGGGTAGGGAAGGATGACTTGTTTCCGTTGTAAGCTGGAGTGGAAAAGGTCATGCCTCATGCTCCTGAGGAGAGAAAACCTTTTGTAATTCTGTAATGAAATGGTGCATTGATAGGACTATAAAAAAAACAGCAATGCTCTTAGCACTTTTTTTTTCACTTAGCACAAACTGAGTAATGCATTGGAAAAACATTAACTTGATTACAGTTACCTCTTTCTTGTGGATTTAATACACTTGTTGAGATGAAAAATGAACAGTAAGATCAAGAATTGGTGTTGAAAGGGAATTTCTTTTAGATGTTTGAGGAACAGTGATGCTGGACATGCCCCAGCTACTCATCATACTGCACTGTGGGTGACAGAACAATTGCTTCTCTCTTGGCTTGCTGGTCATTTGTGACTTGGAAATATTCTTGTTAGGGCATCAGTGTATATGGACATGAGATTCTTACTTTTCATATCAGGAAGCCTGTTTTCTATGTCAGGACACTGACGCAGTGACTTTGAGTTCTTCCAGAGCCTACCAGTTCATCCTGTATTAATAATAGAGTCATTCTGAAGGAGTATGGCTTCCGTATTTATGCACATATTATCTTCCCTGATGATCGTATCAAAAAGGTGAACTTGGTAACATTATCCCCATTTGTTTGAAGGGAACACAGACAAGGAATGTTAAGTGGGGAAACACAAGATAAAGTCAGATTCAGCAGGCAAAGATTATGGTTTCGAGGAATCATCTAATTGTTACAGGGCAGGGAGAGGGGCACTCTAGAACCCCCAAACCTGCCTGTTCTAACTAGGTTCTGCCATTCTTCGTAAAGACAAAACATACTCTAGTGCATACGATCTTTAATGGAAAGGAAATTGAATACAATTAATGTGCAACAAAGAAAAGACAAAGAATATAGTTTTCAAATCAAGCACCTGAAGTTATCCATCCTCTCGTAAAAGTCCAGCCAAACAGGGTTGGTCCAGAGCAAGGCCCGAAAGCCTGCCACAAGTCTAAAGCATCTTCGGGCGGAGGCCCACAGAAAAGGGTCAGAAACAGCCAGGCAAGTTGGGAGGAAAGAACAAAATCAAAATCAAAATAAAAGCTGCCATTGGTAACCTTCCCATGGATCTCTCACCCACCTCTGTTTCAAGTGTCTCCTTCCATGTCCCCCAGTCTCTGGAAGTTTGTTCCTTTCTTTCTTCCTATCTCTGCCTTCTCTCCAGCTTCTCCTCCTCTCTACTCAGCTTCACCCTCCCTTGGGTGGGGACAGGGAACTGGAACAGCCCCTCTCCCTGGGGACCACCCAGTTATAATATCTCTCTAGATCTTAGGATCATTGCCTGACAAAGGAATTGAAATACAATGAGTGGTCTTAATTTTTTTTCCGATAACCAACTCTACCAATTCTTTGCCAATGAATACACTTCTAATATATACAAAAACATAAATGAAATAGGTTACACAAAAATATATGGAACTTCCCAACATACATTTTCTATATTCCATCTAGTTTATTATTTAAAAAAAAATCCTATTTGTGACCAACCACATTGACTTCAGGAGCCACTAATGGATTGCAGTTTAACGTTTGAAAAACAATGAACTATGCAATGCTAATGACCCTTCCAGGGTTTCTTTCCTCTTATGCACCCAAAGCCAAGAAATCAGGACTCATGCCTGGTGCAGTCTCCTCCCTCTCACTGCTCAGCTGTTAAGACAGGATAAGGCCGTCTTGCTCCACATTCACTGCCATATTATTTCATCCTAGTGTAGTCTACAATCTTCCTGTGATTCATTCAGTTATTTAAAAAATTGATTAATTTATGTCACAAACCCTTTGGTTTGGGAAAACCAATCTGTTTTTTTTTTTTTAAAGATTTATTTTAGTTATTTATGCATACAAGAGCTAGGGTGTAGGCCAGAGGTCGGAGGCGGGGGAGGTGGGGATGAGAGGATTCACCAGGACAAAGTGGGGAGCAGAACAGGCAGATTGACTGAAATACACTGCTGAGGGGAGCAGCAGGTGAGTCAGAAGAGGACTGGTGGGCCATGTGGGTCAGCTCCCTGGCTAGGGATCAAACTCTTAATGCAGTGGTTGCAGATAGCTTCATAGTGCTGATACTTAACCACTTGCATCAGCAGGGAGGCCCCAAATCTGGGTTTTGACCCAAACGTCACTAAACACTCACTCTAATCTTCAATCTCCTTGCTTGAACAATCGGAAAAATGAGGTTGTTGTGAGAATCAACCATGAATGTTGGAAGCCTACCACAGCACAGCACAGGCATCATGAGTGCATCAAAGACTCTCAAAAATGATACTCCATGCCAGGTGTGCCAGGCCCAGGATTGGCACTGATGACAAAAGCACTCCATCTGGAGTGCATCCCTGAGGGACTCTAGTGGTTCTCTTGCTCACCTTCTCTCTCTTTTTGTTTTGTAAACGGTCTTTTAAATTTAGCAATATATTACAAATATTTTTCTGTTGGCAAGTAGGTTTGTAGGAGATAACTATTAATGCTTGGTTAGTATTCCATTTTATATTTGGATCATAATTTATTTTACCATTTCCCTATTTTTTAGGCATTTCTAATTTTTTACTTTGAAAAATTTTTATATAATGATAATATATGAGCACTGAATTATGAAGTAGAGAAGTTTTTAATTAGAAAAGTAAAATCTTCCCCCCTTTCTACAACCCCTTCTCTCCATTCTGCACAATAACCTTTATTAATAATTTATTGAGCATGTTCATATATATTTCTAATGCATACACAAGCAATTTTCAATGATATTTATGTATCTGTGCAACTGGTATCTGTGCAACTTGGTAATACCAACTTCTGCAATAGGCTTTTTTTTTAAATTAGTATATTTGGCAGGTCTTTTGTTGCCTGTATATGTAGAAATACTTCATTCTTTAAGAGGCTGTATGAATTCAACTGTATGATGGACCATATTTATTTTCTCCATCCCATATGAGCCATATTCAACATATCCTGGAAGTTCTTTCTAGATTTTGCTCTCATAAACAATTATGCCATTAACACCTGTGCACCCTCTTGAGCTAGCTCTAGAACATCTGTTGGAGTGTAATGATCTCATGCATTTAAAATTTTGACTTATATTGCTGAATTATACTCTAGAAAGTTGTATCAATTTAGGATTATATCAACAGTGTATAACAGTGTTTCTCTTTGTATACCCTTCCTAAACATGGTTTTATCAGCATTTTATATTTGTGATTTCTCTTTTACCTCATTAGGAAATATTAACAAGAATGTTTAATTCAGTTGAGGAAAGTAGATGTATGAGGGTTTCCCCGGTGGCGCAGCGGTTGAGCGCTGGGTTGCGAAGCTGCCTGCAGCCTCTGCAGCCCCGGTTCGATCCCCGGCTGCTCCCCGGCCACGGGAGGAGGGTCCCACATGGCGCGCAGACCTCTCCTCCCGCCCGCTGCTCCCCTCAGCAGTGTACTTCGGTCCCTCTGCCTGCTCTGCTCCCCGCTCTGGCTCTGATGAATTCTCTCACCCTCCCGCGCTTCTGACTGTACCCAGTGCATGTATAAACAAAACAAACAAACAAACAAATAAATAAATAAAACATGCCTCTATTTAAAAAAAAAGAGAGCGAGAAAGTAGATGTATGAATAAGAGGGATTAATGCTCTTACAAATCTTGGAATAATTTTGGGGGAGTTGTTCATAGGGTAAGCCATCCTGCTTCTAGAAGAGATTTGACTGACCATTGGCTGCCTGCATAACACACTGTTTTCTGAAGGTTCAAGAACCACCATATGTTAATTGTGACTCAAATGGTATAACACAAAATGGGATATCATATCTGGGTTCTGGTGAATACAAACTATGTTGACTCTGATGTGAATGATTTTACTTCCTCCCCTTTATTCCACCAGCTGAGAGGAAAATAAAACTACCCCTTGCTGCCTAGGGCTTGGTTTATGAAGAAAAGAATTTTGGCAGCACAAATGGAATTCAACACTCTTACCTTTTGCAGAACAGATGCTGAAATTCTGTTAAGAGCAGCTTAGGGTCCTCTGGTTATTTGGATTAACCCACTTTTCACTTTCAAGGAGAAGAAAATCCTGCTACCTCCTGTCTTAGTTACTAAAAAATTTAATATACTGGTTGTTCCTAATATTCTAATAATATTTTAGAAATTCTAAAAATTGAAAATAATCATTATGCTAGGGGGAAATGATGTCCTGAACAAATTCCACAAATAGGTTTTACGGATCCCACCCCTACCCCATACTGAAGAGATACAAGACACCAAAGACTACAAATCCCATAAACTCATTGGGATTGGTGGCTACTGAGGGTGGAGTTAAGCAACCATCTAGGTATATAACCAGACATGTGGGTCTTGGGGATGCTTTTTTTTCTCTGACTTTCAGTATGCTATTGGGGTTCCAGTTCAATGGAACTGGTAGAAAACATTCAATTTATATCTCTACCTTTCTCCCTGAGTTATTCATTTCTTCATTTCCCCTTTTTGTGTGTACCTGCAGTTGGTCTTATTATATGTCCCTTCTAAGTGTGCAAATGAGGACCCACAGTCAGGCAACCCATTTCACATTGGGTTTGCCCTGTAACAATTGCAGTCATGTGTTTCTGATTCTGGTTTAAAATATGTATCCATGATGATAACAAATAGGACTGGCATATTGATTTCTCATCAGCATATAATGCTTGGTATTGAAAGAGAGTTATTTTGATACATGGAATGTTCTTACTTGTAGTGAGTAAAATGATGTCTGTTTCTACTAAAATTAAATAGATACAAGACCCAACTCATGCCACACTTTGGTGTTTACAGAGAATTTTTATTACTTTCCGTGGTCAGTTTCTATGTCCTCCAGAACAGCACCCCTGCCAAGCACCACATCTCTATGACAGCTGTATTTTCTCTCTCTCTTTCTCTGTAACTGTGCAACCCTTTGTCTTGCTCCTATACAAGAGCATAATTATGGGCAGACTTGGGGGATGTGACCACTTTCAAGGAATATTTAATGAAAGATCTGTCTTCCTGGTAAAACTGCTGAGGGTCACTAATAGCAAAATCAATAGGAAAATTATTATACTAATTGGGAAATTCTAGTTTCCAACCAGTGATACAGAAAAGATAGGAAACAATATGGTCTCTTCAATCAACAATGATCACTTGTAACTGGGCCCGAAATGTGTTCAAGATCGCCCTGGAACTTTGGAACTTATTATTGACTCAGGAAATTCTGGGTCTTTAAAATACTAGTCTTTTTCAAAAACGACCAAAGAGGCTACTTGTCAACTTGTGTGCTGTGATATTATAACTTAAGGTAACAAATATGTATTTGGCCTTAATCCAAACAGAGCTCTTAGAACCCTTACAAATTCCTAAGTAAAGGGGTCTTTTATTATGCGTATGAGGTGACTTTTGGATCCCAGTAAGAATGGGAGTTGGTTGCTAGGAGACCCAACTAATGGTTAAAGGGTTGGAACTTTCAGCTCCACCCTTCGATTTCCAGGGAGATGCAAAGGACTAGAGACTGAGTTCAGTCATCAATGGTCAAAAAATTAATCTTTTTTGCCTATGTAATGACACCTTGAGAAAACCCCCAAAGGACAAGTTTCACAGAACTTGCAGGTTGGAGATGCCGGGAGAGTGGTGTGTGCCGGAGAGAGAGCATGTAAGCTCTGAGCATGGTTTCCCTGTATCTTGCCCTAGGCATTTCTCCCATCAGGCTGCTCCTGAGTTATATCCCTTAATAACAAACTTGTTATCTAGTAAGTAAAATGTTCCCCTGAGTCCTAAGAACCACTCTCGAGAAAGCGCAGATGGCGACATGGCCTTGCGCTTGACATCTGAAGTGTAGAGGGGGCAGTATTGTAGGACTGAGCTCCCAACCTGTGGAATTGTAACAGGTCCCCAGGGAGAGGGTAGTTTCCAGGTCCTCTGTCCCACCCAAGGAAGGGTGGAGCTGAGTAGGGAGGAGGAGAGATAGGAAGATAGGAAGGAGACCTGGAGGAGGCATATGGACCAGAGACATGTGAAGAAGCTGTGTTTGCTTCTCAGCCTTACACTTGTACCAGGGACTTGGGGGACATGAAACAGATGTGGGTTAGACACCCATGGGGACATTAACAATGGCAGCCTTTATCTTGATTTTGATTTTGTTCCTTTTGTCCCAGACATACTGAGCCCCTTCTGCCCCTTTCCTTGGTTCCCCAACAGGAGGTGCCTCAGACTTGTGGCAGGCTTTCTGGCTTCAGGGGCCCTGCTTTGGGCCAACACTGTTTGGCCGGGCATTGTGGATGGATAACTTTGATGCTTGATTTGGAAACTATGTATTTTCTCTTTTTATTGCACACTAATTGTTCCTTTCCAGGGGACCTCCCCTATGGCGCAGTGAGTTGAGCACTGTGCTGTGAAGCTATCCGAAGCTTCTGCAGCACTGGCTCGACCCACATGGCACGGCAGACCTCTCCTGTCTCCCCCACTGCTCCCCACAGCAGTGTATTTCAGTGGATCTGTCTGTTCTGCTCCCCACTCTGTCTCTGGTGAATTCTCTCACCTTCCTGCGTCTCTGGCCTGTACCCCGGTTCTTGTATAAATAAATAAAAATCTTTTAAAAAAATAAAGTTCCTTTCCATTAAAGGTCTTACTCACTAAAGTATGTTTTATCATGATGTGGATGACAGAACCTATTTAAAGCAGGCAGTTTGTGGGATTAAGGGGTTCCCCTCACCTTGCCCTGTGATATAACTTGAGCTTCCTGGGAAAAAGTACCAGATTTTCATGGGATGCCCAGCTGATGTCAGGAGCATTGACTGGTGGTGTGAGGGGAATGCCCTACCCACTACACATTATAAGAGAGTCCAGAATCTGAATAGTACCAGAGACAGACTATTGTCTACATGTGGTCTTACACAAAAAAGCGGCCAACCCATGGCAATACGCCCTCTCACCTTCTCTAGAGCACAGGCTGCTGGTGGAAGAGAGGAGGCTGACCAGCCACCTGGTGCCCACCCCGTCAGGCATAATTTGTTCTAATTTTTTAAATTAACTATTGTTCATCTTTCATTAGGTTATGCTATGGTAACCAACAATCCTAAAATCTTAGCTGCTTCCAAACAGAGTGTGTTTCGCTTTTCCCCAGGTTCACATTATTTATCAGCTGCAGGTTGGTTTGAAGGATGACCTTCATTCTTGAATTCTGATTAAGATAGCAGCCTTTTCTGGAACTTTTGGAGGAAAAGATCATAAGACTGGGGCCTCCCCGGTGGCGCAGCGGTTGAGCGCTGGGTTGCAAAGCTGCCCTCAGCCTCTGCAGTGCTTGTTCGATTCCCGGCTGCTCCCCTGCCACCAGAGAAGGGCCCCACATGGCACTCAGACCTCTCCTGCTGTGCCCGCTGCTCCCCTCAGCAGTGTACCTCGGTCCTTCTGCCTGCTCTGCTCCCCGCTCTGGCTCTGGTGAATTCTCTCACCCTCCCGTGCTTCTGACTGTACCCAGTGCTTGTATAAATAAATAAATAAATCTTTAAAAAAAAAAATCACAAGACTGGAGGAGAATGGAGGTCACCTCGCTTGCACTTCTCCCATTCATTTGTGGAAGCAAATCCAGAGCCCAAACTGCTTTCCTTAGGGGAGAATGCCCTCCTGGACAGGTTCTGCAAGTGACAAGTGGCATGTGGGAAGGGGTAGTGAATACTTAGGGATGGATTCACAACCTCCACATGGTCTCACACTCAGCTGTATATATGAGTTGTGTTTCTCAAATATCGGTGCACTTCATGCCTTTAGACATGTGCTACCACTAGTCCTCAAGTCAAGGACATTGATATTATGTTATGCTTTTAAAATTAGGAATGGCAGGTTGCAGGTGGGTGAGAGCATGGTTTCATCACCCATTCCTCCCCCACAATATATGATGGGTAGGTCTGATACAGTTCCTGCATTATCTGAAATTGGACAAAAATAAGAAAATAAGGAAACGTCTATAGGGTGATTTCCACAGGGCTGGAGCTTGGCTTTTTTTATGTGGAAAACTGTTACATGGGTGATTTTGAGCAGAGGCTATAAAAGAAAACTGCAGTTTTGAAAGATTTCTGAGCCAACTCTCCCTACTTGTGTGTTTAGGTAACATAAGGAGGAAAAGCAAGCCTGAAGATCAACTGCTTTTTAAAATCGAGTCTACTTTTTTTTTTTGTTTTCATGAAAATCATTTTCAGACATTAATGATTCTGAAATGCAAGTGCAGCTCCAGGCAAAAAGTTTGCAGTAGATGGTTTGTCTTGAATATTTCCTACCCACATCTCCATGCCCCCACCCTGCTCTCCATCAGCAGAGAACTCCACTGCAGTGCCCTTTCTGTACCAAGTATCTACAAAATTCAGCAAAAATGTAGGAAGCAGGTCCTCAGGGCTGGGAACTGTGCCATCTGGAGCGCTCACACAACTCCTCCCTAGGAAGCCCGCAGCGTCAGACAGAGCCAGCAAGTAAACAAGAAGTTTCTATTAGAGTGAGAAATGCTGCAGTTGAGGTAAATAAAGAGAACTTTCCATGTACAAAAGATGAAAGTATACTCACTTGTACAAAATAGAAAAGTCTTTCACTAGAGAATGAGGTGTGAACTGAGAAATGAAGGCTGAAGGGGAGACAGAGAGGCGATGGAGACGCAGGAAGTTCAGTTCATTCCCCTGGGCAGGCCTTGCCTCACGCTATGTTTTCCGCCTCCGCACGTTTTTACTGAATTTTTATGATGGTGGATGCCACCCCGTTAATAGCTTCATAAAACCCACCTCAGAGCCAATTTTAGTATTTTTGGAAATATTTATAAACTGTCATAATTTCCTTTCATTTTGAAAAAAATCTAAACCCCAAAAAGTTTTTTACAAAGGATAATAATATAAGAGAAATACCTATGCAGCTACCACCCAGAATTTACAAATATTAATATTTGTCACTTTTTATTTCATCTTTTAAGAGATGATTGCCAATAAAGTTGAAGTCCCCTATAAACCGTTCCCTGGATACATTTCTCTTCATTTATGCCTTCAGAGTTAATTCCAATCATGCATTTTGTGTTTCTAGTCCTTGTTTTTATGTTTTCTAAAAACATATTAATAAATAGCACAGATTATTTTATGTAGATGTAAAGGATTTACTGTACCATAAATAATCTGCACTCGAATGTTTCTCAACATTATATTTGCAAGATTACTTCTGTACTAATGAAAGCCATCATATAAATATACCAAAATTAATTTTGGCTGTACCATTGCTGTGAACATATAGGTTGTCTTCAATTTTTTGCTCTTACTTAGAGGACTGCAGTAAAAGCCTTTGTATGAGGATTATTTATCTATTATTTATGTTTACACATTTCACTAGGGTAATACCTGAAAATGCAATTACTGGGACATTGAAACCACACATTTTAAATTTTGCTAGACATTAATATCTCTTATAAGAAATTATTAGTTTCTAGTTATTTTCTTCCTAAAGTCTTGGGGAGAGTATCCCATTTTTCTTGATTTTCAATGATTGTTTGAAGATCTTATGTTAATTTATTTTAATTTGCAAATTCTCAAATGAGAGAAAACCTATACAGATATGCCCATTGTTAAATTATTGGATATGCTCCTCTGTTCCTACCCCTTCCCTTTGATTTTATGGAATTCATTTCTCATATCTGCAGATGCCAGCTGCCTTCCCTCCAAACTCTCATGGAATGACTTCATTTCTTTTTTCTTTTTTTTTTAAAAAGATTTATTTATTTATTATACAAGAATCTGAGTACAAGCCAGATGCTGGGGAGGGTGAGAAGATTCACCAGAGACAGAGCAGGGAACAGAACAGGCAGGCAGACCAAAGGCACTGCTGAGAGGAGCAGTGGGTGAGACAGGAGAGGTCTGCCATGCCATGTGAGACCCTCGCCGGCCAGCCAGGATTGAACCGGAGCTGCAGAGGCTGCGAACAGCTTCCCAGCGCTGCGCTCAACCACCTGCGCCACCAGGGGAGAACTTTCATTTCTTTTTTCATGGAGAAAATAGAAATAACCTGATAAGAACCTCTTGCTCCAAATTTAATGATGTACTACTGTTCTCATACTCTACCTGCTTTACTCCCATCACAGAGGGAAGCTATCTCTGCTCCTACTTGAGGCCAGCGCCTTCGCTTGTAACCTGGATTCCATTTCTTGTCATTTCTTCAATCTCATTATTTCTCCAATGTTCCCCTCATCTCTTACATCCGGGATCAGCACACTTCTACAGTAAAGGTCCACATAGTGTTTTATGCTTCGTGACACTTATGCTACCTGACACTATGTTCCAGTGAAACTCTATTGGAAAAGGTAGGCAAAAGTCCCTTTTGGCTGACAGCAATAGTTTATCCATTCCTGTCTGATTTCATTAATAATTTCTTGAGCTCTCCTGGAGTTTCCCCTTAGTTCACAGGTATGCTGTAATACCATCCATCTTAACAAATGCTCTTTCAACTCTGGAACTTGTGGTAATTTCTCATTTGAGTTAAAATGCTGTGAGTTCTCTATGCTATGTGATAAAACCGAAAGTGCATGGTGAAAGGAGTGAGAAGAACTGATCCACCTTCTGTTCTGATTCGAGAGGAAAAGAAAAATACATGAGCTAGATCCAAGACCCTGACTGATGTTGCCTCTCTTTTCTGCTTCCCCCTACCACAAATCTTCTCAAAGATGGTGTGCACTTACTGTTCCTCCTTCCTTTCCTCTCTTTTTCTCTTGAACCCACTCTACTACTGCTTCTGGTGCACACTTCCATGAAACCATCCCTTCTTCCAACATCAGCAGTTTCCATCTTGCCAACTCTAAAGGTCAGTCCTGGGGCCTCCCCTGGTGGCGCAGCGGTTGAGCGCTGGGCTGCAAGGCTGCCCGCAGCCTCTGCAGCACCAGTTCGTTCCCCAGTCGCCGGCGAGGGTCCCACAAAAAATAAAAATAAAAATAAAGGTCAGTCCTCATTTCTTGTCTTAATCTGGTGGCACTGTTTGGAAACCTTTGTCACTGGTCTTGAAATACTGTCCCAGAAGGATTGCCTCCCTTACCTCATTGCCTGTTCCAGCTTCTCTTTCTGAATAAATGTTGGAGTGCCCTCAGCTCCTACCTTGGTGGTCCTTTCCTCTAGATCTACCTTCATCCTCTAGGTGATCTCATCTAGTTGCATGACTTTAAATTCTAACTCTTGGCTGCTGGCCACCAAATCTGTATCTACTGCCCAAATCTCTCGTGCGCTACACACACACACACACACACACACACACACACACACCTTCTTCATTTAGTTATTTTCTTACATCATTACTAATTTTTGTACAGTATTTGATTTCTCCCCTCAGGTGTAGCCCCTATAGTTCCCCCATCACCATAGCACCCATGATCCATCACCTTAGTCTCTTGTGCGCTTCCTGCCCCTGTTTTGACCATTCTCTCCACTCATCTGCACACCTTCTTAATAAAAGGCATCATCACACTCCCAGTTGCTCTAGTCCAGAATCAGTGAGTCATCTTTAATACTTCTCTTTTCTCACATGCCACATCTCCTTCATCTGTGCATCTATCACCTCCACCTTCCAAATACATTCTAAATATGACTACATCTAACCCTCTGCATAGCTGCTACTTTATTTATTTATTTTTTAAAGATGTATTTATTTATACATACAAGAGCTGGGGTACAGGCCAGAGATGTGGGGGGTGAGAGGATTCACCAGAGACAGAGTGGGGAGCAAAACAGGCAGACTGACTGAAATACACTGCTGAGGGAAGCAGCAGGCAAGACAGGAGAGGTCTGCTTTGTGGGTAGCCATGTGGGTAGCTCACTGGCCAGCCAGGAATCAAACTCATGCTACAGAGGCTACAATTGCTTCATAGTGTGGTGCTTAACCCCTTGCGCCACCAGGGAGGCCCCATAGCTGCTACTTTGATGCAGAGTAACCCCATCTTCTGCCTGTTGAAATAGCCTCCTCATAGTTTTCCCTTTCCTACTTCTGTTCCTTTTCTATAAATTCTCATCACAGTAGCCGCAATGAGTCTTAAATGATAAATACTAGCCATATCATTCCCCCTTTCAAGACCCACCAAACCCTGTCTCACTTGGAATGCAATTCAGGCCCTCCATTATCTGCTCCCTGGCTACCTAACTTGTGTCTTCTGCCATCTCTCCTTTGGGATTATTCTGCTCCATGCACACTGGCCCCTAGTTCAACACTGTCTCAGTGTTTTTAATTTTGGTGGTCACTATAATGCTCCCTCCACCAACCTTCACATTGGCCTCCTAACTCACTTCTTTCAAGTGTGTCCTCAGCTGTCACCGCTTTGAGTGTTTTTGGACACCATCCTCATTTGGTTATTCAGATCTAATTTTCTTCATAGCATTTAATGTTAAATAATAACTTGTGTATTTTTACTTATTTTATTTTCACTTACAGATAAGCTTTTTGAGGGCAGATTGTTTACCCAGTGCTGAGGATAGTGTCTGGCATATAGTAGGTACTCCAAAAGGTGACCGACTGAATGAATGCATTTTCTCTTCAAGGATGGAAGGATTATATGTGTGGCTCCAAACCAGTTCCTCATAACTGACATACTTCCATCCAGTGTAACCTGTAGCCCTTGTCTGTGGGCCAGCAGCAGGCAGTGGGGATTGCAGAAGAGTTATCAGATTTGCCCTCTTTCCAGAAGTGAAGAAATACAAAGTCCCAGAATGTGTTTCTTAGTGAAAGTCTACCATCTCTGTAGTTCAAGAAAATTCCTCCTAAGTTCTGGCAATAGTTTGACTATAAGTACTAGTTTTGGCCAGTGTAACAACAACAACAACACTTTTTTTTTCCTAGGTAATCTAGAAATCTAGTGGAAAGTTAGAAGAGAATGAATCAGTAGCTTTAAACCACATTTTATTGCCAAATAGAACTTCATCTCCCCCTTTATTTTAAAATGTGTAGCTCCAGTCACTGAATGTTTTTTGCCTTCCTCCCCAACCCTTCTATTTGCAAACTTGAATTCAAAAGTAACAAGTAATTAGGTAGGGTTCATAATTTTCATTAAAATATTTGTTGACCCTTTTCTTAAAAAGATAATTTCAGAAGTATGCAGTTCACATTAAAAATAAGTTAATTTTGAAGCTCACTTTTTTATGATTATAGGTTTAACGAGAACACACATGGTGAGAATGTGAAATGACAGGTGTCACCATTTGGGAGACAGGCTGTGTTTCTGCCTGTTTGTTCTTTCTCACCCGTACCCCCAACTCTGTGTATAGCAGTTCTGCCCTATAAATATATATGACAAGCAGAGATGTGGCCTCTTCCAGGGCTCGACGCTGAGGATTTCTCCAGCAGTGAATGCATTTCTGCTGCTGGAGGATTCAGCTGAGGGAGAGGCAGCTCATTCAAGGGGAACAAGCTCTCTCACTGTAGTGGGTTTGGAATGTAGATGTGGGATCTGTCAAAGGAGCATCTCTGTTCTCCGTATTGACAGCTCATGCTTGCTCTGTGACATGTGTGCTGCAGAAACATGACCTGGAACTGATGTGTTCTGGCAGAAACAAGTTGGGAAATTTCAGGCAGTTTCTGCCTTTTTCTTTCCTCCTTAATGGTAGTGAACTGTGGAAGGGGGAAAGGAATCTGTAGCTGGCAGAAGAAGGATCATGTCCCACTATCAAAGCAACTTCTGTGGCCTTGAAGTCCACATAGAAGTCATTCATGCAACTCTTGTAGGATGACACTGTTATCTGCTTGTGTAATTTATTCTGTATTGTATAAAACTCTGGGATGGGATATCTACCAAATAGTAAAGAACTAAGAAAAACTGAAAAACTGGCAAAAATAAAACCAACTTTGTGGATAAAAGTAAATGTGATAACCAAGAAAACAAGAATAATAAATAATTCAGAAAGGGGATACAATGACCTGGTTATTCAGCTCAATATACTCAATCAATTTTGATGTTGGCAGATAAAAAACTATTTGGTCATGCTTGATTGCCTATATTAATGTAATTGAATTCTCTCTGTGTAGCCTTTAAAATTTCTATTGGGGAATAAGGAGAAAGAAATTTTTGTTGAAAGTTCTACACAGGTGCAGCAGTGTATTTCGTCGGTCTGCCTGTTCTGTTCCCCGCTCTGTCTCTGGTGAATCCTCTCACCCTCCCCGAATCTGGCCTGTACCCGGTTTTTGTATAAATAAATAAATATTTAAAAAAAAGAAAGAAAATTCTACACAGGTGATCAAGCACTATGTTACTGAATTCATTCAATAAATACTTAAAGAGTATGTACTCTGGGTTAGATACTGGGGAGGTGATAGGATAGAGAACAATGATTCCCATGGGGTTTGTCTTTATCAAAGGCAGAGACTGATAAAGACAACCACACAGAAAAAAGCCACAAATATAATTATTAAAAATTCAGGTAAATATATATGAAGGAGGGCCTCCCCTGTTGGCGCAGCGGTTGAGCGCTGGGCTGCGTAGCTGCCTGCAGCCTCTGCAGCACCGGTTCAATCCCTGGCCGCTGGCAAGGGTCCCACATGGCGCACAGACCTCTCCTGCCATGCCCGCTGCTCCCCTCAGCAGTGTATTTCATCGGTCTGCCTGTTCTGTTCCCGCTCTGGCTCTGGTGAATCATCTCACTCTCCTGTGCTTCTGACTGTACCCAGTGCTTGTATAAATAAATAAATAAATCCTTAAAAAATATGTATATATATATATATATGAAGGATGCCAATGAGGGGCTGAGAAAGAGAATATGAATGAAAGAGAGAGAGCTTCTTAAGTAGTAGTTAAAGTGAGAGTCAAAGGGTGTGAATGAAATAGGCATGTGAGGAGCCGGTTAAGAGCCTCCAGGTAGAGGGAACAGTAAATGAAAAGACCCTGTTACGGAAAGATCATGAATTGTTTAAGGAATCGAAAGAAAACAAGAGCGTAAGAAGTTGGGAAGGGTGGGAGGGCTGAGAGGGAGCTGGCAGAACATGGAGAGCTTGGTGGGAGTCTGGATTTTGTTTGAAGTGTGACAGAAAGCCAATAAAGAGTTTTGGGCAAGGAAATGACCCAAACCACTATGCGCACACACACACACATTTTTTTAAATTGATTTTTAAATTTTTTTCACATTGTTGTTCATTTTAAAATAATATTTACTTCCCCCCACCCCCTCAGGTGTAGTCCCCATAGAGTTTCCTTCACCAATGCACCCGTGCACCATCACCTCAGTCCCCTGTGCACCTCCCTCCCTCCCTCTGATCTTTTCCCCACCTCCTGCCCGGCAAGATGTCTCTGATTTACAATTGCCTGTTTTTGCTTTGTTGTGTTTTGTACTGTTATAATTTTTTTACACTGATGTCTTATTTGGTTCCCCTCTATTTCTGCTATAAGTGAAACCATCTAATATTTTTTTCTTTTTCCTTCTGGTTTATTTCACTGAGCATAATTCCTTCTGGCTCCATCCATGTTGCTGCAAATGGCATGAGTTTATCTTTTTTGATCACTGAATAATATTCCATTGTGTATATATACCACATCTTCTTGATCCAGTCATCTATTTTTGGACACACGTTTTTAAGACAATCTCAAAGTTAAATTAAATTCCAATTTTTCCTCCAGACCCAGCTGAGAGTAAGTGCAAGATGCTACTGTGTATTAGTTATCTATAGCTGTGTATCACAACATCCAAAATTTAGTTCCTTCAAGCAACCTTTATTTTCTTAGCATTTCCATGGGTAGGAATCTGGAGGTGACACAGCTGACTCCTCTGTCTCAGTTTCTCACTGGCAGCAGATGAGGAGCTCACCTATGCTGCAGTCACACCTGAACTCTAGACTGTGAGGATTCACTTCAAGGCTCACTCAGGTGGTTGTTGGTGGCATTTGGCTCCTCATAGCTCTTGACTCAAGCTCATTATCTAATACCTACCCCTACTACTGAAAAAGTGTCACAAAGCACATCTTAATTGTTCTACATGCAGTGTACTTTAATATTTCCTAGCTATTGGACAGGTAAAATAAATTCTGGTTGGGCCATGCTAAATGCTGCTTATAGCCAGCAGGGTGAGAAACACCCTCGCTACTATTACACCCATGTACTGTTTCATGCTGCCATTCTTTGCATATATGACCCCTCACTCTGGGTTCCCCTTAAACTCTGCTATGATTTTATTTATTTATTTTAAAGATTTCTTTTTATACAAGAACCGGGGTACAGGCCAGGTGCGTGGTGTGTGTGAGTGTGTATGTGAGAGAGAGAGAAAGAGAGAGAGAGAGAAGGAATTCACCGGAGACAGAGTGGGGAACAGAACAGGAAGACTGAAGAAATACACTGCTGAGGGGAGCAGCAGGCAAGGCAGGAGAGGTCTGCTTTGCCATGTGGGAATCTCGCCCAGATTGAACCGGGGCTGCAGAGGCTGCGGACAGCTTTACAGTGTGGCGCTCAATCCCCTGTGCCACCAGAGAGGCCCTGCTATGATTTTAGAGATTATTTTCCTCCTTCCAGTTTCAAATAAAACTCCACCTTAAAATAAAGCCATCCATTAAATCATCTGGTCTTTCATGCACTTTGCATTCTCACTGCTAAGGCAAATGTTTGATCTGCTTTGATTATAGTTAACTTTAAAATTCAGTCCTCTTGATTGTAAAGTCCTTGAGTACAAGACCATGTCTGATTCTGACATGGTCATTTCTTTGGAACCAATAGGTTCTAGTTAACCTGGTAAATTTGTAAAGTAGGGAAAATATTGGCTCATGGGGTTGTCTGAGATTTAAACAGGGTAACACACTTAAATAATAATTGTATGACTAACAATTTTATTCCCTGTTTTACAATTGAATAATTGACATAAGGTCACACAAGTAGAAACTGATATAGCTAGGTCATAAGGTAGCTTCCACATTGTTAGACACCATATAATGCTTAGTTAAATGTTTAGCCCATAGTAAGCACTCAGTAATTGGTGACTATTATCATTTAACAAAAGGGTGTTGGATGAAAACTGAGTGAATGATTTGGCAGAAGTGTGGATTATCTATAATAGCCTGTGGGTCTAGGGATCATTCCATTCATCATTCTGCTATTAGTGTGCTATTTAATCTGCTGTTTTATTTTTCCGAGTGAGTGGCTGTGACTATATGATTAAAAATCACCAGATCAGGAAAATGAATTTACTGTCTTCAGTAGTCTTAATAACCACATCAGATTAACTGCAAGACTGATTCAACTATGCACAAATTAGATATTAAGATAGATGAAAAACATCCAATTGGACCAAAAAATGATTTTGAGAATGCGTAGATCAAATTAATTTTCTTCTTTTGTGCAATTCAGTTCAATTCAAACCTTCAATTCTACAGTGCAAGGGGTGCCAAGAAAAAGAAGCAACTTCTCTTGTTGCCAAGAAGTTCATAATCAACTATGAGTTTCTTGGGGGATGCGGGTAGAGGGTATAGATGTCTAAACAAATAACACTGACATAAGGCAGGGTAAGAGCTATTTCATGAAGGCTCACTGAGTCCTGAGGTTTCAAGGGGGGTAAATTATTTTCCCAGTGAGGGAACTGTGAAGTGGAAGACAGGTATTGAAAGATAAAGATGAGCAGTATTAGTCTAGTCCTCAAAATAAAGATAAAGGGACATTTTCCTTATATCAGATCAATGGAGATTTGTGAGGTTATAAGTTAAAGTCTAGGATTAATTATTTAAAGGATGGTGGGACAGGCTCATATATGAAAGGAATATGGTATTTACTAAATATTATTGAAGAAGTCCTTCAAACTAGTCATTTTTTTTTCAGGGGAGTTATGGTCACTAAATTGGTAAAAATGAGAAATGTGTATATATGTGTGTGTTTATGGAGAGAGAGAAAATGGAAGAGAGAAAGAATGAAATGAAAGAAAGAAAATAAAGAAGAGAGAGAGAGAGAGAGAGAGGGAGGAGAGAGAACACACACACTGATGAATTTCAGGATAGCCTTGGGGCAAAAATAAGAAAAATGAGGTACATTAAAATTGATGAATTGAACAGTTGTAGCCAAAGAATGCTGATTAATAGAGATGTGTTACACTGAAGGACACTCTTTAGTGTCTTCTCTTAGGCCTCTAACTTTAACATTGATTCTTGTTTAATCAGAAGCTTGGATAAAGGTATAGAAGTTATGTTCATTAATCTGCAGATGAACCAAGGCTGGCAAGAAAGGCAAACAGGGACAAATCAGGATCCAAAACAATCTTCATTAGGTTGAAATGATGGCTCAGATCTACCGAGGTAAACTCAGTGTTACTGATCTTGGTAAAAAAGGTCAGTATGTGATTATTGCTAAATGTGACCTAGCAAATCCAGCCTTCTCGTTTTAATCAGTTGACTGTGATGAATCAATAGTATGCCAAGTTCACTGAAAATATCTTGACTGCCACCATCATCACCACCACTAAGTCCTCCACCACCATCACCACCAATATCACAATGACTATCACCATTGTTACCACCACCATATCTCTGTAATTACTATCACCTCCTCCACCACCACTGCCACCACCAGCACTATCATCCATTGCACTACCACTGCCATCATCACCGCAATTACAATATCTTAATGAGTTCCTGGTCTGTCTCTGAAGGGATGAGTGTAGTTCCACCAATCACTTCCCACTTACAGCAACGTGTACAGTTCTATGTGCCACATGCAAAACCTTGAGGATGAGCAGAAGGAGAGAGTTATATGGAAGAAAAGCCCCAAATCTGCTTTGTTCAGAAAATTGAAAGGCCCTGGTGTTGGCTAGCTTGAGTGGAGAAGTCTTAGCAGGAAGGTGATTAAAGTCTCCAAATGGTCCAAAGGGAAGTGGTCCCAATATGGGAAAAGCAATCTAACTTCTTTTATAGCACTCCAAAAGGCAAGACTAGAACCAGTAGCATTAATTATAGGACTATATATTTCAGCTTATTAAAAAAATTTCCCAGAGCTGTAGTTATTTAAAAGTGGAAAGCTTGGTTCTTGTTATTGTGTTGTCCTATTGCTAGGGTGTGGAAGTGTGGGCTGATCACTCACTGAGGGTTTGGACTAGGGGTTCAAGTATCTGACAGGTAATTTGAGAATAACATCATTAATTCTTAGACAGATGTGGTTGAACATGGTGGGAAGCTGGGGACTCACAGGAGAAGCTGATGAGAGGTTGCCAGAGTAGATGGCGGGACTGATGAGAGAGGAAACTGAGGAGGAAAGGACAACAGAATAATAATCTGGAAGTGGCTGTAGTTATTTGCTGACCCTGTTCAGGACTTAATGACAAGGCACAGGATGGCAGAAATGGAGAATGGTACCATAGGAGAGATTCCTCACTAAGGGGATAAAGGGAAAGGCAGATTTTACTAGAAGATCTATATAGAGAAAAAGTTGCTAACCGGAGACTGTGATGGGATGGAGATACAGGAAGCAAACTGAAGAATTGTGGAGAGTCTGACATGGGGGTAGAGATAACTTCTGAATTAGAAAGTCTTGAAGACCTGGAGCAAATGGCAGAAGAGTTTAGGATTGAGACAGATAATAAGACCTGAAAATGCAGGGGCTGGAAGGTCAGTTTGAGTGTCATGCATTCACAGAGAAGGATTACAACAATGGGAGATGCCTCCATGACCTACCACCCAACTCTTTCCACTCTCACCCTCGATTTCCCCACAACAGCAAGGTGGGCCACTGAGAAACAGTTTGAAAAGTGCTCTGAGTTCTTAGCCTATATCAGTGCAGGTAACCTGACTGCAGGGGCCTCCCCTCCTTTTTTAAGAATACGTATTTGCTTCTCTAACCTTCTGTTTGGGAACCTAACCGAAGTTCTGAGAGTGTTTGGCACCCTGGACACCACAAGGAGATCTCAGACACTGTGTGACAAAGGGACAGAGACACAGGAACAGGCATTCACAGCCATAAAAGCTTCATTTTTTTTTTTTACAACAAAAATTTAGCAGTATAATAGTAGACACAAAAAATTTAGCAGTGATTAGTTCCTCTATAAATGCATATTTCTAATGCTCTTCATCTTTCTTATACCTTCCTATATTTCTAATTTGCATATGACAAGCTTAGTAATTATGTATTGCTTTGACAGTAAAAATGCCATAAATATCTACATAGGAAAATATAAAATATCTGTATTGGTACTGAATAAGGGTGGTTGATTATGGGCCTTGTACTTATTTTTTCTAGTTTTCACATCTTGAATATAGTTATGTTCAATTTGTAATTCCCAAAACTGTAACTTGCTACTTTTAAATTTATTCATTGTTATTGAAGCAACATTTTTCTACATTTTTGCCAGTGTTTTGACAGTATAGGATTTCCCCCACCCAGGTGTGGTCACTGTAGCTCCCCCACAACCAAAGCACTCACAGTTCTTATAGTCCATTATGCTCTCCTCACTCCCTATCTCCTTGCGCCCTGTGAGAGTGCAGGATTTGTCCCAGTACCTGTCACATAGTGGCTGGACTTGAATCAGCATTACATGGCAGGTAGAGAGCTGCTTCCAGGCATGAACCTTCTCTTTCTGGAAGGCTGATTCCCAAAGCAGATCACCTAATGGCCATCTCTACCTACCTCTATCCCATTCTATGTCAAACACACTCAGAATCCTTATCTTAAACTCAGCAAACTAAAGCAAATTCCTGTGCTTGAAAAATATGAACTCTGAAACAAAAAGAACCCACAAGTAAACAGGGTTTTGTTTTTCAAATCATAAGAAATTCTTTCTTATAGTAGCCAGATTTAGCAGCAAATGGAGGGTATTTGTATATCACCCTCTTCCAAGGGTCTTTACCGTAGATCTGATCTTCAAAAAGTCCTTGTGTGGTGATGACTTTGTAAAATAGCTGAAGGCATGCTAAAAACTCATCTGTAGATGGCATTTAAAGAGCAGTTGCATTTTCTCCTCACATTCTATTTGGACTTCAATTCTTCTTAGCCGTAGGGCAGAATGTGCCTTCTCTCTTAAATAGCCATATTTTGCCTGTCATGGAATTTGAATAAGATTACCCTTGTACTGCTGTGTAATGCAGTTGTCTTAGACTTCAAGGTATTTTCTTAAAAACACTATTTTTACCAATTCCACTAATTTCTATAATGTCCTAAGTAGTCAAGTTTAAAAGTGTAGCAAGATCATATGAAGACATTTTGACCATTTAATTTGTCTTCAATCAACACTTCACAAGGGTACTCTGTGCCATGTTCTCATGGGCAGGATCACTATATCTGCTTGACTGTTAGGAAAAAGCATTTTTCCTAATGTCACTTCGCTTTTGGCAGAGCAAGGATAATACAAAAGATCATTTCTTGTCTCCCTTCCACCATGCACTTTTCAGTGAAAGAAAATCATTTTCTCCTCTGTGCCCAGACTAGGAAATCTAATAGATGCAGGCTGTGCATACCCTGCCCATCATCCATGCCCACTGCTGGCCTGGGGCTTGGCGCACAGTAGGTCTTAAGCCATGTTTGTTTATGTTAAGGGAACGCTAGCAGGTCAGGTTCTGCCTCAGGGAGTTTATTTTTTGATTAATCAAAAAACTACCTTCATGATAGAAATTATAGGAAAACTAGACTCCTCAAGAGACTAAAATGTGAGAGAGAAAATCTACGTTCTTTCTTATTCAGTTAAAGAGGACTGACTTGGAATAAGCTTAATGAATACGATCCCATAGAAAGTATTGTAGCTTTTTTGGTCGTTGCTTTGACTCATCTTGCAAAGGCTAGAGAACTCTAGCTGCACACGTAGAAAGCGCCTAATAAGATGGATAACAGGGGAGCAGAAAATCTGATTAGACAGACAATCCGGCCTAATCAGAAAGTAACCGCATAGGCTGAACACAAACCTGCTGTTCTCAGCTGATTGCTGCTGGAAGTCCTTCCCCACCAGCTTTAAAAAAAATAACCTTAATCTCCATTTATTCTCTCTCTTTCAATATCCCAGTTTTAGGTTTTTAGCAAACTTGGCCTGTAGTAATTGTGATTTTGTTACAAGATGCAAATGCGATTTTCACTCTGTGCATGTCTGAACAAGACATCTGTGCAAATATGCTTGGATTTGTAATCTCATCCCACCTTCAGCCTTCAACCTTTGATAGGATTAAGTGAAAGACTAGTGCCCAGGTAAATTAGCACTGGCTAAAACCCCTGTGAGCCCCTGGTGGGTTAATCAGATCATTGTAATCAGGTTCCCAAGCATGAGACGTGTGTACTTTGGAGAGCATGGTGGGGTGAGAGTTCTCTTTGTGCAAAGGGGAAGCAATAACCACAGGTAAGTTTTATGTCTTTCATCGCTGGATCATTTTAGGAAATGAATCATGTGCAAAGTGATCCAGTAAAGCTGAGCCATAGACTAGACCATGGTCAGGGAAGGGGAAGTATTTCGTGCCTGCTAAGTGCAGGAAGCCTTTAGCTCATGTAAGGCTGTTAACCAGTCTTCTGCACACAGAAGTGGCGTGGTTAGGCTTGCTAGCACAGGAGGGACCCCTAGCTGTACCCTACTCCTAGCTTAGTGCCTCTTCCACTGCAATGGATCAACAGGATTACAAGTAACATCTTAATGACTTGTCCTCTGTCAATATACTTCAAGTAAGAAAATCAATGTCATGATTGGGAATATCAAAGCCACAAGATCTATTAATTGCAATAGTCAGTTAGCTGAAAGTTAGCTAAGGGGATCAAAGGCCTGCATTTCCAGGGCAATTGCTACTTCTCTCAGGATGCACAGATATACTGACAGCAGGGGACATGTCCTAAGCCCCACCCAAGTCTGGCTGCAGAGTTTGTTGGAGAGCTGGTTCTAGCTGCCAGCAAGATGCTGTACTTAGTAAACAAGACTGCTGACTCTCACAACTGCCATGTATGTTCTGACTTCACTTTCTGGAAGGGAATCAGTCTGTAGCCTTGGCCTCTTGATCAAAATCTTGTTTGCAGGACAGGTTCAATTTTATAAGACCAGAAGCTTATATAATTTCAAGTCTTTTCTTTAAGAACAAAAATACGAAACTGGGTGGGGGAATTTCCAATAAAGTTAAACATATGCCTACTCAGTAATCTAGCAGTTTTCCTCTTTGCTTTATACTCTAGAGAAGGTTAGCATATGTCCATAAAAAGACTGGTACAAGCATATTTGTAACAACTTTAGTCATAATTGCCCAAACTAAATATAACCCAACTACCCACAATAGGCAAGTGCATAAAGAAAAGAGGGATATCAGACAATGGAATACTACTCAGAAAAAAAAAAAAAAACCTGTGGGTACATGTCATAACATGGATGAATTTTGCATACATTATGTTAGCAAAAGAAGCCAGAAAAATTATTCCATTTATATAATGTTCTAGAACAAGAAGAAATGAGTCTGAGGCACTATTAGAATGGGTAAACATTTTAAAAATCTAAAGCTGTGGTGAGAATGCAAAGTGGAACAATCACTTTGAAAAACAGTTTCACAGTTTATTATAAAGTTAAACACACACTTCCCACACAGCCCAGAAATCTTACCACTTTTTTTTTTCACCCAAGTAAAGTTGAACCTCTGTTCACACAAAATCTGAAAAAGAATGTTTAGAGTGGTTTAATTCATAAAGTCAAAAAGCTCACAAAGCAAACAAATGTCTCTCAGATGGGGAATGGATAAGCAAACTGTGATACACCATTATAGTAGAAAGTAATTCAGAAATAAAAGAGCAGCAGATTACTAACTTGGCTGAAGTTTACTTGTTGTTTACTTGTTCCATATTAGTGAAAGAAATGGCATCCAAAAGGCTACATCCATACTCTATGATTTCATTAAAATTACATTCTAGAGAAAACGGATCAATGATTACTAGAGATTGAGGGTGTAGGAAGGGGCTGGGTACAAAGACCATGGGGAAATTTTTCGGGAGATTGAAATATTCTATATCACGATTGAGATGTTGGCTACATAGCCCTGCTAATTTATCAAACTTCACAGAACTGTGGCTTGGACTTTCTATATACTTCCCCTTCGGCAGAAGCTCTAGTATGTTAAAGAAACCATGAGGGCAAAAAGCCTGGGAAATATAACAATGAATTAGAAACAGAGAGATATCCACCAGGAGATTATTATTGCATCCATGCAAAATTCCTTCCCTTCTCCTATAACCACAGATACTGAGGACTGATGACAATAAGAAGCATCTCCTTTCCACGCTTTTCTGCCTCATAACTTGGCAGCCTGGTCATCTGCTTATTAGATATAGAAATAAACCCTTGCCTGAGAGAATGTTGACTTTAAGGGAAATATTTTTTTAATTAAGTTAGATTAAGTTCAGGTAAGAAATAAACACAAATCTTACAATGGAAATTAGCTGGAGCTCAGTCAGGTGTCCACCCTGGGCTAGAAAAGGGCACTGTAAAGGGAAGCTGGTGTGTTCCAGGGAAAAGGAGAAAGTGGATTTTGGTGGACAACTGGCAGTCTCTGAAATCATCCAAAACAGAAAGTATACCTTCAACTGCCTTGTTTATCAAGGACTTTGCTTAAATCTGGGCAACTATTCATATTCTACTCTTCTGATAGAAATATTAAGAACAGAGCAAAGTAAACTAAGAGAAGGTTGACTACTGAAGGATCTTGCAATTATGGGCTTGAATAAGGCTGATGAGTTGTTTATGGGTTCAATTATGACATAGCTCTCTTTGTTCTCTAAGATCATAGATTGCTGATACAGGCTGAAAAATTATTGACAAGCCTAAATTTTTATTTGCTACAACACGTGATAGGCAATCAAGAACTATTAGGCGTTGCTGATTTTAAGCTGACCTGAACTTAGATGACAGAATAGAGTGAAAGCATTTAGAAAGATGCTAATAAGTGAGGTCTTTCTAGGTTTTGCACTTTTTTTTTAATCAAATGTATTTCAGTATGAGCAAGGGAAAAGTAATGGCATTGGGGCAAAGTGTTCCAAAGGAGTGATGTGAGCCTCAATAGTCAGCTATTAACATGGAACAATTCTAATATTAACTCTAATAACAACAACCAGTGGCAATACATAGTAAATAGGTGTAGTTGTAACAAAAGACTGACAGAAAGTAGGTCGCCACCAGCAGGAGCCATGGGAACAAAACATAAAGTGTTATCCTCTCTTTGCATCCAAATATGGAAGTCCACAGCCAGGAGCTGTAGGAGGTGCTGACTGCCAATCACAAAGAAAAACTTAGTGCCATCTGAGAGCATAGGTAGGTAGGTAAGGACAAGTAGGTAAGCAAGAGAAATGATAGCTCTGTGAGGCTAAACCACAACAAAAGGAAGTAAACTTTCTAGTCATCAGGAGAAAGTGCTCAGTAAATCTTTATTAAATAACTCAAAGTCTATAGGGTACAGAACATAGATTATTCACCAAATACTGAAAATAGGGATTAAAGAGATTTACACAATTGTAAAGTACTGAGGAATTCATTTCTTTAAGAGGTGGAACATGAAAAATTAGTAGGACTAAAAGTGTATAAATAAACTCATGGAAAATATATCATTAATGATTATTAAAAGAAGCAAGACATGTTTGAGGGTTATATTTTGAAATTGCTTTTAAAACGTAATGTTTCTTCAGCAAAGTTCTCCAGACAATTCCTTTCTACAAATTATCCTTCAATGTCATTGTCAGAAAGAGCATAATGGGATGAGTGGCCCCTGTGTCCACTATGCTTGTTCTTTTATGAAAACAAACATTTAAAGTAAAGCCAGACATGAAAGCAGGAAATTGCTTCTTTCTCCAGCCCGCCTAGGTCGAGCCTGCCTACTCAGAGATGCCACGGGTACTCTGTGATTGATGGCCACCCATCTAAAAGGACATCTGTGATAATGGAGAGGTGGGGCCACTCCAGAATTGTCTCTGCTCCCATCTGTGTCATAGTCCTAGGAATAATTGTGATGGAGTTTCTCAGGCTGATGGGGTAGGGTGGTGATCAATGATTATTCAGAAAGATTGAGAGTAAATGCACAGTTTTAAGAGTAAATGACTGTTATTTTTGGTTGCTATGCCTCTTTGGAGTAGAGGGCTGAGCAAGCAGAAGATGGAGAGGAAAGGGGAGCAAAAGGCATCTGGAGCCCCTCAGCACATAAAAGCCAAAGAGCTAGCCCCTCCCGGCAAAGTGTTGCCATTCCTGTAAGCAAAAATGTGCATCTAAACCCCCTAAAGTAACCCCTCCCATACTGGAGGACCACAGCCAGAAGAGGTCTATGTGGCGTCCTGGAAGACAAGGTGGGATTGTGAAAATAAAGGATCAGATGGTCTATCCGCACAACTCTGGTGACATTCTTTGAAATCTGGTTACTGTTCTGAGATTTCCTCTTCGAACTCTCAGCTAAAAATTCTGGTCTCTGCAAAGCACAAATCTCCTGTGCTGGGATCTTATGCCAGATATCCAGTTCCTCTTCTGGGCACCTTGTCCCAGCATGAAAGTATCGGCAATGACCACCCAGCAGGCTGGCCCCAGGGCCTTCCTGGCACCAGCAATGCTCTATTGCAAGGACATAAACATCCCTTAGATGCAGTACCATATGGACAAATGTGCTACTCTTCTCCCTGCTCTGTGGCTTTTTTCTATTTGTCTCTCTGCCTTTCTCTCTGTGCACCTGTGGCTTCTCTTCCCTCCATCCCATCCCCCCGCCGTCCTCTCTGTTACTCGCTCACGTAGAACATTTCTCAGTCTACAAAACGTAGCAACACATTTATTACCCCTGGGTAACTCCACAGACAATCAAGAAAATGCATTTCAGCATGATGAAGTGTCAAGAACAATGAATGTATAGCAAAAATAAATTACTCTATAAATGAAGAAAAACATTTTACTAATGTAGAGTCCAGGGATATCTGAAGGTAACAATTTACTTCAATTAACAATGGTATGGGGAAAAAACCCCATGAGTCAAAATTTGATATTTATAAAGGATTTCAGATTTGTGGAGGGCAATTATTAAGCCAATGGATCTGTTAGGAGGTAGGTGGGCTGCTGTCACTGAAGGCAGGCTCATCCTTTACGTCAGGTAGTTTCCTGTCACCCCAGGCCTGGGTAGATGTCCTGTGAATTCTCAGCACTCAGGTGCACACTTTATCTAGCACTTAGCATATTATTCTGGGATTGCCATTTCATGCACACATGTCTCTGGCTAGGTTGCAAACACCGTGAGGGTGTAGATTGGACCTCAGTTGACTGAGCTCTGCATTCCAGACACCTGCATAGGGTCCCTGATATGGGGGACAATTAATACATGTGATGAATGAATGAATAATTGATAGTGACTTCAAACTCTTGATTGATCTCTGTAGGATGACAGGGTGCAAAATCCAGTGCATAACTTCATGCCTCCGTGTGATCTGAGATGCAGGCTAGGCTGACTGGTCTACAAAGTCAGCTTCTTATCATGCTACTGATCACCAGTCTCCTGTGGGCCAGACTCAAATAGGGTGGGTCTTAGCAGCAATTTATTTACCATGAATTCATGCACCACGTTGTAGCATCTGGGTCATCTTCCATTCATTGCTTGACTATTACTTTCTCCATGAGGTCCCCTCTGATCACCCTATTTATAGTTGCACCTGCACCACCACACAACAGCACTCTTGATTTCCCTTACCATGCTCCCCATTTTCTTCCATAACTAACTCTTATCTTCCTCCAATGTATTATGTAATTCTGTTTATTATTGGTTTTTTCCAATAGACTGCAAACCCCACTAAGTCCCTGACAATATGAGAGGGACTCATTTAAATGTGTGCTCAATGAATGGATACTGTCTGGTACAATACGAACTGCAGACTAGCACAATGCTTTTTCTTTTTTAAACATTTATTTTATTTACTTAAGCATACAAGAGTTGGGGTGTAGGCCAGAGAAGTGGGGTGGTGGTGGTGAGAGGATTCACCAGAGACAAAGTGGATGGCAGAACAGGCAGATCTACTGAAATACACTGCTGAGGGGAGTAGTGGGCGAGTCAGGAGAGGTCTGCTGTGCCATGTGGGCAGTCCCCTGGCTGGGGATCAAACTCGTGCTGCACTGGCCGCGGATGGCTTCATAGGTTACGTCTTAACACCTTGCACCACCAGAGAGGCCCCTAATACAATGCTTTTTGAAAAAGAGCTCCACTGTGATATTTCTTTTTTTATTATTATTGAAATTTTATTTTTATATTTCCCTTACAATTACAACCCCCTTATTTTGACCCCAAGCCTTCCTCCCCCCCCCATAGAGTGTCTCTGGTTCATAGCTGTTTGTTGATTTTGATATTTTCTTTCTTATAGTTATTCTTTTTCCTGGTCCCTTATTTAAGTTTTCTAGATTCCAGCTATGAGTGAGACCATCCGGTATTTTTCTTTTTCTTTCTGGCTTATTTTGCTGAGCATGATCCCTTCCAGCGCCATCCATGTTGCTGCAAATTGCATGTGTTTATCTTTTTTGAATGCTGAGTAATATTCCATGGTATATATGTACCACATCTTCTTGATCCAGTCATCTATTTTTGGGCATTTGGGTTATTTCCAAAGCTTAGCTATTGTAAACAGTGCTGCTATAAACATAGGAATGCAGGTGCTCTTTGGAATTGCTGTTTCTGTGTCCTTTGGGTAAATATCTAGGAGTGGAATTGCTGGATCATATGGAAGCTCTATGTTTAGTAGGTCAAGAAATCTCCACACAGCTCTCCATAGTGGTTGGACCAGCCCACTGTGATATTTCAAGCTGAGGGAAGTTAAAAGATATTAAATGGGCAGGGCTTAGGGGAGCCTCCCTTTATATAACCATTTTCCTCTGTTTTATATACTGAAGTCCCATAAAATATTTTTTTTTCAGAAGAGAGTTTGACTGCTTTTAAGAAAACATATGCCACCCAACTCTTTTCCTGCCCAGGAGGAAGTTAAAAGCTGTCATCCACCCAGTCTGTGCTGAGCAGGGGGAAGGCTCTATGGTGTCTGCCAGTCCAAGCCGCCATTTTTATTTCCCCCAGACAGGTAGAGTGTGCCAGGCCTGTTAAAGCTCCCATACTGTTGAAACAGAACCTCCCTATAGCCCCCCAGAAAACATGAGGGGTACTAGTTGTCTATACCCATACCTTCTTTCCTTGAGTTGATGCTATGAGTCATATATACATATATTAGAATACTATTCAGCCTTATAGAAGAAGATATCTTCAATATGTGATAACATGGATAAACCTTCAGGACATCATGCTAAGTCAGTCCCAGAAGGACAAATACTGCAAAATTGTAGTTATATAGGGTATTTAAAACACTTTAAAAAGTCATTCATAGAATCAAATGAACAGTGGTTGGCCGGGAGCACTGGAGAGGAGAAACTGGGAGTTACATGGACACAATTTCAGTTAAGATGGATAAGTTCTGGAGATTTGCTGTGCAACGTTGTGCCTAGAGTCAACAACAATGTATTACATATTTAGGAGGGGGGCTCTCCTGTTCCTGTCACAATAAAATAATTTTTTAAAGGAAACTTTTAAAACTCACTGACTTATAGCAAAATATGCATCTTTCTACATTTAAATAAAAATGCACCGTGGAGGATAGTTATTGTCTGTATCCTGAACCTCATGTGAAAATCGAATGAGTTCTTATTTATTGTTTATCAAGGTCCATCACAGTTTATCTAAGCTTTTCCTACTTAAAATCTCAGTAACAGGGCCTCCCTAGTGGTGCAAGGGGTAAAGCACAGCACTATGAGGCGATCCACAGCCTCTGCAGCACAAGTTCGATCTCTGGCCGGTCAGGGAGAAACGCACATGGCGAAGCAGACCTCTCCTGTCTCGCCTGCTGCTCCCCTCAGCAGTGTACTTCAGTCAGTCTGCCTGTTCTGTTCCCTGCTCTGTGTCTCGTGAGCCCTCTCATCCCCTGCATCTCTGGCCTGCACCCCAGCTCTTGTGTGCATGAATAAATAAATCTTTAAAAAAAAAATAAAATCTCAGTAACAGCAGCATGGGATGGGAGCTTGTTAAAGATGCAGAATCTTAGGCTTCAGACCTATTGAGTCAAAATGTACATTTTAATGAGATGCTTAGGTGATACTAAATCACCTCTAAGGACTGTTTCTTCAATGCTGTATTCCTTACACTTTCTGTAGTGATGTGAACCCCATGGGCAGCAAGACTTATGTGCTGCCTGTCTTCAATAGAATTCATAAGGCATAAGACTGCTGACAAAGTTGGGTAGATAGAGCAGGCAAGGAGGGGAAGCAGGGTATTTGGGCACCCCACACTTGAGATCATTATACTTGAACAGCTAGGGGCTGCATGCTCAAGACTGGATTATTTGGCTAAAGAACAGAGTGAGAGCACAAGCAATTGAAATATACCACATTCCCTGAACTTCATTTCAGCCAATACTTTCAACCTCTTCCTGTAATAAATCTTCCACCATTGCTGCAAGCAGGAGGTTAAATGAATGGAATTAAGTTTCAACTCCTTTCTCTGCTCCCTTGCCAAATAGAATTACTAACAAGATATGACATATCTTGAAAATAGGCAAGAGAAAGAATAAAAAGAAGAGGAGAGAAAGAAATCAGAGGGCATATATAACCCCAAAACATGATAACTAAACTATAGCATTTGAAAAAGAAATCGCTGACTGCACATTAATTTGAAAGCACAAGTACCATGAAAGTCAGATTTTTGGTAATTACACTTTTGTAAGAACTTTTGTAAGGCAGCCTAGCTTTTACTCATTTTACTTATTTTGAAGTTGTATACTATCAAAGAGAAAAATTCTTTACTATTTCTTGACGAAATTGCAAGAGATCCTATAAATTCCTTTTGGTTCTATTTTATCTTCCCCTAAACCTAGGGTTGTGGTTCTTGATGGGTGATTTGTCATCTTCCTGTATGATTTTGGTCAGATCATTTAGCAGCACTGTAGGAGGATACTTATGTGCTTTCATTCTGAAATTACCCATTAAGAGATGAATAAAAAGTCAACAACATTTATCCACATCATTAGCTTATGTAATAAAAAGTGATTAAATACAACTAGCTTTCAACTGCATATAAAATAGATCTTGCTGAAAAGTATAAATTTCTTATGTTTATGTTTTGCTTGGATTGAATTACCTTAAATAACAAAAAAAAAATCACCATCCTACGTCTCTGTAACCATCAACACTGAAGTCATTATTGGATTGTGAAAATTTTACAAAAATAGTTGGAGAATATTTTCATTTACATGGTTAGTGTTATTTCACATGTCTATGGGTTAAACCCCCATCACTGATCCCTGGCCAACTATACCTTCTGTACACAAGAATTAGAGCAAGAGATTTTGAAGCTGCTGGAGGTGGGGTATATGAGAGAGGGAACGATAATGTATTATTTAAGAAATACATATATTTTTGTATCACTAAAAGGTTTGGCTGAGTCAAGAGCGGGTATTTTCCCTCTCTGATTTTAGGGACTACCAGACATGATGGGGAATCCCCAAGCTTCTTTGGGTGGATTTTTGGAATGGGTGGACCCAGGTTTCTATAGGTTTGGAAACTCTACTTCTGGAACACCCTCTAGGTATTGAGTCATCCTTTATTACTGAAATTACTTGGAAAGCCACCAAGTCTCAGTTCCCTGATCATCATCAGTAAGCATCAGTAAGTCTTTAATATTCATTAGCCATCTTGTTCACAATCTTCATTCAAACGTTGTGTCAAGGCTTGGGTTTTGTCATTTAATCTAGTCACAGCACATTTTCACTGTGAAATAAAATCAACTTTTCATCATCAACATTTTGTCAGTCTTTATCCTTATTAACCTCAGCAGCACCCAAGTCCTCTATCCTTCTTCATTGTTCCTTTTCTTTTGGAAACAGTGTCATGGAAAATGATGTGGGGATATTTTGGCACTCTTTCTGTTTCTTTACCAACTCTCCTCTTTTCCTTTCCTTTTAGGGTTCCTTTTTCTCAATCTATTAATTTTGGTGTTCTTCAGGCTTATTGTGGTCATCAGTCTTATAGCTCTAAGACTTGTTCTCTTTGCTTCTTATTCTATTCTTTCTTCCTAATCAGTCTCATTCACTCCATGACTTCAATAACTGTCTAGATGATAATGACTCTGACAAACACCATTTACTCCCCTCACAATAGATTCTACTTATTTCACATTCAGAGACAACTCAATAAAAGTAACCCAGAAAATATGGCATATTCCTTGACACCTGCCTCTCCTTTGCCATCCATATTCAATCATCACCAGGTTATTGTTTCATCTCTGATCTCTCTCTCAGATCTCTCCAATTGCACTATCACCATCCCACTCCAAGTTTTTATCTTCCATTATTTTGACTAAATTGTCCCCATATCATTATCTATACTATAGCTAGAGTGATCTTCTCAAAATGCAAATTTAATCATGACTCTCCCCATTTAATATTATTTTTAGGTTAGGACCAAGTATCCTACAAGCCTACAGTTTATACAAACTCACCTGATGACGCAGTCATTCTCATCTCTTCCCCCAATTTACCTTTGGGCTCTGCCACAATGGCTTTATATTTTGGGGTACACATGTCCCTGGTTGCTTCTTTCTTTAGACATTTTTACAAATAATTTTCCATTCTGGAATTCTGTTCTCTCCCTTGCTTCCTTCTAAAACATTTTTTGAGATTTTATCTTGTATTTGGTTTCTCTTTCTTTCTCTTCTTCTTATGCAGAGTATCAATCACTCCTAGGATTGCAATAATAATTTTTGTGTAGATAGTACGAATAGCCCCTACTTTTTGAAAGTTTATACTATGCCACTTTGCTTTTATGAAATATTTACATCAGTAACTGCTTTTTCTAACTGAAGGAAATCTGAAGATGATTTCCAATTTTAAGACAGCAGTTGAAAATCTGGCATAGCATTCAGTATTTGGTTTCAGCATGTCATAGAGAAAGTGCAACATACACTGAGCAGTGAGAGTGGCACCACCAAGCTCCTTCCTGGGAATACTTTTTACTGTAGTATATGCATACACACTATTTATTTATGTATTTGCTATATATTTGTTGGGATACAATTCACACACTATGAAATTTACACTTTTAAAGTATATAATTCAATGTTTTTTGGTATATTCACAAAATTGTGCAGTCTTCATTGCTATCTAGTTTGATGGCCCAAAGGAAACCTCAAACTCATTAATAGTGACTCCCACCAGTCCTTTCCCCCAACCTTGGAAACCATCAATCAAATTAATAGATTAATTATTTCTATGGATTTGTCTATTTTCAAATAACTAGAATTCTATAATTATCATCTTTTGGGTCTGGTTTTCATTTAGTTTAATGTTTTCAAGGATTATCCATGTCGCACCATGAATTATTACTTCATTCCTTTTTGCAACTGATTAATAATCCATTTTATGTATATATCACATCCTTTATCCAGTTCTCATATAATGGATATCTTCTATTTTCACTTTGGGTGTTCGTTTTTCTAGTATCTTGAAGATATTCCTAGAAGTGGAATTGATTGCTGGGCCTTTCAAAATTCCTCTTTTTTCTGTTTCTCCTTTATCTTAGCTCTGACTGCACCAAATTAGTAAGAGCCAAACTGACACTATACTACTGTCACTCAAGTGTCAAAAATCCCTCACTGCCTTCTCAATATCAATTGAATTAATCCAAACTTCTTTGATGGAAATTAGGGGCCCCCATAGTAAGGTCCTTGCCTAATTTGGTCTGAACTCCTACTACTCTACTGTAAAAACTGACTTGTCTTTCCTGAACAATCTGAACTACACCTCCATTAATATTAGATGGACTTTCCTAATCCTTTCCTAGTACACAGACACAACACTTATACTAAGATATACATCCTAGAACAATGTACAAGGTTTAAAACAATGCAATAGTAGGTACTCAATAAATATGCATTGGGCCTCCCTGATGGCGCAGAGGGTAGAGTGCTGCGCTGTAAAGCTGTCCGCAGCTTCCGCGCTGGTTGGATTCCCGGCTGGCCAGGGAGATAACCACATGGTGTGGCAGACCTCTTCTGTCTTACTTGCTTCTCCCTTCAGCAGTGCTTTCCGTCCGTCTGCCTGTTCTGCTCCCCGCTCTGTCTCTGGTGAATCCTCTCACCTTCCTGCAACTCTGGCCTGTACCCCAGCTCTTGTATAAATAAAATTAATCTTTAAAAAACACACACACATAAAAAAATATGTATTGAATTAATGAAAAAAAGGTTCTAATGGGTATTTTTTTTTCATATCTCCGTTCCATTTACCCATTGAATTCACTCAACACTCCTGTCAAGCAGTAAACCTCCTGAGAGAAAGGGCTTCGTTTCAAATAACTGTGAATCAGCTGGTGATATAATACTTGGTATGTACTTTTAATAAATACTCTTTTGAATGACTAAATCAAACAATCAAAACCAAACTATTTTTCCTCCTCTTTGGATATGCTGTAAGCTTCCTCATTGCCTTCTGTCTGCAATGCTATCTGTCTTTTCTGAAAGACACACATAGTAAAACGATTCTTCTCCTCTATACCTTTTTTCCTTCCTTAGTCCAGGAAGAAATACTCGCATTTACATTCTTGTGGCATTTTGTTAGTAGCTGTCCTGCCTTCCCTTCTAGAAGCCTTTGAATTCCTTTATCCAACATCTCCCCCAACCAGTTCTTTTCTCAGTCACAAGATACATTTAGAGGAGGGGATGCGCCGGTGGCGCAGTGGTTGAGCGCTGGGTGGCGAAGCTGCCCGCGGCCTCTGTGGCGCCGGTTCGATCCCCGGCTGCTCCCCAGCCACCGGAGGAGGAGGGTCCCACATGGTGCGCAGACCTCTCCTGCCGCCCGCTGCTCCCCTCAGCAGTGTACTTCGGTCCTTCTGCCTCAAACAAACAAATAATATATGCCTCTTAAAAAAAAAAAAAAAGAGGAGGGGATGCATATCATTCTTAGCTTTTTACATAGACAATAAATGAATGCAAAAAATGTTTATTAGTTTTTGATTGGCTGAGTTTGATAGAACACAGTGGAACTGCTTTTATTATTTTGAGTTTTCCCATTTCAGTATTGATACCATAACCCCAAATCTGTAAATAACCTTTGATTCCTCTCCTTTCCTTACCCACTCTTCCAACCTATCAGCAAGTTCTATTGATTATAATTTGAAGGTAGATCCTGAACGCCTCCATTTTTCTTTTTTATTTTTTATAGAGGCATGTTTTATTTATTTGTTTGTTTGTTTGTTGTTTATACATGCACTGGGTACAGTCAGAAGCACGGGAGGGTGAGAGAATTCGCCAGAGCGGGGAGCGGAGCAGGCAGAAGGACCAAGGTGCACTGCTGAGGGGAGCAGCGGGCGGCAGGAGAGGTCTGCGCGCCATGTGGGACCCTCCTCGGTGGCCAGGGAGCAGCCGGGGATCGAACTGGCGCTGCAGAGGCCACGGGCAGCTTCGCAACCCAGCGCTCAACCGCTGCGCCACCGGGGAGGCCCTCCATTTTTCTTTATCACCATGGCTATCATCCTCAGCCAAGCTGTTGTCATTTCTATCCTTAACTATTGCAAAAAGCTTGCAACTGATCTCTTACTCTAGTAGTTCAACAAGACTTAATTTGCATCTCCATATTATTATAATTATAGCTTTAAAAATGTACATCAATTTCATGGCTTCCTATTGCACTTAAATTAAACCCAAACTTCTATGTGTGGCTAGATTCCATCCTGTCAAGATTCTCCTCTCCTTCCTCTCTCCCTCGTACTCCATCTACCAGTGATACTGGCCTGGTGTACCAAGTAGGAGCTGTATTTTCCTTTCCTTTCTGCTAGCAACTGTGTAACTTTGGACAAATCTCTTCACCTCCGGGACTCAATCATTTGTCTCTAAAATGAAGGCCGTAGGCTAAAATGTTGTAAATAGTTCCAATTTAATTATCTTCAGAGTTCCTGAAGTTACTAGTCCTTATAGCTAGAACAGATTATTAGTAGGAATCATTTTTAAACTGTTAGACAATAGCAAAATATATGTTGGTAATGTGATGCTGTAACACTTTTATGTTCAAACAAATATATCTTATGAGACCAGGAAGATGAAAGCCAGTATTTCATAAAGTATATAAGTGGCTAAATTATTCTGCTTTCTTTTTAATAAATGAGGGTTTCAGATAGTCCCTAAAGAGACTGTTGCTAGTGCAAACATGTCATGCTTCTGATTTATTTTGTTGACATATTACCAGAAAAGTTTATAGCTTTTTCTTTTATTAAAAATCTTTTTTGTTGGGAGTTGTATTCGTTTCCAATTGGTGCTATATATAATGGTCACAAACCCAGTGACTTAAAACAATACAAATTTATAATCTTCTTGAAGTCAGAAATCCAAAATGGGCTAAAATCAAAGTTTGGGCAGGCCAGTTCCTTCCAGAGGTTCCGGGGGTCAATCTACATCCTTGTCTTTTCCAGTTTCTAGAGGTCGATTGCATTTCTTGCAATCTGATTGGCCCTCTCCCCTGTTCAAAGGCTGTAATGGGGGTTGAGTGTTTCTGATCCTCCATCATCTACACCTACTCTTTAATTTCCTCCTATCATATTTAAAGGCTCAGATGGGTAGATTAGGCCATCCCAATGGCTAAACTCTATTTTAAGTCAGCTGGCTAACAATCTTGAGTTCCAGCTTGCCATGTAAGATACCATGTTCACATGTTCTGGGAATATTTTATTTAATTTTAAATTTTTTATTTTTTTATATTTTTACATCATTGTTTATTTGTTCTGGGGATTATAATGTGGACTTTTTGGCAGGACTATTATTCTGCCTGTTGTGGAGAGGAGGCAATATTTTTACCAATGCCTCTCATATTTTTTATGATTTTTTTTTTCTTATCTCTTCCTTCAAAGACAAATGTCATGATTTTTTTTTGGTATGGAATGGTAAAAAATGACCAAGTTCAACACTCTTATTTTGCAATGTATAAAAAGAAATCCAAAGGGGTTACACAATTTACCCAAACAAACCTATGAGGTATCCAGCATGAAACTATATCTTTTCTAACTTTTAATTCAATGATCTTGCCGACACAGTAGCTTTGAGTCCTAAGGTTATTCAGTCCAGATCCATTGTAATTCTATGTTTACATTTAACATTCACATTCTGGTTTTCTGTGTTTTTAAAGTAATGTTCACTTATTAAAAGCAAACAGTTAAAAAAATCTATTTTTTTGTTTTTGTTGAATGTATTACTGAATCAACCAATCAAAATAAAATTGCATCTTTCCTAGTCCTTATACATTCTCTGAAATGAATGTCCTTTCAGTAAGTATTTGTAGAGTAATCATTATGTATTTAACAATGGGCTAGTTAAGGAGCGGGATGTAAATAAATATTAAATGCTGCATCTTTGATTTTAAACTAATGATATTTTGTGAGGGGAGGCAGTACTACTTTAAAGAATTGCATCATAATGCAAGCAATGTGGGATTAGTTGTTAAATGAAATGATTCATTCAAATGTTGGTACTGAAGTACAGCAGAACAGTATCCACTATTTAGAGGATATGCTTTGTTAAATGGATATTTCTTGTGGGAAAGGATGCGGACTGGAAATACAGAGGTGGGCAGGTTGCTCTCCCAGAGGTTATGTTATGAGCAAAGCCTTGGAAGTTAAAGTTAGTCTGCTCTTTGGGCATACATTAAAAAACCGTGCAGTCTGGAAGAGTGATTAATTAGTACAGGGATGACAAAGTTGTATGGAGAGTTTAGGTCAGTGAAGTTTTAGTGCTATAATTTGAGTTTATTAATACCAGGGCCAAGAAATGTTTGCTTTGGTCAAGTTTTCAAATTACTCTCAGAAGGACTCTTGGTTGTTGACAAAATCTCTTTCTCTGTCACACATACACATGTGAATAAATCTATGCCCTATTAAATGAACACCTAAAATAAAACTGTACACTACATATATATTTTTTTCTAAGTGCCTACAAGGTTGAGAAAAGATTTTTTATTTCCCTTTGGGTGATAATGGATATTATATTTTTTTAGGGAAGCCCTCCTAAAAGAGACCCACCCATGTCTCCTATAGGGTAAATAAAAAGTATCAGGCTATTCTTCCCTCTCGCCATTAGTATTGATGATGGATCCCTGTGGTCCTGAATGCATGCCTGCTGGTGGGCACCTGGAGTGGGATGTGGGCATGCATAAGTGGGTACACCTGGGCTGAGAGACTGAGCTTATAAAGGCTGTGTCACAGGGACGCCAGCAGAACCATGAGAAGAGCAGAGAAGCAGAGAGAATACGAGAGAAGTCCGGAGAGCCCAGACAGAGTGAAGACTGGGGGCTGGAGGCCTGCTGTGTACCTGGTAAATCCCAGTAAAAGCCTGCAAAATCCACTGAGGGCTCCAGGACTCCTCCTTTACTCCATCTGCTTGGGTCATAGAGATCCTGCTCCATGTCCTCCTGCCTCTACATCTTCTCATTCATGAAATCAACTCTGGAACCCTAGTTTTTATTGAGAATTGTATTCATAGAAGGGGGATTTTAGGGTCAGGAAAAAGGACCTGAAGGAGATGATGATTTGAGAATGTGAATATACCTGATGGATAGGTAGGAGAAGCATTCCAGGCAAAGGGGAGTAAATATGCAAAGAAAAAGCTTTGAGATACAGTTACACTGGGAATGCAGGCAGGTAGGGTGGCCTGAAGGTAGAAGATGGAACTGAAAAGGCAGGCAGGAGGCAGATGATGAAGGGCCACACATGCCCCTAATTACTTTGCCGGCCACCATTTAGGCAGGTGGATTTCTACCAGGTTGCCTACTAAGGGGGCACTTGACAGGGCTATGGGGGAATAGAATTGGTTTCCAATATTCCCTCACTGTTCAAGCATATGAGAATTTTATTTTATTGTGCTCCTACCTAGGTTTTCCACAAAATTGCCCAGTCTAAAATGATTAAAACAACTGGCAGAGGAAAAGGAAGCAACAGAGGGTGTAAGGGGCTGGACTGGCCACAGTGCAGGTTTTCTGATCCCATGCAGACTGGGTAAAGGAGGAGTCAGAGTCCTCAGTGGTTTTGCAGGTCTTTTTATTGGGGTTCACCAGGCATATGGCAGGCAGGGGTGCTGGCTGGGGGGCTGGGAGGCTGGCAGGCCTCCCAGCCCCCAGCAAGTCTTCACTCTATCTGGGCTCTCTGGCGTTTGTTCTGCTGCTTCTCGGCTTCTCTTTCGGCTTCTCTTTCGGCTTCTGCTTCAGCTTCTACTGCTGCTACTGGTGCTGCTGGCGTCCCCCCGTGACGCCGCCCTTAAAAGCACAGTCCTAACTCAGCTGAATCCCATCTACCTCTGCCCACACCCTATTCCAGGTGCCCGCCATCAGGCATGCATTCAGGACAAAGAGCCATCATCTATCCTGATGGCAGAAGGGCAGAAAAGCCTGACATTTTCTTTACCCTACAGTCCACCCCCTCAGGGTTTTCTGCCATACAGTCTACACATATATACAATTTTCTAAGCAAACAATGCAGCCATGGCCCACAAAAGCAAATACATCAAATATATATACAACAGAACACAAATAAGTCCAGGCAGGGCCCCAACCTAGTGCAAAAGACAATTATTGGTACCAGCAGATGAGCCACCAAATCTGCTGCCGAAGGCACTGCTCATACAAGGGAGGGGAATCACTCACGGCATCAACTATATCATACCAGGAGCCATCAGGCTTCCTGGCCTTCTCTGGCTGTTGTCTCGGCTACAAGGCACACACAGCATCCACCCCCAGGATGCACTAGCTCTGGGATTGGCAATTTTATTCTGTTGGGGGTAATCGCCAACCCTCAGAGTTTCTGTCTGCAGTCACTCCAACACTCAGCCTTCATGGCCACCCATGCGACTTGCAGACCCCTGCACTCAAGCCAACCCACTGCACAATCACATGGGTCGGGGATCCAAACTCTGCATTCGGCTTGGGCTCCACCCCAAGCCACGTTCCCCACCCGTCCCCCAAGGACAGGTTCCTCAGCTCCTCACCCTCACTCAAGAATGAGCAGGGCATCACCCACAGGTGATTTTACGAGACTCACAGTTCTTCAGCATACTAAGGCTGCTTAACAGCCACTCAGGGCTTCTCAACTTATCATCAGTACCAGCTTTTGCTTTCTTAGTTGGCTTTTCTCCTCCACCTGGCTGCTGGGCATGCACAGGCTGCTTTTGGCCATCTAGGCCCACTGGCCACCCCCAGATTCTCAAAAAAAAAAAAAAACCAAAAACATAACCTGCCAAGGTCCCCCGCCTTCTGGCGGGATTGTCAGTCCAAGTTTATCAGTCCATGTCCATTGGCCTCTCCCTGCGTCAGCAGCAGCCTGCTGCCTCAGGGGTCATTGGCTGGTCCTTTCCGCTGTCGTTGCCTGGTCCTCTCGGGCGTCTCCTCCATGCGAGGTCTCGTCCCACAGCTCCGGACCGTATCCATCTTCTGTGCTGCCATGGCGCCTCCAGCGTCGTCACAGGCAAACACACAGTCTGTTCTCCTTAGTCCCTCCAGGTCTTCGGAGGGCTCCAATACCAGTCTGCATGGATCCTGCCGACTTATGCCAATTGTAAAGGGCAGGAAGGACACAGTGCAGGTTTTCTGATCCCATGCAGACTGGGTAAAGGAGGAGTCAGAGTCCTCAGTGGTTTTGCAGGTCTTTTATTGGGGTTCACCAGGCATATGGCAGGCAGGGGTGCTGGCAAGTCTTCACTCTATCTGGGCTCTCTAGCGTTTGTTCTGCTGCTTCTCGGCTTCTCTTTCAGCTTCTGCTTCGGCTTCTACTGCTGCTACTGGTGCTGCTGGCGTCCCCCCGTGACGCCGCCCTTAAAAGCACAGTCCTAACTCAGCTGAATCCCATCTACCTATGCCCACACCCTATTCCAGGTGCCCGCCATCAGGCATGCATTCAGGACAAAGATCCATCATCTATCCTGATGGCGGAAGGGCAGAAAAGCCTGACATTTTCTTTACCCTACAGAGGGATTTTGAAAAAGACAGAATAGGTGCATTTTGTTGAAATCACTCAATCTATAATTAGCCTTTAAGCTGAAGGGGCTGCATCCCAGGTATGTTGTGTTAGGTTGTCAACTGATGCGGCCATGTTAAGTTTTTTTCTAGGCCTTGATGTAGGCTTCCCATAATTACTTGCCTAGTAGCTCTGCATTAGAGTTTTTTGCTGAGAGGAGCTTGTAAGGATGTTCTTGATAGAGATGAAGCAAAACCCATACAACGTGGAAGGTAAGATCACAGGGACGGTGGGGGTCATTTTACACAGCCAGTTTTTTTCTTTAGGAAGTTTTCTTTTATTAAAAATATTCATCATGAATGAATGTTTAATTTTATTAGACAAGTTCTCTGCATGTACTAAAGATAATCACATGGGTTTTCCCTTTAATCTATTAAATGGTGAATTATATTAATTGATTTTCTAATGTTAAATCAACTGAGCAATTTTTTTCCTTGGTCTACCTTTACTTGAGAAATATTTTTTTATGTTATTAGCAATGCAATAAATGTATCAGCATAAAGTGTTTGAGTCAAAATTAAAAACTTAACTGTAAGATAATTTTTAAACAATATTGGCTTTTAATTTCACCATTACTATGTAATTATGCCAAGAACATAATTTTCTAACCCAGATCATATACAGAAATTATATTGAAACAAAAAAAATTTGAGCACTTATAAACCATAGATTACTTTTTTTTAATTTATGCATACAAGAACTTGGGTACAGGCCAGAGGCATGGGGAATGAGAGGATTCACTAGAGACAGAGTAGAGAACAGAACAGGAGGATTGACTAAAATATACTGCTGAGGGGAGCAGTGGGCAAGTCAGGAGAGGTCTGCTGTGCCATGTGGGTAGCTCCCTGGCTGGGGATCGAACTCATGCTGCAGTGGCTGCAGATAGCCTCATAGGTTGTGTCTTAACCCCTTGCACCACCTGGGAGGCCCCATAGATTACTTTCATTAGAGTTTTTAACTATGTCCAGATTACAGTTACATACCAAAATTTGCTGACATTTTAAAAATTAATTTATTTTTAACAGAGGTAATATTGGGGTACCCCCCATCAGGTATTACCACCATAATGCACCTACCATCAACCCACCCATATTCCACTACCATAGACCACTGTGCTTCCTTCCCTTTTTGTTCTTACCCCACCATACCCCTCCCTCCCATCAGTAATATTTCTAATTTGAACACTAGCCAAGATAAGATAAATAGAATTGTAATAGTTATAAAAAATTGCAGTGATATTAAGCTTAATTGTTTAATGTAATTAAAATGCTACCAGGAATAAGACAAACTTTTGCATAGTTGGATATGTTTGGACTCATACACATAAATGATGAAATCATTTTTATTGAGGGCACCCAAGCCATTTAGAACTATTAAAGCTACTTATAGAATGTTTCTTTTAATTCATTCATATGATTGCTTTACAAAAAGTAAAATGCTGCTTAAGATATTTACAAATTCTTGATCTTCACTAAACCAATAAACAGGTACTTATATTGAATAATATATGAATTACACATGAATAAACATATTCCACTTTATTCATGTACCATGAATTTAAAATGAAGAATTTTACTTTCATCTAAATTTTATTAGTAAGTCTAAAAATAGTGCTCTTAAAAAAAAAAACACCAAGTTTTCAAAGTCTTGTTTAACTTTTAGTTTCCAAAGGTAGCAGAACCTACTCTGAGCTATCTGCTACATAGTCTTGTATCAGCAAATCTCTCCATTTATGACTTCTGGCTCCTAAAAAAATATCCAAAAATCACTTTAACTCACACTTGAATTACTTCCCCATAATCAATAGTCCTTCCTGCCAATAAAATAAACAAAAATTATTTCCCAAAGTAAGAAACTTGACCAATGATTTACATAGGCAAGGTATACGAAATATGGGGACTTTGATATCAAAAATACTGACTGGTGTTTGGGATCCCAGTCCATTACTTGCAAGCTTTGTGAACTTAAATAGTTTCTTATGTTTTCCTGAATTTCAATACCCACCTTATGAATTAGAGATACCATTACTTACTTCATAGTGTTTTTGTGAATAATAAATAACTATACTTATGTAAATTTCAACAGATGTCTGTGCAAGAAATTTTAAATTCTAATCCTTTACTGACTTATAGTCATTACAATAGATGTGAACAAGTAGCTTAACTTTTACAATTTAGCAAAATCTCCACAAAAGGAACTATTTTGCACAAGGATATGACTTAATCATACAATATCTGTTACTGGTGTTTAAAAAAATCTTTAATTTTCTCAAATGTCTGTGCATATGTATGTGTATGTAGACATATTTATGTATATATACATGTATTTCTAATTTTTTGAGGTGGATTCCATTGTACCCAGTGTTTTGCATATGTGGTTTTGAAGTACTACTCACTTAACTAAAGGAAAACTATTTAAAATGCCAATAAAAAGTTTCTTACAAATGTCTCTGGACATGAAATAGCTGATTAAATCTAAAGCAGTGACTCCCATGACTACCAAAATTAATACACTCTCGATGTAGTAACAGTGAGTAGGAGTACTCTGTTTATTTGTTTTGGCTCTTATGAGTTGTTTGTGATGGTGTTGTTTTTCCTTCTGCAAAGTTGTGGCTATATTAAATATTAAAGTGTCAAACTCATCGACTCTCAAAGTAGTTTGGATTGTACTTTTTAGGGCAATATATTGGGTTGTCAGAAAAGTCATGACATATTTCTTTTTTTCTATGTTTTTCAAGCAAACATGCATCATGACTTTTCTGACAACCCAATATTTTTGGGTAGTTTCTATTGCTTAGCTGTCCACAAAATTTGTACATATTCAGAGATCAGATCATAGCTGCAGCTATAATGTAATGTTCCATAGAAAATGGTAACAAATGACTTGCACATGTTATCTCTCCTAAGCCTTTACCACCTGCCCATGAGATGGGTCTTGCCAGAGATAGAAAGTAACTTATCCAGGGTCAGAAAACTTAGATGTGCCAGAAGATCTAAACCCAGGAGTTTTCCAAAGTCCCTTCTGCCTCAGCCCCTTCTATTTTGACCATGATGCCATTCAGCTCTTTGATTTCCCAATGAATACCCAGCTATCTGAACTCAGGGATATTTCATGACATGGTGTAACTTTAAGAATCTCAGAAATCAGGCCTCCCTGGTAGCACAGGGGTTAAGATGCAACCTACGAAGCTATCCGCAGCCACTGAAGCATGAGTTGGGGCCCGGGTCAGGGAGCTACCCACATGATGCAGCAGACTTCTCCTGTCTTACCCGCTGCAACCCTCAGCAGTGTATTTCAGTCAGTCTGCCTGTTCTGTTCCCCACTCTGTCTCTGGTGAATCCGCTCAACCCCTGCCCTGCACCTCTGGCCTGTACCCCAGTTCTTGTATGCATAAATAGATAAATCTTAAAAAGAAAAAGAATTTCAGAAACCTAAGCATGTTGGAACTTCCAAAATGAACAAGAAAATATTATAAACCATGTATTTCCTAGAACCAAAATGCATATATGATAAATCTCAAATTATTTGAATATATGAGAAAACAAAAGATAAGCAGAACAATATTCCTGTGAGCTCTGTTGGGGAAATGTGTCAGCATTATTTGCCCCAGTCTGTGTAAAACCAGTGGGTTAAATTCTAATCTCAAACAAGTAATGGAGTGTTTCAACTATTTAGTTTGGTGGAATGCACATAATTTCTGTTCAATATCTTCAATCCTCACTAATTCTCTGAATTCTGGAGTCCCATCTCCAAGTATCTGCTAGATGTTCTCACTTGGCTATTCACTATCTTTTGAACTTGAACTTATATAAATTTAAGAGGGCTATAACATACAAACTAATACTTCTTAATAAGTCCATCAGGAGAGGAATTAAACTCTGGGGTCCAATTGCTTGCATCCCAAACCCTAGCTGTCACTCATTATCTGTGTAAATGAACACAGCATCTAACCTCTCCTTGCTTCAAGTTTTCCATCTGTGCAGTGGAAATAATCTATTTCATCGGGTTGTTATGAAGATTAAATGAATTACTAAATGTAAGGCACTTGGAAAGTGCTGTGCATGCAGTAAGCACAATGGAATTGGTGGTAGTTATTTCTACTGTCCTCAACCATCCAAGTTGAAAACTGTAGTCTTTTGTTTAGATTGCTGGATGTGGAGAGTATGTGGGATCTAGGCAAAGACAGCAGTCAGTCATCAACTCCTTTTAGTTCTTCCTTTGGAATATTTACTTCACCCTAGTTTAGATCTCTATTATTACTTTTGTTCTCCATTACAACAGCAGTCTTGCTCCTAGTTATCTTTCTCCTTCAAATTATGCCCTGTATGACCAGATCAGAAGACCTAGTCTTTACATGTTGATTTAAAAAAAAAAAAGGTTTATTTATTTATGCATACAAGAGCTGGGGTACAGGCCAGAGGTGTGTGGGTTGGGTGTGGGGGTGAGAGGATTCACCAGAGACAGAAGGGGAACAGAACAGGCAGATTGACTGAAATACACTGCTGAGGGGAGCAGCAGGCAAGTCAGGAAAGGTCTGCTGCATCGTGTGTGTAGCTTCCAGGCTGGCTGGGGGATCGAACTTGTGCTGCAGAGGCTATAGAGAGCTTCATGGGTTGTGTCTTAACCCCTTGCACCACCAGGGAGGCCCTTAAATGTTAATTTAATAGAATTCTTTAATAGAAGTATTCTCAAAAACTTTTAACATCTGATGCTATAGCACATAGTACAAATTGCTCATTCTGAAACTGAAAATCCCTTTCAATCATACCCAATCTATTTTTCTAGTCTTATCTTCCTTCCTTGCATGTGAAGGAAGTTCTAGGCAAACCAGCTTACTCACTGCTGTGGTGTTCACACAACATCTCTAGGGTCTGGAATATCCTATTTTGCTGTTCAAATCCTATTGCCATTAATGAGCCAGCTCAAGCTTTGTCTCCTCTAAATGCTCTAGACAGAAGCATAAGCTCTATGACTTAGAGCAGATACAAAAGGCATTAGAATAAAAAGCCAAACTTTACTAATTCAGGCAGAGTCCACATATATTGGAGATGATTAAGTAAAAAGTAAAGGAAAAGGATGGAGCTTGAGAAACAGTAAATTATAAAATATTTAGATATTCAGTTATTTTATTATTTATATGGTGATAGTAAGCAATGATTGAAGTAACTAAAAAAGAGTTTGTGGTAGCCTCTTAATAAAGAGACCTTACTGTATATAATAGAATGCTTGAGAACTTTTCAAGATTCCTTATTTTCTCATCTGTCCATTCTGCTGTGAGTTGCATTCTTATAGGAGTTTCAAATTTATAACATTATTGTTAAGTAAGGAGTTTCATCAATAAAGGCACTTTCATAGAGTAATAGACACATGATTATAAAATCTAATAATTAGTGAGAAAGTCCAGTATTTTATTATATCAAAGGTACTTGTCTTTCTCTGCTATCACTGTTAAAGATTTTTACCATTCCTAAGTTAGGTTCCTAACTAACATTGCATTACAAATAGATGATCATGTACTGCAAATTGATATTATAAAAAGCCCACACTATATTGAAAATTCCTTTTAAATAGAAAATAAAATATTAATTTCAAATCCACTTGGCAGAATAAGAAGTCCCCAATTAGAGAAATATTGTAGTTCACCAGACTAAGGCCCAGGAAATTCGGATTCTAATGAGATCTTGCACAAATCACTTACAATTCTAAAGATGCATTTCTCATCTAAAAAATAATGGGTAGCACTACATTTCAAAGACCCCCAAAGCACCAATATTTCTATCTTTTCTTTACTTATAAGACCATAAATTATTTGTGTAAAGATCTGTTTATTTACCATGATCTTGAAGTTCAATAAATGTGTTTAACCTCATTTATCTTACTTTTCAAAGACCTGGAATATAATTTTCTAATACTAAATTGACTATAAATTTTGAATTTTCTTTCATGATTCAAAAGACTTTTTTTTAAAAAGATTTATTTATTTATGCATATAAGAACTGGGGTACAGGCCAGAGGAGTGGGGGGTGAGAGGAATCACCAGAGACAGAGTGGGGAACAGAACAGGCAGACTGACTGAAATACACTGCTGAGGGGAGAAGCAGGCAAGTCAGGAGAGGTCTGCTGCGCCATGTGGGTCACCTCCCTGCCCAGCTGGGGATCGAACTCGTGCTGCGGAGACTGCAGATAGCTTCATAGGTTGCATCTTAAACCTTTGTGCCACCAGGGAGGCCCTTCAAAAGACATTTTGGACTTTGAATGGGTTGTTCCAAATCCCTCCAAATAATATGAAAAAATTTAGTTAGCTGATTTCTTTAACATTTAATTTTCTCTATATTTCACATAATATATATTTTTAATAACTCAAAAATCATAACATATTAATATATTTCCAAAACCCAATAATTTATGCTTATTAACTTTTTGCTTTCATAATATTTCAGAGACATGGTATCTTTTATTGGAAATAGGAGGCACCAATTATTGCTTAACAAGTAAAAATTAATTTGAAATATGATGCTATATCAGATCTTTTGATTAAAGCCAGCTTTCCCTGATGACTCTAGGATTTCTTGGTTCTTGATGGTAAGGACAAATGTGGCTACTTCACAACCAGTTCTCTCTGCTGCCCCATTATTTTTTTTAAAACAAAAGATTTATTTATTTATGCATACAAGAACTGGGGTAGAGGCCAGAGGTGGGGGGGGGGGTGAGAGGATTCACCAGAGATAGAGTGGGGAGCAGAACAAAGAGATTGACTAAAGTACACTGCTGCGGGGAGCAGCGGGCGAGATAGGAAAGGTCTGCTGCGCCATGTGGGTAGCTCCCTGCCTGGCAGGGGATAGAATTTGTGCTGCAGAAGCTGTGGATAGCTTCACAGCGCTGTACTTAACCCTTATGCCACCAGGGAGGCCCTGCCCTAGCCTTCTTTTGTAATTTAAGTCTCCAGGTTGCACTGTGTTAGGTGGGTAGTACAGTTATTCACATATAAAATATGGAAAAAAGGATATGCATAACTACTGGACAATTTGACTTACTACACTGGACATTCATTTTCTATTTTTAAAATAATTAGTTTTATAGACTAAGGTAATGGCATCTGGTAGGAGAAGAAAGATGAAGAAACAAAGCCATTAGCAATGTACAGGAACCTCCTGTCTAAAAGCAATGCAGAATAGTTTAAATTTCAAACAGTTAGAATTGTTAAAGTGGGGGGGCCTCCCCGGTGGCGCAGCGGTTGAGCGCTGGGTTGCGAAGCTGCCCGCAGCCTCTGCAGTGCCGGTTCAATCCCCGGCTGCTCCCCGGCCACCTGAGGAGGGTCCCACATGGCGCGCAGACCCCTCCTGCCGCCCGCTGCTCCCCTCAGCAGTGTGCTTCGGTCCTTCTGCCTGCTCTGCTCCCCGCTCTGGCTCTGGTGAATTCTCTCACCCTCCCGCGCTTCTGACTGTACCCAGTACATGTATAAACAAACAAACAAACAAATAAATAAATAGAATACGTGCCTCTTTAAAAAAAAAAAAAGAATTGTTAAAGTGGGATATTATTACTTACAGAAGTAGAGGCTTTAAATTCTTCGCAAAACTAGAATTATCAAAATTGAGGAATTTGTAGGTTATTAGATGGTGACACCTATTGACCAAATGTATTATGACAACCTATGTTCTTACTTTTTTTTAGATTTTTTTATTTTAACATTTAACATTTTTTACATTTTTTAGACAATATTTGCTTCCCCCCACCCCCTCAGATTGAGTCCCCATAGAATTTCCTTCCCCAAGGCACCCATGCAGCATCACCACAGTCCCCTGTGCTCCTCCCTCCCTCGCACCCCTCTCTCTCCTCCTCCCCTGCAGTATGTCTCTGGTTTATAATTGTCTGTTTTTACTTTGTTGTGTTTTGTACTGTTATTATTTTACACTGATGTCTTATTTGGTTCCCCTGTATTCCTGGACAACCTATGTTTTTAAACATCTATTACTAGAGGGGTGAATAAGGTTGTCAAAGTGCCAAGTACAAAAGCAGGTTTTAATGTGATATTTTTGCATTAGGTAATGTATATCATATTTGTAGCAATTTTGCTCTAGAAGCTGTTTTGCTCACAATGTATACGTGTGTGTATTTGTGTGCGTGTGTGTAAATGTATGTGAAAGGATACTCATTATTAGCATCAGGTTGTTACTACCAAATGAAGGGTACAGTGAGAAGGGCAATAGCTAAAGGCAGTGGACTTCCAATAGCTCCTTCTGCTGCTTTTGCTCAAACCATGGAATACCAATGACAGTGGAAATCTATGAAAAATGATTGTAAAATGAAATAGATTTTTACATGAAACTTAAGGAATTCAACTCAGTGCTCTACATTTATCCCAATAGTAACGACAATGCCGGAAAAGTAGCTATCATATTAAAGTCTAGAAAGTCTTTAACTTGGTAGTGAAAATAAATTTAAAAATAGAAAACAGGATTGAGGTGGACCAGGAGTTCTGATAGCCCTAAATAAAATCATTTTTTTTACTTTATTGCCACACCTCTATTTGCTTGGAAGAACTTGTTTATGTAAACAAAACATATATAACAAATTCTATAAAGTGTTGGAAAGTCATTTTAATTTATGTGTATCTCTATTATAGATTCCTTGACCAACTTTCTGGTTTTCTCCCCAATATGTTAAAATAATTTTTAGCATAAAAATACTTGGAGATATTGTCTTGACTCATTGTAGAGTCTTGTACTTCTCATCATAAAACTACGATGTGCTGATCTACATTTGATTCTAAGGGAACCATAAATAGAAAGCAATTTGAAAGTCAAGTGCTCATCCATTTGAAATTAATTTACCTCTTCCAGGTCACTAATTTATACCTCAGTGTCCCAGGAGAGTTAATTTATTTCCCATGAGTGACCACTTGTCTCTGAGAAGGTATTTTAACTCATCCAGGATTAATATAGGACAAATCTTATTACTATAACTTAGTTACACTGCAATAAACATGGTTCCCTTCTTTTTTCCCAGCGTATTTACTCAGTGCTAGAACTAAATCTTGCTTTTGATCCTGCTAGTGACTTAATGCAGTTTGAACAATTCCAAATCCAGTAATTAACAGTAAAGATGGTGTGACACTAGACATGGACTTCCCATTATTTAAAATGCCTTTAAGTACATGGTAAAGGGATATGGGTACTCCAATGGTAGGTGGGGTGTAGTGATGTACATGGGGGGAAGAGTGAACTTATTCCCCTCAGTCATATCCAGTGTTGTAAATCAATGTTATTACAATATAAAAACACAAAACAAGACTTTAAATAAGGACAAATGAAGCCACATGCTCCAAAAGCAAGTGACAAATGAACCTCATGTCCTCCTGTCTCAAATAGAAATGTAAAGAATAAAACTCTTCTAAAAAATATTGATTCCAATGTTGGGAATTTAGCTTAGTTTTAAAACAAATAGGAGAAAAATTTTAAAAAGCAATTAAGAAACAGTAGAATACACAAAGGAAAAAACTTGGGGGGGAAAGTTGATGATGAGTCATAGACATATTTGTTGAATCTGAAAGTGATGATTTTTTCAGGGTGCTCAAAGCTTGAACTCTTTTCAATATTAGTATTTGTTAGTCTGAAAAAATTAGCTTGGCATTTTATTAAAGTCCCTTTAAAATTTTGGGCCTCCCCGGTGGTGCAGCGGTAGAGCGCTGGGTTGCAAAGCTGCCCACGGCCTCTGCGGCACTGGTTCAATCCCCGGCTGCTCCCCGGCCACCAAGGAGGAGGGTCCCACATGGGGCGCAGACCTCTCCTGCCGCCCGCTGCTCCCCTCAGCAGTGTACTTCGGTCCTTCTGCCTGCTCTACTCCCTGCTCTGGCTCTGGTGAATTCTCTCACCCTCCTGCGCTTCTGACTGTACCCAGTGCATGTACAAACAAAACAAACAAATAAATAAATAAATAAAACATGCCTCTATAAAAAAAAAAAGTCCCTTTAAAATTTCACCATTAAAAATAACTGCTATTTGATAGCAAAGTTGTCATTTACACAGTGTCACCAGATTTTGCAAATAAGAGGACGCTAGATAAATTTGAATTTTAGATAAAATGCAGTAACTTTTTAGTATAAGTATATACTGCGCTTCTGACTGTACCCAGTGCATGTACAAACAAAACAAACAAACAAATAAATAAAACATGCCTCTATAAAAAAAAAAGTCCCTTTAAAATTTCACCATTAAAAATAACTGCTATTTGATAGCAAAGTTGTCATTTACACAGTGTCACCAGATTTTGCAAATAAGAGGACACTAGATAAATTTGAATTTTAGATAAAATGCAGTAACTTTTTAGTATAAGTATATAACTCATATTTGGGCAAGAGGCAGTATATTTCATTAAATATACCGTTATAATTGCGTTGCAATTGTAAAACAGGTTGAACTAATCTGAAATTAATTGGGGAGCTCTCTATGCAAGGTTTTTAATTTAAAGTGGACACAAAGTTTCAGTTTGACCCCCTCAAGTCTGGATTGCTGTTCTGAACCACCCATAAAATTAGTATCTACTTCACAGTAGCTATTACTGAATACCTATGTGACAAGGTACTGATTGACCACTTTTCAGGAACAAAGATACACTTTTGGCACGTGCTTTTTCATGAAGTTTGTGACAAGGAAAGGTTTTTACTATTCAAAACTAATTCAATTTACAGCAAAATGGCTTAGGTGATGAATACAAACAAGTGTTAAAAAAGTCAAATATCTACTTCTGTTTCGTTGTCACTCACTTTATACACAGGAATATTGTTTTTTATACTAAAATATGTAAGAAGTTGTAACTTTTTTTTAAAAAAAAGATTTATTTATGCGTACAAGAGCTGGGGTACAGGCCAGAGAGGTATAGGTGGGGGTGAGAGGATTCACCAGAGACAGAGGGGAACAGAACAGGCAGATGAACCAAAGTACACTGCTGAGGGGAGCGGCAGGCAAGTCAGGAGAGGTCTGCTTTGCCATGTAGGTTGCTCCCTGGCCAACCGGAAGATGGAACTCATGCTGCAGGAGCTGCCAACAGCTTCATAGGTTGCCTCCTAACCCCTTGCACCACCAGGGAGGCACCTAGAAGTTGGAACTTTTAATATCATTTTACACAAACAAAACTAAATCAATTAGTCTCTTTTTATCTAGGGTAATAATCTCAAAGTAGACTATAGCATTGCAATCTTTCTGTTTGGTGTGTTTTTATTTTAAGGAAGCAAATTTACTAAGTGGTGTTTCATGTACATAAACTGAAGTAAAATTGCAAATCTGGCAAAAAATAAAACATTTCTTAAAATAATTGAATATGATGAAACTATTAACAGAAACTCTTTAAAATAGAAAGATTGAACTATCTAAGGATTAAGAGGCTCTTGGAAAAAACCTTTCAGTTTTTGACAAAATTGATGTTAAAAAAATGAAATATGTTTAGTGATAAAAGAAAAATGCAATGCTTTGTGAACTAGGTGCTTTACGATGTGCAGTTTATAACTACATCTTTAAGGAAAAGCCATAATATTTTCAAAACATTCTGAGTTAACTATAAATTTTAATTCCACTTTTTAAAAAGTGGATTCAATTTAAGGATCTTTTTATGGTATCAGTTATCTTTGAAAATATGCTACCCAGGGCCTCCCCGGTGGCGCAGCGGTTGAGCGCTGGGTTGCGAAGCTGCCCGCGGCCTCTGCGGTGCCGGTTCGATCCCCGGCTGCTCCCCGGCCACCGGAGGAGGGTCCCACATGGCGCGCAGACCTCTCCTGCCGCCCGCTGCTCCCCTCAGCAGTGTACTTCGGTCCTTCTGCCTGCTCTGCTCCCCGCTCTGGCTCTGGTGAATTCTCTCACCCTCCCGCGCTTCTGACTGTACCCAGTGCATGTATAAACAAAACAAACAAACAAACAAATAAATAAATAAAAACATGCCTCTATTAAAAAAAAAAACAAATACATTAAAAAAAAAAGAAAATATGCTACCCAATTTTAAGAGTGTGTTTGGTTTTATTAAAAAAAAACTTATTTAATATACAAATAAAAATGTGCACATAAGTGTACAACTCAAGTTTGTACAGCTAAATTGCCATGTAGTCTACACTCAAATTGTCCTTCCTTCTAGTGACCATCTTTCCCCTCCCAAAGGAAAGCATCATGGGTAGCAGCTTCATCTTATATACTTTGTATCAATGGAATTATATACCATGCACTTTTTTGTGTCTGGCTTCTTTCACATGTTATTAGTGTCATCATTTTTTTCAGTAATAAAGCGCTCATTCTCATTATTTATGGTATCACATTATAGGAATAGGCCACAATTAATACATCTTTTCTAATGTAATAGGTATTTGAGCAGTGCCCTGATTTTGGCTAGTAGATGTAGCAGTGGTAAAGACTTTTCATGACAGTACATGTATATGTCACAACAATGTATATACATAAAAGGTTTATGTGTTATGTCTATAGTTCAGAGTGCAATTGCTAGACCTTAGAGTATGTTAAGCCTTAGGACTGCTAAACAGTTTCCTAAAGTGTTTATCACATTATATTTCCATCATCAACAGCTGCAGTTGTTTGACATCTCTGCTAACACTTAGTATCTTCTTTTTCATTTTAGCCATTCTGGGAACATGTGGTGTGGTTTTATGGATTTAGTTTGCATTTTTAATGGTTAGAGTAGTGCACCTTGTTATATTTATTGGCCATTTGGATACTTTTGCAAATGTTAAGTCTTTTTTTTTTCCTGCTGGCTTTTTGTTTACAGATTATGGTTCTTTATATATTTTGCATGCAAATCCTCTTTGGAGATATATATATATATATATATATATATATATATAGATAGATAGATAGATAGATAGATAGATAGGTACAGTCAGAAGCGTGGCTGGTTGAGAGAATTCACCAGAGCCAGAGCATGGAGCAGAACGGGAAGAATGACGAAGTACACTGCTGAGGGGAGCAGCTTCTTAAATTTAACAATTCTTTCCTCCTTGTATGGATTGGGACATGTTGTTTTGTTTTGTTTTGTTTTGTTTTGTAAAATCCTTACTTACTTTAAGGTAGCAAAGATCTTTTTTACTCCCTAAAAGCTTTGTGTAATCTTTCATGTTTAGTTTGCAATCCATTTGGTAGTGATTTTTGTAAATGGTGTAAAAGCAAGAACACATTCTTTTCTTATGAATGAATATCCAATTGACCCAGAAGCATATATTGAAAAGCTCATCCTTTTCTCACAGTACTGTTGTTCCCTTTATTGTAAGTAAAATGACACTTAAGTGCAGGCCTGTTTCTTAGACTATGTTTTTCTTTTCATTGGTCGGTTTGTCTCTCCTTGTGCCAACACCAACACAGCATAAACGTAACAACATAATTTTAAGGGTCATAATTACCAATTTGACTGAAAGTGAAATGTTCAAAGCCTCAATCTGAATCTTGTGGATAATTAAGCTACAGCTTATTATATATATTCTACTGACTCAAAGTGGGGAGGGCAAAAAAAACCTGTGAAAAAGTTTGAAACATCCCGGCTAGTAATGGGAAAACAAGAAAGAAGATAATTATTGTACATTTAGTGCTTAAGTTTAGTAGGGTACTGGACTACTATTTTCTAGGTATGGCAAGAATTATTTAAGACCAAAAAAAAAAAAAACCCAAAAACCAAAAATAATTTTTTACAAGTATATAACCAAAGTGCAAAATGGTTTGGTGTAAGCCAAGTGCTATACAAATGAAAAGATCAATGAGTTTTAGAGTTATGAAAAGCTTCATAGAAAGTGGGGTTCAAAGATGCTTACATTGATTTGAGTCCAAATAGGTTATTCAATACAGAATATTAAATCCTTCATTTTTGTTCCTAATAGTTCCTTAATATATTAACTCCATTATCATACCCTCCTTTTATTTCCTTATATGCCTCTTTAATCTACTACTGAGTCTTGTTTTGACTGAATAATGCATTAAACACTGTACGTTTCAGGTGCATCACTGAATTGTGTGTATACTACATTAATTTCACTGCTTAAAGTCCAGTTCAGTCCTTCACATCATTATATCTTTTGTCTCAATTCATCTACCCCCTTTCCTTCTGGTAACCACTAACCTACCTTACAGATTAAGTTTAGTTTTGTTTTATTTAGCTCATTTGTTTCTCTATATACCACAAGTGAGATCATAAGGTTTTGTCTTTTACTAAGTTTTAAAACAGACTGATGGTTTTAGTCCTGACTGTACTTCTGAAACATCTGGGAAACCTAAAAAAAATAATGATGCCTAAACCTCATCAGTCTAATGGAATCAATCTATTGATATGGGAGGGACCAAATCATGAGAACTTTAAATGTCCTCTCAGGATGTTCAAATATATCATTAAGGTTAAAATCAGACAATGCCTTCTTTAGTGCTTCTCAACTGGGGATAGGATTGTCTGATAAAATACAGAACATCTGGTCACATTTTTTTCAGGTAAGTATTTTTTCCCCTGCAGGAAACAGGCAATGTTTGAAGACATTTTGTCATGAGCAAGGGCTGCTTATTGTCATGTAGAGTAGAGGCCAAGGACGTTGTTAAACATTTTACAATGCACCAAACAGATCCCACAAGGAATAATCTGGTTTGCACAGTGCTTTGGAGCAAGGGAACCAATCACAAGAAGAGGAATAGAGTTGGGACAAAAGCAGAATTCAAATGCAAGGATTGTGTTGTTAAAAGAGATGTCCAAGAACGAAGGTTTCAAACTTGAAGGCAGAGAACTATCATCTGAAATATATAGCTCTTATACTTATACTTTCAGATGTTTCAGCAAATTTTTAAAGAAATTGTCATGAATTCTTAAGCTTATCTATGAAATGTGTCAGCTAACAGTTAACCTGAAAATTTCTTTCAGCTTCATTTTCTGCAACTTTTTGATGTTTTTAATAACTTAGTAAACTTATGACCATGAAGAGCCAGTAAATTACATGTGTGGCTATATATGCATATTTACATGTATATTTAAACATGTATAAACACAGACACACACACACACATTTGAATTACAGTCACATTCCTGCGCGGGTCTTAACATTAGTTGTGTGACCTGATGCAAGTTTGTGTTATGCTTCCCATTTTGTCTTTGTAAGAGGGATGTGGATCATATGATCTGAAATATTCTTTCTCAACATTTAACTTCTGTATCATAATTCCTCAGTTCTTCTCAAAATAGTAATTTTACTAATAAAGACAAATTTTTCAGTAACAGGTCTAATATCAATTTCAATAGCTTAGCCATACTTGAAAAGGTAACAAATTTATGTTTAAGATGAGTAATTTTATGAATTTTCTTCACCTGGTCCTGATTAAGTGAATATGATGCAACTATTACTTGCCATAACATTTCAGGGAAGAAAAAAAAAAACTTAACTGGCAGTTATTGCTTTTCATACTGTTTCTGGAAATCCTCTTAGAAAATAAGATGACATAAGCCCCATTACATCCTAGAATACAATACCTAGCCATAGCTACCTATAACCAGTAGATAGCACTTCAGAATGTCAAAGAAAGGTTGGCATTTCAAGGGAACACATTTCAAAGAATAGTGCAAGCAGGGAGGGAGGAAATGGCTGAGTAAGCAGTGTGTTGTGGGAGCTGTCCTTTGCATTGTGGTATATTTAACATCATCACTTATTAGATGCCTATAGAATCTCCCACCTCCCAAGTTGTAGTAATCAAAAATATCTCCAGACATTGCCAAATTTCCGGAGGGGCAAAAGTGACCCAACAGAATTACTCCAAAGGTCAAAACTATGCAAATAAGAATCTATAATTATAGAAAATAAGGATTAATCTCACATAATGAAGCCAGATACGAAAGTGAACATATTATATGGTTTCTTAGATATAAAGCATCAAAAGAAATGATATAATCAATTTATGTTGTTAGAAATCAGGATTGTGATTACCCTTGGGGAGGGGAAGGGCAAGGGAAGGGAGAAAGTGCCTGGAAGGGAGCAAGATAAGCCTCTGAGGTACCAATAATACTCAGTTTTGATCTGGGTGCTGGTTCCATGCATGAAAATTTATTGTGTTTTACAATATGTGTACTTTTTTGTGCACACACACACACACACACACACACCCTCCCCCCCTCAATAAGTTCGTTTCAAAATGCTATGGAATCACTATTTCATCTTTTCATAATGAAAAATTTGTAACTCTCAACACTTTGAATCATAAGCCACATTTATTATCAAGCTACATATTAACTAAGGAAAGAGTTTTAAGTCAAATTGTGAACTTAATGAAAAATGTGATTATCTTTATATATTCTTTTTAAAAACTGGCATTTAACTTTTAAAAATACAGGAAAACATTCATTTTAATTAATTCAATTGGTAGCAGATAGTTGGTTCTCCTGAAATTTTTTTCTGTTCCTATTTTGCACAAGCCTCACAAATGAAAGATTTTTTTTTTTGAGTTAAAAAATGCTGTAAAAATAAGTTCTGTCATGAGAGGCATTTCTGAAAGTATCAGAGTTTACCAAAATAGGAGAAATACAATTTAGAGCTGATGTTTTGTCTGAAAATAAGTGACATTTATCTATCGTAACCCAGGAGTTAGGAATTATATTTTTTAGGGCCTCCCCGGTGGCTCAGCGGTTGAGCACTGGGTTGCGAAGCTGCCCGCAGCCTCTGTAGCGCCAGTTCGATCCCCGGCTGCTCCCCGGCCACCGGAAGAGGGTCCCACATGGAGCACAGACCTCTCCTGCTGCCCGTTGCTCCCCTCAGCAGTGTACTTTGGTCCTCCTGCCTGCTCTGCTCCCCGCTCTGGCTCTGGTGAATTCTCTCACCCTCCTGCACTTCCAACTGTACCCAGTGCTTGTATAAATAAATAAATAAATCTTTAAAAAAACAAACAATAGTATTAAAAAATTATATTTTTAGTATGAACGAGACTCATACACTTTCATGCCCAAAGATGTAGTATTTCTAATTCTTTTTTTTCCTGCACATACATTATTTCAAACTAATATTCAAACTGGTACAGATCACTTAACAGATAAAGAAAAAAGAAAATCAGAAAAGTCAAACTACACTGTATCTAGAAATAGCAATTACATTTATTAAAAACACTGAAAAATATTATAATTACTTGGGAATTTTTTTATTTAAATATTTTATTTTATATAATTCTTACATCTTCTTTCATCTTTGCACAATGTATGCATTTTCATTTTGGTTATATTCCCCATACAATTGCACCTCCCCCTTTATTTTGACTGTAGTCCTTCCTTTCCCCGCCCCTCTCTCCTCCCCCTCCCCCCCGTAGTGTGTCTTGAGTTTATAGTTGCTTGTTGATTTTGATTTTTACTTTGTATTGATTAGTCTTCCCGGTCTCTTATTTAGGTTTTCTAAATTCTTGCTATGAGTGAGACCATCCGGTATTTTTCTTTTTCTTTCTGACTTATTTCGCTGAGTATGATCCCTTCTAGCTCCATCCATGTTGCTGCAAACTGCATGCGTTTATCTTTTTTGATTGCTGAGTAATATTCCTTGGTGTGTATGTACCACATCTTCTTGATCCAGTCATCTATTTTTGGGCATTTGGGTTGCTTCCATAGCTTAGCTATTGTAAATAGTGCTGCTATAAACATAGGGGTGCAGGTGCCCTTTGGAATTACTGTTTCTTTACTTGGGAATTTTTAAGAACTATATTTTAAAAATACTACAATGAAAAAACACATATCATGACAAAATGTGTGATTTATTTTTGGGAAAAAATAATTAAAACAGGTTTTTCCATTAAAGGGGAGAAATAACAATATGAGATCATACCCTGGTTACATGTTGATTATCTTTTTCTGTACAATATATATTGGTTCAATGCATATTTAATGATAACATAATGACCATTTGAGATTTAAAAATCACTAACCACTTGCCAAATTCATAAATGTTGAAATTCATAAATGTTGAAATTCGTAATGTGAAATAAATACCTAGAAATAATTTTAAACACTGAAGTCTTTGATGTGTTTATAGATCAACCCAGATGATATATACAAACAGAATATCAAATAAATTGATGTTACTGCTAGTTTCCACTTAATTTCTTCATAATATGGCTGTCTGGTGTTGCATTAGTGAATATACTTCCTACAAACACATGGGTACCCCAGAGACTATGACGAATCACTTTACAGCAGCCAAGATCATCAGCAAAGCATCCTAAATGTCGATAGCGTTCATCTGTTTCAAAGAGTGTTGTTTGTATATGGTCCAAAAAACTGGAGGAAATAAAAATTGAAGTCATATTTTCATCAGCAAGAAAGAGTAATACTTCTTATGCCAACTGAACACAAAAAATAAAAAAGGGCACATCAACACCTAAGTTGCCCTAATACCACCTCTGTTCCCCTTAATACCTGTGTTTTCAGGAAATGCAAAATGAATGATCTAGCAAATTTCATGTCATCTAAAACCAAATGAGCAATACTGCATGACCATTAAGGGTGGGATAAACTTCAGCTAGAAATCTACGGCTCAGCTTCATGAGTTGTAAGATAAGGAAACTAAAACCAGAGTAAATGTTTCATTTCTAGTTTATACTATATTTTACTTGACTGTGAGAAAAAAATAGCATATATTCCTATTTTAAGATTAAAAATGTTTTTATTAGTTTATAAATTAAAGATATACCCAGAATTTTAAAAGCAACTACCCAAGTGGTTTAGCTATTTTCTTCAAAATAATACTTTGTTAATTGGCAGTTACTTTTTCTAGACATGTTTTGCCATCATATTTTCTTTTTTTTTTAACAAATAAGTTTTTTTTAATATTTTATTTATTTATATATACAAGAACTGTGGTACAAGTCAGATGCATGGGAGAATTAAAGGATTCACCAGAGACAGAGCAGGGAACAGAACAGGCAGACTAACGAAATAGACTGCTGAGGGGAGCAGCAGGAGAGAGAGGAGAGGTCTGCTGCACGATGTGGGACTCTTGCCAGCCGGCTGGGATCCAACTAGCGCTACAGAGGCTGCGGAGAGCTTCATAGCACAGCGCTCAACCGCCTGCACCATCAGGAGAGACCCCATCATATTTGCTAATTCTAAAAATAATTGTTTCTTCCTTAAAGAAACTATTGATTGCCAGCTGTCAACTACTAGTAAACTAATTCAATATAAATAAATCTACTAGGGAGGATGAAAATCATTAACTGTATTTAATAAAAACAATTTAAAATGATGAAGAAACTTAACTGAACGATAAAGGTCCCTCAAAGTATGACTGCAACACTGCAGTGACTGCAAGTGTTACTTCTTTGGGTAAAATTCTGAGGTTTTTAAAAATGTCTTAAATGCTCTATTTTTACCAAGGTATAATTATAGACATTTTATAATTTAAAAAATCACTTCTTTCAAATCATATAATCTGGTTTTCAAAATGTATTTAATTACTCACTGCTAATCCAGATGATGGGTCAATGAGGTCAGCCCAATAGCCTTCAGCTCAAAGAGCGTAGCAGATTTCCATAGCACCACTGATGAACTGCACAGAAAAAGATACAAATAATATGATCAACATTGTATCACTACAGATTTTATTTATTTAAAATATCTTTTGCTTTAGATAAAGAACTTAATTAAGATGAATAAAAAATTAACAGTAGTGATAAATTAAGACTGTAAATCCATAAGATTATTTTCAACAGTCCAAAAGATTAATGGTTCCTACAATACTTTTATTTCTTTCAAAAAGTCTAAATTGCTTTGTTTTTTTCTTGTAAATTATTTCTAGTTTTAGGGACTATTTTCAATCATTTCTGTTCTATTAACTCCCAAATTTGTCATATATTATAAACTATAGCTGTTATTTCGTATTGTTATGGAGCTATTAGAAATAAGGTAACAAAGGGAATACAAAATGTTCATGAACAGACATAAATCATCATTATTTTGAATGAAAGTTGTTTAAAAATACATTGTGTGTCCTTCAAAAACGTATCTGTATACTCACATACTCATGAAATACTTCTAAAAAGGCACATAAAAGCAACAGAATGGATAAAAAAGGTATAAGTTTTACAGGATACTTGTGACTACATAGCCCTCTCTATCTTTTGTACAATATATAATCATTATATACCACCTGTCAGTATTAGACTTTACCATCCTAATTTCTATGATGCTTTTGTTAGCTTTATGAGAACTCTATGCAGTAAAAAAAAAAAAAAGTACAAGTATTGGAATCACATTAGAATGTTAAAAAAATAAAGGAAAGACCATACATGTTCAAAAACAGGGACATAATTTCCTTTCCAGTCATAAGAGTAACAGGTATCAAACTTATCATCTGTTGAAAACAAAAAACTGCCTAAAATATATGTGATGACTGTTTTTAGATTTTCAACAACAGTCGGACAAAACTGCAATCTTTAAAGAATGGAAACAAATGAGGTGACCCACATATTTGCTCTAGCTTTCTGCCTGAGGACACTTTCCTGTTGCAGGGCAAAGAAGTGGAGTCCACACAGTGTAGTATCAGTAGGCTGAGTACAGATAGAAAGCAAGAGTTCTGGAGTGCTGATGCAGCTGGAATTTGTGGGGTGATATATTCCAAATAGTCTGCAGAGCAATTCACCCTGGTTCCATAACAAGGGCTGAACTGTGCACACACAAGGCGAGATTCCAACAAGAATTATAGCACATGTCAGCTGCAGTGCTGAGAGCTGAACAGTGATTTTTAGAGGTTCTACAGTGCTAGATAACATGGAATGCTGGCCCACCCAGAGTAAAGAGACCTCTCAGAGCACCTCTGGAATTCAGTTGAGAACCTCCAAAGTCCAGAAGGGTCATATCCTAACTAAGCGGTTAGTAAGCTGAAGACCAAGAGCCAGGCCTGGCTGACTACCTGTTTGTGTAAGTAATTTATTGGAACACTGCCTTGTCTGTTCAATTGCATGTCATCCTTACTTACCTTACAGTATGAGGGTAAAGTGGAGTAGCTAAGACCCTATGGATGAACCCATTTACTTACTATCTGGCTCTTTACAGGAAAAATTTGCTAACTCTGCTATGGAGGTATTTAACTTAAGCTTATAAACTAATGAAAAGTATTAAGATAATGCTATATTCTTTAGGTTATATTCATACTTAATATATACACTTATAGCGGTATTTCATTAACCTTCACAGTGCTTAAAATAAGAAAACTACTGAGTATGGTTTACAAAAGATACCAATTTCATGAACAAATTAAACTGTCATACACAAAACTATAAGGAGAGCAAACAATGCAATTAAATGTTTGCAAAGAAGAATCCCAAACAATTGTAAAAAAACAAGTTTTTCTTTTAAAAGTTTCTGTTTATCAACAGCAAATACTGACATCTGCTGGGAAAAAACGAGAATAGATTTAAACCTTAAGACATAATGTATCTCCTTGGCATGTCAGCTCTTAAATAGAATGCAAAATAAGAGTCATAGTCATTATAAAATTAAAAAATAACATAGCTGGGCCTCCATGGTGGCACAAGCGGTGAGCGCCGCACTGTGAAGCTATCCGCAGTCTCTGCAGCGTGGGTTTGATCTGGGCCCGCCAGTAAGAATCCCACATGGAGAAGCAGACCACTCCTATCTCGTCAGCTGCTCCCCTCAGCAGTGTATTTCGGTCAGTCTGCCTGTTCTGTTCCTAGCTCTGTCTCTGGTGAATCTTCTCACCCTCCTGTGCATCTGGCCTGTACCCTGGCCTTGTATAAAAATAAATAAATCTTTAAAAAAAATAACATGGCAAATTATGTTGCCATTTCAAAGCCCTGAAACTGGTCACAGAAAACTTACCTACAACTATAGTACAGTTAGTATCAAATGAGGTTCTGAATCTAAAACTGATCAAAAGTTAGGACCAGTAATGAAATATGTATGTGAGAGCTCTCAAGCAACTAAATGGCAGTGGTAAATATGCATTTACTATATATTATCTTAAAATGTAAATAGAAATATTTATATTATATATTAATATAATACGCAATGTTAATTATAATATGCAAACAGAAAATGTTTATAGATTTATGTCTATTTAAATTTCGACTCTAGGGGCCTCCCCGGTGGCGCAGCGGTTGAGCGCTGGGTTGCGAAGCTGCCCGCAGCCTCTGCGGCGCCGGTTCGATCCCCGGCTGCTCCCCAGCCAGCAGAGGAGGGTCCCACATGGCGCGCAGACCTCTCCTGCCGCCCTCTGCTCCCCGCAGCAGTGTACTTCGGTCCTTCTGCCTGCTCTGCTCCCCGCTCTGGCTCTGGTGAATTCTCTCACCCTCCCGCGCTTCTGACTGTACCCAGTGCTTGTATAAACAAAACAAACAAACAAATAAATGAAAAACATGCCTCCATAAAAAAAAAAAAAATAAATAAATAAATAAATAAATAAATAAATAAATTTCGACTCTAAATTCAGGTCTCTTTAAAATCAGAGACAATCTTATGCCTCATTGTAACTTGCTTGTTAACCAGTATATAACTTACTCATGATTGTTATCTACATAAAACTTGTAAGTAAAGCTGTGAGTTAAGTATGAAGTCATTATCATAAAATACTCTGTTGCATATGTAATTTCTAATGTATTTTTGCAAAATGAGAGAACAATACATCCAATTTGAAAGAAAATGTAAAATAATTCCTAACATTTTCCTGCATAGAAATTAGTAAAAGGAATTTTTCCAGTATAATTAGCTAGGTACTCAAGTGAATTATTTGTAACCTGTCATACAGGCAAAAGAATAACCCTTTCTATCTTATCTTTAAGACAATGAAATTGATGTAACACAGTATCAAACTCTTGGAGAAATAATTATATAATTTTTAAATAAAATATTTTAATCATGTATAATTTCTCAGTTGGTAAAAATGAAATTGTATCAGTCTTTTCAGTGGGCAAACCAGCAGCATCTATGAACATTTTAAATACATGTACCTCTTGATTTAGCAATTCCCTGTTTTAGGAATATGCAAAAGTAAAAGTGTGTGCACAAAAATACATGTATAAATATATTCAGTGCCTACATTAGCAAAAGATTGATTTACAACTTATTAATTATTGAGGAAATTTTTAATAATGTAAACATTTATGGTTTGTCCATACAATGTAATACTAATGCAGATTTACAAAGAATGAAATATTATCTATATATAATGTTATGGAAAGGTGTAAAAAGATATATTCATGTTAAAATACTATATACTATACTATGTTATATACTGTTACTCTTTACTTTCTGAATAAGGCTGGGAAATTTTCATTTTTTACTTGACACGACATGATTTAAAGAAAAAGATACAGAAGATGAGAAGGAAAGAAAGGTGTATAATGAGTTCGTATTACTTTTTTGTTATTTTTTACTGTATTTCCCAAATTTCTTGCAATAGATATAGATTCAAAAAAATCAAGTATTAGGCTGAATCTAAGTTTTTCAAAGACACTAAAAAAACCACTGGTATTTTTTAGTCTTCGAAAGCATATATCTTTCAGTAATAAAAGGTATCAGTAGAAAAGGAATAAAGGCTAAAAAAAGACACCTCACCATTTTAGTACATTGGTTCATTTAAAACTGCACTAAGGTTATACAGTTAAATTGTCTGTAATTGAAAGAATTACCTTTTCTAGGAGCAGCTCTCTTTCATTTTCCACTTCCTCACTCCAAACAGTCATGTCATTATTAGTTTTCTGTGTCACAGTTAGAATCATCAGTTTGTTGGTGGCCACTTCTGGAAACAGTGATTCAAAATCTACAAAGAACTAAGAATACCAACCTCAGGGAGAAAACAATTTGGTTTTTTAAAAAAGAAAGAGTGCATAAAAAATTCTTTAGACAAATGATTATGTTATTCTGGTACCAAGTTAGATTTTATTTTATTATGTTTGAAAAGGGTAAAATGAACTTAGTTTTGATTTAGTTCTGTTCTTGTTGGATGAACTGAAGTACTTTCTACAAACTGAAGATCATTTTATAAGTTATAGTTCTTGTGATTAAAACGTTTATTGCTTTTGACACTTTGTTCAGTTTCCCTATATTCTCCCTGTAAGTGAAACCATCCGATGTTTTTTTCTCTCCTGACTTATAATATTCCACTGAGCAGATCCCTTCCAACTCTATCCCTGTTGCTGCGAATGGCATGAGTCTATCTTTTTTGATTGCTGAGTATTATTCAATTGTGTAGATATTATTGGATGGTTTCACTTATCAGAGGGTTATAGGAAAACTGAACAAAGTGTCAAAAAAAAATGACAAAACTTGTAGGCAAACTATAGATCTGAGCTATACAGCAGGGGAGTGGGAGGGAGAGGGATCAAGACGGGAGGGGAGAGCACAAAGAACTCTGGTGAGGGTTCGTGGGTGGGGTGGGAGATTTATGGGGACTATACCTGAGGGGAGAAATCAAATACTATGCAAAAATGAACAATGATGAAATAAAAAAAGTCACATAAAAAAGTTTATTAAGATTTTTTTCAGTATTGTATATTAGCTCACGAAATTATAGCTGTAACAATCACCCAGAAGTAAAATGCCTTAAACTTTAGGAAAAAAATTACTAAAAATTCCATGTTCCTATCTAAGGCAGCATGAAGTCAGATGTCGGGAAACATTTGAAAGTCTTTATCTCCCTCATTTAATCATCTCCAGCCAGACATGTTAAAATATCAAGTTAAAGAGCATCATGATTCCTAAGTGTATTAGTCAACACATTACAAAACTACTGATACCATCTAATACACATCAGTGTAAAAATATCTGAAGTACAGCCTACCTCTTTGTAGCAATTCTGGACATGTTTGGATTGCACACTCCACTTTGGCACTTTCAAAGTAAGTTTCTGCACTGTTGATTTCTTGTTCAATAGGTGCATCATTATTCTACAGGGAATAAGAAACATAAGTAAACAAAATCTGAGCACAAATAAAATCTTGCCTGTTAGAAACTTGTCTTCCCTACAAAGATTTTATTATCATACTAATCTTTTTTTTTTAAAGATTTATTTTTATTTATTTATACAAGCACTGGGTACAGTCAGAAGTGCGGGTGGGTGAGAGAATTCACCAGAGCCAGAGCGGGGAGCAGAGCAGGCAGAAGGACCGAAGCACACTGCTGAGGGGAGCAGCGGGTAGCAGGAGAGGTCTGCATGCCATGTGGGACACTCCTCTGGAGGCCGGGGAGCAGCCGGGGATCGAACCGGGTTGCAGAGGCTATGGGCAGCTTCGCAACCCATTGCTCAACCGCTGAGCCACTGGGGAGGCCCTTTATTATCATACTAATCTAATGGTGCTAGGGTAAGCGTTTTCTTATAAACTCAACCTCTGATAAATAGAAGATTTGAAAATTAAGAAATATTTTGACAAAACAAAAGATGAATGTAGAAATATACTTCCTATAAACAGCAGTTGCCTAAGAAACTAAAATGCCGTAACTATGTTTTACTGTTATCTCCTCTAATATTTTATAATAATATCTAAATAGCCTTCCCTTTGTTTTGTAATCTGGAAAATGGGGATATTAACACTAATTTACAGAAATAACATGATTTCACATACAGCTTCTCTGACAAGAAGTGCTTAGAGGCTTTCATTCAATTGAAATTTGTTGGGCACCTACATCAGATACTATGACAAAAGCAGCCAATACAATGTTAAATCAGATGTATAGGCATTTCAGAACTAATGTAAGAAAAACAGCATGAATAAAATACAATTTAATACAAAAAAACTGTAGAATACTTTCTGGCAGTAGAGATGGGGAAGAAACTAGCTTTTCTGGGAGAAGACAGGAAAAAGTTAATATTATATTTGTCCTACTTGTTAATACATATGTCTGATAGGTAAAGAAAAGGTGGAATACAGATTAGGAAATCAGGAGGAAATTGTCCAAGAGATATGAAGAGATAATAATAGTGGAAAGGTATGCAATGGCCAAAGAGAAAGATGCAATTAAAAAACAAATGAACAACAACAAAAAAATCCCAAAATATGCTGTGTAGAGTGCAAAAGAGTAGGAAGTAGTGAGAGGTAAGTTGAGAAAGATAAGGAACCAAATTGTTGGAAGCTATTTGTCACTAAGAAATTTTTACTTTAGTCTATAAGTAGTGAGGAATAACAAGATCAGATATAAAACACAATTGGTAGTATTTCTGTGGTAGTAGGAAATGAAGAGAAGCAGGTGACAGTAACAACCAGTATTTACAGATCACTAACTCTACTTAAGTATACATTTTTACACTTAATCTTCATAGCTATTTTATGGGCTAGAGGGTATGATCATCCCCATTTTACATATAAAGATATAAAGGTTCTGAAAGGTTAAGTAACCATCTCGAGATCACAAAATTAAGTAAACTGCAGAGCTAAACTTTGGATTCAGATTTCTTCTATTTCCACAGTCCATTATAATACCTCTAAGAATCCATGCTAGGGAAGGTGGCCTTGAACTCTAGTACTATTTGTAAAAGCTGAAAAGACACAAATGATTTAACAGCTACTTAACAGATAGAAGCAATGCTATTTTGTCATTTGGCGGTATGATGGAGAGAGAAGTCAAGGGTAGGACTGTAATTTTATCTTCGCACAGTGTGAGAATGGCTAAGTCATTTATATTACTGATAATATGGGAGTAAAAAACAGGTTTTGAGAGAAAAAAAAACTAATCAGTATTAGACTTGTAAAGTGTGGGAACTTATGAGACATTTAGATAAAAACATTTAGCAGGCAGATAGATATACAGAACTAGAAATGTCAGAAATAGATATACTAATTTAGGAATTTTCAAAAGTCTGTGGAGGAAGTCAAAAGTCTAACTGATCAGGAAATAGTATAGAGAGAATGAACAGACCTGTATGGGGTATATCAAGTAATTGATACAGAGTAGGAGCCGATATGACTGAAGAAACCAACTTTTTTTATTAAAGGTTTATTTATTTATACCTGGTGAGGGGGAGCAGCGGGTGAGACAGGAGAGGTCTGCTGCCCCCTTATATGCTGCTCCTGGCCGGCGGGGGAGGGGATCCATCTCTTGCTGCAGTGGCTGGCAAGAGCTTGATGGCGCTTTCTTTAACCCCTGCGCCCCCAGGGAGGCCCGATGGGGGTCTTTTCTGCTTAACTCTTACGTTTTGGATTTCATGTCTGTGCATTTATTTATTTTCCTCATGGCTCCTGATCACTTCGTTTCCCCAGACTTGGGGCTGACTACCTAGGTGGTGTCCACCAAAGGGAAAATCAAATTACCATGTCTATGGCGGGTTACCCAATCACCATGACTAACACAGGGCGGTATCTCAGCTTTCCTTGCACTCTCCCTGCCCCCCCCCATACACACATAGGCCCTATGAACTTCACTGACAATAACCACATTTTCCGTGTCAGACTTTTGCACGGGAGATTCCTTCTGCTTGAAGTGCCCACTGTTTCGCTTCATCCACATCGTTGTCAAGTCATCACTCCTCAGAGACCCCTCCCACCCAGGATCACTCTGTAATAGCACACCCCCCACCCTCAATCTATTTTCCTGACCTTTCCTTCCCAATACCTGTTAGTCCCCTACATTTTTGCCAATGGCCTGTCCGCTCTCCCCTTTCCTCTGACTCTCAGCAACCTCACTGGCTTCTTAGAGTCCCTTCTTTTTCCTAGGAATTTTACTTTTTCCCCCCTCACCTGCTAAGTCAACGGAGGGTATTTGTCTTTGTCATTCTCACTTGCTTTCCGACAAAGTGTTGGGGGGGCAGGGTGAGGACACCCCATCACCCCCAAACCTGCCCGTTCTCAGTAGGTTCTGCCATCCAGCTCATTGAGACAAGACATCCACTAGTGCATGAGGCCTTTCATGAAAAGGAACTTTACTACAATTAGTGTGCAATGAAGAAAATGGGACAGATATGGTTTCCAAATTCAGCACCCAGAGTTCCCTGCACCCCCCCCCCCAGGGAAAGGCCCAGCCCAATAGGGTTGTCCCAAAGCAGGGCCACTAAAGCCTAAGAGCTGCCCCAAGTCAGGAAGGGGTCCAAAAGAGCCAGAACCCCCCCACCCTGGGGGGCAGAGGTCACTCCGGCTATGATCTGGCACCCCCTCCTGTGCTTCTGGGCTGGGCATCCTTGTTTCCCAGGCCCGTGTTCACACTGGGAGGCATGTGGGGTCTGCTCAGCTGTTGTCCATGGGGCCCACCCACAGTTGCATTTCAGGAGTTATAGAGTGTTCTCTCTTGGGCCCTCTCACAGCACAGGGCTCCTCTCCTGCGGTTCATTTTATCCTTCCTAGAATAGGGATGGCAAAGTGTCTGCCCATGTCTACAGAGATGGGGGGGCCATTGGCTTCGTTGCTCTTGTGTGTGTGTGTGTCTGTGTCAGTGTTGCAGATGAAGCCCTGGTCAGACACAGGGTGTGTGTGAACACTTGATCCCTTTTGTGTTCAGGTTGCCTTTTGTGTGCATGCGATTTTTTTTTTTAAGATTTATTTCCTTTATGCATACCAGAGCTGGGGTGCAGATCAGAGGTGGGCAGGGAGGTTAGAGGACTCAACAGACACAGAGGTGGGAGCAGAACAGGCGGATTGCCTGAAATACACAGCTGAAGGGAGCAGCAGGGAGGTGGGAGAGGTCAGCTGCACCATATGGGTAGCTCCCTGGCTGGTGGGGGATTGAACTCACACTGTAGTGGCTGGGGAGAGCTTCACAGCGCAGTCTTTAGTCCCTGAGCCACCAGGGAGGCCCGCTTTTTAAGTTTGTAAGGATCTCACTTGTTTAGTTTCCCTTTGGACAAACAGGGAAGGGAGGGGTGAAGCTAGAAAATGTACTCCTTGATAGGGCAGGTGGCATCAGGGGTCAGGAGTCTGCCCCCAGGCACTGCTCAGCTGCTGGGGGCCAGGGCAAGGGTCATGAAGATAGTGGCTGAGCAGCTTCTGTGGTGCCTTGTCCTGCATCAGTCCTTGGCCCCCAGGCCAGTGTTCCTGGCCACACCTTGTGGCACAGCCCACCCACCCGGAGAGATCTAGCTGCAAGCTCAGGATGGATTCCAAAGGCACCTCCTAAGATTGGGCTCTGACCTAGGGACCCAGCAGCTCTGACCTAGGGCAGGAAGGCAGAGCTACAGCTCATAAGATGGCGACCAAGCAGGCCTCTCAGGGTTTGCAGACCCCCGGCCACTGGCCCGCCCCGTGGCCTGCGCCTAGTTCTGTTACAGGGCAGGGAGAGGGGCATCCCAGAATCCGCAAACCTGCCTGCTCTAATTAGTTCTGCCATCTGCCGCATCAACACAAAATATGTGAGACTTGAATGAAAAGGAACTTTAATACAATTAAAAAACAATACAGGAGAGGCAAAGAATATAGTTTCTAAATCAAGCACCCAAAGTTACCCGTCCCCTTGTGGGTAAAAGTCCACCCAAGCAGGATTGGCCCAGAGCAAGGCCCCAAAGCCTACCACAAGTCTAAGGCATCTTCCAGTGGGGACCCACAGAAAAAGATCAGAAACAACCAGATAAGTCTGGGAGGTAAAGAGCAAAATCAAGACAAAAACTGCCATTGTCACCTCCCCATGGGTCTCTCACCCACATCTGTGTCACCTAGTCCACCACCAAAAGGCAAGCGCAGTTTCTTCCCGTGTCTCTCAGCCCCATGTGCCTCCTCCAGGTCTTCTGGCTCTGCATCCTGCTTCTTTCCTGGCTCTGCATCCTGTTTCCTTCCTTCCTCCATCTCCTCTGCAGCTTCTTCTCTCCCTGCTCAGCTCTAGCCTCCTTTTGGGGGTGGGGAGGACAGGGAGCCTGGTCCCCTTTTCTGGGGACCACATGTTATAATCTCCCCTTTGAATTTTTATTCTACCATATCTATGGTGCCACAGATCTCAGGATGTAGTCTTAGGAGACAGTCTTTTTTCAGGGTTACAGTGTATGTAACAAAAGCAACAATTAGTCAGCAGCATTGTCCATGAACGTCCTGTATGACACTTTTCCATTACTGGAAAAAAGTCCATTATCCAAAGCAAAAGGAAAAAAAAATCTTAAAATTGGTTCAACTTCTCTAAAAACAAGTTCTCTCAACCTTGATCCCAAATTGTTTTAACAGCATAGCAAAAGTTTGCAAACTAAATCTACTTTTAAACCATATTACCTATTTTTGCATACACTCACAGGGCAGAATAACTAAACAGCAATTGCAGCTGGTTCTGTCGAAACACTCTAGATAGGATCAGAGCGAACTCTTGATGTCCGGTCCACATAGGCGTCAAGAACAAAGTTGGTGTCTCCACACTCCACCTGGGCTTCCTCTTCTCGAGGGTACCAGGGCTTTTGTTTTTTCCGGGTTGTCCAGTCCTGCCCATGGAGGCAGCTTCCTTACCTCCCTTGGGGGGGAGGGGGGGTCCTCTGGAGCCCTGTGGACAAAGCAGCGGGTTCTCCCCTTCTTGGTCCAGCTCTGCTTCAGCTTCTTGGAAAAACACCTCTCAAAGCCACACAATGACACCCATTCTCCAATTGTTTTTGTTTTAAGCAGGCAAAATCCCTATGGAAGTTATGCAAAAGCAGACACTGACATGAGTAGTAAAAATTACTACCACTCTTTTCATGCTGTGTTGGTATCAAGGGGAGAGAAAACGCAAACACAAGTTAGCTCTGCTGAAAAAAGAAAAAAAAGTAATTTAACATTGCTACAGGTTCTGGTCAGTCAAAACAAGAAAACTTTGTTGAATCAGAACAAAATGCAACAAAATTACCAAGATTGTGTCAAAACTTAGTAAAAATCAGGTGTATCTCCAACAGTCTATTCAGTCCTTTGTAGGAAAAAAAAAATTTTTAACCCATCAAATTCCATCAATAGGAATCTGTTGAGGCCTTTTCTCCTTCTGCAGAAACAATTTCTGTAGATATTAAACAATTGAAGTATACAGTATTACAAGATAACAATCACCACTGTCAATTTACATGCCTATCAGGGCCTGAGAGGTTTATTCACGTGTTGGAAAACCAATGTTAACATATCTGTACATGCCAAAGTTTTGTCCATTTTTCCAAGCGACAAGGCTGTCCTTCTGGTTTTACTTTACTGGGTAAACCAAATAGGACAAATTCATCTAATGCCTTTGCTGGGAGGAAAGGAAGAAACTTTGTGCAGTGTCTCAGGAGCTCTACTGAAGTTCCACAAAATTTCCTTGTATCAACCAAATGACAGGCGACCAAATTTTTACTTGAATTGAGGTTTCTGCCACTTTTAAGGACCAATAAGAAGTTTAGAAATTGTCCAACCTACTGGAAAGCTTCCTTTACAGGTGACTAGAAAGTCCAAAGTAATTTTGACAAAACCAACTGAGCCTGATCCCAAGTCCCTGAGTGTGATCAGAAGAGGCCAGCGAATTCAGAGGAAGAAAAGGCCTCCTTCAAGTGGAGAACACTCTCTTCAGCTTACTTTACATCCCATTTTCACAGTGACTAGTAGATACTGAATTAGCTGTCTGACTAAACACATAAAAATAAGACAAATACCAAAATTTTAAATAACCCACACCTGATTCCAGAGACTTGTTTGAATTCCTTACACAGGCACAACGTTCAGATTCACAAAGCTATTTGCACAAAGTGAGGACCAAGTAAGGTAAGTAGAAGCCCTGGTCCAGGCCCACTGCTCTCATGGGGACAACCCAGCCTTTCCAGCCACCTGCCAGTGTCCACAGAGTCAGGGTCATCCTAGGTTGCCTAGAGCCAAAGCACCTGAACTGACCCTGGATGTGAGGGGGAGAATATAGAAGAGGAGAGCCAACAGGAACTCATGCCTGAGCCAGCCCGTGTGAAAAAGGAGCCCTTACTGCCTGGCTTTTGTCTTAGGAAAGCACCTGTCTGTTCCCCACTGTCAGCTGTTCCTGGGCTCCTGCAGGGAAACAGTGACAGGAGCTGCTTCTTAGACATGGGTTGGTAGCTGCAGGTCCCCAACTCAGTTAATACTGTCCCCAAGGGGCTTTCAGAGGAAACAAATGCAGCACACCTCTCAATTTTTTTCTTTTAAAGATTTATTTATTTATTTATTTATTTTTATTTATTTGTTTGTTTGTTTGTTTATCTATACAAGAACTGGAGTACAGGCCAGATGCGTGGGAGGATGAGGCACCTCTCACAATTTTAACCACATCTCTGGCTTCCAAAAATGAATAGGAAACTCCAAATACCAGATATCCAACGAAAATACCAAATGTTTCCCAATTCCCACTCACCCAGGCCTGACACTCCAAAGGAGCCCCAAATTGAGGGAGACTCACAGACTCCCTCCCAAATGTGTGCAGGTGAGGGGCTCTGTGGGCATGCACCCTGGGGAACTGACACCAAAGGCCAGGGGACCGCGGTTTCCACCCGGGGTCCATCTCCTCCTAGGTGAATCCAGGGGGCAGAGCAGAGCTGGGCCTCTCCTGAGAAGGACTTGGCTTGTTCCCCGGGAGGAAAAACCCCACAGCTGCTGGGACTCTCCCGCCCCCTGGAGAGAGAGCACTGGCTCTGAGCACAGGGGTCAGGAAGCCACCAGGGATGCCCAGGCGACACGGGGTGGCCTGGAGCGAGGCGGCAGGCAGCTGCTCCATCCCCGGGAAGTCAGAGTGGGGGCTGGCAGAGCCCAAGAGGCATCCAGCTCCTGGCTCTGGCCTGCCCCATTGGGACTCACGCCAGCCTCAGTTTCCCTCAGCCCACGAAAGGAAACCGAGTGTGGGAGCAAGGAAAGTGGTTGAATTTGTGAACAAAGGGGGAGGGCAGCAGACTCGTGTCTGACAGACCACGGTCCAGCTCTTGGGCACAGGGCAGGGGTCTGCAGGCAAAGGGGAAAGAAGGGGACGATGAAGGGATGAGGGCGGGCAAGGGGCGGGGGAAGGGATCGGCGAGATGGGTGAGCTCCAGGTTGCTTTGCTCAGCTCTGTGGAGTGGGAGAAAACAAACCTGTCAAACGAGGGGGGAATTGCGAGAGATGGGGGAGACCAACATGGTCTTTCGCATCTGAGGGACCGGTCCCTGGAAACCGCATCAGGTGCGCTCCGGCAGGTCAGACCCAAACCTCAGTCTCAAGAGCCAACGCTTCTCGAGTGACGCGTTTCCTCCTGGACTTTTTAAGATTTCTTTCTTTATGCATGCAAGAGCTGAGGTGCAGGCCAGAGGTGCGGGGGTGTGAGAGGGTTCACCAGAGACAGAGTGGGGAGCAGAACTGGCAGATGGACTGAAATCCACGGCCGAGGGGGGCAGAGGGAGACCGGGGAGGCCTGCTGTGCCCTGTGGGCTGCTCCTGGCCGGCGTGGGTGGACTGTCCTGCAGGGGCTGGCCGGGCTAGGGAGCGCCGCGCGTAACCACCCCACAGCCCGCCCCGCGGGAGGCCCAAGAAGGTGACGTGAAATGCCCCCCCAGTTCTCATTGTGAAGCTGGCCACAACCTCAGCTGTAGGAGAGACAGCACCGCCCTTGGAATCCTGGTAGAGAGCAGCAGCTCAGGGCGGCGTCCTCCTGCCCCCAGGGACGGTGCGGGGCCTTCTGACCACCACCCCCTCCCTGGGCAGGCAGCGGCTGCCAGCCCGTTCCAGGGCCGCCCCCGACCGGGGCTTCTCTGCCCCGACCGCCCTCAGCAGAGGCCGCGCGGCCGCTCCAGGCCCCCGCCCAGCCTGCGACGAGGACACGCCAGGGGGACTCCAAACAGAACAGGGGCGCACGTACCCTGCCCGGGCCCCCCCAGATCACCAGCTGCTGCATCACCAGGACTTGCCGAACCGTCTTAGCACCCCCTGGCCCTGGCCGACACTCGCCCATCTCCCCCTTTGTTACTTTCTTGTCTACGAGCCCCGGCCCTCGAGCAGGACGGGGTGGGCAGGTGCGAGGGGCTGCCCTCCTCAGCGCGCCCTCAGACACAGGCCTTCCTTCCCCAGCTCTGGCTCCCTGCCAGCCGGGAGCACGCGAGGCCAGAGGCGGGGTCCAGAGACCCGGGAGGGGGGAAGGGGACAGACCCGCCCACCGCGCGATGGAAGCCAAGGGAAGCGCCAGAGAGTCCATGCAAACTTGAGAACCCTTTCCACCCCAAAACTCGATCGCGACGCAACACGGAGGCCCAGAGTCGAAAAAAGGACCTGCGCGCGCTGCGTATGGCGCGGGCGTCACCTCCGTCCTCCGCGCACAGCGTGCGCCCCGAAGACGCGGTGGGCAGGGGGCGCGAGGGCGCGTCTCCCGGAATACACCCCCCTCTAGCCACAGGCAGACGGGTGACCGCGCCCGCTGCCAGGAAAAGCAAATCACCCCACCCAGACACCCCAAGCTGCGCGAGCCGCGGGCAACCCGCATCCCTGATGGGGAAGAGCCCGCACCTGACCCAGCAGAGCTGAGAAGCCGCCAGGTGCAGCCCCAAGGTGCGCCAAAAGCCCCGCCCACCCGACTGCGCAGGCGCGGGCAGAAACAAAAATTGACGGCGCGGAATTGTCGGTAGGGGGCGCCAGATCCCCGCAAAGCGGAGCCCGGACGGCGGGGAGCCTCTACCCCCTGGACCTTCTGGCCCCTGGACCCCCACCTTGTAACTTACAAGGTGGCTCTTCTGGCGTGAGAGACCAGCGCTGCTCTCGCTCTAAGGTGGGGCCCCATCTAAGCCCCACAGGCTGTTACTGGCGCACCCCATCTGTAATGTGCTTGGCTCCCACTCCTCTGGGACGCTGAACGTCAGCACCGACCGTCGGAGTACGGACCCCGCGCGAGCAGGGGGATAAATGCAGCCAGAGCACCGTGCTGAAGCTCACCCCTTCTTTTCCGGGCTCATACGAAAAGCCCCTCCTGGCCCAGGGCCAGTGCCTTGTGGGGAAGCTGGGAGAAACCATCCCCTTCCAGTGCTGCTTGGAGCACAGCATGTTTGACCAGTTCTCGCTGACCTCAGATAACGCGCTCGCTGTGCCCCCATGCGGCATGATGGACACCAAGCCTCTTCACCCTGGAGCCCGTGGACACCGGCTTCTCAGGGAACTTCAGCTGCTACGGTTGGTACAACAACACCCCTTACGTGTGGTTGGCCCCCAGCGATGCCCTGGAGCTCGTGGTCACAGGTAGGTGCCCCCCAGTACTGTGGTCACAGGTAGGCGCTCCCCAGCGCTCGTGGCCATAAGTAGGCATGCCCCAGCCCTCATGGTCACTGGGTGGTGCTCCCCAGCCCACCTCCGGCGTCCTCCTGGAGGCGGATTTGAGCACAACCAATGATTGTTTATCTTCTGTGATTTGTGTCCCTTGGCCGCGCACCATGGACCAAGATTACATTGTGGAAAATCTGATCCGAATGGGCACGTCGGGGCTGGTCCTCGTGGCTCTCTTGGCCCTACTGGCCAAATAGTGGCACCCGCCTGTGGGTGCCAGGCGAGGCAGACGGCAAACACCAGAGTAAACAGACACACCAGGCAGCATAGAGCTCTGAAGCCACTGTGGACCCTGGGCCCCGAAGCAGACGTGACTCAGCATGTCTGGAGTCCTGACAAACCCAATGGAGAATGCAAAGGGCAGAGAGTTGCCAACAGTCGTTCAGGGTCACTGAGCTTGTTTTCAAGCCAATTGAATATTATTGTATCATGTGAAGCCGATATATTTGCCCCCCACCTGCCTGGACATTGGCGATAAAACCCTTGCTGTGTAGTCTGGGCTTTGTTCATCTCCTGCCTTAAAAGTAGCGCGAAGTTGGGCCTCCCCAGTGGCGCAGCGGTTGAGCGCTGGGTTGCGAAGCTGCCCGCAGCCTCTGCAGCGCCAGTTCGATCCCTGGCTGCTCCCCGGCCACCAGAGGAGGGTCCCACATGGCGCGCAGACCTCTCCTGCCGCCCGCTGCTCCCCTCAGCAGCGTACTTCGGTCCTTCTGCCTGCTCTGCTCCCTGCTCTGGCTCTGGTGAATTCTCTCACCCTCCCGCGCTTCTGACTGTACCCAGTGCTTGTATAAATAAATAAATAAATCTTTAAAAAAAAAAAAAAAAAAAAAAAGTAGCGCGAAGCATTCTCCAGTCACCTGCTCACTGTTCTTTACCCTTCCGCTCCTGGAGTTCTGACTCAGAACTCGGCTTTGCTCCTCCTTGAGACCTTAATGCTTAAGATTCCATTAGCGATTACTGCTAATAATTAATGATGGATACTGTGCCTCCAGGCACATGCATGTCGTCCTTCCCTCCCTGGCTTGCTTCCCATAGCAGAATGTCCCCAAGGTTCATCCAGGAGGTCTCAGGTGACAGGACTCCCTTCTCCACAGCGAACCCCACTTCGTCCCCCGGAGCCCGCCGTTCCCTTGGTCGACCGAACTTGGGTGGACATGGGGGGTCTCCCCACCTTCTGCCTACTGCAACAGTGCTGCCACAGACACAGGCCTCCTGACATCCTGATATTTGCTGGCACTGAGAATCACCTTCCTCTGCCCAGGGAGCCCTGACCCCAGAGGGTCCGGCCTCCCACTCAACTCAGCTCAGTTCTGCCTGTCTCTCCCTGGCTGTGCTTGCCTCCTCGTGGCCACCTGAGCAAGCCCTTTGTCCTGACTTCAGCTCAGGTCTGTCTTGTCTGGATGGATCGCAGATACGCTGGGGAGCCGGTTGGTGCTTCCCCAGCACGGCCCTCAGCCGGTGCTCATGGGCCCAGGGTGAGACAAAGCCCAGAGGCCCCAGCCGCATCCTGGGAGTGCTCTGGCGGCCTCCCCAGGCCCGGACCTCCCTCTGCCATGTTCTCCACAGAGACCTCCCCCAGCTCCCCACCCAGCACATGCCCCCCATCCACAGCAACCCCCTCTGCGTGCAAACATCCCTTCTGGAGACCTGCCCAGAGAACCTGGCTGATGGCAAATCTTTGGCGACAGAGACAACTTTCTCGAGACAAGCCCCAGGAAAGCGAGCAAGCCCCAGGAAAGCGAGACAAGCCCCAGGAAAGCGAGCAAGCCACGTGCACAACTAGCATTGTCTAATTCAGGCCGGGGAGCTGTCACCAGGTCAGGCTGGGAGCTGCGTGGGCAGCAGGGGGAGAGTATGGTTACCTGTCATCACCAGATCCAGCGGGTCACTGGGCTCTGTCCAGAGCCCCCTGCCCCCCTCCGCAGCTGTACTTCCCCGAGGTGCCTGAGGCGCATGGCTGGGATGTCGAACCTGGCTCTGACCCTCACTTCAGGTGGGCTGGGTCGTGCCACCGACCGGCGCAGTGGTAGATTAGCAAGGCTGACCCAGGGATGAGAGACTGAGCTAGGCGGTCAAGGATTCGGTAAAAAATGACAAACAGACACACTTCAAGAGTGAAGATCTGAATGTAATGTGCTCAAAATCACCATACACTTTTATACCTTTTTTTTTACAATGGATGATTTCATACAAGTTAATTTTTTCTCAGCATGAGATGTTTAGTAATACATAAGACATCTACTTCCTCATTCAGGTACATGTGATCGATGTTCCATGGCATGGTACACTAAACAATCGCAAGGTTCTGATTACAGGAATCTAAATCTACACAATTATTTTTGCTTACACAGAACAGCATTTCTTTAGTTAGTTTTTCTTGTTTCTTTTCCAATACCGCTAATAATCAGAAAGTATTAATATTTAACTACTGTTATATTTTACTTTTCGTGATCACGAACAATGTTTTTTCTACGTAAGCATTTAATTTTTGTGATATTGACTCATGTGAGAAGCATTATGATTATTCTGAAACTGCTTTTACCACACACTATTTTCTTCATCATGCATTTCCTGAAACTGATTTCACACATATATAGAAAAAGTCAAGTAGGTAAGAAAATAGTATAATTATAGACTGGTTGCTATGTTGCTTCTTATGCAGGAACAATGACCAACTGGTTAATAGTTAAACCGTTTTGTTGGTGACTCCATCAGGCTTGTTTGTAGGCGACGCTCTGCAGCAGCCATGTTCTCAGCCAAAAGAAGGGGTTTTTGACTGCGGGCTTAACGCCTGGATTAGGCTTACAGGCCTTTAGACATTTGTCTGATTTGAACACCAAAGATTATCATAATGAAGCCCCTCGGGGACTGCGCCTATCTTAGGTCGTCAGGAGTCGCAGACATGCGGCTAGCCAGTGCCATTTCTAGTCTGCCCCCGATCTTACCCGTCATTGACTGTCCAGTCCAGCGCACAGGGGAAGGGGGTCTTATTTACTTGGATTTACTATGTGTCCGAGTGAAAGCCTCCCTCTTTCTAGTAAGTTCACTGGCGTTCAGCGGCAGAGGCAGCCGCAGGGTCGCACTGAAGGGGTCGCACAGGGAGAGCTGTCCCTGGAAGTGCAGCTGGTACTCCATGGCCTCGTGAGCTCCCTGGCACCAAAGGGCCACTGGCTTTCCCCCGGGGATCTTGAAATTGGGCTCAGCCCAGGTGGTGGGTTTGGGGAATGTCTCTGGAAGGGAATCAGAGTCTGGAGTTCCAGATCAGGCCCTTCCCAAACTAATCCCCACCAGCCTCTGGCCTCTGGCCTTCCTTACCAGCCAGAGCCCCTGCTCCTCTCATTGTTCTCAGGGGGAACCTTGATCTGAACCTAGAAGGGTGACTCTGGGGCTTTGCAGGAAGGACTCACACATCTGGGTGCTGATCCTCTGGCTCAGGTGCAGGCCTGGAAGACAGGAATCTTGAGATGTGCTGCCCACCGCATGTGGACCCTAGGTCCCACCTACCCCTAGGGCAGGACTCACTGACACAGAGCAGGGCAGTGAGTAGGGAAGGCATGCCGGGGCATGTGCCAGGCTGGTGTCCAGACAAGCGGGACTGAGCCCACGAGCCGGAGACACCCAGGATGTGGTGGGTGAAGCTGCCATGGGGCTTTCACACAGTGCAAGCAGGTAAACAGCTCCCCACCACCCCTGTCTCTGACTGCATCTGTGGGCTAACCAAGTCCTCTGCCAACTGTCTGCCCTTCTTGGAATGCATTTCTGGGTCAGTTTCTAAATTTTGAAATGTGCACTTTATGTCCAGAAATAGAGAAAAAAAAATCTAATCATGCAAAACCGTTTGACCATGGTCAGAATGGCTGGGAGAAGACATTTACCCACCATACATCAGAGAAGGGGTAAATGCGCCAAATATATAAAGCCACTCATCTAATTCAACAACAGAAAACATGTAACCCAATTTAAAAAATGGGCAAATGAGTTTAATAGACATTTCACCAAAGAAGATCCAGATGGGCCACATATTTATGAAAAGATGTTTTATCACTTATCAAGAGGGAAATACAAATCAAAGACACGATGAGATTTCACCTCACACTGCTTAGAATGGAGATTATTAAAAAGTTAGGAAATAGGGCCTCCCCGGTGGCGCAGCAGTTGAGCGCTGGGCTGCGAAGCTGCCCGCAGCCTCTGTAGCGCGGGTTCCATCCCCGGCCCTTGGCGAGGGTCCCACACAACGCGCAGACCTCTCCTGCCGCCCGCTGCTCCCCTCAGCAGTGTACTTCGGTCCTTCTGCCTGCTCTGCTCCCCGCTCTGGCTCTGGTGGATTCTCTCACCCTCCCGCGCTTCTGACTGTACCCAGTGCTTGTATGAATAAATAAATAAATCTTAAAAAAAAAAAAAAAGGAAATAACAAGATTTGGTGAAGGTGTGGAGAAAAGGGAAAGCAAGCTTGTGGATTGATGGGAACAAAATCACCCCAGCGGGCGTGCTGGGGGCGCCACGGGCGCGGCGCGGGGCCCGGGTGTCGGGGCGCGCAGGCGTCATCGCGGAGCCCGGCGGGGGCGCTGGGGGCGTGGCGGGGCGGAGCAAGGCGCCCTTGGCTTCTCCAGCTCCGCCTCCTGCGGCCGCGGCGCCTGGGCGGAGAGTCCGCAGTCCGACTCCACCTGCGTCCAGGTGAGGCCGCGGGGGCGCGGGCCTGGGCGCGCTGGAGCTACTCGGCCCGCGACTCGCGCCTGGTCTTGGGTCTGCGGAGGGCGCGTGGGGCGGCGCGGGCGGCCGGGGCGCGGGGCCCGGGGGGCTCGCGGGCCCGGGGAGGGAACCAGGCGCGGGGCCCCGCGGGCTCCAAGCCGGGTCTTCTCTCCGTCTCCCGCGGCGACTGGACGTGAAGGGCGCGGGCAGGAGCCACGCGGGCGCCTGAGGCTGTGGCCCCAGCTTTCAGGGCGCCGGGAGCTGAGGGCGGGGCTCGTGAGGTCCCCAGGGCCAGGCCCAGAACTTTTGTTCAGGTGTTTCTTTGTAAACTCTCTCTCCCTCTGCATGTTTCCAAGCTTTGCTTTAAAATCTCTCTGACTGACAGGAGCCCTCATGCCGGCTCTCAAGGAGTGTCTGAGGCCAGGCCGGTTGGGAGACCCGCCCTGGACTTGTAGCCCTGCCCGTCCTGCGATGCAGCACTCACGGGGGATGTTTTCTGGCAGAGGACCAGCCTCAGCGGATGGCATTGGCGGCCAGGTAATTCTCTGGCCTGTCACCTGTAGGATGTTTAATTGCAGCAGATGTCAGTGGCACCCCTGGCCCCAGTGATGGCCCCCAAAAGTGTTTCTGGAGACTGGGAGGCAGAGACTCCCCTTCCCCCACTGGGAACTACGGGGCCAGAGGAGATTGGGGGCTGCCCGGGTCCCAGAGCAAGATCTGGGCGCGTTCTCAGGGAGACCCCAGAAGGCCGAGATCCAGGATGGCAGGTGCACCCACATCGTTTCTGCTAGAATGGTCCTCTGCAGGCTGCCCCTTGCGTGTGATGGAAGGTTCCAGTTCTTGCCTCTCTCTTCTCAGATGTAATGGTCACCACCTCCTGTTTATGATGAAGGTTCCCAATTCGGCATCATTGAAATTGGGGGCTGGGTCATTCTTTGTGGGGGTTGAGCGGCTCGTAGAATGGGTGTTCAGCAGCCTCCCTGGTATCTACACAGGTGGATGCCTGGAGCGCCCCCTAGTTGCAACAATGAAAATATTGCCCAGAGTTGGCAAATCACCATCCTCAATCAATTCTGCTGTTTCGTCCCCAAATTCCCTAAGACTTTAATTTCTGCACAAAGGGAGCTACAATACAAGCCACAGGCATTACAGTCCTATGGACGTTGGTTTCAAGACTCGGTTGGCTTCTTCGAGGCTATGCCAGATCAGGCCATTGACTCTTCTTGTGGTTATAGATACAATTATATGACTTTTGCTGGACCATTTATAAGTTTCAGCCAAAATGTATTTAATATATTTAGTGGAAAGGTCTAACCCAGATTTTTCAACCTGTATGTTTTTATGGGAGATAGGACGAGACAATATAGAACATGGGAAAGAAACAGTATATAAAGACTAAATTTTTTCCCCAAAATTTCTGAATCCTAAGCAGCATTAAAAGATAAAGCAAATAAAATGAGAAATAAACAAAAGGAGATGTATACCTAAACAGAACAGTTCCCAAAAAGAAATTCTAAAGAGAAGGAACTGTCTTGACAACAGTCAGAATGCCAGGAATGATTGGCTACAAGACGTGGTGGTCAGACCCAGCGCAGATGCGTCTGCAGAGAGGGATGAGAAGTGGCCACTGTCAGTTGTGTGCCGGGCAAGTTATTCTTTTTTTTTAATTTTTATTTATTTTTATATTATTTTTTTATTTTTTACATCATTATTCATTTTTAAACAATATTTGCTTCCTCCCACCCCCTCAGGTGTAGTCCCCATAGTTTCCTTCACCAATGCACCCGTGCACCATGACCTCAGTCCCCTGTGCTCCTCCCTCCCCCCCATCCCTCTCTCACCTCCTCCCCTGCAGGATGTCTCTGATTTATAATTGTCCATTTTTGCTTTGTTGTGTTTTGTACTGTTATTATTTTTTTACACTGATGTCTTATTTGGTTCCCCTATATTCCTGCTATAAGTAAAACCATCCGATATTTTTCTTTTTCCTTCTGGCTTATTTCACCGAGCATAATTCCTTCTAGCTCCATCCACGTTGCTGTGAATGGCATGAGTTTATCTTTTTTGATTGCTGAATAATATTCCATGGTGTATATATGCCACATCTTCTTGATCCAGTCATCTGTTTTTGGGCATTTGGGTTGTTTCCAGGTTTTACATATTGTAAATAGAGCTGCAATAAACATAGGGGTACAGGTGTTCTTTTGAATCAATGTTTTTGTGTCCTTTGGGTAGATCCCTAGGAGTGGAATTGCCGGGTTCTATGGTAGCTCCATTTTTAATAGATTGAGGAAACTCCACACAGCTTTCCATAGTGGTTGAACCTGTTTGCACTCCCACCAGCAATGTAGGAGAGTTCCTTTTTCACCACATCCTCACCAACAATTGTTGTTGCTTGTTTTTTTTGATATGTGCCATTCTTACTGGTGTAAGGTGGTATCTCAATGTGGTTGTGATTTGCATTTCCCTGATTATAAGGGATGTTGAACATTTTTTTCATATGCCTGTTGGCCATTTGCATTTCCTCTTTGGAGAAATGTCTTTTAAGTTCTTCTGCCCATTTCTTGACGGGATTGTTTATCTTGTTTTTGTTGAGTCCCGTGAGCTCTTTGTATATCTTTGTCATCAGTCCCTTATCAGTTGAATGGAGTGCAAAGATTTTTTCCCAATCAGTGGGGTGTCTCTCCGTTTTGGTTAATGTCTCTTTTCCTGTGCAGAAGCTTTTCAGTTTGATGTAATTCCAGGTGTTTATCTTTTCCTTGACTTTCTTTGCTTTGGATGATGAGTCTTTAAAGATGTTATTGTGATATATGTCTTGTAGTGGTTTACCTATATTTTCTTCTATTTATTTTGTGGTTTCAGGTCTTATGTCCAGTTCTTTTATCCATTTTGAGTTGATTTTTGTGTATGGTGAAAGGTAGTGGTCTAGTTTCATTTTTTTGAATGTGGTGGTCCAGTTTTCCCTGCATCATTTATTAAACAAACTGTCCATGTTCCATTGCATATTCTTTGCTCCTTTGTCAAAGATCAGTTGTCCATATAAGTGGTTTTATTATCTGGGCCCTCTATTTGGTTCCATTGGTATGTGTGTTTGTTTTTGTTCCAATACCAAACTTTTAATTATTATGGCTTTGTAGTATAGCTTGAAGTTTGGAAGTGTGATACCTCCTTTCTCCCTTGTTTTCATCAGTAGGGCTTTGGCTATGCATGTTTTTTTGTGGTTCCATATGAATTTCATCAGTATTTGTTCTATTTCTTTGAAGAATGTCATGGAGATTTTTATTGGAATAGCATTGAATCTGTATATTGCTTTTGGTAGGATGGACATTTTAATAATGTTAATTCTTCCAATCCATGAGCAGGGGATGTTTTTCCATTTTTTGTGTCTTCTTCTATTTCTTTTAACAGTGTTTTATAATTTTCTTTGTATAGGTCTTTCACCTCTTTTGTTAGGTTTATTCCCAAGTGTTTGATTTTTTTTGTTTCAATTATAAAAGGGGTGGTTTTCTTGATTTCTTCTTCTTCAGATTGATTGTTTGTGTATAGCAAGCCTACTGATTTTTGTGTGTTGATTTTGTATCCTGCTACTTTATTGAACTGGTTGGTTATTTTGAGTAGTTTTTCTGTGGAGTTTTTAGGGTTCCCTACATATATTATCATATCATCTGCAAATAGTGATAGTTTTACTTCTTCCTTCCCTATCTGGATTCCTGTATGTCTTTCTCTTGTCTTATTGCCCTGGCTAAGACCTCCAGTATTATATTGAAGAGCAGTGGTGAGAGAGGATATCCTTGTCTTGTTCCTGATCTTAAAGGAAAGGCCTTCAGCTTTTCACCATTGAGAATAATATTGGCTGTGGGTTTGTCGTATGTGGCTTTTATCATGTTAAGGTATGTTCTTTCTATCCCGAGAATTTCAAGGGCCTTCATCATAAATGGATGTTGGACTTTGTTGAATGCTTTCTCAGCATCTATTGATATGATCATTTGGTTTTTATTTTTCCTTTTGTTGATGTGTTGGATTACACTGATCGATTTTCGTATGTTGAACCATCCTTGTGCCCCTGGTATGAATCCCACTTGATTGTGGTATATTATCCCTTTGATGCATTGTTGGATTCTGTTGGCAAGGATTTTGTTGAGGATTTTTGCATCAGTATTCATTAGGGAGGTTAGCCTGTAATTTTCTTTTTTTGTGCTCTCTTTGTTGGGTTTTGGTATTAGTGTAATGTTGGCTTCGTAGAACGTATTTGGTAGTATTCCTTCTTTTTTTAACTTTTTGAAAGAGTTTGTGTAGGATAGGCACTAATTCACTGCTGAATGTTTGGTAGAATTCATTTGTGAAGCCATCTGGACCTAGGCTTTTGTTTTTGGGGAGTGCTTTGATTACTGCTTCAATTTTGCTGCTTATAATTGGTCTGTTCAGGTGTTCTATTTCTTCTTTGTCCAGATTTGGATGATTATATCATTCTAGGAATTTGTCCATCTCTTCTAGATTGCTGAATTTGCTTGCATATAAGTGCTCATAGTACTCTCTGGTTATTCTTTTGATTTCTACTGAGTCTGTTGTGATTTCTCCTCTCTCATTTATGATCCTATTTATATGTGTTTTCTCCCATTTTTTTCTTTGTGAGCCTGGCTAGAGTTTTGTCTAGTTTATTTTTTTCAAAGAACCAACTTTTGGTTTCATTGATCTTTTGGATTTTTTAAAAATTTCTATTGTGTTTATTTCTGCTTAGATTTTTATTATTTTCTCTCTTCTACTGGCTTTAGGGTTTTTTTGTTGTTCTTTTTCTAGCTCTTTGAGATGTGAGATTAGGTTGTTTCTTTGAGTTATTTCTTGTTTCTTGATGTGAGCCTGTATTGCCATATATTTTCCTCTTATTGCTGCTTTTCCTGCATCCCATACATTCTGGAAAGTGGTGTCCTCCTTGTTGTTCAAAGTATTTTTTAATTTTTTCTTTGCTCTCCTCATTAGTCCAGTGGTTTTCCAGTAGTGTGGATTTCAATCTCCATGAAGTAGGAGGGTTCCTTGTTTTCTTTTCATGATTTATTTCTAGTTTGATGCCTTTATAATCAGAGAAGATAGTTGGAATGATTTTGATCTTCATTTATCTATTGATTTGTCTTGTAGTCTAGTATGTGATCTATTGTGGAGAATGGTCCATGTGCACTTGAGAAAAATGTGTACTCGGATTTTTTTGGGTGCAGTGTCCTATAGATGTCTGTTAAGTCCATGAGTTCTATGTCTTTATTCAGGGTTATAGTGTCTTTATTTATTTTTTGTCCCATTTATCTGTCCATTGGTGAGAGTCTTGAAGTCTCCCACTATATATGTATTTTTTTTAATGTCTGTTTTCAGAGCTGATATATTTTGTCTAATATATTTTGGCACTCCTTCATTTGGTGAGTATATGTTGATGAGTGTTATATCTTCCTGATGTATTGTCCCCTTGATCATAATGTAGCGACCATTTTGTCTCTTTTTACTTTTTTTAATTTGAAGTCTATTTCATCTGATATAAGTATAGCTGTTCCTGCCTTCTTTTTTGGTCCATTTGCTTGTAGGATTGTTTTCCAGCCTTTTACTTTCAGTCTGTGTTTATCTTTTGTGATTAAATGTGTTTCCTGGAGACAGCAGAAGGATGGATTTTGTTTTTTAATCCAGTGTGCTATTCTGTGTCTTTTTATTGATAAGTTTAATCCATTTACATTTAGAGTTAATATTGATATGTTGGCATCTATATTTGCCATTTTGTTTGTCTTTTTTGTGATTTTATTCCTTGCTTTATTCTGTACTTCTTGATCATTCCTCTGTTGGTTTTGGCTTTAGGACTTGTAGAATTTTTTGGAGTGGGGGTTTAGTTGTAATGAATTTCTGGAGTTTCTGTTTGTCTGAGAAGGTCCGTATTTTTTCTTCATAGAGAAAGGAGAGCTTTGCAGTGTACAGTATTCTTGGTTGGCCTTTGCTGCAGGCAAGTTTTTCTTTAAGGCTAAGCTTACAGACAAAACTAGCAGGCAAACCATAGATCTGAGACATACATCAGGGGAAAAAGAGGTTTCAAAGCAGGGGAGGGAAGAGAGGTGGTGATGGGAGATTTATTGGGATTACACTGAGGGGAGGAATCAAATATTGTTCAAAATGAACAACGATGTAAGAAAATTGTTGGGGGAAGAAAAGACTAAGCTTTAAATAGTATGGGTTTTCTCAAGATCTTAAAAATAGATCTACCAAATGATCCAGCAATTCTATTCCTAGGATTCTGTCCAAGAATACAAAACCACTAACTCGAAGGGATCTCTGTACTCCATTGCTCATGGCAGCACTATTTACAGCAGCCAAGTTAAGGAAACAACCTAAGTGCCCAAGGACAGAGAAGGGGATGAGGATGTGATGTGGATACACTGTGGAATACTACTCGGCTGTAAAGAAGAACAACTCTTGCCATTTGTGACAGTGTGGATGCAGCTGGAGGGGATGATGCTAAGTGAGATAAGCTAGAAGTTTAAAGACAAAGGCCAGATGGTTTCACTCATATGTGGAATATAGAGACCAAAAGGAATGACCAAACTAAACCAAACAAACCCTTTAAGTCTGATGTAGCACTGAGGCTACTGGAGAGGGAGGTTGGTGGGGCAGAGAGCAAAGGTGGGCAGGGGGCCCAGTGAGTTAGAGTGGGGGACTGTGGGTACTCTGGTGGTGAGTGTGGTGGGGTGCCATGCACCCCTCATCATATAGTACATAAACCATCATCACCTCAAAAAAGGATATTTTTAAAATAATGTTCAGCCAGGGCCCTACCTGGTGGCACAGCGGGTTGAGAGCAGGGCTGTGAAGCTGTCCACAGCCTCTGCAGTGCCAGTTCGATCCCCACCAGCCGGCGAGAATCCCATATGGTGCAGCAGACCTCTCCTGTTGTGCCCGCTATTCCCCTCAGCAGTGTATTTCTGTCATCTGCCTGTTCTGCTTCCTGCTCTGTCTCTGGTGAGTCCTTTCACCCTCCCGTGCCTCTGGCCTGTACCCCAGCTCTTATATGAAATAATGAATAAATCTTTAAAAAAAAGAGTGTTCAGCCTCTAAAAAAATTAGATTTAAAAAAGACATCTTTGTCTGACCTAAAAGTTTAGAACATGGGGTTTTATATCCTTAGGATTATAAAACAGCAAATAAGAACTGTTGGGTGTAAGCTTCACTGAATAAAATGTAATCCTGAATCAAGAAGTAAAGAATTTTTTTTGTCATTTAAGCCTTCCACTTAAATGATTAACTATAGTTAATATCTGTATGTTATAATCTGTAATAATTTCACCCTGAATCATTTTTTTAAAGATTTTCATTTATTTATACAAGCACTGGGGTACAGGCCAGAGGCGCGGGAGGGTGAGAGGACTCACCAGAGACAGAGCAGGGAGCAGAACAGGCAGATGACAGAAAGACACTGGTGAGGGGAGCAGTGGGTGCAACAGGAGAGTCTGCCACGCCATGTGGGAATATCCCTGGGCTGGGTGGGAATCAAACCAGCACTGAGGAGGCTGCGGACAGCTTAACAGCGCTGTGCTCAACCCACTGCGCCACGGGGGACGCTCTCACCCTGAATCATTAACGTTGATTTCATAAATGAGGTTTTCACTTCTCCATATTAACCTTCTCAAAAAGGGGTAATGCAGCTTTCTGCTAAGCTTGGTGGAACTATTCATTGAGGAGTGAGATTATTCAATTTGTCGGGTGCCTGGGGGTCTGTGCGCAGTAATTGGGGATACCAAATTACTGTTATTTTAAGCTACTGACAGTTTCATGATATACTTATTTCTTACATCATTGTTAATTTGGGGACCATACGTGATTTCTCCCCTCAGGTATGGTCACCGAGTTACCTTTTAAAGTCCCCTGTGACTTACCAGCAGTGGGTTGTGACAAATGTAGGGAAAGGCTGATTTCCATGACAAAGGGATAGGAGGGAGAGCCAGGGAGAAAGAAAGAGAAGAGAGGAGTGTAGTTGTTAGTGGTGTGATGTCATATCTGCAGATCTTAATGTGTGTATCTTTATACTGGATACCTAATTAACATTATAAACCCATGTTACCTTAACTTTTACCTTAAAAAGGACTTTACCTTTTAGTACCCTCATAAGAAAGAACAGGCATTGGCATCGAATGGGTATGCAGCTTTTGAAGGATTTATTGTAGCTCAGGGCCTGAATGCCAGGACTAACTTCTACACTAATGAACATGCGCCCCAGCCCTCCAAGACCGAGGTCACAGGCCTCCACATTCCTCAGGCCCCACGAGGTGGCGAATGCTGCCCTGATCTCAGGCGTTCAGGAGAGGAAGTCACAGCATGAGTACCTGGCTGTCCCAACGTCACCCCATTCGATGTCACTCCACTTGACCTTTAGCCAGGGGTTGCTGTCCTTCACTTCTCTCAGCAGCGCCTGGATGTCCATGCTGGCTGGGTACATCCGGCTTCAGCCTGGAGATTGGGGAATACGGGTGATTGCAGAGGACCCGACTTTGTTGCCCAGCTCTATACTCTGAGCCACAGAAGTGCCCAAAAACCTATTTCTGGGCACTCGTCATAGGGAACATTTTTTTAAAAAAGATGACTTGGACCCACAAAGTAGGGTTTCACATAAATATAGAAAAATCCACCAGACTGAGAGACAGAACATGACCATGGGCTGGCTGTGGCCCCATCTTTCTGTGATTGCTCAGTGAGGGGGAGCCTGGTGTCTCTATTCATGATCTAACCCTGCCTCCTGAACGTTTCTCAGAGCTCCCCAACTTCAGCAGGCCACAGCTGCTACCAGCTGAAGAGCTGAAAGTAAGAGAGAGAGGCACAGAGCTCCCCAAACCAGCTGACCTCCACGGGAAGTCTGGTCAGAGATAAGAGCTGTAAGTACCTGCAATGCAACTGCGTCATAGTACACTTGGACGTAATGTGTCCCCATCCCCCCTTTATGAGGAAGTGGGGTGATGATGGTAGGGGGTGATGATTGTGGTAACAAGAGACAGAGCAGAAGTAAACCCCAAATCTATCAAAGCATAAAAGGAATCAGGCTTGAGTTAGCCACCCTGGCTCTTGGTGGTGGTTTAGGTCTTGGTCTTACTAGCAAAAGAAGCCTGAGACTCGCCATTCAGGCTCTGTGATGGGTCCCCCCAAAACCTTAACTCACTTTGAAAAGGTGTCATAGCAACAACCAGTACACCCTTGAAGGAGACCAGTTCCACACAGTCTCACAAACATCTGAATATTGCATTCCTTGACCAAATATGACTGTTGGTCTTTTCATAAGCCAAGGTAGGGTCTTCAAATAGAGGGAAACGTCTCCATCGCGGCCCTGTGCGCTCCACTGAGCCTGCAGTGATATGCGAGGGAGGGGGCTGGAGTGTCAGAGATCACACTCAGCTGAAAACTGCACTCCATAAAGAAATACCCACCGAGACGGGGCACCTTCTCTTACCTGCCCCAACCCCTGACTGGAGGCTGTTGAGACAGCGTTTGCTCACCTGGCCTTTCCCTCCAACCCTCCCTGCCATGCAGCACCTGGAGTTCCACTGTGTCTAGAGTTCCCTGCACTGCACCTCTGCGCCCTATCGCAGCCAGGAGCACAAACGCTCCTCCCCAAGGACCGCTGTGTGGCCACAGCGGACTGTGTTCTGTTCAGGCCATCCCTTGCCCACCGCTGCAAGGAGGTGGAGAAGCAGGTGCTCCCACCGAGATGAGCAGGTAAGCCAGATGCAGGGCATGGCGGGTGTGGCTGTCCAGGGCCTGGATATATGCCTCTGGGTATATGCAGGGTTTGAAAGCAACCCTTGAATGCTTGCAAATGAGTTCCCATGGAGCCAACCCCTGTGGGACTCCAGTGCCCTGCAGGTGGCTTTGCCTGGAGGGAAGGCAGAGCCAGTTTGTCTAAAATGGGGCTAAGGGTGAACAGGGTGAGGGGCCAGAACATGCCCCAGAGGCGCTGTCCAACAGCAGAATGAAAGCAAAGGCTCGGCTGAGAGGCAGCATTAGCTGCAGCCTGGGTGCCACACCCACAGGTCTCCGCCTTCCCGGATGCTCCCTCACCACAGATATTTGAAGGGTGGGGGGATACAAACCTACAGTTCCCAGGGGCACACATTCTCCTTCAGCCTCCTGGTGAGCGCGTCACATGTGTGTTTGGGGCCCAGGATTGAGAAGAAAGGCGATTCCAGAGCGCAGGTGGAAGACGAACGGCAGGACAGGGAGCCCCAGTGAAGTTAGTGAGATCACAGGGACACGTCTGGTCTCAGGAGACCAGGACCTTCCGATATCATTTACCTGCTGTGACTCCGTGTGTCTCCTAGAGCCAGGTGGGCATCATGGGGTAGAAACCATACCGCCCCGACACACGTGAGATTAACATTAGGAAACAAAATTATATGTGGAGTCCCTGGCAGCTGCACCCTCCAAATGTTTCTCGTCCTTTTGAAGAAAGAGCTTGGCTTGAGGACCTAAAAGAATCTAAAAGTCTCAAACCAGAAAGGATATTATATTGAATTAGAGCAATTGGATAACGACCTAAGTAAGAGTGTGGAGTATTCTTTATAACGCTTAGTTATTCTACATGTCCCACAGATAGATGCTGACGTGAATACTTACTAACACTAAGAGAATTTTCTGAAATTCATGTCTCTTGGTGATCATTAATATATATTTAAAACAGGCCTCCCCCCCCCCAAAAAAAAAAAAAAAGCCCACATCAACCTTTAACACTTGAGAAGTTTTATGGCAGAGACTCCCGGTAACTACTGGACAGAGGAGCGAGAAACAGATGCTGGACTCAGAACTCGCCTCCCTGGCTGCGGCTGGCCTGCAGCCTGGGAGGATTCCCTGCAGAGGAACCTCCAATAAAAGGAATTGCTCTGCTTGTCTGAGCTCTGTGATTGGCCGAGGGGAGCTGGGTGGGTGGGTCTTCCTGACCAGGTTGGAATGACCTGCTAATTTACCAAAGGTGCTTCTGAACCTTAATAGGAAGGTCACACTGAAGTTACCTGGGCTATGTCCTCCGCGGTCCTGGAGGAACAGGTCTGGGTTGGGCTTCAGGAAACCAACAGTTTTCCTGAGCTCCCCGGTACCTCCTAAGTGCCTCTGTTTCACAGACCGCCTGGGCCAGGATACTGGAGCTCAACAGTGTTGACATTTTGAAGTGGAGGTTGCTTGGGGGGCTCAGGCGGTGGCGCCCCGTGTACTGGAGTGTGTTGTCAGCATCTCTGGTCTCCATCCCGGTTCTGACAAGCAAAATAGTCTCCAAATATTGTCAAATACCTCCTGAGAGGTCAAATCGCCCGTGATTGGGAACTATAGTTGCAATTGGCTGCCTCCTTCCATCAAACCAAGGATATTGAAATGCATTTGTATTCTGCTAAATAAATAGGTCTCTGTTAATTGAGTAAATAGGTAAGTGGATAGATCATAACAGTCAAGTTCGTCAGTTTTGAGTTGATGGTGTTTGTTTTTGTTGATATTGAAATATGTATTCACAGGACTTGTATTGATTTTTATGAGTATTAAATTTTATTCATTTTTTTTGCTTTTGAAAAAAAATTGAAAATCTGTGACACTCCAAACCGGGAAATAGTCTACAGCTAGAAAAGAAGGAAGAAAGAACTCAACAAGCTTGGATGACATTTTGGAGAGGGATTTGTTTAGGTTTGGGGGGGATTGTTTGGTTTGGGATTTTTCTCTCTGACTCATTTATCTTCAAGATTATAGTGTTTGTAGTGGGGCAGAGAGAGAGAGAATTTTAGACTTATTTAATTTTGACACTTAGGAAAAGTAGGGAGAAGGCATATAAAAACAATGCATCAAGGTAAAAATGTCCATGTTTAAATCATGTTATAACAGTAATAGTGGTAATAATAATGGGCTTAGCTATTATCATTAAAACAATATAATAGTAATCATTAATTTTCATTATTATTATTAAAACATAAACTTTAGTGATGGTTGTGGTCTCTATGAGGGGAGGGGGGAGGTCAAAGAAGATGTCATGGCCACCACCACCTCAATCCATATCCCCAGTGCCCCCAAGAGCTGCAGCACCCATTGCCCCCTTAAATGCTCATGTCAGCCCAGGACATTGGGCAGCTGTGGAGAAGCTGGTCACCCTCCCTGGGGCTGTGCAGCTGGGACCATGTCAGCAAACTTTGCAAGAACATCACAGTGGAAAGGTCAGTTGGGGCAGGTTAATAGGAGTTTGCGACCTTCTTGAAAAGAGAAAGAACACTCGCCCCTTCCTTTTCCTGGGTTTCCCCCTAAATGTCATTCATCTGTCAGTCATCACAACCCTCCACAGCTGCTCTGGGGCCAGGAGCCATCCCTCTCTCCCTCCCCTCTGGTAACTGCCATGTTTTTCAGTCTTCAAGTTATTTTTGGTGTGTTTTACTAGTTTGTTTGCTTATTTTTATTCCACAAATAAGTGAAACTCCCCAGTAATTGTCTTTCACTTTCTGACTTATCTCACTTAGCAGAATCAGCTGAAGTCCCATCTATGTTTTTCCCAAAGATATCACTTCATAGTTCTCTTGGCCGAGCAGCAGCCCCTTGATTATATATTCTGCGGTTCCTTTATCCATCCCCTGTCCAAGGGTGATTGTTGGTCGGTCCCGTGTGTTAGGAACCGCAGACCTGGGCTGGGGCGGAGCAGGAAGTAGTAGAGCACATGACAAATGGCCCTGAAACAGAAGCCCCGGGGCTGCTGCTAGCACAGGGCATGGGCGGGTTAAGGACCAGTGGCCTGAAGCCTGCAGGCCAGCCCCAACCTCCAGCCGTGTCGCCTGCTAGGACAAGCGCCAGGCCCTGCTAAAGTCAGCACTGGCTGTGGCTCCCCTGGGTCCACCACCAGCAAGGCCTCCTGACCTCAGCAGAGGCTGGGGGTTGCTTTTGAGATGATTAAGAATCATAAAATGGAAGAATCTGGTTGGCATTTGACCAGCTCCAGTTAGACAGCTGAAATTGTAAAATGGAAGCATCAGGCTTAAAAGGCCAGGAATGTAATTGAGGCTCCATACATCTAGAGACCCAGACTCATGGAGACCTTTTCTTGGCAAGTCTTGGCAGACAGTCATTGGGAAGATGTGTGCAGACATCCTGGAAAGAACTACCAGACTGTAGACCTCCCAGAACCTCCCTTGCCTCTAATTTCTGCATCCAACTGCTGCGTAACCACTGCTCCTGCCTCTGCCTGCATATATATATATATATATATATATATATATATATAATAAAATGTTGGCAAGGATGAGGTGAAATAAGTAGTCTCATTTGTTCCTGAGAAAAATTGAATTAGTATCTCTTCTGCAGAGAACTGTGAATTTAGTATATTTATACTGCTTGATAAATCTTTCTATTTGGGGGACATGGCCTAAGGAAATGCTTGGAAATACAGATAAAAACCTTTATGTATAAAAACATTCACCAGCATTTTCTTTATAGTAGCAAATAATTGGAAATGGAAATGAAAACCCTAGGTTCTGGTTAAATAAATTACGGTATATACACAAAAGAAATGTAACAATTGATACCAAGATTCTGAAGTTTTTTTTTTTTTTAAGATTTATTTATTTATACAAGCACTGGGTACAGTCAGGAGCACGGGAGGGTGAGAGAATTCACCAGAGCCAGAGCGGGGAGCAGAGCAGGCAGAAGGACCAAAGGACACTGCTGAGGGGAGCAGCGGGTGGCAGGAGAGGTCTGCGCGCCATGTGGGACCCTCGCCTGGTGGCCGGGGATCGAACCGGCGCTGCAGAGGCTGCGGGCAGCTTCGCAGCCCAGCGCTCAACCACTGTGCCACCAGGGGAGGCCCATTATTCTGAAGTTTTTAATGATGTGAAAAATACTTCTGGTATAACGTTAAATGAAGGTACAATATAAAATTCTAGAGATAATGTAATATCACCAAAGAAGGAAAGTATCAATGAAATATGATGTCGTGAACCCTTTTGTGTGTAGAATAAAATGGAAAAATTATATTGCATCACGTGGGATATTATACAGCAGTGAAAATAATTAAGTTCTAGCAATATCCAATGATGTGGACTAATCTTGCCCACATATTGTTTAGTAAAAGAGTCAAGATATACAGTAAACATGATTTGATTTATTTCAATTCTAAATACTAGACAAAAATGAAATCATGTTTTAATTATGCATTTAGTGATACATACTTAGATGATATATTAAAATGAAGAGCAAAGGAAATAATTTTAATGAAAGTCATATTGGTGCTTCCTTATGGAGGAAGAAGATTATGATATGATGTGATTTGATATTTCTCGACCTGGTTAATGGGAGTTCATTTTGTAATTCTCAGACTCTGCGTTTGTACCATCTACACTTATACACAGGTGCTATATCTCACAATTTAAAGTGTTGGGAAATACTGGGAATAAAATAAGCTAGCTCATGAAAGTATCTTTTGATGGAAGAATCATAATCGAATACTGTTCACTGTGGCTTTTACTACTTTTCAAATTTTCTATAATGTACACACGCTCTTTTATGACCAGAACCGGTCAGCTAAAGCTCCTGAAAAACCCTGGCCGAACGCCCTGCCCCCTGCCCGCCCGTATCCATGAAAAGCAGCCGCTGAGGTTTCTACGCCCGGAGAACTCCGCGGGGGTCCGGGCGGCAGCATGGGCTTCCCGGCGCCCCCAGGCTCCCGGAGCAGCGGCACCTGGAGCCTCAGTGCCCAGGTGGCCTCGCTTTTTAGTGCGGGGTTTGGGTTTCCGGGCTGAGCTCACGCGCCCTGAAGTTTTACATCCAAGCAGGCGCGTCCCGCCCTTACCGCCCCGGCGTCGGTGGACAGGCCTCTCGGCAGCCACGGCGCCCCGCCCCGCCCCAGCGCGAGTGTCCAGCCTGGCCGCGGGGGCGTGGCCACCGGGAGAGGCTCCGCGCTCGCCCCGCCCACCGCACCTGCGCGCACCTGCGCCCCTCTGCTGCGCATGCGCCCGCCGCCCCTCGCTCCTGCCGCGCCAGCTTCGGAGGACTTGGGGTGAAGTCGCGGCGGGGACCGGTCCCCAGCGTCCGGTGGGGAGGCGCCCTGTGCGCCCTGGCCCGGGGCTTCGCGGCGGGGGCGGGCGAGCAGGACGGGGCGGGCGAGGCCAGGCCGCGGCGCGGTGCGCAGGGGCCGCCGGGCCGGCGCGGGGAGGGCTGGACGCCGACACCGGGGGCTCTGGGGCTCATTTGGCCCTGAGGGCGCACCCGGGTCGGGGCTCCCCTCTGTCCCGTGGGCTGTTTTCACTCCCGCGGGTTTAGGGTGGAGTTTGGGGCGCACGTTGTAAACTTTCCGGGCTGAGCCCCCTCCCGCCCCAGGCCCAGCCGCGGAAGGGCAGAGCCGGTGCCCGGGAGTGCGCAGCTTGCGGCGGTGGGGGGGTCCCCGCCTCCGCCCCGAGAGGAAGTCCCACTTCACCCCACTTCGCCCCACTGTGGCCCCGCTGTAAATAGATGTGTGCAAATTGGAGCTTCAATACCTGTTTCCAGTTGTTTGGTGGTCTCAGGCCCGGAGGACCCCACTGGTGTCGCCACCTTCATGCAAGGCCTGCCCGCCGGCCCCATCTTTCAAGGCCCTCCCTGCACACTTCACTCCTGCTGTTCTCCACCCCCTCTTCCCTGCTGCCCTCACTGCACCCCCAAGGCCCTCCCTGTCCCCTGCTCTTTTCTTTCTCTGTCCCCAATGTCATGAACTGAAAGTGCAGCTGATTTGCGGGCCCCAATTCCAAGCAGGGACCCTTTTATTTTTGGACGTCTCAGCTGGCGCGGCTCGCTGGCGCGGCTCCTTGCCCCGACAGTGCAGACAACTCGCTGACTTTATGACTTTGGGGGCCTGGGGACCTTGGTAGAGACGATGGTACCTGAGGCTGCTGGTACCCAAAACTCAGCTCTGACCCCGAGCACAGCATCGCCCTCCTCTCTGGGAGCTCTGTCCTGTACTCCCCCAGGTGTGTCAACCACTGTTTCCTGCACGCCCCGTCCCAGTAGCTCTGTGAGTGCTCCCTGAGTCCAGAGCTGCCCCAACTCTGATTCCAGACCCCGCCCGGGCAGGAGGGAGCCTCTAGCCGGGAGCCGAGACTTTCGCGCAGGGGAGCAGCTCCCTTTGGCAGAAGCTGCACAACTGAGAGCAGCGAATCTGAGAGCCCCGCGTGCCAGGTCGTGCTGGGTGAGAGTGGGAAGGGGAACCGGGCCTGCAGGATTCCTGAGGTGCAGCGTCAGGTCACTGGGAAGAGACACGGAGTGGCCCCCAAGCAGGACGGGGGGGAGATCTGTAGAATTGTTGTGATCTTTATAAAAACCTTTTTCTAAGAGAAAAACTCTGTACCTCCAGCTGGAGCCATTTCTCTTTTGCCTGAAAACGCTCGTATAATCGATTCCGTGACGTATGTTCTGTTTCAGGCTAATTAACAGCGCCCTTGATGTTCACGAAGCTCAGGGTGACCAGGAAGCTCGGGTAAGTGACACTCAGATGCGAGAGCTTTGATTACGACGCATAAATGAAAAAAAGAATCCGTGTTAATAAAAACCGTGATCAATGTTGTCATCGCCTCTGAAGATAATCTAATTCCTGGCTCCACCACACAAGTATCTTCTCATTTTGAGAGAAATACTTTATCCCCAAACTGCAATGAAATAAAATAAATTGCATACAGGGAGCGAGTCCCCCCTGGACGTGTTACTTTTCCCTATTGTGGAAAAAGCATCAAAAAAACCACTGCGGTGTTATTTTTCTGAAAGGACACACTAGCTGTGTTGGGGAAGATGGAAGGCTGTCCCTGCAATGAAGCGTGTTTATCACATTGTTATGACGCCGGGAGCTGCCCCAGCGGCCCTCACCGGCCTCGAGCAGGGCGCTCCTCCCGCGCGCCTCGGGCGGGTCCGCTGGCCCTTGAGTGGCGCTGACATCCCCGCACAGCCCTGCGCGGGCGCGCAGGAGGCGGAGGTGGGATTTAGGTCGAAACGTGAAATGGGCAATAAAGGTGGAGCCGGGTGGCAGCCCAGGCCTGGTCACGTGTCTGCGACGCCCGCAGCCTCCGTGGCCGGTCACCCGCCGCTGCGCGCCAGGCCAGGCTCGCTGGTCCGGGGCTGTGCTCGCCGAGGCGGTGTCCGCCGGGTCACTGGCTGGCACGAGCCAGGGCGCGTCGCCTCTGCCTGGGCCGGGCTGGCCCCCTGTCTTCATCCTGCCCGTGTGCGCCTCGCTGGGCGCGCTCTCCTCGCGCCCCCGTCTGCCTGCCTGACTCTCCCGAGGGTCAGTCTCAGCTGCTTCCAGGTAGCCCTGCCCGACCCCCCAGGTGCGTGTCAGGGACCCCTTACCGGGAAGAGAGAGGCAGCTCAAGCTTCTCCGCCACAGCCCTTGCAGGCCCTGGTGACATTATGGAAATTCAACAGGAAATGGAGGCAAACATATTCCATGTCCTCTCGAAAAACAGTTAACCTAACAATTCTGAGGTCCATGTGGAAGGCTCACGAGTCCCCACAGTCTCAGTGGAAATGTTTGTGATGATATAAATTTTATTTGGTTCATTTGGTTTCAAAATTGCTGAAATGTGTTGAGCCTTAGACTTAACATTTATTGTAATTGCTCGGTTGAAATTCACCATGTGAAAAAAGGGGGTGTTGAGGGGAGGGCAGACACTGCGAAGGTGTCCGCGGTGTATGAGGCACATTCTTTCCTTGACAGCTGACAAATTCATTTAGAGTGAAATGAGGGGGGAAAAAAAAAACCTTTTTAAAATGGGGATTTAAATATTGTTGGCCTTTGTATGTATGGTTCCTTCAAATGCCCCTGGCTATTCCCAGAGGGGACTTTTTCTTTCTTTCTTGATGTTCCTGACCTTGGATGGTTTGCAAGCTTGCCCTAAAGTAACGCCACTGTGGAGCTGCTGCACAAGTGCACATGAGTGTGTTTATGCCACCGTCTTCCCTGCTGCCAGTGGGGTCTCTGCTGCATGAACCAGGGTTTGAGCTCTAGGTTAGATAGAAAGTGAAAGCCACAGTGGAACAATCAACTGTGCTCTTGTTTGCCAGGACACTGGATTTATACTGACCTGTGACAGCATGAGCTGGACACAGGAATTTCATTCTATTCTGTTCTATTCTTTTTTTTTTTTTAATTTATTTATTTAGGGGCCTCCCTGGTGGCGCAATGGGTTAAGTCACAACCTATAAAGCTGTCTGCAGTTGCTGCAGTGTGAGTTCATTCCCCAGAAAGGGAGCTTCCCACATGGTGCAGCAGACCTCTCCTGACTGGCCCAGCACTCCCCTCAGCAGTGTATTTCAGTAATCTGCCTGTTCTGTTCCCCACTCTGTCTCTGGTGAATCCTCTCACCCCCACATCTCTGGCCTGTACCCCCATTCTTGTATGCATAAATAAATCTTAAAAAAAAAAAAAGAACAGGCAGACTGATTGAAAAACACTGCTAAGGGGAGCAGCGGGGAGACAGGAGAGGTCTGCGGCACCATGTGGGTTAGCTCCTAAGATGAGGATTGAACTCATGCTGGAGTGGCTGGTGATAGCTTTATAGTGCAGCGTCTTCACTACTTGCACCACCAGGGAGGCCTCTCTGTTCTATTTTTTTTTCTTTTTGTAAAGGCAAGGAACTAGTCACAGGGAGGAGCTTTCAGTTATATAAAATTTTGTTTTATGAAATATCCTGGCCCCATTCATTATTTTGTCCTGCTCCTCCCATAGGTGTAGACAACTTTCTTGTTTCTGGAAGCTGAAAGGGCCCAGACATTGAAGTAGTGTTTTGTTTTTACTGTTTTATTTTTAATTGAAGCTATATACAGCTGTGGATTAAACAGAATAAATTTCTAATTTAAAAATGAAGAAAAGGGGCAAAAGTTGTTTATTTGGGTTTAAAAGCTAGCCAGAGCACAGGTTCAGGCTAGAAACCCAAACCCCCTCACTGAAGAAAAATGAGGTGACCTTGACATTAATTCCCAATGCTGCTGCTCTGCCCTTGCCTGCTTGACTAGCAGGAGGCCATGTTTCATCCTAAAATGTTTTTCTGTAACCACATGGAATTCTTAAGACTTTTTAAAAATTACTTTTCCCTGCCAAGGAGCAAGGAGGTAATTTTACCAATGGAGTTTTCATCAGCTTCTGTTACTGGTCCTGATAATGACAGGGAGTTGTGTATAGTATAGAAAATGTGAAGAGTAGAATAAAATAGAATGAACAGTATCAAAAAGTACTCTTATGACTTAGCACGTTTCCTTCCTAGTTTTTTCCCCAATATTTGCAATTGTGAAATACAATGCCTGTGTAGAAGGTAGGTAGTAGCTTGAGAATTATAAAATGAGCTTCCATTAAATAGGTCAAGGAATGTAAAGTCACATCATAGCATGATCTTCCTCCATAAGGAAGCCGCTATATAGCTGTCACTAAATTTTTTTTTTGCTCTTCACTACATATCTTAGGTATGTATCACTGCATGTATCATTAAAATATTAATTTTGTCTGATAATGAGTATTTAAATTAATCATGTTCTGTTTCTGTCTTGGATGTCACTCAACAGTATGAAGGCAAGACTAGTCCACATTTTGGATGCAGCTTGAGACTTATTTTCACTGCTGTATAATATTCCACTCGATGTACAGTTGTTTACTTTGTTTTCTACTCACACATAAGGGTTAAGGAGAGTATGCTTACATCATCACTAAAATTTTATATTCTACTTCATCATTTACTGCAATATAAGTACTCTTCACATCATTAAAAACTATTCAGTGTTACTGTATCTAGTTTTTACATTTAATTTTGTATGTATTGGGTGTTTTTATTTAGATAGTTTCAAATCATTGTACTGTAAATAAAGTGTTGGTGAACATTTTGACACATAAAGATTTTTATCTGAATTTGAAAACATTTCCTTAGGTCATTTCCAAAATGTAATTACTATTTCCATTAAAAATACAAGTATTTTAGATTCAAAGTTCCCTGCAGAGGGGTTTTGAACTTATTTCTCAGGAATAGTGAGGGCAGCTTTTCCTAGTCTAACATTTTAGTTTGTCCAGTTTTGCTCTTCAAGGCTTTGGACACTAATTCTCACCACGCTCTGCTGCTCCTGCCTCTGCACTGGGCCCTCTCCTTCCCCGTGGCTGTCATGGTTGTTCCCACTTGACTCTGTCCCATAGACCCCCCTCGTGGTACCCGAGCTTGGCCACCTGGGCCTTTCCATCCTCCCATTTGGCCAATTGTCAGGGATTTGCTGTCTCGCTACTGATGGCCACCAGGTGGCGCTGTCCACTGTTATTTTTCACATGGTCCTCGCGGCCCTGAAACACTTTTGTTTCCATTGCCCTGAAACACTTTTCTGCATCTTATTCACAGTCCACCCCGTACATTAGTCTGTGCTTTGCCCCTTTACCTCCTTCCTCCTCCCATTTCCCACCTTTCTCACCCCTCCTGGCGCTTTACCTTACCCATCCCACTGTCATCATTCGGCGTTTTCCCCCACATTATCCCTGCGGGCCACAAGGCGGCGACACCCGCGTCTTCATGACGCCACTGGGAGTCGCTCTTGGCGCGGCCACTTCTGGTCTCACTCGGCATTTCAGGCCGCGATTTTCCCACGATACCACCCCTGTCCACCAGGCGGCGGCACTCGCTTGCCCCGCTCCTTTATTTCACCACCAGGAGCCGCTTTTGGTGTGGCCCCTTCCAGTCCTGCTCCAGTTTTGCGCTGCAATTTTCCCACGATACCACTGTGGCCCACAAGGCGGCGACACTCACTATTTTAGCCCCTTTATTTTGCCGCGGGGAGCTATCAGTTCCACTCACATTTTGGGCCACGATTTTCCCACAATACCACCCCCGTCCACAAGGCGGCGACACTCGCTCGCCTCGCACCTTTATTTCTCCATAGGGAGCCGCTCTTGGCGCGGCCACTTCTGGTCCGACTTGTGTTTCTGGACTCGATTTTCCCACGATACCACCCCGGTCCACAAGGCGGCGACACTAGCTTGACTTGTTCCTTTATTTCGCCGCCGGGAGCCTCTCTTGGAGCGGACACTTCTGGTCCCACTTGCGATTCTGGACTCGATTTTTCCCACGATACCACCCCGGTCCACAAGGCAGCGACACTCGCTCGCCTCGCTCCTTTGTTTCGCCGCAGGGAGCCGCTCTTGGCGCGGCCACTTCCGGTCTGGCTCGAGTTTCTGGACTCTATTTTCCCACGATACCACCCCGGTCCACAAGGCGGCGAAACTCGCTTGCCTTGTTCCTTTATTTTGCCACTGGGAGCCGCTCTTGGAGCACCCTTTCACGTTCTGCCTGGTGCATCCTGGGAGTTTCAGAGTGATGACATAACTGCGAGCGCGCCCTTAAAGGGCCAATACAGCAAAAGGCTGATAAAGGACCTGCTGGAGGACTGAAAGCACCGAAGGCCGTGCTGGACAATGGCGGGAGCTGAGACAAGTGAGGACCGTGCTGCGAAGCAGGGGGAGGGTGGGAGGCTTGACCAGGAAAGCGGGACAGAACAAATGATGGCAGCAGAGGAAATCTGTCCTCATTATTCCTGAGAAATAAGTTCACAACCCCTCTGCAGGGAACTTTCAATTTAAAATACGTTTTTAATGGAAATTTTATTTTGGGAAATGACCTAAGGAAATGCTTTCGAATTCAGATAAAAAATCTTTATGTATAAAAATGTTCACTAACACTTTTTTTTTACAGTGAAATGATTTGAAACTATCTAAATAAAAATAACCCCCTATACAAAATTAAATGTAAAAAGTAGATACAATAACACTGAATAGTTTTTAATGATGTGGAAAGTACTTATATTAGTGTTAAATGTTGAAAGTGGAAAATTCTTTCAATGATGTACCTCCAAGGAAGGACAATATTAATGAAACATCCTCTGCTTACCCCTTACGTGTGAGTAGAACACAATGTAAACAACTGCATTACGTGGACTATTATACAGCAGTGTAAATAAACAGTCTAGCTGCATCCAAAATGTGGACTAGCCTTGCCTTCACACTGTTGAGTGACATCCAAGACAGAAACAGAACATGATTAATTTAAATACTAAATATCAGACAAAATTAAAATAATATTTTAATGATACATGCAGTGATACATACCTAAGATATGTAGTGAAGAGCAAAGAAAAAATTTAGTGACAGCCATATAGCGGCTTCCTTATGAAGATCATGCTATGATGTGACTTTACATTCCTTGACCTATTTAATGGAAGCTCATTTTATAATTCTCAAGCTACTACCTACCTTCTACACAGGCATTGTATTTCACAATTGCAAATATTGGGGAAAAAACTAGGAAGGAAACGTGCTAAGTCATAAGAGTACTTTTTGATACTGTTCATTCTATTTTATTCTACTCTTCACATTTTCTATACTATACACAACTCCCTGTCATTATCAGGACCAGTAACAGAAGCTGATGAAAACTCCATTGGTAAAATTACCTCCGTGTTCCTTGGCAGGGAAAAGTAATTTTTAAAAAGTCTTAAGAATTCCATGTGGTTATAGAAAAACATTTTAGGATGAAACATGGCCTCCTGCTAGTCAATCAGGCAAGGGCAGAGCAGCAGTGTTTGGAGGTAACGTTAATTAAGGTCACCTCATTTTTCTTCAGTGAGGGGGTTTGGGTTTCTAGCCTGAACCTGTGCTCTGGCTAGCTTTTAAACCCAAATAAACAACTTTTCCCCCTTTTCTTCATTTTTAAATTTAGAAATTTATTCTGTTTAATCCACAGCTTCAATTAAAAATAAAACAGTGAAAACAAAACACTACTTCAATGTCTGGGCCCTTCCAGCTTCCAGAAACAAGAAAGTTGTCTACACCTACGGGAGGAGAAGGATAAAATAATGAATGGGGCCAGGATATTTCATAAAACAAAATTTTATATAACTGAAAGCTCCTCCCTGTGACTAGTTCCTTGCCTTTACAAAAAGAAAAAGAAAAAAAAAAAGAATGGAACAGAATAGAATGACATTCCCATGTCCAGCTCAAGCTGTCACAGGTCAGTATAAATTCAGTGTTCTGGCAAAGATCATAGTTGATAGTTCAACTGTGGCTTTCACTTTCTGTCTCACCCAGAGGTCAAACCCTGGTTCTTTCAGTGGAGACCCCACAGGCAGTAGGAAAGATGGGGGCATTAACACACTTTCGTGACCTTTTGTGGTAGCTCCACAGTGGCCTTATAACAACTTGTTCTCTATAACATGATAAGCAGGCTTTATCTCTGGAATATTCTTTCTTCATCTTCCCCAAACACATCTAATGTGTCTTTTTAGAAAAATAACACCAAGGTGTTTTTTTTTTTAATGCCCTGTTTTATGAATGTTCCATAACAGGAAAAAGTAACACATCCAGGTGGGACTCACTTCCTGTATGCACTTTATTTTATTTCATTGCAGTTTTGTGATAAAATATTTTGCTGCCAGCTCAAAATGAGAAAGCAATACTTGTGTAGTGGAGCCAGGAATTAGATTGTCTTTAGAGGTGATGACAACATTGATCATAGTTTTTATTAACACAGAGAGATTCATTTTCCATTTATGTGTCCTAATCAAAGCTCTCACATCTGAGTGTCACTTACCCGAGCTTCCTGGTCACCCTGAGTTTGGTGAACATAAGGGGCGCTGTTAATTAGCCTGAAACAGAAAATATGTAACAGATCGATTATATGAGTGTTTTTAGGCAAAAGAGAAATGGCTCCAGCTGGAGGTACAGAGTATTTCTCTTAGGAAGAGGTTTTTATAGAGATCACAACAATTCTACAGATCTCCTGCCGTCCTGCTTTGGGGCCACTCCGTGTCTCTTCCCAGTGACCTGATGCTGCACCTCAGGAATTCTGCAGGCCCGGTTCCCCTTCCCGCTCTCACCCAGCATGACCTGGCACGCGGGGCTCTCAGATTCACTGCTCTGCGGCTGTGCAGCTTCTGCCAAAGGGAGCTGCTCCCCTGCGCGAAAGTCTCGGCTCCCAGCTAGAGGCTCCCTCCTGCCCGGGCGGGGTCTGGAATCAGAGTTGGGGCAGCTCTGGACTCAGGGAGCACTCACAGAGCTATTGGGACGGGGCGTGCAGGAAAGAGTGGTTGACACACCTGGGGGAGTACAGGACAGAGCTCCCAGAGAGGAGGGCGATGCTGTGCTCAGGGTCAGGGCTGAGTTTTGGGTACCAGCAGCCTCAGGTACCCACCATCATTTCCACCAAGGCCTCCAGGCCCCCAAAATCATGAAGTCAGCGAGTTGTCTGCACTGTTGGGGAGAGGAGCCGCGCCAGCGGAGACATCCAATGATAGGAGGGTCCCCACTTGGAAGTGGGGCTTGCGAATCAGCTGCACTTTCAGTTTGTGACATTGGGGATAGGGAAAGGAAAGAGCAGGGGACAGGGAGGGCCTTGGGGGTGCAGTGAGGGCAGCGGGGAGGAGGGGGAGAAGCAGCGCAGAAGTGAAATGTGCAGGGAGGGCCTTGAAAGATGGGGCCGGCAGGCCTTGTGTGAAGGCGCAGATGCCAGGGGGTCCTCCAGGCCTGTGACCGCCTTTGTAGCTCCGCTCTGCCCCCCAACTCCCACCCCCAGGGCACTCACAACCGTGTGGCCTTGGGAGCTGGAGCGGCTGTTTCTCCAGCCCTTTCTTTGGAGGCTTAAGCTAGAGGGGAACCTGCTGCCGTCTGGGGCTCCCCGACAGGGGGAGATTACAGGAGACAGGACTCTGCAGGCCTAACACCTGACAGAGGGAGTAAGGGGAGATGCTCCCCAAAGACACGGACCCCTGAACATCACTTGGGGGCAGCGGGCCGAGGAGGCGCCGCCCGCGATATCCTTATATGCTCGGGGGCACCTGCGCTCCGGCCTTCAGTCACACTGGTGTGAAGTGGGGCTTCCCCTTGGGGCGGAAGCAGGACCCCCCTCCCTATCCCCCGCAGCTGCACACAGCCGGGCACGGCTCTGCCCTTTCCTGGCCCGCAAAATTTACAACGGTGCACCCCAAACTCCACCCTAAACCCGTGGGAGTGAAAACAGCCCGCGGGACAGAGGGGACCCCCGACCCGGGTGCGCCCTCAGGGCCCTGAGGAGCGGGGAGCGAGCCCGCGGCCGCGGGGGTCACGCTCAGGGCCGGACCCGACCGTGTGCTCCTCCAGGGCCAAATGAGCCCCAGAGCCCCCCGGTGTCGGCGTCCAGCCCTCCCCGCGCCGGCCCGGCGGCCCCTCCGCACGGCGCCGCGGCCTCGCCTCGCCCGCCCAGTCCTGCTCGCCCGCCCCCGCCGCGAGGCCGCGGCCAGAGAAGCCTGGCCGCTGAGAAGGAAGCAGCAGCCCCTGCCCGCTCCGCTGAGTCTCGCCGGAGAAGGTGAGCGCGGCCGGGAAGCCGCCTCCTCTCCCTGCCGCCCCGACCCGCCAGCCCGCTGGGCTCCGTGAGTCGCTCCTGGGTCTGAGGGGCCCACAGGCTTCTCCAAGGGGAGAGGGATGCGCTGGGGGGAGCGGCCCTGTTGGCCTGGGGAAGCCACCGGCGAGGGAAGAGGATGGGCAGGAGGGGGGACGTGGGTGGGTGCCTGGGGGGGGACGTGGTGGGTGGCGGGGGGGGCACATGGTGGCTGGGGGTCCCCGCAGCCTCTCTAGCGTCTCCTGCGCCCAGCCACACACCTGGCGCCGCTTCCTTCCGCGTGGGGGCCCCACAGCAGCGGGGTTCGGGCGCTCCCCCCTCCCTCCAGGAAGTGAGTCCAAGGGGTCACCTGCACCTGCTGGCCCCGGGGCGGGGGTCCCTCCGGGCTGCTTCTTCCCGCGTCTCCGCCTCCGCTTCAGCCCCCGCGGCCCCGGAGCCCGCGGGAGAGACGCGCCGGGGAGGCCGCGGAGGCGCAGTGCTTGGGCCTCCCCGCGGCCCCTCGAGGCTCCGGCGCCCGGGGACGACCTCGTTGGCGGGAGATCGGGCTGGGCGGCTGCGGGTCGGCGGCTCGGCCGTTGAAGTCCGGAAGGAAAGTTTGACCGAGCGGCCCCTCCCCTTCTCCCCCGAGCCCCCCGCAGCCCGGTGGCCGCGCCGCGTCCTCGGCCGCTGCTGTCCTGTCCGTCGCGCACACGGAGCCGGGAGGCAGAGGCGGCGGAGCCCAGGGCCCTGGAGGACGGTGCCCGCGCCCGGGGCGCGGCGGGCCGAGCGGAGGCCGCGGAGGAGGCGGGCGCGGGCCGGGAAGCTGCCGACCGGCTCCCGCGCGGCCCTAAATGCGGCTCCTGCTACCGGCTTCCCCGCAGCCGCCTCCGTTCTGGAAAACGCCGCCGGCGCCGCCTCGGACCCAGCCCGCGGCCATGTCCGTCCCCCGCGCGGGCGCGTCCGGCCTCGGTTTGCCCTCGGGCTCCCGACCCGGCGGGGCCGACGGCCTCCTGCGCGCTCCGCCCCGGTGTCTGTCTCGGGGCGCCCTCGGCACACTCCGCTTTCCCTTCCCGAGAGCTCGGCCCAGTCGCCCCGAGGCCCCTCTCGCGCCCCAACTCCCCGTCTCCGTGACAACCGCGGCGCCCTGGCCTTGGGGAGGTCCGCAGGCGGGTCGCCGGTTTTAGGGGATCGCGTCCAGGGGAGCGAGTCCTGTCCAGCGCGGCCCTCGGCGTCCAGGACCCCTGCGCCAGGGTCTTCGGGAAGGCGCCCCACGGCCTTTAGGGCTGAAGGGGCCGAAGAGCCTCCCAGTCCCCCCTTACCCCCCTGCCCCGCCCCGCTTTGGCCGGGGAAAGCTTGGTTGAGGGCGCGGCTGCTCCTTCGTCCCCTACCCAGGCCAGGAGCCCAGGAGCCTGACCCGCCCCTCTCTTGGCGCGTCTGGGGCGCGAGCTGCCTCAGTTTATCAGGGCCCGCCGCGCCTCTCCGCCCTCCAACATGACTTAGTGACTGTGCCGAGGCCCCACTCGCGCCCGCTGCCCTTCTCTGCCCTCCTCGCTCCCCCCTCCTGCCCGCCCTCCTGAGCCTGGCGGGGGTGGGGGGTCCCGCGGACTTGCACAGACTCTGGCCCCACTAGTGGACTCAGTCTGGGCAGGCGGCTGCAGATGCGCTCCGTGTCTCTGTCAGTCTGTCTCTAAGCGGGACCCCTCGGCCTGACGGTGGGCCTCGTCCAATCAGTGGAAGGCCCCATGAGCGACACTGGGGCTCTCCAGGGAAAGCGTTTCTGGGGCGCAGCGCCCGCCCCGCTGAATCCCAGGTGCTGGCCGGCCCGCCGGGGCGCAGACGCCCCGCTCCCCCACGTGGCGCCAGTTCCTGCAGGCGCTGCCCGCCTCCCCACGGACAGGCCCCACGGCGGGGAGTAGGAAGGAGGAGGCGGCGGGGCGAGAGGTCGCTGTGCGTGGAGATGGTTCCCTGGCACCCCTGGACACTTCCTTCCTCCGGAGACCCCCGGCGCTCCCCTATTCTGCGCCCCCTCTGGGTCTCACTGGCGGCGAGACAAGCTTGCGGGGTTGCGGACGTCAGGGGCTCCGCACGGGGTCTGTGATCGTCACCCGTTTTCGAACTGGGGAGCCCCAGACGTTTGCGGGGAAATCGTTCGTCCCAGCGGTAGGGGATCGGCCGAGCCCGCGAAGTGACCGGTAATGGCTGGATGGCGCAGCTGGGACGCGCGCGACCCGTGCCTGTGGGCTGAGGGTGCCTACGGCCGCTGTGTGACCTGGGGTCGGCAACTCAGCCTCTCTGGTCCTCGCGCCGGCCCCGCCCCATGCCCCGCCCCCAGCCCTCGGGTTTCTGGGAGTTGTAGTCTCGGCGACGCCAGCGGGCGCGGTGCCTTCTAGGAGTTGTAGTTCCCAGGCGCGGGCATCTCCTGGACCCGTCGCACACCCGCGCCGCGGCGGGACGGGGGTCTCGGGGCTGAGGAGAAGCGGCCCGAACTCACCGCGCGCCCAGCGGAGGTGGCCCAAAGCCCCCGGAGCGGGACCTAGACGGGGAGGGCGCGGCTGCGCAGAGTGCGCGGCTGTTCCCTCGCGGTGCAGAGGCGGGACGACCCCCGCGCCGGCCCTTTCCCTCCCCTGCCCACCCACCCGTCCTCTCCCAGACGCCCGCTGCGCGCCCTGGGAGGAAAGGGGTGCAGCCCGAGGGCGCGGGGGCCCCCCAGCACGAGGGGGCCGCCACACCCGGCCCGCACCCGCAGCGCCCGAGCTCCTGCACGATCTGACCCTCGCTCCGCGTGGCCGCCGCTGCCCTGCGCCGCCCTGCCCGGGCCTGGGCCCCGCTCCCCTCGCAGCCCTGGCCCGGCCTGGCCTGGCCCCCGCTGCCCTGCGTGCGCCCCCCACGCCGCCAGCTGCCCAACAAGCCACTGCTCCCGGGACAAAGGGCCCTGGCTGGCGTTTCCCTTTTCTGTCCTGCAGATCCGAAACCGAGACTGTGGCGGAGCCTCCGGGAGCAGGACACACGGGCTGCCGGCCCCGCCGGACTCTGCAGCGGAGAGACTGGCCGCGCCAGCACCTCCCATGGGCTGGAGAGCGAAGACAGCGCGGCCCCGGGGTCCGGGAGCCTCGGAGGCGCTGGCTAGGGGGGCGGCCCTCCAGGCTCAGCGGCACCGTACACCAAAGGACCCCCCCACCAGAAGCCGCTGCCTTCGGGGCGCCCCGTTGCCGCAGCACTGCGTGGCCCACTACGCGCAGGTACACTGCTCTCGGAGCCATAAACACAGCAGGACCCCCAACATCATCTCACCAGTCACGTCCACGTGGTGGGCAACTTGTGAAGTCAAATAACCAGCCACCCCTCCCCCGGCACCAGCCCAACCAGGTACTAAGTCTCCCCCAGAGGCACCGATTCCCCCAAAGTCCTCCCAGGGCCCCCCCAGTCACCATTGTCTGTGGTTCCCTGGCGGGCCGCCTCTGCCCCATTTCCGGGTAAGCGAGGGTTCATGTGAATATTCGTTCATTTGCCTGAATGCACCCCCACGCAGGCCGCCCCTGGGGATTCCGTTCATTCTCTTAAACCCTACACACGGCGTACCCCGAGGTGCCCACAGTCTGGGCACAACGTCGACGACGAACTGCCCCGTGTCTAGGACAACAGGTCTACGCAAAAATCTCACATTTTTTTAAAAAAACAAGATTTTCCAATTATACCGAAAAGTATAAAGCATGGTGCATTCCCTGATCCAACACCTTTAAAATTTTAAACAACACCAAGAAAAAGAAGAGTTTACTAGGCTTTACAATAGGTAACAGGTTATGAAATAGGTCATGAAAATGTCAATATGTTTCCAAATATATTTTGAAATAAATTATAAGAATTGACCTCACTTCACTGGTAGATACCTTTGCTTGCGTGTCTAAGCAAAATCATCTCCTAAACAGCCGCAGCATCATCCCAACAGAGTGAGTCTCTTCATATCCTTGTCCAAGCCATACTCAGGTTTCCGTGTTCCACCCCCAAAAGTTTGAAAAACATGATTTATTTGAAAATAAGTTAAACCAAGTGATCTGCGGGTGTCTAACAGTTGGAGGAGAGCTGATACCCAGGAGACCTCTCAGCTCTGCTCTGCGAAGGAAGCTGGGACTGTCAGGCTTTTTGCTTTTGGTCTGGCATCACCAGCACTGGCCCTGGTACACAGGAGGTTCTCAGAAAACGTGGGGAAATGAGCAAGTGGGTAAAGTCCTGGCCTGACCCTGATACCCAGCAGGTCAGGAATTGTGGGGTCTGAATCTCTCCTGTACTCTGGATGTCACCCAGGCTTCAGCACACAGTGGGTCCTCAGGAAGAATGAGTCCTGGGGTGAACAGATGCATGGTGAGCATCCACAGCACTAGCCCTGGGGACTGCCAAGTCAGAAACCAAGCATCCTGGTTCTTTCCTGCGCCTGGCCATTGGCACACAATAGGTCCTCCGGAAGTCCCCCACCCTCCGCAGCTGAATGCAAGTTCACCCAGCATTCACCCTAGAGTCTTTGAAGGTGAGAGACAACACACAGTTTTTCCTCCCAGGGCCACGGACACCATCTAGGTCTCAGCACACACTAGGTCCTCAAGAAATGCTGTGCTGGACTATTCAACTGAACGCGCCCAGGCCCAGAGCCCAGAGCCCAGTGTTATAATCACTCAGTCCAGCCCCTCCCTCTGGCCCACATACTCCTCCCCCACCCTCCACAGTAGGTGCTCAAGAAACCCCAGCTGGGTGGTTGAATGTGTGAAATGAGACCCCAGTTTCCAGGGGCAGATTTCACTCAGGCGAGAGCCAGGCCTCCTCCCACAGGAAGTCAGCGCCACTTCCCTTTGCGTGAAGGAGCTTTTCTTCTCTCAGGACGCCCCTCACTTCGGCTTCCACTTGAAGCTCCTTACCGGGTTGTTTTTCTCACATCGAGACCTTCCGGTCTGCGCAGGTCAACCCGGCAGACAAACGCAAACACAGACGTGCACGTGGCGGCCCACAGTCACCCTTTCTCCCCCTTCCAGCCTGCAGTTGATGCGGAACCCCCCAGGCCCTCTTCGCCTCTGACACTGCATGCTGGGGCGGGCGGCGCGCGCACATTCCCCACCGATCCTGAGCCCGCTGGGAGGGCCCAAATGCCGCGGAACAGCCCCAGGACCGTGCACGCAGCTGCGGGGTTCAGCGTCATGGAGGGCTCCTGGCATCACCCCAGCCGAGCCGAGCTGAGCAGACGTCGGCGGGAGCGGAGGGCGCGTAGGGCGGCCCTGTCCCCAGAGGCGCCCGCGCGAAGGTGGCCGTGTGGGTGGAGTGACCCCCAGGGTAGGGCCCGAGGCCACCACCAGCGGGCCGCTTGGCAGGAGGCCTGACCTCTGGGCAACACCTGCTCCCTCAGCCCCTAGGCAGGCGCCTGACTCCCTGGTCGCCTCCGCCCCGCTTCCCAGGGCCCGGGGCCATTGGATCGTTTCCCGCGTCCCGCGTCCTTGCGAGGCTCGTGCTGGTGCGCGCGTGCCAACCCCACCGCCTCGTCTCGCCCGCCCAATCTCGGTGTCTCCCCGGGAGCGCGGCCGCCGGGACCCAATAGAGCCACGCGCGAGGCGGAGCCAGGCGGGCGGTGAGACCGCATAGTCGGCGCCCGCCGCCCGAACGCCCACCCGCGAAGGGAGCGGATTTGGCTGCGGCGCCCGGCGCGCGGTTCCGGGAGGCCGGAGTGCACGGGCAGGACGAGCCGGTTGGATGGGCTGTGCGCGCAGCGTCCGACGCCCGGAGATTGCGAATGCAGGTTTGCGGGGGAGGCGATCAGTGCGCTCGCCGAGACGGGTTGGGGCTACGTGATGCACGGGTGGACCAGCTCTCCGCGGGGTCCGCGCCTCCTATCGCAGCCCGCCGGGACCCCCAGCCCACCTAGGTTCAACAGCCCGCTGGGAGCCCAGGACCTCCACCCGCCTAGGATGCCTTGTCCACGGAATGCCCAGTCCGCCCGGTACCCCCGGAGCATGGGGCCTCCGAGAGCACAGCACCCCCAGTCCGTCCAGGACCCCAGCCCGCCCGGAGACCACCGCAGCCAGCTGGACGCTGCCCAGCGCGGAGCGCACATCTACCGGCTGGGTTCTCCGAGGGAGGCTGCGGCTGCATCTACTTTGGCCCGACTGCCGCGTCCCGCTCCGGGGGAGGGAGCGCTGCGGTGGTGCTCAGTGGGGTATGAAACGACCCGGGTTCAGCCCAGCTCCTGCACCTACCGTGCCCGAAAGTCGGAGGTGCAGCCGCTGTTTACCCTAGTCGCGGGGACAGGGGCGGGTCCGCGAGCTTGGGCGACCTGGAGCCGGAGCCGGGATAGCCAAGGGGGCCCGAGTCGCCAACCTGGAGCCGCGGGTGGGGCGGAGGAGGCTGACCCGGGCTGAGAACCCGGTGCGAGGTGGGCTGTCGCGGGGGCCGAAAGCAGGGGCCGCGGGCGTGGGGTCTGGGGCGGGAGCCGCAAGTTGCGAGCTTCAGGCCCAAGCCCGCGGAGAGGCCAGAGCCCGGGGCCGCGAACTGGGGCCGGCGCCGCGCGCTAAATCCGGGGGCCGGGGCGGAGCCGCGAGTCCGGGGCCGGATCCCGGGATCCCGGAGCCGGAAGACGCGGGTTTCCGGCGGGGTTGGGCTGGAGCCGCCCTCGGGGAGGGCCGCGGCGGGGAACCGGGCCGGCAGCGCCCCAGCACGAAGAGGCCCCCTCCCGTACGGCCAAAGCTGGAAGGCCCCGCAGCGGGGTCCCGCTCCTCCCCGCACGGCCCCGAGGTCGACCAGAGGCCCCGGCGCGCCCCGGGCGGCGGGGAAGGGGTCGCAAGCGGGGGCCTGGCCGTTGCTCCAGGGGCCCGCGGGGGCCTGCGGCTCGGCCCCGCTCCTGGGCGCCGAGATTTTTTGGCCCCAAACCGGCGCATTTTACCACCAGAATATTGGTGGCTGCTCTCCCTATGTGGAGCTCCCGGGGCCTCGAGTGCCTCGCCAGCGCGCGAGGTTTGCCTATCAGCCCCACGCGGGCGGTTTCTTTTACAAACCTACGGGGTGAGGTCGTGCCCATCCAAGCGAGATCCCGCCTTAAGAAATAAGGGAAAAGAGCGCGCTCTCCACGGAAAACAGCTGCAACAGTACGGCGCTGCGCGGGCCTCGGCTCACTGGGCGCGCTGCCCGGCGCGCAGAAAAAGCCCCCTTGAGGCTTCCCAGGGCGCGCTGCCCGGCGCGCAGAAAAAGTCTTCTGAGGCTTCCCAGCTGTTGGCGCCGGGATGCCCCTGTGTCGTCCGTGCTGCTAGACACATCGCCCATGACGTTTTCACCTCCGGGTACCCGAAAAACGGGTCCTGGCAGCCCGTAGTGAAAGATCTTCGTCCATGTTCAGGCTCCGGCCTATCAGTTCTCCAAAGGGTTGCGCAGCAGCCCATATCTACTGGCTATGGAAAGTCACCCTCTCACCGCGCGGGGTGGGGCCGACCCCCCCCAGTAAGATGCGCCGCAGGGTATGGGGCCGTGTTCCCGCAAGAGCGCTCCAAAAGTGTGGGGAGCCGGCCTGCTGGAGTTCCTATGGCGCTGTGCGTGAGGCTATGCTCCCCTGGCCGCGAATCTGGGGCAGGGTCGCGAGAAGGCGGGAATGTCCTGGGTCCCGCATGCCATCTCGCCCGTTGCTGGCGCTGCGATGCCCATGTTTTTCCGAGAAAGTCCGTGCCCCTGTCCGTAGGCGCTGCGCTTCTTGCTGGCGGTGCATTCCTGTACGCCCGCTGCTTTTGGAGCTGATGTCCCCTGGTTCCCGCAGCAATGTGCGGTGGTAGGTAGGGGTGCCTCCTTCGGACGCTTGCTACCCGACCCTGGGGGTGGCGGCCTCGGAAACCCCGGAATCCTGTGCATGGGGTGGTGCATACTTTTATGCGATTATCTCCCCGGATCTGGCAGCCTGGCTGCTTCCCGGTCTTTGCCGACCATGTATTTTGGTCAGGAGGCCTGATTCCTTCCAGTTACCCGCTTTTTGACTAACATTTGCTCTCTGGCATGCAGAGCCTTGTGGTGCCCCTCCAGTGCTTCCTGAAAATGCTTAGGTGTCTGTGGCTGAGAGTGCACAGAAGGTGGTCACCGACCTGCTTCTCACCTGGGTGGTGAAGGGTTTGTATGGCTCTTTATGGTCTTACCACTGATGGTAGTCTACACCCTTAGTGTGGGAGGGCCTAGGCCTGTTGGGCTGGTGCCCAGTACCTGCTCCCCCTGGGGCCTTGCATACACCCTTGGTTGTAGTTGGGGGAGTCCTGAGTTGTGGGTCATTGGGGGGCACACTCCAATATTCTCAGTTTGGGTCACTTTGAATTAGAGCTGATGCCCCCAGCACATCGGGTTGTTCCAGAGGTGCCACCTTGGGGGCCTTTCTATTGGGTTGGGGTAGCAACATAAGAGGTGGGTGCTCTCTGTGTAGGCCCTGGGATTGTCTGTCATTAAGCTGTGCCCTATCCACCCCTGGCCCTGTAGGGGGGGGGGTTTGTGGTGGCCACTGCTGCATATGGCTTCTGGGCATCAGGCTGATAATGTGGTTGCTGGCAATGCTGTCCCCACAATTGAGGCTGCTTGTTGGGGGCTTGGTGCCTTTGTACCCTGTGGGGCTGGTTGTGAGTGGAGGGTCCCCCCCAGGCTGGGCCCTAAAGTGGTGGAGCCTTGTGGCTGGAGCAGGTTAGTCCCTCTGACCTCTGGTAGATAACTTGGCTCATGGGGGGTTGAGTGTGCCCTATCATGGAGGTGTACAGCTCTAAAGCTGGCCAAGGAAGGTGCCTGTGTGTAGGTGGCTCACCTTGCTGCAGTGATCACTGCCACCAGAAGTGGGGCTGTCCCAGATGGCTGCTTCCCTCCCCAAGCAGTGCCCCAGGGTGGGGTCCTCCTTCACAGTGACTGGGGGTGTGTTGGTCAATGGTGGCAGAGATGGGGGTGTGCCCTGGTTTTTTGGCCTGAAATGTGTGCTCTTCTGTTGCTGTGGTTGCTGGCAGCTCCTCTCCCTTGGTGGTGGAAGCCTGTGTGTGCTCCCCATCCTGTCTGTGCCTGCAATGGGGACTTTGTGCTCTAGACAGTGGTGGCCATCATGGGGCCTTGGAGCTGTTGGGGGCTGGTTCCAGGGTCTGGGTGTGCCTGTGTGGCTTCCATGGGTGCTGGGAGGCTGGGGCAGAGGTCAGCCCTCAGCTGTGCCCCTGTGGTTTGGCTCTCAATGCTTCTGCCCTGTGAAGCTGTGCACCTTGGGGTTGCTCCATCCTGGAAGGGGCCCTGCCTGGGTGGTTTGGGCTTCAGCCCTGTTACAGTGTTGGGGGGTGCTCTGTGAGGGGCTCCCCAGTGTTCTTGCACCGTATGTTGGTGCCCCTGTAGAGTTCAGGGAGCAAGTTCCTGCCCTAGGGCCCCTTTGTGCCTCACTCATGAGCGGTTGGTTCACCCCTAAGGCAAGGGAACTATATGCTCAGTGGGAGGAGAATCCAAGTTTGGCACAAGCTTGCTAGTAGGGTCGGATGCAGCTCTTAATGGGTCCGCACCTGCAGCTCCTCTCTTACCTGCCTCTCGGCTGGGCTTTTAGTACCGGGGCATCCCTCTCCCTCCCGATCACTAGGAATGCCCCTCAGGAGCAGTGTTGTGCACGCCCGAGTCCCGGGCGAAGGTGACCCCGTCTGGGTTCCAGACGGGGCCGCCAGGGTCCTGGGCCCCTCCTCCCCACTGGCACACAGTGGGGAATAGGGGCTATGGCTGCTGCTGTGCCCTGCTGAGGTCGACCAGTTGGCTGGCTCATGCCCAGCAGCCGCACAGCCAGGTCGACCAGATGGACCGTCCCTGCCTGCCACCAGGTGGCGCCGTGCTGCGGGGTGAGGTGGGGTGGAGTGGGGCGGGGCTACAGCGCCCCCATTCAAGTTTGCCCATCAGGTTTGTGTCCTTTCCCTTTAGATGCCTCTTCTTTTTGGGGTGCACTCCCCAGGAGGGCGAGAGAACCCCCCCATTTCAGAGTTGCATGTCCTCATTTCTCTGGCGAACCAGGAAAAGGCCTTGGAATCCTGGTCAAGCGACATGAAGGGACTCAGTTTCACCATTTATTTGGGGTTTTCTGGCGTGAATCCCATGTTCTCGGCAGAGCGACGCTCTAGTTTCCATCTCCAGTCATAGCTGCTGAGCTCAGAGAGCAAAAATTAGAAAAACACTCATTCTCGCAGGTTTTCCCTTAACCTTCGTGGGGTCGGGACAAGGGCAAGCCAAAATAAGGCGCGCTGAGTGTAATAAGCTGAATTTGGAATTCTATAAACAGAAAATCGGCCTAAAATGTCCACGAGACACACACACACACTGGTCGTGATTACCAGAAAGCTTAGGACAGCAGCGGAGAGGCCACAGTCCCTTCACAGAGCCAGAATTCAAGAAAATGACTATTTTACAAAAACACAGGGCATCCAACTTTAGGAAGCTGCCAAGGCTGGTTCAACTACTGGATAATTTGTAGTAAGAGAACACAAAGAATTCAACCTAAACATTGACAAGAGGAGTAGAAACAAATTTTTTCAAACCCAAGACCTAATGGAAACAAATTGCAAAGCTGAAGGGAAATGGATATAAATCCATCCTGATGCTATGTCTTTGGAAAAAGAAAGAGTAAACTAGTCAAACGCTTACAAATGAACCAAAAAGGAAAGGATAACATGGTAAATTAAGGCAAAAATGGGTTTTCTAGCAACAAAATCCATCATCAGGATGAATAAAAAACTGCAACCGATACATGGCAGCTAAGAGTAACCCCTCCCTCTCTCTAGGACGTGATCCCTCAACGCAGGCCCTCGACAAGTGCACAGCTGAGGAAGGACAAACTGGATCCACACTGGGGGTACAGGCGGAACACGAGGTTGGGGTGAGGGGATGGGGGAGTGGACAGACAGGTGGTGGTGATGGGCGAGGTACTGCTGGGCACAGGGTGAGGGGCTACTGTGGTGGGGGGCGCTACTGTGCTGTGGCCTCATGCGTGAGGGCTGCAGGGGACGGAAGAGGCCAGTGCATCAGCCACGGGTGACCGGAGCCAGCATCCTGTCCCAGCCCTGGGCAGCCGGGGTGGGGTTCCCAGGGCGGGGCGTCTGCGTAGGGGAGGAAGCCCCCTTACCTGGGAGTCCTCAGGCCGGGCTGGGCCTGGTGTCTTCCTCCACGGAGCAGCAGGCCTGGGGGCACAGAGAGAGGCCATGAGTGACCAGGCGGCTGGCGGTGCTCAGCCCCACCCTCCCCTGCTGCACCCCTGCAAGTTTCAGGCTGGTAGGAGTGCGGGGGCGGGGGGCCTGGGTGTCCTCTGTCTGCCCCTCACCTCCGGGGACAGCCCCTCGGGGCCGCGCCGCGCCCCCAGCACACCGGAGCGGTAGAAAGAGGCTTCGGGACACCTTGGCGACGCGGGGGCCTCCCGGCTCCCGGAGACTCCACAACAGCCAGAGCCTGACACCCCACGCTCACGCCCCGCCTGAGATGCACCCCGCCGCCCCCGCGCGGCTCAAACGGCGCTGCCCTCGTGGGGGGCGTCCTCTGGCCGCAGTGTCCCGCAGCGACGAGGACACCACCGCCCGCAAAAACAAACCTAAAAACTCCCAGACGTCGACCCACTTTTGGGGAGGCTGAAATGGGCCCAGCAGGGCCGCCCGGCCTGAGTCTGAAACAAGGGAGCCCGTTTCTCCCTCAGATGCCCCGGGGTTCCCAGCGCGCAAACCACGACCTCGGGTGGCCGCAGACCCCGCCCCTCCGTGCCCAACGCTGTCTCCCGGGGACCCCACGGCATGGGCGGCTCTGGGGGCGCGGCCCGCACCTCACTGCCCGCGGATGCCCCGCGGCCCACCCCCGCGTTTGAGCCAAGTCGCCCGTCTCCCACCCAGCGCTCGGGGCTCTGGTCCCGCCCACAAGGCAGCTGCGTCCGCGTAGCCGAGGCGAGGGCGCGAGGGGGCGGGGCGCTCCTGGCTGGAGCGCGTGTGAGCTCCGCCAGGACGCTGCCAAGGGTGCCGGGAACCCTGCCGTGCACCCCGCGGCACGAGGGCCAGGGGCCTGGGCCCCCGATGGCCAGCAGAGGCAGGAACAGGGCGCTGCTTGAAGCCACTGGGTTTGGGGTGACTCCTTCCACAGCGAAGCCGCCCGACACAGCCCCCACAATGTTTGCGCACTGAACCGTAGGGGGACGCCGCCATCTTCACGCCCCGCGGCCCCCTCACCTTTCTCCTTGCCTTCATCGTCGGGGGCCGCCATCTCCACGGCCCCCCAGTCCTGGGCCGGTGCACCCAGCTTCTCCCAGTCCCTGCCGTCGCCGGGCAGCGGCGTCTGGGCACGCTCGGGCTCCAACAGCGTGCGTGTGGGGTCGGCCCGAGGCTCTACACCTCCAGGTGCCAGAGACGCAGCCTCCTGCTCTCCTGGGGTCACCTCCGGGCGCGCCCACAGACGCCTAGGGGTGTCATGCGCTTGAAACTCATCAGGCAGGGAGGGGAGAGAGGGGGCCCTGAGGTGGTCGGGGGTGGTGCGCGCGGGCGCAGGGGCCACGCGGGGACAGGTTAAAGGAACCTGCCGTGAAAAACATTTCCGGGTGACCAAGAAAGCTCGGCCGAGGCTGCGCCCATCGAGGGACGCGGGTCACGTTGGCGGAGCGGGACACGGTCACGTGGATACGCGAGAAACAGCCGCTTTTGCTTGAAGCGGCTGTTCCAGGCACGTCGGTTGCGTTGATGAAATGGCCGAGAACAGCTTGGAACAGTCTGCAGTGACACCCCCGCCCCCCAGCAGACAGCCCGGGGCGCGCGGAGTCCGGCACGCTGGGGCGCCTCAGTATCCGGTAGCATTTCCTGTCGCCTGCCCGCCGCCCCCTGACGCGGCTCTTCCGGGAGCTGACTCGAGCGGGGGTCGCAGGAGCAGCACCCCAGTCCCGCTGCCGGACAGAAGGTCGGATGGTCCCGGGGGGATGGGAGCCGGAGCCCCAGACCCGCCCGCCCGGACGCCTCAGCTGCGCTCGCCCCGGCTGTTCCGCACAGCCAAACTCCCCCTCCCCGCAGGAAAGCGGCCAGCCAGGTCCTCCAGCCAAATGGGCACAGGAAACTGCCTCCCAGCAGCCATGAGTCTAAAGTGCGGGGAGGCTCGGCCGAGGCCTGCGGTTCTCTTGATAAAAAGGAAAAGGCTGAGCCAGGGAAGTAGGGACGGGGTCGCGGGCAGGAGGGGCTCAGCTAGCTCCCGGGGGCGGGTCCCCGAGCAGAAGGGCCGGGCACACCCTCCCTCGGCCTGGGGGACCTCACAGAGGGGACACCTGCGGAGCCAAGGCTGGCCGGACCCGCACCCGCCGAGAGAAATGGCCACTCCGCGGGCCTGACGGCGGGTGCTGCCCCTTCAGCTCCGCCTCCGTGTTTGCTGCGGCTTGTTCTGATGCGTGGACAGCCCATCGCGGGGCTTATAGAGGTCCCGGCCAAGCGGATCTCTTGGCGCATTGCCCAGAGGGCAGGGAAGGACTGAGCATGGAGTGGAGTCAGCACCGGGCTGGGCCGGGGCGGGGCGGGGCGATGGGGCGGCCGCGGGGCGAGGGCGGTCTCGGTTCCGGGGAAACAGCAAATAGGTTCTCCCGAGGAGGCATCACGGGCGCGGCGGGGGCTGTCGCGAGGATAGTCGGGTCCCCTGCCCACAGCTGGCTTCGCGCTCCGGGCCATGGACCCCGACCCCACGTTCTGGGAAGGCCCTGCCCCCGGTGGGAGGGGATGGGGGCGCCCCAGCGTCTGGGATCACGAGCTCCCGGGCGCGTGCACTTGGCAGGGACAGGTGCGAACCCGGCGGGGGCGCATGTTAGCAGCAGGTCACCCGGGTGCGCAGAGGCGCTGGGAACTGGGGCTGGGATGCCTCCTCCTCCCCGGGGCCCAGAGGCAAGTGAGGGCACCCTGGGCCGCAGACAGACCCCACCCAGGAACCCAGCTTGGAGACCCCTGCGCTAGAGCCTCCGCACCTCCCGCGCAAGCAGCCCGTACGCACGCACCCCGGGCGCCTCCATCACCACCCGCGTCCTCTGCCCCTGTCACGGCCCCTCCCCCGCTCGCGGAGTCCCTGCGAGGACTCACCCTCCCCAACCAGACCCACTCGGGGTTCTGCAGAGCTGGCACCGCAGCCACCACAGGTGCGCAGCCCCGGAGGAGGCGCTGGGGCGGGAGGGGTGAGAGGCCGAGGGAGCAGGGGAGCTCATGCTCCTGGTCCCCCGGAGCGTGCGCCCACGGGGCCGGAGGGGGTGGGGGGCCTGCGGGGCCTTGCAGTCCGCGGCTCCGTTTTGCGGGGTGTGGTCCTGGCGCGCGCACACACACATCTCTGTCCTGCATCTCAGTTCTTATGGGCATACATAAATAAATATTAAAAAGAAATCTTGATTCATAAAAATGTCCCCTGGCTCTTTATGTACAGGAAGAATTGATTGGAAGCCATCTCAATGAAAACCCCAGGAAACAATCCACTCTGCCTCTGAGATATATCAAATGTGACCGTGATCAGTCAAGAAAGTGGAATATAAAATTCTAGAGATAGTGTTATTCCAGCATGGATAGAAAATAGGAATGAACTCACCTAGTGTGCATGTGGACAAGAATGGACTTGGCGTCGTGGAACACGATACAGCAGTGACAGCAGGAGTCTCTCGTTGCAGCCAATCCTGGGCATCACCTCGCTCACATCTTGTTGAAAGAGTCTCCATAGAAAATGAACCAAAGAGGATTGATTTCTATTTCACATACCAGACAAAATGAAAATCAGGTTTTCATGCTACGTTTCATAATACACCATTATGTGAGATACATGTCGTGAAAAGCCTGGGGAATTGTTATTGTAAAAGTCACCTATTGGCGTGACCTCAGAGAAGAAGATGATGACATGTGATAGTATGTTTCTTCCCCCCGTTCATGGGGGTTCACGTTGTGATTCTGAAACTGTACATGGATACAAACTGCCCTTATACACGGGTGTTCTAGATCACAATTCAAAATAATGGAAATCATCAGGAAGAGAGTCAACTAACTTATAAGAGAGTTTCTCTGTAGATGAAAGATCATCATTGGCCATAGGTCATTTTATTTTCATCTACCATTGAAATTTCCTAGAATGTACACAGCTCTGAGAATCAGAACCAGTCAACTCTAGCTCGTGAAAACTCACCGGTGCACATATATCCCCGATCCTTGGCAGAGGAAAAGGAACCAGTCAAATTATTTTCAAAGTAAATCATTCTGTTGTGGTCATAGAAAAACTACTTTAAGGGTGAAACTATGGCCTTCCTGCCAGTCTGGCAGGCTTGGGCAGAGCAGACTCAATGGAGTGAATTTCAAGGTTACCTCACTGATATTAGTGAGGGGGTTTGGGTTTCTAGCCTAAACCTAAGCTCCTTCTTGTTCATAAATCCAAACAAAAACATTTTGTCTTTTTTATTTTTAAATTTAGAAATGTATTCTGCTTAACTCACAAGCTTTATATTGCTTTGATTAAAAAATAGAGACAATAGGACACTCATTGACAGTCCAGACCCTTCGAGCTTTTCAATACAAGAGTTCTGAAAGCTGTATATACCTATGGAAGAAAAAAGGCCAAGTGACAAATGGAGCCATGACATTTCATCAGAAAAGATTTGAAATAACTGAATATCCTTTCTCTGCCTAGGTCATTGGCCTTACCAAAAAACAAACCACAAAAAAGAATAGGACAGTATAGAATTAAATTCCTGTGTTCCAAATCAACTCACATTTATAACCATCCCCAGGGTCCGGACAATGGAACATTGTCATTTTCTGTCTGCTCCTGGAGCTCAGATCCTGATGATGGTAGCAGAGATTCCACAGTCAATAAGACAGATGGTGGCAGCAACACAGAGCGTTCCACTTTTGTGGAATTGCAGTCTTGGAATGACTTCCAGGCAGGCTTGCCATCCCTAGGAAGCTAGAAGCATTGTCAATTATTTGGGTGCTAAGACTCCAACAAAGTAATGAGAAAGGAAAAACACCTCTGGGAATAACCAGAGCCAGGTCAAGGAGCTGTAAACACTCCAACATTAGGGTTCTCCACCACGGAATAGGAGTAACATCTCTACAGTGTCATTAATGGCGGTCACTCACTTCAGTCATGTGTGCACTACAGGGCCTCAGGTCACCTCCAGCATGTGCTCAGTAAATGCAATTCCTTTCTCCTTCCCTGAGGAGCCCAACTTCTCCTCATAACAGGGGATTAAGTAACAAAAGTTTAACCCATTAGAACGGTTAAGAGGCAACGTGGATTTTTTACAAAATGCCAAGTTCCCAGGTGAATGAGTCACTGTGGCTGATGCAGCCCCTGAAATAGGAGGAATTTTCTTGGCACACAGGTGCCAAGGTGTCACAGAAAAAAGATCTCATGAGCTCAGGAAAGGGCCCTTCAGTGTCTCAGATTATTCCCCATGAAGAACTTTGCACACCCCATTGGTGATAGTGGCCAGCTGTACCTGCTATATCTCTCAGGTGGGTCCTTTAGTGACAAAGAGGGTTACTGCTTTCACTACTCTGAGTCAGTTAATAATAACCCATTTTAGAAACTCAGGGACGTGCAGCCAGAGTGCGGCAGCCTTGTGGCTCCTGGTCACTCGAGGTTAGGAAAACCCGGATTCCATTCAAGGAAAAATCTAAAGTCGCCTCATGAGGCAGTTTCCAGGTTTGAAATTCCCCTTCCAGGCTCTGAATGACCACATCAGCTGCACAATAGGTAAGTGAAGGCTCAGCCCTCAGATGTGGCCCAGGACCAGCACGGGCAGCATCTCAGACTCCGTGAGAAAAGCAGAGCCCCAGGCGCCACGCAGTCCACTGGTCAGAGCCTGCATCCCGGAAGAGTGGGACGTGGCTTGGCCTCCTGCCTGCTGGACCTGGGGCGGGAGGAGGATAGGGCCCCAAGAAAGTAGAAAACCCGTTCCCCAAACTGTATTGAAAACCGCGGGGATGAAAATGCCCAGGCCAGCAGGGGAATGGAGGGCCCAGGACCCGCCAGGGCACCCTCGCGAGCCACAGTCGGGAGCAAACGCCTCGGGAAGCAGCTGGGCCACCTGCAGGAGGGAACCGGACCACTGCGTCCTGCCGGGCCCCAAAGTGAACCCCCAAAGTCCCAGTTCTCCACACCCAGCCTGCCGCGCTGAGGCCTCCCTGAGCCCTCGCGCCTTCCCTCCCTCGGCCTCACCTGTCTGCTCCAACGTCCCCCGGCTCCCCAGGTCAAGTGTAGTGGCACCCCCACGGGGTTCCTGAAGGACCAAGCTCACCCCAGTCAGAACCTCACCCCGAGTCCGGGGCCAGCAGGGCCAGGGGCCCGGCCTCGGTGAGCGCGCACGCGCGGTAGCGGCGCAGGTGCAGCCAGGTGCGCTGGGCGGGGCTGGGCGCGCAAGGGTTCCCGGAGGCCACGCCCACACGGGCGCAGGCGATGGCGGAACAGTTCGCAAATAAACACTGAGATGCAGACAAATGTCTCCTCCTCGCCCAAAATACTGTGACCGTAAATTATCCGCTAGTCATTAAAATGGAAAACAAGGTTGTTTGAATTTCTGGGAAAGATTTTTTTTTAATTATTCTTAAAAATCCCCTTACCTGAAACTGATATAAAAGCATGACTAGGGGCCTCCCTGGTGGTGCAGGGGTTAAGCACCACACTGTGCAGCCATTGCAGCCTCTGGAGCCCCAGTTCCACCTCCAGCCAGGAAGGTGACCCACAGGGTGCCACAGACCTCACCTGTCTCCCGGCTGCTCCCCTCAGCAGTGGATTTCAATCAGTCCACCTGTCCTGTTCCCCACTCTGTCTCTGTTGAATCCCCTTACCCCACCCCCCACCTCTGGCCTACACCCCGGCTCTTGTATTCATAAGTAAATAAATCTGTTAAAAAAAATAAAGGCAGGACTAAAACGTCATTTACCTGCAGATCCTGACATGGATCCTATTGAAAACACTAACAAGCAGCTGTTATTCAAAATACATTCTGAGAAAAATGAAGGCTCTCGGCTCCATATATAATGTATCTCATTGCACATCATGGTGCAGTGCAATACACTGTGGCCCAGACTTTGACATCCCTGAGTCTGTTCTGTGGTTGGTGGTTAGGGCTTGGAGTCAGGCCAAGATGCAGAGACTGGGGCAGGGTACTCCCCTTTTATTAGCAGTGATGAATGAATGAGTCAAAAGAAAAAAAGAACACACTCCTGCCAAACTGCAATTACAAACATGTCTCAAATTGAGTTTCCTACCTTGGAAGAATTGATGGAGGACAAGAGTGAAAAACCTGGAAAGGGGGTGCCCCGAGACCAGAACCTGACTTACACAAGGAGTTGGGGGTAGAGGGAAACAACACGACCATTAACCCAGTGTAGAAATCAAGCCCCTTGGGCACAGTGCCTTATCACAAGACCTAAGGCCCAAGCAGGATGCGATGCTCTAGGGAGTGGCGCACAGGCCTGAGGGGAAAGACAGGGAGACTGGGTCCATCCTGGAACCGGTGGCCCCTTTCTACTTTTGCTAACTTATCCGACATCAGCAACAAACAGGCCAGCCCACAAAGAAGTGATGCCTCCCAAAGAGAAAAGGACTATACCAGTGCAGTCTCTGCCCTGGCAAGGAGCAGCTGACATTCTGCCCACCCGAGACTTTGCGGGTACTTCCTGTCACCAACTCTCTCCCTCCGTGGGGCAGCAGCCAAAGTTCAAATTGCAGAGTTACAAATGAAACAATTTCATATACTAGAGGTTTGCTTTTTTTTTTTTTTTTTTTTGTCTAGGACAAGGGAAGGAAAAATCAATGAAGGTGCTTACCTGGGGAACAAAGTTACTTCTTTTAAGGGGAATAAATAGTGGGTTAGTCTTTTAAAAACAATGTTATCAAAAAGCAGTTCATGTATAAACAAACCACATTTATCTCTGTTAACACAGACCAGGTCAATAACTTTTTTTTTTTTACTTTTTAAAAAAATATTCATTCATACATAGAAGAACCGGGGCATAGGCCAGATGTGCGGGAGGGTGAGAGGATTCACCAGAGACAGAGCTGGGAGCAGAACAGGCAGACGGCCAAAATACACTGCAGAGAGGAGCAGCTGGGAGATAGGAGAGCTCTGCCGTGCCTTGTGGGAATCTCCCTGGCCAGCCGGGAATCGAACCGGCGCTGCAGAGGCTGCGGTTTCACAGCCCTGCGCTCTACCCGCTGCACCACCAGGAAGTCCCAAATTTTTTTTTTTAGTTAGAATTTATCTAGGCTCCATTTATAATAGCTTTAACACAGGTGCAGAAGCATGGGCGGGGCTGCAGGAGCAGGGGAGTGGCTGGGGCAGGGGCGGAGCTGTAGGAGCAGGGGCGGGGTTGTGGGGACGGGGCTGCAGGGGCAGGTGTAGCGGGGGCTCTCCAGGGCCCGGGGCAAGCGGGAAAGCCCCGGGGTGCTCACGGGGGCGCCCCCGCACGTCCTGCTGCGGCTGAAGTTTAGAAAAATCAAATGGAAACGCAGGCGAAGAGCCCACATCTCTGAAAATGCTATTATCCTAAAATTTCCGCAGCCAATAAAAGAGCAAATCATGTCCATGTGCATTAAAAACACGCTGGGGAACACTGACCCGCGGCCACAGAGGGCCCCCACACCCGCTGGCCCACCACAGTGAGAGAAGGGGCGTCTTGCTCCGGCCGCCCCGCCTGGCCCGCTCCCGCACCGCCTCAAGATTCCCCGCGAGGCCGCATTTCCCCGCCTCACCACCAGGCGGCGCGCGCTCCCCCCGCCTGTGCTTTGCCCCACTGGGGCTTCTCCTTCCTCAGCCTGCAGTCCCGCCCCAGTGGGGCGGGCACTGATAGGTTCCACGTTTCTGCCACTTCCGTTCCCACCGCCATTCCTGCGTCACTGCGCAGTGACGTGACATCAACACGCAGGGGACGGAGCAAGGCCTAGGAAGGAGAGGCTCGCGGGGGAAACTAGGGACACAGCAGCGGCGCGCGCCGCCTGGTGGCGCGGAGGGGCGGTGCGGCCGACGGGGGACATTGCAGGGCGGAGGCGCCAGGGCCCGCGGGAGGCGCAGGGGGGTCGGAGCCATGGCCATGGGGCGGGTCAGCCGGGTGAGCGGGGCACGCCCGAAGAGTCGTGGTGGGGTCCGTGCAGGGCGGCGGGGGCAGGAAGCGGGAGTGTGTGACGTCAGAGCCCTGAAGATGGGGAGACACAATGATGTGGAGGCAAGAACCCGTTGAAGTAGGGATTCTCGCTCATTCATCAAAGAGAAGAAGTTGGTGTCGCCCTTGTGAATTTAGCTGTTAGCATTTGGGATGTTATATATCTGTGTGTGTCTGTATTAAAAGAAATAGTAATTCAGGTTTTGAGACATGACCTGAGGAAATCCTTTGACACACACACACACAAATCTTTATTTGTGAAAATGCTAACTAGCATTTTCTCATACAAATACTGAAACAATCTAAGTCAAAACTCCAGGAAACAGTGAAATATAATTTCAGTATGTACATGAAACAAATGTAGCAATTTGGCACAGTCATTCTGAATAGTTTTACATGACTTGGAAAATACTTGTGTTATAATGTTAAATGAAGGAGGAAAGATATAATATTGTAGGCATATAAAATGAACATAATATGATTGATTTAAATTTTAAATACCAGACAAAACGGAAACCATGAGTTATGTATGCATTTAGTGATACACACTTAGGTGATGAACTGTCATGAAGGGCAAGGGAAATTATTATAATGACAGCCACATATTCATGCTTACTTGGGGAGGAAGATTATGATATAGTGTGGTCTTAGGCTTCTTTACCCAGTTAATGGGAGTTCATTTTGTAATTCTAAATTTTCACCTGTACAGTCTCTGCCCTTACATACGGGTGTCATAGTTCACAGTTCAAAATATTGGAAATTATGAGGAAGAAAGTAAGCTAATTCTTAAAATTATCTATTTTAAAAAGATTTATTTATTTTTATGCAAATAAGAACTGGGGTCTAGGCCAGAGGTACAGGAGATGAGAGGATACACCAGAGACAGAGTAGGGAGCAGAACCGGTGGATCCACTGAAACCCACTGCTGAGGGGAGCAGCGGGGAAACAGGAGAGGTCTGCTGCGCCATGTGGGTCAACTCCGTACATGGGGATCAAACTCAGGCCACAGTGGCTGGCAATAGCTTGATAGCACTGAGCCTTTCACTCCTGCACCACTAGGGAGACCCTAAAAGTATTTATCTTTTGAGGAAAATCACAGTTCACTGTTCCTCATTGTATTTTATTCTAATGTTCAAATATTCTACAATGTACACAGCTCCCTTTCAGTTTCAGAACCAGTCAACCAAAGCCAATTTAAAAATTGGTGCAATCATTGGTGCAATTACCACCCTGCTCCTTGGCAGGTAAAAAGTAACCATAGAATTTTTGTAAAGAAAGCCTTAAAAATTCTGTTGCAGTTACAGAAAAATTTCTGAGGGTGAAAATATGGCCTTCCTGATAGTAAAGCAGGCATGGGAAGCACAGCTGCATATCAGTTAATGTCAAGGTCACCTTGTTTTGTTTTGTTCTTAATTAACTGAAGGAGGTATCATAAGGACAATTTATAAATCTTTATTAACCCAATTATGGAAGGTTCCACCAATCTAAGGTGGGGTCAGAAAAGCTGATCAGCCAGAGATGGAGGCAGAGAGCATTATCAAATTTAGAAGACCCACCCATTCTGACCCCAAGGCAACAATTTCCACACTCATTCCATCAAAGAACATCATGAAAGAACACCCCTCACCCTGGCAAAATGCAGAATTTGTTCTTTCAGAGCCTATCTGTGTCTATGCAGACGTCTCTCTTTCCTGCTCTCTTTTCCTCAATCATCTTGCCAAGTGCTGATGAAAGGGAACATTACTGAATTATTTGTCAGAGGATCCAAGAATCCCCCCATACTGAACCCCATCTCCTGAATTCCATCAATAGGTTTTCAATTTTTACCTTGAACTCATTTGTCAGTCCAAATGAGCACATTTTACCCTTTTTCAATTTTTACAATATTTATTGTTTTAATCAACAAGCTTTATATAGTTATAGGTAAAAATAAACACCAAACGGTGAAAATAATAAGGCACTAATTCAAAGTCCAGACCTTTCCTGCTTTCAAATACAAGAGGTCTGGGGCCTCCCTCATGGTGCAAGGGGTTAAGCATATAATCAACAGTGGCGGCCTCATGGGGTTCCTGAAGGACCAGGCTCGCCCCAGCTGGAACCTCACCCCAAGTGGGGGGCCAGCAAGGCCAGGTACTGGGCCTGGGCGATCGCGCATTCGAGGTAGCTGCGCAGGTGCAGCCAAGTTCGCTGGGCGGGGCTGGGCGTGCAAGGGCTCCCGGAGGCCACGGCCACCAGGCCGCAGGCGCTGGTGGGACAGTTTGCGAATAAACACTGAGATGCCGACAAATGTCTCCTCCTCGCTCAAAATACTGTGACCCTACATTATCCTATAGTCATTAAAAGGGCAAACAAAGATGCTTGAATTTCTGGGAAATATTTTTTATTAATCATTCTTAAAAATCCCCTTACCTGAAGCTAGAAGGGTTCATGCTCAGCGAAATAAGTCAGAAAGAAAAAGAAAAATACTGGATGGTCTCACTCATAGCAGGAATTTAAAAACCTAAATAAGAGACCAGGAGAAACACTAATACATACAAAGTAAAAATCAAAATCAACAAGCAACTATGGACCAGACACACTGGGGGGGGGGGAAGGGGCAGGGAGAGGAAGGATTAGGGTCAAAATAAGGGGAGTGGGAATTGTATGGGGAATATAACCAAAATGAAAATGCATACATGTGCAAAAATGAAAAATGATGTAAGAATTATATAAAATAAATATTTAAATAAACAAATAAATCATCAAAAAATGCAAAAATAAATTCTCCTTACCTGAAGCTGACATAAAAGCATGACTAGGGGCCACCCAGGTGGTGCAGGGGTTAAGCACCGCACTGTGAAGTCATCCACAGCCTTTGGAGCCCCAGTTCCATCCCCAGCCAGGAAGGTGACCCACAGGGCACCACAGACCTCTCCTGTCTCCCAGCTGCTCCCCTCAGCAGTGGATTTCAGTCAGTCCACCTGTCCTGTTCCCCACTCTGTCTCTGTTGAATCCCCTCACCCCACCCCCCCAACTCTGGCCTGCACCCCAGCTCTTGTATTCATAAGTAAATAAATCTGTAAAAAAATAAAATAAAATAAAGGCAGGACTAAAATGTCATTTACCTGCAGATCCTGACATGGATCCTACTGCAAACATCAAAAAGCAGCTGTCATTCAAAATACATTCTGAGAAAATTGAAGGCTCTCTGCTCCACATATAACATTTCTCGTTGCACATCATGGTGCAGTACAATACACTGTGGCCCAGACTTTGACATCCCTGAGTCTGTTCTGTGGTTGGTGGTTAGGGCTTGGAGTCAGGCCAAGCTGCAGAGACTGGGGACAGGGTACTCCCGTTATCAGCAGTGATGAATGAATGAGTCAAAAGAAAAAAAGAACATACCCCTACCAAACTGCAATGAAAAACCTGGAAAGGGGGTGCCCCAAGACCAGAACCTGACTCACACAAGGAGTTGGGGGTAAAGGGAAGTAACACGACCGTTAACCCAGTGTAGAAATCAAGGCCCTCAGGTGCAGTGCCTTGTTACAAGGCCTAAGGCCCAAGCAGTATCAGAAAGTCTAGGGAGTGGCGCACAGGCCTGAGGGGAAAGACAGGGAGATTGGGTCCATCCTGGAACCCGTGGCCCCTTTCTACATTTGCCAAGTTATCCAACATCAGCAACAAACAGGTCAGCCCACAAAGGTGTGACGCCTCCCAAAGAGAAAAGGACCATACCCACGCAGTCTCTGCCCTGGCAAGGAGCAGACGACTCTCTGCCCACCCGTGACTGTGCAGGTGCCTCTTTTCACCAACTCTTTCTCCCTCCGAAGGGCAGCAGCACCTGCCTACCAGTGCCTCCGGCCTGCCCCATTGGTACTGGATGCCAGCCTCAGTTTCCCTCCCCGATGGCACAGCAGGTTGAGCGCCGCACTGTGAAGCTGTCCTCAACCTCTGCAGTGCGGGTTCAATCCCCGCTGGGCTATGGAGAAACCAACATGGCGCGGCAGACCTCTCCTGTCTCACTCGCTGCTCCCCTCAGCGGTGTCCCTCGTCTGTCTGTCTGTTCTACTCCCTACTCTGTCTCTGGTGAGTTGTCTCACCCTCCAGCACCTCTGACCTGTACCCCAGTTCTTGTATAAATAAATGAAATCTAAGAAGAAAAAAAAAGGAAACCGAGTGGAAAGTGGTTGAATTTGTGGACAAACCTGAGGGCAGCAGACTAATGTCTGACAGACCCCGTCCTGCTCTGGGCAGAGGGCAAGGGATTTATGCAAAGGGGAAAGAGGGGAAGCTGAGGGAGGGTCTGCAAAGGGGAGGGAGAAGGGGTGGGCCCAGATGGGCAAGCTCCAGGCTGCTTGTTTCAGCTCCTTGGAAGGGGAGAAGACACACCTGTCACACAAGGGGGGAACTGCCAGAGATGGGGGAGACCAACTTGTGCATTCCTCCCTGAGGGACCCGCCACTTGCAGCTGCATCAGATGCGCCCCAGCAGCTCAGACCAAACCTCACATTCGTAATAAAACGCTTCTTTAGCTACACACTTCCTCCTTTACTTTTTTAGATTTATTTCTTTATGCATACAAGAGCTGGGGTACAGGCCAGAGGGGCGGGTGTGTGTGTGAGAGGATTCACCAGAGACACAGTGGGGAGCAGAACTGGTGGATGGACTGAAATCCACGGCTGAGGGGGGCAGCGGGGAGACGGGGAGGTCTGCTTTACCCTGTGGGTTGCTCCTGGCCTGCGGGGCTGAGGGAGGGGAGGGCTCGTCCTGCAGGCGCTGGTCAGAGCTGGGGATCTCCACCTGCACCCCCTTACCCCCCGGGGGGACCATGTTATGACTTGAAATGGTCCCCAGTTCTCGCGGGGAAGCTGAGCACGACCTGAGCTGCAGGAGAGAAGGCGCCGCCATGGGGATCACGATGGAGAGACCGAGCTCCGGGCAGCCACCTCCTGCCACCAGATGGTGCGGGGGTCCCAAATCCCCCCTGCGCGGGCAGCGGCTGCCGGCCCGACCTGGTGCCGCCCCCAGCCTCTCTGCCTGCCCGCCCTCTGCAGAGGCGGCGCCGCTCAAGGCCCCGCCCGGCCCGCGACCCTGAGACGCCAGGGGGGCTCCAAGCAGAGCGGGGGCGCACGCACCCCGCCCGCCCCACCCCGGATCTCCAGCTGCTGCATCCCCAGGACTCCCCGAACCCTTCTAGCACCCTCTGGCCCTGACCACACTCGCCGGGGGGCAGAGGGACACCTGCACGGTCCGCGCACACTCACACCCCCAGGAGCAGGCTGTGCCGCGAACACGCCCTGGGCAGAGGGGCGAGGTCACTGTCAGGGAGGACACCCCCCTCTAGCCACAGGCAGACGGTGACGCGCCCCCTGCCAGAAAATGCAAAGAGGCGCCCCCAGACTCCCCGCCGCGCGCGCAATTCCCTGGCAACTCGCATCCCTGATGGGGAAAAGCCCGCACCTGCCCCAGCTGAGCTGCGAAGCCCCAGGCACAGCCTCAGGTGAGCCAGACCCCGCCCACCCGACTGCGGAGGCGCAAAAGTGACACTGTCAGAGCCGTCGGTAGGAGGCGCCACACCCCCCAATGCGAAACCCCCTGGACCCTCTACCCCAGGCACCCCGCAACCCACTGGGTCAGAACCTGCACCCCGGGAGACTGGGACTCGACTCTGCCCTCCTGCCTGCTAGGCCTGGCGTGGGGAGGGGGATGTCAGCCCCAGAAAAGTTTACAATACATTCCCCAAATCATATTCTAAGTCCACAGAAATAAAACACACACACCCCAATGGAACAGAACAGAGAGCCCAGAAAACCCATCCTGGGGTTGATCAATGCAGCAGGGAGGTCCGGGGCCAAACACGGGGGATGCGCTTTCATTCGGGGGCGCTGGGCACCGACAGGGCCACACTCAGGCATGTCCTGACCCCATGTTCCTCCAGGACCCAAATGACCCGCGCAAGCTCTCCACAGCCCGCCCGCCCGCCCCGGGCCTCCCGACTCACCGCTCGGCCGTCAGCCACCAGCGGGGAGACGTCCTCACCCTCCCCTCGCTCTGGGGTGGTTCCTGAAGAAGCCGGGTTCCCCAGGCAAGGACTTCACCCCAAGTCCGGAGAAGCAAGTGCCAAGGCGGGCCCGGCCACGGGAGGCAGGAGCCCGTGTTGGGGCCGGGCGGGGCTGCAGATGAGGGTGTAGCGGGGGCGCTCCAGGTCGGGGCAAGCGGGAAAGCCCCGGGGTGCTCACTGAAGTTTAGAAAAATCAAACGGAAACGCAGGCGAAGAGCCCACATCCCTGAAAATGCTATTATCCTAAAATTTCCGCAGCCATTAAAAGAGCAGATCATATCGTATCCATGTGCATTAAAAACACGCTGGGGAACACTGACCCGCGGCCACAGAGGGCCCCCAAACCCGCTGGCCCACCACAGTGAGAGAAGGGGCGTCTTGCTCTGGCCGCCCCCGCCTGGCCCGCCTGGCCCGCCTGGCCCGCCCCTGCCTGTCCCGACCCTGCGCCTCCTCCTTAATCCCCGCAAGGCCGCATTTTCCCGCCTCACCACCAGGCGGCGCGCGCCCCCCCTCCTGTCCTTTGCCCTCCCCCTGGGCTTCTCCTTCCTCGGCCCGCGGTTCCGCTCCGGCGGGCGGGCACCGATAGGGTCCGCCTCTCCACCACTTCCGCCGCTCTGTGTCAGCTCGCAGTGATGTGATGTCAACATGCAGGGGGGCGGGGCAAGGCCGAGGAAGGAGAGGCTCGCGGGGGAAACCAGGGACGGAGCAGCGGCGCGCGCCGCCTGGTGGCGCGGAGGGGCGGTGCGGCCGACGCGGGACATTGCGGGGCGGAGGCGCCAGGGCCTGCGGGAGGCACAGAAGGGTCGGAGCCATGGCCGTGGGGCGGGTCAGCTGGGCGAGCGGGGCACGCAGCCCGAAGAGTCGTGGTGGGGTCCGTGCAGGGCGGGGGCAGGAAGCGGGAGTGTGTGACGTCAGAGCCCTGAAGATGGGGAGACAGAATGACGTGGAGGTAAGAACCCGCTGAAATAGGGATTCTCGCTCATTCATCGAAGAGAACAAGTTGGTGTCGCCCTTGTGAATTTAGCTGTTAGCATTTGGGATGTTATATATCTGTGTGCCTGTATTAAAAGCATTCTGAGTTAACTATAGATTTTAATTCCACTTTTTTAAAAAGTGGATTCAATTTAAAGATCTTTTTATGGCATCAGTTGTCTTTGACTATGCTACCACAATTTTAAGAGTGTATTTTATTTTAAAAAACTTATTTAATATACAAATAAAAATGTGCACATAAGTGTACAACTCAAGTTTGTACAGCTAAATTGCCATGTAGTCTACACTCAAATTCAGAAAAAAGAACACCACCTACAAGCCATAAGGAACATTATCCTTCCTTCCAGTCACCATCCTTCCTCTCCCAAAGGGAAGCATTGCTGGAGACCAGCTACAGCTAGAAGTCGTGTCAGGGATCTGGAAAGGAGAGGACGGCGTCTGTGAAGTTTTTTCAGAGGGCTGAGGGGAAGTGGAGTGAGGTAGATGAGGTAGTGAGGAGACACTGACACTCTCTCTGGTGCAAGTATCTCCTATGGAGGGTCTCAGCAGGTCTTTATACCTTAAGGCAAGTGGTGAGATTACATCAGCATAAGCATCAAAGAAACAATCATTACATATTTTCTAATGAATATACAAAGACCCTCTTGATCTCATACTACAAAAGGACACTTCTTTAATCTGATTAAGAAAATCAACAGGGACAATTACTCTCCTTGGTACAACTCATTTTCTAACATAATCGATTGTCTAAGACAGTACAATGTTCAGTAACAATCAATCATCCTGTCAAGCCTTCCTGATTTTGGGGTGGACATGAAAGTCCATTGTTATGCTATATTACTAAAATCAACCCATTCTCTAGTACTCAATTAATCTAGCCTATTATCAATTACTTCAAAGTGATCTAAAGTAACTCAATACTGTTTAGTTCTACAGAAATCTAACTTTCAACAAGAAGTACCTCACCTCCACACAACCTGCAAACTGTTGGCCTTTCGCATACACCAGAAGATGTGCTTTTGCCACAAACACGTACCCCCCAGGTTAGACTATGGCTTCCAAGCACAGCTGTTTCAGGGCAGTTTGTTCTCCATAGTTCTCAGGGCCAGGACATTTCTATCCTAACTATATCTATAATAATTTTTACTTCTTTTGTGATAGTTCATGCGTAAGAACAATAAGCCAGTTGTCACCTGGGTCCGAATTAGGTTTTCACAAGCCAATTTATAACTAACTTACGTTTACATTAATCAAGAACAAAGAGGAGAGCATTAGCAGGTGTTGCCATGGAGACTCCCTAGTTCAGATCTTCTTTGGGAAGTGCAAGAACTCCCCTCTTCTGGGAAGTACACCTTTCCCTCTTCGGGGAAGCACAGGAACTCCCCTCTTCTCGGGAGTCTCCCCCAATGCCCGGATCACGTCAAGAAACAGTATGGGAGGCACAGCCTGCCGCAAAGCATCATGGGTAGCAGCTTCATCTTGTATATTTGTATCAATGGAATTGTATACCATGCACTTTTTTTGTGTCTGGCTTCTTTCACGTTATGTGTGATCATTTTTTTTTCAGTAATAAAGCACTCATTCTCATTATTGTATGGTATCACATTATAGGAATAGGCCACAATGGATACATCTTTTCTAATGTCATAGGCATTTGAGCAGTGCCCTGATTTTGGCTTAGATGTAGTAGTGGTAAAGACTTTTCATGATAGTACATGTATATGTCACAACAATGTATATACATAACAGGTTTATGTGTTAAGTCTATAGCTCAGAGTGCAATTGCTAGACCTTAGAGTATGTTAAGTCTTAGGACTGCTAAACAGTTTCCTAAAGTGTTTATCACATATTTTCCATCATCGACAGCTGCAGTTGTTTGACATCTCTGCTAACATTTAGTATCTTCTTTTTCATTTTAGCCACTCTGGGAACATGTGGTGTTGTTTTGTGGATTTAGTTTGCATTTTAATTGCTAGAGTAGTGCACCTTTTTATATTTATTGGCCATTTCGATACTTTTGCAAACGTCTTTTTTTCCTGTTGGCTTTTTGTTTACAGATTATGGTTCTTTATATATTTTGCATGTAAATCCTCTTTGGAGATATATATATATATATATTTTAAAGATTTACTTATTTATTTATACAAGCACTGGGTACAGTCAGAAGCGTGGCTGGTTGAGAGAATTCACCAGAGCCAGAGCATGGAGCAGAACGGGAAGAATGACGAAGTACACTGCTGAGGGGAGCAGCGAGCGTGACAGTAGAGGTCTGCATGCTATGTGGGACCCTCGCTGGTGGCCAGGGATCGAATTGGCACTGCAGAGGCTGTGGGCAGCTTCACAGCCAAGCGCTCAACTGCTGTGCCACCGGGGAGGCCCTTTGGAGACATATATATATATTTATTTTTTTAAAGGAAGTGGATTTTTTTTTTTTTAGATTTATTTATTTATTTATACAAGCACTGGGTACAGCAGAAGCGTGGGAAGGTGAGAGAATTCACCAGAGTCAGAGCAGGGAGCAGAGCAGGCAGAAGGCCCGAAGTACACTGCTGAGGGGAGCAGCGGGTGGCAGGAGAGGTCTGCGCGCCATGCAGGACCCTCCTCCAGTGGCCGGGGAGCAGCCGGGGATCGAACTGGCGCTGCAGAGGCCGCGGGCAGCTTCACAACCCAGCGCTCAACCGCTGCACCACCGGGGAGGCCTATATATTTAGATAGATAGAGATATCTATCTTTCCGGATTGTTGGAGATATATATCTTTTTCATTCTATTGGTTGACCTTCCCTTCATCTTTTGTAGATTTAAAAGTTCTTAAATTTAACAACAATTCTTTCCTCCTTGTATGGATGTTGGGACCTGTTGTTTTGTTTTGTAAAATCCTTGCTTACTTGAAGGTAGCAAAGATCTTTTTTACTCCCTAAAAGCTTTGTGTAATCTTTCACGTTTAGTTTGCAATCCATTTGGTAGTGATTTTTGTACATGGTGTAAAAGCAAGAACACATTGTTTTCTTATGAATATCCAGTTGACCCAGAAGCATATACTGAAAAGTTCATCCTTTTCTCACAGTATTGTTGTTCCCTTTATTCTAAGTAAAATGACACTTAAGTGCAGGCCTGTTTCTTAGACTATGTTTTTCTTTTCATTAGACTATGTTTTTCTTTTCGTCAGTTTGTATCTCTTGTGCCAACACCAACACAGCATAACCATAACAACATAATTTTAAGGGTCATAATTTCCAATTTGACTAAAAGTGAAATGTTCAAAGCCTCAATCTGAATCTTGTGGATAATTAAGCTACAGCTTATTATATATATTCTACTGACACAAAGTGGGAAGGGCAAAGAACACCTGTGAAAAAGTTTGAAACATCCGGGCTAGTAATGGGAAAACAAGAAAGAAGATAATTATTGTACATTTAGTGCTGTGTTTAAGTTTAGTAGGGTACTGGACTACTATTTTCTAGGTATGGAAAGAACAATTAAAGACAAAAAAAAAAACACAAAAAACAAAAATAATTCTGTACAAGTATAAAAACAAAGTGCAAAATGGTGTGGTGTAAGCCAAGTGCTACACAAATGAAAAGATCAGTGAGTGTTGGAGTTATGAAAAGCTTCATAGAAAGTGGGGTTCAAAGAATGCTTGCATTGATTTGGGCCCAAGTAGGTTATTCAATACAGAACATTAAATCCTTCATTTTTGTTCCTAATAGTTCCTTAATATATTAACTCCATGATCATATCCTACTCTTATTTCCTTATATGCCTCTTTAATCTACTATTGAGTCTTGTTTTGACTGAATAATGCATTAAACACTGTATGTTTCAGGTGCATCACTGAATTGTGTGTATACTACATTAATTTCATGCATAAAGTCCAGTTCATTGTATCTTTTGTCCCAATTTACCTACCCCCTTTCCTTCTGGTAACCACTAACCTACCTTATAGATCAAGTTTAGTTTTATTTAGCTCATTTGTTTCTCTCTATACCACAAGTGAGATCCTAAGTTTTGTCTTTCATTGAGTTTTAAAACAGACTGATGATTTTAACCCTGACTGCACTTCTGAAACATCTGAGAAACCTAAAAAAAATGATGCCTAAACCTCATCAGTTTAATGGAATCAATCTATTGATCTGGGAGGGATCAAATCATGAGAACTTTAAAGGTCCTCTCAGGATGTTCAAATATATCATTAAGGTTAAAGTCAGACAACGCCTTCTTTAGTGCTTCTCAACTGGGGATAGCATTGTCAGATAAAATACAGGACATCTGGTCATTTTTTTTCAGGTAAGCATTTTGTCTCCTGGGGGAAAATGCCAACATTTGGAGACATTTTGTCATGAGCAAGGGCTGCTTATTGGCATGCAGAGTAGAGGCCAAGGATGTTGCTAAACATTTTGCAATGTACCAGACAGATCCCACAAGGAATTATCTGGTTTACATAGTGCTTTGGAGCAAGAGAACCAATCACAAGAGGAATAGGGTTGGGACAAAAGCAGAATTCAAACGCAAGGATTATGTTGTTAAAAGAGATGCCCAAGAATAGAGGTTTCAAACTTGAAGCCAGAGAACTATCATCTGAAATATATAGCTCTTATAAGTGAATTTTCAGATGTTTCAGCAAATTTTTAAAGAAATTGTCATGAATTCTTAAGCTTATCTATGAAATGTGTCAGCTATCAGTTAACCTGAAAAGTTCTTTCAGCTTCATTTTCTGCAACTTTTTGATGTTTTTAATAACTTAGTAAACTTATGACCATGAAGAGCCAGTAAATTACATATATCTATATATGCATATTTAAACATGTATAAACACAGACACAAACACATACACACACATCTGAATTACAGTCACATTCCTGCACTGGGTATTAACACTAGTTGTGTGACCTGATGCAAGTTTGTGTTATGCTTCCCATTTTGTCTTTGTAAGAGGGATGTGGATCATATGATCTGAAAGATCCTTTCCCAACATTTAACTTCTGTATCATAATTACTCAGTTCTTCTCAAAATAGTAATTTTACTAATAAAGACAAATTTTTCAGTGACAGGTCTAATATCAATTTCAATAGCTTAGCCATACTTGAAAAATTAACAAATTTATGTTTAAGATGAGTAATTTTATGAATTTTCTTCACATGGTCCTGATTAAGTGAATATGATGCAACTATTACTTGCCATAACATTTCAGGGAAGAAAAAAAAAATTAACTGGCAGTTATTGCTTTTCATATTGTTTCTGGAAATCCTCTTAGAAAATAAGATGACATAAGCCCCATTACTTCCTAGAATACAGTACCTAGCCATAGCCACCTATAGGGAAGTATCCTTTTTAACCAGTAGATAGCACTTCAGAATGTTAAAGAAAGGCTGACATTTCAAGGGAACACATTTCAAAGAATAGTGCAAGCAGGGAGGGAGGAAATGGCTGAGTAAGCAGTATGTTGTGGGAGCTGTCCTTTGCATTGTGGTGTATTTAACATCATCACTTATTAGATGCCTATAGAATCTCCCACCTCCAAAGTTGTAACAATCAAAAATATCTCCAGACATTGCCAAATTTCCCGGGGGGCAAAAGTGACCCAACAGAATCACTCCAAAGGTTAAAACTATGCAAACAAGAATCTATAATTATAGAAAATAAGGATTAATCTCACATAATGAAGCCAGATACGAAAGTGAACATATTATATGGTTTCTTAGATATAAAGCATCAAAAGAAATGATATAATCAATTTATGTTGTTAGAAATCAGGATCATGATTACATTGGGAAGGGTATGGGAAGGGAGAAAATGTCTGGAAGGGAGCAAAATAAGCCTCTGAGGTACCAGTAATACTCAGTTTTGATCTGGGTGCTGGTTCCATACATGAAAATTTATTGTGTTTTACAATGTGTACTTTTATGTGCACATACACACACACACAAACACACACACACACACCCCCTCTCACCCCTTCAATAAGTTCGTTTCAAAATGCTAAGGAATCACTATTTCATCTTTTCATAATGAAAAATTTGTAACTCTTAACACTTTGAATCATAAGCCACATTTATTATCAAGCTACATATTAACTATGGAAAGAGTTTTAAGTCAAATTGTGAACTTAATGAAAAATTTGAATATCTTTATATATTCTTTTTAAAAACTGGCATTTAACTTTCAAAAATAAAGGAAAACATTCATTTGGTAGCAGATACTTGGTTCTCCTGAAATTTTTTTCTGTTCCTATTTTGCACAAGCCTCACAAATGAAAGATTATTTTTGAGTTAAAAATACTGTAAAAATAAGTTGTCACAAGAGAGGCATTTCTGAAAGTATCAGAGTTTACTAAAATAGGAGAAACATAATTTAGAGCTGAAGCATAGTTTTGTCTAAAAATAAGTGACATTTATCTATCGTAACCTAGGAATTAAGAATTATATTTTTAGTATGAACGAGACTCATACATTTCATACATAAAGATGTGGTATTTCTAATTCTTTTTTTCCTGCACATACATTATTTCAAGGTAAGAGTCAAACTGGTACAGATCACTTAACAGATAAAGAAAAAAGAAAATCTGAAAAAGTCAAACTATACTGTATCTAGAATTATAAATTACATTTATTAAAGCACTTAAAAATAATTACTTAAGAATTTTTAAGGGCCTCCCCGGTGGCGCAGCAGTTGAGCGCTGGGTTGCGAAGCTGCCTGCAGCCTCTGCAGCCGGTTCGATCCCCGGCTGCTCCCCGGCCACCGGAGGAGGGTCCCACATGGCGAGCAGACCTCTCCTGCCGCCCGCTGCTCCCCTCAGCAGTGTACTTCGGTCCTTCTGCCTGCTCTGCTCCCCGCTCTGGCTCTGGTGAATTCTCTCACCCTCCCGCGCTTCTGACTGTACCCAGTGCATGTATAAACCAAACAAACAAACAAATAATAAATAAATAAATAAATAAGACATGCCTCTAGAAAATTAAAAAAAAAAAAAAAAAGAATTTTTAAGAACTATATTTTAAATACTGCAATGAAAACACACATATCATGACCAAATGTGTGATTTATTTTTGGGAAAAAATAATTAGAATAGGTTTTTCCATTAAGGGGGGAAATAACAATAGGAGATCATACCCTGGTTACATGTTGATTATCTTTTTCTGTACAATATATATTGGTTCAATGCATATTTAATAACATAAATGACCATTTGAGATTTAAAAATCACTAACCACTTGCCAAATTCATAAATGTTAAAATTTGTAAATGTTGAAATAAATACCTAGAAATAATTTTAAACACTGAAGTCTTTGACAAGTGTTTATAGATCAACCCAGATGGTATATTCAAATAGTATAGCAAATAAATTGACATTACTGCTAGTTTCCACTTAATTTCTTCATAATATGGCTGTCTGGTGTTGCATTAGTGAAGATACTTCCTACAAACACATGGGTACCCCAGAGACTATGACGAATCACTTTACAGCAGCCAAGATCATCAACAAAGAATCCTAAATGTCGGTAGCGTTCATCTGTTTCAAAAAGAGTGTTGTTTGTATATGGTCCAAAAAACTGGAGGAAATATAAATTGAAGTCATATTTTCATCAGTAAGAAAGACAGAGTAATACTTCTTTTGCCAACTGAACATAAAAAATAAAAAAGGGCACATCAACACCTAAGTTGCTCTAATACCACCTCTGTTCCCCTTAATACCTATGTATTCAGGAAATGCAAAAGGAATGATCTAGCAAATTTCATGTCATCTAAAACCAAATGCCTAATATTGCATGACCATTAAGGATGGGATAAACTTCAGATAGAAATCTATGGCTCAGCTTCATGAGTTTTAAGATAAGAAACTAAAACCAGAGTCAATGTTTCATTTCTAGTTTATACCATATTTTCCTTGACTCTGAGAAAAAAACAGTATATATTCATTCCTATTCTAGATTAAAATTTTTTATTAGTTTATAAATTAAAGATATACCAGAATTTTAAAAGCAACTACCCAGTGGTTTAGCTATTTTCTCAAAGTAAAACTTTGTTAATTGCCAGTTACTTTTTCTAGACATTTTTTTGTCATCATAGTTTCTTAATTCTAAAAATAATTGTTTCTTCCTTAAAGAAACTATTGATTGCCAGCTGTCAACTACTAGTAAACTAATTCAATATAAATAAATAATATCTACTAGGGAGGATGAAAATCATTAACTGTATTTAATAAAACAATTTAAAAGGATGAAGTAAGGTAACTGAATGTTAGAGGTCCCTCAAAGTATGACTGCAACACTGCAGTGACTGCAAGTGTTACTTCTTTGGATAAAATTCTGAGGTTTTTAAAAATGTCTTAAGTGTCCTATGTTTACAAATGTTGTAATTATAGACATTTTATAATTAAAAACACTTCTTATTTCAAATCATATAATCTGGCTTTCAAAATGTATTAAATTACTCACCGCTAAACCAGATGATGGGTCAATGAAGTCAGCCCAATAGCCTTCAGCTCGAAGAGCATAGCAGATTTCCTTAGCACCACTGATGAACTACACAGAAAAAGATACAAATAATATGATCAACATAGTATCACTACAGATTTTATTCATTTAAAATATCTTTTGCTTTAGATAAAGAATTAAGATCAATAAAAAATTAATAGTAGTGATAAATTAAGACTGTAAATCCATAAGGTTATTTTCAACAGTCCAAAGATTAATGGTTCCTATATACTTTAATTTCTTTCAAAAAGTCTAAATTGCATATTTTTTTCTTGTAAATTATTTCTAGCTTTAGGGACTATTTTATCATTTGTGTGCTATTAACTCCAAAAATTTGTCATATATTGTAAACTATAGCTTTTATTTTGTATCATTATGGAATTATTAGAAATAACAAAGGGAATACAAAATGTTCATGAACAGACATAAACCATCATTACTTTGAATGAAAGTTGTTTAAAAATATATTGTGTGTCCTTCAAAAACATATTTATATACTCACATACTCATGAAATACTTCTAAAAAGGCACATAAAAGCAACAGAATGGATAAATAAGGTATAAGTTTTACAGGATACTTGGCACTACATAGCCCTCTGTATCTTCTGTACAATATATAATCATTACATACCACCTGTGAGAATTAGACTTTACCATCCTAATTTCTAAGATGCTTTTGTTAGCTTTATGAGAACTCTATGCGTGAAAAAAAAAAACAAAACAAAAAACAGTACAAGTTTGGAATCACATTAGAATGTTAAAAAAATAAAGACCATAAATGTTCAAAAACAGGGGCATAGTTTCCTTTCCAGTCACAAGAGTAACATGTATCAAACCTATCATTTGCTGAAAACAAAAATATGACTAAAATATATGTGGTGACTATTTTTAGACTTTCAACAACAGTCGGACAAAACTGTAATCTTTAAAGAATGGAAACAAATGAGGTGACCCACATATTTGCTCCAGCTTTCTGCCTGAGGACACTTTCCTGTTGCAGGGCAAAGAAGTGGAGTCCACACAGTGTAGTATCAGTAGGCTGAGTACAGATAGAAAGCAAGAGTTCTGGAGTGCTGATGCAGCTGGAATTTGTGGGGTGATATATTCCAAATAGTCTGCAGAGCAATTCACCCTGGTTCTATAACAAGGGCTGAACTGTGCACACACAAGGCGAGATTCCAACAAGAATTATAGCACATGTCAGCTGCAGTGCTGAGAGCTGAACAGTGATTTTTAGAGGTTCTACAGTGCTAGATAACATGGAATGCTGGCCCACCCAGAGTAAAGAGACCTCTCAGAGCACCTCTGGAATTCAGCTGAGAACCTCCAAAGTCCAGGAAGGGTCATATCCTAACTAAGCGGTTAGTAAGCTGAAGACCAAGAGCCAGGCCTGGCTGACTACCTGTTTGTGTAAGTAATTTTATTGGAACACTGCCTTGTCTGTTCAATTGCATGTCATCTTTACTTACCTTACAGTATGAGGGTGGAGTAGCTGAGACCCTATGGACAAACCCATATACTTACTATCTGGCTCTTTACAGAAAAAATTTGCTAACTCTGCTATGGAGGTATTTAACTTAAGCTCATAAACTAATGAAAAGTATTAAGATAATGCTATATTCTTTAGGTTATATTCATACTTAATATATACACTGATAGCTGTATTTCATTAACCTGCACAATGCTTAAAATAAGAAAACTACTGAATATGGTTTACAAAAGATACCAATTTCATGAACAAATTAAACTGTCATACACAAAACAATAATGAGCAAACAATGCAATTAAATGTTTTCAAAGAAAAGAAGAATCCCAAACAATTGCAAAAAGAGTAAGTTTTTCTTCTAAAGGTTTCTGTTTATCAACAGCAAACACTGACATCTGCTGGAAAAAATGAGAATACATTTAAACCTTAAGACAAAATACCTCGTTGGCATGTCAGCTCTTAAATAGAATGCAAAATAAGAGTTGTAGTCATTATAAAATTAAAAAATAACGTGGCAATTTATGTTGCCATTTAAAAGCCCTGCAACTGATCACAGAAAACTCACCTACAAACTATAGTAGGGTTAGTATCAAATGAGGTTCTGAATCTAAGTTAGGACCACTAATGAAATACATATGTGAGAGTTCTCTAGCAACTAAATGGCAGCAGTAAATATGCATTTACTAAATATTATCTTAAAATGTAAATAGAAATATTTATATTATATATTAACATAATATGCAATGTTAATTATAATATGCAAACAAAATGTTTATAGATTGTCATTAAATTTCAACTCTAAATTCATAGCTCTTTAAAATCAGAGACAATCTTATGCCTCACTGTAACTTGTTAACTAGTATATAACTTACTCATGATTGTTAACTACATAAAATTTGTAAGTAAAGCTGTGAGTGAAGTGTGAAGTCATTTATCATAAAATACTGTTGAGAATGTAACTTCTAATGTATTTTTGCAAAATGAGAGAAAAATACATCCAATTTGAAAGAAAATATAATTCCTAACATTATCCTCCATAGAAATTAGTAAAAGGAATTTTCCACTATAGTTAGCTAAGGTACTCAAGTGAATTATTTGTAACCCGTCATACAACCAAAAGAATAACCCTTTCTATCTTATCCTTAAGACAATGAAATTGATGTAACACAGTATTAAACTCTTGGAGAAATAATTATATAGTTTTTAAATAAAATATTTTAATCATGTATCATTTCTCAGTTGGTAAAAATGAAATCGTATCAGTCTTTTCAGTGGGCAAACTAGCAGCATCTATGAACATTTTAAATACATGTACCTCTTGATTTAGCAATTCCCTGTTTTAGGAATATGCAAGGTCAAAAGTGTGTGCACAAAAACATATATACAAGTATATTCAGTGCCTACTTAGCAAAAGATTGATTTACAACTTATTAATTATTGAGGAAATTTTTAATTAATTTAAACATTTATGGTTTGTCCATCCAACGTAATACTGATCCAGACTTACAAAGAATGAAATGTTATCTATATGTAATGTTTTGGAAAGGTAACAAAAGATATATTCAGGTTAAAATACTATATACTATACTATGTACTGTTACATTTACTTCCTGAAGAAGGTTGGGAAATTTTCATTTTTTACTTGACACGATATGATTTAAAAAAAAAAAGAGATATGGAAGATGAAAAGGAAAGGTATATGATGAGTTTGTATTACCTTTTTGTTATTTTTTACTGTATTTCCCAAATTTCTTGAAATAGATATAAATTAAAAAAAATCAAGTATTAGGCTGAATCTAAGTTTTTCAAAGACACTAAAAAAAAAAGAACACTGGTATTTTTTAGTTTTAGAAAGCATATATCTTTCAGTAATAAAAGCTATCAGTAGAAAAGGAATAAAGGCTAAAAAGACACTCACCGTTTTAGTACATTGGTTCATTTAAAACTGCACTAAGGTTATACAGTTAAATTGTCTGCAATTGAAAGAATTACCTTTTCTAGGAGCAGCTCTCTTTCATTTTCCACTTCCTCACTCCAAACAGTCATGTCATTATTAGTTTTCTGTGTCACAGTTAGAATCATCAGTTTGTTGGTGGCCACTTCTGGAAACAGTGATTCAAAATCTACAAAGAAATAAGAATACCAACCTCAGGGAGAAAGCAATTTGGTTTTTTAAAAAAGAAAGAGTGCATAAAAAATTCTTTAGACAAATGATTATGTTATTCTGGTACCAAGTTAGATTTCATTTTATTATCTTTGAAAAGGGCAAAATGAACTTAGTTTTGATTTAGTTCTGTTCTTGTTGGATGAACTGACATACTACTTTCTACAAACTGAAGATCAATTTATAAGTTATAGTTCTTGTGATTAAAAAGTTTTTTGCTTTTGACACTTTGTTTGGCTTCCTATATTCCTCCTGTAAGGAAACCATCCGATATTTTTTTCTCTTCTGACTTATAATATTCCACTGAGCAAATCCCTTCCAACTCTATCCCTGTTGCTGCGAATGGCATGAGTTTATCTTTTTTGATTGCTGAGTATTACTCAATTGTGTAGATATTATTGGATGGTTTCACTTATCAGAGGGATATAGGAAAACTGAACAAAGTGTCAAAAAAATGACAAAACTTGTAGGCAAACTATAGATCTGAGCTATACGGCAGGGAGAGGGAGAGGAATCAAGACAGGAGAGGGGAGAGCACAAGAAACTATGGTGAGGGTTCATGGGTGGGATGGGAGATTTATGGGGACTATACCTGAGGGTAGAAATCAAATACTATGCAAAAATGAACAATGATGCAATAAAAAAAATTATCACATAAAAAAGTTTATTATTAAGATTTTTCTGTTTTATTTATTAGCTCATGAAATTATAGCGATAACAATCACCCAGAAGTAGAATGGCTTAAACTTTAGGAAAAAAATTACTAAAAATTCTATTGTTCCTATCTAAGGCAGCATGAAGTCAGATGTTGGTAAACATCTGAAAGTCTTTATCTTCCTCATTTAATCACCTCCAGCCAGATCAAGTTACAGAGCATTACAATTGCTAAGTGTATTAGTCAACATATTACAAAACTACACATCAGTGTAAAAGTATCTAAAGTATCTAATACACATCAGTGTAAAAGTATCTAAAGTAGAGCCTACCTCTTCGTAGCAATTCTGGACATGTTTGGATTGCACACTCTACTTTGGCACTTTCAAAGTAAGTTTCTGCACTGTTGATTTCTTGTTCAATAGGTGCATCATTATTCTACAGGAAATAAGAAACATAAGTAAACAAAATCTGGAGCACAAATAAAATATCTTGCCTGTTAGAAACTTGTCTTCCCTACAAAGATTTTATTATCACACTAATCTAACTGGTGCTACGGTAAGAGTGTTTTCTTATAAACTCAAACTCTGATGAGTAGAAGATTTGAAAATTAAGAAATGTTCTGACAAAACACAACATGAATGTAGAAATATACTGATATTGTAAAACTTCCTATAAACAGCAGTTGTCTAAGAAACTAAAATGCCGTAACTATGTTTTACTGTGTTATCTCTTCTAATATTTTATGATAATATCTTAATAGCCTTTCCTTTGTTTTGTAACCTGGAAAATGGGGATATAACACCAATTTACAAAAATAACACGATGTCACATACAGCTTCTCTGACAAGAAGCGCTTAAGGCTTTTATTCAACTGAAATTTATTGGGCACCTACATCAGATACTATGACAAAAGCAGCCAATACAATGTTAAATCAGATGTATAGGCATTTCAGATCTACTGTAAGAAAAACAGCATGAATAAACAAATACAATTCAATACGAAAAGCTGTAGAGAGTTACGAAGAATACTTTCTGGCAGTAGAGATGGGGAAGAAAGTAGCTTTTCTGAGAGAACACAGAAAAAGTTGATATTATATTTGACCCATTTGTTAATTAATACATATGTCTGATAGGTAAAGAAAAGGTGGAATACAGATTACTAAATCAGGAGGAAACTGTCCATCAAGAGATATCAAGAGGTAATAATAGTGGAAAGGTATGCAACGGCCAAAGAGAAAGATGCAATTAAAAAACGAACGAACAAAAAAGACCCCAAAATATGCTGTGTAGAGTGCAAAAGAGTAGGAAGTAGTGAAAGGTAAGTTGGGAAAGATAAGGAATCAAATTGTTGGAAGCTATTTGTCACTACAAAATTTTTACTTTAGTCTATAAGTAGTGAGGAATAACAAGATCAGATATAAAACACAATTAGTAGTATTACTGTGGTAGTAGGAAATGAAGAGAAGCAGGTGACAGTAACGACCAGTATTTACAGATCACTAACTCTACTTAAGTATACATTTTTACACTTAATCTTCATAGCTATTTTATGGGCTAGAGGGTATGATCATCCCCATTTTACATATAAAGATATAAAGGTTCTGAAAGGTTAAGTAACCATCTCAAGATCACAAAATTAAGTAAATTGCAGAGCTAAACTTTGGATTCAGATTTCTTCTATTTCCACAGTCCATTATAATACCTCTAAGAATCCATGCTAGGGAAGGTGGCCTTGAACTCTAGTACTATTTGTAAAAGCTGAAAAGACACAAATGATTTAACAGCTACTTAACAGATAGAAGCAATGCTATTTTGTCATTTGGCGGTATGATGGAGAGAGAAGTCAAGGCTAGGACTATAATTTTATCTTGGCACAGTGTGAAAATGGCTAAGTCATTTATATTACTGATAATATGGGAGTAAAAAACAGGTTTTGAGAGAAAAAAACTAATCAGTATTAGACTTGTAAAGTGTGGGAACTTATGAGACATTTAGATAAAAACATTTAGCAGGCAGATATATATACAGGACTAGAAATGTCAGAAATAGATATACTAATTTAGGAATTTTCAAAAGTCTGGAGGAAGTCAAAAGTCTATACTGATCAGGAAATAGTATAGAGAGAATGAACAGAACTGTATGGGGTATATCAAGTAATTGGTACAGAGAAGGAGCCGATACGACTGAGAAGAAATCAACTTCTTGAGATCAACTATGTTAATTAGTATAACCCTAAAAATTATAAGAGGTTGTTGCTTTTAATATTATGGCTTTGATCGAAACTCAGTCTAAAACTATGTAGAAATGTGAAAAATGACTGTGGGTCAGGGCTGTGATAGAAACTCTGAATTGAATGTTACTTTCTACTTGAGCGAGCAATGATTCAAAACCAGTAAAAACTCATTGAAAGTGTTTCGTTATGCAATGACAATTTTTAAAACTCAGTTTAAAAAAAAAAAAAACCTGAGAAATTGATTTTTTAAAAAACCTACTTCTAAGTCTTCCTTTTTAGTTACTGTAGCTAAAGAATTTTAGAACTCTCCAAATTTTCTTAATTTTACAATGACTACAGGAGTTTAAAACTAGTCAGAATTTGGTCTATATACAAATTATGATTACCATTTATAAAAGTAAAATTCAGGGAATCTAAACTTCTAATACAGACATAAAAAATTATCTATGTAGGAAATAAAGTAGCCATTAAAAAAGATATTTTGGGGGCCTCCTTTGGTGGCTCAGCGGTTGAGCGCTGGGCTGTGAAGCTGCCCGCAGCCTCTGCAGCGCTGGTTCGATCCCCAGCCACCGGCGAGGGTCCCACATGGCGCTGAGAGACCTCTCCTGCCGAGCCCGCTGCTCCCCTCAGCAGTGTATTTCGTCACTCTGCCTGTTCTGTTTCCTGCTCTGGTTCTGGTGAATTCTCTCACTCTCCCACGCTTCTGATTGCACCCAGTTCTTGTATAAATAAATAAATAAATCTTGAAAAAAAAAAAAAAAAAAAGATATTTTGGAATAACTCCCTAAAAGATAATGTAAAATTAAGTAAAAAAGTGTACCTATAACACAAAATTTTAAAAAACTGTTAAAAAAGTGTTATTTTTGTATGTATTGGAATTTACCTTTTTTCAGCTTTTCAATGAAAGTGATATGCTTACAGTAAACAAATTAACACATTAACAGTTACAAAAACAATACATGATAGTAACAATTTACCTGAAATTCATTTACATATTGTGCCATTACAAACTCATGTCTTTCAGTTGACAGAGGTTCTGCTAGAACATCAGGTAATGTTTTATGAGCCTGTTTTTTTCTCTGTGTCGCAGTTCCATTGAGGTGGCAATCAAAACCTATGTTCCCAGGGAGCTGGAATCTCTGATCCTGAGGTCCAAATGGTCCCATGGTTTCATCAGGCCAGACTGTTCGAGAGCCTGAAGGGGAACAACAAAATCAATCACTTTCTCTTTAACAGTCAAATGCACTGACTGACTGAAAGAATGCCTTTTTTTTTACAATTAAGTACTTTTTACTGAAAGGATAGGTCTTTGAAATTTACTTTCTTGTCTGACTATACATTAGTTTCATGTCATTTTCAAAAGTCTAATCAGAGCAACCAATTGTCAGTTCACAGGGAAGTCTATTATGAGGGAAATAAGTCTACTAAGTATTATAGTCCATAGTATACAATGCTTGATAAAAATATAGTAAACTGAAAAAATATAGGCTTAAGTATCTTAACTTGTGAAAAATCCAAAAAGATTCAGAAAATATTTTGGCAGAAAATTAAAGAAGTACTCAAGAGCAGGAATTTGATTTAGAAAAAAGGATGATTCTGCACATAGCAGGTGGCAACAAAAATAGTTTTTAATACCTGACCAAACAGAATGGCTGATAATAACATTGTCTGTATTTCCTGTTCTTACATCATAAATGCCAGTATATAGTTCTTTTATACCTATAACATATCATCCATCATTATGAATTCTTTCCTGCAGAACTCAGACACTAACTTATAATTCTCAATCCAAACATTCTAGCCCACTACTTCTCAAACTTTTTAAGTATTTAAGAATCATTTCTGATTTTTATGAGTAGGTCTGGAGTGAGGGCTTAAGAGTCCATTTCTAACAAGCTCCCAGATCATGCTGTGTCTGAGATCATACTGAGGAATACACATAGATAGCTACTAGTAACTGACTGGTGTGAGTTCACAAGCTAAAACATATTAGCTATTTTTTGACAAATAATTTTTACAAATTTAGTTTCACTTTAAAGAAAATTAATACCCCCTATTAATAGTGGATTTGCACATATTTTCATGTTTTCTGGTCATTTTAAGAGTTTGGTTTTCTACTGGGTTGTCTTTTTCCTACGGATCTATAAAAATTCTTTATATATTTAGGATACAAATCCTTTACATATTGTGAAAATCTTTCATTTATGATACTTATATCGATATGTTTAGCCTTCAGATGCTATGAGTAGGAGAGTAATCAGAGATGGCATTATAAAAGAAAACTGACAAGATGACTCTTTGAATGCTGAAATGAACTTACATTTTAAGTAACGTGCTGCATGAGATAGGTTCTACTAGCACTCTTTAGTATTTCAATAAATATTTTAGTGTGCATCATAAACCTTCAAGATAGTAACATAGCATTTCTCCAATTTACCTAATCATAAAACAAAAAATATTTTTTTTTAGACCATGAACAATGATTTATAGATTGAGGATAATTTGGGGACTGTTACTGAAAGCAGTGAGAGATAACCAAGGCTTATCAAAGAAGTGCCAAGATTAAAATATTTGAGAATGATTAGTATGATAGTAGTGTATAAAATGGATTAGATAGAAGAGGTTGACTTTGCATATAGTGGGTATTTTACTGATAAACACTAATATTATTAAGTGTCAGGTACATTTAAGAAATTCAGCAAAGAATGGGGAGAAAATAGTAACAGTTTCATAAGATCAAAAGATTTGCTCAGGGAGGACTGTGTGTTTTGGAAGATCGACTAAAACTTAAAGTTCAAGAAAATAAATTTTAAAAACCAGTAATAATTATTATTTTTTTATATTGTAGTTTTCTGACATACATAAGGCAGAACTCTGATTTTATTTTCAAGGAGATAAATAACAACTTTAGAAAATATGTAAAACCTAAGGAAGGAATATCATAGGCAAGAGTTCAAAACATTTTGAGAAAATTGATTAAGTAAAGGAATAAGATTTACTTACATATATCTGGAGGCGCAGTGGCCACATGAGACTCATCAGAACCTGAAGATCCTGCAGTTGAAAAGGCTTTGGGATTGACAACCCTTTTAACTAAAGAGCAAAATCCTGGGAGATAGGAAACCAGTCTGGCTCTATTACAGAGCACCTACAAACGACACAAAAGTTACAATGATTTGTTCTAGATATGTTATACTTACATAGACAATCTCTGGCTAACTCTTGAAAGTTAACATTTATTCTATTGTTACTAAGCACCTATCATTACATTCAACAATTGTATGTATTTATAATTTTATAAATAAACATGAATAAAGAACAGTAAATTACTTTTGGTAAAGGTGTAAGCCTTTCTTCAACAAAGGCCAGAATTAGGGGTGCCACATTTGAGAGAATGGAAATCTCTACGAGTGGCCGTATTTAGTAAATACACTAAAAAAGTAGCACAACTAATATGATTCTCCAAGGAACCTCAAAATACAGAATTTTCAAAACCTCTCTAGCTATAACCTGTTTACTTTTTAATTCTTGTCTTACTGCTATAATTCTCTTGTCTTACTACTAATTATTTCCCATGCCATCTTTCCTCTTGGTTTTAATGCAATATCCTCTTTCCTTCATATTAGTCTATGCCTTTGTGGTACATTTTCTTTCTATGTTTATTTCCTAGTCTGTGAGGTCAGTTATAATGGAATAATGTGCATCTGCTGTGTATTTTTGATGCATAAATTTTTAGCCAAATAATTGGGTTAGAATAATTTAATGAAAGCCTTCGTAACACAGTTACACAGTTTTTTGGCAAATAAAGTTTTACTGTAACACAGCCACACACACTTGCCTATCCACAATGGCAGAGTAAAGTAGCTTCACAAAGATGGCCCACAAAGCCTAAAATATGTATTATCTGGTTATGTTAAAAAAACAACAACAAACCTGACTTCTAATTTAGTGGAAAGATGTAAGAACAAATACCATATTATCTATGAAATGGTATGAAAAGATTTGAACAGTTAAGAGACCCCTGGGGTGAGAGAAAAAGTTTCATGGGGGATATAAAAGGTTTTGAAGAAATTTGCTGGGAGAAAGTTCACTTTAATGAGTAACTTTTGGGCCTCCCCGTTGGCGCAGCGGTTGAGCGCTGGGTTGCGAAGCTGCCCGCAGCCTCTGCAGCACCAGTTCGATCCCCAGGCACTGGGTGAGGGTCCCACATGGCACGCAGACCTTTCCTGCCACCTGCTGCTCCACTCAGCAGTGTACTTCGTCACTCTGCCTGTTCTATTCTCCACTCTGGCTCTGGTAAATTCTCTCACCTTCCGTGCTTCTAACTGTACCCAGTGCTTGCATAAATAAGTAAACAAATCTTTAAAAAAAAAAATGAGTAACTTTCAGGAACAAAAGTCAAGTCATAAAAGGTATACTTAGAAGACTGACAAGTTCAATAAGGGTGGGCACAAGGGAGTATATACAGTATATATATAGTAAAAAAACAGGATTGAAAGTTAACTTGTGGGCAACTATAAAAGATTTTACAGTTGATGTGCAGGGCTTACATCAAGATAAATCAGTTTTAATCTGAGGGGTGTTTTAAGAAATGTACCACTAAGGATGCTGTGTAGAATGGATTGTAGTAGTATTAGAAAGATGGTATGAAAACTAGTTTAATAGGATGTTGAAATAGTTTAGCTATTTGATACTTCAGAATTACTCTTTTCCCCTTTCACATAGTATTCTGAAATCTAACCCATGTGTTCTTCCCAACTTTACTTCTCAACTAAGTAAGAGAGAACATCCCACCTGATCTTTCTAGGTCTCTACATAATTTCCTACTAACTTTATACTCCCCTTCTTTACTCCATTCTTTATGCACATCACATTCATCTAACATAATCCATATTTCTCTGCCTTCTTTTACACTGTCACAAGACTTGTTCAGTTAAGATGCCCTTTCCCCTCTCTTCCAGGCCTGGCAAGTTCCAATTCTTTCTTCAAGACTTGGATAAATAACCTCCCTTATGTGTATCCAAGGTGCAAGGACTGACTCTGGAGCCGTCTGCCCACCTGAAAATTTAAGTATTTTCCCTTGGTGTGTGTACCCAACCTGCCTAAAGAGACAAAAATGGTACTCACTAGGTGTTTCACCTACTAGACAAACTCAGATTTTTTGGGTGTTTTATAAATTTACCTTTATAATCGAGGACATTCAACAGAATATACTATAGGATCTAGAGGCCATTTAATATTCCCAAAATATTTTGAGCAAAGGAGCAAAACAGGAAGAGTCTCACCAAGAGATTATCTGAGACAGGCAATAAAAGCATATAATAGGGCCTCCCCGGTGGCGCAGCGGTTGAGCGCTGGGTTGCGAAGCTGCCCGCGGCCTCTGCGGCGCCGGTTCGATCCCCGGCTGCTCCCCGGCCACCACAGGAGGGTCCCACATGGCGCGCAGACCTCTCCTGCCGCCCGCTGCTCCCCTCAGCAGTGTACTTCGGTCCTTCTGCCTGCTCTGCTCCCCGCTCTGGCTCTGGTGAATTCTCTCACCCTCCCGCGCTTCTGACTGTACCCAGTGCATGTATAAACAAAAAACAAACAAACAAACCAGCAAACAAATAAATAAAGCATGCCTCTATTAAAAAAAAAAAGCATATAATAATAAATAATCAATACACATTAGTTATTGTAAGTGAAGTCACGTGGTAAGTGCTTTATAAGCATTGTTTTACCTACTCCCTAACATTTCTACATCCCTTTTTTTTTCTATCTACATACCATTCTTATTAGTTTGATTATTAAATAAGATTTGTGATCCTTCACATCGCTTCACAGGTAAAATTAAAGTTTTTCCAAATTATTTAAGAAATTACTTCATATTTTAAATGATTATTTTAGTCTCTGAGTACCAAAATATGTACTGAGATTTTTTCTTGATGGTAAACATTTCAACATTTATATAAAAGTGTGAGTTTTGTTTCCTGTCTAAGAACATCATATCACCAAGTTTCATATTTATGGAAAATAATTATTGTAGCACTTAATTTGCCCACTGAAGGGACAAATGGTAACAGTACAAATTATTTTCAAATCTTACTTTTTGATTCTTAAATCTTTTATTACAAAAATGGAATACTTTGTGCAATCTTGTTAGATTTTACAACTTTGGGTTAGCCTGGTTAATAATTTAAAGTGACAGTCAACAAAGAACACAATAATTAGAATAGCCAGTTTATTTTAGTTCAAGAGTAAAAATGCTATTTTACACATGACTAACTTTAAACAAATGCAGGATTCAAGATTTGGGAAGATGACAGGCTATTAAGATTTAATTATAAAATCCTTATTAGTATATGAAGAGAATCAGCCTTTTAGGTACTGTCTTAGGGTTAACTCCTGCTTTTTGTTCACGTGAGGGGAAAATAAAGTATATACCAAAGACTGAAACTGGTCATCTATGAAACGCATTCATATCCATCCTCAGACATTTTGTGTGGTTCAGTCTTACTATAAATTTGAATTGGGTATAAACACTAGGAAATTTCAATATTTCACACAAAAATGAATATTTTTGGCTGTTCTTGAAAACCCAGAAGATTTGGCAGAACTGGATTCACATTCCTCACTGGCATTAGCAACAAATCACCATGGCTAAGAAAAGGCTGATCTTTTTATATCAGAAATTAGTATTTGTTTGATCCACATCAAGGTTTTTAAATTTACTTGCCTAGCCTCTGAAACTTGGGAATTTACGACCTGTTATGCACACTAACTAAATTAGTGACATAATTTCTGATATCCATTCAGCCTTTACAATGCATATAATCTAACAAGTTTTTAAAAATATATTTGAATTTTTTAATCGAAATATGTATTATATAAACACCTTCATAACAATAAAATTGAATTTTAAAAGTATCTTTCAAAATATTCACCCCACTGAAGCTGACAAATTATTTAAATCAAGAGAAAAGCATCTATTCTACTTTAACGTTTTTCCTTTGAAGAATAACACATCCTTCTTTCCCAACATTTCCTTTCTGTGGTTAAGGCCAAGTGAAAATTCACCTTACAAAGATCAATGCCCATTTTTTCCCCTTTTATTTATTTATTTTTTACAAATAAATTTTATTTTTATATTCCCCATACAATTGCAACCCCCTTATTTTGACCCCAATCCCTCCCCTCTCTGCTCCCCAACCCCCACAGAGTGTCTCTGGTTCATAATTGTTTGCTGATTGTGATTTTCACTTTCTTATAAATATTCATTTTCCTGGTCCCTTATTTAAGTTTTCTAGATTCCTGCTAAGAATGAGACCATCCGGTATTTTTCTTTTTCTTTCTGGCTTATTTCGCTGAGTATGATCCCTTCCAGCTCCATCCATGTTGCTGCAAATTGCTCAATGCCCATTTTTAAGTTGTTTCTATAGTCAGAACATTAGACTTTCACTTAATATAGCATGCTCCGTTATAGGAATACCATCCTGACTAATTGCTGACAAATTTATTTTCCTAAGATAACATTCTGATTAAATCACCACAACTTAAAATATAAATAATAAACTGTTGAAGTTGGGATTCACGGCTCGTTGTTACTTAATGCAAACTCCACAATACAACTCTATTTCCCACTTATCTCCTTCACACATTTTGCACTCAGGGAGATAGAACTGGAATTAATGATTTTTGCAAGCTGGGATGTCTCTGAATATACTTCCAGTTCTTCCCACCAAACCTCCGATTACCTAAAGCCCACCCATCTTTCAAAATTAAATGCTTCTCAGTGAAGAGATCCTGAATCCCTACTTCCCCCTTTCCACAAAGCTCTGAATCTGCTTTGCACCTTTGTGTATGTAGCTTTTTAAAAATTAGTATTTTTTACTAAACAAAAGAACTAAAACGAGTACTTTTTATTGCAGCTGTTTTCATGTATTCTTACGTCCTCTATTACATGAACTCCTTAAGGTAGGCTGTGAGTAAACACAGTGAGTAAATATCACTGGCCTATGTGAATAACACCTCTTGCTCTCATTTTGTACAGTTTGGACGGTTACTTCCTGTACCCAAACTGTTACAAAATGCTTGAGTTAAGCTAACCAGAGGAGAAAAAAGGCAGCCCACAAACAGATTCTAAATAGTTACTGAAATGTCTTTAAAAGTATTGAAAGGATGCTGGCACTAATTTATTCCTAAAGTTGAATTTTAGAAACAAGCATGTGTGTACTAAAAAGAATATATGATCAAACCACTTTCCAAGCGCACACAATTTCACAACCCTTGCTTCCCTTGACATTTTTGGTACGCTGTCCAATCACGAGAAACATTCTGCTGTCAGGGCCATCACAATTACACCCGCCCCTCCACGTCCTACCAAGTTCCCAAACTAGTCTGCTAAGGCGTTTCTTTAAGAGACTAATTTACTCACATTGGCCATTTCTACCGGAGAGGGCAGACGAAAAATAGCCTTCCTTTTGCAAAGTTATTCCTGGGAGGAAAGGACGAAACAAAACAAGACTAGTGACGGATTAAGGTCTAACCACAGAGAGCTCGGGTGAGACCCCGCATCTCCTCCTCTCTGGGCTCCCACCCTCACAGGACCAAAGCTGAAACGCTCCCACCGCCCAACCCGGCCAGAATTCGCCCCCAACCCCTACCGGGCACAGATCCCAGCCGGGGTGGGGGGGAAACCGTGCAGCTCGAAACCCTCTCGGTTTGTGCCCCCCGAAGACAACTCGGACGGGTGATGGGGTGCCGGTGGTCAGGGCAGACTCCTGAGGGTCCAGGAAGGTATTTTAACAAAAATCAGGGCTGCCTGACAACAGCTCCGAGCAGAGGTTCGGGTGAAGGGTGAGGAAGCGAAAAAGAGCATAAAGACAGTAACAGGACGGCCGAGGACAGCCACAGGGGCCCTTGAGAATAGGGACAATACCAAGAGCTGTGGCTAGAAGACACGCGACTTTGGGGGGCTAACTGGGGCAGAAACCGTCCGTACCAGTCACCGCCGCCGCCGCGCCCAGCAGTACAGACCCTGACTCTTCCAGCCGTCAAAATGGCGGCGGCGGTGGCAGCGGGGGTTGCGTGTACGCTGGCAGTGATCAGGCTAAAGGAGTTGCTTCCGAGCGCATAGATGCGAAGACGCGGAAGATCGATGACACGCATGCGTGCATTAGACAGCCCCAGAGTCGACCTTCCACTAGTTGTCCTGAGCCAAACTGTGTGGGAGGAGAGCTGCGGTGACTGGCGGGAGGGGCGCCTGGAGTCCCCTTGGGCTGAATCAAGCATCTTTGTTCACTAATTCGCGAGCCCATTAGATTCCTTCCGCCCCAGACTGTCTTACCACTCCCAAGAGATGGTCTCCTGTTCCTTGTGTCGTTATTTTTCATAAATCACTGCTTTTGAGTATAGGGTACTTAACGTTTTTCTCTGTTTACCAGGCCCTTAATAGGCTCAATATAACGGATCAAAAGACTTATCTATAGAGTACGTAATTTTCATTTATCAATTGTATTAAAAATTAAGTGACGCACACACTTTATTAATATTGGCAAGTAATTTTAGGCAAGTTAATCTCTATGCTTTTCGTTTCCTCACATCAAAAATAGGGAATAATAATAGTGACATCTCATAGACTGAAGATTAAATCAGTTACTATGTAGCTAATACTTCCAACACACACACACACACTCTCTCTCTCTCTCTCTCTCTCTCTCTCTCTCTCTCTCTCTCTCTCTCTCTCTCTCTCTCTCTTCAGGGAGTTATAAAAGTCCTGGGAGGAGAAGAGACCACAGATCTGAGTGTTAGAATACATTATTTTTTTATCCCTCAATTTCTCTTTTGACTTGACTTGTGTAGATTATATAAGATTTCTGGTTGAGTGATAATTGTAAGCTTTCTGAGAGCAGGAATCAGATATTTTTCATCTTTGATAGAAATTCTTCTGTCAGGTATAGATAGATGTAAGATAAAAAGTAATTAATGGTGTGACAGGAGGTTATCAGGAATAACTTCATAGCAGAAGTGGTACTTTATGTCTTGAAAGGTTAGCAGGTGTTTGTTTTGTGTGAATATCAAGAAAAGTCCTGGAGGGATGAGAACATTTCAGGTAAAGGAATCCAAAACACTATGGGCAGTTGGGGTGATCCACAAAGGGATTGAGTTGGAAGGGAGGTTGACAGGTCCCAGTTCAGTAAGCCTTAGTGCAACACTTAATGCTTCCCAGAGGCAAAATGGCAGATTTAAACAGAATCTCGGCATTATCAAAGTTGTATCTTGGGACAGTCCTCTGGCTGCAGAGCCGAGGGTAGGTTGGAAGACTGTGGCATTGGAATTTGGTCAGTGGGACAGGGCACTGTTGATGGTCCCTGAGAAAGAACACAAAAAACTTAGCTAAGGTCTGGAGTAAGTTGATGAATCACCAAGGCATAGCTATTTGCAGGTGAGGGAAAAGGGACGAGTTGAATATGACTCCTAAATTTTTGACTTAGGATGCATGGTGAATTGGAGTTGCTAGCACTGAGATTGGGAATCCAATAATAGTAATATTTGTGGAATATATGTTATGTGGTAGCACTTGGATATGGTTTTTCCCATTATCAATTTTAATTCTCATGCTACTCTAGAAAATGGAGGATTGATATCTTCATGTTAGTTATGAGGAAGTTAAAACTCAAAGAAATTAAAACACAAAGAGGGCTGGATTATTAAGAAATTTAATTTTATTGCCATAATGTTTTATAACACTGCATATGTTTGAGGGCATAGGCTCATTCTTCTTTAAGAGTATGTTACCATACCAAGCCACCACCATAGCACCAATAATTTTCCACCATAGACTATTGGACCCCTTCACTTACCTCCCTATCCCCCACCCTCACCTTTTGGTAGTGTCAGTTCTGCAGTAAGATTTCTAAGGTTTGTTTGGCTTAGCTTTGTGTTTTCCTTTGTTTTGTTTCTTTATAGTCTAAATATAAATGAAATCTCTAGGATTTTTCTCCTCTGGACTTATTTTGTTTTTAGCATAATCCCTTTCATTTCCATGTTGTCGCAAACTGCATGATTTAATTTTTTTTAAAGTAGCTGTTTAGTATCCCATTGTGTATGTACACCACATATTCTCTACACTCATCTATTGTTGGGCACTGAGGTTGTATTTATAGCTTGGTCCTGGTAAATAGTGCTGCACTGAGTGTAAGAATGCACATATTCCTTGGAATTACTGTTTTTTTTTTGCATTCTTTGGATAGATACTTAGAAGTAGAATTGTAGGATTATATAGGAGTTCTATTTTGAATAGCTTGTGGAATTTTCATACTGTTTTCCATAGGGGCTGGACCTGTCTACATTCCCACCAACAGTGTAATAGGGTTCCATATTTTTCACACCCTTGTATAAACACTTGTTGTTAATGGTGTTTTTGTTTGTTTTTTGACTTGGGATATTCTCTCAGGTGTGAATTGTTAACCTCACCTGTGGTCTCAATTTGCATTTCCTTGATGGTAAGTGATCATGATGGGCATTTTTTCATGTACCCATTGGCTATCTATGTGTAATCTTTAGAAAAGCATCTATTTAGATCTTTTGTCGATTTTTTGATTGGGTATTTGTTTTTTTGTTGTTGAGTTGTATGTGTTCTTGGTAGACCTTCTATAATGACATTGTATGATATGTAAATAGTTTCTCCCATTTGCTAGAGTATCTTAATTTTGTTTTAGTGATAGTTTCTTGTGCTGTGCAGAAGCATTTTAGTCTGTTGTAGTCCAATTTTTTTTTATTTTTGCATTTGTTTCTGTTGCCTGGATAGTTGACTTCCCAACTGTTAAGAGTGGCTACTGTGTTAGAGTGTTCTATGTTTTAAATGTAACTTATGGTTTCAAATCTTACATACATGCCTTTAATCCATTTTGAGTTAATTTTTGTGTATGGTTTCATTTGTTCTTCTTTCTCTTGTTCCTAGGGTATAAGGTTAGATTATTTATTTAAGATTGTTGCTGTTTCTTGATGTAGGCCAATGTTGCTGTAAATTTCCCTCTTAGTACTATCTTGCTACACCCCATAGTTTCTGGTAGCTTGTGTCTTAATTTTCATTTGTCTTCAGGTGTTTTTTTAACTTCTTTCATTTCTTCATTAACCCAATGATTATTCAGTTGCATATTGTTTAGTTTTCACAATTTGAAGCATTCTCTCACTTTCTTTTTGTTTTTGATTTCTGGTTTGATACCACTGTGATCACAAAAGATACTTGATATGATTTCTGGCTTCATGAATTTATTGGTACTTCTTTTGGTGATCCAACTTGTGGTCTATTCTTGAAAATGTCCGTGTCTACTTAAGATATGTGCATTCAGATTTTTGAGGGGTGCAATGCCCTTTAAATGTCTATTAAGCCCAGCTGGTCTAATTCCTAGTTTAACGCTGTATTTATGCTATTGCTCCTTTTTGCTTCTTGTTTAGTCTCCTCTCCCCGATATTTTATATTATTGGTGTCTAATTGCTTCTAAGTGAGGTTTATTTTCATTTTATAGAAATCCCTTTATTAATTCTTGCAAGGCTAATTTAGAGGAGATTAAGTCCTTTAATTGTTGTTTGTTTATAAAGCTGTTTATCATTCCTCCAATTCTGGGTGTTAGACTAGCAGTATAGAAAATTCTTGGCTGAAGGTCTTTTCCTTTCAACACTTTGAATACATCATGTCATTCTCTTTGGTCTACAATGTTTCTGCTGAGAAATCTGCTGATAGTCTTATGAGAGTTTTCCCTTAGATGTGACTCCTTGTTTTCCTCTGTGTGCTTTAAGGATTCTCTTTCTCTTTAATATTTGCTATTTTAAATATAATGTCTTGGGGGTCTCTCTCTCTCTCTCTCTCTCTCTCTCTCTCTCTCTCTCTCTCTGTGTGTGTGTGTGTGTGTGTGTGTGTTTGGCTTTATTTGGTTTGGAACTTTTTGTACTTCTTGTATATGGATGTCTGTGTCTTCCTACAGTTTGAAAAAAATTCTTACTATTTATCCAAATAGGATTTCAGCCCCATTCTCTCTCTTTTCTCATTCTGGAACTCCTATGATGTGAATGTTGTTCTTTTTGATGCTGTACCATAAGTCTGTTTTGTTATTATCATTTTTTAAGTTGTTTTTCTTTTTACTGGACTTTTTGGATACTTTACATTAAACTGTCTTCCATCCTGATATTTTGTTCCTCCTCTTCATTAAGTCTATTGTTGAGTCCCTCTATTGTTTTTTTTTTAATTCAACCATTTCATTTTTTTTAATCTCTGTGAATTGCTTGCAGCTTAATTATTTTTCTCTATTTTTTTTTTTTTTTTAGTGGGACCCTCACTGGTGGCCGGGGATCGAACTGGCGCTGCAGAGTCTGTGGGCAGCCTCGCAACCCAGCGCTCAACCGCTGTGCCACCAGGGGAGGCCCAGTACTTTCAGATTCTTAAATTAATTTTTAATTTTTTAAAAGATTTATTTATTTATTTATTTATTTATACAAGCACTGCGTATAATGAGAAGTGTGGTAGGGTGAGAGAATTCATCAGAGCCAGAGCGGGGAGCAGAACAGACAGACTGACGAAATACACTGCTGAGGGGAGCAGCGGGCGTGGCAGGAGAGTTCTGTCGGCCATGTGGGACCCTTGCAGGTGGCTGGGGATCGAACTGGCACTGCAGAGGCTGCGGGCAGCTTCCAGCTGCGTCACCAGGGGAGGCCCCTTAAAGGAGTTTATGACTGAAAAGATCAAGAACGATTAATATCATGTAAAAAGGAAAAAGGGCAAAAAACCAGAAAGCTAGAAAATACTAACTAAAGGGGTAATAGAAGGAGAAAAACCAGTAACGGAGACTGAGAAGTTTCCCAGCTAGAAGGAAATCAGGAGAGAGTGCATATGCTAGACACCAGAAAGATGATTAAATGATATTTCTAGGCCACAAAAAGATTTCATTGAAGACCCAAACAGATCCATTGTATTTGATACATAGGGCAATTGTGACTTTGGAAGAAGAATTGTGTTGGGGAGAGGGAGGGTAGGGGGAACAGTGGGGAATGATGGTGGGATTTTGATTGCTATGCGTAATCAAAGGATAAACATATCTTCTTGAAGACAGAAACTATCTCCTTTTTCATTGTATTCCTAGGACTTCACTATATTCCTGCCACAGAGAGGTGGTAATAAATATTTGTTGGAAGTTGAACAGATGAATAAGTAGTAACTATTAATAACAAGCTGTCACTAGAAACAGCTGCTTTTTGTTGTTCCATGTCCAAGCCCAACCTCCATATATCTATTTATCCAATGTACTGTTGGAGGAGGAGGGATGTCTACATTTCATAAAGAAACTGAGACTGAGTCTAAGTAAACCGGACTGATGCCATATTCATATTCAAATTGGGATCTGTCTGACTTCAAAATCTCTCTTCCTTTCACAGCAGCAAAAGTAAGGATAAGAAGAAAGGTGAGTAACTCAATAGTGGAAGTCTCACTTTTATAATTAGAACAAACTGTTATTCTAATTTTTTCTTATCTCTTTGCCTTCTTCGTTTTACTCTCTTGGATTGTGCTTATTCTCTTCAGACACAAAGTAGGAATTTCAAAGGACTATAATGATTGATCGCAGGGCCAGATTATGAGATTATTCAGAGGCTTATATGTAATCCTTGTGTTTTCTTTCTCATCTCACTCTCACAGCTGCCTGCATGAATGCATTTTGATAAACATACAGCTTCCTTTTTATTCTAGGAAACAGTAATTCAGAGCAACAAAGGATACATACTTAAGCAAACTAAGGAATATATAGTTATCACTAAGTGCTCAATGTGGAAATACTCTTAGCTCTTTCTGTAAAGATAATAGGATCATAAAACCAAAAGAGACAAGAGAATATTTTCTGCTCAACCAAGCATATCTAAATCATGTTAGAAGTTTAGAGACTATATTCTGTGTTATTTTAAGAAAAGTAGATTGGAGCTATTATCTGGTTGCAAGAAATAACATGTAAAAGAAGGATAATAATAGAAATAATAAAGAGTATGGATACAATAATAAGTATGTGAACATTTTTTTTCCCTTTAATTTGGTCATAGAACTCAAATAAGTTGTCTACATCAATGCTGCAATAGTTCTTTAGATGTCTAATATATTAAAATAGGTGTATGTTCTGGTCATTTCTAGAAAACCCAAGATTTATATGGTCTACCTATCCATTGCAATGGAAGCATGTAAGTGTTACAAAAAATGTTATGAAGTGAATTTTGTATGTCTCTATGGCATAATGGAAGAGGAACCCTAATTTAATATTTTGGTTTTAGTTTGAATGTGATACATATAGCCTATCACTGGGATTTGATTATTATATTATATATAATTATTACCTGTCTGCTCTTTTTTTGTGTCTCCATCCTCATCATTACAATGAAGACAATAATATTGTTCACTTCATAGATATTTTAAGATTTTATGAGTAGTATTCTACTGTATGTGGAATATGGAGAAACATAAGAAAGAATCAGTAAAAATCAAACCAATAATAAAGTTTTGACACCTATTTGCAGAACTGGGTCACAGGTGAAGAGGGCGGTGGAAATGATGGAGAGAAGGGGCCCCCATGGAACACGAGAGAGGATTATTGGGGCACCTGTGGTGGGCATGGTCTGAAAATATACATTTGTAGGGGTTTAACCCTTTTACTTCCAGAGCAGAGACGATGATGTAAACAGACTCAGAACATATAGATGCAGCAAAGAACAGTGTTATGGAGAAGATTTAGGCAAAAATCTGTTTCAGCATTGAACAGGAAACATCCATAAAATCCATCACATTTTATAAACTCGGAATTCAGGCTGTGGTGATTGGGATACATAAAGAATTGGAAATACTCAGAATTAAAATGGGGGGTGGGCGGGGATAAAGCTACCTGAGTGCTTATTAGAACTCAGAATCTCTGGCTCCTTTCCCAAATTACTGCCCCAGAATCTGTATTTTAACAAGATCCCAAGTGACTTCAGCACACTATGGTTCTCTGGAATAAGAATGATGGGAAGATAGACAGGATGATACCAGTAGGACTTGCATAGATATATTATCTCAAGATATATAGAATCAGAATCTCTGAGGATCTTAGGAGTATGCAGTTGAAGAAGCTCCTCAGGGAATTTCATGAATATTGGAATTTGAGGACCACAGGTAAAAGAAACTGTGCTAGGGAGTATAATGTATACTATGAACACCTGCTGTCACTGCTCTACAATTTAAAATGACTCTGATTAACCAAAATAATTATAAGATTGTTTTCTCAATTTAAAATGTAAAGACCTAAATAAAATGAACTTTAAGTTACACATATTTGGATTATCCTGTGATTTGACTAAAGATTTCTGGGACATATAAATGGCTTATAAAGACTAGTGGTTAGAGATTTATAGATTTGGGCTGCATGTAAATAAAGTGACACAAGAAAAATACTTTCTCATCCTACTTGGGAAATAAAGTAGATTTTTTTTTTTTATGGACCCTATAGTCAGAAGGTATGTAACAGAGCTCAGTGACTTTGTCTGAGAATATTTTTTCATTTTCTTGGTCTTATGTGCTAGTTTTATGCCGGGTTTGCCAGATATTTTTCCTCTGTACCTCAGGAATTAAAAAATTTTGTGTAATGTCCACACGAACTTTTTCTTAATTTGTAGACAATGCATCATACTGAGAGACTTGTATTCAAGTTCTTCTGTTCTTTCTATCTCTATGTGGATCACAATGCCATTTCCTTAACATCTGTGAGCCTTGAAATGCTTATAAAAACACTCACATCACTGTTGTTGTGAGTGGGTTCAGATAATATAATGGTTGTGAAATGATTTATAAATTTTACAACATCAACTAAGTGCAAAGTATAATTTGAATGTTACGGTGTTGGTCCTTTGCTTTGATGCTGATCCTTGGAACCTAGCCAAATCACTATTTCCACAAAAATGACTTAGGCTCTTGTAGGAGTCTAGTTATTTTTCCTAATTTTTTCTTTTGTTTCACCCCATGTAGGATTGCCCTATAAAATACAAGGTACTCAGTTACATTTGCATTTTAGGTAAATAACAAATAATTTTTTTCCCTCTAAGTATGTCCTAAATATTGCACATCAATCTGGCAAACCAAACTCCAAGGCAATCTGAGAAAGGCATCCCATTCATGTTTCTACACCCCATCTTCGTCTAACTATTCAAAAATGCTATTTTGCCTGATATGGAAAAGTCTGAATTAAAGGTAGTAATGTAGGCCTAAATGTTCTTTGAGTGAATTATGCTATCTGAAATATAATTTTTTCAAATCTTTTCATACGCCCTGTCTGGAAATGGCTTTGGGAGCTTTTATAAGCTAATGATTGCTTGGAAGAAAATGGGACCTCTTATATAATTAATCCTGGGATTATTTTTATTTTTGTTACATTCTCCCTCTTTCCAATTACATCGTAGTTGAAATAATGCTATTAAAATGTCCAGGTTGTATATAGAGTTCACACTCCAATAATCAGGGAGAGTAAGGAGAAGGAAAGGTGGCAGAGAAATGACTGCTAAATGTTGAGAAAGAATATTCCTGGGGAACAGTGTGCAGTTTTGGAGAATCTGAGGATTATCCACAAAATGGGAGTTTAACTAACATAAATTAAATCCATGATTATACTTTCATTGATATGCCCTGAAATAGAATGAGGAATCACACTAGGAATCCCAATGTGGTGCCTGATCAAGTCTACCAGGAAACCCTTGGAGGGTGACTGTACAAAAATATCACCTTTGAGCTCAGTTATTGTTAACATACACTAGGTGGCAATATAAGGCAATGTTACTATTTTAGAATTTATGGTGGTTATGCTGAATAAGGGGGAGAGCATTTGTGGGATGAGGTTTTGATTCCTGCTGTTAACGTAGAGCCCTTCAGTTTATGGTAGAATGTTCTTTCAGCTGTGATCTTATGAAACTTCAATAGGGACAGGAACCATGTTAGATTTACCTCTAGGGATTTCCTTTTTCCCCCACTTTTCCATTTTAGGACTGATTGCTTCACAGTTCTGCAACATAATTAGTCATATCAGGCATTCAAACTTGATAGCTATATCTAAATTTAGATGCAGAGATGATTGAGATGGTTAATTGGCATTCGAGGCCATTAGAAGGAGCAGCAGAGGAGAGTTACAGGGCACTGAGGTGATTTGAACCACACGTGAGGGTAAGGATATATTCCTGGACTGTGTGTTCCAGCCACCAAGAACATTTGCTAATATGCTGACAAATTGCAATGGGAATATCCTCTGGTATGCTGAAGGCCCTGTCATTTGGGTAGAGCCAGGACTCTACCAGCCTGCGGGAGTATCAGTGATTTTAATACTTTAATCCTGTATACTGTTGCTATTTTCTGTTTTGTTTGATGATGGTTGGTGTCAACAGTGATGCATACTTGTTAGTTGCTTAAAGAAACTTTGTCTTTAAAATACCAGTAAAATCTTGGTTCAGGTAAAGTTTTTCCTTTAATTTTAGATATTTCTGAGTTCTAAAGAAATTACTTCCATGTCATTGAAACCTTTTTCTTTATTATTTAGGGAATTCTCTGAACTCTTGTATTTCTGCCTGTTACCCTACCTAAGTGAAGCAGAATCATTTAGTTGGGATTTGGGGATGAAATTTAGCAAACCTAGTCTCAACAACAATCTGGGATTCAAGTTCATTTTCTTGCCCCAGTTTATAACCCTCTTTCCTCTTTTATATGTTCAGCTTTATCTTTAGCTATCTTATAACATTACCTGCCTTTAACTAAACAGAATATGCTCATACCTATCTGAGTCTTTCTCATCTTGTTGTCACTAGTAGGCATACCCTGTCTCCCTCTTTTTTTGTATATATGCAACTTTTTTTTTTCAATATTCAGCTCTAAAGCATCTCCTTCATGAAACTGTTTCTAGGTAATTTGCACTAATTTCCTGAGCTCAAATAGTATTACTCAGGTTATTTCATGATTATAACCTAGTCTCTTGCTTTCTAAGTGGTTTATATATAGCCTGTACGCGCAGGTGCATACATATGTGTGTGCACACACACACAATTAGCTAGATTACAAGTTTTTTAAGGGTAAACACTATACCCCAGTGACATCTTATACACATAAAAGATATCCATCTTTTTTCCATCTGTGATTGCAGAGCCTAGAACATAGAAGTGTTCAATGAATGTTGGAACAGCTAAAGAACTGATTTAAACTACTCTCTTGAAGTACTAGATTTCTACATCTTTCCATTTTGTCAGTTTACATTTTGTATTTTGAAGCTCTTTTACTAGGTACATGCACATTTAGGATTGTTATATCTTCTTGATGAATTAACCCGTTTGTTATTATGCAATGCCCTTCTTTATTGATGATAATACTCTGTCTTGAAGTGTACTTTGCCTAATATTAATATTGCCACCTAAATGTTCTCTTGATTAATGTTAGCATGATATGTATATTTTTATTCCCTTTGCAAGCTATCTATCTCTTTACATATAAAGAGTACTTTAGGGGCCTCCCTGGTGGCGCAAGCGATTAAGCATTGCACTATGAAGCAATCCGCAGCCACTGCAGCATGAGTTCGATCCCCGGCAGGCCAGAGAGAAACCCATATGGCCCAGCAGATCTCTCCTGTCTTGCCCACTGCTCCCCTCAGCAGTGTATTTCAGTCAGTCTGCCTGTTCTGTTCCCCACTGTCTCTGGTGAATCCTCTTACCTCCCTCATCTCTGGCCTGTACCCCAGCTCTTGTATACATAAATAAATAAATCTTAAAAAAAATAAAAAGTACTTTAGTCATTTTTCATTCAACATGGAAATCTATGCATATGGTTGGATTAATCTACTGTCTTGCTATTTTTTTTCTGTTTGCCTCACATATTTTCCTCTTCCCTTTCTTTTTATTGAGATCAACTTACTATTTTTTTAAAAAGATTTATTTCTTTATGCATAGAAGAACTGGGGTACAGGCCAGAGGTGTGGGGAGTGAGAGGATTCACCAGAGACAGAGTGGGAAACAGAACAGGTAGATCGACTGAAATACACTGCTGAGGGGAGCAGCGGGCGAGTCAGGAGAGGTCTGCTGCGCCATGTGGGATGTTTCCTGGCTGGTCGGGGAGCGAACTGTGTTGCAGTGGCTGCGGATAGCTTCATAGGTTGTGTCTTAGCATAACCCCTTGCGCCACCAGACAGGACCTCTTATTTCTTATTAAAAAATTTTAATTAAAAATTTAAAATGCAATTTTTAATAATTATATTTCATTTACATTGTTGAAGTATACCTCATTGTTTTGCTATTTAATTAGTGTCTCTTGGGTTGACAGTGTGTACCTTAAATTTACTACAGTCTGCCTTCAAATAATATTGAACCTTTTCATGTGTAGTATAATAACTTTATACTACTATACTATAATAATAGTCTACTTCTGTTAACTTATCTTTTGTGCTATAGTTATCATATATTTAACTTCCACATAGGTTATAAATTCTAATTTATACTGTTACTATATTTGCTTTAAAGTCAATTATATTTTGAAGATAGTTTTAAAATGATAAAATTATTATTCACATTTCCTACATATTTATAATTTCTGATTTTCTTCAATCCTCCAAGAAGAGTTAACTCTATCTGGTGTTAATTTAGTTCTGCCTAAGAAAGTTTCTTTGACTTTTTTGAATGGAGTTTTGGTGGTGATGAATTATCTTAGTTTTTTAAATCTGGAAAGGCATATTTATTCATCATCTTTAAAAGATATTTTCCTTTGGTAAAGAGCTAAATGTAGATGTTTTGTTTTTTCCTTTTAATGCATTTCATTTGCATAGTTTCCGATGCCAAGTCTGCTGTCATCTTGCTCTTTATTGCTTTGTCTCTAATGTGTGACAATATGTCTTATTTTTCTGGATGATTTTAAGATCTTTTTTATCATACATTTTCAGAAATATTATTTTGTAACTTGACATGTGATATCCTTCTGAGGATTCTACTTAATGCTCTCTGTGCTCCTCTCCCCTCCCCCATTCTGTCTGTTGGGAACTATTCTTAGATTTCTGTGAGATGTAGAAGTTTTTCCAATTACTTCTCTCATATAGTTCTTTTCACAGCTTTGAGCCATTTCCTCTCATGCATACATAGTTAAGTAGCCAAAGTCTCAGTAGCCAAAGTCATGATACCTTATAGTGGTATCATGCTCTGTAGGATTTACCTTTCCGATCTCTGCTTCTTTAACTCAGAGAGATTACTTGACTCAAAACTAATTATTGCTCCTGCCTGTTGCTTCAAAATGGCTTTCAGGAAGTAATCTGGTGAATGCAGAGCTGTTATTGTCTGTTTTCATTCTCTCAGAGGTCACAATCTTACAATGCTGCTTTTCTAATGTCTGTAAATCATTGTTTCCTGTGTTTTCTCTGATTTTCTAGTTGATTGCAACACAAGAGATGGTGGTGCGCTAAATCCATACCTCCTCCCCGGCACTCCCCTTTTTTTCCCTACTTTTTTTTTGTCTTGAAACAAAAGTGACTGTGGCTATACAATAGAATTTGAAGGTGAGTTTCTTATTTCCTGTCATACTGCTACTAAAGACAAAGTGAACACCTCATTGTTTATAATAGAAAATAATTGGCAGTAAATTAATGATAAGATCAATGCATGTATGAATAAGGAGGCTAGTAATTCCCAAGTAATGATAATAAAAGAATCACAAAGATCCACTGAATTCTAAAGTTCTTTGCAAAGTGTATCAACGGATGTGGCACAATATCATGAAATGTAGAGTCCTTTTCTCCTACAATTGCAAAATCTTAGAATTTTAGAAAGTTTTGCTTTCCTTATTTCAGATGGAGTAATTGTAGTTGAAAGAGGTCATTATCTTTATCTCTGGCAGACAATTGGCAGAAACTAAAAGAAGAACCAATATGCTAACTGCCTTTATAGTTTCTATACTGGTATAAGGAGGAGAATGAAATGCAACTTTAATCTTATGACTCAGAGTAGAGGATTTTGTGTTTAAACATTCTAATGGATAAACACTTTATTGCCTTCCAATTCATTTTGCTTAAAAACAGCTCCTCTTAGAATTTTGCTTTGGTATGTTACTTTAGCTTTCATATAAATCCCCAAAGAGTTTCTGTAAAATTTAGTATCTAAACTCCCTTAAAATGAGTACAGCATTTTTATAAGCATAGAAATACCATTCAAAAAAGATATAAATATATATGTACATGAATATATGTATATTATAGTCTCAAACTCGATAAAGGATTTTAATTTTAATATGTTCATTTTATTAGTCTTTTAAGGTGTCTTGAATTTGCAGATAAAATTACTCCCTATTATTGTGCACTTACAGATATTTTGCCAAGCAGTAATATGTAAATACTTTGCTTCTTCAGGCTTTTCTGTAGCTTTCTCATGTCCAATGGAATAATGTATTGGAAGTATTTTTCTGTTTTGTGCCAGTTTTAACTGTCTACAAAAAATGGTCCAGGGCCTCCCTGGTGGCTCAATGGGTTAAGCACTGCACTATGAAGAATCCACAGTCTCTGAATCATGGGTTTGATCTCTGGCCGGCCAGGGAGAAACCCATATGGCGAGGCAGACCTCTCCTGTCTGGCCCGCTGCCCCCCTCAGCAATGTATTTCAGTCAGTCTGCCTGTTCTGTTCCCCACTCTGTTTCTGGTGGATCCTCTCACCCCCGCAACTCTGGCCTGTACCCCAGCTCTTGTATGCATAAATAAATAAATCTTAAAAAAAAATTTAAAAAAAGTTTCAAATCCACATTTGAGTGATATTAAACCATTTTTATAAGATAGTTAAAATTGCCATTAAATATAAAAATCCTCCCAGTATCCCAAATTATAATGATTAAGTGCTAAATAATTTTTAAAATATTCTGAAAAAAAAATCTCAGGGTTATCAGGAGAAATTCTGCTAATTCTCATACTGGTCTTTTCAAATTTAACCATGATTCTTAATAAATTTCTCTTTGACACAAACTTATAAATACCATTTATAATTCATCTGCTTCTTAAATCAAAGGAACTATTAAAACCAAATGATCCAATTACAGGTTTATTTTAAAAATGAATGAATAAGGAAAGCTATTAAGTTCTTTTAAATGCCATTGTTCATCTTATAGAATGTCAGAAAAGCCATCAGTTTTCCTTTGATTAGGCTTACATTTTGTTTTCTCTCAAATTTATTAAGACTGCATTTGCTAGAAGAAATATTTGAAAACTGTGGGTGCAGTGAGAAATAACAGCTAAAGATTTCTGAATGATTTGGTAAAGGATTAACAGGAATGGCACAGATATCCATTGAGCTCAGAATTCCAGTCTGTGAGCTTTATTCCTACATTCATATCAACCCGGTACTGATGCTTAAGTGCTGGATTCTAGGATTGCATATGGGTAAAGGTGGAGCTGCTAGTGTGTCTAATAAAATCAAATAGAAGTAACAGTGAGATTTTTAGTGGCTTTCATACTGACTTGTTTTTCATTTATTTTGACTACTCACTAGAAGACATGGACAGATGATATACTCTTAATTATATTTAAAACTTGTCTATCAATACATAAGCTCCCTTCAAATAAATTCATAGATAACTACTTTAAAATATTTTGTTTAGCCTTTGTTATATGCTCAAATTTTGCTGTACTCATAGGATTGCAGATAAAGCATTAGAGGTCAATGAATGATATTTAAATGGAAAATATTTCTTGCACTGTCCTTGATTTACCACTCTGGAGCATGTCTACTTAATGCTTTTCAACTACCTGCCTTGACCATACTCCACTTCTGATCCCTCCTTCCTCCCAAGGTGGCTATTTGATTAGGCCAACAATGAAGGTTTATATTTTTATGACTGTGTAATTGTTACAAATGGATGAACTTAAGTAGTATGCTTTGATTATTTTTCCTGAATATTTTGTTCTCCCTGAAGTCATTAAGTATTTGTTTTTATTCTTTTAGTTTTCTGTGATTTTTTTCACTATCCATGACCAGTTGTGGGATTATCATCTCAAAAGCTTTAGGAACATTAGCTTTCTATTAGATTCATCTTGAAGATATATATCCTATTATCTTTCACCTATTCCAATTGTAGACCAGTTGCTCTCTAGCTCTGTGGTTCTGCTGTCATCCTGAGATTTTTCATTCAGGGTCTTCCTTTTTTCTCTATTTTATCCCTTGTTTCCTAAATTCTGTATCTTCCTCCTTCTTAGTTTACTGTCTTGTACTGAATGGAGGAACACATTCTTCAGTAGTTTCTTAGAAAATAAAATTTTGTACCTCTGAAAATGTCCCTATTGTAATACTTTCACATATCATTGTGAATTCTGGTTTGCAAATATTTTCCCCTCAAAATTTTGAAGACATATTTTCATTGTCCTCAGATTTTAGTTGTTAGAATTTAAAAAAAAGATTTCTATAATTGTGATTCTGAAATTTTGTATGAAAGTCCTTACTTTTCTAATTTTGCACTCCTATTATAGTGTTTGTTCCCTCCCTACCACTCTTCATTGCCTCCCTTGTTCTAAAATTTCACAGTGATGAAGTTTGGTGTGGGGCCTAATTTCCTTCATCATGCTTAGCACTCATTTGGGTCCTTTCAAGCTGCAAAGTCATGTCCTTCAACTCTGGAAAATTTTATTGAATTCTCCTTTTGATTACTGTTACCTCTTCATTTTCCTTTTCTTCTCATTGAATGTCTATTGTTCAAATATTTTGTAGAGTATTTTAGCAATTTAATCCAGTCACAGACCAGGGATAATCCTGCTTTCCCAGAGACCCATTGGAAGACACATTTCTGATATTCCTGAAGGGATCCCCATTGACTTCAGTGCGGATATTGAATCAGCCCTGTAATCTGACCCCACCTTGTCTTCCCATGACCATTGGCTAGTCCTGCTGCCCCAAAAACCCAGCAGGCAGGATGCTGGCCCATGGTCCTAAAGGCAGACCTGCAGACCTCAATTTCAGCTACTGACACTGAAGCAGTCCTGTGACCTCAAGTCTCTTGAGGTCTTAAGGTGCCATGTGTTGTGTTCTTTTGTCTGCCTGTTTTGCTGCTTCAGATCTCCCTATTTTTAAGAAAAGTATTTTTAGTAGTAATTTACAGATTTGTACTGCTCCTTTTCCTGCATGTGGTGCTATGGTTTTATGTGATCTTAGGTTTTTGGCCTTTGTTGGTTTCTGTAGGTCTGGAGACCTGATTTTGCAGCTGAATCAGAGGTGAGGGAGGGGCCTGGCGGGATCCAGCCTCTGGTAGGGATGTGCTGGGGAGTGGTGGCGGGGATGGGGTGGGGGAACACTGACAATTACTCAAGAATACAGATGCACAACATCAAAAAATGATCATCATCACTTATTATCAGGGAAATACAAATCAAAGCCACAGGTGAGATAACACCTTACTCCTGTGAAAATGGTCCTCTGAGTTATAGTGTTGGTGAGGATGTAGAGAAAAAGGAACCTTCCTACATTCTTAGTGGAAATGTAGATTGGTCCAGCCTCTATGAAAAAGAGTATGGAGATTTCTCAAGATATTAAAGCTAGATCTACCATATGCTCTGGCAATTCCACTCTTAGGTATCTACTGGAAGAATTCAAAATACAAATTTAAAGGGATATTTGCACCTCTAAGTTCACTTCAGCACTATTTACAATAGTCAAGTTATGGCAACAACCTAAATGCCCACATACAGATAAGTAGATTAGGAAGATGTGGTATATATACACAGTAGAATACTACTCAACTCTGAAAAAGTATGAAATCTTACCATTGTTGATTGTATGGATAGAAGTGGTAGAGATGATGCTAAAGTATGGGGAATATAAAAATAAAATATATTAATTAAAAAATAAATTTTTAAAAAAGAAAAAAAAATAAGTTAGTAAGAGAAAGAAAAATACTGGATGATTTCACTCATATGTGGAATATAGAAAATTCAGAAACAGAAAAAAGGAACATGTAAAACTAACAAACCAAAACAAACCCTAGTAATCTGATTGTAGAAATGAGTCTACTAAGGGATAGTGAAGGTGGGAAGCAAAAGTGGTAGGGAACCAAATGGATTATGGTGGAGGATTATTGGTGCTTTGGTCATGGATGCAGTGTGGTGATACGCATCTGAAAAGGTGTGAACCTATACCTCTGAGGTATATAGTGTTGTAAACCAACATTACCTCAATAAGAAAAATACACACACACACAAAAAGAAAAAGAAAACAAATAAATTTGCTGACAGAGTGGAAGCAAGCATAAAGGATTGTTTTCTGATCCTAGAAAGTTGTGAACATTTGATTTGGGGCTCCTGTCTTGTAAGATTCACTGGAGGAAACTTTGAGTGTAACTGGCTTTGCCAAATCTTTCTCTCGCTCTCTCTCACTCTCTCTCTCTCTCTCTCTCTCTCTCTCTCACACACACACACACACATATTTAAATTATTACTCCTAGTGGAACACTTGACAGAATAAGGATAGGAAAAAAAGGCAAAGAACTTAGCACCTGGATGCTACTTAATAGACCTCAGGCTGTTCTTTGAACTCTAAGTGGAGAAGATAGTTTACTTTTACAGATTATCCTGTATATCAGTCAGAGTCCAACTCGAAAAATAAATCATCCAGGATTTTGTCAGTAGATGAAATATAGTCCAGAGAACACAGATCACATAGATGATGCAGAGGGAGTGTGTAGAACCACAGATGGCAATATCTGGTAGGAACTAGAATCTTGGAAGGAGGAGTTACCTGACAAGATCTGCTTAGGGAGACATCACTGAAAACAGAGAAAGAAGGGAAAGAATCACCTATTTTCTTCCTCCTCTCTTCATCTCCTAGTTTTTTGCCTTTTTGTGGGTGGTGTCTTCCATATCCTGACACAAGAGGGCAAAAGAGCCTGAAAGAATCATTTTCTGAGAGCAGAGCAGGGCAGACAGGGCAGCAAAAAACACAAATGGGCAGGAAACTGGAACTTTTAAAACTTTATAATGTTGACATTATGTGAAATAATTTATTTCCCCCATCCCTTCCATATGTTGTTCAGCACACTCACTAGCGTTTTCAGTGCACATGTGTACATGTATTTGTGTTTGCGTATCTTAGGTTTTTGCTGGATTCATGAGAAAAGTGCGAGGTGGATCATTTTAAGATTGTATGTGAAATGACAACAACACTCCTGTTTTTCCTTGACAGTTGATGTTTTTAAAATGCCCAAACATCTGGTCTTTTCCATCATTCCAGGCATGAAGCTAGGCCAGTTGATTGCTTAGTGTTATGTACAGAAAACAGCTGGCTGGTTAAGTGGAGTTTTGATTATGACTGAAATGGCTGGATGTTTGGTGTCATGGAGACTGATGCTATGCCTGGCTGAAGATGGAACAGAGCCAGTTACAAGAGAAACTAATAACAAAATATGTGAAATAGAACTTTTGTGTGGAATTTCATTGGACAAGATAATTATTTGTTTGTAAGACTGACTTTCAGAAATACTGAGGCCTGATTTAGTTTATCTCTGACAGACTTCCATTTCCATTTCCAACACCCAGGTGTTCCCTGCTATGTACCATGGCTGTCTCTCCTATGGTACCTGGCTCTCAGGACTTTTCTCCCTGGACCTCCTCTGGCTTCTTAATTTTGTTAGTCTTTATATCCCTCTTCATTCTTGTCTCACATCAAATCTCATTCTCCCTGTCATTCAGAGATCTGTTCTCTGTTGAGGGGTCAACTCATCTCAGAGTCTGGAGGACATTATGCTAAATGAAATAAACCAGACACAGAAAGTCAAATACTATAAAATTTCACTATCATATGGAATCTTAAAAAAAAAAAAAAAGGCAAACTCACAGAAGCAGAGAGTAGACTGGTGGTTCCTGGGGGCTAGAGATGGGGGAAACAGTTGATCACAGGCTACAAACTTTCACTTGTAAGAAGAGTACATTCTGGGGAATCTACTGCACAGCATGGTGCATAGATTTAATAATATTGTATTTTGTAATTGAAATTTTCTGAGTGTAGATCTTAAATGTTTGACTACACACACGAAAAGTAAGTGTGTGAAGTGATGGGTGTGTTAACTAGCTTCTTGTGCTTATCGTTTAGCAGTTGTGTATGTATTATTACCAAATCATCACTTTGTGCTCCTTAAATAGATAAAAATTTTACTTGTCACTTATTACTCAATAATGTTTGAAAAAAATTGAGTTATCGTGTAGATGTTTGTGGCTGATATTGTATTAATATTTATTTGTTCATCTTTCCATATGTAGATGTGTTCTCAACTGAAACGGAAATTTAGGCACATTTGGCAATTTTTTGTCTTATGTTTGCCAGAGGCACATTTGTACAAATGTTGAGGAATGTCTTGGAGAAAGAAGCAGCCATGGACTCTCAATAAAGAGCATTGGCTGTCACAGAATGGGCTGGGTCAGCACATATGAAGCTTTTAGCCACCTAAAACTGTCCCCCAGCCCTGATGTTTGGCTGTCTGAGCTTAAGGTGAGCAGAGAGACCCTAACTAAAATTTTAAGGGAAGTTGGTGAAGCAGGAGAGAGGAGAGAGGGAGGGACTAAAGGTGGAAGAAAAGGAGATACACTTCTCTGTAAGTCCTGGGATTGAACTAGAAGTGAAATATTCTTTGTAGTGACACACTCCTTGCATAGATTTGATTTCTGGAGGGCTCTATAAATGACTGGGGCACTTGCAGGAATGGTGACTGAACCCAGCTGTAGTCACTGCAGAAAACAGGTATTTAAGAGTATGTTTGAGACATCCTCTGAAGACCTGGAAAAGGGGTGAGGGTTGTTGAAGGCCTGAGGGCCTAACACAAATGAATGTACAAACTAGGAGAATTTAAATTATTCTTTTAAGTAGAATGTTATTTTAACCCACATGTTTTAATGTATAAGATTATATCTTTTACATATTTGCCTTTTACCAGAGCCATTTAATGCTTTGAGCCCAATAAATAGATTGCTAGTGATTATTTCAGATCATACCAATGGTAAATTGGTGAAGGAAAAACACTTATAGGCAATCCTTTAAGTATTCTTCAAATAACACTCTGTAAATTTGCTTCTTACTCTGCTGGGTTTATTTGTTTACTTAAGACACAAGGACTTGAAATGTCACTATACAATTATTGACAGAGGCTTGGCTGCTGCTGGTAAAAAGAAGGGTGTAAAATCCCAACACATTTATGAAATCTAAGCAGATCTTTCTTATTATCTCAACACTAGCAATATTTCCATGGAAATTATTTTAGTTTATACAAGCAATTAAGGTAAAATTACAATTAAATAATGAGTTTGCTGATTGCCCTTACTATATGAGTTCATTTTAGCAAAAATGTACTCAGTGCCTATTCATGTATTCTGCTAGGCTCAGGGTAAACTAGTAAATTCAGATTTTAAATCTAATACAGGTAAATCATGTTAAACATTTTTGTGTTCTACCTGAGTTACCAACAGAAAAATATAAGACTATGCTCCCACTATCTGAATATATCAATGTTTAATGTGTGTGTGTGTGTGTGTGTGTGTGTGTGTGTGTGTAGTATTACTTGTATTCATATTGACAGGAAACTTATATAGTCAAAGAACGATTTCAGAAATGCAAACATCAAATATATAGGTTTCATCTGTAGAAAAAAAATTCCAACTTCATTTAAACCACTAAAATTGCAGTCAGCTGCTGGGGAAAAAAAATAAAAGCAAAGATCCTGTTTACAAGGCATCCAGAGTTCAGCTATCAGATGGTTTTGGTTAAGATGTAGCTTCTCTCATGCTGAGGTTTCTATAAGACATTTTTTGTGAGTTTGGTGATTACCCAACTGCCTAGAATCTTCTTTTTTTTCTGTATCTTTATAGTAATATTTTTATAGTATCTTTAGAGTAATATTTTTTGACTTTTGATTTTACTGAAAGGTTATTTCTCTGCAGTTTTTCCTGCCAGTGTGCAGAACTGCGTTCTATAATAGGCAAATTTCAGAACTTGTGTGTGTATGTGTGTGTGTGGGTTCCCATTGCTTCTTTGGGGTTCTTTCTGCCTTTTTCTTTCCTTCTGTTGGCAAGGGTCTGGTATTAAATCTTTACCCCACTAAGTTTTTAAGTATTTAAGCTTATAATGGTCTTCCCTTTCTACCTTGTCTCTGCTTTCCTGGAGTGAAAGTGCACTAGAATGTTTGCTTGTTGTAGCTACCCTGCCATGCATACAATAACTATGTGATAAATCATCCCAGGCCAAGTTAATATTCTGCTCAATGGGAAGTGTGCTGTTGGGCGAGGTGGACCCACCACAGCAAAGGTGAGGAAGTCAAGCTGTCTATTTGCTAAAGGGTCAGAGCTTTCCCAGATATGTGTGCCAGGACTTGCAGACAAGGAAACCACTCTCGATAAGCTGCAGTGTATTCCCAGTGCCTCTTGTGCTAAAACATTCAATGACAGTCTTTTTGACTGACTGCTCCCTCAGTGGCACCTTTCAATTTCTTCATTGGGTTTGGATTTAAACCCATTGTTCTTACCACTTATGAAAAAGAACACTTTAAGCTCTTGTTGCCATAAGGAACCCAAGAGACAAATCTATGAGATTTTTTTTCACGTGTTACCTCTATTAAAAAATATATTTTCTACCTAGAGTTAAAGCCACTCAAAATATTTAAATTCATTTATGTTTTAGATGTAGGAAAAAATCCCTCCCAGTGAATACAATTGCACATCCCTGAATTTATTTGCTTTTAATTATCCTCTCTGAAGCTGAAAGTGATCATTCTGGATCAAAGCTGAAGACGTACTTGTCCCCTTTTCATTTGGAAAAAATATGTTATTGAATTATGGGAGAATGAAAAAAGAAATCCCCTGCTCACAGTTCTTGGCTCCTTTGCTGCAGTGGAAAGACCAGGGGAAGGGAGAGCAGGGAAAACCCCAAACCAGAAACAAACCTCATGGATTGTTCCCCTAACTTCTTTCCCTGGAGTCATTGAATATTAACTAAAATCAACCTATTTTTCCATGGAAGAAAACCACACTGGCCTATAAAATAAAGGCTGTTTGTCACTTTTTTCTTTTTAATTCTGCAAGGTAGTAAATGGAAAATTTATGTGTTCTTTTTCTTACATAGTTTGTGAAAAGTTCAAATAAAACTATGCAAAATAATATGTTCTAGCTTGTAACCATGTACAAAACTTAGTGTATGCTTTTTCGTCTTTGTTGTATAAATGCTTATTTACAATCACCATTTTTCTCCTTTGTTGCTCATCTCTGACAGCAGACTTGAATTAGGTAACAATTCAAGAACGCTAACTCTTAGGAGGCATTTTACAACTGTCTTCTAATACTTGTAATTAAGTCTTTTATTTGTACAGTACTTTATAAAACTTTATCTTCTTTGAGTCTTAGCTCTATATACAGCCAGTGTTAAAATGGATGTTATTGTTTCCATTTTAGAGATGGTATATTTGGGGCCAGAAAGTATTCATTAGTAGTTTAGAACACTCATTCATTGAGTGGCAGAGCTGAGACTAGAATTCCTGCTTCTACAAAGATCAGTGACCTTGACTAAGGTATGTCAAGAGGACAGGCCCTGGATGTTACCTCCGCTAAAGCTTGTCTGTTGCCCAAAGTACAGTAATCCTCTCTCTTCTGTCTCTCTATGAGGACAGGAATCCTATGTCTATCTTGTTCACAATTTCAGCCTTAACAAAATACATGGTGTGGTACCCGAAATGTAATAGTTACTCAACACATACTTGTGAATGAATGAATAATTGAATGAAGTATAGAAAGACTTTGAGGGTCTACTTTGAGTAACAATGCAGTGTGCCTCCTGTTGGCTTTCCCTATGTTTCCTTTATTATCTCTTGAACCAATATTATCATTTAAGATAGTGGAGTTTGACAATTACTTATTTAAGCCCTTGGTATGGTTGTCAAGCAAAAAAGAATTTCATTTAAAACCCCTGTTTCTTCATTTATTCTGTTGCCCTAGAAAATTAATCTCTGTAGGTCTCGCTATCCATCTAGAACTTGGCTATAATCTTAATTTTTTTTTGATCTGGTTATTTCTATGCATTTGGGGCCTGCTTTAGAGAACTGAGAATATATTTTCATTACACTTTTTTCAGATTAACACATGGTGAGTTTTCACAGAGCTGAATTCTTTCCCTGAAAGAGCTACCCCTGGGAAGATGTTCAGCACTTTGGGATATTACTTTTTCTTTTTTTAGGGCCCCTGGGGAAGCATTGAGTGGATATGCCCCATCACACTCAAATCCCTTTTAACCACTATAAGTGCCTTTGGCAATGACATTGTATTCACAAAAGCCACATTATATCAATGTCTAGAGTGTTCTCTATTCTAGTCCCATGTCTTTGAAATATTTCAGGCAGGAGATCTTTTTTTGGAAGTTTTATGTAAATGATTAGTATTCTCTTGGAAGAAGGGAAGCAGCCAAGGACATGGTCAGTTGGCCCCTGAGACACCATGGAGACAAGTAGATACTGGATTATTTCCATCATTTTTTTCCTACCCTTCTGAATGTGGTAGATATAGTGATAAATAAGACCTCTCAAGGAAGGGAGGACAATTATCCTCTTTTTCTCCTGCCTCGCCTTTCTACCCTAGAAAATTTTGCAGACTCAAACCAAACTTGTTGGCTGGAAGCCTAAAGAGATTCCTCATCATGTGGCAGGTTGTCATAGAATTTTTATGACTGCCAGTGTTTCTTTTGGTCTGAAACCCAGATAAGTGAAATATAGGTCAGGGGTTGAAAATTAATGTCTGCTTGTCATGTGAGAAGAAATAATTGGCATGAAATGTTGTAAAGAATGCCTGCTATCCTGGCAGCATTGGGTCATTTGTTTGCTATTGGTTTTGGCTGCTAGTCCCAGAAAAATAATGGGCAGGTTCATAATTCCTAGAATATGTCTTTATTAACTCTGTCAACTTGTGGTGTCTTGGGCCCCCAAGAGACAGTCAGCCTGGAATTCTTCACTTGTGCCATTTCTATGCTGGGTACATGACTGTACACACCATGACAAATCTATGCTGATGTAATAATGAGCTTCTCTTTTCCCCATGCCAACCTGCTGGGGAAAACATCTACATCCTCAGAGAGGCATGCAGTTGGCAAAGCAAGTTCCTTATAGAGATTATCATTTTGAATAAAGATTTTTTATTTTCCTCTTAGATATAGTCCCTATTGGAGTATGCACATAGTATAGGAAAACTCAATTTCCAAATGGGATGGGTTTCAACCATTGATTTGGTAATGATACACATATTTTCTTTTATAAAGAATTTTACAAGCAGTGTTTCAGAGCCTAGGTCTTGCCCATTTAAAAATCCATAGATGAGTAGAAATAAACAGTGTATATTCAATGAAAAAACAATATAAAACATATGGTGTGAAAACTAATAATTAGGTAAAATAGAGGGGCACCTCCTAAGAAGGAATAGCTTTTTCAGTTTTCAGAAAACATGTGCTTTGATTCAGGGCAGGCAAGCCAATGCCTCCAATTGTTCTAAAATGGAAGACATTCAAGGCTTTAAGAGTTGAAGATCAGCCTTTTTCAATTGTCAGCCACCATTATAGTAAATGAGCTGCACACACTAGAAAAAACACCCCCCAATGCTTTATTTTTTCCTCACTGTTTCATGAACACACTTTTTAAAATAACTTCCCCTGACTTTTATATATAACTGTGAGTAGAACTCATAGCTATTTAAATTACTCTGTGATAATTGATAGTCCTTTAGATACTCAAAGCTTCAGAATACATAGTTCAATATAATAATCTGAGTCTATTGTCTTCCTTAAGTATTCTCTCATCCTAATCCAGAGACTGACCAAGGATTGAAACTTAGAAAGAATAAGAAAGAGAGAGAATTGGTATTTCCTCTTCTAGTCTTTAGCTATGGCTTTGAATCCTCTAGCACTCAAATGGGATAAAAAAAGGAAGCTAAGAGCAAAAGCTTTACTCTCTCATAACACAAATTCGACTTCATAGATTTTCAAAGCTGCCTCTTTCATGTAATCTTTTCAGGGTATTCCCCTTTGGGATCCTCACCTGCAACACTTTCCTCTAAAACAGGTGAAGCTTCATGTATCTGCTTTCATCTTGACATTGTGTCCTATGTTCTTAGATTTCTGGTGACTGCTTCTCTCTTGAGTCACTTTGCCCTTCCAGGCAGTCCTGTCAATATGTCCCTAGGTTCCCCCCTCCTGAGTGGCCTTCATCTGGTCAACAGAAAACCTAAACTCTGTCTTTTTCTTTGCATTGCTCTTTAAGGCTAGTTTAGTTATAACTTCTTATACCAGCACTTAAGCTCTCTTCAACTCTGAAAAGTACTTGTCCAACTGTACAAGTATCCCCTTACATTTGCTCTTATTTGACTTAAAGTGAAGAAGTAGTCTTTCTCCTTTGGGGTAACCATACCTCCAAAAACTCTTTTCAAACAATTTTTCTCCCATTCTTTCAACTCAAGAGTTTTTAATGGCTGGATGTTTTAATGCTGGCAGAAGTCATTTCATAATTTTAGCAATTCTACATAGGGCTCTTCTTACTGTTATGTACTATATGGGTCTTTGAAGGCTGAGATTAGAATCTCATTTATCATTCTGTTAATGTCCAGTTTTACTTCAATACATATCATCTTCTTGTAATTTGCTATTAGTATTAATAATAGCATCCCATTCAACCACAATTCAAATTCTTTGCGCTCACAGGTAGCATTATGAGAGAAGTAGAAGAGAAGACACTCTTTTCTATGAGATAAATCTGCAGAGGCATATGACAGGATAAAATGTAAATGGCAAAAAATGCATAATAACATGATCTTGAAAATAGAAAAATGATGGTTGGGGAAGTTTCTATGAGGAGGCACTATCAAATGAGGACAGCTTGCTGTTTAGTTAGGGTCGTCCTTGAAAAGGAGGGAAGGAGCAAACATGGTGTGCCTCTAAATGTGACACTTCCCATCTATCTCTTGTCAACCTGGAAAGTGTCTATATTCAGAGAGAAAAATTATTCTTCAAATTATCACTTTTTTCTTATGTAAATATAATCTAATACCCTGTTATCTTCCATTGAACTATCGTATACCCAGGCTACTTCACTTGTCACTTAGACAAATGATTTATTCAAAAACTCTTTATGCAGAACCTGTTTAGTGCAAAGCACTGTGCTTAGTGTACCGAGACATACTGTGCTACCACATAGCCTATTCTATGAGATTTCACTTTAGGTGGGTGATAAAAACATGATTATTTGAATTATAGACTTGCTAGTGTTATTTAGTGTGCTCTTGATATTTTGCATGAGACCCAGAGTGATTCTGTGGCTTTGGAGCCACCTAGTTATGTAATGGCAGAACTGGAAGTAGAAGCCAGTTCTGTCTCCTCAGTGTTCCTTCTACTACAGTATCTTACCTCTCTCTCTCTCTTTTTTTTTTTTGGTAAAGATTTATTTATTTATTTTATACAAGAACTGGGGTACAGGCCAGATGCACGGGCAGGTGAGAGGATTCACCAGACACAGAGCGGGAACAGAACAGTCAGACTGATGAAATATACTGCTGAGGGGAGCAATGGGCATGACAGGAGAGGTCTGCTGTGCCAGGTGGGACCCTCCCTGGCCGGCCGGCTGGCTGGGATAAAACCAGTGCTGCAGAGGCTGCGGACAGCTTCACAATGTGGTGCTCAACTGCCTGTACCACCAGGGGAGGCCCAGTATCATACCTCTTAAAAATAAACTTGATAAGTGTTACAAAATATAGTTCCATTTAATCTAATAAAAATAACTATGGGCCTTCATGGTGGTGTAGGGGTTAAGTCTTAGCACTACCATGCTATCACTGCTGAGGCCTGAGTTTGATCCCCGGCCAGGGAGCTAACCCACAAATGGTGCAGCAGTCCTCTCTTGTCTCACCTGCTGCTCCCCTCAACAGTGTATTTCAGTCTGCCTGTTCTGCTTCCCACTGCCTGCTCCTCTGGCCTATACCCCAGATTGTCTATAAATAAATAAAAATATAAATCTTTAAAAAGAAAGACTAACTATGCTGATATGCTGGAGTCTGCTTTCATCAGCTCTGAAGTCCAGATTGTGGGCAACTTTTGTACTCCAAGTTTGGAAATTGGCCATATCATGGCAGAAAACTTATATCACAGAAACTGGCAAATACCACAAATCAAAGATACCCCTTTTTTTCCAGGAAGAACACACTGTTAAACATTTACAAGTAATCTATTGCTTATAAATAATAAATGTGACAATCTCTTCACGAAGGAGTTGTCATATATATTTTTTTAAAAATTTCTTTTATTTATTTATGCATACAAGAGCTGGGGTATAGGCCAGAGGTGTAGGGGGGTGAGAGGATTTACCAGAGACAGAATGGGGAGCAGAACAGGGGGATCCACTGAAATACACCTTTGGGTGGAGCAGTGGGCGAGATAGGAGAGGTCTGCTTTGCCATGTAGGTTAGCTCCCTGGCCGGGGATTAAACTAATGTGGCAGTGTCTGCCGATAGCTTCATAGTGCTGAGACTTAACCCCTTGCACCACCAGGGAGGCCCAGGAGTTGTCATATTGATACATGGCAGCAAGGAGCACTAAAACTAGCCATAGATACTGCCCAAATAGTTTATTGCCCAGTGACCAGCACTGTCTGAGTTCTTCACCTGCACTCACAGTTGAAGACTAATCAGTCTCAGAGAACAACAATGGAATTTATTTAACAAACCAGGAAAAAAACAAAGATTTAATAAGGTCAAAATTGGCTGTTTACCTCACCTGAAGCAGTGTTCAGTGTTTTCAAGTCCTAAACAAAAGCAGCTAAGATGGCGTCTTCCCACCAATGAGGACATAGAGAGCTCCTCTCCTGAACAATAGGGCATGTGCCCAAGATGGTCTCTTCCTGCCTCTGCCAACCTGGAGCATGCTGGCAGTCAGATTATAGGCCCAGTTCCAAGTCATGAAGACAACTGAAGACACAACAGGAGATGCTCCCGGAGATGCTGAGATGCCCTAGCACGGCATCAAAACAGCAGCTGCAGCAGCTGAACGACCTGATAAATGGCCACACTCACAGCTAGCAAGGTGCTCTGCTCTGGGTCTTCTCCTTCTGCCAGGCTGTAACAGCAACAAAACCAGTCACAGTTTCAGTCACTTGCTGCTTGCAAAGCCTCCGAACTTTTTCTCTCTGAGGTTGGGTGCTGGAGGCCTCCACTTTCAGAGATTCACAGCAAACTTCTGGAAGATCAGTGCAGTGGGAACTGAAATTGTTGACTGATCCAAAAATCACTGAAGATCCAAAAATGCTGAATCTAAATGTTGAATTTGAAGTGCTGAATCTGAAGTGCTGAAAACTGAAGACTGAATAATCCGCAGTTCCTTTTGTGGTCCCTTATATTTCTTATCAGTGGCTCCACCCCAAAATGCAATACTTTTTAGCATTTTCCCTGGGGCTATCTATTCTCACCAGCAACCCCCTCCAGGGGGTACCACCTGTAATAGCTTTTTGGCTTCAGCCACCAGTTACAATGTAAATGAATTTTGTGAATAAATTGGATTTAGATACCAGAGAAGAAATGAAGTGTGGGAGGAGGTGGTGGCTATTACAGAGTGAAACCTTGGGGATAAGTAGTGTTCTGAGAACAAAAATAGAGTAGTTTGGGTGGGAGAATGTTGGATAGGAGTCATAAATCATATGTCTACAGAGACCAGGCAGAATGAATCAAAGTTTAAGTCAGGGTGGGCTTACGAATAGTTGGGGATGATGGAGTTTGCAGTAAAGTAGAAAGTAAACACCCGCCTATAGGAATTTAAAAACAAACAAACTTACTTTAGTCTACCCACTTTGCATTAGCCACAAATAACCTACAGGAGTAAACCTAGAAAGCCATTAGATTATAAAAGGGCTGCAAGAAGGGACTGTCGTTTTGCCTTTTAAAATAGCATTAGTTTCCTTGACATGGTGAAGATGAATTTGAACCTTCTAATTTATTTTCCTCTTCCTTCTTACCTTGCTTCTATGTTCTCACTTGAAAATGCCAGTAAGTTAATTTTTGTGTGTGTGTGCCTAAAAAAATATTCAATCAGTGTGTGTGGGAACTTCACGAGTGTGGATAATTTACAGTAGAGCTTATTTTAGTAAAACCATTCTCGGTTTTGTCATCATATTTTAAGGGTAATGATACCCCACAAACTATAAAGAGTCAATTGTATTTTCAAAGATGTTCACTTCTATGTCTAGTTTTCTGAAAACAAATCCGACTACAAAATTGAAAGTTTATAAACTTCAGGGAAGGCTCTAGAAACATTGTTTAATTGATTTTTCTTTCAAAATGTTCCCAAATTATTTTAAAGTTGCCCTTTAAACATATTTTTATTTAAGACTAACTCCACTTTAATTGTGAGAATTATTTTTTTTTAGGTTAGAATTGCCCCCTGTAGAAATATCTTTATTCTAATACATCAAATCCACAGGGGTTTATGAAAAAATGGAAAATCAATGGATTAAATGATCATGACTGTATAATGCAAACCCATCATTCTTACATGAAAAAGTCCTAATGAGTTTTTCAATTCCCTAGGTGTAATCATACCTTAAAAAAGCCCAACAAAAACAATTGAGTAGCTCTTCGCAAACGTTTTACAAGTTGTTTTAATGATAAGGTCATCCCTTGTGTCTAAGAAGGACCCCACTGAGGTTTGCTGTGTTATCTTTTGTCTCAGAGATGGAATTGACTGAGCTTCCTCCAGTGATAAGCTGATCAGAAATGGGGCTGGAGTGTGGTGGAGATAAATTTTGACAGACCTAGACTTGAAAATAAAGTATAATGACTCTGATGCCATTAGCACAGATGGATTACTAAAACATCTTATAAGAGGGGATGTCAACTCCTGGTTTGCTTGCCACTGTAACTGCTAGAGACACAAGTGAGAAAAAAGTTGGTGCTTCGTAAGTGTTTGCTGACAAAATCAGGAAGGGAGAAGTCAGGGGTTGCAGGTTCTCTAACAGTTGTAGGTCTACTACAATTCAGACTCTGGGCCTCAGCCACAGACTGAGCTTCACTCTATATCTCCACTGCAGAAGTAGGCAATGCATAATATATTCTGTGCAGCATACCAGTGCAGCTTGCCAGTGAGATAAAGGATTTCTGGAATCCAGAGATTTCTGATTTTTCCTCAGGAAGGAAAGATTATACCGCAGAGTAAGTTCCAAAATGACCCTTCTCCAAAGGCTTTGAAAAGTGTGACTGTATGTTCTTTAACATGTATAATATGCTCTATACAGTAGCCAGCAAGATACCAAAAAAAAAAGTACACCCACAAGGTAGAGGTGTGCCCATGTAACTAGGAGAAGGGCTGATAATACCATATGTTTCATACTAAAATGTGTTTCATACCCAAAATTCCAGTTCCAGATTTATTTTGAGCTACCAGCATTTATATCCCACAAAAAATTCAGCCTTTTACTTTTTTTTCTTAGTTTTCTTCTGTGAAATATTTTTATTCCTGGGATTTATCCTGTCACAAGACATGACTTGGTCTTGACTCTGTTCTCTGATTTGATTTGGCCTGGTATCCTGAAGTGCACACCATCAGTACCTACTTCCTGCTATCCTTCTGACCATTCAGTAGGCTTTTTCTGATTTCCATCTTCCAGTATTTTCATTACAATATCCAATGACGTTTCCCCCAGCACCACAGAGAATCACTGTCCCTGTGATCTGTGATTGATAGATCAGAATGCCAGGGAATTAACCCTTGGGAGCAGCTACCAATTAATAATCTCAGGGGTTGGGGTATAAAGACCCAGCTCCTTTGTCTCTTGGGTACCATAATTCACAGGTGTATGTTTTGCACTAGTTCCAGAATTTCCTCAGTGAGGTCAAGCTCAAGTCACAGTGATGGTTGAATTGATGACACCCTTCTCTGTATTCCTTACCTACTTTCTTGCCATTATTGCCAGCATTACCCCAAATAACTGTTTGCACTCAAATCCTGGTCTCAGGGTAACCTTTTGGGAAAGCACAAATTTAAGCATACCTTTAACATTTGAAGGCTCTATAATACTCCTTTGTAATTTCTGTCTTTTTAAAGCCTCTGGCCAAACCACATAGATTCTGTTTCCAAAAAAAAGGATATGTAGTGATTCAGAGATTTTTAAAAAGGAATTTATATGAATGTACAAATAATTTCTAATAATGCTAAATATGACACAATATTGAAATATTCCACCCAATGTAAAGAAAGAATTTGGGGAAACTAGGATAGTATTGAAGAGAGTAGTGTCATTGAAGTCTGAGGGATAGCAGTAGTTTTTTTAGAAATAATAATAGCTGTTCATTGAATAGCTGTGTGCTGGTGATGATGCTAAGGTGTATGTACATGTATATCATAAACATATTAAATTTATTACCATAATAAACCTATAAGGTAGGTTTAATTACTCTGTTTGTACTGATGATGAATAAAGTGGCATTAAGCAACTTGCCCCAAATCAGTTCATAAGAGGCAAAATCCAAAATCAAACTGGGTGTTACTTTTGCCAAAGTTCATTTCTTTTAATACTCTACTATCTTCCTATTAAAACTTTCTTCAAAGTTTTCTTTGAAGTAGATGGGAGATATATGATCAATCCTGCTGACTGAGTCAGAAATGCAATTGATAAAATCAAAATTCTATAAAGGATTATAGTTTTTCCTGGAAAAAGATTGAGTTGGGTGTAAATTACGGAAGAAACTAATATTTATTCTGACATTTTTTGGTTACTGCAAAAGACTACTTAATTACAGCATTATTAATAATATTCATCAATAAAGCTAGAAAAATAAGTAAAAGTTTTAGATCTATTTCTGATGGGGCATTTTACTATCACTTTAAAAAGATTATAGCAGATCACTATCTTTAAATCACATCACAACTTGAGGCTCAAATTTGATGATCCCAAGAAAGCTGAAATTCAGTACTCCTTTTTCAGATTAAGCTATGGGTGTAAGTAATTTGCAGAAAACTGACATCCTGATAGATTTGGAAAAAAGAGAAAACAAACTGCATTATTCTATCAGGCTTCTCCAGGGTTTAGAAACCTTAATTTAATATGAACTTGGAGGTGAGGTATGATAGAGATAGAATGAGAAGAAAGAAAAGAGAAGGAATTGACTAAGACAGAGAAAATTGCTTCTAGTGGCCTTACAAAAGAATTCAGTGTAAACTTCCATTTACTAAGTTCTCTTGCTTTTTGGTGTAAAATATCTAATAGTTTTAAATTGTTATAATCTGATCATGTATTTCTAGATTTTTTACTTCCATAGATGAGAGTATATCCACCCTGGCTAACTGTACTAGCATATTAAAATATTTTTTTCTGTTAAGATACAAGGTGTCAGGCCTCCCCAGTGGCACAGTGGGTTGAGCGCAGTGCTGTGAAGCTGTCCACAGCCTCTGCAGTGCTGGTTCAATTCTCAGCTGGCCAGGAGATTCCCACATGGCAGGGCAGACCTCATCTGCTTCGTCTGCTGCTCCCCTCAGCAGTGTCTTTGGTCTGTCTGCCTGTTCTGTTCCCCACTCTGTCTCTGGTGAATTCTCTCACCCTCCCATGCCTCTGACCTGTACCTCAGTGCTTGTATAAATAAATAAAATCTTAAAAAAAATTATTAAAAAAAATACAAGGTGTCACCAAAAGAAGTAAATATTTGACTTATCAATGTGACTGTATTATATGTGTCTTAAATAAGATGTCTTCTGGTGTAAGCATTAGAAATCCGGAGTCAAAATTTCTCAGGATTGATGGAAAAGTTTTAGAAACAAGAAGTCTAAAAGTAGTTGTCTGCTAATGTTCAGTGGTTTCAGAATGTGAGGGCCTGGTTGCAAGTACCAATTGTACCACTATTAAGTTTATTAGCTTTATTAAGCTTTAAGACAGAAAGAAGGAGGGAATGGATGGAAAAAGCTTTTCTAGATCCCCCATATAAACTTTTTTTATATTTCATTAGCCATGGTTGGCTACTGTTAGCAATCCTTAGCTGCAATGGAACCCAGAAAATTAAGTATTTAGTTTTCCTGCCCAAATGGTAGAAGGTGAAAGGAAGAAGGGGTTGGGAATGGATGCTGAATTAGCCAACCAAGAGTTCCCGCGTAATTTCAGTGTATAAGTAGGGTCAATAAACATTAAGTAAAACAGATTTCAGAACATACCAAGGACTTACTAATTGTTATGACTGCCCAGAGGTTAAGTGGGATTTCCCTAGTAGGTAAAGAGTGCCCTATCATCGCATGTATTTAAAATTTGAGTAAATGAACATTTGACCAGTCTCCTGTGGAGAAGATTTGAGGATTATGGATAAGTGGTTGAACTCTCTTTTAGAGTTGCCTTCAAATCTTTAAGACTGGTGATGATACTCAGTAATCACTCCAATTTCTTGCAATCTGAAAATTATTTTCTCTTTCTAGCTTACTTCCCTGTAATGTTCACTGAAACAAATCAACTTTACTTTTATCTTAACATTAAAATCTAACTGTGAAATATCTATATAGTCTCTATAAAGAAAATGTTTATTCATAACTGTGCTCATGTCTTTAAAAAAAAAAAAACACTTTCTTCCCTGAGAAATATTGAGAGAATTGATGCCAGAAGAGTTTTTTTTTTTTTAAATGGACGTGATTTTTAATTTGATGCATTTTAAGTCTTCAAAGGCTTTGCTACAGCTCTCACATGTTGTCCTTAAGATGCACAGTAGGAATGTCAATTTCCATAGCAATCTTGAAGCACTTCTCTTGTTTTTTGTTTGTTTCCTTTTGAAGTATAAACTGGAAAGAATCTCTCTTTGGTTTTGAGTCTATGTTCATGAAGGAGAAATTATTTCAAGAGAAAATCACATAAATAGTGAGTTGAAATTTTAAATGGGATGATTTTTGAAAGTTTTGAATTTTTGCCAAATATAGACCAAATTAAAATGTTTCATATTTCTAGTACTTTTTGTAACATAGGACTGATTTCTGCCTTGTTTTATGAAAAATTCAGCCAAAGTTGTTAGAAGAAATGCTGGAATTCATATTATATTCAGCACTGAATTGTATTTGCCATTCCCTAGAATCAGAAGAATGTTTTCAAATATTTTCTACACAGACTTGAGACAGAGACTGTTTATTGTTATTCGTCTCCTTTTCACAAATAGCATCAGGAAAGGTCAATTAATCAAGAGAGTAGAGAATAAAGGATAAATTTATATAGAAAAAAAATCTCAACTTTGATTTGCCAAAAAATTCAAATAGAGTAAAAAATCATGATGTGTTCTTAATTTCCTGTTAGGTATGATTAATGCAATTATTAATTATTAATACTCAATCTTGATGAAGGTAGGAGGAAATAAGACCTTCTCACTTATTTCTGATGAGAATTTTAATTGTCCCAAATGATTTGGTAATACCTACCAAAATTACTAAAAATGTTATAATCTTTGATGCAGAAATTCCATCCTTAGGAATTTGTTCTTTTGAAATTTTTATTTAAGTTGCAAGATGTAAGTCAAAGAACAGTAGTGTACCATTGTTTATAATAGTGAAAAACTGTATATAACCCAATTAAATAACCATTGATACAGTGGTAGCTGAGAAAAACACAGGATGTTTATAGAATGACAATTAAAAAAATGTAGATTAAAGAAGGATAAAACTATACAAAAGAAGTTTGCAATTTGTGACCTGGATGGAAGTGAAGAGAATTATGCTGAGTTAAACAAATCAGAAGGAAAAATATATACAGGGTACATCCCTTATATATGGCACACAGAAATGCAAAACAAAGTGTCAGATAAAGTTAAACCATAAAAATCTTAGAAATCTGACTTGTAGAACTGAGGCTACTGGAGTGGGGAGAGGGAAGGGAGAAAAATGTGGGAAGGAACTATGGTAGAGGACTATGAGTGTCTTGATGGTGGGTGTGAAAGTGGGGGTGACCCTGTTTCTCTAAATCATATACATTGTATAAACTAATGTAATCTTGATAGCAAAAAAAGAAAAAGAAATATTCCAGTAAAATAAAAAAAGATAAAGTACTGAAAAGGAAATATCTGTGATGATATGTTGAGAAAAAACCTTAGAAAATTATGTATAGCCACATCCCACTTTTACTTTTAGAAAGTATAGGATTGTATACCATTTACAAAATGTTTTGAAGGATGTATCAACAGGTTAAATATAGTCACAGTTTTGGGGAGGGGTTTGACATTATTTTGTGGAACAAAGTACCTTAAAGTTGAACTTGATTCGATGACCATTTATGTAGTGAACACTCTATTGAGATAATTGACTTCATGTTAAGTCTCTCAGAAATCAGTCATGATCTCCAAAATAATTTATAGTCAGGATGTGGGAAGAAAAGAACTAACAAATTATTTAAAAAATTAATTGACAATGTATTTCTACTTCTATTTGCAGGTTATCTATAATTTTGGTAAGTCAACTAAATTGAATGGTTTGGTTTGCCTGTCTGGAAAATGGGAAACTTGAACTAAAATAGAATATTAAGTGTTTTTGTACATAAACATTGAGCTGTCTTTAGTTATCTTTTCATTTCCTTCTTTGTGAGGTGTTTTTTTTTTTTAACGTGGGTATCTTTAAGATTAATTTATTCTAAGTATACTATCTTTGCATTATTAAATCCATTGAATGATTTCTTGTGATAAAATTTCTTGTTATCAGAAACTTATGTCAGAGAAAAATTATTTTCTTCCTTTTTGAATATCCTGTCACAGCTATGGAGTGCACTTTTTTCAGAACAATTTTCTAATGTAACTATTCCTTTTTTGGAGTCTTTTATTAGCTCTCTTTCTCTTATATATATACTCTCTGTCTTTTTGCAGGATTCTATTTCCTTTGCATAAATGACTCATTTTAGGTCTTTGCTTCTTTTGGATTCAGTGATATAATAAAATCCTTGATGTATTTTGCAGATCAGAGGGGCATTGCTATTTTCTCATGGTTGTACTATTTCTTGTGACTCTTTTCAATTCAGTGGCATAGGGAGGTTGGGGAATTTTTTTTTTTTTTTTACCTTTACCTTTTTCATGTCTATCTTAATTTCATTAGGAGAATATTCTTTAAAAAAATAGGTTACTGGGGCCTCCCCGGTGGCGCAGCGGTTGAGCGCTGGGTTGCGAAGCTGCCCGCGGCCTCTGTGGTGCCAGTTCGATCCCCGGCTGCTCCCCAGCCCCTGGAGGAGGGTCCCACATGGAGTGCAGACCTCTCCTGCCGCCCGCTGCTCCCCTCAGCAGTGTACTTCGGTCCTTCTGCCTGCTCTGCTCCCTGCTCTGGCTCTGGTGGGTTCTCTCACCCTCCCGCGCTTCTGACTGTACCCAGTGCATGTATAAACAAACAAATAAATAAATAAATAAAATTAAAAAAAAAATAGGTTACAAATATAGCAGTCACCCATGTGTTAAAAATGCCTTTGATGTGTCAATAAGTGATCATACATCATGCATACATTACACTACATACCTATTGAAAGCTAGGTTTGAAAATAAATCACAAGTACTAGGAACATCTACTTTTCTAATGTATGAGATTCCATCTTATGTGGCTTGGAAAAAGTGCTGTATAACATTGGCCCAATACATACATCAGTGTGCAGGCTATTATGTGTTATTCATGGTTTATTATGCTCAGTGGAGCTCTAGGCTGAGGATGTCACCTCTAGGAAAGAACAACATTAGAATATTTCTGGTTCAGTACTCAGTTTCTTTTGGCATAATGCTAAACCATTAATGGAGATATTTAAAAGAACTTCCCAAGTTCTTGGAAGGTTAAGGTAAGTGCCATTTAAACGTGGTTAATGGTCATTAAATTAGTTTTATTTAACTTTTATATTCTTGTCAACTCCAAAAATAAGAAAATAAGCAAATTTTTAAATAAACCCAGAAGAAAGAGTAAATTAGTATTAAGTAAATTACCAAGACCATTGGGATCATTAAGAATGAAATCTCTAGAATGATTCTGTGAACATTTAGATTGATGCTGTCCATAAATTATATATGTAAGTCACATCTTTAATTAAAAATGTTCTAGTCAGCACATTAAAAAATAAAAATAACAGGCTGGCATTAATTTTAAGAATATATTTTATTTTACTCAATGTGACTAAAATATTATTTCAATAATCAATCTAAAAATAGTGAGATATTTTATATTTACTTTTCATGCTCTTTGAAATCTGCTATGTATTTTAGTCTTACAGCACATCTTAAATTTGGACTAGTATTTCAAATGCCAATAGACTTATGACTAGAATCTATAATATCAGACATTGCAGGTCTAGATTTTTAAAGCTGAAGCTGGAGTGCTATTTATTTTTATTTTATCTTGATGAGAGACATAGAATAGCTAGTATCTTATTATAATTAGAGTAATGAATAAATACTTAGAACAGCAACCGAGTCTAAGGATATACAGTGAACCACCACTTAATCTGAGCAAAGAAAATGTAATGGATATATGCTGATCCAATGCCAAGGGGTAAAGAAAAATACAAGCTGCTAGTGCCTTCTATTATGCAACAAATAAAACTGTAACCCACAAATCTAAAGGGAAAAGTAAAACTAATGAGCTTTGGTTGGAATGAAACCAATGGTGGAACCAGTTTGACCACACACACATTTCCTGTAGTCTCTTGGGGGGATAGATTTAAGGGCCACACTCTGGGTCTGAGGGCAGGGAGCCAAAGGGCAAAGACCAAGATCTTCCAAATGTTAGATTTTTACATTGCCCATCTGTGAGTTTCTTAACGATGCTTGGTGAACTGACAGGCAGGCTGACTGGTGAGATGTACAGTAAAGCAGTTACAGTATCATATTCCAGTTAATAGTAAGAATATCTTGCATTTATGAAGTATTCAGTCTTTCAAAGAACATATTTATTTATTCTTCAACAAATTTCTGAAGGAGGTTTTACTAATTATGGTATGCCAAAAAAAGGCCAAAAAAAGTTCATTTCAATAAATGATTCTTGAGTGATTAATAAACAAGAGTTTATGTTGAGCTTCAAGAAATAATGGTTATTGTTACTTGTGAACTTAGATATATATAAGAGCCCACATATCTACATGTTGAAAATAAACACTGAAAGGGCCTCCCTGGTGGCACAAGGGGTTAAACACTGCACTACGAAGCAATCTGCAGCACAGGTTTGATCCCCAACTAGCCAGGGAGAGACCCACATGGCACAGCAGACCCTCCTGTCTCTCCCTCTGCTCCCCTCAGCAGTGTATTTCAGTCACTCTGCCTGTTCTGTTCCCCACTCTGTCTCTGGTGAATCCTCTCACCCCCCCCCCCCCACATCTCTGTCCTGTACCCCAGCTCTTGTATGCATAAATAAATGCTTATTTATTTATTTTTTTGTTCAACATCCCTGATAATCAGGGAAATACAAATTAAAACCACAAGGAGATACCACCTTACACCAGTAAGAATGGCACATATCAAAAAAACAAGCAACAACAAATGTTGGCAGGGATGCGGTGAAAAAGGAAATCTCCTACATTGCTTGTGGGAGTGCAAACTGGTCCAACCACTGTGGAAAGCTGTCTGGAGTTTCCTCAGTCTACTAAAAATGTAGCTACCATACGATCCGGCAATTCCACTACTAGGGATCTACCCAAAGGACACAAAAAGAGTGATTCAAAAGAGCACCTGTACCCCTATGTTTATTGCAGCACTATTTACAATAAAACCTGGAAACAACCCAAATGCCCAAAATTAGATTACTGGATCAAGAAGATGTGGTATATATACACAATGGAATATTATTCAGCAATCAAAAAAGGTAAACTCATGCCATTCGCAGCAATGTGGATGGAGCTAGAAGGAATTATGCTCAGTGAAATAACCCAGAAGGAAAAAGAAAAATATTGGATGGTTTCGCTTATAACAGGAATATAGGGGACCCAAATAAGACATCAGTGTAAAAATAATAATAATAACGGTATAAAACACAACAAAGCAAAAACAAACAATTATAAACCCGAGACATACTGCAGGGGAGGAGGAGGGAGAGGGGTGAGAGGGAGGGAGGGAGGAGCACAGGGGACTGTGGTGATGGTGCACTGGTGCCTTGGGGAAGGAAATTCTATGGGGACTCAATCTGAGGGGGTGGGGGGAAGCAAATATTGTCTAAAAAATGTAAAAAATGATAAATGTTAAAATAAAAAAATAAATTAAAAAGAGATTTATTTATTTTTATACAAGAACTGGGGTACAGCCAGATGCCCTGGAGGGTGAGAGGATTCACCAGAGACAGAGTGGGGAACAGTGTCGGGGCCCAGACCTGAGGCCCAGACCTGAACATCCGGGTTCTTGCCTGAAGCAGGTATGAATGTTAGCTCGAGTGAAGGTTTCAAGTTTCCTGTTGTGACGACTGAACCCTTCCCCCTGCTTGCTCCTTGTGGCTTGTTTGTATTGGTGGTCTCTCCTTGTTCGAGATAACGAGAGACGTCCTCCTCTGAACCCTATATAACATTGTACACATTCCTGAATAAATGAGACTGGCGATGATCCTGGCTTTGTCTCCACTCCTCGTGTACCCCTGTCCTATACCAAGCCCCTGCTTCCTCCCCCAGGTACCGCGTTGATATGCCCGGCTGGCCCAGACATTTGGCGCCCAACGTGGGGCCCGGGTACGAGGAAGAACTACAGAGGGAGAAGACGCCCGAAAAGGAAGCTAGCTAGCTCAGGAGGAAGCCTTACCGACGTGGGACCCTGCCACGTCGTAGATAAGGTAAGCTCAGGTACAGCGTCTGAATCATGGGACAGGCAATAAGCCAGCATGAGATATATGTGAAGCAATTAAAAGAGGCACTCAGGACGCGAGGAGTCAGGGTCACAAAAAAGGAACTACTCCACTTTTTTGATTTTGTTCAAGACCTGTGTCCTTGTTTCCCTCAAAAGGGCACAATAAATCAAAAAAGATGGAAAAGGGTGGGGGAAACAAAACAACTGCTTAGAAGTGCTTCCCACAGCACGGCAGGGGCCCCATCCCCCAAAGATCACTGTGAGGACTTAATTCCGTTTCACAGTGATGCGGAGGACGATCTATCCAAAGAAAAACAAAAAGAACCCTTAGAGAAAAATGAAAGGGCCTCTCCCAACCGGCCCAAAATAGAAAAGAAAAACAGAATTTATCCTTCTTTGAGCAAGTTTACTTCTGTGGCTACAAACCCTCCTTGCTCGTCTGAAGTAGAGGACGGAGTTTTTCCACTGCTTAACTCCAAAAGCGAAATCAAAGTTGCTTCGCAACTTCCCCCCACTATCGCAAAAGGGGAGGATCCTGAGGTGGGTGAGGTAGATTGGAGCAACCTCGAGGAGGAGGCTGCACGTTAAGATCCCCACTCTCCTCCTTATTACACGGCCGCTGTTGCCTCTGCGCCCTCACAACTCGCTGACCCTAATCTCGACCTTAAAACCAAAATCGCCCACCTTGAGGAGCGCATCCGCCTACAGGCTCGTTATCATAAACTTTCCCTTCAACTTCAACAGATCCAATTAACTTCTTCATCCAACTCAGATCCCGCTCCGCCATTACAGGGGGAGGGGTGACGCTGAGCCCACTTCAAAGCCGCCTGTTTGGGGTGGGCTTGAAGCCAACCTCACCTTAAAGCCGCCATTATGGGGCGGGGTTAGCGCCGGGGTCATTTTATCTCCTCCCCCCATGACTCCCGCTGCTTTGTCTGTTTTCCCGCCTCCCAAAAAACTCTTATCCGCGGCTTCTGTCTTTCCTGTTATTAAAGCTCTAGATGCTCAAGGCCAATGCCGCCGTTACCACCAGCCACATAATTTTCAACATTTAAAGGAATTAAAAACCGTTGTTACCCAATACTATGCTAGTGCCCTTTTCACTCTCACAATTCTTGATTCTATCGCAGAAGGGTGGCTCACTCCCCTAGATTGGCAAACTTTAATAAAGGCTGTCCTTGACGGTGGAGATCATTTTCTTTGGAGGACTAAATTTCAGGATCTCTGTAGGGACCTGGCCCGTGAAAATAAATGGGCTGGAAACCCATGGACTTTTGAAATGCTCACAGGCTGCTCATTACCTTCACCATCTCAACTCTCGCTCACTACGGCTTTTGTTTAAAATTACTCGTGGCCAAGCCAGACAAATTGTAAAAGCCTGCTCCACCTGCGTGACAGGCCTTCCTGTGCCTCATCTTGGTGTTAATCCCAGGGGCCTCGTCCCCAAGGCCCTCTGGCAAATGGATGTAACCCATAATACTCAATTCGGTAATTTTAAGTATATTCACGTTACTGTGGATACCTTTGGTGGGTTTCTCCTTGCCACCCTTCAAACAGGTGAAACCTCTAGACATGTTATTGCACACCTGCTCCACTGTTTCTCCATTTTGGGGATCCCAAAACGTATTAAAACTGATAATGGCCCATGCTACACTGCAAAGGCCTTCAAAAATTTTTGCTCTACCCTGTCCATTCACCACACCATGGGCATCCCTTATAATCCTCAAGGACAAGGCATAGTTGAGCGTGCCCATCTTTCGTTAAAAACCACCATCCAAAAGATTTTACATGGTTCCTGGTACCCCTCTAAAGGTAACCCCTGCAACATGCTAAACCATGCTCTGTTCATCCTCAATTTCTTGAGGCTTGACGCTCAGGCGAAAAGTGCGGCCGATCGTTTCTGGCATACGGAAACGCAAAATCATTTAGCAATGGTAAAATGGAAGGACCCTTTGGACAATACTTGGTACGGCCCTGACCCAGTTCTGATCTGGGGAAGGGGATCTGTATGTGTCTTCTCACAGACTCATGATGCAGCCCGATGGTTGCCTGAACGGCTTGTCAGACAAACTGATCACAAGCACCAACCCAGGGACACTCAACCTCCCTGAGGTATCTTTTACTTTTGATTTGTTACAGTATGGTGACCGCTTCCTGGCTCATCCTCTGTGCTGAGGTGCTACTTTTCTCCTCAGCCTTCGCCGTCTTCGGAGACACAGGCCAACTAATGTCCTTGACTGAAGCACTGCAGGAGAAATGCTGTTTCTATGCCAACAAATCAGGAATCATCCGCAATAAAATCCTACAGTTACAAGATGACCTGGAAAGAAGACGCCAGGAACTAGCTGAAAATCCACTCTGGACTGGTCTCAATGGACTCTTACCCTATCTTCTTCCCCTCATGGGTCCCCTATTAACCCTTTTGATATTGGTTGTGGTGGGTCCTTACATTTTTAACAAAATAATCTCTTTTGTAAGACAACAGATTCAGGCCCTTCAGGCAAAACCCATTCAGGTACATTATCATAAGTCGGAGATGCGAGATAAGGGAGGCTCTTACTCAGACCTATGCTCAGTCTGAAGAAATAAGACCCCAGTCCCCTGTGGGATGGACTGGTCAGCCAATGACGGGTAAGATCGGGGGCAGATTCAAAATGACTCGAGGTGCTAAATCGCCACACGTCTGTGACTCCTGACGACCTAAGACAGGCGCAGTCCCCGAGGGGTTTTTGTCTTTTTGCTCTCTCATTAGAAATAATAGAAAAGGAGCATCTGTCGGGGCCCAGACCTGGGGCCCAGACCTGAACATCCAGGTTCTTGCCTGAAGCAGGTACTGAATGTTAGCTGGAGTGAAGGTTTCAAGTTTCCTGTTGTGACGACTGAACCCTTCCCCCTGCTTGCTCCTTGTGGCTTGTTTGTATTGGTGGTCTCTCCTTGTTCAAGATAATGAGAGACGTCCTCCTCTGAACCCTATATAACATTGTACACATTCCTGAATAAATGAGACTGGCGATGATCCCTGGCTTTGTCTCCACTCCTCGCGTACCCCTGTCCTATACCAAGCCCCTGCTTCCTCCCCCGGGTACCGTGTTGATCTGCCTGGCTGGCCTGGACAGAACAGAACAGGCAGACTGACTGAAATACACTGCTGAGGGGAGCAGTGGGCAAGACAGGAGAGGTCTGCTTCACGATGTGGAATTCTCGCTGGCCAGCCGGGATCGAACCCACACCACAGAGGCTGTGGACAGTTTCACAGTTCAGTGCTCAACCGCCTGCACCACCAGGAGGCCCAATAAATGTTTGGAAAAAAAAGGAAAATAAGCACTGAAATATTTTGTGTTCACGGTAATATATTCAGATTTACTTCAATCAAATGCTCCAATCTTGCTCCTTAGTCAAGTCTATCTGCTTCTTTATCCTGGTGAACTGGATTGGACTATGCAGGAGCTTCAAAGAATTCTTCCCTCAGACTAAAGTAGCGCCACCAAATCTCTCTTTTGATTCTTCCTCTATAGTTTCTGTTCATTTTTCTCACTCAATTTTTCTAAGAAGAGGGAGAAAAGAGATATTTGAGAAAGAGATATTTGAGAAAGCCTTTATTCTTCAGTCAAAAACTCACTTGATCCTCAATACTCTTGGAGTCATAGAGCTGTATTTGCTGGTAGCGAAACGATAATTAAATCAATTGATTTAGCATTCAAGTTTAGTGTGCCAGAGATATTGCTAACTCTCTCAAGAGAGATGAGTGCAATTTTTTTTTTTTTTGATGAGAGCTCTTCTTCATTGCTCCTATTTACTTTGAATGCATATGATGAATGTTTTTATTAATGTGTATTAATTTTATTGCTCCCAGAAACTACTGAAATGTGTCATATAATTACATTTAGTGACCAACAAATTAATTCCAAATTTATATTATACAATGGATATTAATTAAATCCTTATTTCCATTCATAAATTGTGCATAGCTATTGTTGAACCAGATTTTCAAACTTGGACTATATTTTTCGCCAGAGTTATTGTGACAATTTTGGCCAAATAATACAATCTTAGCAGTATGAAGACACTTGAGATTTGTAGTTCAATTTTTTGTAGTTTAATGTTACAAGAATTTATCTTTCTGACCCATTCTGTTTTTATATAACACATGAAATTCTTTCCTTCTTTACAAAAAGGCTGTATTTTCCCCTATTCTGCTTGGTATAATTTAGAGGACCTTTCTTCTGGGGTCTGACTGGAGTTTCTGGAAAAGAATATTTCTCTTCAGTTTTCCCACTTTTCACAGCTTTTAGAGATCAGGTATCACTATACCTTTTCTGGTTTTAAGGAGATCTTATTATTAAAAGAAGTTTTTTTTTTTTTTTTTGAAGGAAAGTAAAGTTATGGAAAAACCACTTCAAGAGTTAGCAACATTTTTAAAAGTTCATTTTGTTTGTCTTTCGTTTTGATTTTTAAAATGGTAGCAGGGGAAAATAATTTTATTATCTTTGTCTTGGTAATTCAGATGAGAGTTACGTAATGAGAGTAAGATAATAGACATTTCTTGATCAAAAGTCAAAGTGATGGAAGAGATAAAGAAAAAGAGAAATGTTGGAGAAGCTTATATAATACCCCCATAATCTAAGCTAGATAAGAGGCATGGTTGTAGCTAAGAGTGGATTTAGGAGAAGATTTTTTTTTTATATATAAATATTTTTTCTTTTAAAAGATTTATTTATTTATTTATACGAGCACTAGGTACAGTCAGAAGTGAGAGAGGGTGAGAGAATTCACCACAGCCAGAGCAGGGAACAGAACAGGCAGACCAACAAAATACACTGCTGAGGGGAGCAGTGGGTGTGGCAGGAGAGCTCTGTAGCGCCATGTGGGACCCTCGTCCGGTGGCCAGGGATTGAGCCAGCACTGCAGAGGCTGTGGGCAGCTTTGCAATCCAGCGTTCAACTGCTGTGCCACCAGGGGAGGCCCTAGGAGAAGAGTTTTGAAAAAAAAAGTGGAGTAAACACTGTCTCTTTCCTTTCGAGGACTGGCAGTGGTTTTGAACTCCGGCTTCACATTGGAATTTCCTGTGAGTTTTTAAAAGTAAATGATATTAAGGCCTTATCCCAGAGCAGTTACTCTATATCTCTGGGAAATAAGACCTGGCATGGCATTTTTTTGAAAGCTCCAAAAGTTTCTGATGTACATCAATCAGAATGGATTAGTGTGCTATCGTGCTAGGGTGGGATTTCCTACTTTAGATCAATTAAATGAGAAGTTTTGGGTGTGGGAACTTGATCAATATTATTATAAAGCTTTCCAGTTGGTTCCAATGGGTAACCAACTCTGAGAATCATTGCATCAGAGAATTAAGGTTAGAGACTAAGAAAGAAAGTATGGTTATTTGCCTCCCAAATTCATTCTTACAACTTTTCTCTTGTTCTCTGATTTACTGGTATTGATGTTTAAAACTTTTCCCTGGATTTCTATCATGCCCACCCATGTCTGGATCCAGATATAAATAAAATTTGTTACCACACACCTTTAAATATAGGCCAGCCCAATGCAGTCCAGTTCCATATCCAAATCTGCCTTGAAACCCCAGATTGGAGTAGCCTTTGTTCCCCCCAGTCTCTCACTAATCAGGTGAGGGAGAACAAATCACTATTATCTGCGATCTGTGATTATTTATTTATTTATTTATTTATTTATCAATATTTTCTTACATAGTTGTTCATTTTTGTATGGTGATTGGTTTCTCCCCTCAGGTGTAGACCTCGTAGTTCTCCTGCCATCATAGCTCCCCATGAACCATCACGATAATCCCTTGTGTTCTTCCCTCCCCTGTTTTGACTCCTCTCCATCCCCCTTCCTTGCTGCATGCCTCAGATCTGTGGTCATCTTGCTAGTTTTGTATTTTTCTTGACCTTTTGCTCAGTTTTTCTATATTCCACTTGTTAGTTCAGAAACCACCCAATATTTATCTTTTACCTTCTGGCTTATTTTGGTTAGCATAATCCCTTCCAGCGCCATTCATATTGCTGCAAATGGCTTGAGTTTGTCTTTTTTAATCACTGAGTAGTATTCCATTGTGTAAATATACCACAACTTTTTGATACATTGTCTGTTTGGGGTCATTTGGGTTGCTTCAATATCATGGCTATTGTAAATAGTACTGCAATAAACATAGGAGTGCAGGTTTCCCTTTGAATTAGCATTTTTGTATTCTTTGGGTAGATTCCTACTATGAGTAGGAATGATCCAGCTCGGTCATATAATAGATCCATTCTTAGTACTCTGAGGAACCTCTACACAGCTTTCCATAGTGACTCTGACAATTTACATTCCCACCAGCAGTGTGAGGGGGTTCCTTTTTCTACACAACTTCTCCAGCATTTGTTGTTTCCACTTTTTTTTTTTTTTAATGTGGGCTATTCTCACTGGTGTAAGGTGTTACCTCATTATGGTTTTTCTTTGCATTTCCCTGATAATTAGTGATGTTTAACATTTTTTTCATATACCTTTTTGGCCTTTGCATTTCTTCTTTGGAGAAATATCTTTTTAGTTCTTCTGCCCATTTTTTTTCCACTGGTTGTTCACTTTGTTTTTGATGAATTGTGTAAGTTCTTTGTAGGTCTTTGCTAGTAGTTCCTTATCCATTGTATAGTGAGCAAATATTTTCTCCCTTTCAGTAGGCTGTCTCTTCATTATGATTACTCTCTCTTTTGCTGTACAGAAGCTTTTTAGTTTGATGTAGACCCAGCTCTTTATCTTCTTTGTTTTCCTTGCTTCTGGATAAGAGTCCTCAAAGATGTTTCTGAGGTTTATGTCATGGAGTGTTTTGCCTGTATTCTTGTCTATATATTTTATAGTATCAAGTCTTTTATCCCTTTTGAGTTGATAATTATCTGTAATCTGTGATTATTATCTGCAATCTCCACAAGAGCTAATATACTTGTGGAGCACATGTGGAAAAAAAAAAATCCCAATTTGCTTTGACTAGGATTTGAGCTACAATTACCATTTACTCTAGTGTAACAGGAAATCATATGCCATTAGATGAGCCATCGACAGATCAAGATCGACATGCCCTCAACTGATTAAGTTTTATTATTCATTGTATATTTGTTATCTCAGTGATGGAATCACTATTCAACCATAAGCCTAAATTTACACCTGCTAGTTTCATCTTTACATTACAAAATTTGTTACAGGACATTGGGCATATTGATTAAGCTGAAAATAAGTTAATTGACCTTTTGTCATTTGTAATTTTGTAATTCCAATTCTTTGAAAGTTCTCTTATGGTTAGAAAACAATCATACTCAATCTGTCCTCAAATTCTTCTAATTCCACCTCTTAATATTTGTGTCATATTCTTTTCTCCATGCTGATCATCACTGACATAATTCAAGGCACCATTTCAACTAGTGCATTAATTTCTATACCTGTTCCCAGTTTCTAGTGTTATTTCACTTACTCCTTTTTCTGCCCTCACCTTAATCTATCAGGCTCACTGCACTGACTTGACTTATCCCAAATAAAAATATGATAATATTACTCCTTACTCAAGTTCTTTTAATGACTGCCCATAGTCTCAAAAGTTAAATTTTTGTATGGCATGCAAAGTCATCTTGATGTGGTTCTTATCTACTCCTATTTTATTCCTTTATACTGTTTTTCTTTACACTCCACAAATCCTGAGCAAGTAGGTAACCAGCCTTTTTTTTCTCTCTTGCATGATTTTGCCCATGTGGTACCTTACCCCCAATATCTGCCTGACACACTGTTTATCCTTCAGTTTTCCCTGGTAGTGTAAGGCAGTTTCTTTGTTACTGCCATTGCTGCTTTTTTTAGAATATTTTTCCTTGAAGACCTTATTTTCATTCTAATTGCTAGTTATACATCTCTAACCACCATTGTCCATATGCTTTTTGAGGGTGTGGGAATAATAAGCTTTGAACTATGTTTGGATTCAAATCTTTACGTGAACTCATTATATATTTCGAGACTGTCAAGAGAAAACTAGTGTTGTAACAAACAGAATCTCCAAAGTACATTTATTACTGAATTAAATTAACACAAGGCTAGTAAGATCATTATAAGTAATAAATAAGATCATTAAAAGTAATAAGTAATAAATATTTATCCTATGATAAATAAATTTTTTGACCAGTTTAACCACTATATTTTCATTTTTATTCTTTAATAACAAAATGGTCTTGTAACTAATTGGACAAACACAGTTTAGTCTGAGAAGTATTTCTTCGTTTCAGCATTCTTTTGTGACCTAACCCATTGTTACATGGTTGATCATTTCAGGTTTGCTTTATTATATTCTAAAACATCCTGACTAATTTATTATTTCATTTATTTAACACATTTTTTGAATATGGAATATGGATGGAACCCTTTTGTTAAGACTAAAAGACATGAAGATCAAGAAAACATGTTTTTTTCTCTTGTGAGTTGGAAGATGCTTTATATATGTTTATCTCAATTAATTTCATAGCAGTCCTTAGTGACAGGTATTATCATCTCCATTTTACACAGGAGGATATTCCAGAACAGTGTTTATCATCTCAAAAATGCCTTAATTCTCTGGTGTTTTTCTAATATAAAACATATAGCCTTAATTGTTTTCAGATTTTCAGTGTTGTAAATCAATGTTGCCTCAATGAAAAACAATACAATAAGAAATGTATTTAGATTCCAAAGTTCAACCTAAGAAGGTCGTTTTACCAAGTATTTAAGTTACTTCAGACAGTGTATGAAGATAGACGCTTTTCTATTTTAAAAGGAATCAGCTACCTCCAATTTAATTCTAATAAGCAACTTTTAACTTGGAAAAAAATCCATGACATATATTTGACAAATTTTGCATTTATCAATTTTTATCTTTATGTCCTGTGCTTTTGATGTACAGTTTAAAGTCTTTCTCAAGTCCAATATAACAAGTTTATTATTCTGTATTTTATTCTAAAATTTTTAAGTGTTGCATTTGGTATTTATGATTTTTATTCATAGGAATTGATTTTGTATATGGTAAGAATTTGGAAGTTGTTCTTTGTTTTTGTCCATATTAAAAAAAATATATAGCCCTCCTTGTTTTTGAAATTTTCTTGTGGCTACAGCTGTATTTCTTAAACTTTAATGTACACACAAATCACCTCAGTATCTTGTTAAATTATTGAATCTGATTCAATAAGCCTGGGGTAGGATCTAAGATTCTGCACATCTAACAGACTATGAAATGCTGTGCAGTTAGTCTATGAAACACACTTGGGGTAGCAAAAGTTTAGAACACATATATGTAGAATTCCTTTGTGTCAGGCATTGTTCCTTTATTCACTGAGCCTTTTGTTTGAAGATGGGAGTCACTACTACCCCTTTAATTTTGTTTAAAAATGAGAGTGGAGTATTGAGTTCTCACATTCTTGATTTTCTTTAACCTTCTAGGCCCAGCCAACATAGGTGTTCACGTGAATTCGCTTCAACTATTTAAACCCACAGTTATCTATTCCTTTTCCTAAATACTAGTGTGCTTATTAACACTGTTTTCTCATATCCTTTGATTGTGTTTTATTCTAGATTATAAACTCTTTAAGGGCAGGAACCATGCCTTATTTGTTTATTTTCTCGCCCATAGCAGTGAGTAATATGAGCTTCTATTTACAGAGGAAGATTTTGTACCTAGAACAATATTTCATCTTTTATATGCATTTTCTCATTTAATTTTCCACAAAACCTATGAAGTTCTTACCACTTTGGAGATATACAAATAGACCCATAAAATTTCTTATTTAAGGAAATTAATTTACTAGTAGTGAGGTTGGAATTTGAACTCAAATTTAATTCCACAATTTTTTTTTTTAACACACCACACTACTACTTATTATTGTGGACAGTTAATTATACTCTGACAGACTAATCCTGTGAGCTAATTATTGTTTGAAGCAGACTTGAATTAGAGACTTTACTTTTGACTTTGTTTTATTCTTCTTGTTTTTAATGGTGGGAATCTCTGTATTAGGAATTTCTGGAAAGAACTTTGATATAATTAATGTTTGTCTTCCGGCAATTTTCCTGTAAGACCAGTTTTCCATACTGGGGAAGCTTTCAGGCTGGGAATGCACCAGTTTCATGAAGTTCCATGAAGGTCAGGAAGCTCTGACAAGATTTTTGTCTAATCCTCACCATGGCTTCTTCACTTCTACCTTTCTCTTTTCTTGAATTGAAGAAGATTTATGTGGTGGTTGATTATTTATTTCCTGGAGAATACCTGTTGATATGAAGTAGTTCTTTTAATTCAGCATATTTTTGTGACAAATGGCCTGTTTTATGAAAGTTTCACCCATAGTAAGGAAATGTAGTTACATCTAAATAGACTCTAATGCAGTCTATTTCACTGATGCTTATTATCCCCATTATTTTTTGGTAAAATATAAGAAATGGAAAACTTAAGTAAAATTTTCGATGAAAAAGATAGATGCTTTCTCCTTTTCATTTACTTCGGTTTTCTGGAGGCTTACAGATAATATATTGGGTGTGTGAGGGATGGCTTAGGCCTCCATTTTCCTGGTGTTTTACTCCTATATGTCCCTGATTTATGTATTTTTTTTTTCAGTGAAGATTAACAATAAGAATTTGCATTACCAATGGGAGTTTATTTAAGCAAAATACTCAGACTTTTTTTTCTGATAAGCCATATAATTCCCAAAATGGAATATTCTTAAAACAGTTGCTGTTCTAGAAAATACTATAGAATGGTCAGTTACTCTCAAGGGTGGTGGTCAAGAAGAGTGATTCTGAGTGGGCTCTGGAGAAAATAGAACAAATCTATTGTATATTATTTGGATGGCCTTGGATAATTCACTTAAATATTCCAACTTTTCCCCATCATCAGCAAAGTGAATATGATAATAGCCTTTTTTAGGATGACCTTAGATAACTAGGATAAAACACTTGACATTTAACAAAAACTCAATAATCATTAGTTTTCATTACTTCACCTTTTTTAACCACTCCTGATGGACGTAAAATTCTGTAAGGGTGCATATACTGTAATGATAATTGGTTGAATTAATTGTTAGAGTTTTTAAAAGAAAATGGCTAATGTCTGGAAAAAGATGATTAATATTTTGGAACTAAGATCTGATTTTTGAATATATCTGTATTTTCTTTTTGAATTTTGCTGTGTGTTTTTAATTTGAGTGTTGTGGTTTGGCTGTATTTTTCCCTCATGAACTGTTATTTAATTATAGCTACAGAACCAACTTTATTGTATACTGACTTTTGGAATTCTGATGTTCTCATTGGGGAGAGGATTTCAAATTATTTAACTACTTTTTTTTTGAGCTTCCCATTCACAGATGTGCACAGTTAAAATGAAGTAGGACTATATTAGCATGAAAGAGGCTAGAATAATGATACTGTGCCTAAGAAACCAGCAATAATACTTGGCAATGTTTTATACTTTTCTTCCACATGGATTTGAAGTGTTTTATGCTACACTATATTTTCTTGGAGTTTAGTAAATAACCACCTCAAGAAATTCATACCTTTTCAGCATATATATTTTTTCTTGGTCCTAAGATTGCATATGTAGCACTTAAGTTAAACTCTATTCTCTTTATGTGCATACTTAGACATTGAAGCATAGACCATTTATTCTTATGGGTCAAGACCCTGTAAAAATTAATGACATGTGTCAGAATAGTGCCTTTGGGGATGACAAAAGTGGTGGCACTATTCCAGATGGAAGACAAGGCAAGATCTGCCAGTGGGGGGCATTACCAGTCTAGTTCAGTAGGAAAGCTTCTCAGCTCTGGAGAGCTGTTTTTATGGTCTATTCATCAGCATAGACTCGGTACATTTGTAACTATAAGCTGGAATAGCTAAAGATATGAGAGTATGTTAAATATTTTTATATCCTTTTTTATACACTTTTTACATTGTTCTAATTCCCTTTTAAGGTGGGTTCTGCTTTTAGGAATATCACACTACAAAATATAGATGTAGGAATGATTTGCTTTACCAAAGGAGTTTTTATCCATTTAGATATTTTATGAAGGATTCTTTTAAATTGAGACTCCCAAAACAAATGCTTACAATGGTCAATTGGGTTATATAAAAGAGTAAAGTGAGCTGGATGGAGAACTAGAGTACAAATCACTAGCCTCTTAAATTCATTCACCTAAGTCTTTATCTGATGTGGTAAACACAATAGACACAGAGTCTGCAAATCTGAGTTTTAATCTGGGTTCTTCTACTTTATCATCTATAACCTTGAATATAACAGTGTCTTCATCAACGAGAAGGAGGTTGAAATAAATAATTTCTAATTTGAGTTTCAGCTTTGAAAAATAGAGGTTTGAGGGTACCATCATTTCAATTCTCCATACCATAAAGTTCTGAGTCACAGAAGAGAGTTCTAAGGAGCCATGTGGAAATTAAATATGTTTTATTCAGAACTCTCTGATAAAGGTTAGATTTGAAAGCAAAGAAAGATGTTTTGTCTTTCCTAATGAAGGACTAAAGAACTGTTTCCTTAGTCTCCACCCTTCTTTCAATCCCCATCCCTCAAAAGAAAAAAAAAAGTTAAATATTAAAAGGTAAGGTAAGGAGGAGGTCCTGCATGGAGATAGATGTCAAAGTCTATAATACTTGAATATAGGAATGTAGAAGAAAAATACATAAAGAAAGAGAAATTGTGCTGTGCTCACAGAATGATCTTTTACTCTTAACCTTACCTAGAAATAAAACATCAGTTACCTAAAACATGTTGGGTTTTCACCAGTCTCTCAAATTAGATGTAATAGGGACACTATTTTCCAATATTTAATGGAAACATTTGGCAGTCTTCCCTTTACCCCATTTTTCATTCACACTCTCATAGTACTGGAGATTCTTAGTGGCATAAAACAGAATTCAGTTTACCTGGTTTATTTAAGTATAAAGGATATCAATGTGAAGACACCTCAGAGAATTACTGAGAAGGGTGAATCAACTCTCAGGAATGATTTCCAAAATCCCTGGGTTGCTCAGGGAGCTGCTGCTCCTTTTTGATTAGGAAGCTGCCAACTGCTTGACTGCCAGGTCCAGGACCTTATCCCTTCTTTATTCTACTATTAAGAAGTTGTCAAATCAGAGAGCTACTTTAACAATTGTCAGCTCAAGAATGCTTTCTTTGCTACAGTTCCTGTCAGTCTTATACTCTGCCTTTCCTCCCGATTTAATTCAGTGTGAAACAAAGTTGTTCATTGGTGTATTAGATGACAGTATCTAGATCTCACCCAGAACTCTAGCTATAAAGGAGTCTGGGAAATGTAGATTTTAGTTTTTCAACACTTTGTTTGAGGGCACTTGGAATAGAATTGCATAAATGAATCCATCCTCCAGTAAATCATATTTCCTTAAGGCCTTTTGCCTTTAAAGGATACTGGAAGCTTAATACCACAGACAGGGCAAGAAAGAGCAGGTATTTGACATATTTAGCATAGCAATAGACTTCAAGTTTGACTTAGAAGTTCTTCAAAATTTTAGTATATTATGAACCAAGACAAGAAAACAGATGATAAAATTTTTAGTATAGTCTAGAGAAGATTAAAGTCCACTACAGTTTTGACAAAAATGCTTACCGCCCAGTATAGAATGCAGTAATGATAAAGAGAGAGAGAGAGAGACAGACAGACAGACAGACAGAGAGACAGAGAAGCAGAGAGAGAGAGAGAGAGAGACAGACAGACAGAGAGACAGAGAAGCAGAGAGAGAGAGAGAGACAGAGAGACAGAGAGACAGAGAAGCAGAGAGAGAGAGAGAGAGACTAAGCGAGATGAGACAGAGAGAGTTAGAGAGGTAGGTAGAGGAGGGTAGGTGTCAGAGTTGTTTCCCACCCACCTTTACAACCATCCACATAAATAGGGGGAAACCTATATAAAGAGGAGGTTTTTTGCTATCTTCTTGATTAGGAATCTGGGATTCATTTTCTTGTCAGTTTCCTTTATCACTCAGTAAGCTCAGTGGCACAGTGTGAATAAGTAAAAGAACTGTTGAAATGAAACATTTCTAAGATAGTGAATTTCTGATATTGTGTGTGTGTGAGAACCAGAAATTCCTGTGTGACCCTGAGTGGATAGGATGTGGAAAGGAGGAGAATTGAATATCAGCAAATATGCCATGTTGAGCAGGGTTTTAGGGCTGAGTGAAGGTTGGCAACCCAGGCATGGGACAGGTTGGGAGATGTGGAGACATTCAGAAGGGCTTGTGGTGCCGTGGGAGGCTGAGGCAAGACTGAGTCAGTTTAGGAAGGCTACTGAACAGAGGAACCACTCACTTTAACTGTGAATACCAGCAAGACAAATAATAACCATGAAGACAAGCAACACGGCTGAAGAGACCAGAGAACAGAGTGGACACTCAATGGTTATGAGTACTCTATTACCCCTATGGGTATAAAATTTTCTTTTCCCATAAGTAATCTTGGTAAGGAATGTGGGGTTGTGGTTAGGACTCTTAACGGTCTTCCACCTAAAGAGAACTACACATTACTTAAAGGAGGTGCTTAAAATAGTCCATCATAAGATTACTGGATAGAGCTCAATATTAATCTTTTTATATTACTATAGGGCTTTGATAAGAATGTTTGGGCAGTTGTAACTCAAATAATAGCTTATGTTTTTTTTTTCCCTTGTGTATTTTGGATTTTATGTGAGTAAATTTGTCACCTTAGTTTACAGTTAATTCTTTCTTCCATTGGCAAAAATATTTCCCAATGAAATGGAAACATTGCTTCCCTCCTGTATGGCAGGGATGTTGCAGGAGTACGATTTAGAGTCTGTGTATTTTTTGAGATTACCTTTATTTTGCATTGTAGTGGGTTGAAACAAAAAGGAGACAAAACAGACTTTTTTTATATCCACAAAACAAAGGTTAGCAAACTACAGCCTAATGTCTTGTCATCTCAGGTTACATAACTATGCTCATTTATTTATAGATTATTGCTTTTTTGGCAGATGTGACTAGTTTCTGCAGAGATAATATGTCTCACAATGCCTAAAATGTTTACTAATGACCCCAAAAATTTGCTGATTCCTGTCTTAGAGAATAAAAAGCAGTATATGCTACTAAAATGTATTTAATAAAGAAAGAATCAAGGGAATGCATAATTAGAAAGGAGTCATGGCTTAGTGTTCACCAAAATTTATTTTCCTAGAGGAAGAGGATAGGTGATAGCTCACTGAGTTTGCCAAGAGTTGACATATGGCATTCCAAGACAAAGGGTCAGAATAAAAAGTGTCCTAAAGACAGAGTCCTAAGATGTGATCAAGGCTTAGCTATTTTATATTTGAGTGACTTGGGAATAAAGTGACTGGGTAGTACTTAATAATAGTTAATAAAAAGATTGAATACTATGGCTAATATTATGCACTAGATCAGAGACAACTGTCTACAAAGTTGTTCTCACCCACAGAGCACTCTTAATCACTCTCCATTTTGCCATCTAGATGTAGATGAGCATGATGAACCTGGACCACTCCTAAAATAAGTGAGTCTTATGATAGAAGGAGGCTGAGATGCTAAGTCACAGCTTAGAGGAAAGGACCCTGTTTATAAGGAATACTTTCCTTTTTATTTTATTTTTTAAGTAACATTGATTTATAACACTGCATATAATTTCTTGGCATAGGTTCATACTTCTTCAGCTGGATGTTACCATGCCACACCTACCTCCAGAATATCATCCTCCTCCACCATAGACCCTCCCTCCTTTGCTCTCCAGCCTTGTGCTTTCTCTCTAGTGGCCTCAATTCTCCAGTCATATTTCTAGGTACTGATTTAATTTTTTCTGTTCCTTTGCTTTGTTTCTTTATATTGCCCATATTGTGAAATCATGTGTTACTTTTTCTTCTTTTTTTGACTTCATTTAGCATAATCTTCTCTAGTTCCATACATGTGGTCACAAATAGCAAGATTCCATTTTTAAAAAAGTACAGCTGACATATAGCCCATTTTGTGTATATATATATATCACGTATATATATCTCATATATATATATCACATCTTCTTTTCCCACTCATTTGTTGTTATCTTTAGGCACTTAGATTGTTCCCATACTATGGCTATTATAAATATTGCTGCAATGAACATAGAAGTGCATGCATCCCTTTGAATTGTGTTTTTGTATTCGTTGGGTAGATACTTAATTGCTGGATCATATGGCAGCTCTCTTTTTAATGTTTTGAGAAACAACTATACTATTTTCCAGAGTACGGACCTGTCTTCATTCCCACCAAAAGTACACTAGTGACTCTTTTTTTCCACCCTCATCAGCACTTGTTGTTTATGATCTTTTTGATATGGGCCATTTCAAAGGCATGAGGTGGTGTCTCATTGTGGTTTTGATTTGCATTACTCTAATGATAACTGATGATGAGCATTTTTTTCAAGTGTCCTGGTAACCTCATGTGTCCAAGACATTTCTTTGGAGAAATGTCTGTTTAGCTCTTTATGCCCTTTTTTTTCCATTGGATTCCTTGTTTACCTGTTGTTGATTTGTATGTGTTCTTTGCAGATTTTGGATGTTAACACCTTCTCATATTATGATGTACATTTTCTCCCACTCAAGAGGTGTCTTCACTTAAATGATAGTTTTTATTCAGTGTACAGATGTTTTTCAGGTTTATGTAGTCCTGTTTGCTTATTTTTGCTATTGGAGTGAACTCCTAAAGACATCACTGAGGCTAAAGTTATTGAGTGTTTTGACTATGATTTCTTCTATATATTTAGAGTTTCAGGTCTTGCATCCAATTTCAAATTAACTAATCCATTTCAAATTAACTTTTGTACATGGTATGAGATATTGGTCTAATTTCATTCTTTTGCAGGTGGATGTCCAGTTTCCTCTGCACCATTTGTTGAAGAGACTTTCTTTTCTTCATTTTATACTTCACTGATTTGTGTCCATATAAGGGTAGGTATTTCTGGGCTCTCAAATCTTTTTCATTAGTCTGTATGTTCATTTTTATTTCAATGCCATACTGTTTTGATTACTGGAAATTTGTAATATAATTTGAAGCCCGGAAAGGTGATATCAATGTTCATTTTTTCAGGATTGTTTTGACTATCTGGCGGTCTTTTGTATTTTCAGAAAAATTTCAGTAATGTTCTATTTTTTTTTAAGAATGCATTGAAACTGAAGGGATTTTATTGGACCTGTATGTTGCTTTGAACAGATGGGCATTTTAACAATGTTAAATCTTACAACCCATGAGCATGGAATATTTTTCCATTTTCTCAGGTTTCCTATTTCTTTCATCAAGGTCATATAGTTTTTGTTGAATGGGTTTTCACCTTCTTTGTTAGGTTTATTCCTAGGCATTTAATACTCCTGATGCTGCTATAAATTGTTTTCTTCACTTCTTTCTCTTGTAGCTTGTTATTTACATGTAGAAATGCAACACTTTTTATGTTGATTTTGAGGTCTGCCACTTTACCAACATATTGTTTCTAATTTTTTTTATTAGAAGTTTTTGGTTTTCTATCTTTATTGTCATTTTCAGAGTGATAGTTTAACTTCTTTTCCTCTTTAGATTTCCTTTATATCCTCTTGCCTAACTGCTCTAGCTAGGACTTCCAATACCATAATGACTAGTAGTGCTACAAGTGGACATGCTTTTTGTGTAATTGAGCTTAGGGGAAATGCTTTCAGCTTTTCACCATTGAGTATGTTAGCTATGGGCTTGTCTGTGTGGCCTTTATTATGCTGAAATACATTTCTTTTATCCCCATTTCACTAACAGTTTTTATCATAAATGGATTCTAATTGCTAGATCATGTGTTTTTTTATCTTTTGTTTATGTGGTAAATTATATTGATTGGTTTGAATGCTCAGTCAACCTTGCAATGAAGGAAGAAATCATACTTGATCATGATATATGATCTTTACAATGTATTGTTATTTGTGAAGATTTTGTTGAGGATTTTTGTATCTTTATTTGTCAGAGATATTGATCTGTCTTTTCTTTTTTGGTGGTGTCTTTGCCTGTTTTTGGTAGCAGCATCCTGCCTCATGATGTTGATCTCATCAATTATGTTTGGATATATTTCTTCTTTCTCAATTTTTTGGGAAGAGTTTGAGAAGGATTCATGTTAGCTCATCTTTGAAGATGACTTAATGGTTTCTTTGTTAAAACCCATTGGTGAAACCATTTGGTCCTGGAATTTTTGATTTTTGGGAAACTTTTCATTGTTGTTTCAATTTTTCTGCTTCTAATTGGTCTGTTAAAGTTTATTTTTCCTGTTTCAGTCCTAGAAAATGATATGCTTCTAAGACTTTGTCCATTTATTCTAGATTGTACAATTTATTGCACAAAGATGTTCACAGTAGTCTCTTATGAACCTCTGTATTTCTGAGATGTCTGTTGTAAATTTCCCTTTCATTTATGATTTATTTTTTAGACTTTTTTCCATTTTTAAAATCAACCTAACTAGAGGTTTGACTGCTTTGTTTATGTTTTCAAAGAAACAACTTTTGTTTCATTGATTGGCAATGCAGCAAACACATGCTAGTCCCCCATTCCAGCTTTTTCACACCAACACCCAGACCCCTCCAGTACCTCTCACCACCTTGATGACTCATCAACTGCAAAAATACATCTTAGCACCTACAGAAGTAATCAAAGCCAATAAAATAAAGCAAAATAAATAAAATCATAGCACTACCTGTGGAGAAAGTAATATTAGTTTGTAGTCTGTGTTATTGCTATAGATTTTAAGAAAAATAGGGAGGGTCAAGTAGCAAAATGGACAGACAGAAAATGAAAACACATGGCAGTTTAAGATAGCATGTAGAAACTGAGATGTAGGAGAAGACATGTAAGATATATGGTGAGGAGTCAGTGTGAAGGGTGGGGAGGAAAGAGTGGATGAGTATATGCAAGAAAACTGAATGCTCCAGTGCTGGAGAGCTTTTTGTACTTCTCATACTAAGGACTTAAGTAATATTCTGGACCTAGAACCCCACGATCTGTAAGACCTTATCCTACTATTGTTTCTTTCCTTGTATTACATGAGATTTACCATTTTTCTTATTTTTCTAAGATATCTCCACTTTCTCCTTGAGCTAACATGAATAAGCCTAACTAAAAACAGATATTAAATAAACATTTAACTTTTGTGTATATACAGCATATATACATGTTGCCTAGTAATGTCCTTTCATTGAATGTCTTTTTATTAACATTGATGTGAAAAAAAAAATCCTGGCTGGTTTTGACTGAAACTTAATTATCTGAGGACTTTGTCATTTTGCTTAATGTCACAATTTTCACAAAACTATTTAGAATGCTATGTGAGGATTTAACTGCATATTGGAAAGGTAAACTCAGCTGTGGTGATGAAATAAGCGCTCAGGCAAACATTTCAGAATACATTCCAGAGATACTGTTGTAAAAATATTAAGAGGTAACATCATATGCAGTTATTAAATTATAAATGCTCTTGTGCTCTCCCCAAATTTCTGAATTATGTGTTTATCTTTTAAATTTGTGATAAAGGTTTAATGTGAAATAGTGAAAACAAAATAATACAAATAAAAATGCTTAATTTTTTAAAAATGCTTAATATTTTGATAGACATTTGGGGACTCTTCATTTTGTGAGTAAATACGTGCCAAAGTTTCTCTAAAAAAGGAAAGTCTTCTGGTTCACAAAGAATTAGTCTAATAATTCTATTAAATTCACAATTTTTTTTCCATAATTTTTCCTGCAGTGTGACCTCTTGAGTCCACTTTGGGGTAGTGTATGGTGTGTTGAAGTTAGAAAAGGACAATGAGAGATTGTAGAAAATACTCTGGAGAAAGTTGATATCATGCCAGCTCCTGTTCTTAGAAATGTTTGCCTGAGAGCTTATTTCATCACCATACCTGTGGTATGACTTGTAACCTCTGAAGCTCAGAAAGCTAGAGATGAGGCTAAGATGTTGATGACAATGCTCATTTCAAAAATGAGCCACTAGAGTCTTAAAAATGGTCTCCCAGCATCAATAGGTATAGGCTTTGACTGTCTTCATACTGAGTCAGCTGTCCCAGTTCCTTCTTGTCTTCCATCTACTCTGTTAGCTTTTGAAAATGAAACCATTTATCTACTTTAAAAGTTCTTTTTTACAATCATGGAGGAAGAAAGGGATTAGGAACTTTTTCATTTAAGAATAATGTGGAGTAGTACCACTCAATGCATCATAATTACATTCATTGACAAATTCATTCATTCATTCATTCTCAAATGTTTCTTGGTACCAGTTACATGCTAGGGACTGTTCTAGGCAATTGAATTATAGCAGAAAAGAAAGCCAACAATCTTACCTTTATCAAGCTTTTTAAAAAATATAATTGGAGGGGAGAGAAAATGGACAAGTTGGCAAATACAAATTTATGAAATTATGACTGCTCTGAAAATTTTATTCCTTGTAATGTGATAGCAATGGGGAAATAGATAGGATGACAAGGGAGTAGAGTAGAGGATTATGAAGGAGGGACTGTAAAGATTTCAATAAAATCTAAGAAGTGAGTGAGATTTGACTTGATATATTTTTTTTTTTTAGAGGCATGTTTTTATTTATTTATTTGTTTGTTTGTTTTGTTTGTTTATACATGCACTGGGTACAGTCAGAAGCGCAGGAGGGCGAGAGAATTCACCAGAGCCAGAGCAGGAGGCAGAGCAGGCAGGAGGACCGAAGTACACTGCTGAGGGGAGCAGCGGGCGGCAGGAGAGGTCTGCGCGCCACGTGGGACCCTCCTCCGGTGGCCGGGGAGCAGCCGGGGATCGAACCGGCGCCAGAGACCGCGGGCAGCTTCGCAACCCAGCGCTCAACCGCTGCGCCACCTGGGAGGCCCTTGACTTGATATTTGAATGACATAAAGAAGTTTTATCTCCGGCTGGCACAAACTCATAACTCAATATTGTAACAGACTTTACTGCTGATCTACTCCTACTCTTCCCCCATCTCCAATCCATCCCACCTAGCGCTGTCTGTTCATTGTCTAAAATTCCATGTGATTATGCCATAATGCAACTCAAACCTTTTCAGAATTTTACTGTACCTTATGGTATAGTATTTTAATCTTAGAGCAGAACTTATGAGTCTTTATTATCTATCTCCTAAGTTTTTTTTTTTTTTAAATTTTACTTTACATTTTATTAGGACTAAATATGTCCAAAATATTATTTCATCAAATAATTATATTAAATTATTAATGATCCTTTTTACACTGTTTTTCTACAGTGTTCAAAATCAAATGATTATTTTATACTTATAGTACAATTTCAGTTTAAAGTAACCACCTCACCAGAGATAATGTACACACTCACCTCCTCATCTTTGATATTTTTCTGTATCCTGCTGTCCTTGGCTTGGTTGTGTTGATTATTCTCTCTCTACCTCCACTATCTAACCATACTTTGTCTGGATGCACTCATGTGACTTCCTTTCATTTAAAATTTCAGGTAAGGTAGACCCTCCTAGAAATTCTTTCTAATCACCACATCCATCCTATCTCTAGTAGAACTGATTTCTTCCCTATCAAATTCCTTCCCATAACCCATTGGACATACTTCCATTATGCCACATCATATGATATTGTAATTATTTGTTTGAAGATTTGTAATTTTCACTAGATTATGTACTTCCAAGTTGTGGGACTTTTAATATCCATATTGCTAGCTCCAATATTAGTGCTGCTAGTTTTCTACTTATTTTCTTTTATGCAGTAGGAATTCAAATAATATTTAATTCATTCAGGCATATTCTTTACCCTGTGTGAAGTTACACTTGACCTAACCCAGTTCAGATTAGGTAATTTTAAGGAGGACAAGATGAAATATATGTATGGAATCTCCTAATGTAGGTGTAAAACCAGGAAATAAGTATAGAAGAAGAAAGAATAGGAATTTAGAGGGGCAAAAGAATAAATAAAAAGAACTAAATAGCTAGTGAAACTGTGACTTTTTCCTTATTTACTAACTGCTTCAAACATTTTTAAAAAGTAACATGAAAATTATCTTTATTTTCTTTTAAATTATGTAAATTATATAATTAATATGCATACATGTATTCTAATTACGCAATTTAAACATTATACAAAAAACTTGAAATTCTTTTTTTGCCTCCATGTGTCAGCATGGTAGCCTGAATAATGGTTTCTCCAGCGATGTCTATATACTGATCTCTGGGATCTGTAACTAGTCACTTTTCATGGTAAAAAGAATTTGGTTGAAGATCTTGAGGGGGGAAATAAAGTTGGATTATCCAATTTGACCCAAGGTAAGGACCAAGGTCCTCATTGGTGGGAGGTAGGAGGATCAAAGTCAGTAGTAGATGTGATGATGGAAATAAGAGGTTGGGGTGTTTCAATGAAGGACTACAAGCTGAGACATGTAATGATAACCTCTCCAAGTGGATAAGGGCAAGGAGATAAATTCTCCTTTCAGAGCCCCAGAAGGAACTTGTTCTGCCAACACTTTGACTTTAGTAAAACTGATTTTGGACATCAGTTAGAATAGTAAGCTGACAAATTCATTTAAACAATAAGTTTGTGGTAATTTGTTCCAGTGACAACAGAAAATGAATACAACCTACTAGAATTTACCACAGGTAACTGATATTATTATGGGATGGATCGCCTTCTAGAACTCCTTTTACATATGTATCAATATACATAACTGAATTTGTAAACAGCATAATTTTGAGTGTTTTGAAAGATTTCACTGCATGCATTATTCTGCAGTTTGCTTTTTTTAATTGTCATTGTGTCTGGGAGCTCTTTTTTAATCAGTATATATAAATGTACTTGCTTCCTTTCAACTACTCTCTGACTTTCCATTCCATGGCCCATTTAGATTTTATATTACTATTCCACTAAGTAATTTTACACTTTGAATGTTACAATTTACCTTTCTTCCATATAGAGAGGTATCATAGCTAGTTGAAAAGTATAGTCAAGTTCCTGCTTCAAGATATTAAATAAACCTCAAATTTACTATAAATGATCATCATTAGAAATATTTTATTTCTCCCATGTTAAATATTATAGCAGAAAGTGCTCTGGGGAAAGCAATTTAACAAATCCTATCTGAGCCAAGATTCTTATTTATGGTTTTTCTTTTTTTAAAGTCTTACAGTTTTATGAACAACTTTGTATTTTATTCTTAGAGTGATTGTAGTTTTAACAGATTCAAAACGATAGTGAAAAGACATCCCACCCTGAAAAAACAGTCTTTTTTTTGGGGATGGACTTGTCAGAGTAGGTCACAACACATAATGAGATGTCACAGTCTGGTGAGACATGCAAAGAAGGTTTAAAAAACTGCCAATACTGAATAGATATTTCAATACCAAGCATGATAAACATGTGGTAGAAATCTAGTTGTTGCTATACTATTTAGATGACTGGAAATATATAATTATTAGAGCTCCAATAAATGGTCTCTATGGATATAGTTCTTTTGAAAAAATAAATAAAAAAAAAAGCAGTATGGTTTAATAGATTCTCTTTGGAAATTGAATGCACTTTGCTACTCAAACCCTGCTCAAGGCGCTTGCTGTCAATCAGTTAAAAAAGATTTGACTACCACCTTGGTGTTAAATATAAATGTAGTCAAAAGGTTTAATGGATTAAACTGTGCTATTTAATTTGAAATGGAATTTCCCACCATCCTAAGGTTAGGTAGTTAGGATTCTGTGAGTTTGCTTTTCATTCTAGCTTGATTTATAGACATAATAAAGAAAAGGCAGCAATGGATTCAGATGCAAGTGTGTCAAATTGAGAAGACAGGGCTCCTTTTGGTGAACAGAGAAGGTAAAAACTACCCCATTAACTCCAACTTGTTAAAATTTACCAAGTCTCTGTAGTTCATTAGCCTTTTCCCCCTTCTTCACACCAAAAGAGTAGATAAAAGGTAAGCCGGCAAGGAGGAGAGACTTTGTATGCTGAGGTGAACACGATATGACAAGGTCTTCTTTTAATAACAAACAGTGTTAGCTCTCTAGGAGGTAGACAGTGTGAAGTGCAACAAAAACTGTAATTATGCTCTCAGCAGGAAACCTGTATTTAGAGTGACAGTAAGAGTGTCTCTAAAAACCTGTTAGGTTCAGGCTGCTATTCTTAATTATATGTATTAGGAGTTTGTGTCTTCACTTTTTTCCTTTTAAAATTCAAAGAAGAAACCTAATTATAACTTGGACCCTAGTAAATTGGGCCGTACTTAAACAATGAACATTGGCAGTCTCATCATGTGCCATGATGTTTCTGTCTGGTGCAACTGCCTTAGAAGCCAAACTGGCTCCCCAAATAATTTGTTTTTGCTGCCTCCATGGCACAGGAAAAACAAACAAAAGCTAAACAAGGGAAATAGTGAAATTATGTTGTTTTTATTTTCAATGACACCTAAACCTTCTAGAGGGGAAGAACATTCTTTGGGTATATCCTTACATGAAGAATTACAGGTTGTTCATATGTTTTTAAAATATATCTTAGCTGGACCACAGTTGGATAAATCTTGGTTTGATTTTTACCTCTATTTTGGCCCTAGATATAATGATAGTTTACCAATGCTTCTAGTTGACTTTAGTTAAATTTTATGAGACTCAACATTTTAGGTTCTGCCTGGTATGCAGTAAAATGTGTAATAGCTGAATATCACTCTTTAGAGTAATATATCTATTATAAAGATGTCCTGCAAATATAGATCTGGCTATGCTGACTTTCTCATATATGATTTACATTTCACTTGACATAGTTTCCAAGTTTCTTATGCTTCTGAACAATATTTACTGAATTTCAAGAAAGAAGAGTTTAATCATTCTGCTGGGATTAGATTACAACCACATGAGTAAGTGTATGAATATGCAGATTGTGACTTACTGTTATTGAGATCACTTATTATTAAAAGAGTACACTTCATAATTTTGCTAGCATTACACATTTAAGGGATGAATTGAGCAAAATTGATTTGTGAGTTTAATGGACAAAATTCATGTTGATATAACTGAGCTGATAAATCAAACTGTATAAAAGTGAAATTAATTTATTTTGATACTCTTCTTTTTCATGGTTTTATTCCTCAAAGTTCTTATGGGCTCTATGGCCCAAGCAGTTTTACGATGTTCTGCACAAAGTAGAGATAATGGTTTGATTCTTCATTATTTGTTTTTCTCTATAATCCTAGAGAATCCTATCATCTACCTATCTGCCTTCAAATAACCACCAAAGTTAAAAAAAACAAGAGTGATTCTGAAAGGATTTAAATAAATGCTGAAAATTTTGGAAACCACTTATATTTATTGGTGTATCCCATTGAAGTTTCTATCTTATGCAACCAAATTTCAATTTTATTCAAATACTAATTTAGTGTTCATTATTGTTGAGTATCATGTATTTTTATACTGATAAGGATGTGTGGTATGAATTATGGCATTTTTCTAATTAAGCAGTAATTAAATAAACACAATAAAGTCAATAAATTTAATTTTGATGCTTAGTTCAATTTATATTATACTTTATAGAATAGAATTTGTTATTTCTGTTTATTAATTTATAAAATAATGAGTAACACAAATCATTAAGATGGTTTTCTACATTTTATCAAAATAAATTGATGAAAATTGGACTAAGGTTTATGTAGGAGGCATGAAACACTATTAAACATTACCAAGAACAAACGTTAGGAAGCGAGCAGTAATTTTTTTATATATTCGGTCCTAAAGTATGGTCAGTTCATGTGAAAAGCTGCCCAAGTGAATGGCAGTAAAATATTAGTAGTTTCCATAGTAGAGATATTCAAAGAATAGGGACCCATTATATTAAATGTGACTATTACCAATGTCACTAAGAGTTAGCATTTTTGAGCATATGTTAGCTATACAAAGTAGTAAATTATGTTAAATATGCAAAACTTAAGCCATGAAATATTGGAAGCAAACCCTCAGATCTAAATTCAGGTTTCTCTCTTTTGAGATAAATGGTATGGTAGAAAAGAAAGTATCTGGAAAACCTAAATAAACAATTTGCAAAATGGTATTAAAGAGATGTTAGAATTGAAATTCAGGGCATTTGTTTACCCTTTTTCAATGAGAGGAATCATCAACTATTCTGTTCAACCATTAAGAAAATGTCACTATCAATATATACTGTCAGAATTAAAAGGAAGTCTAAGTGACTGTCTCAGCCCTTTCCCATCCTTCAAGTAGAGTCATATAGATGTTTAAACCAGTGAGATACTGCCAAACTTTTAATTTTCTCACACAAAATCCTTCCTTGTATCACCCTACTGATAGTGAGTTTAGCAATTCTCATAGGAAAATCTTCTGAGGTATAACTCTCATTTTAATCAGGCCCAATTTTTGGTTCTTTCCTCCACACAAAGGAATGATAACTGATCCAAGTTTGTTTGCGATTTTTTTATTTTCTTTTGACCTTTTTAACATTCTTAATTTAGGAGATTTTGTTTTATTCTTTTTTCCTCCATTTTTGCAAAAAGGATTGTCATCTCTTTTTTTATATTTCCTTATATTAAATGCATTAATCTTGGTTGGATTTGAGAACATTCCTTCTAGAATATTTTGTATTTGTGCTTGGGAACCACTGTTTTGTGTGTAGTAACGTTTTGAGCACTTATAAGTTGCCAGTGATACTTATAGCTTCCTCTATTTTCAGTCAGACAACTTGATTTTCCCTAATATTTTCCATACAAAGATTATATCTATATATACATATAGTATATACACACGTATTTATGGTAGTAATATACAAACTGTCATGTGACTATGTATTATCAATGAGTAAAAATAGACTTATTTATCTCCAAAGAACTCTCTGAACTAAAAACAGTTGTAAATTCCTAGGTTCAGATGATTAAATTGAATGTTGATCCTTAATATGTAAATGATTTTATATTATAATGTAAATAAGCATTTATTTTTTACTCAATCTTAGATGATAAATGATGTCAAGGAATTTAATCTTAAGTATTATAATTCATCTAGCTGTGGAAAATATATATTTTTTTCAAAAACATATTTAAGGGTTTTTTCTTGGTCCCTTATTTAGGTTTTCTAAATTCCTGCTATGAGTGAGACCATCTGGTATTTTTCTTTTTCTTGCTGGCTTCTTTCACTGAGCATGATCTCTTCCAGCTCCATCCATTTGCTGCAACTTTCATGAGTTTATCTTTTTTGATTGCTGAATAATATTCCATTGTGTATATATACCACATCTTCTTGATCCAGTCATCTATTTTGGGGCATTTGGGTTGTTTCCATAGCTTACCTATTGTAAATAGTGCTGCTATAAACATAGGGGTATATGGGTGTTCTTTTGAATCCATGTTTTTTCATCCTTTGGGTAGATCCCTAGGAGTGGAATTGCTGGGTCATTTGGTAGCTCCATTTTTAGTAGACTGAGGAACCTCCAGACAGCTTTCCATAGTGGTTGGACCAGCAGTGCAGGGGAGTTCCTTTTTCTCCACATCCTCACCAACACTTGTTGTTGCTAGTTTTTTTTAATATGTGCCATTCTCACTGGTGTAAGATGGTATCTCATTTGTAGTTTTGATTTGCATTTCCCTGATTACAAGTGATGCTGAACATTTTTTCATATGCATGTTGGCCATTTTTATTTCCTCTTTGGAGAAGTTTCTTTTTAGCTCTTCTGCTCATTTTTTGACTATTATTTATTTTTGTTGAGTCTCATCAGCTCTTTGTAGGTTTTTGTGATCAGTTCTTTATCACAAGATAAAGAACTTGTTTGTGTTGTGTTGTGTGCAAAAATTTTCTCCCAGTTGGTGGGGTGTCTCTTTGTTTTGATTGCTGTCTCTTTTGCTGTACAGAAGCTCTTTAATTTGATGTAGTCCCAGCTACTTATCTTTGCCTTCACTATCACTGCTTTGGGTGATGTGTCTGTAAAGATGTTACTGAGGTGTATGTCATGTAGTGTTTTGCCTGTATTTTCTTCTATTTATTTTATGGTTTCAGGTCATATGTCTAGTTCTTGAATCCATTTTGAGTTGGTTTTTGTGCATGGTGTGAGGTAGTAGTCAAGCTTCATTCTTTTGCATGTAGCGACCCAGTTTTCCCAGCACCATTTATTGAACAAACTTTCTTTGCTCCATTGCATATTCTTTGCTCCTTTGTCAAAGATTAATTGACCATAAATCTGTGGGTTTATTTCTGGATTTTCTGTGGGTTCCATTGGTCTATGTGTCTGTTCTTGATCCAATACCAAGATTTATTTATTTATTTATGCAAGCACTGGTTACAGTCAGAAGCGCGGGAGGGTGAGAGAATTCACCAGAGCCAGACCGGGGAGCAGACCAGGCAGAAGGACCGAAGTACACTGCTGAGGGGAGCAGCGGGCGGCAGGAGAAGTCTGCGTGACATGTGGGACCCTCCGGTGGCCAGGGAGCAGCTGGGGATCGATCCGGCGCTGCAGAGGCTGCGGGCAGCTTCACAACCCAGCGCTCAACCGCTGTGCCACCGGGGAGGCCTTATCTTGTTATTTTTTTATAAGAGAAGTTTGGATAGCATTTCGGCATAAAATAGATTTGTTTAGATTTGTTTAGATGGGTGCTTTGGTATAGGTACTTTTGGTATAAGTGCTTTGGTATAGAATTACAGTGTAATTCTATCTTTACTATGACAAGGTCTGTGTCTGATATTGCAACAGTTTTATCTTGCTATAAAAAGATTCAATCTAATCCATTCAAGTTTGTTTTTCTTTTTTTGAACACTTAGTAAGCTTACCTTCAGAGAGTGAACCTGATACAATATAGAGGTTACTTTCTAGGGTCTGAATCTTAAGAAAAATGGTAATCCATTTTTAGCAATCAATTCAATTTGCATGGAAAATGCTTAAAGGCAGAGAGGGACTGTAACAATTCTCATCGACTGAAGTCTACTGATGCTGAAATCTTATTTGTCCTCACTTAGTTCAGTCTCCTTCAATATGGTAATGTGAATGCTCTGTTTTTTCTATTCAGCCACAAATTATGTTAAAGTATAAATCCCAATCTAGATTTAGGATGATTTCTTAGTTTTATAAAGCAGGTCTGCATTTTCCTTCTTAGGCATAGTGTTTATAAGAAATATAGACAGTGCCATTTAAAGAGTTTTCTTAATTCTAAAATTTTTGAAACTTCTGCCTACTAGGGGAAAAATATGGAATTGTTTCCCTTAAGACTTTTTTTTTTTTTTTTTTGGCACGGGATAGGGAAGCAGACTGTTTGCTATTGCTGCTTATCCCCAGAGAATAAAACCTCAATGAATTATTGGATCACTTGCCTTTTAGCAAGGCCAGGAGCAATACATTTTCAAGAAAAAACAGTGTTCAGGCTGAAAGAATGACATGGAAGATTTCTCAGGTGGGATGTTCTCACTTCCCTTCTGTCATGTACTGCATTACACAATGTTTTACAAATAAAACTTGAGGGAAGTCAGTTTGAAATAACTGTATTTCATGTTATTTATTTTCTGACTGTTTTATCAAAATGTTTTTTTGAATAGCTTTAAGAACATAGTTTTAAATTCATTAACACTCATTGATTGAAGCCTATTTTTATGTTCATCTCCACATATTAACCAGGGCCACTGATACCTGTTTTGTTTAATGCTGTGATCTGATACCTAGTGTAGAGCTTCACTCAGCCCAGATGCTCAGTCAATACTGGTTGAATCCATGTTGAATGCATAAATTTAGTTTACATCTATTGGACTTTGATCATAAACATAGTCTAAAATAATGTAAATGTAAGCCAAGTTATACCAGGCTAGAGCTTTTATTCTTTATAATTGGCTGTTTGTATCTTCTGAACACCTGTACTAAGTGTATAGATATACTATTTTGCCCATGATTTGACATTATGCTAGAAGTTAAGATACGGAAGTGAGATATATCAGGCCTCTTAGATATTATGTTAGGATGCATGAGGATTTGCCCTCCTTAGACTTGCCAATCTCTGTTTGGTTTGGAGTAAGCGCAAACATATTTATAAAGGCCAAAAATGTGGCGATCAAAGTGATCCTGTAGGGAAAAATTAAGAGATAAGGGATAAAAGAGAATTTAGAGAAGCAGCTAAGACTTAAGGTGAGGTGAGAGTTCAAAAAGGAATACTGTGACAAAAGCAACCTGAAGTCATGAATAGTGTGTATGTGTATATGGGGGAGAGAGAGAGAGAGAGAGAGAGAGAGAGAGAGAGTGCGTGTGTGTGTGTGCGTGCGTGTGCGTGCATGTGTACATGTGAGCAAGTTTATTCATTTTGGGGGAAAAAAAAGAGAAGTGTGGCTCAAGAGAAATTTAAAAAATAATTTTTACCTGTGTCTTCACTCTAATTACTGCATTTCTATAGAGACTGAGATTGGAGACCCCCGGGGTCAGTGATTTCATCTTTGCTTTCTAGATTGTCTTTAGTAGTATGTGTTCATGGTCAGGTTTCAGGAACTTATAATGGCAAACTTGATCTAGCTAAGAGTGTAGCTAACTGTTACAATAACGCATTATTTGGAAGACCAACGTTAAAGGCATTGAGTTGTTTCTGATTTCTCATGTGATTAAAATCAACCATTAATCACAACCTAGTTTAGTTTCTCCAAGTGAGAATATTACTCCTGGGGATTATTTGTGGATATTATTTTCCTAGAACACAAAAGTATACCTTAAAGCATAGAGCAGAAAATAATATTTGTGATTTAAAGAGTTAACGGAGTACCAACACCAACATCATACATTCCCCACACTTTCATGTGAAAGTAAAATTCAATTTGTCTTTTCAGTTTCCTAAAATAAATTTTGCTAATATGTATTCATGGGTCACTTATTTTAGGAATCTTGTTAACATTTTCTGTTACTATTACTATACAAGATTGTTGCTCACTTTCATGCTCAGTGCTTTCTCAATAGTCAAGAACCTATATATAATATGAGTTAATCTAGATGGGTAGACTTGGTACAGACATTATAGCCTACAAAATGATATAAATCTTAGATATATACAGTCAGTCCTCATTATTCATGGATTCTGTATATGCATATTTGTCTATCAGTAAGGCTTTTTGTAACCCTGAAAAAAATTCTGGTGGCACCTTTGTAGTCATTTGCAGACATGCAGAGTAGCAACAAATTTGAGTTGACCAACTCACACTCCCACCTGAGGTCCATCAGGGCACACTCTGGCTTCTTGTTTTTGCTCTCATAGTGCATGAAAATGTCCTTTTCAGTCTATTTAGTATCACAATTTTCACATTTTTATACCTTTTGTTGGTGATTCCATTGCTTGCAATGATTGCTAAGCATCCTGCCTAAGTATTGTCTAGTGTCCCCAGGTGCAAGAAATTTGTGCCATTTATTATGGAGAAAATATATGTGTTAGGGTATACATATTAACGAATCACCAATATATGTTAAATAAGATTGTTAATAATCTTATTTATTAATAAGATGTTTACACAGAAACATACATAAAGCAAGGTTATATGTCAATAAATTGATGAAAATGTGTCCAAAGGCTCACGGAAACCTAATCCTGTATTTCCTTTAGGTATGAATCAGTATTTGCTAGTTTAGTGTCAAATGGTGACTTTACAGAACATGACTACATTGAATAACAAGGATTTATGTACATGTGTTTTTCTGGGGCAAAGGACCATAAAGTGTATCAGATTCTCAATGGGAACTGTGACTTCCTCAAAGGGTCGTAAGACCCCTGGCTTCTCTTGAGGAGTCTTGAGGAGTCTTGAGGAGTCTTGAGGAGTATTCTTGCTGTGTAGAAATTGTGCTAACGTGCTGTCATTGAAATGTTAAAAAAGCAGCATAGGACCTCCCTGGTGGCGCAAGGGATTAAGGCGCAAGCTATGAAGATGTCCGCAGCCTCTGCCCAGGGAGCAACCCATATGGTGCAGCAGACCTCTCCTGACTCACCCACTGCTCCCCTCAGCAGTATATTTCAGTCAATCTGCCTGTTGTGTTCCCTGCTCTGTCTCTGGTGAATCCTCTCACCCCTCACACCACTGGCCTATAGCCCAGCTCTTGTATTCATGAATAAATAAATCTTAAAAAAAAAAGCAGCATAAATACTGGAAAACCAGAGACTTAATCCTATACTTTGTGTGCCATTTGTGAGTAATCTCATCACTGTTGGCTTTGTAGTCAGACATAGTTCATTTGAATCTAAATTTTCAGTTTTCCAGCTATGTGATTTGGGACTATATAGATCAGAGTACCAGTGAGGAGCAACCTTTGAGTCAGTGGGTGGCACCCATTCATTGTCAGCTGTGTGGTAGAAGGTGAAATTTTCCAAATTACTTTCCTTGTGGGGGTGAGGAAGGAGTGTGTGTGGGGGGAGTGTGAGTGTACTGATCGGTAAAGGGGTAGAGCTGAGACTTTTGACCAGTTAATTTATGGACTTTTGATAGTTAAATACCTTCTGGGCTTTTGGCAGGCAAGTTTGCAGGCCTTCAGCAGTTAAACCTATGGTGAAGAGGGGTGTTGAGGAAAATCTGTCAGCTTGCAACTTATTTGCACCTCAGTCTTTGCTCAGTGGATGCTATCTGGGATGGGACAGATGGCAACTGACCACATACCAACTTGTAAATTCTCTCTCTCCCTCTTTCTCTCAGACTTCCCTTTTCTCAGATCCTGTGCAAATAAAATTCTGTTATTTTTGCTTCTCACTGTATGTCTGCTTTTCGGTGGAGTCCTATAATCTTAAGCAAGTAGGTGAACTCTCACCAGCCGCGTCAATCCTGGTGCCCTGGGTATGCTCTGTTTCAGTGATGTGATTTTGGGCAAAAATTCCCAATCTCTCAAAGTTTCAGTTTTCTTACATGCAAGTGGGTAAAGTAATGCCTATGTAAAGTAGTCATGGTTTCAATAGTCAAAGTTATTATGGTAAATGTTTTTAGATATTGTTAGATAATTGTAAGTGTTATTAGATTATAAATGCTATTGGTAGATTATTACTTTCTTTTTCCCCTTCCTACTTGGGAATGGTAGATATGTTTTATAATCCCTCCATGAATTAATAAATTGTGGAATTGTCTCTCTCCTGCAATAACTAGTGGAGGAAGCAAGATATTCTCACAGGGTGTCTGATTTTTTTCTCTAATTTCTCTGTTTTGGAACTCTGTAGTAGAGGTGATCGATGGCTGGAACTCTGTGTGGCACTGGTGGAAACAGTCAGCTGTGTTTCATTCTGAGGAGAGTAAGCTATCTCCAGCTCTGGCCAAGGATAGAGTGCTCACTCACCAAGGTGCCTATCCCCCAAAGGGGAGATAGAGTTCACTCTAGCAGTTCAGAAACCAGTGAATGACACCCGAGTGCCCTCTTCACATCCACCTCAATGAGACTCTTAGGATTTCACTTTCCTGATTTGAAAACCTGAAACCCCAGTTCTCCTCAAAATTTTTGTAGCCTATCATTTTCCTTTGCTTCTTAGAATTCCCCTGACTTATCTTAAATATGCAAAATGACCTAAGCGTGATGCCATATCTTTGAAGAGTGAATTGTTTTCCAGTGATGAATTTTCCAGGTACAATATTCCCCCTGCTATGTTTTGTTTAATAATCTGATAGAAATGGTCATAATTTGTATTAGACATTCTTTCACTTATTAGATGTATTTATATAAAGTGGGTAATTCAAACTTATCTTGATTACTTTACAATCAACTGCTGTGCTATGCTATGAACCACAGCAACTCCTTCAGAGCCTGCTAACACGGATAGATGAATTGTCTACATATATTAATAATCCCAGTTTGTGATCTTCATGCATTTTTTTGTTGTTGAATTTCTGTTACTGGGTGTCATAAATGATGGTGAGGAATGCCTCTAAAATGAGGTATGGTAGAAATGATAGCTAACTTCTGATTATTTGCATACCAACAAAATGCCATCCACTTACATGCTTATTTGTTTACTATTGATATTACTATTACTATTGATATTACTATTCATTAGTGTGAAATATGGCATTATAGTAGTATAGTTGATATTTATATTTAATAAATTAATGTAACATGGGGCCTCCCCGGTGGCGCAGCGGTTGAGCGCTGGGTTGCGAAGCTGCCCGCGGCCTCTGCGGCGCCGGTTCGATCCCCGGCTGCTCCCCGGCCACCGGAGGAGGGTCCCACATGGCGCGCAGACCTCTCCTGCCGCCTGCTGCTCCCCTCAGCAGTGTACTTCGGTCCTTCTGCCTGCTCTGCTCCCCGCTCTGGCTCTGGTGAATTCTCTCACCCTCCCGCGCTTCTGACTGTACCCAGTGCATGTATAAACAAACAAACAAACAAACCAGCAAACAAATAAATAAAAGCATGCCTCTATTAAAAAAAAAAAATAAATTAATGTAACATATATTTGAATGGACTAATATATACACAAGATTTTTTTTTAAAGATTTATTTATTTATGCATACAAGAACTGGGATACAGGCCAGAGGTGTGGGGGGTTGTTGAGAAGACTTGTCGGAGACAGAGTGGGAAACAGAACAGGCAGATTGGCTGAAATACACTGCTGAGGGGAGCAGTGGGCGAGTCAGGAGAGGTCTGCTGTGCCATGTGGCTTGCTCTCTGGCCGGGAATTGAACAAGTGCTGCAGTGGCTGCGGACAGCTTCATAGGTTGCGTCTTAATCCCTTGTGCCACTAGGGAGGCCCCACAAGATTTCTTTCTTTTTTTTTAAATTTTATTTAAATTTTATTTTTATATTCCCCATACAATTACAACCCCCTTATTTTGACCCCAAGCCCTCCTTTCCCCGCCCCCCAGCCCCCATAGAGTATCTCTGGTTTGTAGTTGTTTGTTGATTTTGATTTTTACTTTCTTACAGTTATTCTTTTTCCTGGTCTCTTATTTAAATTTTCTAGATTCCTGCTATGAGTGAGACCATCCGGTATTTTTCTTTTTCTTTCTGGCTTATTTTGCTGAGCATGATCCCTTCCAGCGCCATCCATGTTGCTGCAAATTCCATATGTTTAAAGATTTCTTTATAAAGAATCTTGCCCTAGGTGAGCCAATGAAACTGTCCCACTTTTTTGTGGCTCAGGATAAAGCTAGATCTAGAGGATTTTGAAATCCTAAGATAAACCGTACATTACTGAAAATGGGATATTTTGATTACAATCATTGTTCCCTCAGAGTGCTGTGTTTATTATACTGTTTCCTCAGAGTGCTGTATTTATATTTATTATTATATGCTGTGTGTGTGTGTGTGGGTGTGTGTGTATGCATTTTACATCATTGTTGTTTTTGGTACAATGTATTCTTGTATGTTTTCTCCTTTCAGGTATATTCCCTGTGAAATTCCCACCACCAATTCACCCATGAACCATCACCATAGTCCCTTGCGCTCTTCTCTCCCATTTTGATTTTTCTACTTCCCCTGCCCTTGCAGAATGTCTCTAATTTATAGTTGCCTGTTAATTTTGTTTTTTCATTTATTATTGTTATTTTTTGCCTGATCCCTTATTTAATTCCCCTATATTCCTCCTATAGGTGAAACCATCTGATATTTTTCTTTTTCCTTCTGGCTTATTTCACTGAGCACAATCCCTTCTAGTTCCATCCATGTTGCTGCGAATGGCATGAGTTTATCTTTTTTGATTGCTGAATAGTATTCCATTATGCCTATATACCACATCTTCTTGATCTAATCATCTGTTTTTGGGCATTTTTTGTTGTTTCCATAGCTTATCTGTTATAAAGAGTGCTGCAGTAAACACAGGGGTGCAGGTATCCTTTTGAATTAGTGTTTTTGTGTCCTTTGGGTAGATTCCAAATATCATTTCCAGTCTAGTTCTAGACCTCTGAAGTTGACAAGACCATCTACTGTCCGGATGTAACATTGTACCCAAGTATTCAGAATGACCTCATTCCTTTTAGCTGTGGCATATTTAGTCAACTGCCTGCAACATAATCTTATTCAATTAAAAATAAAAACCAGAATGTAAATAAGAACAACAGCAGGCTTTACTTGTCCTTTACTTTGGAAGGAAATGACCCAACTCAAAGCTTTTGTGTATCTTTTCTTTGGTGCTAGTTGAGTGAGTGAAGGAAGCTGAGTCCTGCAGTCAGCCTCTGTTTTTCATTATCCCTAACACCAAAAGTGGCCATTTCTGCATAATTTGGAAACCACACATTCAGTAAAAGAGAGACAAAAGGAGCTGTGAAATAAAATGTCTGTCACAAAGGGAGAGATCAAATCTGAGAGAAGGTGCATTTAATGTAAAAACACAACTGGAGTGTCATTTTTTTTTTCAAAGCAACCTAAGTGGAGAGTGCTAACATAATGAATGATAATGAGGGTGCCCAATTTTGGAAACTGGTTTTTAAAATGCTGCAGCAGAGTGCTATCTAGAATCTCTTAGGATAAAGCAAAATCTCATCAGGGACCGTTTCAAGCATCATTTTCTCCTGTTTTAAATGATCTTATGTGAACCTTCTGTTAGTTGATTTGGTGTAGCTTTCTATTATTCATTATTTTTGACCGCTTGTGAAAGGAACAAAAGACCTGTTATTAGTGATTTGCCAGTTGTTGTAAGACTTAATCTAGGTACTTACAGAGCTCTTTGCCTCATGTTTATTTTGTGGTATAAAATTGTATGATATAAGGGAATTTATAACCCATTCTTGTCTAGTGATTAGACTGGAAAAAGATATTGGCTCTTGGTACCAGGCCTCTGTACATATTGAAGTTTGTTGAAGAAACCTTTTCTTCTCAAACAGGAAATTTTAGTTTTGGGGTAAGGAAGACTTTTCTTGTTGATTATTTGTGTACATATTCCTTTCTTCCATCAAGTGAAAATGCAACCTTCTAATGTCACAGTTAAAAAGATCGTGTCATTAACACAATCATTTGTAACCACTGAGCATGGCTCTGCAGGACTGCTGGATTATGCTGTGTAAACTGTGGTTCATGCTGTGGTATTACTGTACTTTAGAATCTAAAGTCTCCAAATCCAGCTTAAGGATTGTGGACCTCTCAGGCAAGTAGAATACAACAGGTGACATAGAAGATAATAGCAGCTGCATGGGTCTGGACAGGACAGGTTCTGTAAAAGAAATGCCCCATGTAAAGAGGATGAGTATAATTTTGAGATTCAGCTTTTATAGGATTGTAAGGTGGAGTATATAGATAACAAAATAGAATGAATAAAGTAACAAAGGATAAACCATATCTGTGCAGAAGCTTAAATATCCAAATCAATCTAACTACCAAGTGTCTTAAAAATGATTTTCAGTTGATCTTCTATGATACATATTGCCGCGTTTGCTGTGATGGTGGGTTTTCTGGGCTGGGAAGAACTGTTTGTTAGCTCCAGGTTGACCTGCTGCATTCTTATAAGTTTTATGCAGTTGCTTTGATACTGATGTTCTATCAGAGTCATGTCACCACTGTAGTTCACAGTACATGCTTGTTGTGATAAAGCCCTAGGGCACTTGTCTGATATACAACTACCCTTTTGAAGCACTGAATCATGATTATGCATATACATATTTACATACCATTTATAATGGAAAGAAAAATTGGTAGATTACATCCAGAATATTTTGGGTCTGGATCAGGTCTTTTATTTTACACCATGTTATTTTGGAGTTAAGATTTCTATATTCTAGAAGTATCATTATTTCTGAACAGATTTAGGATAAAAAACTTTCTGGATGAGTCGATGAGTTGAAAAAAAGAACAACAACAAGAAAAAATCAGAAAGTTATTCTTTTGGACTGTATTAGAGAATATTTATAGGAAAACATAGCAAGCATGTGCGTATTAGAATCAAATTACATCTGCAATGAAAAAATAAAACACATAAAGATTAACTCCAAAAAGAGAAGATTGTACAAGAGTACACAAGAAATAAGAATATATTCTATAGCCATCTTTCCTGTGCATTTGAATGTATTCAAGACTAGCTTGTAGAGTTGAATGAGTTTCCTGGAGAGTTTGAATGCCAGCATTTTTTCAGGGTAAAATTTGAAATTTGCTTTTAAGTCATCTGTGGTTCTCTTTTCTGGAGAGAGGTAGAGGAACAGGAGAAGGAGGAGAGTGAGGGAGGGCCAGAGAGGTTAGTTTGCCAGGCTAATATGTAGGATCCCTATGGGCCGCTACATGGCAATCCCCACCTGCTACTCTGTGGCTCTGAGCCAGTTACTTAAATTCTCTTCATTGGCAGAATGGAGATAAATGACTGTGTGATAGGTTTTTAGGACAATAACATGTAATAATATACATAAAGTATTTAGCTCCGAGTCTAGTACATGTTCCCTGCTCATTCAGGCATGCATCACATTCTCTCCATGAGCAAAGCACTCTGACCCATGCCTTTACTTACTCCTCATTGACAATCCTATAAATATTATTATGCCTTTCAATTTATAGATTGAAAATCTTGAAACTTGTAGAAGTTAAGTTTAAAAGTTTAAACAAACTCTAGTGTAATAGTCAGTTCAACTTAAACTTGACAGTTTTAAGCATGCAAAGAACCATTGCATTATTTATTCATTCCCTCTCTCTCACTTCTCTTTACCCCCTTTTCCTTCTTTCTGCTGTTTTATCTTCTCTTAAGGATTCTTAACAATGACATACAAATAAGAAAGAATGAAACTATTTTTATTCCAATAAATTGAAGTGCATGTGATGACATCATTCAAAAGTTATTACTTTATTTCTTAAATATGTATATTTAAGTAATATATGTTAATTGTAGAAATATTTGGAATAAATAAACATCAACTGCCTAAATACTCAATATTCAAAGGCAGTATAGCATTATGGTATGTATTTTCAATTCATACCTATCTATGTACTGTTTTTATTTCCCTCTTATATCTGCCTCACATTATAATTTGGTTTATAATGTGCTGTTTTTAATGATCATTCAGAGATCCTTCCAAATTTGTAAATGGGTATCTGCATAATCATTTCTGTTACTTACATAGTGTTCCACTGGATAAATGTACCTAATTAAAATAACACTTATTATTGTTTCTTTAATATTATTTCAGAATTTTTACTTTTACAAACTATAGATTCTTGAGCTTTTGTGTCTTTAGCCAGTTAAAGCCTTAGAGGTGGAATCTATGGTTTGGTGTTAACATACTTCTCTGGCCCCTAATATATATTACCAGATTCCCTCTCTTAAGAAAGGAGCAGTATCTACACTCACTCTAGCAACGAGTGAGATTGCCCATTTCCACACTCCCACTCTAATAGTTGTTATGCCTTGTAATTTTTGAGAACTCTATTAGGCAAAAGTTTTTTTTTTTTTTACTTTATCACTTTTATTTGCATTCCTGTGTCTGTCCATTCTATAAAATGATCATATTTCTAAAACTACTATCTAAACAAAATGTACACAATAAGTCCCCAATGAGACATTTGACATACAACTTGGCAGAAAACTATGGACTAATAGTATATAACCTTATTAAGAGCATCCTTGAATTTTATTTTTAAACCTCAAGCTCATCATTTTCAGAACTTATCTGCTAAGGTAACCTCATTCGAAGTGAGAGAGACAAACGCTCTTCTAGAATCATAAAATAGAGGATAGAAGAAGGTTCTGACAGCTAAGCTTTGGCATCACCTGGCTTTCATATCTAGCTTGGATTTCAGTAACATATTGTCTCAGTCCTCTGTGCTCAGTACTACAGTAGCCAGGGGATAGTGCTGAAGTCTCCTTGGGCCTCAGTGGGAAAATAGGGATAACTATGCAAAATATTCTTGGTAGGTTTGTTTTGGGGGATATTGAGCAGAACTGGTAGTCTGGTACTTCATGAATGTGTGTTCCTATTTAAAAACAAAACAGAACAAAAATCCTTAAACAATATACAACTACTACTTTGTTTTGAATAAAATTCTAATCATTCTTTCCCACAAAAAAAGCACTGGAGTGTTAATGTCTTTCCATATATTCTAGACCAGTTTTCAAAATGATTCTTTATGCTATGCAGTCTGGGTTATTCTATTTACACACACACACATTCACAAACATGCATGCAAACCACTCTCGTCTTACTAGATGCCAGAAAATGATGCCATCCTGGTATCTCAAAGGAGAGATGTTCTTAGGGTTTACAATTCCTTAAACAATTGTCCTCAATTTGGAAACTGAGCAAGTCTACAGTACGTTTTACTCTATATGATTTTGTACTTAGTTTTATCCTTCCTTTATATTATTTAAACCATTATAATTTCAAATTCATTAAAAAATTAACTGATACTCCAGTCAGCAGCACTGAATTTATTAAAAGGCATAAACTGTTTCAAGATCCTTAAAAGGAGAAGGTCCCTTTAGCTATAAAAGGATAGTTAACTCAAATCTGTGATTACAGCCTGGGATTTCACATTGTCTAAGAGCATTCCTTAACTAAACCAGACACATTTTAATGATTGGTCAAACTGGGTCCAAGAGAAAGGTACTGCTCTATTATTAAAAGGAAACAATGATTGAATTGCCATTGAAACACCACAGAATCCATAGTAAAGTTCGCTTTGTGCACTGATCACAGGGTACTTGATCTTGGAATTCAGTGGTGCTTCTCATAATTTAAAAGTTGAAAGTAAAGTGAAATTCATTCAACAACCTTTGTATCATGACCTAGGAATGAAATGGCTTAACTCTTTGTGAATTATCCCTAAAAGAATTAGGAGTACAGTTATAGATATTGACGTTCTCTTCTTTTTAACATATATAAAAGGGCACCCTTTCCATATGTTTAAAATGAAGTACAGGAACTCTGCAGTAGGTACACTGTAAGGCAATCAAGAATAATAAAACACTTAGGATTTACAATGGAAAAAATATCAGTGGGCCTCAAAATGATGGTCGATTCACTGAAAAATCTGAGAAAGGAGTGGAAGGAATAATGTGAGCTAATATATCATGTTTATTGTATGCCACATACAATTTTAAGTGCTTTACATGTTACTCTTTCAACCCTTTAGGCAACCCCACAATGTAGTTATTTTATTTTACCATAGAGAACATTAAGGCACAAAGATGCTGAATATGTTGCTAAGGGTGCACAACTGCTTAGTGGCAGAGCTGTAATTTGGATTTTCTTTTGATTCAAGGTGCATCTGGATGGCCAAGAGAAAATTAATCACTGCCAAGCAAGCGCCAAGAAAACGTACAATGTTCACAGGAAATTTTGTTATTGGCTTCTAAAGAAGTGGTAAGTTAGCAAATATCGTTGTAGAATTAAATGCATTCTTCAGAACTAATGTGATTGCTTGGCATTGTGGGGAGAAATTGCACTGATTTTAGAGAACTGGTTTCCACAATCTGAGTCTGCTACAAAATATCTGTAGGACCTGGGTCAAAATACTATTTTCTGGAGCTCAGTTTTCTCTTTTGTAAAACCAAATGGATGGATGATATGGGCAAAAAGGGAGTCTACAATTCTTTAAGGAGATGCACATCGTGATCTGGTGGGGAAATTTTTCTGTCTATAAACCCCTCACTGAGGCTACAATGGTAGTGTTCTTTGCTACGAAGTGGATTCAGTGAAAGGAATTGATCATATTCAGAGATATTTCAGCATCTTTATCTTCTCTAAATTCTTCACCTGTGAAACAGACTAGAGTAGAAAGGAAATGTCATTTGCAGGTTCAGGAGAGAATGAAGCAACCCATTTTGTTTTTCTTGGGGATAGGCTTCAATGATGGGGAAGAGGCTATTGATATTGTCAACAGACATATTCCTATCTGAAATTCAGATCAAATGATTCTACCCTTCAGAGCATTCCCCAACAATGGCCTTTCCAGCAGCATGAATCTGCAAACAGAGCTTAGGAATTAATTTCAATCAGCCAGCTTTGTGGGCACTGCTGCTCAATCTTAGATTTACAAAGCCGTTTTCAATGAAGACAATAAAATCCTCCTTTCTCTCCTGTGTTGTGTTATGCTCTGACACTTCATCAAAGCACACAGACAGAGGGTTGTTCTTAACTATATAAAAAATAGAACAACCTCACAAATCATGCTTTAATATTACACTGTGGAAACACCAAGGTTGAAAGGTAAATCTGTGGTGTAACCGTATTGATTAATTGATGTAAGAAAGGTCAGGCTAATCTTTATCTTGCTTGAAAGACTCTAGTTCTACATGGCAGGTTTGTTGAAATGGTTCCTGTGTAAAAAGATTTTTTGTAAAAAAAAGTGGAGCCTTAATGCAAAGAAAGTGGGCAAATCTCATTAAACGATCACTCAGAAAAAGGTTAGTGAAAGGAATCTTAATGCAAAAAAAGTCGGGAAAGCTCATCATACAATCACTGAGAAAGTTAAAGCACTGAAACAGGGACTGGAAGGTGGAATTTAGATTTCTATTTTCCTGTAATTTTAATAAACTTCTCAGGGAAAACATTTATCAGAGAAAAAATCATAGAAGAAGCAAAGGCAATAATTTAGGTAATAGCCTTGCCCAATAAAACCAGAATAGGTAGCTCCTTGCTCGTCTGCTAAATAAGACTGAAATGTGTTGAAGCAGAAGACCTCGCTTTTCTGTTCCTGAATTATAAGCACTGAAAGAAAAGAAGGACCTGGACTGGGGGGCAGGACAGAATGGAAATGGAAGTGAATTTTGGACCCAGGTTAGGCTGTGATTTAGTCACAAGCAAACCCAGAAAACTCAGAAGGTTGCTATAGTAAATGTTATTTTCATAAACATTCAACTTGGTGATAGTACTGTATCTTAGAATTAGTTCATTTGGAACATGTGGTCTCACCATAGCAATGAGGACATGCCTAGAGGATCTCATGAGATGTTTTGAAGGACAGGCTTGGAAGTGGATTACATCATCTTTCTTATAGCCTTTGTCTGAGTGCAGTCAAAAAACTCTCTCAGCTAACTGCTGGGGAGGCTGGGAAATAGGCCATAAAAGGTTATTTGTCTAGGTTTACCTTAGAACACTAGGGAGTTAGGTTTTTATAAAGAAAAGTTTCCAAACTATGTTGTTAAAATTTATAAGGAGATGCATAGACTGTTTGGAGAATTTTGTTGCTGCTCTCTCTGACATTCAAGGTAAGAGATTGAATTAATTTTTTATAACTTCTACTCTTTACATAGTTTTGTGCTTTAATAACTGTACGTGTGTTAATTTACAGGGAAAGCATGAAAGAAAAGCTAGGTATTTGGAATTATTTTCTTATCAAACTCATTTTATTATCCTGGACTCACTGACCATGGCTATATCTAGTAAAAGTTTTGTTACAGAAGTGCCAAAGAAAGAAAAAAAGAATGCAATCAGAAATTAAGTGTTTTCCATTCACAAATTTATCCATTTTATGGTTTATAGTCAACATTATTAATAATAAACACTAAAAACATAGATGATAATTTGGTACTAATCCTATGTAAAATATAAGATCTAACATTAGCATCACAGTTACAGGAATTCTGATAGGCTGTATGTTTCACATATTGCATTTTTGTGTTATTTGCTTCAATATATGTTAATAGATGGTAATTATATGCTTTTCATTTGGACAGCTCTTATACAAAAACGATTTAATATTCACACATCTAATGGGTCGCACATGGCTATTGATCATTTGGATCAGAGTTCAATTTGAGCTGCTGCTGGCTAGATTAGAAATTGTAATCATGGTAAAAGATAAATTACAAGGTCTCTGAAGATCAGTTCTATTTTCAGATTAGACATGAAATACTAAATAGGGGAAGTTAGAGAAGATGTGTAGTGGAGTCATTAATGTGGGTTTTCTAAGAAATACATCTAGATATCTCTGCACCCCTCAACCATTATCTTAATAGTGTGAGATTTATAGGAAATGACATTTTATTTATAAAGATAATGACAGACATGCATAAATTATTTTTGACTTTTATCTCTAAGGACTGAAGACAAAAAGGGATGTAAATATAAACTTTGATGTAATAAATCAAATGATCTACTTACTAGTAAAGTTAGGCAATTTTTAACATACAGAGACTTGGTTTAGATTAACAGGCATCTAAATATTGAAGATTAATTTAGATAAAGTAGACTTTTGGTGACTTTAATATTATTATAAAATGAATCTACCTGCTTATTTTTTTGATGTAATTATAAAAAAATACATTGTCATTGTAGAAAAGTCAGAAAACTATATTCAAGAAAGTAAAGAACATTCACCATACAGTAGTCAGATATATTTCTTTTTTTTCCAAGATTTATTTTATTTTATTTTTTTTAAATAATAAATTTTATTTTTATATTCCCCATACAATTGCAGCCCCCCCATTCTGACCCCAATCCCTCCCCTCCCGCCCCCACCCCCCTAAAAGTGTCTCTGGTTTATAGTTTTTTGTTGATTTTGATTTTCACTTTCTTATAGTTATTCATTTTCCTGGTCCCTTATTTAAGTTTTCTAGATTCCTGCTATGAGTGAGACCATCCGGTATTTTTCTTTTTCTTTTTGGCTTATTTCACTGAGCATGATCCCTTCCAGCGCCATCCATGTTGCTGCAAATTGCATGTGTTTATCTTTTTTGAATGCTGAGTAATATTCCATGGTATATATGTACCACATCTTCTTGATCCAGTCATCTATTTTTGGGCATTTGGGTTGTTTCCAAAGCTTAGCTATTGTAAACAGTGCTGCTATAAACATAGGGGTGCAGGTGTTCTTTGGAATTGATGTTTCTGTGTCCTTTGGGTAAATACCTAGGAGTGGAATTGCTGGATATATTTCTATTTAGCATTTGGCTATATCTCAGCCAGTCCTTTCCTTTGAAATTATCTGATAAAATATTTCAAGTACATAGAAATACAGAAAATGACATAACAAAACCACACACATCCACCAATTAGGTTGAAATATGTTGACTTTGTGCTATATTTATTTAAGATCTCTCTTATTCATAAATAATTATACTATAGATATAAATATACTTGAGTGATTATTGAGTGACAGCTCAGTATGGCTCTATTTCCTGAAGGACTCAGAATGCAACTGTGGTACCCTCTCCAAGTAGGACCTTATGGACATTTGGGGGATGAGTGGTGTGGTAACCCAAGTGTACCTACCAGTGGACCCAGGGAGTCTGAAATTAGCCCATAGATATTTTCTGAGTTTCTTTGCAAGACGTATTGTTAAAATCAATTAATTAATGTATAAATATAATGCTATAAAATTATATATGTATTTTAAAGATTTATTTTTATTTATGCATACAAAACTGGGGTGCAGGCCAGAGGTGTGGGGGCTGAGAGGATTCACCTGAGACAGAGTGGGGAGCAGAACAGGCAGATAGACTGAAATACACTGCTGAGGGGAGTAGCAGGTGGGACAGGAGAGGTTTGCTGGGCCATGTGGGTTAGCTTCCTGGCCAGGGATCAAATTTGTGCTGCAGTGGCTGCCCATAGCTTGATAGCACTGAGGCTTTTAACCCCTGTGCCACAGGTTTTAGGGCCCCTAAAAGTATATTTTTAAAAGAATATAAATGTTTTATTAACATAACCAAGATCAGACAGAAAAGAGGAACGTTATGAAGAAATAAAAACTATAGGAATTTTTTCATCATTTACAGCAGGAAGTAAATTTTGATTAAAGAAATAGATGATTAAGGTAATTATATGTTGTTAGATTGAAAATAAAAACTAATGGGGGCAGGGCAGGGAGAGGAAGGATTAGGGTCAAAATAAGGGGGGTGCAATTGTATGGGGAATGTAACCCAATGAAAATGCATGCATTGTGCAAAAATGAAAAATGATGTAAGAATTATATAAAATAAAATATTAAAAAATAAAAACTAATACTCATAGAATAGTAATTAATTGACTATAGGGGATTTATGAATATAAATTCATTTAATTTTCACAACAGTCCTTTGATGTATAATTTATCCTCATTTTGCAGATGAGGAAACTGAGTTATGATGGTAGCCATTACAAGAATCTCAAAAGTCTACAAATTGCTTAAGCCAGGTTCTTGGTTTCTGAGGACTCCAGTGCCAACTGAAAAATCCTGAGACTACATAGTCTCCAGCTTTATTTTTCCTTTCCTGATAATTTGGAGTCAACATCCTAGACACTCCACAGAAGTTACTGTCCATTGCTTATGGGAGGCCATGTCTCTGTGCATCGTTAGACTACCCCATGCTGTGGGATGGAGAATCAGTTGGGATGGAGCAGTGGAAATCCTGATTCCATTTTGGGAGAGGAGACTGAAGAAATAACTTCTTTGGTGTGTGGGTCAGCAAAAAAAAGCAATGGCGACATCAAATGATATTGAGTTTGTGGTCATACCTTTATTATCACTGCCTGTCCAAAGAACGGAATGTTTCCTTTTTCTTTCAGACTTTTAAAAAACTTTCGGGCCTCCCCGGTGGTGCAGCAGATGAGCGCTGGGTTGCGAAGCTGCCGGCGGCTTCTGCAACGCAGGTTCAATCCCTGGCCGCCGGGGGAGGGTCCCACATGATGTGCAGACCTCTCCTGCCGCCCGCTGGTCAGCAATGTACTTCATCAGTCTGCCTGCTCTGCTCTCTCCTCTGGCTCTGGTGAATTCTCTCACCTCCTGCGCTTCTGACTGTTCCCAGTGCTTGTATAAATAAATCTTAAAAAAAAAAAAAAAGCAATTGTACATTAAAAAAAAAAATAAAGAACTTTCCAGTTATATTGAAGTTCTTTGCTCCTTTGCCTTGATATTAAAATACTAAAGAGAAACATATGCAGGTGCTATCATTGGGTTGATCTTTTAAATATCTCTCTAATTGAAGTAAGAAGGGTATTAAGTTAACCCTGGGGAAAATGTTATGGACAAGAATGCATTTTGCTTTGCTGCTCACGGGATGAGTTGGTACAAATTATGGCCTTTTTCCCCCCAGTAGTGTTGAATGTAATAGAAGCCAAAGGAACCTGCTAACTCAACATCCTTTTACAATACATTAAGTCAGCCACTGAAATTGATTTCAGATTCCGACATGGATCATTGTTAATTTGTGAGTTTGGATGGTGACGGCTTTTTTTTTTCCCATCACAGTTATTGGTCACAAAGTGAGTTAATTCAGTCACTTAATTATTTCTATACTTCTCTTTCTCCCCTTCACCCCCCGCACTCTCAAAGCAATGGCTGTTTTGTGTCATCACTTACAGGACTAGATCAGGTTCTTTCTACAATTTTTCAAAGACCTCTGTGCACACAGCTGCTTTGGCAAGTTAGGAATCAAACTGACAACCTTCTGGAAAGGCATACCTTGTCACAAAGTCTAAAGAGACACAGAGTGACAGTTCCTAGGCTCAAGTGCAAGGCCTGCCCCTCAATCTTTTTCAGCTAGCATCTTGGCTGATGCAGAGTGCCAAAGTCAGACAGCAGAGGGCCTGAAGTAACAAAAAAAAGGCTCTATGAAGTAATTGGGGCTGACAGAATGTTTGCCTATCCCACAGACTTCTCAGCAACAACAGCTAAATTTAATATATTCTGTGAGAGTTGGTGTACACACATACTTTGCACTCTTCCTGTTGAAATTCTCAAAATTTTATCATTGTTATTGCTATTTATGTTTGGTATAGGTTTCTCAAGTCTCTTTTTGAATTTGTGATCTAAAGAGTGACATGGAAATCATATTTTTGTGCTATAGTTTATCATGAACCATAAAGATAAGAACTCCAAACTCAATTAGAACTGAAGAGGTAAAAATTATTATTGGGTATTTCTGAGAGATCATTCACAATTGATGTAATTATTGCTGAGAAGAGTAGATCTCAAACAACTTTTTGCTTCAGACTTCAAACTGTGGAGTTAGCTACAGACATAATCTACTCAAAGATGAGGATATCAGATCTTAAAAATAAAGAATACAAAAGATTTTTCAGAAGGGATAGACTGGATAGAGCATTCTGTTACTTTTATCAATAGCAGGGGACAGGTCACATTGAATTGATCATCATTATCCTCTTTCCAAACCATTCCCTGTGGAGGTAATATATGTTTTAATTATTAAAGTAGCATCTCTAGGGCCTCCCCTGGTGGCACAGCTGTTGAGCTCTGGGTTGCGAAGCTGCCCACTGCCTCTGCAGCACCGGTTGGATCTCCAGCCACCTGCAAGGGTCCCACATGGCACGCAGACATCTCCTGCCGCCCGCTGCTCCCCTCAGCAGTGTACTTCGACAGTCTGCCTGTTCTGATCCCTGCTCTGGCTCTGGTGAATTCTCTCACCCTCCCGAGCTTCTGACTGTACCCAGTGCTTGTATAAATAGATAAATAAATCTTTAAAAAAAAAAAGAGAAACAAATAAAGTAGCATCTCTAATTCTAGCAACTGCTACAATATTAAATACATAATAAAATAAATACTATTTGCTCTTTGACCCATTGCAATAGGCCCTAATTCAATATGACTTGAGTCCTTATAACAAGGGAAAACTTGAACACAGAGCCATGCAAACAGGGAAAATGCTATATGAAGGTGAAGGCAGAGGTTAATTCTGAGAGGGAACCAACCCTGCCAACACCTTTGTCTCCAGAGCTGTGAGACAATAGATTTCTGTTGTTTAAGCCATTCAGTTTGTAGAACTTTGTTATGGCAGCCCTAGCAAAATAATACATCTGCTTTACAAATTGGAGATCCAGATATATAATATACATACACAGATGTATAAATATCTTACTTATTCATGCTTTGTTCACTCGATATAGTCTGAACATCTCTTTAGTAGTATATTTTAAACAGTTCTGTTTCCTTTCTTTAAAAAATTTTGTTAAAGTTCCCTTGGTTTAAATCTTTGTTAGTAAGTAAAAATCAAAATCAACAAGCAACTATAAACCAGAGACACACTATGGACAGGGTGGGGTGGGGCGGGGAGGAAAGGGGAGAGGAAGGACTAGGGTCAAAATAAGGAGGGGTGCAATTGTATGGGGAATATAATGAAAATGAAAATGCATACATTGTACAAAAATGAAAAATGATGTGAGAATTATATAAAATAAAATATTAATTAAAAAAAGTGAATGCAGCCACATAAAAAAATTAATCTTTGTTAGTATTTTATAAATATAGGATCTCCTCCACCCCCTGTAGTTGCAGTCACCTTTGCGCACCCACCACCAAAGCACCCACAGTCCACCACCATAGACCATTTTGTTCCCTCCCCAATTTGTTTTCACCCTTCCTTTCTTCCTCCCTCTCTGGATGCCTCAGTTCTATGGTCAGCTTTGAAGGGTTAGTTTTAAGGTTTGACTTTATCTGATCTTTTGTGGAATATGGAGAAACCAACCAAGCCTATTTTTACACTGTGAATAAGAAGGTGGATTGAGGAATTGTTGCTGCTCAAAACCCCTTTTCTCAGGTCAGGATTGGGCCTGAGCAGATATAGATGTCATAGCATACATCCAGCTATGAGAAATGGACCAACCTGGCTTCTCGCATGGCAGATAAGGAGTTGCCTTCAGAATTTTACTCCTTATTTGCCAGTATGGAATGTCACTCAGTGAGGAAAAAATAAATCTCCTTCACACTCCATAAGCATGTGTACCTACATTAGTACTGACTAAACAGGTAGTTCTCTGGTTTTAGGAAAAATACAAAGATCAAACAAATGACTAAACATATGTGAAGACTTCAGAAACTTTTATACTGTAGAAATTTCTCAGACTTCCTGCTATTTCAACTAGCCATTGGTGAGAATGAAATCATCCAAAGACAAAAATACAATAGTTTCTGTAACTGAGAAATACTTGACCTGAGAGAAGTAAAACCTGATCTAAGTAGCTAAGAAACTTATCCAACCACAAATATTCTCAAGATTGTATGGGTATATAGGGAGAGGAGTGAAGATGGATAGTACTCTCAGGAGAAATGGTAATATCTATGTACAGTTTCTGCTAGCCAATATTTCCATGGTATCTAAATAATGACCATATTTTGAATGAATTCTAGGGCATAGCAAATAGAACTGCTTTCAGGGCATTTTCTATACCCTCTAGGTTCACCCTTCCAAAAGTTTTATGAGTTCATACAGCAAATTACATGCCAGGAATTCTCTACATATTCATGCCATTCTTGGAGTGATTTATCTATGAAATGAAGCAGCAATGGAAAACTAGGCAGATATTGCTGCCTTTTAAGGTCACTGGTCTAAAGCAGAGTACACTGTGTATGGAGATTGAAATTGGAAGGTTTATTTAGGGAGAAAACATTACAGCTATTTTGCTAGTCTATTACTATTCTATTTTGCTAGTCTACATAGCCTATTTTTTTTTTTTTTTGCCCATGAGAATATCTACAGACTTTTTTTTATAGCCTCTTCTTTCTATAGTTTCTTTTCTTTTTTTCTTTTAATTGAGATAACATTGGTTTACAACACTGTATGTGATGTAGGGGAATAGGTTCACACTTTCTCAGATGTACGTCACCATACCATGCCCACCATCAAAACACCTATAGTCCTTTACCTGAGACCACTGGACCACTCACTTCTGCTCTTTGTTCTCACTCCCATCCTCCCTCTCCCTCCAGTAGTGTCAATTCTGAATAGAAATATTCTTGGGTTATGTTTCTTAAGTTGTTTACTGATTACTTATTTTGACACTTATGCCAATTCTATTTTTCAGCATTAAATTTATTTGCTCTTTCAGATTTTTCTAAATTTCATATATAGCTTTAGGGCATAATAATCCCTTCATTAACTGGATGGGCCCATTAGTGGTTAATTTTTAAAGATATTTAAGGATATATTCTAAATAGTGGAATACCATTCCTGTGATGATATACACTTGGCCACATGACCAGAATAAAATAGAATCAGATTATTATACTTAATGTAATTAAGTTATAGGCCAAAAACAGCAAAAAGTGATAACTTTATTTCTCTTTTTAAATTTCCTCTGGGTATTATGTATAGGATATATTTTGTTATATGGGGTCTTTATACTGATGACTATGACATCTGAACTATCAATCTGTTTTCCACAGGGAAAGGGAGAAGGGAGAAGGGTAATTATCTTTGTAGGGAAAATAATACAAAGGCTACGGGGTCATGGATGTATCGATGCCTTAGCCAAAGTAAATCTTTTTCAGCTAAATGGCTTTCAAAACCTGGGTTAATGTTAATTTTCTTTCTTACATCATGAACCTGTAATGATGGGAAAACAAAATAATTTGTGCAATGTTAGAATAATTCTTATTTTGTCTCCAAAATTATGTAACCCTGTAATTTTTATTTTTTACTCACTAATTTTATGATAGCTCTAAGAATATTTAAGGATGGTTTTCGAGTTAGTAAAATTTCAAGGACCTTGTTTAACCAATTGACGTGATGCTTAGAGTTTAGACGGGGCACATAAAGCCACCAATTCAAACTTTAGGTTAGTTAAGTATTTGCTATTATGGGACAAACCCTGAAAGAAATAAAATTCTTTCCTGGGTAAATATAGATAGGAAGGTAGTCTGAAGGCGCATGTCTGAGTGCAATGATGTGAAAAAAACTTTCAGGCAAAGGAATCCTGTTTTGCCTTAGAAATAATGAGAGAACTCAGTGATATTAATCTGAAGTGAAAAAATTTGAGACTGCCACATTATTTAAACTTCCAATTTCCTAGAATATTTTATTCCCTTTACTTGATCTATAAAATTGGAAAGAAGTTAATGGAGGGGCAAATGCCAAGGAGGAGAGATACCTAGGTTTCATATTTCTAAGATAACAGTTTCTGGTTCTATTTGTATACTAAATGCATTAAATTTTTTTTTTAAAGAATAGTTGAAGGAATATATCATCCTAGTAAATAAAAGCTTTCACTCTTTTGATTTATCTTTGTACATGTCCATTTCTCTTACTGGACTGTGAACTCCTTTTAGTGATAGCAGTGTCTGCTTTGGACAACCCAGAGCTTCTATCTCAGCTGGGTTACCTACTAACTATAGGGCCAAAAACAGTGAGTTGTTAAGGTGGCCATAATTTATCTTTAAAATACTTTTATGTGGAAGATAACATGTATGAATGAATGAGCAGAAATTAGTTTTAATCCTTCTCTAGTTATCTTTGAAGTTATCTTAATCCAGAGTACATACCAAAAGAATACTTAGCATGTGAAAGACTCTAATCCGGGCTTTACTTTCTGAAGGCCTTGGGTATATACTTTCAACTATTGCTATTTCAAGCTACCTTAAAGGGTTTTCAATTAACATAGGTTCTGGAAATTATATTTTATTAGTGAAATATATGGAGAAATATATGTGAGTTGGTTAGAAATATTGTGTATCTAATACCTCTACCTTCCATACAAAATGGAGGCTCAGATATATCTCACTGTTTTTCTGTGGTTCAAACCTCAGGTACTTGATCAGCTAATTAACTCAGCTAATTACTGTTTCTCTGGGATTTCCTTACCAGTTGCTCCAAATGCTCTTTCATACAAGGTTGTAAGAGGCAGAGAGCTGGGACGAGACTCAGACTCATACCTCAGATATCTTTTTCATCTTGGAAATGGTACTCAAATATCAAATACATATATTTAAGACACGTATAAATTACTTCTTTTATAAAAATAAACCAATTTGGGTAGGATATGTTAAGGGGATTCTTTGGACAGAACACTATTCTCTGTCAGCTTTGAAAACGATACACAGGGAAGACACAGAAGAAATTACTGTACATATATTACATCTGACTCTGCATCCACACAGAATTTCCCACTCATATATGCTGAGTGGGACAAGGAATTCGTTATAGCCATTTTTTTTAAAGATTTATTTATTTATTTATACAAGCACTGTGTATAGTCAGAAGCGCGGGAGGGTGAGAGAATTCACCAGAGCCAGAGCAGGGAGCAGAGCAGGCAGAAGGACCGAAGTACACTGCTGAGGGGAGCAGTGGGTGGCAGGAGAGGTCTGCGCACCATGTGGGACCCTCCTTCGGTGGCCAGGGAGCAGCCAGGGATCGAACTGGCGCTGCAGAGGCTGCGGGCAGCTTAGCAACCCAGCGCTCAACCACTGCGCCACCGGGGAAGCCCTCATTATAGCCATTTTGTATGTGATTCTTTAACTATAAAGTTTGGAGTTGTCATAATACATATTTAGCTTCTGAGATTGATGGATTAGTTCAGTGAACAAGATTGTATGCTTTTTTTTTTCTTATCTGAGTCAATGTTTTCCTCAATACCATGAAGTAAATTAAAATAAAGTGTTTAAATCTACTGCTTATGATAAAGAAGACCAAATCTCATTCTAATAAATGTGAAATACAGCTTGTCATGTTCCTTTCACTCTGTAGAAATGCTACCACAAGGCTTTGCTAGTTAAGTCTAATATGTTGACATTTATTTTTGCTGCAATAAATGTTAGGATTATATTTTTGCATTAAATTCTGGCATTAAAAAAAAAAAAAGACAGACTCGAAGGACAAGTTTTTCAATAGTTTCTGTAGTCACTTGATAATAACTTTGGAAATATTGCTGTATTTGATTTGAAACTTGTTTTCTTGTACCATTCAGCATCCTGGAACAAAATTGAGGGGGTGAGTATTGAGAAGGTCTATAGTTTTCCTGATATCCACTAGAAAGGATTTGCTTGATGTGCAGGCCAGTTTGTCATACTGAAAATGCCCTGAGGTCACTTTCTTTCCCTTTTTTTTTTTTTTTTTTAATAAGAAAGCTTAGCCAGAGGACTTTTGGTGACTCACAACTACTGGGCCCCATTGGGTAGTCTGTGGACCAAATTGAGGTTGTTTACAAAATTTTCTCCATGCCCTGGCCTTTCTCAGAATTAAAAGCTCATATCAACAGTTCTGGCATGTACTGTACATATTACTAATTTTCCATGGAGAAATGAGAAAATTTTCAAATCACAGACAAGCTTTATGGAAACTATCCTTTAGATTTCTAATATTCCATGTATTTATAGTCCACAGGGTTGTAACAAGAGAATATGTTGTTCAAGCATGTAACATCAATATATAACATCAATAAAACAAAGGATCCAAACCACATTATAATATCAATAGATGAAACGAAAGCATCTGACAAGATCCAACACCCATTTGTGATAAAAATTCTTAATAGATGGGAATAGAAGGAACCTACCTTCACAAATTGAAGGCCATATATCACAAGCCTATAACCAACATAACAACAGTGAAAAAGTGAAATCTTTCAAATAGTCCTGGGAACTGGAAGTTCATGTGGTAAAGAAGGAAGGTGGATTACTCTCTGACTTCATACACAAAAATAAACTCTAAATGGGTTAGAGAATTAGATATAAGACCTAGCAGCTAAACATCTCAACCTGTTGGGGTTGTATGTAATGAGAAAGAGCCAGTTGAAATGAAAACTATTCTTAAAATCTTTTGATTAGCACATGGAGGCCATGCTATGGAAGGCCTGCCTTGAACAGGTCTATCAGGAACTGACAGAGAACTTCTCTCTTGTGGCGTGCTTGAACTCTTTAATTTCTGTGCCTATTATTCACAATAAGTTCTAATAGGTGCTCAGTATTCATAGGAAATTCTCAAAGTCATGAATTACAGTTTTCACTTTGATAATAATTACTACCTTTCTGGACCACTCAGATTGCTTTTTGATCCCTTTAATTCTGCAAAGTGGATAGTATGTAATGTTGAGAGGCCGTATGACCTAGAGATAAGGGCACAAAGAAATAACCCTGATTCAGAGCCTCCCCGGTGGCACAGCGCAGCGGTTGAGTGCTGTGTTGCGAAGCTGCCCACAGCCTCTGCAGCGCTGGCTTGATCCCTGGCCACCTGAGGAGGGTCCCACATGGCGCTCAGAACTCTCCTGCCGCCCGCTGCTCCCCTCAGCTGTGTACTTCAGTCCTTCTGCCTGCTCTGCTCCCCACTCTGGCTCTGGTGAATTCTCTCACCCTCCTGCGCTTCTTACTGTACCCAGTGCTTGTATAAATAAATAAATAAATCTTTAAAAAAAAAAAACCAAAAACCCTAATTCAGCCTGTAGCCAACTCTGTAACTTTTGGTAACTCTAAGCCCCTTTTAGGTCATAGTTGCTGAATCTGTAAAATGAGTATAATAACAATACTTAACTTAATGGAGTGTTGTACAACATAAATGAGATAGTATACATACAGTATCTGGTAAATAATTCACTGAACATTACTTACCATTTTTTTCATTTCCATGATTATAAAGTGGGGTAACTGGCATTCAAAAACTGAAATTCTGAGGTTATGAATAATGGTGTTTTATAGCAAAGATAACAGCCAATCAGGGCTATTTTATATTGAATGCTAAAAGTACTTGCTGGGTCTGCTTCTGTGCATTTATACATGTTAACCTCTTCTGTGGTAGGTGCCCACCTTATGAGATTGGTAGAACTATTACCATTATCCACGTTTGAAGGTGAGAATCTGAGAGCCAGAGAGGCTGAGTAATTTGCTCAGGTTTCCTGGTGACAGTACTAAACCCACCATCTGATTCAGCTGCAGTGCTCTCAATTCTGAGTCCATCCCGTTCTATGACTCCACATTTTATTTTTTTAGAAAATATTCCTAAGTATTAATGACTTCAGTTCACTGTGATGGGGGTTCCAGTGTTTGAGTCCAAATTAAATAAGCGTGTCTGCAAAAGTGGTGTGGAGGGTGCACCGCAGTGTCCTATCAAACAAGGAATTTGTCTTCCTGTTGAAGGGAAGAGTCATGAAGAATTCATGGAACATGAATTTGATCGATAGCTGGTAACTGTTAGAGAAAGAGAATTTGAGTAGCGTTACTGGGTCAAGTAGTCAGGTTGCTCCTTGACTTAGCTTCATGGCTAAAGCCTGGCTGGAAAGTAGACCCATATAAAAACAATTATTATGATTCCATATGACTTATTTTCTTTATCATAACCATTATTTAAGGTAGGTATGTTTATACCCATTTTTTAGCTTAGAACAGGAAATGATTGAGTGAAGGTATAAAACTTGACTGGCAGACTCCAGGGCCTGTCCACTTCTGTGGATGTGCTCTTGTCACAGTGAAGCCACACAGACTAGGAGGTATCTGAATAGCCATACTACAAGGGATGCTGCTTTTCCAAGTAGGTGCCAGAGAACTTTCTGAAAGAGCCAGGATTTGGCCTGAGGTGGGGAAGTTTTTCACACTCTAAGGTCAGAGCACTAAGAGAAGTGAATGGAGCTGAATAAAAAAATCCCTTTCTTTTCAGTCCCAAGATAGTGTGGCATGAGGAAACATCTGGATGAGAAACGATAGAGTCAGAGGTTCTGCATGTAGTACCACACTTTTGTTTCCTTCCCAGGAAGTCCAGACCATCAGTAAAACACTTTTCCAAAGGCATATTCTGCAATTAGTTCTAGTTTGAGTGAGAACAATTTTCTGAGATTAGAAAAATCATAACAGAGATTCTCTCCTTTGTAGAAAAATGGCTGGATGATCATGTTTCTTATTCTGGGTCTTCATTCTGACTTAAGTGAAGGTAGTTCTTAATTACTGAGATAATGCTATAGCAACAAGTTAGCTTGCCCTAGCTTGGTGATTAATAAATCTATTGGAAAAATTTGAAATCATTTGCTTCTTGTGATTTCACATCAAATAAACCTTTACCCACTGGGTGTTTTAAATAATACAGTTTACCTTCAGCACCTATATACAATGTTTTCTTTATGCTAAATTAGTTTACTTAAGGATGGTTTCCAAGACAGGTAAAGTGAAAGGCATTGCTCCCAAGAATCAAACCAACACAACCATTTAAAACCTCATAAAAGTGTTTTTGGCTCAGAGTGAATAGGACTCCATTATTCTAGTGAAAGTTTAGTTTGTTTTTATTTTACTTAACTTCATTTTTCTATGAATCATAAATAAGAAATGCCAAGTAATAAATGTGCTATACAAAGTGCATTTTAATAATCCTAAAGGGTTTCATTACTGTGGCTATAATCTGGAAATGTAAATTACCACTGATACTCTATCCTTTATTAACCAACTTCAGAGGTTCTGGTTTTGCTGCTGTAAATGCTGTAGGATTATGCAAACTATTTACAGAATAAATTAACTTGGTATGGCTGAGTGGAATTTCCTTCCTTTTGAATATCTAAAAGATAGTATCAAAACCTTCAAGGAAATATATCATGAAATATAATGTTGTGAAGTTTTGAATTTTTTTTTTTAATGAAAACAATCCATACTTCAAGGTAATAAATTACAAAGTTACCCAAGAGAAACAAAGCAGCTGTTTTCAATAACACAGGTAAATTCCAGTCATGGGAAAATCTCTATGATTGCCTGAGCTGTTTGAAAAGTGTTGTGCATTAAACAGGCCTTGGGACTAGCAGAAAAATCCCTTTTACACTCTGTGCCCAACCAATTATTTTTGTTTGGTTTTCTGTTCTTCAATTTTACCTTTCACTCCAGGGAGTCTGGAATTTTGGATAGTTAGTAATCTAGGAATAAACTAGATACCACTATGTATTTTTATTAATGTCTTGTAATTAGTAATGCCTAAATAATTAATATTTTTACTAGTGTCCATCTGAATATCCACATAGTCATATACTCCTTCAAGTCCTCGATCAAAGGCCTCCTCTTGCAAGGAGATTCCCTCTTTCCTGAAAGTCCTTTCTGAGTGGTTTAGTTACATCACAACAGACATTAAGAAATCTCTTATATGAATTCTGATTGATCAAACTAACTTCTGTGAGGACAAGGATCTTGTTTTAAATGTGTATGCATTTCTCAAATTGCTAGTAGCACACTGCCTTATGTGCATTTGAGATTCAATGAATGTTTGAATAATTGAGCATGGAATATATAAATGAGTGGGCTTCTAACAAGCTGGTATAATCCAGCAGATCATTTGTTTAAACCTGAGTAGCTTCTGATTTTACCACTGCATATGCCATAGAATTTAGCCAGCTGTTAATGGAATACATTAATGTGGGAAATGGGTTGCTGTGTTTTTCAAAGGATAGTCAATGGTATTCTTGGAATTGCCTAATAATATTTGTTCCCTATGTTTTCAATATTTGTTCCCTCTTATACTAAAAATATTATATATTTATTTGCCAGGGTATATATTTATTTTCCAGGGCATATTTCCTTTTATTATACCTTATCCTCATCCCAAGGCACACTATTTCAACCCAAGGTGACTGGAGTTTAGTTTCCCTTTCCATGGTAAAAGAGTGGGGATTATTAAATACACCACTGCATACTTGGATCATGATAGTTAATGCCTTTTTCCAATAATTCTGTTCTCTCTAAGAAGGCTGTTTATGATCCCTAGGTACGATATCCAAGTTCATTTTATTATGCATCAGCTTAAAAATTACCTCTGCCTAAATGGTCTCTGACCAATTCCATCCCTTCCTTTTACCTAAGCAAATATTTACAATATTTATGCTTTGTGCTAGACAGTGTGAAGTAACAAAGGTGCCTAGACACATTATGTTCTCAAGAAATGTACAGCTTAAAATGAGAGATTATGCATACCAGGTAGTAGCAATGAGTACCATAGATAGTAGAAATAAGTAGTGATAATTACCACAGGCAAAAGAACCTACTTTAATCTGAGCTTTCTTGTCATTTGAATGGGACCTTAACAGGCAGATAGAATTCAATCACCTATTAACTTACTGCTATGTGATGTTTCCATTGTAAACTAGATATCAGATTCACGTAAGTATCAGCTTTTCTCACTTAAAACTTCAGTGAGGATTCAACAAGTCTTTGAAATATTCCCCCTCCCTCCCAAAAAAATCCACTCCATAGAATATGTCTGGAAAATGAAGATTATACCAAGAGTTACAGTGGGAAGAAGGTGACTTTTATATTATACATTTAGAGGACACTTTTCAACCCCTTCACTGTACCCCTTCCACTTATCTCTCCCCTCAGTCTGGAGGTGGGAGATCTGTCCTCCAGATATTTCTCTCCATTTTCCTCTGGTGTCACAGCCTTGCCAACATTGGCTTCCCATTCCTGAATCTGTTGGGTACTTTTTTCTGCTGCTTTCTCCTGTCCCCTCTTCCCAAGAAGCACGATTTTTCTCCTTTGAATGCTCTCACCTACTAATTAGTGCTAAATATTTCAAAGGCCATTATTATGAAGTAAGGATTTTATTTTATTTTTTTTTAAAGATTTATTTATACAAGCACTGGGTACAGTCAGAAGCACAGGAGGGTGAGAGAATTCACCAGAGCCAGAGTAGGGAGCAGAGCAGGCAGAAGGACCGAAGTACACTGCTGAGGGGAGCAGTGGGCGGCAGGAGAGGTCTGCGCGCCATGTGGGACCCTCCTCCGGTGGCTGGGGAGCAGCCAGGAATCGAACCGATGCTGCAGAGGCTGCGGGCAGCTTCACAACCCAGCGCTCAACCGCTGTGCCACCGGGGAGGCCCTGAAGTAAGGATTTTATTACATTCAACTATTTTCATCATCCATGGTCCTTTGAATTCCGTGAGATCATAACAAAATTTTGGTCATTCTGTAGTTATTTTATGTGTGCATGTTCTGTCTCTCAATTACATTCTAAATCCCTCAGAGAGTGGACCAAATTTTACAGTTCTTTTGCTGCCCATCTCTCTTCTTTTTTGGCACCTGGTGTGGTGCTGTCGCTATAGGAGGCTGTGTGGAAGGAGAAGCAAAGCTAATTTCCTCTCCATCCTGGGCCATAGTGCTGAGGCACTCTGCCAGGTGATGCAGCAGCTGCAACTAAATGGTGTTTCTGCCATGGATGTGATAGCTGGCGCCTCAGTCCCTGGGAATAGAGTTTGCTTTGGTTGATTTAGGAGACCCTTAGAAGCAGGACCTGCTTCTGGCGTCTCAGAGTGTGGAGCAAGGCTTGAGTGGGATGCCACATTATGCTTTCCCTGGGAATTATCATGAAGGACCTGAAAATTATGGAATGTGAGCTAAAAATAAGTTCATATCTGTCTCTAAGATGTCATCCATGCTTAGCCACTGGTAATATTTGTTGTGGTAATTCGACCCTTACAGATCCAAAAAAGAAACCATTGTGACTAATCCTGTTCGTTACTTTCAGCCGTGCATGCTGACATGTGACATGCAAATAGTTGCACCATTATTCTCACAATTTATTTCCATATGGCATATTTTATGGACATAATAAATGTTCATATGGTTGTTTCCCTCTTTATGGTCTAATTGCTATTAATAGACTGGAGCTCTTTTAACTGTATTGAACCATCATGTATTACAAAATTGTTTATTCCTGTTTTCTGGAGAAACACATGGAATTAAAGAACTCTGGAAATGAGAGTTCATTATTTTTTTTTTTAATAATAAATTTTATTGTTATATTCCCCATACAATTGCAGCCCCCCCATTCTGACCCCAATCCCTCCCCTCCCGCCCCCGCCCCCCTAAAAGTGTCTCTGGTTCATAGTTTTTTGTTGATTTTGATTTTCACTTTCTTATTCATTTTCCTGGTCCCTTATTTAAGTTTTCTAGATTCCTGCTATGAGTGAGACCATCCGGTATTTTTCTTTTTCTTTTTGGCTTATTTCGCTGAGCATGATCCCTTCCAGCGCCATCCATGTTGCTGCAAATTGCATGTGTTTATCTTTTTTGAATGCTGAGTAATATTCCATGGTATATATGTACCACATCTTCTTGATCCAGTCATCTATTTTTGGGCATTTGGGTTGTTTCCAAAGCTTAGCTATTGTAAACAGTGCTGCTATAAACATAGGGGTGCAGGTGTTCTTTGGAATTGATGTTTCTGTGTCCTTTGGGTAAATACCTAGGAGTGGAATTGCTGGATCATATGGAAGCTCTATGTTTAGTAGGTCCAGAAATCTCCACACAGCTTTCCACAGTGGTTGGACCAGTTTGCAATCCCAACAACAGTGTAGAAGAGTTCCTTTTTCTCCACACCCTCGCCAGCATTTGTTGTTGCTAGTTTTTTTAATATGTGCCATTCTCACTGGTGTAAGATGGTATCTCATGGTAGTTTTGATTTGCATTTCCCTGATGGCAAGTGATGTTGAACATTTTTTCATATGCCTGTTGGCCATTTGCATTTCCTCTTCAGAGAAATTTCTTTTAAGCTCTTCTGCCCATTTTTTGACTGGATTATTTTCTTTGTTGTTGTTGAGTCTCATCAGCTCTTTGCAGATTTTTGTGATCAGTCCTTTATCATTAGTGTTGGGTGCAAAAATGTTCTCCCAGTTGGTGGGGTTTCTCTTTGTTTTTGTTATTGTCTCTTTTGCTGTGCAGAAGCTCTTTAATTTGATGTAGTCCCAGCTGTTTATCTTTGCCTTCACTATCACTGCTTTGGGTGATGTGTTTGTAAAGATGTCTTTGATGTGCAAATCACGTAGTGTTTCGCCTATATTTCCTTCTATATATTTTATGGTTTCAGGTCTTATGTCTAGTTCTTTAATCCATTTTGAGTTGATTTTTGTGTATGGTGTGAGGTAGTGTTCAAGCTTCATTCTTTTGCATGTAGTGACCCAGTTTTCCCAGCACCATTTATTGAACAAACTTTCTTTGCTCCAATGCATAGTCTTTGCTCCTTTGTCAAAGATTAGTTGACCATAAATCTGTGGGTTTATTTCTGGATTTTCTATTCGATTCCATTGGTCTGTATGTCTGTTCTTGTTCCAATACCATGCAGTTTTGATGATTATGGCTTTGTAGTATAGTTTGAAGTCTGGGAGTGTGATGCCTCCATTCCCTTCTTTTTTTTTCAGGAGAGCTTTGGCTATTCGGGGTTTTTTGTGATTCCATATGAATTTCATAAATAATTGTTCTATTTCTTTGAAGAATGACATTGAAATTTTGATTGGAATAGCATTGAATCTGTATATTGCTTTTGGAAGGATGGCCATTTTAATAATGTTTAGTCTTCCAATCCACGAGCAGGGGATGTCTCTCCATTTCTTTGTGTCTTCTTCTATTTCTTTTAACAGTGTTTTATAGTTTTCTTTGTATAGGTCCTTTACCTCTTTTGTTAGATTTATTCCCAAATATTTGATTTTTTTTGTTTCAATAACAAAAGGGATGGTTTTTTTGATTTCTTCTTCTTCAGATTTATTGTTTGTGTATAGGAAGGCTACTGACTTTTGCGTGTTGATTTTGTATCCTGCCACTTTACTGAACTGATTGATGAGTTGAATTAGCTTTTCTGTGGAGTTTTTGGGGTTCTCTATGTATAATATCATATCGTCTGCAAATAGTGATAGTTTGACTTCTTCTTTTCCTATTTGGATTCCTTGGATGTCTTTCTCTTGTCTTATTGCCCTGGCTAGGACTTCCAGTATTATATTGAAAAGCAGTGGTGAGAGTGGACATCCTTGTCTTGTTCCAGATCTTAATGGAATTGCTTTCAGCTTTTCACCATTGAGAATGATACTGGCTGTTGGCTTGTCATAGATGGCCTTTATGATGTTGAGGTATGTTCCTTGTATCCCAAGAATTTCAAGGGCTTTTATCATGAATGGGTGTTGCACTTTGTCGAAAGCTTTCTCAGCATCTATTGATATTATCATATGGTTTTTATGTTTCTTTTTGTTGATGTGTTGGATAACGTTGATTGATTTTCGGATGTTAAACCATCCTTGTGCCCCTGGAATGAATCCTACTTGGTCGTGGTGAATTATCTTATGGATACATTGTTGGATTCTGATGGCTAAAATTTTATTGAGGATTTTTGCATCAGTGTTCATTAGGGAGATTGGCCTGTAGTTTTCCTTTTTTGTGTTGTCCTTGTTCGGTTTTGGTATTAGTGTAATGTTGGCTTCATAGAACGTGTTTGGTATTGTTCCTTCCTTCTCAATTTTTTGGAAGAGTTTGTGAAGGATAGGCACTAATTAGTCTCTGAATGTTTGGTAGAATTCATTTGTAAATCCATCAGGTCCTGGGCTTTTGTTTTTGGGGAGGTTTTTGATTACCATTTCAATTTCGCTAATTGTAATTGGTCTGTTTAGGTGTTCTATTTCTTCTTTATCTAGCTTTGGGTGATTGTAGAGTTGTAGGAATTTGTCCATCTCCTCTAGATTGTTAAACTTGTTTCCATATAACTGTTCATAGTAGTTACTGATTATTCTTTTGATTTCTGCTGTGTCCGTTGTGATTTCTCCTCTTTCATTGATGATCCTGTTTATTTGTGCTTTCTCCCTTTTTTCCTTTGTGAGCCTGGCTAGGGGTTTGTCTATTTTATTGATTTTTTCAAAGAACCAGCTCTTGGTTTCATTGATCTTTTGGATTGTTTTTTTAGTTTCAATTTCATTTATTTCTGCTTTGGTTTTTATTATTTCTTTTCTTCTACTGGTTTTGGGGTTTTTTTGTTGTTCTTTTTCTAGATCTTTGAGCTTCGAGATTAGGTTGTTTCTTTGAGTTCTTTCTTGTTTCTTGATGTGAGCTTCTATTGCTATATATTTTCCTCTTATTACTGCTTTTGCTGCATCCCATACATTTAGGATATTGGTGTCCTCCTTGTCGTTCAATTCAAAAAATTTTTTAATTTCTTCTTTGATCTCCTCATTAGTCCAGTGGTCTTCCATTAGTGTGGTTTTTAATCTCCATGAGGTAGGAAAGTTCCTTGCCTTCTTTTTATGGCTTATTTCTAGTTTGATGCCTTCATGGTCAGAAAAGATGGTTGATATGATTTCAATCTTGGTGTATTTGTTGATGTTTGTCTTGTGCCCCAGTATGTGATCGATCCTGGAGAATGATCCGTGTGCGCTTGAGAAAAATGTGTACTCCGTTTTTTTGGGGTTTAGTGTTCTATAGATGTCTGTTAAGCCCAATTGCTCTAGGTCCTTATTTAGAGCTTTGGTTTCTTTACTTATTTTTTGTCTTGTTGATCTATCCATTGTTGATAGTGGTGTGTTGAAGTCTCCCACTACGTATGTGTTTTCTCTGATGTCTGTTTTCAGAGAGGACAACAGTTGTCTGATATATTTTGGTGCTCCTTCGTTTGGTGCGTATATGTTAATGAGTGTTATTTCTTCTTGAAGTATTGTCCCCTTGATCATAATGTAGTGACCATTGGGGTCTCTTTTTATCTTTTTGAGTTTGAAATCTGTTTTATCTGATATAAGTATAGCTGTTCCTGCTTTCTTTTTTGGTCCATTTGCTTGTAGGATTGTTTTCCATCCTTTAACTTTGAGCCTATTTTTATCTTTTGTAGCTAAATGTGTTTCCTGGAGACAGCAAAAGGTTGGGTTTTGTTTCTTAATCCAGGCTGCAACTCTGTGTCTTTTTATTGAAGAGTTTAGTCCATTTACATTTAGAGTTAATATTGATATGTTAACATCTGTATTTGCCATTGTGTTTGTCTTTCCTTTGATTTTATTTATTTATTCTTTTAATAACTTTTTTTTTTTTTTTTGGCCTTCTTTCATTGTTATTCGTCGCTCTGAGGTTCTGGCTTTAGGACTCCTTGTAGTATTTTTTGGAGTGGGGGTTTAGTTGCAATGAAATTCCGGAGTTTCTGTTTGTCTGGGAAGGTCCATATTCTTTCTTCAAAGAGGAAGGAGAGCTTTGCGGGATAGAGTATTCTTGGTTGGCATCTGTTTTCTTGGAGTCTGTTGACTATGTCCCTCCACTCTCTCCTTGCCCGTAGTGTTTCTTCGGAGAAGTTTGATGTCAGCCTGATTGGCTTTCCTTTGAATGTTATCTGTTTCTTCCCTCTTGCCAGCTTCATTATTTTTTCCTTGTCCTGGATTCTTGGGAGCTTTGCCATTATGTGTCTTGCTGTATTTTTTCTTTCGTCGTGGAAGTTTGGTGTTCTTCTTGCTTCTTGTATATCAATTTTCAGCTCCTTCTTCACATTTGGGAAGTTCTCTTCAATTATCTCTTTGAATATTTTCTCTGTTCCTACTTCTCTCTCCTCTCCTTCTGGTATTCCTATAACTCTTATATTTCCTTTCCTCATGGAGTCAGATAGTTCCCGAAGTCTTTCTTCATTCTTTTTCCTTCGTACTTCTCTTTCCTTTTCTGTTTTGGTTCTTTTTATTTCTGTGTCTTCAAGATTACTTATTCGTTCTTCCATTTCATCAATTCTGCTTTCATTGCTTTTCCCAGAATTCTTTAGTTCTTCCACTAATTCTTTGATCTCCTGCATTTCTTTTACTTCCCTCTTTAGGGACTCAATTTCATTCTTCTGATCGTTGATTATTTTTCCCTTATCATTGTTTTCCTTTATGACTTCTGTCAGTTTTTTAATCACGGCAATTTTAAATTCTCTTTCTGGAAGGCTCAGAAGTTCTTCCAAATTACTGTCGTTGCAATCTGGGGGCTGGTTTTCTTTTTGTGGTGTGCTTTTTCTCTGGAGAGTTGCTAGGTTGCGTGTGGTTCTTCTCCTCCCTACTGTCTGTTTTCTAATTTGCCGTATGCGTTGGGACACTGTGTAGTTGGGACTGGCCGGCATCTTGGGTGAGCTTCTCTGCTCCCCTCTGGTTCCTCCAGTAGTCATCGGCAGCCTGGGCTGTGTGCGCGTCTCCCGGGGTCTTTGTTCTTCTCTAATGGCGCCCGGAGCCGTTCGCTCACCGCCGCGGCGAATCCTGCAGGGTTCGCCTCAGCTCCCGTTCACGGGGTGTGGTGGCTGCAATAGTTCCTTTCCACTCACAGTCCCGCTTGCTGCGTCCATTGTTCTTGTTGGCCGTTTTGGTTTGTTGTTTTCCTCCTCTCTGCTGGTCGGAGAGTGCCGCCTCTGTGGGCGGGGGAGGGGAGCAGGGTTCTGCTCTTCCCTCCCTGCTCGTCCTCTTTTATGGCCACTTTCTTCTTCGGGTAGTTTGCTGGAGTCACCCGTTTATCTTCCGTGTCCCAGTTCTCACTGGGACCTGCCGCTTTTCCTCCCTATTAACTTTTTTTAATGGGAGATCTTACTCGCAGCGTCTCCTCGCCGCCATGTTGCTGAGAGTTCATTATTCAATGAAAAAAATATTGTAATTATATCCTATTCATAACATTAAAACATATATATATATATATATATCTTGGTATATGGTCATATAGGAAAAGATTTACCAGTTGATGCCCATTCTTAGATTAAAACATATTTGAATGTTAAAGGCAAAATTTCAACAACTGAAACTAGGTCAAACCCTTATAATCAGATGAAACTATAGGAAATATTCTTTAAAAACTGTTTATTTTTACATTTGTTTAAATGCAGATAGGGGAGGACCCAGGGCAACTCTAGGTCTGTAGCTCCCAGAAACAAACAAGTGAACTAAGGGAAAAAGGGAAAAGTGAGCAAGTGGCTTGAGTAGAACTATTTAGATTGTTAGTTTTCAAAAACCAAAAACATGGCCCAGCAAAGGAAAAGTATCTGAGTGAGCTGTGTGAAAAGCACATCTTAACATGTATAACAATAGAGAATAAGTATCACCAAAAGCCAGAGGAATGACATATGATTTATAAAGCCAGCTATTGGCAAAGCAGAGTCTTATATTTATGTCTTTTACTAGTAACCTAGTGCTCTATTGATCTCCAAAATGTTTTTTAACATTTCTCATGGCAGAAAGTAATTTTTGAAATGTTCATTATTGGAATGAAAATTGTGACTTTTGGAAAGCTTTGCTCATTGATAGTAAATTTTACCTGCATATAAGAACTCAAAGGTTTTCTTTCTGTCAAAGCATTAGAGTCTCTTTTTTTCCCATTTTAACTAACTGACATTCAGATGTTTATATTGAAGGTAATGGCAAGATTGAACCATCATTAGGCAGACTTTGGCTTGGGGATTCTGGAATACCTAAATCCAGCTTTGGAGCAGTCCACTTCCCTCCCTGTTGAGACTCAGAGAAAATAAACATACAGGAAAAGAGGACAGAGAACTAGTTTATTATTAGTTTGGCTTCTTGCCAAAATGCCACTGGCAAACTAATAATTTGGCTAAAAACTGAAGGGGAACCTCACTGTTTCCCAAGCCCTAAATCCTAATCTTACAACTAGTAAACAATTGATAGCGAAGATCAGAGTGCTAGAGAATGAGCGAGGAAGAACACCTGGGGTAGGGCTATGTTGGGGAGCAGGTGGAACAGGTGGTTTTGACCACTCTCACTGCTGTGAGATAGTAATAGAATACAAAGAATGGAGTCCAAGCTAGTTTCTTACATCTGTTTTTGAGAAACTTAGAGCTTTGATAACATAGAGGCAAGAAGAATGAAGGATCACATATAAGTATTAACCTATAAACCCACAGTGTTTTTTACTTCCAGCAAATACAATTCACTCAGGATTGTATCACTTTACAAATCAGTCTAGTATTTCCTCCTGTGAATGATGAGGCCAGAGAGACATGCAGAAGAACAGAGAACAACTCCTGCCTCCATTTTCAAGGCGGCCATTGCTATCCTCTCTCTGTTTTTGCTTTCCTGGTTGAAATGCTCGCAGTTATCTGATATGATTTCCACATCTTTGGGAATTCTGGTCATCCTCTTCTGAATGTGCTTCCTTTGTCAGCATCCCCAGAATGGTGTGAGAGTCTCCAGGCATAGTGCAATAAAATAAGACTGTTCTTTTCTCTAGCCTAGCCCACTGACCTATAAGAGGAATATATTAAAACTTTTATTTCTATTTATTTCATTCCTTTTATTTTATCTAACATTTCTAAGTTCTAATTTTTCTATTTTAATTATGATTCATAAACATAAATATGATTAAAATTATTTTACTAATAATATGAATGATTAGATAAATGTTAAATAATACTGATCTAAACTCTTATTTATTTTTTTAGATAAATAGAGTATTGTTGAGGGTAGTATGGGATGTATTAACAACTCCACCACTTATGGTGAGCCTATCATTAAACTTAACCACCACTCCATCTATGACCAGCAATCTCTAGCCATATGTTTTTTCATGTGTTCTCAGTTCCTCTTTCCATTGTATTAATTCAGGCCCTCATTCACCTTCTAGACTAGCTGTCTAGAATGCTCTTTGAATCCAGATTGCCACACTTAAATATATCCTCTCAAGTATGCCATTGCCCTGCACAAAGTCCTTCATAACACCTCGATGTTACCAAAAAAGAGTTAAGTTTCCTTATTGAGCTCCTATTTTCTTCTTTCTCATCATTCCTACCTCAGAAGTTTGATGCTCTGGAAATACTGAGTACAGTAGTATATCCCATCTTTGCTTATTGTATTTTCTCTACCTGGATTACACTCTTCACCTTTCTTTACCTTCCCAACATAGGTATTTCCTTTAAGAGCATGCTCAGGCATCATCTCCACTTGGAATTCTCCCCTGAATCTTTGCATTTAACTTCTCTCTCTCCATCTCTAGTATTAACCTTTTTGTGTTAAATTTCTACATGATATAACATTTTTATAAATTTTCTCTACTTATGTGTGTGTCGACTATAAGTTCTTTGAAAGTAAGGAACAGAGCTTATTCATCTGTGACCTTGGCATCTGATAGACTAATAAATATTTAAAGGACTGAATTGAACATACTTGGTGAGGTAATAAGCAATGAAAATACCTAACTTTGCAGTTTCTCATGCTTTTTTTCCACATAACTATTTCAAGTAGGTTCCCATAAATTTATGAACTCTAAATTTAGAAATTTTTATTTTCTTTTTGTTTCATCACTCAAGATTCTAAAAAGAATTCTGTTATTATTTTTCCAGTTATGATATAAACAATTTGAGAGGGCATGCCTTCTTGTCTTGATCTTGTCCTGTTATGGATATATTGATCAGTGCAGGGTCAGGAAAGGATAGAAGCTAGTTATTTGCTATTGAAAACCTCATCTTATGCTAGTATAGGTCCATTGAACACCCTTTGGGTCTACCAAACTGTATTATCTTCTTATTCACATTTATAACTGTTTGTAAGGATGCCATACATTCATTTACTCATTTATTCAATAACCACTTATTAAGCATCAGCTGTATGCCAGGCACACTTTTTGGCCCTATTGCTATAACAAAGTATAAAACTTATTCACTACCCTCATGGGGTTACATTCTAGGAGAAGATAATAAACAAATTCATATGTAAGAATACTCAAGCAAGATAATTGGAATAATTTGGGGGGGAAGGGAGGGTGTGTATAGACTCCTTTATATAAGAGAGCCAGGGAAGACTTCTATTTAGTAAAAATGTGAATGAGATAAGGAACCAGTCATCTGAATTTCAAGGAGGCATTTTCTGCATATGGAACCTGGGAAGATGGTGTGTTGGTGTGCAAGGACTCACAAGAAGGCTTTGGGAGATTGTCAGTGTCTAAATAAACCATATCTATGGACCTTCTTAATTTATCACTTAGTGATTTTATCAAACAAAAAATGAAGAGTGCTTGTTGTATGCTTACAGACTTTGTGCTGACTCTCTTGGCTTCCTTTGATGCTCTCTACTGTAACTAGTGGCTCTATCATCTACCACCTAAATTCCAAGCTAAGATTATTTCTTAGTCTGTTCCTCTTCATAATGTTTCCCATCCAATCAGTTGCCAAACTGTGGCTTTGCAGTTTCCCATCTCTTTCCTGATATGACTGTCATAGCAGCAGTCATTATCATTTCTCAACTGGGCTACCACAGTGAATTTCTAACTGATCCTTTACTTCACCAGGGTGTGACTCACCTCAAGTGGTATATGACCATTTCATATTCCTATTGAAAACCCTCAGTTGTTCCCCACTGTGGACAGGACACAGTTCAAGTATCCTTCTAGAATTTCATCCAGTAGTGTGGTTGATACTACCTGTCTTGATTTGTTTTTTTACAGAACACTGAACAGCATGTAACTCCATGTGTATGATTGTCTTCTCTTCCCCTCCACACACACTTTCATGTGTTAGCTTAATGTCTCTTGGAATGTCTCTCTTAATGTCTCTTGGAATGTCATCCCCTACTTCCATTGCTTGAGAATTAAATGAGGTAATATATGCAGAGCAGTTAGAAGAAACTGGTACTTCAAGCACTCTCCTTGTCTTTTGGCTCTGTGGGTGTCACACTCAGTTGTTAAAGAAGCAGACCCTGAAACTAAACTACCTACTTTCAGAAGTCAGTTAAAGCTCTTTGTCTTATCTTTCTCTTCCTTGTAAAAAGGAGATAATATGGGCGCCTATCTCACAGGCAGTTGTAAAAATTAAATAAGATAACATATGCCAAATGCTTAGAGTAATGCCTGAAAATAATTAGTCCTCCACTACTAATAGTTATGTTATGATTAATCTTTGAGGTTTGGTTCAGGTATTGTCACCTCTGCCTATGGCCCTTTGAGCTGAATGTTGAATATTTGATAACCTTTTCCAGTATTTACATGGTGCCCACTTCATTCATTTATTTAGTCACTCACTCAATATTTAATATTTTTAAAACATCTGCAAGAAGTCATGCCTCCTGGTAGAAGTGGGCACACAAGTAAGACTAGCTTCAGTGAAATCCCAGGCTAGTAGAGAAGACCAATCCATCAATATAATACAAGCAACTTGATGAGTACACTGATAGAAAGCACACAAAAAATGTAAATGATACAGACCTGGTAGTTACAAAAGTTACTACAGTCCTCATTTACTACATTATTTTGCCTGTCTTCTAGTCAGAAAATTGGAATTAGGACAAAATCCTTCATTTCTTGTTTGACTGCACTTCTCCAAGAAATCCTTTTAATTTGCCTCCCCATATAATTTGTCCAATGGTCATCAGCTGTATTTTCCCTGTCAACTTCATCCTAGGTGCTTGGTGTTATGAACTCAAATATATGTGGGGGTTGATAAATTACTAGAAATGAGGGAAGCAGGTCTGGTGGGAATAGTGGGGCATATGCTTTTCCCGGTGAACAGGAACAAAGGTGAACCCCCTTTGGATAGTTGTTACCATGAAGAAAGGCTAAAAAAATCATTGAATACTTAAAAACAAGCCAGAAATCCAGATTTTTGTGTAAATGCTCCTAGTTTTTAAAATGAAATTAATTTATTAAAACAAAAGCAAAAATACTAAGCAGGTCAAATAAAATAAGTTTATAAGCCGTGAACTCTTCAGGGATTTGAGTTGGTAATTGCAGGTGAATATTGTGGAAAACTTCAAACCTATAAAAAAAGCTGGAAGACATATAATGAACATGAATTATGCAAGTATTGGTATCTATGTTCACCAGCTGTTTCTGTATTCCATATATATTATATTTATTATATTATATTATATTATATTATACTATATTATATTATTTTTTCTCTTCCTTAAACCCTTTCTGGATATGTTTTTAATGAATCATTTGAAATTAGTTGAAGACATTCTGACACTCTGCACTGAAATGGTTCAGAATGCATCTCTCCAGAGTAAGGCATTCTTTTACACAATGACAGTATTAAACATTAACATTTGTTTAGTTGTATACTTAATATATAATTATGTTAGTGAATTCTTTCTTAACATATATAATGATCTTTTCAATTCCTCAAAATATGTGTTTCCTTGAACAGAGTGTTCCCATCCATTCCCATGAAGGTGGGTCCTCACTACTCTGTTATGATTTATACCTATTTTTATAAAGCTTATATTTAATGATATCAATGTGACACTGTATTTCCTCCTTGAGTCAACATGTTTTTCCTTTTTCATGATTCACACTTTGTACATAGATTTATCAGCATTGGATGTCATACACATTATTCTACATGCTCTTCTCAGTTTTTTCCCCTACAAAATCATTGACTTTGTTCTCCATGATCAGTTTTGTTTTTTGTGACTAACCAACCTGCTCTACTAGTAGTTTAATTATTTTATCTGAATATATTCCCTCTTATTCTCTTTAAATTTCACTATAAGGCCTCTTGAAGAGGTTTATTGAAATATTTTGCTTATTTACATGCTTACTTTTTTCTTTGTTCTAAGGTCAACATCATAAGGAAAATGTATAACTGAGATGAATGTTTCAAGGGGTGCAGGTGAAGAGAAAACTATGCTAATTTTACTGTATCAATACTGATTACTATAGAATATGTAAGAAGGCCTCAATCATTGAAAAAACGTTCTTGTCAACATGCAAATAGAAATTAAAAAGGGACCATTAAAAAGGGAATTGGGGAAGAGAAGACTTCATTCTCACTTGCCATAGTCTGATATTTATTGAATGGAGTATCTACATAATGCCTTAACAACTGTTATATCTTTGTGTATCTGTTGGTGCTTGAATAGGAGATGCTTCAGTTAGATCATGGAAGAATACAAATGCCATCAGAAAAACACATTGCCCATTGGACTGTTGTCTTGTTGACCACATACTGAGAGAATTAAAGGGAAAAAATGAGTAGTTGATAAATTTCAGATAATGCTTATGTAGCAATGGTGTTATATCTAGAACATTGTAAGCATTCTATAAATGTTTCTATTAATTTCAATAGAATTCATTCATTTCCAAACAGAAATTTTTTTTTTTTTATAAATTTTATTGTTATATTCCCCATACAATTGCAGCCCCCCATTCTGACCCCAATCCCTCCCCTCCCGCACCCGCCCCCCTAAAAGTGTCTCTGGTTCATAGTTTTTTGTTGATTTTGATTTTCACTTTCTTATAGTTATTCATTTTCCTGGTCCCTTATTTAAGTTTTCTAGATTCCTGCTATGAGTGAGACCATCCGGTATTTTTCTTTTTCTTTTTGGCTTATTTCGCTGAGCATGATCCCTTCCAGCGCCATCCATGTTGCTGCAAATTGCATGTGTTTATCTTTTTTGAATGCTGAGTAATATTCCATGGTATATATGGACCACATCTTCTTGATCCAGTCATCTATTTTTGGGCATTTGGGTTGTTTCCAAAGCTTAGCTATTGTAAACAGTGCTGCTATAAACATAGGGGTGCAGGTGTTCTTTGGAATTGATGTTTCTGTGTCCTTTGGGTAAATACCTAGGAGTGGAATTGCTGGATCATATGGAAGCTCTATGTTTAGTAGGTTCAGAAATCTCCACACAGCTTTCCACAGTGGTTGGACCAGTTTGCACTCCCACCAACAGTGCAGAAGAGTTCCTTTTTCTCCACACCCTCGCCAACATTTGTTGTTGCTAGTTTTTTTAATATGTGCCATTCTCACTGGTGTAAGATGGTATCTCATGGTAGTTTTGATTTGCATTTCCCTGATGACAAGTGATGTTGAACATTTTTTCATATGCCTGTTGGCCATTTGCATTTCCTCTTCAGAGAAGTTTCTTTTAAGCTCTTCTGCCCATTTTTTGACTGGATTATTTTCTTTGTTGTTGTTGAGACTCATCAGCTCTTTGCAGATTTTTGTGATCAGTCCTTTATCATTAGTGTTGGGTGCAAAAATGTTCTCCCAGTTGGTGGGGTTTCTCTTTGTTTTTGTTATTGTCTCTTTTGCTGTGCAAAAGCGCTTTAATTTGATATAGTCCCAGCTGTTTATCTTTGCCTTCACTATCGCTGCTTTGGGTGATGTGTCTGTAAAGATGTCTTTGATGTGCAAATCACGTAGTGTTTCGCCTATATTTCCTTCTATATATTTTATGGTTTCAGGTCTTATGTCTAGTTCTTTAATCCATTTTGAGTTGATTTTTGTGTATGGTGTGAGGTGGTGGTCAAGCTTCATTCTTTTGCATGTAGCGACCCAGTTTTCCCAGCACCATTTATTGAACAAACTTTCTTTGCTCCAATGCATATTCTTTGCTCCTTTGTCAAAGATTAGTTGACCATAAATCTGTGGGTTTATTTCTGGATTTTCTATTCGATTCCATTGGTCTGTATGTCTGTTCTTGTTCCAATACCATGCAGTTTTGATGATTATGGCTTTGTAGTAGAGTTTGAAGTCTGGGAGTCTGATGCCTCCATTCCCTTCTTTTTTTTTCAGGAGAGCTTTGGCTATTCGGGGTTTTTTGTGATTCCATATGAATTTCATCAATAATTGTTCTATTTCTTTGAAGAATGACATTGAAATTTTGATTGGAATAGCATTGAATCTGTATATTGCTTTTGGAAGGATGGCCATTTTAATAATGTTTATTCTTCCAATCCATGAGCAGGGGATGTCTCTCCATTTCTTTGTGTCTTCTTCTATTTCTTTTAACAGTGTTTTATAGTTTTCTTTGTATAGGTCCTTTACCTCTTTTGTTAGATTTATTCCTAAATATTTGATTTTTTTTGTTTCAATAACAAAAGGGATGGTCTTTTTGATTTCTTCTTCTTCAGATTTATTGTTTGTGTATAGGAAGGCTACTGACTTTTGCGTGTTGATTTTGTATCCTGCCACTTTACTGAACGGATTGATGAGTTGAATTAGCTTTTCTGTGGAGTTTTTGGGGTTCTCTATGTATAATATCATATCGTCTGCAAATAGTGATAGTTTGACTTCTTCTTTTCCTATTTGGATTCCTTGGATGTCTTTCTCTTGTCTTATTGCCCTGGCTAGGACTTCCAGTATTATATTGAAAAGCAATGGTGAGAGTGGACATCCTTGTCTTGTTCCAGATCTTAATGGAATTGCTTTCAGCTTTTCACCATTGACAATGATACTGGCTGTTGGCTTCTCATAGATGGCCTTTATGATGTTGAGGTATGTTTCTTGTATCCCAAGAATTTCAAGGGCTTTTATCATGAATGGGTGTTGCACTTTGTTGAAAGCTTTCTCAGCATCTATTGATATTATCATATGGTTTTTATATTTCTTTTTGTTGATGTGCTGGATAACGTTGATTGATTTTCGGATGTTAAACCATCCTTGTGCCCCTGGAATGAATCCAACTTGGTCGTGGTGAATTATCTTATGGATACATTGTTGGATTCTGATAGCTAAAATTTTATTGAGGATTTTTGCATCATTGTTCATTAGGGAGATTGGCCTGTAGTTTTCCTTTTTTGTGTTGTCCTTGTTCGGTTTTGGTATTAGTGTAATGTTGGCTTCATAGAACGTGTTTGGTATTGTCCCTTCCTTCTCAATTTTTTGGAAGAGTTTGTGAAGGATAGGCACTAATTCGTCTCTGAATGTTTGGTAGAATTCATTTGTAAATCCATCAGGTCCTGGGCTTTTGTTTTTGGGGAGGTTTTTGATTACCATTTCAATTTTGCTAATTGTAATTGGTCTGTTTAGGTGTTCTATTTCTTCTTTATCTAGCTTTGGGTGATTGTAGAGTTGTAGGAATTTGTCCATCTCCTCTAGATTGTTAAACTTGTTTCCATATAACTGTTCATAGTAGTTACTGATTATTCTTTTGATTTCTGCTGTGTCCGTTGTGATTTCTCCTCTTTCATTGATGATCCTGTTTATTTGTGCTTTCTCCCTTTTTTCCTTTGTGAGCCTGGCTAGGGGTTTGTCTATTTTATTGATTTTTTCAAAGAACCAGCTCTTGGTTTCATTGATCTTTTGGATTGTTTTTTTAGTTTCAATTTCATTTATTTCTGCTTTGGTTTTTATTATTTCTTTTCTTCTACTGGTTTTGGGTTTTTTTTGTTGTTCTTTTTCTAGATCTTTGAGCTTCGAGATTAGGTTGTTTCTTTGAGTTCTTTCTTGTTTCTTGATGTGAGCTTCTATTGCTATATATTTTCCTCTTATTACTGCTTTTGCTGCATCCCATACATTTAGGATATTGGTGTCCTCCTTGTCGTTCAATTCAAAAAATTTTTTAATTTCCTCTTTGATCTCCTCATTAGTCCAGTGGTCTTCCAGTAGTGTGGTTTTTAATCTCCATGAGGTAGGAAAGTTCCTTGCCTTCTTTTTATTGTTTATTTCTAGTTTGATGCCTTCATGGTCAGAAAAGATGGTTGATATGATTTCAATCTTGGTGTATTTGTTGATGTTTGTCTTGTGCCCCAGTATGTGATCGATCCTGGAGAATGATCCGTGTGCGCTTGAGAAAAATGTGTACTCCGTTTTTTTGGGGTTTAGTGTTCTATAGATGTCTGTTAAGCCCAATTGCTCTAGGTCCTTATTTAGAGCTTTGGTTTCTCTACTTATTTTTTGTCTTGTTGATCTATCCATTGTTGATAGTGGTGTGTTGAAGTCTCCCACTACGTATGTGTTTTCTCTGATGTCTGTTTTCAGAGAGGACAACAGTTGTCTGATATATTTTGGTGCTCCTTCGTTTGGTGCGTATATGTTAATGAGTGTTATTTCTTCTTGAAGTATTGTCCCCTTGATCATAATGTAGTGACCATTGGGGTCTCTTTTTATCTTTTTGAGTTTGAAATCTGTTTTATCTGATATAAGTATAGCTGTTCCTGCTTTCTTTTTTGGTCCATTTGCTTGTAGGATTGTTTTCCATCCTTTAACTTTGAGCCTATTTTTATCTTTTGTAGCTAAATGTGTTTCCTGGAGACAGCAAAAGGTTGGGTTTTGTTTCTTAATCCAGGCTGCAACTCTGTGTCTTTTTATTGAAGAGTTTAGTCCATTTACATTTAGAGTTAATATTGATATGTTAACATCTGTATTTGCCATTGTGTTTGTCTTTCCTTTGATTTTATTTATTTATTCTTTTAATAACTTTTTTTTTTTTTTGGCCTTCTTTCATTGTTATTCGTCGCTCTGAGGTTCTGGCTTTAGGACTCCTTGTAGTATTTTTTGGAGTGGGGGTTTAGTTGCAATGAAATTCCGGAGTTTCTGTTTGTCTGGGAAGGTCCATATTCTTTCTTCAAAGAGGAAGGAGAGCTTTGCGGGATAGAGTATTCTTGGTTGGCATCTGTTTTCTTGGAGTCTGTTGACTATGTCCCTCCACTCTCTCCTTGCCCGTAGTGTTTCTTCGGAGAAGTCTGATGTCAGCCTGATTGGTTTTCCTTTGAATGTTATCTGTTTCTTCCCTCTTGCCAGCTTCATTATTTTTTCCTTGTCCTGGATTCTTGGGAGCTTTACTATTATGTGTCTTGCTGTATTTTTCCTTTCGTCGTGGAAGTTTGGTGTTCTTCTTGCTTCTTGTATATCAATTTTCAGCTCCTTCTTCACATTTGGGAAGTTCTCTTCAATTATCTCTTTGAATATTTTCTCTGTTCCTACATCTCTCTCCTCTCCTTCTGGTATTCCTATAACTCTTATATTTCCTTTCCTCATGGAGTCAGATAGTTCCCGAAGTCTTTCTTCGTTCTTTTTCCTTCGTACTTCTCTTTCCTTTTCTGTTTTGGTTCTTTTTATTTCTGTGTCTTCAAGATTACTTATTCGTTCTTCCATTTCATCTATTCTGCTTTCATTGCTTTTCCCAGAATTCTTTAGTTCTTCCATTAATTCTTTGATCTCCTGCATTTCTTTTACTTCCCTCTTTAGGGACTCAATTTCTTTCTTCTGACCATTGTTTTCCCTCTCTAGGGACTCAATTGCATTCTTCTGATCGTTGATTATTTTTCCCTTATCATTGTTTTCCTTTATGACTTCTGTCAGTTTTTTAATCACGGCAATTTTAAATTCTCTTTCTGGAAGGCTCAGAAATTCTTCCAAGTTATTGTCGTTGCAATCTGGGGGCTGGCTTTATTTTTGTGGTGTGCTTTTTCTCTGGAGAGTTGCTAGGTTGCGTGTGGTTCTTCTCCTCCCTACTGTCTGTTTTCTAATTTGCCGTATGCTTTGGGACACTGTGTTGTTGGGACTGGCCGGCATCTTGGGTGGGCTTCTCTGTTCCCCTCTGGTTCTGCCAGGAGTCATCTGTCAGTTTCAAGCAGCCTTTACTGGAGAAAGGTCCCTGTTCTAAAATGCCGATGTGGGGACACACTCCCCTGTGCGCCTGGTCTGCCCCGGCGGTGGGTTCCTGCTCCCCTCTGGGCTTGGACTGCAGGCCAGAGGGGGTTGGCGTGGGCGAACTTCCCCCGCTCACCTCTGGCTCCTGAGGAAGCCTTCTGCAGGTAGTCTTTACTGAAGAAATGTCCCTGTTCTAAAATGGTGATGTGGGACACACTCCCTGCGCTTCTGGTCTCAGGCACACTCTTCTGCACGCCTGGTCTGCCCCGGCTGTGGGTGCTCGATCTCCCTGTGGGCTCAGACTACTTGTTCGGAAGGGGCCCGGTGTGGGCTAACTCCCCAGCTGGCCACTAGCTCCTTCAGTAGCCTGTGCTGGGGTCAAGTCGCTAGGTGGCGCCAGAGATCTCTCCTAGAGCCCTTGGGGAGCTGATTTTCCACCCCGTGGGACAGGGAGCAGAGCGGGGATGGTAGGGTACACCTCAACGGCTTTGGGGTGCTGTGTCTGCCTTGTGCCCCACCGTCGTGGGGAACCCACGCCCCTAATTTCGTGCCCCGGGTCTCAGTTCCAAAGCCCTCAGTTCCAGGACGCGGGCTGTAGCCCAGATCAGTGGCGCGGGAATGGTGCCTTTTGAATCCCGCTCCCCTGCCTGGGCGCCTTGTTCCTGCTCACTCAGGGAGGGCCTCCGCCGTCTCCCCGCAAGCCTAGGTCGCAGGCGCGGGGACCTGGGCAGCTGCAATCCGAGCGCCGCTTTCGCGCAAGCTTACCGGGCGGCCAGGGCTGTGTGCTGGTGCTGGTCTCCTCCTGGGGGGCGGGGCTCTCTTTAATGGCGCCTGGAGCTCACCTCCGCGGCGGATCCTGCAGGGTTTGCCTCAGCTCCCGTTCACGGGGTGTGGTGGCTGAAATAGTTCCTTTCCACTCACAGTCCCACTTGCTGCGTCCGTTTTTCTTGTTGGGCGTTTTGGTTTGTTGTTTTCCTCCTCTCTGCTGGTTGGAGAGTGCCGCCTCTGTGGGCGGGGGAGGGGAGCAGGGTTCTGCGCTTCCCTCCCTTCTCGTCCTCTTTTATGGCAACTTTCTTCTTCGGGCCGTTTGCTGGAGTCACCCGTTTATCTTCCGTGTCCCAGTTCTCACTGGGACCTGCCGCTTTTCCTCCCTATTAACTTTTTTTAATGGGAGATCTTACTCGCAGCGTCTCCTCGCCGCCATGTTGCTCCGCCCCCTATCCAAATAATCCCAAACAGAAATTTTTTTACTATTCTTCTAACACAGTAATAATGAATATTCATAATGAAGACCAAAGAACAGGCTGATTTTTTTTTTCTGAATCATGAAAAATATTTAACTATATTTTATGATGACTGTTGTATTGTAATACACTAGATATAAAGGGGATTTTCAGTGTATTACCATTAATATTTGATTCATGAAAATATGCCTTTTCCCATCCTGTGTAATCAACATCACCACCATCATCATCATCATCATTGCTTTTATAATATAGTATTTTACAGTTTTTAAAGACCTGTCTTGTATTAATATCTCACTTGATTTTTCATATTAACTCTTTGAGGTTAAGAGATGGGGTAAATTCTCTGAAACTTAGCTTTTTTTTTTGTAGTAAAATGGGAATATGCATTATTCCCTGATGTGGATTTTAAGATAAATTTCATGTGGCATCTGCCAACCCTCTGATGGTCATTTCTTTTAATACCACTTATGTGAGTAACCTGTGGCTCTTATAACAAATTACCACAACTAGATCGCTTTACACAACAAGGTGGCTTGGCTTTAGACAAGGTATTCTCTTACAATTCTGGAAGGTGAAGTCATGTGTTGCCAGGGTTGTGTTCCCTTCAAAGGGTCGCAGTGAAATTCACTTACTTGCCTCTTTTATTTTATTATTTTTTTAAAGATTTATTTATTTATTTATACAAGCACTGGGTACAGTCAGAAGTGCGGGAGGGTGAGAGAATTCACCAAGCCAGAGCGGGGAGCAGAGCAGGCAGGGCAGAAGTACACTGCTGAAGGGAGCAGCAGGGGAGCAGCGGGCGGCAGGAGAGGTCTGCGCACCATGGGGGACCCTCCTCCAGTGGCCAGGGAGCAGCCCGGGGATCAAACCGGCATCGCAGAGGCTGTGGGCAGCCTCGCAACCCAGCGCTCAACCACTGTGCCACTGGGGAGACCCTTTACTTCATTCTTTAAAGAGCCTATTTCCAAATGCAGTCACATGCTGAGACACTGGGGGCTAGGACTTCCATCATATGGACTGGGGAGGAGGCCATAATGAAGCCTGTGATGATGTGAATATAATATTTTTCTTGCAGAGATATTATTGTATTTTATTTTGGGGTGCTACCCAAGACCCTACTAGGGGTGTGATATTTTATGTTATATAGTGTCTATAACTCTTTTAAATGAACATTCTGAGCTTCAGAAAATATGACAATGGTTTTGGAAAAAGGGATTGTGGACTTATAACAGTTGGAAATGAGATTCCAACTTGAGGGCCCCTGCTTTCAACCACAACTCCAGACCATAAAATGAAGGGATGAACTAGATGTTCTCCACAGGTCACCTAACTTATTAAATTTTATTGAATTTATGACAATGAGTGGAAATTATTTCTAAATATTTTTTTTCCTCCTAAAAATTACTAGCATACTTCAAGATTGATTCTTCTAAGTGTGCCTGTCTCATTGGGTAATTCTCATCACAAGGCTGTATCTTATGACCACAGAAAGAGCTTGGACCATCTGGGCAGGAAATTTTGGAACTCTGAGTGGCAGGGATATCTAGAAGTATGTGGGTATTACAAGGAAACCCTGATGCCTCTCTTGCTCTGTGAAGAGCGGGTGTAGCTGGAGCAGGGCCAAGATGGGCCTCTTCGAATATAGGCCAAAGGTAGCATTGCCTGAAGGCTAGGCAGGGTTTAATTTTAGGGATTGAATGAGGAAAACAGAACCTCAGAAATTCCACAGAACAAGAAACAGCCTCATTGTAAAGCTGTGGGTTGTGGAGTGCTGTGCTCCCCCCCTTTTGTTCTTGCTGCTGGAGAGCTACTGCTGAAGCTGTCCTCAGGAGACATAAGTGGAGCAAAAATTCTCTGCTGTTTCCAAGTCAACAGAAGGTTCAAAATAATACATATAAAGCTCTTAAGATTTATTTTAGTAAACTTTGAAGAACTGGTTAATGCCATGTGAGGTCTGAAGTTTTTAGGCTTTTGAGAGAAAAGCTTTGCCTTTTAAAATAGTAACTGCTGATATGGGGCATTAGACTTTTTTTTTGACTGTATATTTAATTTAATTTGATTTTTTATTTTATATATTTTTACATCATTTTTTCATTTTTGCACAATGTATGCATTTTGGGTATAGTCCCCACGACCCTTGTTTTGATCCTACTCCCTTCTCCCCCCGCCCCCCATAGTGTGTCTCTGGTTTATAGTTGCTTGTTGATTTTGATTTTTACTTCATTATAATTAGTCTTTACTACTAAGTATTTACCCAAAGGACACAGAAACATTAATTCAAAAGGGCACCTGCACCCCTGTGTTTATAGCAGCACTATTAATAATAGCTAAGCTATGAAAACAACCCAAATGCCCCAAAATAGATGACTGGATCAAGAAGATGTGGTACATACACGCAATGGAATATTACTGAGCAATCAAAAAAAAGATAAATTCATGCAATTTGCAGCAACATGGATGGAGCTGGAAGGGATCATGCTCAGCGAAATAAGCCAGAAATAAAAAGAAAAATACCTAGCCAGGGAGTTACCCTCATGGCACAGAAAACCTCTCCTGTCTTGCCCGCTGCTCCCCTCAGCAGTGTATTTCTGTCATTCTGCCTGTTGTGCTCTCCATTGTGTCTCTGGTGAATCCTCTCACCTCCTGCACCTCTGGCCTACACCCTAGTTCTTGTATGCATAAATAAGTAAAATAAATTAAAAAAAAGTGGGTGGGAAGGCAACCCCAGTGGGGGAAGGAGCCCCCTTTTTGTGGACAAAACAACATGAACCAAGGTGAGAAGACAGACTAAATGTGCTCATTGGGTAATAGTAGCTGATCAGTGAGACTGAAAGTTTCTATCATTAGAACTCTGAAAATAGACAGTCTCATTTTACACACAGTGAGACACTGTTGGCTTATCTTCTAAAATATTTCCAAGTGTTTTTCCTTCTTATGATTAGAAAGTGCCATCAGTGTGGATTCTAAACCGTAGCTACTGCTTCTGGATTATGAGATTCAATAAAATCCATGTCTGGAGTGTAGGAGAACAGACTCCACTGATTCTCACATTGTTTGTACAATTCCTGCTATACCCTCTGAATCATGCCAAGCCCTGAGGGCTCCCTTTGGAAGGCAGCCATCCTCTTGTTCCTGAGAGAGAGCCCTGCTAAAAGCCAGTTCAATATGGCAAAGAGGAAGGATGAGAGAATGAGCAAGATATACAAACTTTTGGTGTAATTTTATCCTTTCATACAGCATCCTTTAGATGTGAAAACTTTTTCTATGATGTAGGTGATTGGCTCTAAAAAGCACATTTCTTTGGTTATCTAAGTGAATAATTGGATTTATTTGAAGGCTTTGTAGTTGAGAGTGATAAGTACAGTAACATTTTATCTGATCCCCAATGTCTAATTGTGTGGGGGCAGTGATGCTGGCCTGTGAAGGAAAACTTTGTAGTTTCCCTTGGGAAGAAATGCAACTCTAAAATTCTTGATTCAACTCATCTATATTATCCTTTTAATATTTGAGTAAACAACTTTGGCTTCAGCGTCCTAAAAGCTTCTTTCAAGTGCACCATGCATCTAAGTTGTCTTCTGGATTTATTGTTTATTTAGCTGAAAATCAAAATGTTATTGGCAACTGAATGAAATAAACACCAATGAAACAAGATTTTTTTAATTAATGGTGACCTCATGTAATTGGAGGATGTACCATGACCCTCATACTTATAGGAATGTGGTAGAAAATGCTCTGCAAATCATGTGTACAGAGAGCACTGAGGAAGCTTCTAGTAGGGTCAAAAATACTGTTCTTACTATACAAAGTTACACTCTACCGTTTTCTAGAATCTTATGGAGATTTGCCTCACAAGTAACAACAGAGTGTTTGTGCCTGATCTGTCTTAGCAAGGCAAACATCAGTGTTCAGGGTGGAAGCTTCTGCCGAGAGGACTCAAGAACCCCCTAGGTATATCCTCCTGAGCTGTGTTAGAGGATGGGTCAGTCCTCCATCACTTTAGTCTGAATACTAAGAGTGGGTCTATTGCAGAGGGAGTGAGAAATTTTTCCATGCCTGAAATCCATGTGTCCAGAAAAGATAAAGTGCTGAGATTTGACCTTATATGCACCTACCTTTCCCATTACTATATGTATAGAACAGTGTCTGATCACCAATTTATGTGCTTTGGGCCTCAGTTACCTCTTTATATAGGATGGACCCCAATGCTAAGAATTTTAGTGACATTTTAGATGTCACTCTTGTTCTCTCTGCCCAAAATTTTCTGCTATTTCCACCAGCTACCGAGGACTCTAGTAATAGCTATGTTGTCATTTTGTGTCCTCCCCCTTTTTGTTCACAGGCTGCTGGCAATCCACAGTGTTATTCAAGAACTTTAAATGAATTGTATTTAGTTGGTTTGCAATGAATTCTTAGTGCTGCTTGGAACTATTTCTGCTCTTTATTTTTATCCCCTCTCACATTTTGCTGAGTCCTGATTCGAGACTGATTACTTTTTGTTCATTAAGCGGGCCATCATCTTCTGACTCTAGAGGTTTCTCAAGCTTGCTTTACTGTTGTGAGAGAACCTTCTCTTCCTGAGTATTTCTCAGAATCTCTACCCTTTTTCCACTCTTGTCTTTTAATTCCAGAGAAAGAAGTATCCTTATATAAGCTCATGACCAAGGGGTACCTAGGGACCCCAAATTGTTAAGGGGCGCACATTTTACAAAGGATCTCGTCATCCATATGCACAAAGGCAAAGAAAGCAGACTATTAGTGTGAAAGACCTTCAGTGCATAGACAGAGAAAGAGAAGAAAGTTATTTCTAATAAAGCTCTGAAAATTACCTATACCCTTATGTGCACATGTCTGGCCAAGCAGGCACATCCCATAGGGAGACAACTTAGGCCTGAAAGCTTGCCACAATTCTAAGGCATCTTCTGGTGGAAAACCACTAGAAAGCAGCTAGGCAGGTCTCAGAGATCTGGTACAGAAGGAGATACCCCAAATTTAAAATGTACCATATGATCTACCATGGGGTCAAGATAACAGCTACCATTGTATCTGCCAAGGAACCAGGAAGAGTGTCCCCACATGTCTCTCACCCAAGTGTCTTTATCCTGCATGCCTCCCCTTCCTCATTTCCCCACCTCCACGTATATATCCACTTGCTACATCCTCATTCAGTATGGCATGCTGGGAATTGTAGTCCAAGGCAGCTGTATGTAAGTGGGGATGCGAAAAATGGCACTCGTTCATCTGCTTTGCAATGCTCCTTTCCCTTTCAAGGAAAGGCATTCTGTTACAGTTCTGCTTTGTCATTGGTCTCCTTGGTCTCTTTGCCTCATACTTTCCCTGGGATTTTGAGCTGATTGGTATTACTTCTTAATTTAATTTTAATACATTCTCAGAGCTGCTGGACATTTCCCTCCATTGACAAACATTCCCAAGTTGCCAGTAACTAACAACAAACTCACAAACTGAAAATACAAGTAGTCAAAATAATAAACAACACCTCCTATTTCTCTGGATCCTTATACCAACCTCTCTTCTTTTGCTACAAACATTTTAGGCTGTACCTACCATCTTCATTACTTTGGCACTTGTACACTTCTTGGAATCTGGATTCCAAATTCATTCCTGCTCAAGTTACTCTCTCTTGGTCACTGAGGTCTCATAATCTGTACTTCAAATTGCTTCATTTTAGTTCTTAACCTTTTTACTCTGCACTGGGAGGCATGTTGGCCATCTGAACTTAACTGAATATGCCCTTCCAAAATTTCAAATTTGAATTGCCAGCTTGACAGTAACTGGAGGTGGGGTTTTTAGGATGTAATTAGGTCATGATTTGCCCTTATGAATGGGAGTTAGTGCACTTATAATAAGAAACAGAGAGATGATCTCTCTTTCCTCCATTAAAGAGGATGGCATCTGCAGGCCAGGAAGAGAGTCTCACTAAGAACCTGATGACACTGTCACCTGATATTTAGCTCCAGATTTGTGAGAAATAAATGCTTGTTGTTTAAGTCATTTGGTCTATGGCATTTTGTCACAGTATCCCAAACAGACTAAGAGATACTTTTTAAAATTTCTTTTTTTTTTAAGATTTATCTATTTATTTATACAAGCACTGGGTACAGTCAGAAGCACCGGAGGGTGAGAGAAATCACCAGAGTCAGAGGGGGGAACAGAACAGGCAGATTGATGAAATACACTGCTGAGGGGAGCAGCAGGGGCGGCAGGAGAGGTCCCTCTTGCCATGTGGAACCCTTGCTGGTGGCTGGGGATCCAACTGGCATTGCAGAGGCTGTGGGCAGCTTCGCAGCCCAGCGTTCAACTGCTGTGCCACCAGGGGAGGACCTACTATTTAAAATTTCAATGGAACATTGTGATATTGTGTGCTCCTAGCCTTCTCTGACTTTTCATTATTACTATTATGACTTGCTCTTTGGTTCTCTTCCTTCTTTCCAGGGAAGATGTTCCTTCTTTTCTTCATCCTTCTCATTTCTTTACCTAGCTATGTCATTTTCTAAGTGATCACAAGTAACACTTCTTGGAAAATGCCTCCAAATTCTATTACAGCAATCACCTGTTGAGATCTTCATTTCCAGTTGTTGGCTGCATTTATTCAGCTTAAAAATGACCTATTGACTCAAACTCAACATGATTAAATCAAACTCCCTTTTTTCTCCCTAATAGTATATTATTTCATGTCTTCATCATCATCATTTATCAAGAATGCAATATCATCCTAATAGTTGCTCTGACTCCCAGATCTCCTGCTCATAATTCATACATGTATGTATAAATTTATTAGAGACAGTTTGGTCTTTAAATTTTGGCTTTTTTTAAAAACTCTCAGTAGCTGTTATTGACTATTGAATTAAAGGTAGTCAGAATCTTCCTTTTAAGACTCTCATGTGGATATGCTATATCTTTTCAAGCTTATTCTTCTAAGCACTCTATAAATTTGCTTGGGTATGGATAAAGCTGACAACTAATGGCTTCATGAATATGCTCTGTGCATTCTTGTCTCTATTTCAATAAACTGACATGCAGAAATGGAAAAGTAATAGCTTATTTAAAAATAGATACCAGTAAATTCACCCGTATGTGTTGAATTCATGAGCCCAGAGATGACATTAACTCTAAATTCTCTCAATAAAAGTAAGGAGAAAGGTTGAATAATCTGTTATTTTAAGTTGATTTTCTTTGATCAGAACCAAATTTTTCTATATTTGTTTTGTTTCCCAAAGAAGACTATAATTACCTTGGGGACATCATATGCCTTATTCTTCTTTCTTTTTTCCAAATTATGAAGACCATACAATCAACATTCTTCATATATTTTTCTACAGGATACATTAATGGTTTAAAGCCTAGACACCATGTATACTACCCTTTGAGGCCACATAGCTGCTGTTTATCATGCAAGTCCAGTTTCTCATTCCCAAATGAAAGCTCTATGGTAAACATCTGAAAGCCTAGACAAATGGAAATTAAGCTGCTCCCAAATATATCTGGAGATTACAAGGCACTTTGTGGTGCTTTTCCTGTTTTATCTTCCAGTTTAATTTTCATCTGGAAAACAATATCCATGAATGGCTCTAGCAAGTTGCAGATGCCAGCTGGGGGGGATTTGCCATTTATAACATAAGCCATTAAGCTTTTTCACAAAACTTCCAGGGTTTTTTTGAAGCTGGTGATAATTCAGGGATAATGCACACTTTCTATACCAAAAGATGAGAATTAATGAGGTAAATGAAACATTTATCTCTTTCAAGTGACCAGAAAAGTTTTGCCAAATCTCTCCAAGTTGTCTCTTTTCTCTTGGCATTTTCTTGGAAAGAGTATATCCTGGTAATGAGAATCACATGTGATTAAGGAGACTTATGAACTGATGCAATCCTTACATGGTCACAAATAGGGTCTTGGGGGATACTGAAGGTTGACATACTCTTTGAGACACTTCTAGAAAATGTATTAGGGTATGATCAATGAAAAATGTCTAGCTTATAAGCTCGGTCTAAACATCCAATACAAAATCGTGTGTGTGTGTGTGTGTGTGTATCTAATCACTTGAAAATTATAACTATATGATGTCGTGAATTTCTACTTTTCTTTCACTAGAGCCCTTGGTAGTGAAACGTATGTGTGTGCACACACACATGCATGTGATGTATTTACTTATATGTAAAATGGCAATGAAAATGCTGCATAGAAGGAAACATTCTAGCGGTACTCTAGCCTGTTAAACACTGACAAAGGCTCATATCTTTCAAGTAAAATTCCTGAATGACTGAAGATATGGAAAGCCACACTGACTGCTTTCTTACTCTTAACACTAAGAATGTTTATGCTTATTGTGCTGGGTGGTTTCTATATACATAACTAGATAATAGATTCTACTTGGGGGACACATCAGTATTTCTTTATGCTCACTCTGCCTGTGACTTTTTACACATTCATAATAAAGTGGAAATACTTTTACTTTTATTTCCTAGGCCAAACAATCCTCTGTCCAGATTAACAAATTGACCTCTTGCTTACAGGACACGAGGGCAAGTGGAACTCTTAGGTAGTTTTATTTGTTATCTGTGGATACCATTACTCCCAGGCAGTTAGAACGTATGTTCATTCTTTCTGATACTTGATTTTGCTTTCACCTGTTTTTTTTTTTTTTCTGCCTCTAATCTTTTTCCTATCCCAGCCTCAGCCTTTACCCTTCCTGTTCTCTCTTCTGCTTCCTTTGTTTTCAACTATACAATTCTAGATGCCTAGAAGTTAAAGTGGCTTGTTAAATATTCTCCGCACAGAGCCTGGAGAAAAGTGCTATATATGTCATGCAAATAATGATAAGGAATCAAATTCTACTCTGTGCTTTTGCCACTTTCTGGTAATAAGTTACATAATAATATACTAAATGATCAATTGGCAGCCTGGTGAGGTGAATGCACTTCTCAAAGTGCCTCGTGAACACCCTGGGAGTGTCTTAGGTAAGGGAAAGAATAAAAACCAATAATACATGTCAGCTCTCATCCACTTGAGAATTCATGTTCTGAGGAATTTCAATGGAAAAATCTAATTTCTTATCCACAATAGCATTTGATTTGCATTCATAGAGGGATACTTTTCTGGTCTGACTGTAAAAAAAGGGATACTTTTCTGGTCTGGCTGCTCAGAGAGGGAGTTCAGAGCTCAAGAAACCTTTTATATCCCTAATTTTTGCTCATTTCCCATTTACAATGAAAACTCACTAAGTTTGTGGCATTGAACTTGGCTTGGAAGGAGAGCTGAATTAAGATCAAAACTGCTCTAGTTTTTTGCCTCTGAAAGCTTCTATTGACAGCATCACCAAAAGTGTCCCTTACCTGGAACTTAGTTAAGGAGATCCCTCAAACAGCTAATATCCTGTTATTCCAAGTTATGAATATAAATAAAAAGAAAACCTGCAACCACTCATTGGAAAATGATGAATTTCAGTTATAAAATTGATAATCCAAAATCCCAAAGAAATGTACTGTTCCTGCCTACAGTTGTTTACAATTTTCTTGAAAAATATGTATGCTCATTTAAAAACAATGTGACAGTCTATAACAAACTTCAGGGAATAAACACAGGAGGAAAGTAAGGTCTAAATGGGCTATAATGATTAGAGGGAAAAGTATGGGGATGATGCAACTTAAATTTGGATTTGAAATAAAGAAGAGCTCTTGCTACAATGGACCAGTGTGGTGTGGAAGGAAAAGAGACTTTGGAAACAAATGGACCTGTTTTAAATTTTGCTGGGTTACTGTGACCTCAGATTAGTGAAACCTCTCTGTATCTTAGTTTTCTTCTGAGGAGACTGTGTTGAGCAGATGATAGGTGCTGTGTTAATCGTAGATTTAATTGGAAGAGTGTGGAGAGAAGGTACTTTAGGCAACTGAAAGATCAGAGCAAAGGTGTGAAGCACAAGGGAACAGTATCTGTAGGGTGAGTGAGGCTACTGATTGACCATGCAAAAGGTATCTGGAGGGAAGGACAAAATAAAGTTTGTTTATGGGAGGATATAGAAAATGTGTAGTCAGATATGCTTGAGTCAAATAGAACCTTTTTAGTTAACCAGAATTCAATCAACCAGAACACTCAATTCACTGGTTGGAGGGAATTTACTGTATAAATAATACACTCCTGATTATGTTTTAGGTTTTATTTCATGTTACTTCTTAAAGAGATGATGTCATGTCAAGTCTGGGTTATGTGTGTGCTCCTGTTATGCTGCAATGGAATTACCTTTCCTAGGACTGTCTTCCCTTCTAGTTGGGTGTGTTTTTAAAAAGTGACTCAGATTTTACCTATTTGATTCACTGTTGTGTAGCACAAGACCTGACTATTTATTAAGCTCAAATAAATAGTGCTTAATAAATATTGATGGATGGGAATAAATAGTGCTTAATAAATATTGATAGATGGGAAGAGAAAGGAAAGGAGGGAAGAAAGAGAACCAAGAAGCTGGAAGTGGGGAGAATCTGGAACCATCAAGACAACTATTTTGAAAACTTGTTGGTAAACAGGGAGTGAGAACTGACCTTTTGCAAATTCCTGACTTAAGTTTTCATTTATAACAGGGAAGAAATTTGACTTTCAAATACCTAATTGATTGAGAGTCACTCTAAAGCTGCCAGAGAGAAGTGCATTTTTCTGAAAAGCCCTGTTCCTCCCTCTTCACAGCTATCTTCAATTACTATGTATAACTGCATAAAATGGGAAGTCAACAATTCAAACAGTCATTTCTTAAAAAGAGCAAGCAACCACAGAGGACCGTTTCAGAAATTGCTTGACCAAACCTCCATCACTCAATTACATCATTTTCTACTGATTCTAAAGTATATATTTTTTCATATTTTAACATCTCTCTAGACAGGATGCATCTTATAATCAATGTCATATTACAGTTTTAAATGGCTGTGTTTTTTTCTTTCTTGGTAATAAAATTATTGTGCATCTTTTAGTCAATAATACCTTAGATACTATAAGGAAGCTGAGAACTCAGTGAATTTAGGTGTTATCTGAAGATTCCCCTCTACCTTGGTGATGGACTTAGGTTGAGAATCCTAATCTTCTTACTCCCAGTGCATGGCGGGGCACTCCTGATTATGCTTCCTTTTTCTTTTTCTTCTTGGTTTTTTTTTTCAATACTGCCACACACCCAAACTGCATCTACTTCATGGTAAAATTGCCTTTTCCTCATGCTATAATTGAGCTAACTCTATGTCAGGATTGGGGAAAAAGATCTTTTGGGAAACTGAGGAGCAAAAGTTTAGAATGATGGGTGTAGGATGCAGGAACACTCTTTTTGATCTGAATTCTGCAAAAGGTAAGCAGATATTTGCCACCATTTGGTTCAGAGACTTGTTCCACCTCTGTGAAATGAGAGGATGCAGCTGTGACACCATGACAACGCACATTTCCATCATTGTTCTTCTGCCTCTTCTCAGCCCCGAGGGCCTATATAATGAGATCTTGACTTGCCTGGATGGGGTAGAATTCTAACTAACGTATTTCATTGTTCAGTGACTATTCGGATTTTATTGCCATTGTGCCCTGGATGGCCTCTCCTGACAATCTGGAAGCCTCAGGGAAGTAAGTCTCTTTATATTATGTGTGATTTGAGGGTTCCACATTGAGTCAACTCTGCTCCAAATAATGAATGGGCAGATACAAGTCTCTGTAGGAAAGGAAGATTTAGAACCCTGAGGTTTTTGTGGTGTTATTCACGGTGAGTAGCTTGCTACAGAACGCTTATTCTGTTCATTTAGTTGATTCCCACATGTATATATTATGCTGCTCTCACAAAAGAATACTTTATTTCTCATTCTAGAAGTTTCTACACTCAAAGGCCATTTGGCTTTCATGTGCTTGTCATTTTCTCTTTATGCTAAATTGCAGAATTTATTATAGTAATACATGGGCGATAAGGTCAAAGAAAAATTCCTAGAATTTGTTGAGAATTCTAGGAATTGGTCATTAGGTTGTTGGGATATTCTGATGGGGCCTCTCATAAAGCTCTTGGCTTTGGGGGCTTTTAAAATACCACAAAAGTTTGTTTTTTTTTTTTTTTTTTTTTTTATGTTACACCATGATAGCAATCTATGAATCTTGTCTTCTGACTGTATCTTCACTAGTGAAATTCTCTGTCTCTGGAAAATTCAGTACTTTCCTAGAATTAGACTTTATAATTCTATATGGGGATTAAATTTTCCATTAAACAGCCAAATTGTTTCAAAAGGGACAAAAAAGGCACATTTAAATAAATATACAAAAAAATATTGAAACATGCATCAAAGATAAAAATTTCTGATCCCTCCTTACGCCTGGTATTACCCATATGCATGTGCTAACTAGTTACTTCTCACAAATAATAATAACAGCTAACATCTGAGCATTTCTTTGTGCAAGAGATAAGTTGTTAGGATTTTCTTTTCTTTTCTTTTAGATTTATTTATTTATTTATTTATACAAGCACTGGGTACAGTCAGAAGTGTGGGAGGGTGAGAGAATTCACCAGAGCCAGAGCGGGGAGCAGAACAGGCAGAAGGACCGAAGTACACTGCTGAGGGTAGCAGTGGGCAGGGCAGGAGAGGTCAGCATGCCATGTGGGACCCTCGCTGGCAGCCGGATGGAACCAGCACTGCAGAGGCTGTGGGCTGCTTTGCAGCCCAGCGCTCAACCGCTGCGCCACCAGGGGAGGCCCAGGATTTTATTTTCTGATTCAGAATTTAGAGAGCCCAGCTACTGAGTAAGGAGGCAAAAAGCTGATTTCTTTAATTTCTTGGAAATCCCTCACGTCAACTTCTTTCCTCCATAGGATGGAAATAACCAAGATTTTACATGATTATGTTTTTTCTCATCATAATCTAAAGGCTAACAGAAGATGCAAGTTGGATCTGCCAAGGTCCTGTCCCTAGGAAATTTGTAATTGGGATTAAAAAAAAAATTCTATTTTCAGGTGGCTATACCTGTGGTATGTAAACTAGGTGCCTGCTGGCCACCTTGTCTTTCCAAGGTGATGGAGAGGTAGAAATATCGAAATAGAAATATTTTCTGTCAAGCAAATAATGAATAGCAGTTATGTGTAAAAGGGAGCATGAGAAGTGGGAGGCCTTTCTGGTAGTTTCAGAGACCCTGTTCTGAAGCAAAGCTTGTTTCTTTGAAGCTTGATATTAATTTCTATCTTTTTTTTTTCTTGTATAATATAATGATGAGTGGGTTTCTGTTATCTGTAGCCAAAAAGCCCAAAGTAATGTTAAGGATAGATGGTTAATGTGAATTGCTCTCATGAGGTTGTGGGGTAAAATAATCCAAGTCCAAACTCAACTTTGAATTCTGCTGTAATTAGTTTAGAAATGCTTTGGGGAATAGATTATTATGCAGATCAATGAAAAAAAAAAAGGCTTTCTAAACATACCTACTGGCTATTTATTCTACTTTTATATTTTGGATAGTCTACCCAAAAACTTTTCCTGACACTCACTATATGAAAACTAATGGAGAGAACAGTAAAGCCAAAAATCTTTGTACTTACACACTCCCTGTCCTTTAGGATCTTGTAATCTAGTTGATAGAGAAAATGAAGAGGAAAAATTCTTAAGTATATCACCAAAGTAACAACTGTATAAATACAAATTAAACAGAGCAAACTAATTGCATAAATGCCAAGGGGTGACTGAGTAATGAGCAGGTTCAAGGAAATGATCTCTAAGATCTGTTTCAGCTGCAAAATGCCACAAGCTTACATACAATTGATAATTGGACACAAGGCACTTAGCAGAAACCCTCAGCCTTAGGGAGATGGAAAAAATCAGGCCAAAGACAAGCAAAGATTTGAATAAAATTTGAACCTTGGGAATGCAGACTGTTCTGGGATATAGCAGGTGATATATATATATATATATATATATATATATATATATATGATGGCAGCATATATATATGATGGCAGCTTTACATATATATATATATATATATATGATGGCAGCATGCATATATATATGATGGCAGCTTTACATATATATATATGATGGTAGCAAGGAGATTCCTGATAGGGATTTGAAATCTGCCTGAAAGAGAGGAAGGGAAGAGAGAAATGACACCACATCCTTTTCCAGGAGGTGGTAAGAAGAGGAAGGGGAAAGCCGGCGTCAACACAGTCTTTATGACTGCTTCCTACGTTTGCCAAGACAGGGTAGATTCACTGGCCCTCGTCTAGATTATATCATGTACATATTTAACATACATATTTTAATTTATTATTTCCTGTCATTAATTTAGAATAGTCCCTCTGAAAAATTTGTTTTGAATAAATCCTATAGAGGAAGAGTGCGTGGCATTTGATGTGCTCTTTAGTGGCAAAGACAATTACATTTATTGGATTGTCAGACTCAATTATAATGTGGTGCTTATTTATTATCTTCCCTCCCTAAATTGTAAGTTTCTTTACCACAAGGAATATAGCCATTAAAACTATCTTATTCTTAGGACTCCAGCTGACACCTAGTGAGCACTCAGGAGAGGCAGGAGGAATAACTGAGTAGTTGAGTGTGGGCTTTGAAGTCAGAGATTTGGTTTCAAGTATTGACTTGTAAACTTGGATATGTACCCTTATGTAGGGGAATGTTATTCTTAATCTTCTTATATATGTAAAATATAAAGTATGTATGTAACATGGTTGTTAACATAAAAAGAATAGTGATAGGGCAAAGTATCCAGCACATCTCTTAATAGACAGTTGTTGTTTATTTTATATATTAGTATCTGATTGTTGAATGGTTTGATAGCATTCCATGAGAGAGATTTTATAATAAATATTATGACCTAGAAAAAGATACTGAAATAATTTGAAATTAAAGAAAAAAAAAACCTCCTGTAATTAAAGGCTATAAGATTGGTTTCATCCTCTATCCCATAGAGAATTGCATTTTCACCAGTATTATTAGAAAGGATGGGGACAAGGCACCACATCTTTAATTCACTTAGATTTCTGTGTCACTGAGAACACTGAACTGACATGCCTACCGGTATATTGGTTACAATGTGGAGATGGATCTTATTGCTGCTGGAAGCATCCATAAAGCCTAGAGCTATCCTAGCTTTTCTCTGGCTACAGTGACAAGCAAATCTGCAGATGCAATTTAGGACTGGCAGAGGTTGGACTGTCAAGCAAAGAATAAGTCTTTTGTCATTTAAAGTCTCATTCATTTGGAGGGGAGGGAGGAGCAGAATTGCCTTTTGTGCCTAAGCTGCAATGCCAAGGCATCATATGAGTCAGTCTGTGAACTTATCACTAAATTTCCTTAGTTCTTGCACTTTAAAATGAAGACCTTCTTTAATAGTAGAATATTTTTTTATAGCTTCATTTGTAGCTCAGTGGCACTAAAATTCCATCTCTGAGGCCAAGGACAGATAATTTACAAAAAAAAAGAAAATCAGAACAGTCATTCAGTTGCTGCTAGTCAAAATCTCAATACAATAATGAGGGAGATGAAAGGAAACCAGAAAGAAGTTTAGTTAATGAGTGAGTTTGCAAGGGCTGCTGTGACAAGTAACAAAACAAATTCAAATGGGTAGCTTAAAACAACAGAAATGTATTGTCTCACAGTTTGGAAGTTAGAAGCTGGAAATCAAGGTATCCTAGGGCCATGTACCCCTGAAACCAGTAGGGAAATTATTCCTGTCCTCTTCTTAGTTTCTGGTGGTTTGCCAGCAATCTGGCATTCCTTGATTTGCAGATGCACCACTCCCCTCCTCTGTTTTCGTATGACATTCTTGTGTCTCTTCACATTGTCTTTCTTCTGTGTTTGTCTCTGTGTCCAATTTTCCCCTTTTTAATAAGGATACAATTTATATTGGATTAGGACCCACCCTGGTGACCTCATACTAATCTGGTTACCTCTATAAAGATCCTGTTTCCAAATGAAGTCATATTCTGAGCTACCTGGGGCTAGAACTTCAGTGTATCCTTTTGGGGAAGTTATAATTCATCCCACAACAGTTAATAAAATAAAAATAAAATAAAGCTTAAATCTATATATTTCAAAGGGGTCATGCTTACCACATTAAGCACACTTTATTTAAGCTCAGGAACTTTTTTTTCTAGTTAAGTGTTGCAGAATGACCAATTATAAGACAAGTCACTTTAAACTCTGGGACACTAGAATGTAAAGGAAAGGATTTTTCTTCAGCAAAGAAACACACATGTTTGCTGTAACAGCAGGGAAGACAGAGAGGATAGTTCTAACAGGTGAACTAATGTTTCTTCGGGGCCTAGGTAACCCAGCATGGGGACCATCTGGATGTCATCACAGTGGCTCTGAGCACACAGCTTACTTTCTAGCGGCAGGCTGGGAGGCATGCTGGGCATCTTTGTGGGGCTACTGGACACTTCTCTAATCAGCCCCAAGAATTCCCACCATTTCATATTTCAGTCTTTTGCATGGGAATGTGTGGAATGGTAGATGCTGAGGATCTTCTGGGTTGGTGCTGAGGAGCATCCTAAAGGTAAATATAACAACATTATAGGATGGCCTTCAGAATTTCATTGGTTATTGCATGTGAAACCATTATATAACAAATAGGATTGCTCAACAAAAATTCTAGAAGTTTTAGAATATAATCAATTATAAAAATAAGCTAGACTGAATTCTACAAATCAGAGTATTTTTTTAAAAAAATTACCAAAATAATGTTATTTAGGTTAGGCTTAGGGTCTTATATCCCAAGGAGATTTTAACCTTTCAAAAACTGCAAATCATTGCATGATTATTACTTATTGCCTGTGCTGGAAATATATCTTGAAAAATAATGCAGGGAAGTGACTTAAGGAAGCAGATACTGATTGATTTACAATGAACATTTAAACTGAAAATAACCAGAAAGATAATTTTGTTAAGCACAACTAAATTTAATGAGGAGCAAAATAGTGTTTCCCCCTTTTGTAAAAAAGGGTGGAAAATTAGAAGTTTCTCAGGAACAAATGTTGAATTCAGAATGATTTATTCTTAGCTATGCATGAAAATTTCTGCTCTGTCATACTCTCTGTGTTTTGATTAATTAAGGCTTTATGGATTAAGGTTTTTTTTCCCCAAATGGGAAGTATTTAACATCACTATTTAGAGAAAAATATAAATTTTGAGCATTGAAACTGGTATATATGCATGCTAAGGTATACACACACACGTATTCATTCATATACGATGCTGACTTTATATAGTTTGATTATTAAAAATGTCAGGAAGATATAGGAAATGAGAAATGAAGACAGAAAAATGAGAAAGATCAACAGAAGGTGTGTACTCAGGGAAATTCTCTCATTTTAAACTTCCTGGATAAATGCACTACAATTTCCTGGCCCCAGGGAGTGTGCTTTTAATTTTGCAGTTCTATGTTTTCTGTAATTTGACTTATCATTTTTTCAGTAGATTATAAAGCATTGTTTCCTTTGGTCTACAGCACTGAGGCACTTGCCATCCCCCCCACCCTAGGAATTCTGCCCATAAATCACTGTGTACAGATTCTTTCTGAAAAGGCATCTTACTCCATATCCATAGTTGCCTGACCTTTTATCAGAGGATGTAAACTTTTCAGTACATTTTCTCCTCTACAAAGAACCACGCTGAGATAAAATTTTACTTTCTCAGACAGTAACTGAAGAGAGTGTTCTTTCCTCTAGCTAATTTCAGTACGTTTTAACAAATGTGTGCTTGGCAGTGTCAGAACAGAAGTTTGGGTTTTGTGCTGAAGGGTGCTGGAAGACAGTAGTAATGTGGGGACTCTTGGCAGTGGAATTCCTTAAAACTAGTAATATTTCTTGTCTTTACCCTTTCTCCTGGAATCCCATCCTAACCCTACTCATCATGATTCTTGGCCACTACACCTAAAGTCCAGAAAATATTGCAGACAACAATTCCTCTTTCATGCCTTCGAGAATACATTGCTGTTAAGATCAAAACCCAGCACCCTGCTTCTTGAGTCCTGACATAAAGCCTCTTTCCCATCACTTATGTCTCTAACTGGGGCTTCTTAAAATTAAGCGGTGTCCTGTCAGCTTTGGACTCAAGGATGAACTTGTGGCTTCGGGGACAGCTCAGGCCTAGTATCTCAGTGTGAGCAGAGATGCCTGAAGGGACCTGGTGTAGTGGAGCTTAGGGTTATATGTTGCAAATTGCTAAGGTTACTAAGCAACTTAATTTTAATTCTGCCTCCTGTTGACTCTGATTTTTCTTCCTGAGGCAGCTCAGCCCCTTGATAAATCTTAGGCTTTCCCTTGACTCTTTTGGTCTCTCTTGGTGACCAGATATAAAACACTTAAACAAGTAATTATAATGACCAATTTTTATATAATTACCAAAACTCTCAGCTTGGCTTTAAGTTGAGGCTTCCTTTCTTCAGTCTGCCATTGTTGCAAGCAGAAAGCAGAAGGGTGGTGTGTTGGACTGCTTTTACTAAGCAGTGGTTAGTAAGTGGTTTTAACATTCCCCCTCCATTTTCTTATGGCATTTGGAATGTGGGGGCAGGTGAGTCAGAAGTGGGAGCATTGTTTTTATCAGTGCACACTTCTGTGAGGGGTGTCAGTGTGCCATGTCTTGCCAAGTGTGTAAAGTTAATTCATGTGGATCTCCTGAAGTATTTTAGAGCCTACTCCACTCCCCACTCCAGTGACTAAACTTCCCTTGCCTGTAGCTCTTGGAAAGAGGGTAATATTCTCTCCTCAGACTGGACTCTTGCTCTTTCCTAGCCTTTAGTCATTGCTCCAAAATTCTACTAGTTTTCCTGGACTGACTCAAAGGATTTTCAGCTTTCCTGGCAGCACACCCACTTATATTTCTGGGACCCTTTATGTGTACCTTGAATGTGCTCGCAAGCAGCTTTACCCTGTATGCTCCCAGCAACTCTGTGCAGTTTGGCCCTCCCATTACTCTTTTGTGTATAGTTCTCTCTGACTCTCCAGCTATTCTCCTGGCCTTGTATTCCCCCTTTTCTATACTCCCTCACTGTCCATTTCAGTCTCTCTTCTGTCTCTGTTCATCACAGTTAGCAACTGGAGTGATTCACTAAGAGAAACCCAAGTTTCTATCTCATTAACTCTGTGTGGGTCTATATTAGGGGACTAAAGAGAGGTAGGAAGTAAAAGAGGAGGTAGATTCTCTTCCTTTTCTCTAATAAGGTAGGGTTCCAACATCTGTATTATGCAATTAAATAGAAGTAATTATATTAATTAGCAATTATAACCCCTCTCCCTCTTTTGGATTATATGTGTGTCCAGGAAGCAGAGGTAGAGACAGTTCTGAAAAGTTTTTACCATGACAACCCAGGATCTCTACTCCATTCTGACAACCAGTGCTTTGTAATGGGATCATTTAATCTCTACTTCTTCCCTTAAAATGAATTTCTGAGAAGAAGACACAAAGAAATGGAAAGATATCCCTTGCTCATGGATTGGAAGAATTAATATTATCAAAATGGCCATCCTACCAAAAGCAATTTACAGATTCAATGCTACTCCAATAAAAATTTCAATGACATTCTTCAAAGAAATAGAACAAATATTGATGAAATTCATATGGAGCCACCAAAAACCTTGAATAACCAAAGCTCTCCTGAAAAAAAAAAAAAAAAAAGAAGGGAATGGAGTCATCACACTCCCAGATTTCAAACTATACTACAAAGCCATAATAATCAAAACTGCATGGTATTGGAATAAGAACAGACACATGGACCAATGGAACCAGAAAATAAAAAATCCAGAAATAAACCCACAGATTTACAATCAATTAATCTTTGACAAAGGAGCAAAGAATATGCATTGGAGCCAAAAAAATTTGTTCAATGAAAGGTGCTGGGAAAACTGGGTTGCTACATGCAAAGAAAGAAGTTTGACACTTCTTCACACCATGCACAAAAGCCAACTCAAAATGGATTAAAGAACTAGACATAGGACCTGAACCCATAAACTATATAGAAGGAAATATAGGCGAAACACTACATGACACACACCTTAGTAACATCTTTAAAGATTCATCACCCAAAGCAGTGATAGCAAAGGCAAAGATAAACAGCTAGAACTACATCAAATTAAAGAGCTTCCATACAGCAAAAGAGACAGTAACCAAAACAAAGAGAAAACCCACCTGCTGGAAGAAAATTTTTGCACACAACACTAATGATAAAGGACTAATCACAAAAATCTACAAATTGCTGAAGAGACTCAACAAAAACAAAGTAAATAATCCAATCAAAATGAATAACTATAAGAAAGTGAAAATCAAAATAAACAAAAAACTATGAACCAGAGACACTTTTTGGGGGGTGAGGGGCGGGAGGGGAGGGATTGGGGTCAGAATGGGGGGGCTGCAATTGTATGGGGAATATAAAAATAAAATTTATTATTTAAAAAAAAATGGGCAGAAGTGCTAAAAAGGAACATCTCTAAAGAGGAATTGAAAATGGCCAACAAGCAAATTAAAAAATGCATCTCTTGTAATCAGGGAAATGCAAATCAAAACTACAGTGAGATACCATCTTACACCAGTGAGAATGACACATACTAAGAAAACTAGCTACAACAAATGTTGACGAGGTGGAAAAAAAGGAACTCTCCTGCACTGCTGGTGGGAGTGTAAACTGTTCCAAACACTATGTAAAGCTTTGTGGAGATTCCTCAACCTACTAACGATGGAGCATCCATATGATCCAGCAATTCCACTCCTAGGTATTTACCCAAAGGACACAGAAACATTAATTCAAAAGGGCACCTGCACCCCTATAATTATAGCAGCACTATTTACAACAGGTAAGCTATGGAAACAACCCAAATGCCCAAAAATAGATGACTGGATCAAGAAGATGTGGTGCATATACACAATGAATATTACTCAACAATCAAAAATGATAAACTCATGCAATTCGCAACAACATGAATGGAGCTGGACTGGATCATGCTTAGCGAAATAAGCCAGAAAGCAAAAGAAAAATACTGGTTGGTTTCATTCATAGCAGGGATTTAGAAATAAGGGATCAAGATAGAGACTTTATTATAATAAATACTTATTTAAAGTATTATAATAAATACTTTATTATAATAAAGTAAAAATCAAAATCAACAAGCAACTATAAATCAGAGACACACTATGGGGGGGCAGGGGAAGAGGTATTAGGGTTAAAATAAGGGGGGTGGGAATTGTATGGGGAATATAACCAAGATGAAAATGTATACATTGGGCAAAAATGAAAAATTATGTAAAAAATATATAAAATAAAAAAATAAAATGAATTTCCTTCAAATAGGGAATTTAAATTTCGATAGTCTCTATTGCAAAAACTTTTGGGCCATCAAATTATCAACTGTGTTTCTATATCCAGACATGCCTAAGCCTCATAATGTAGTGTGGCTTGAGTTCTCATTCCAAGGAAGTTCTTGGTGTCAAGCCAAGGAATTTTGGAGAGTGCAGTCCATCCAGTTAACTAGAAAGTTATAACATCACCATTATCCTCATCCTGTCACCATCCTTGTCATAACTGTAATCATTACTGTTGTAACTGCTATCATTTATGTGCTTTTGACCAGCTGGAATCTGTGTATACGGCATTGTTTATCTAAATAGTGTATGGTTTAATTTCTTTTTTTTTTTTATAGAGGCATGTTTTATTTATTTATTTGTTTGTTTGTTTTGTTTATACAAGCACTGGGTACAGTCAGAAGCGCGGGAGGGTGAGAGAATTCACCAGAGCCAGAGCGGGGAGCAGAGCAGGCAGAAGGACCGAAGTACACTGCTGAGGGGAGCAGCGGGCGGCAGGAGAGGTCTGTGCGCCATGTGGGACCCTCCTCTGGTGGCCGGGGAGCAGCCAGGGATCGCACCGGCGCCACAGAGCCCGCGGGCAGCTTCGCAACCCAGCGCTCAACTGCTGTGCCACCGGGGAGGCCCGTATGGTTTAATTTCTTATAAAATCTTCCTCAGATATAACTGAAATGCTTCCAGTGACTACAGCCCAAGTCCAAGATGAGTTTCTACTATATCAGGGTCTCTTATTTGCCACAGCCATTACCAAAACATGCCATACTACTGAGAGGAGGTTTGCAGTTAGGAACTGGATGCATAGACCATATAAACTGAAGAAAGAGTAACATAGCTTTGATAGTTTTGAGCGACCAGAAACACTTATGAAAGGAGACTAAAAATATACTTTTGACTCCAAATGACAAAGCCTTCAGTCCCACTATAGTTTTCATAAGTTTGTTCTACATAATTCATTTAAAGGGCAAAGTAACTTACTTTTGCTGCATTGTGAATTTTAATGAATGCCCTGGAAGCATCAACATCTCCTTATCTTTCTCTACCTTGAAAAGAGCAATATATAATGAACACACTGACATTGAAATGAGTAATTAATATGCAGTATATTTAGTCAGTATGAATCAGCGTTTTGATGATGTCTTGTGAGGATAGGATTATAATTGGCAGAATTTCTGCCTAAGGTTGATAGTTCTGTATTCTAGAAGGGACAAATACATCAAATAGTACTGTTAATTTGTCTTATGAAGCATACAGCCTTACAAGGGATAAGTAAAACTTATAGAAGGAATAAATTAATAAAAACTAATTAAATATATACAAGCTTTGAAAAATTTCAGGTCATTAGAATTTGTGGCAATTCTTGAATTATTCAGAACAATAATTTAAAAAACCAACTTAGGGATTCTCCTCTGCTACATGTGATCTATAAGATTAGTAGATTGTTCAGGATTCACCTGCTCTCTTCTCATTGACCTCATAGTAATTATAATTTAAAGCATTAGTTGACCTTTTCAGTTACCCGACTTTCTTGGACTTATGCCATGTTTTTAATTCACTCAACCAAGTATAGTTTAGAATCCATGTTTCTTTCATGAATGTAGATTGTGCTCACCTTTGACAAAAAAGTTTAATTTCTGAGCCATTCATTGTATGGCTTTTCAGTCTAATATGTCTTTCTCTCCATTCTCGTCCAATTATTTACCTTTCTGTTTAGGAGCTCTGCACCAGCACCCACAAATTTCTTTCTGATTAATACTACATGATCCTAATATCTACTATGGAGGATTTAGCAACTGCATTTTTTGGAACACAAATCTTTGTGATGCTCTGGGTAAAAGGGCTTCATGAATAAAGAACAAAGGGGAACTTTTGCTTTTATTATACCCCTCTGGGAGACTCACAGCATGTCTGCTATAAGAAGCTTATCTTGATTAACTTATTTGATCACACATTTACATCCCTGGGAACTGTAGTTCTGTGGAAAATGCTCTAAGAACCACTACTACAACTGTGATAATTTGGTATAAGGATTAAGTTTGCTGATAACATTTTTGAGTATTTAGTCATTTCTCCTCCATTTGATCTAAAGTTCTTCAATTTGGTTTTCCCAACTTGCCAAGCACCCACATATGTTTGGCTCAAAGTGGGCTTTTAATTCACATTTACAGAATGACAGACATAGACGTTGCTTTCCTTTCTGGATTTGAAAAGAGTCCTCATATTTTTATAAATTGGACTTAGCAACTCTCTCATACACTGACCCTGTCTGCTCTTTTCTTTTAATTCTCTAGTCGCCACATTAGTTACAAATGCTGCTAAACACTTTCAACTTCAAAGCCTTGTCATGGGCGTTTCATTTTAGTTCCTATTGCTGAAGTCTGGCCTTTCCCGGGTGTGCAAGTCACAGCTGGTAATGATGGGGACCAGATGATGCCCCAGCAGCACATTAAAGGTTTTTACCAGGATGTGGTTTGATGGTTTTGCTTGGGTATTTTGTTGTTGTTATTTTTCCCTTTGGAATGTGAGTTGTGGCCAAGAACTATTTCCCTGATTGCATTTTTGCTATGCCTGTGCATTTAGAGAATTGGAAAACATACAGACACGTAAGGAATATGCTTGTAAAGTACTTCTCAAGCTAAATCATCTCTTATAGGCTGACTTTTAGCTGTGTCCTTTTATTTACTTATTTATTCGGTTATATCCAATGCTGATATCTTGGTTGTACTATGTTGACATCTTGGTGTATCACTTCTACCAAGGCATCATTAGTCTAGATTGAAATGTTTATAGGTATATTATTTTGAATATTACAGGAGAAATGCCCACCCTTGAATTGTGTATTTGCATTGTAATGCAGTGAGATGTGCATGGCTTGATGATCACTTGTTGAAATTCTCTATGCAGACTATCTAGGCTATTACTATCTTAAATATTTATTATGCTTTTCTCATTATATAATTGTCACATGTTTAGAGAAGTTGAGAATATAGAAAAGATCAAGGAAGAAATTAAAAATCCGTAATCTCACCACCATACACATCTCACTTTTTTTTTTTTCCTTTCAGGAACTTTTAATTTATTTTTATTTTTTTTTAATTTTTTTTTTTATAAATTTTATTGTTATATTCCCCATACAATTGCAGCCCCCCCATTCTGACCCCAATCCCTCCCCTCCAGCCCCTGCCCCCCTAAAAGTGTCTCTAGTTCATAGTTTTTTGTTGATTTTGATTTTCACTTTCTTATAGTTATTCATTTTCCTGGTCCCTTATTTAAGTTTCTATTTTATGTTTAACGAAAACAAGGGATCAGTAGAATTAACACTCCAGTCATTCTTTTCAGTCTTGTAACTAGAATGTTCACCTATTAGACTGAAGTTATTAATGATTTCATTTCATCAGTTATAAACATTGGCACTACAAATCTACTTCTGAGGTGCCTCCTCCTTTTTTCTATATTCGTGCTCTCTACAGATTACCCTTACCAGTCCCTTAACTAAGAACTAATTATCTCCCCCAAATGTATATTTCCAAACCTGGCCACTCACTGGACTCTAATTCATATACATGACTACCATCTTGATATCTCCATGATGGTTTAGAGGCATCTCAAACTTAACAAGACCAAGGCAAATCTCCTGATGTTCCAGTCTCCCCATTTTTTCCCCAGGCAGTTTTCTACATCTTAACAAGCATCATATCCACCCAGATGCTTAGGTCAAAAGCTGAGAAGTCATTCCTGATAGCTCTTTTTCCTTCCCCCATTCCCCTCATCTAACTCCTGTGAATCTGGAGAGAGAAAGATTTGAGGTAATGCCAGATTTCTCTGGGCAAAGCCATTATTAAAGAATGTAATTTATAAGGGTCAGCTCTTTCCCTGTTTGAAGCAAATGGCATCCTGTCAAGTCCCATGCTGTGGGTAGGCATGACTTTGGCAGAAAAAATGTTTTCCCTGTTGGAAAAAAGGAAGAACACTTCTGGATGACCCAGCAATATGTAGTAGACTTAAAAAATTGCTGTTTTTTTGGCAACAAAGTTCAAACCCAAGGGCTGAAATTTTCAAGAAGTGGTCTTCTGAGAAATGCCTGTACCAGGTTGAGCAAAAACCAAACAAACAAAATAACCCCCCAAAATTAGAGTTCCCAGTTAGCCAAGAAAATAGGAGAACCTGGGTCAGTGGAGGTCAGAACCCAGAACAATAGGTTTTCTATTTGGTGTCATATGTTTCTCCATTTCCCCTCTGTTTCTCCAAGTCATTTACTGTAATGTGTTGTTAGGTGGGGACCAGGGGGAGAACATTGTAAAAGGAGTGGAAAGAAAGTGCTTCCCCAAGGGGACTTGTTGACCTCTGGGAGGGAGAGTTTGTGTTTGTTTAGACTGTCCTTTACCTAAGGGCACATTTAACATGTCTGATCTTGAATGTCGGGAGTAAATGCCAAAAGTACCTGCCAGTCACTGTGATAACCAAAAGTGTCTCTACATATGTTTATGGCTATAGAGAAGTCCTAACTTCTTTGGAGAAAATCTAGTAGGAAGAAAAGAACTCTTGAGCGATTTGAATGAAAGGTAGGGGATGTGTGTGTCGGGAGGGAGGGAGAGAGGTTTTGGTGAATGTGCTCGTTTATTGCCTGGGGTGACCAGATTTAGAAGGATCTAGATACACATTGGATCAATAGGAGGAACCCCTGAATGATTCCTAACACAGGGCAGAGAGTCCCTCATCAGGGTCCCATGAGAGAACTCCTTCATTCTCAACTGACAGCGAGTTCTGAGGCCCTGCCAAGATTAGATTTGTTTGCCATATGCATCTAAAATCCTGTTGGAGCTGGATTCTGTTACAAACCCTTAAATAACCAGAGTGTGTGACACACATGAGCATCTGTGATGTCATTTTCTCTGTGATACATTCCACCAGCCTGAGTAATACTACCTGTAAAACATATGTTCTAGCTCCCTGTAGCATGTGCTTGGTGCGCCAGGAATCTCTTGGCTGATCATACTTATATAGAGTGATGGGGATGTGGGATGAGATAATCTTAGATAGCTTAGACTCAAATTTGCCACAAGTATTTAAATTTATAAATACACCAACACAAAGCATTCCCTTGGGTTGGTTATTTCATGTCTCTGAACCTCAGTTTTCCTATCTATAAAACAGAGCTTATGGATATTTACTTTACAATGTTGTGACAAAGAATGAATAAAATAATTATGTAAAGTATCTGATACACAGTTCATAGTTGAATAAACATTAATTTTTCAACTAACCAGATAGTCCACATAATTACCTGGAGTATGGATATCTTTTGACCAAATAACCTTGTTTTACAAGCTTGTCTTCTTCAGGTACTTTCCAGCCTTCCTCCTGACTATCTCATGATTTTGCAAAACCATCATTAGACAATTGAGAAGAATGACTCTACCCTCACTCAGGTAGATAACATATCACCTTGCAGTATAAGCTGGAACATCAAACATATGAGGTTGTGAGCAGGAGGAAGGTTGTATAACTTTTATTTATTTATTTATTTATTTATTTATTTATTATTTAATTTTTCAAAAAAATGATTTATTTATTTTTATACAAGAACTGGGGTACAAGCCAGAGGTGTAGGAGGGTGAGAAGATTCACCAGAGACAGAGTGGGGAGCAGAACTGACATACGGACCAAAAGCACTGTTGAGGGGAGCAGCGGGCAAGACAGGAGAGGTCTGCCACACCATATGGGTATCTCCCTGGCCTGCCAGGAATCAAACCAATGCTGCAGAGGCTGCAGACAGCTTCACAGCGCTGTGCTCAACCCACTGCGCCACTGGGGAGGCCCAGGGTTGTATGACTTTTACAGAGCCAAACAAAGGCAGCATACATTTCAGTCTGGGCATCAAATGGCAAGTTTCTTCTAAAAAATTGGTAAAAACAAAGAGGAAGGAGAAAAAAAAATTCCACTCTGAACTGCCTTGTGCTTCAGAGAGATAGCAACAGCATTTCTACCCATTGCTTGACTCAGCATTTGTTTACTGCCCTGTAACAGTCTTGCTGCTAAATAATTTTTAAATATCTTTAGAAAACTCAAGCTATTGGAGAGATTCCTTAAGAACCAAGCAGGGGGGGCCTTTCTGGTGGTGCAAGGGTTGAGATGCAACCTATGAAGTGGTCTGCAGCCACTGCAGCAGGAGTTCGATTCCCAGCCAGCCAGGGAGCAAACCACATGACTCAGCAGACCTCTCCTGAGTCGCCCGCTGCTCCCCTCAGCAGTGTACTTTGGTCAGTCTGCCTGTTCTGTTCCCCACTCTGTCTCTGGTGAATCCTCTCACCCCCAACACCTCAGGCCTATACCACCTCTTGTATGCATAGATAAATAAATCTTTTTTTTAAAAAAAAAAGAACATTGCAGAAGCTACAGAAGTCATGAATGTCAGTAAAAATATAAGCATGGAGATGTTAAAAATGAAATCAGGTCCATGATCTGTGTTGTTAGACATGAAAATAGAACAGGCTGTGAGTGGTGCTTCCTTATGCTGCCTTTTCTTGCAAGTCCTTTCTTATTCAGATGGCTTCATTCCTGTTTCCCTAAGCCCCATTTCTTTGGTTTCTTTTTCATTTTCCAGCAACACAGACTCCCAACTTCCTGAGAACATTACTCAATTCCTATATCACAGATTGAGTATTAAAAGATATCTTCATAAGTTTATATCATACACAAACCTAAAAGAAATAGATATAAGAATTGCTGATGCAAAAAATGTAGTGACGTCCTGTGTTCTCATTTACTCATTAACCCAGACAAAAGCGTGCTTTCCAAAACTGTTTTCATTTCATGTAAGAGTGCCAAAATTAATGAACTATTCAACTAATTTGCCTCAGCTATAGTTCAAAAATGAGGTTGCTCGTTCTTATGAGAAATATTTTTATTTTTTTAATAGAAACAGAAAAACTGGGAAATGAGCCAATGACTTCTGCCTTTTTTCCAATATCTTGTCTCTCGGCCCTGAGGTTAAAAATACTCATCTCAGACACAAGCATAGACATAGGTGACTTCATTGGGGCTAAAAAAGAAGTTAGAAACAGAGACACAAAAAATAAACAGTGGATCATTGCTGAGTTTGGTATCATATTAGAGCAAGTAATAATAGCAGAGCATTAACTAGACAGTTACTATATATGTGTGGGCCCCCAAACTGAGTGCTTATCGGGAATATTTACCCATTCCTTACACAACTCTTTAAGGTAGGTAATGAAAATAATAGCAAATATTAAAGCAGCATTTATATGTGTTAAGTATAGTTCTAAGCACTTCATAAATGTTAATTTATCTAATTGTTATAACAATCATGTGAGATAAGTGCTATTAGTATTCTTGTTTTACATGTGGGGAAATTGAGGCACAGTGAATTTCAGCAACTGGCCCAAGATCAGAGTTAATAAACAGTGGATCTAGAATTTGAACCCAGGGAAAGATGAAACTAAATAGTGCAGTAACTACTAAGTTATAGGGAGAGAAGGAGGGTGGATATGGAGAAGATTGGTGAGAATATGCCCTGTGAAGGCAAGAAACACAGAAGGTGAGAGAAAACCAGAGAACAGGCACTTCAGTTGAAGCTGTACTCTGACAGATTTAGGTGGGAAACACACATCATGTCTTTACATGCCTTCTGATCTGGTCCCTGAGGGGTTCATTCTGAGTTTCTTGTTGGCAGCAGCTCTGGGCAAATAGCCATCATCTTTTGTCTAGGCGAATTTTTTTCTTTTTTAAAGATTTATTTATTTATTTATACAAGCACTGAGTACAGTCAGAAGCGCAGGAGGGTGAGAGAATTCACCAGAGCCAGAGTGGAGAGCAGAACAGGCAGACTGACAAAGTACACTGCTGAGGGGAGCAGCGGGTGGCGAGAGAGGTCTGCGTACCATGTAGGACCCTTGCCTGGTAGTCAGGGATCTAAGCGGCACTGCAGAGGGTGCTGGCAGCTTCTCAACCCAGCTCTCAACCACTGCGCCACCGGGGAGGCCCTCTAGGTGGATTCTTAGCTATCACTTCTGTTTTTCTATCTTCCTTTCCCCACCGAGCAGCCAAGAGGGAACTTTTAAAAGTGTATGTCAGATTGTGAGTCTCCCCTTTTGGAAACCACCCAACATCCACCATCCCACTCTGCAGACTCCTCACCCTGATGTTCAGGGCCATATGTGGCCTGTCCTTTTTCTAACCAGGAGATAATTTAGTCTTGAAAAGGATGTTACCCAGTGAGTGTACTTGACTTAGGCGAATATGTTTTCCTTAATATGATATTTTACACTATCCAACATGATGGGAAGACATATTCATATACTTAAAAGACTTAACTTGGTTCCAAAGTACTAAGCCAAAATTGCATTTCAAATCCTTCCTTGAAATGTAATGTTACACACTGTATTTGAGATACCTTTTTGAGTAGCTACTGCATAAATTATACATTGAATGTGGAAGAATCAGACTATACCACCCCAAATATGCCACTTTTGCATGAGGAATATTTTGAGCTAAAGGTAACTGAGAATCAACAGATGCAGGAAGCGTTCTTTGCCTTTCTCATATCTACCTAAAAGAAAGGCATACATTTCCCTTTGAGGAAAATGTTTCCCTTTTCCCTTTATCTGCTTATCAAGGAGAGAAGAGCTACTCTTATTAGAAAGGTCAAGGCATTAACACCAAGATGAGTATGCATAAACAGACCTTGCTGAAATAAACTTTGTTTTCCATTTTATCTTCCCATAATATCTTTCATATACCTTCTCCATAGATTTCCTAAGTTACTGTAACAATTTAAAGCTTAAACACTCTTAAAGCTCAAACACTCTTCTTTTTTTTGGTTGAAAGGATATAAAACCCCCTGTGTCTAACTGAATTTTACTACTTTTCTATGAACTCCTATACATGTAAATATTAGTAAAAATTGTATAGCCTTTCTCTTGTCTTTCTGCCTTTTGTTAATTTGCAGACCTCCAATCATAACCTTAGAAGATAGAAGAAAAGTTTTCCTCCCTGACAAATGCAATCATAGTTGTGATGAAACCAAGGGACATTAAATACCATCCTCCAAAGTAGATGGTAGAGCATTGTCATAATTTACAAAGGGGCATTAGAAAACTTACACTTTCGTTTATATCCAGTGTATAACAGATTTTTTTAAAAAAAATTTTTTGGAGAAGTGTTTAGAGTTGTCATTGAGCTTCAGGTTTTTTTCCCCTTCCTCTATTTTTAGTGTAAGATTTTATTTATTTTTGCATAGAAGAACTGGGTTGCAGGCCAGAGGTGGGGGTGGTGGTGGTGAGAGATTCACCAGAGACAGATTGGAGAGCAGAGCATGCAAATCTACTGAAATACACTGCTGAGGGGAGCAGCGGGAGAGACAGGAGAGGTCTGCTGTGCCATGTGGGTTAGCTCCCTGGCTGGGATAGAACTCTGTGGGCCTTGTGGTGATAGCATGCTGAGACTTAACCCCTAGGCCACCAGGGAGGCCCCTCCCCTTCCTCTAAATGCAGAGAGGGAGTGGGACTATTTACTTCTTTGCTTCTATTCAAGATACATTTAAGGTATCAAATAAAAAAATATTCAAACTTAAGTAAGGACATACTTTAGTGGGAAACTATTGAAATAGGGAAAATGTTCCTACCTCAGGGTCTACAAGAATCTCAAAATTAAATAGAAAAATGATTTTCCTTTATAGTGGGGAATAAACAGGACTAGAAGAAACTTTGTGGACAATAGGAAAATGGTGGGGATAAGCAGAAAGCATGATCTAAGAAGTTTAACTAACGGTTGGTAAAGCCAAACTTTTGTGGATAATTAATGAGCAATGGTAAACCCTTAGTCAAAGGCAATCAGTAGAAGAACTTAATGTATTTGTGATGAGACATAATGGACTGGACATATGCTTTATGTGTGAGAAATATATAAAGTGAGAGTCTGACTTAAAAAGCCAATGGTTATTCTATACAATAGACCAAAGAAAGAGCTATCATTTAGAAAATAATTGTATTTACAGAATTGGGGTAGAGTGTGTGAGTTTTCCCTGTCTTTCTTTTTTTTTTTTTAAATCATTTTTATTTGTTTATTTATTTTTAAAGATTTATTTATTTATACAAGCACTGGGTATAGTCAGAAGCGCGGGAGGGTGAGAGAATTCACCAGAGCCAGAGCGGGGAGCAGAACAGGCAGACTGACAAAGCACACTGCTGAGGGGAGCAGCAGGTGCTGCAGGAGAGGTCTGCGTGCCATGGGGGACCCTCCCCGGCAGCCAGGGATCGAACCGACGCTGCCGCGGCTGCAGGCAGCTTTGCAGCCCAGCGTTCAACTGCTGCGCCACCGGGGAGGCCCTTCCCTGTCTTTCTTGTAGAAGAAGTCTTCTCTAAGAATATCATCTGGAAGAGCAAATAAACTTTTGCAGAAAGAAGCTGATGGTATTGTGTAGTTCTTAAAAGCTAAGACAGAGGGAAAGATGTGTTGTCTTAGAAAAGAAACAGCAAGTGGGAGATCCCACAGAGACTGGGCTACAAAGAACTCATAAATGCACATCATAAGAGAACAGATCAGTTATCACTACTTATCAAGCTCAGAAAGCTCTAATGTGTGTTAATACCTGAAATATGTACAGAACTCATAAAATTGAACAACAAAAATTCTAAACAATTGAAAAATAGGTAGAGGGTCTGAATAATCTTTTCTACAAAGTAGAACTACAGATGACCAACATGACAAGATGCTCATCTTATTATTAAGGAAATGCAAATCAAAACAACAATGAACTATCACCTCACACCTGTGAGAATGGATATTTATCTAAAAGTCAAGAAGCAAACAAGTGTTAGAGAGGATGAGGGTTGAACAGATAATGTTGGTGAGAATGTATATTGGTGCAGACATTGTGGGAAGCAGTATGATGATTCCTCAAACAATGATTAATAGAAATTCTATATTACCCAGTTATCCAACTTCTGATTATTCTAATAATAGAAAAACATGAATTGGAATATGCACCTCCATATTTATTACAGCGTTACTTAGAGTTCCAGCCAAGAGCTGGAAACAATATAAATGTCCATTGACAGATAATTAAAGATGTGGTATATATACACATAGACTACTACTCCAAAATAAAGAGATGAAATTCTGCCATTTCTGATAACAAGCATGGACCTGAAGGGTATTTTATATAGTGAAGTAAGTCAGAAGGAGAAAGATAAAAATAATATTATTTCACCCATGTAATACATAGAGAGAAAAGAATGAATGAAATAAATAAAACAAAAATAAACTTTTAGACCATATAAAGTTTTCTTAGACTATATAAAAATGCTCAGATGCTAGATCAATACAATAGTACAAGTGAAATATTTTCTTTCTTTCTACTTTGCTTTCTTCTACTCATATGCTTCTTCCCTACATATTATAAATTAGAGAAATGTAAAAGGAAAAGGAGAAATCACTTACCAATTTACTTTACCCTCTAGGTATGGCATTATTAAGTCATTGTCAAAAATATGTGTCCTTTTTTCTCTGCTAGGCCTTGCCACCTATTTATTTCTCTACAATGGGAACAATGCTTTCCTTTTTCTTGTTAACATTAGGTTACTACATAGTTCATATGTTTAAAAAACAATTGATAAGCATGGCAGTCAAACCAATGAAATGTCTGAGTCATTCATTAGAATCAAGCCCTTTTGGATGTCTTTGGCTAGAGTCCCAAAGAATGGAGAATGATGACTAATTGCATCAATTTTCTTTGCACCACACCAAGTACTCCTAGTACTGCATTTCACAGAAGCTTCCTGTAGCTCTTGTCTACAATATTTTCAAGCCTTAGTATTGATTTCTTTCTGAGGAGCTCCCTGGAGATACCATGCTAACCTCATCCACTGCCAACATCCAGCTCACTTGAGGACAATCGATGGTCTATTCTGGTCCTGATCAAATTGCATGGTGTTTCTGTGATTATGCAACCTCCTGGACTGGGAGTAATCAGGCAGAGAATTATCAGGACATTGACAGATTAACCTCATCAGTTACCTGCTGTGACCACCAGCTTTTTTGTATATTAATAAGGAAAAAATAACCTGCTGATTGTCATTTAAATTACATGAGGATATATTTGTCTCTTAGAACTCCAAGGCATTTAAATATGATCTGAGATAAAAATTCATTAAAGCAGGAGAGGAGATGTTCCAACAAGCATGTTCCTCCCAAGAGGCTGAAGTATAGCACTTGCACAGTAGAGAAGATAAGTATATTTTGTGCATAATCATTTTTTAATATGGAACACAATTTAATCCAACAAATATTTATTGAACACTTATTATGGGCAAAACACTGTTAGGCACAACGGTAAAAGTAGGGACGTGGGGAACACAAATCTCAAAAGATTATCAGTGCAACCAACACAAAAATAAACATAATCCAGAGCAGACTATAATGCATGATGCAAAAAACAAAACAATACAAACAAAATGAAACAAAACCCCACAGACCTTCCAATATGAAAAGGTCACATGTTGGCACAGTTAGGCATGTTTGGTGGACAGGAAGAAGATCTGAATCTTTTTAAAAGATGAAAATGGAAAGAAGGGAATCACAAGAAGAAATATGTGCAACAGCAAAGACACGGAAATGGGTGTAGCAGATGCTGAACTGAAGTTTCTCCTACCATATCCTGGATCACATGGAAGCTCTATGTTTAGTAGGTCCAGAAATCTCCACACAGCTCCCCATAGTGGTTGGACCAGTTTGCACTTCCACCAACAGTGCAGAAGAGTTCGTTTTTCTCCACACCCCCGTATCCTACGGCACCTACCTTTCTAGTACATGGTGGAAGCTTCTTACTCCCAGCCATACAACTGTGCCTGAGAGCTTGTTTTAGTCATGGCATGCTCAGTGAACATGCAGGGCAGACTGGAGGGACCAGGAAGTTGATGAAGCCTCAATCAGTGTAAGTCCATTGTTTTCAGAGTTCTGAAGTTGAGATTAAGGTTCCTAGTCAGTAGTTGTGGCCCCATCATTACCGTTTCTGAGAGTTTGAGGTGCCCTTCTTTGAATCTCAGGCTTGTTATTTTTAGTAATGCAAGTTATTGCATAGGGTTGTTGTGAGGATTAGCAGAACTAACACAGTTAAAGAACTGTTTCTTTTGCCTGACATAGTCAATGTAATTAACTATCATTTTTAAACCTAGAGACTATGTCTTATGCACAGAGAATGGACCCTTTTGGGGTCTTACAAATTTAGTCTATTTTCCAGCTTCAACAAAAAAATTCAAGAGCACAAAACATGCCATTATTGTATTGGTCAAATATATAGGATTAGAGATGAATATTTGGCAGCTTGTATTCTAATAAAGCCTGTTTCTTTGAGCCTTTCTTCCTTAGCTATCCGAGTCCTGTAAGACTATCAGGTGGGGAGCACAGTGGTAGTAAGTCACATTGGGAATGCACCTTAGTATGTCTGCAAGGTGTCTCTTTCCTCTTGCCCCAAAGAAGCTCTAATGAGAGCCCTGTTGAGGGTCAAGTTCATGTGAGGGTCAAGGTGCTACTGCACCTCGGCATGTATGGGAATGTATAGAAATCAGAACAGGCTTTTTAGATATTAAAAGACTAAGTTTATAGAGTATTCTAAAAGTTAAAGCCACTAATTCCATATGGCTTGGATTTTTCCCTGTTATAAAACATTATTTTATAATACCTCTAATATTCATGTAATAACTTCTTTTGGTCTTAAGTGCAATGTGGAACGCAGTATTTCTCCAAATCATCTATATGCTTGTGGATACTTTTTTTTTTTTTTTAAGATTTATTTATTTATTTATACAAGCGCTGGGTACAGTCAGAAGCGCCGGAAGGTGAGAGAATTCACCAGAGCCAGAGAGGGGAGCAGAGCAGGCAGAAGGACCGAGGTACACTGCTGAGGGGAGCAGCGGGCGGCAGGAAGGGTCTACGCTCCATGTGGGACCCTCCTCCAGTGGGCGGGGAGCAGCCGGGGATCTAATCGGCACTGCAGAGGCTGCGGGCAGCTTCGCAGCCCAGTGCTCAACCGCTGCGCCACCGGGGAGGTCCCCACTTATGGATACTTTTCATTAAGTACAATTCAATTAGTTTTGAAGGGTATTTTGCTCTAATCCCAGTCTTGTACTTTGTCTTATAGGGGAATCTAGATACATTCAAGCCTCATTTCCTTCCACAAGGAAACTTATACCAGGGAGTCGGGTGGAAAGAAATAGCATGTGCTTAATGGAGAGAAAGAAAACATTGCTGTGGCTAGGAAATGTTCTAAGGAGAGGAGAGGAGAAGGTGATAGAGGTTGGTGTGCAAGAAAGTTGCAATTTTGATGAAAGCAAATGACATCCTTGGAGCAAGGAACAACATGAACACAAATGGAGGAAAGAATTGGAAAGATTTGTTTAGATGGCAGTGAGCAAATGGACCTGGCAGGAGTGGCGAACATTGAAGGTAGTTTTGAGAAAGGGAGCAGGGCTTTGCCACCAGGAGGACCAGTGTCTCTGAACATTGTTCCAATCTACTACCTTCTCAATTACACAAATGTAACAGTGGTCTCCTGGAATCCAGTCTACACTGCTAACAGGGAAAGTGAAATTCTTAAGAATACACAATGAACTGTGTCCCCAACATCTCATTTTCCTGTAAGTTCCCTTTTGTTATTAAGAGAGAGATAAAACCATTAATGTGGCTCTTGTGATCTGGGTTCTGCTTATGTTCACAGCTTCCTACCACTTTCTTCACACTCTTCAGCTCTCTTGCTGTTCACACTCTCTCCTGTTCTCTTTGTTCAGCCACACAGGTCTTAATTCACTTTGCCAAGATGCTTCACATCCCACTGGAAACCTCTGCTTGAGCTATTTTCTCTGCCCAGAAGGCTCTTCTCTCCACTTCTGTCTTTGACCTAACTAACCAATCTCTATCTCACATACTGCAGGCCACCTACAAATTTCCAGAGGAGGCTTTTCCTAACTCCCTAAGCTAACGGCCTGTTTTATGTTCAAAGAAATACCTTGTGCCTCTCCCTCATAAGACAGAAACTCAGTTTGTGCTGATAGGACTATTTTAATGCTGCTTATCCTACTTGACTGCAGGCACCAAGAGGAAAGACTAAGTGTCCATTTGCTGACCTTTCCTGCATTTAGCCAGTTGAGGCAAAAACTAGAAACTTCAAGATATCTTGGATTGAATGGTTTAATGAATGGATTGGTGAATGAGTAATAAGGAATTTATTCACAAGAGTTTGGATCAAATTTATATCTACAGTCTCATTATTATCAAGTTTATTTGGGGTATATTAATTACCTGTTTTATGTAAGAGCTTCCTATATCTCTCTTCCAGTTAGTTTATTTTTAGTTGGGAAACCAATTCCACTTCCACCCTTATCTTTTATTTCTCTGGGTTTTGGTTGTTTTAGAAATAAAGAAAGAAAACACTTTAATTTTGTGGTTCAGCTCACATTTCACTTTTTCTTTTCTCTCTTTTATTCTTAGACATTGTAAATGGTTTGAAAAATTCAAACCTTTACATTTATATTGCTCTTTTCATGAACATATTTCTAAGAGCTTTAAAAATATGTATTAGTACTTAGAATAGCAGCCTAACAAAAATACATTCATATTGCAGTTCCTTTAAGAAACAAATGCTACAAGAGATTCACAACATGACAGCAACAATTTCAAATACAAATTAGAGGTTCTGCATAAACCCTCTAAGTTGAGTAATGGTGAAATCCTCCAAAAGCCACCTGTCATTCAAAACCAACAGTCATGTCTCTTTAAAGAATGCATGGCTTTAGAAAGCTCTGGTTTGAAAACTCGAGGATTTGAAACATTTGCCAACAGAAAATGACTGGATAACATTTATTCTGCTATTTCCAACTTCTTGAAAAATGTTACTGATTTCTAGCTGTACATTTTTTCCTAATATATGCATATAAAGTTGTAAAATTTCCTTAAAGTGCAAGATTATGCTGTATCCTGCAAATTTTGATGTGCCTTATTTTAGTTATTTCACTTCAAGACATTTTTTTTCTTATTTTCATTGTGATTTATTTCTTTGATCTATGGGTTCTTTACAAATGTGTTACTTCGTTTCCAAATATTTGGCCACCTCTAGTTATCTTTTTAAAAATTATTATTGACTTCAATTTTAATTTGACAGTGGTAAGAGAATATTCTCTGATGACTTTAATCCTTTGCAGTTTCAAAAGACCAGTTACATGGTCTTAATCAGATAGATAGATAGATAGATAGATAGATAGATAGATAGACAGAAAATTTTGTAAATGTTTTGTGGGAATAAAATGTTTATTTTGAATGTGTAGTGCTATGTATTTGTCAGAACAAACTTGTTAACTCTACCACTAAAATATTTTATATCCTTGATTTATTTTATTTTTCATTTTAGAAGTTTTTAATGAAAGTTGTATATAAGTCTACTTTATTCCTTCATCTTCTCCATCATTTTTCCTTGTATTTGCCCTTTTCCTTTCCTATTTGGCAAGATTTGACTTTCTGCTCTAGAATCTTTTTATCCAGTGATCTCTATTCAGTGGTCTTTAGTCTAGTGATACCCACCTTGCTTGGGTAAACCTGGGCTACTCTGCAAATTTGCTGCCCTTTATAGTGTCCTTGAATAGCCTCTCCAATCATCCTTCCAGATGGGCACGGATTGGACATGGTACTTCTGTCTTAGCTCATTGGAAAGAGGGGAAGACATGAAATGCCTTTTATGAATCTTGCTCTGCTTAGAAATCACAAAGGGATTGAACTTCATTTTTGCCACTGGCACTTTAGCAATGGTCTCAGAAGGGAAGAGCTATCCTTGGTTGATTTTAGGTTATTTTTATCAAGTACTGAGAAATGCTTAGTAAGATCTCTCCCTATAATTGTGAATTTATTGACTTCTGTCATTTCTATCAGCTTTTAATATATGTTGCTGTTACACTTTTAGTACATACAAATTAATTTTTTTAATAACTTTCATTTTATTTTAGCATAGAACTGGAGTGTAGGCCAAAGGTATGGGGGGTGGGGGAAAGGGGATTTGCCAAAGAGAATGGAGAGCAGAACAGGCAGATCTACTGAAATACACTGCTAAGGGGAGCACTGGTGAGATAGGAGAAGTCTGCTGCGCCATAAGTGGATTAGCTCCCTGACTGGGGATCCAACTCAGAAGGTAGTGGTGACAGCACTTAATCCCTAGGCCACCAGGGAGGTCCCACATTAATTATTATATCTTCTGGGAGGACAATACTTTCATTATAAAAATTTCTGTCACTTTTCTTTAACCTCTCTTTTTTGTGACTTTCACAAGGTTGTGTTAGAGTTTCTTATTTTGTTACTAAATAGTTACCAGTTTTTCTATTTCTACTCTTTAACTTTTCTCCTTATATTAAATGTGTCACTTCTGAGACATATAATTTTTTTCTTCCTCATTCCTACAGTGTTTATCTTTTAATGAGAATATTTAATCTGCTTACATCTAATGTATTTGTTGACATAGTTTTATTTTCTCTTTGTACCATCTTATTTCTGTTTTCTTCTTTCTCGTATCTTTTAGATCAGTGTAGTATTTTATTTCCCTGTTTCTTTCTCTCTATTGACTGGTTAATCATATTATCTTTCATTATTCATTTAATTATTACACTAGAGATAATATGCATCCTTAGATTTTGTTAGTGATCTGTAATTTAGTACTTTTGAAACTTCTGACATTGAAAGAGTATTAAAATACTGGAACTCCATTTAATTCCTTCCTTATTTTTAGTCTATTTTTGATGTGCATTTTGATATATACTTTAAGTCCAATTTTCATTTTTATTGTTTTATAAAGTAATATTAACTTAGGTTTCCCACACATTTTTGTACTTTCAGTGTTTCCTACAATTCCATGTCTTTAACTGAAATAATTTTTCTCCTAATTATGATCTGTCTTAGTGTTTCTTTTAGTGTGGGTCTTCAGGTCATAGAAAATATTTTTGACAGAAATTATATTGCCTTTATTTTTTCTTCTGTGCATTTAAAAAACTTTTAATTTAGAAATAATTATAAATTTACACAGCATTATAAAAATGGTACAGGGAATTCCCATGTAACATTTATCTGTTTTCTGTATAATTGTGATAGGCAGAATTCTAAACATGTCTCTCCAAGGTTCCCATCCTCTGTTTATTCAGTCAATCACTAGTCACGGTCCTTCTTTGGAGGAATTATGCAAATATCATAAAGGTTATTGCCTTAAGATAGGCACATTATCCTAGATTGTCCAGTTGGGCATAAGCTAATCACTTGAACGCTGGAAAGCAGAGAAAGTTCTCCAGTTGGAGTCTGGGAGATATGGTGGAAGAGGAAAACAGAAAAGAAGTAGAACAGAGGAATTCAGAGAGACCCAAAGCATGAGAAAGACTTGACTGGCTTTGAAAAAGGAGAAAAGATGTCATGAATCAAGGAATGCAAGCAATCTCTAAAAGCTGATGAGTCCAGCCAACAATCAGAAGTAAGAGGCCTCCCTCCTACAACCACATGACACTGAATTGTGCACATAACTTGAATGAATTTGGAAATGCATTTAACCCAGAACCTCTGGAAAGCACTGCAACCCTGCTAACACCTTGATTTTCACTCTGTGAAACCAGGAGGAAAGCATTGGCTAAGCCATTTTATTCTCTGACTTCTGACCTACAGAACTGTGAGATAATAAATTTGCACAGTTAAGGTCACTAAATTTATGAAATTTGTTACTAAAACAAGAAAAAAACTGAATGTAATATCTATTGTACTATATCAAATCTAGAAATTGATAATCGTGCAGTGTGTCTGGATAGTTCTATGACATTTTATCACATGTGTATTCATGGAACTACTAATATAAGAAAGGCAGAACTATTTCATTGCTACAAGGGTCTCTGTCATGTTATTCCTTTATAAAAGTCACACCCATTTCCTCCCACCTATTTCTAATTCCTGGAAATGACTAATCTCTTTGACCTCTTTAAGTTTTGAAAATTTGAAAATGTTATATAAGTGAGATCATTTATATGCCATTTTTCACTTAGTGTAATGTCCTTGAGGTCCATCTGACTTGCTGCATGTCAGTAATTATTTTCTTTTTTTTTATTGTGTGGTAAAAATAACAAAACATAAAATCAACCACCATAGCCATTTTGTAGTGTACATTTTGTTATTTTTTAAGTTTATTTTCACTATTGTGAGACAGATCTCCCAAACTTTTTCATTTTGCATACTGAAATTCTATACTCATTAAGAAACAGTGTCCGGTGGCGTAGCGGTTGAACGCTGGACTGCAAAGCTGCCCACAGCCTCTGCAGCGCCAGTTCGATCGCCGGCCACCTGCAAGGGTCCACATGGTGCGCAGACCTCTCCTGACGCCCGCTGCTCCCCTCAGCAGTGTACTTAGTCATTCTGCCTGCTCAGCTCTTCCTGCTGACGCTGGTGAATTCTCTCGCCCTCCTGCGCTTCAGACTGTACCTAGTGCTTGTATAAATAAATAAATAAATCTTAAAAAAAAATAAAAAGAAACAGTGCCCTTTCCACTTTTCTCACCCCCTGATAACCACCATTCTACTTTTTTGTTTCTATGATTTGACTACTTTAGATAGTTCGCATTAGTAGAACCATAAGAGTATTTGCCTTTGTTGCGACTGACATTTCAGTTAGTATAGTGTTCAAGTTGCAAGTTGATTCTTTTTATTGCTGAGCAGTATTCCACTATATATATATAATATATATATACAGTATTCCACTATATATACATGTGTGTGTGTATATATATATATATATATATATATATAGAGAGAGAGAGAGAGAGAGAGAGAGAGAGAGAGAATATATATGTGTAACAGTTTCTTAGCAGCTTATTGGTTAAGGGTCTTGGTTCTTTCCAGATTTTGGTGTTACCAATAAAACTGATATGAGCATATATGTACAGGTTTTTGTTGGACATAGTTTTTATTTCTCTGGGATAAATGCCAAAAGTGCAATTACTATGTCAGATGGTATATACAAGTTTGGTTTTGAAGAAAATACTAAATCATTTCAAAGAGTGGTTTACCATTTTACATTCCTACCAGAATTTATGAGATCCAGAATCTGTGCATACTCATTAAAATTTAGTATTATCACTAACTTTTTTTTAGCTGTTATAGTAGATGTGCAGTGACTAATATTTTTTTAGCTGTTGGACAGCTAAACAGTGTAGTGACAGTTTATTGTGATTTTATTTACATTTTCCTAATGGCTAGTGATTTTGAACATCTTTTCATGTGCTTATTTGCCATCTGTATATCCTCTTTGGCAAAATGCTTCATCATGTATTTTGTCCAATTTCTAATTAGATTATTTGTTTTTAATTTACTGTCAAGTTTTCAAGAGTTATTTTTAATGTTCTAAATATAGTTCTTTGTGAGATATATCATTTGTAAATATTTTATCCTTCTCTTTTTTATCCCCCCCCCAGTTTTCCATTTGTCTTGTAGTACATTTGTGACATTTTTGTACAGCACTGGTTTTCTTTTACTTTATTTTAAAATTTAATTTAATTATATATATTTTTTATTTCATTCTTCCTTTACAACACTGGTTTTATTTTTTTCATTTTATATAATTTTTACATCATTTTTCATTTTTGCACAATGTATGCATTTTCATCTTGGTTACAGCCCCCATACAATTCCCACACCCCTTGTTTTGATCCTACTACCTCTTCCCCCCCACCCCTTGTGTCTCTGGTTTATAGTTGCTTGTTGATTTTAATTTTTACTTATTATAATTAGTCATTTTCTTGATCTCTTATTTAGGTTTTCTAAATTCCTGCTATGAGCGAGACCATCTGGTATTTTTCTTTTTCTTTCTGGCTTATTTTGCTGAGCATGGTCCCTTCCAGCTCCATCCATGTTGCCACAAATGGCATGAGTTTATTTTTTGATTGCTGAGTAATATTCCATTGTGTATATACACCCCATCTTCTTGATCCAGTCATCTATTTTGGGACATTTTGGTTGTTTCCATGGCTTAGCTATTGTAAATAGTGCTGCTATAAACAGAGGGGTGCAGGTGCCCTTTTGAATTAATGTTTCTGTGTCCTTTGGGTAAATACCTAGGAGTGGAATTGCTGGATCATATGGAAGCTCCATCTTTAGCAGGTTGAGGAATCTCCACACAGCTTTCCATAGTGGTTGAACCAGTTTGCACTCCCACCAGCACTGCAGGAGAGTTCCTTTTTCTCCACATCCTTGCCAACATTAGTTGCTTTTTGTTTTTTTGATATGTGCCATTCTCACTGGTGTAAGATGGTATCTCATTGTAGTTTAACCCTTCTCTTTAGTTTGCCTTTTCATACTTTTAACAGGGTTTTTCCAGAGCAATATTTTTAGTTTTGATGAAGTCTAACATCAGTTTTTTATTTATGAATTGTGGTTTTGATATATCTAAGAACTCTTCACTAAGGTTCTGAAGATATTCTCGTATGTTATATTCCAAAATATTTGTAGTTTTCTATTTTCCATTTAAATCAGTGACCTATTTTGTGTTAATTTTTATGTAAAGTCATAATTTATGTTGAGCTGATGGGTAACCATTATTTCTTAAAATCATGTTTAGTCACCCCCTCTATCTATGGTGCTCTTATGACACATGTTTGATGTTTTGTTACGATTCTGTAGGTTTCTGAGGTTTTGGTGATTTATTGTATGTTTTCAGTTCATTTTCTCTTTTGTGCAGATGAATTTATTTCTGTTGTTTTATTTTCAAGGCCATTGATTCTTTCCTCTCTCTCCTCTATCCTGCTACTGAGTTTATAGTTTAGTTATTGATTCTTACATCTTCTCTTTTTTTGCAAAGTCTTTCTTTTCTTTTCTTTTTTTTTTAATAGAGGCATGTTTTTATTTATTTATTTGTTTGTTTGTTTGTTTGTTTGTTTGTTTATACATGCACTGGGTACAGTCAGAAGCGCCGGAAGGTGAGAGAATTCACCAGAGCCAGAGCGGGGAGCAGAGCAGGCAGAAGGACCGAAGTACACTGCTGAGGGGAGCAGCGGGCGGCAGGAGAGGTCTGCACACCATGTGGGACCCTCCTCTGGTGGCTGGGATGCAGCTGGGGATCGAACTGGTGCCGCAGAGGCCGCGGGCAGCTTTGCAACCCAGCGCTCAACCGCTGCGCCACCGGGGAGGCCCAAAGTCTTTCTTTTCTTTGCCAGCATGTTCTAATTTTTCATTTTGGTTTGAACATATTTATAATTACTTATTGAAGCATTCTTGTAAAGGTTGTTTTAAAATTCTGGTCAGATAATTCCACCATCTTTGTTCTTTGGTTACTGTCTATTTTCTTTTCTCATTGTGAAGGAGGAAGTTAGGAAATGGATATAGGTAGTCAGTTAGGAGCAGGGTAAGCCAAATCCATTTATCAATGATTGAGAAAAATTGCAGACCTGGAGGGTGACCCCTCTCCCTGCCAATTCAATTAAAAATGGAATGTTCAGAACACCAACATAATAGCACAATAGCGTGGACCAAAGCTGGCTTCGGTAGTAGGTTAGGTAACTGGGAAAGCTCAGTGGGCCTTGGCAGCATAGGAGACCCTTACAGGTCCAGTCAGTCATCAAGAGACACAATGTGGGGACACCTAATGACCAAATCCCCACTCTTAGCCCACTGTATGTATTTTGCCGGATGAAAGCACCTACTCTAGCAACCTTAGTAGCTACCTACTTGGGACTCCTCTCTGCTCGGTGAACTTTCCTGTCCTTCCTCTTAACTATCAATAAATCTCTTGCTTTTCTGTGACTTTGATCTCAATGTTGAATTCTTTCCTTGCTGAAAATAAATGCTGAGAAAGAACCTGCTTGAGGTCTTTGGAATCCAGGCCTGCTTCTAAAAAATCCTGATTCGATTGGAGTTGAGATATTTCTGGTTCTTGTTATATCAAATGATTTTTAAGAGTACCTATACATTTTGGGTCTAGATCTTTGTTAAATATTTTGTTTAGCTTCCCCTTCTAACACTGATTGCTGGGGACAGATGAGTGCTGATTCATTTCTGAGGATTGAAGTCCAGATTTCCTATTCAACTTTTTTTTGACTCTCTAGTGGAGGAGGGATTCCTTATTATTGCTAGGCAGGGGTGAAATCTGTTGCTGTCCACTAGGTCCTTGTGATACCATGCTGATGTGAAGGGGAGATGTGCTTCTTTACTGCTTCCCACTGGCGTCCACTAACATTGGCACTGCCTTGGAGGGTGAAGAGGGTAGTTTGACCTTATTACATCTGGTTGGTGGCAGAAGTCCTGATTCTTCACTAGGTCTCCTCTGATAACACTTTATTTGGGAGGGTGCCTTATATCGGTGGGAGTAGAAGTACAGGATTCTACTTTTCCCCCATAGCTTTTCTTGATGCCACAACTGGAATGGAATTAATTAGCATCAGTTGTGGGACTGGAAGTTGCTGCTTATCACTTGACCTTCTCAGATACCACAATAGTGGGAGTTGGAGGTGTGCTTAGTTAGAGGATGGGACAGTGAATGTCTAGACTCCCCAATCAGCCTGTGGTGATGTGGATGAGGTTGACATTCAGGTTTTCCTGTAATACTTGGTTTGAGCAGGACTGTTGTTACATAAAAGTTTTCTGTGTTACTAGGTTGCCCCTTTCCTGTTTGTTTGGCTAAATAAAGCAGACTTTTGGAGGGAGGTTTTGTTGCTTGTGCGGATTGGTGTTCAGGTTACTTCTCTAGGATGTTCATATTATTTCCCACCTAAAATAGTTACTGTTTCAGATCTTAAATATTGGCAACATACATTGCAAAATATTGAAAAGATGAAGCTTTATACTAATATCATTATGGAAGGCTAGGGCAACATTCCAAAGTTGTGAACCAACTTGGCCATCTTAAAGCCAATATTTTATTGGGATCAAATGCTCATAATGGATAAAGTCTTCTTTTAAATCCAAAGCCATTAGGATGCTTTCAAGTCAAATATTTATTTGCTTAACATTTTCTATTTTTTTAAACATATAATCCCATGTAAAATATAATAGCTATTTTCTTAATATACATCAGAAATCATGAGGAAAATAAAACACTGTGTCTACAAATACCTTCTTGGTTCCAGTATTTAGAGCCAAATAAAATTATTTTCTTTTTAAAATTTAATATTTACTTTACATAGTTAGTATTTAAAAAAATCCCATTATTCTATGAGTGACAATGGTGAACATGCTGGGTAGAGAGACATAACACCCCATGTCATTTTCATGTTTTTGACAAAACATTCTCAAGAATAGATTGCATGTATTTCAGGTATTTGTTTTAGCTTAAATTTCAGATATGGAAGTTCCTCGAATAGGTATCTCATTTTAGCATTTTCCAAATAGCCAAGTCATCCAGGATATATTCAAATAAAAGATAGTTCATAATTGCCTCAGAGATTATTGCTCTTTGAAGTAGAGAGAAAAGGCAGTTGGTGCTAGATGCATTCATTTGGTGACTTCTCCATCTCCTAAGGTCCCCCTGCTCTTATCATAATAGAGGATCATAGTTGGCTATAAAATAAATCACCTCGTGTTGTTAAATCTTTACTGACTAGTGATTGGAGGTATGGGTTTGGAATCAGATAAGACTTGTTTTAATTCTAAACTCTATTATCTGGTGATTGACTTCAATAACTTATTTAACCTTTGCAGACATTTTTCTTCCTCTAAACTGGGTAATGCTGTGATAATTAGAACATAAAATGTTGCTCTTCACATACTATGTGATCAACACACTTTATCTTTTTATTTATTATCACAAGAAAGAGAACCACCTATCTCATTTAGAAGGTATCTTTCTTTGAAACCTCTTAAATATCAGGCAAAAGAAAAATATCTCCAGAATGGTATCTGATAATTTTTATTGACTTTGAGCTATTTTCAGGGAAACTCACATGAATTCATTGCACCTGTCACTTTGGGTTGGGGTAGCACTTGATTCTGCAAAGACAGACAAAGGGAATGTAGACACCTTTGAATGGCAGGTAAAAGTCTTGTGCATTTGTCAAGTGGTAATACAGGATAATATACCAGTTAAAATGTGGAAACTGAAGACACACTACCTGAGTTTGAATCTTTTCACCAATATGCTTGCTGTACAACTTTAAAGTTATTTCACTGTTAGTATCCCAGTTAATTAGTGATAGTAATAGAATCTGTCTCATTTGGTTATTGTGTATATTAAAAATATTAGTTCATGTTAAGTGCACAGAACATTGCTTAACATATAGTAAGCATTCAATCAATATTTAGATTAATTACTGTTAAATCTGACTGCAAAAATAGCACAGCACAAGACATAGTCTGTTCTATTTCTAGAAGGTAATTAATTTATTTAAGATTTCACTAGGAGAGGATAAAAGAGTAAGATTTGAATAGTCTTTAAATTTTCTACCAGACAAAGATAATTTTACATACTTGTTACTTTGTAGTATTTTTGTTACAGAAGGAAGAAACTTGCCTCTCAATGTCCCAATTGAAAGTGAAAAGAAATTATAATTAGATGTCATTACTGTCTATTTGTTTTTACTTACAAAAGAAGTAATAACCTCCTAGATAGTGGGAGACATGTCCAAGAAGCTTCTGTTCTGGTTCACTCTTTAAAGATGGGAGGTGGGACTGGTGTTCATTGATGCCCAGTATTTTTGGTTGTTCCAGAAAAGATACCTTCCTAGCAGAAGGCTAGGGTAATGTGTGTGTAACATCTGATTATTGCTTAAAAATATCTTGAATAGAAAATGATGGACACTCTGATAACTGTTTCTCTTTTGATTTCTGGGCATTTCATTCCTGCCTTACAAAAGAACTATTTGTGGCGTTCTCCTTACTTTTTGGATAAAAGATTTATATAAAACTGCAGCTCAGTAGCCTTATACCAAAAAATATTCTGACTCTATGTATAGTTTTGCATATTCTTATTGGCTTGTGAATGTACTCTGAGGAGAATACTCAAAGTTTTAGGCTTGTTTTTTTCCTAGTTGAATGTATCACATTAAAAATATTCCATTTTGTTGAGCTATGGTTTTCATAAAACACACCTATATGAAATGTGAAATTCAACGAGTTTTGACAAATCTAGACACTTTTATAACATCACCCCAATCAATATGTTATATCTCTGTCAGTCCCCTGTCAAATTCCCTCATGTATCCTTGTAGTTAATAGCCTCTGATCCCCTCAGACCCTTGCCCTAGGCAATCACTGATCTTGCTCTCTCATAGATGTTTTTGCTTTCTTTAAATTTCTTGTATATGGTATCTCATTTGTACTGTTTTGTGTCTGACTTATTTCACTCACTAATTTTAAGATTCAGTTATGCTATAACATTTATCAATAGTTTGTTCTGTCTCTCTTTGCTACATAGTGTTTCTTTGGATGAAAGTACTAGAAAGTGCTTATTTGATTGTTGAAGCACTTTTAGAAATTTAGAAAGCACTAGTGGAAATTTTATGAATAAATTTGCTATGAGCATTTGTTTATAAATCTTTTTTCATTGATGTAGTGTGCACAGATGTTGATTTATAATGATGCACACCTGAAACATATAATAAAATGCAATATCACTTCCATAAAAATTGAACAAATATTAATAATTTATAATTACGAAAGAATTATAATAAAATTATCAATAACATATTTTATAAGTTATTTATTAAAATTTTTCTTTATTGAATTTATATAAATATATGAATTTTCTGTATGTATGAAGTATTTCTTAGACAGATGAGACAAGATATATATAATAGAGTCACAACTCCTTTGTTTTTATTTTTAATTTTTTTTTCTGTTTTTAAAGATTGTGTGATATTGTTGTAGAGCAACCCCGATACAAAACGGGGTGCCTGACTGTGGGTCCTCACCCGCGCGCTTAAAAGGACTTACCAATGCTCTATTGCAGGCACACGTGAAAGGTTAATAAAAGGTTTATTTACAAGGGAAGGGGAAATGAGGAAATGTACAGCTCTGGGAGAAAAGTGGGAGACAAAGTTTTAAATGAGTCCTACCCAATCCGCCGATCAGGAATCCCAAAATGGCGTTCTCAGAGCTGGCCGCCAGCCAGGAGCGGTAAAGCCAGGAGGCGAGAGATGGCGAGCCAGAGAGAGCCCAAGGCCCACATGTTTGGTTTTTATATCCAACCTGGCTACCCAACTCCACCCTCAGGTCCCAGCCACCCTCCCTTGGTGGTGATGGGATTTGTCTTTCCCAATGTCTTGATGGCTTTAGTCTGGAGTGGGGGTGGGGTCCACAAAGCTTGTATGGGATTAACTCAGGACATCATTTCCCCCTAACAATATTATCCTTTAGACTTTAGAAATGTGGCAGTGTGCAACTGGCTCGGTAGTTACTGTGTTATTGATAGTTACCATGGACACTAGGAATGGATAAACATTCTTGGTGGTTATTTCTTTTTTTCTACTTCTTTCTCCACTGTTGATGATGTCATGCATTAGAGGGGCTGAGGGTGTGGAATATATTTAGTACATCCTTGAAGACAGATTTTAATATTTTTTCACTAGAAAATTGTCTCCTCTTCCTCTGTCTACATCAGCTTTAGTTCCTTTTATAAGCTCTTACTCACTAGCACCCTGGTGTTTCCTTAGCCATTAGCCTTACCACTGAAGATACTGGGAAAAGGGCCAAGAAGAACCAGCTGAAATAGTGTAGTGTCACAAACCTTCCTTGCTTTTAACTTAACTGATGAAATACGTGAGATCAGCCTATTGACTACATAGAAATGTATTAATTCCAAAAATCAGGCTTAGTGTTTCATCTGCTCTCCAGATTATGGTGAAATCCAAACAAATTCACCTAAATTTCTTGGTGCTTTTATAATTATTTTATTTCTTTTATTTAGGTTCTGATTATCATGATATTCTGAAATGCTTTCATACTTAGTAATAGAAACTTCAATTAAAGGGATGTTCTTGAAAACTACTCAAACTTTCAATAATATAAACCCTTAGAATCAAAGACTGGTGGGTACAGCAGCATCCAGACCTTCAGCTCTGCTTGTTATGAAAGATGCAGAGCATTCAAAGAAGTGCATCCTAGCAAGGTAGTAATTACTGACTTCAACAGCCTATGGTTAGGATGGTAAGTTAAGGCCAAGTAAGATATCCAACCAAACTGCCTCTTAAAAATGGTGACTCATAGCCTAATTGTTGTGAGAATCAAATAAATATTATGGAACTCCTTTAGGGAGAAAGAATTCCTGTCAGTTTAAGTTTTATTTAATGGAGTCAATTGAACCTCTTCAAAATTTTCCATAAATTATTGAATAAAAAGAATGAAGTCCTGAAAGAGTAGAAATCATCTTTTAAAGAGAGATGGTGAAATTCATTTCCTTTCCCTGACACATGAGGAAAGGAATGTAGTACTGTAAATTCCTCAGTAATTTTTACTATTAGGCTCTGAATCTGAAGAAGAATGTCTAGTTAAAGAGTTCAAACAGGTACAAAATGCCCAAAGCAAAAAAGGAGTTGGGCTTTTAAGTGTTCTCACCAGATTGCAGTTGAGTGGAGGAACTTTGTTATGATGAATTAAATAAATCAATCACAGAGTAAATGTTCATTTCATCAGTCTAGAGTTTTGTTTTCCTTATGTCACAGCATTGGTTGGTTGATTCTTTTTTCAAATTTACACTCCTGGTCTTATTTTACTTATATGTTGATGTCCATTATATAATGGCAATTTAACAGGATTTCTACCTAAATATGAAGCAACATTTTTGCCACTCCAATCAGATCCCTTCTAGTCATGAAGAAAGTCTTAGTGGAGATCTTAGAATAAGGTGAGATATTCAAAGATTATTTGCATCACAGAATAGAATTTGAATTCCTTATCTGCTTCATGTTTGCATTATATTTTTGATTTAATGGTTATCATTTTGATTCTCTGCTTTCTCACTTTGAATGAGAATCTAAAAGATTCTTAAAGGAATGTAATGTGATTAAAAGAAATAATGTATGCAAAGGGCTAGGTATGTAATCAGTGCTCAAAAAAGTTTACTTCTGCCTCTATATTTTTTAGAAGTCTGTTTTCTAGCTTAGCCTCTTCAAAAAGTGTTGCTTTCCTATTGCATATGCTTCTAGGTACGCCCCAATGCAAATTCTTTATGCAAAAAGATACCATTATTACAGCTTTAATATTTTTGTAATTTTTTCACATGCAACACATAGTCCTCAATTTATTTATTTATTTATTTGTTTGTTTGTTTGTTTGTTTATTTATTTATTTTTTGTGTTTTAATAAATCTTTATTTGTAATAGCAGACTCTGGCCAGATATAATGCATAGGTTGCAGTTTGCCAACCCTAGCTTTATTTATTTATTTTTTAAATGTTTGACTTTTTTTTTTAATAATAAATTTTATTTTTATATTCCCCATACAATTGCAACCCCCCCATTCTGACCCCAATCCCTCCCCTCCCACCCCCCAAAAAGTATCTCTGGTTCATAGTTTTTTGTTGATTTTGATTTTCACTTTCTTATAGTTATTCATTTTCCTGGTCCCTTATTTAAGTTTTCTAGATTCCTGCTATGAGTGAGACCATCCGGTATTTTTCTTTTTCTTTTTGGCTTATTTCACTGAGCATGATCCCTTCCAGTGCCATCCACGTTGCTGCAAATTGCATGTGTTTATCTTTTTTGAATGCTGAGTAATATTCCATGGTATATATGGACCACATCTTCTTGATCCAGTCATCTATTTTTGGGCATTTGGGTTGTTTCCAAAGCTTAGCTATTGTAAACAGTGCTGCTATAAACATAGGTGTGCAGGTGCTTTTTGGAATTTATGTTTCTGTGTCCTTTGGGTAAATACGTAGGAGTGGAATTGCTGGATCATATGGAAGCTCTATGTTTAGTAGGTCAAGAAATCTCCACACAGCTCTCCATAGTGGTTGGATGAGTTTGCATTCCCACCAACAGTGCAGGAGAGTTCCTTTTTCTCCACAACCTCGCCAACATTTATTGTTACTAGTTTTTTTAATGTGTGCCATTCTCACTGGTGTAAGATGGTATCTCATGGTAGTTTTGATTTGCATTTTCCTGATTACAAGTGATGTTGAACATTTTTTCATATGCCTGTTGGCCATTTGCATTTCCTCTTCAGAGAAGTTTCTTTTAAGCTCTTCTGCCCATTTTTTGACTGGGTTATTTTCTTTGTTGTTGTTGAGTCTCATCAGCTCTTTGCAGATTTTTGTGATCAGTCCTTTATCATTAGTGTTGGGTGCAAAAATGTTCTCCCAGTCAGTGGGGTTTCTCTTTGTTTTTGTTATTGTCTCTTTTGCTGTGCAGAAGCTCTTTAATTTGATATAGTCCCAGCTGTTTATCTTTGCCTTCACTATCACTGCTTTGGGTGATGTATCTGTAAAGATGTCTTTGATGTGCAAATCACGTAGTGTTTCGCCTATATTTCCTTCTATATATTTTATGGTTTCAGGTCTTATGTCTAGTTCTTTAATCCATTTTGAGTTGATTTTTGTGTATGGTGTGAGGTAGTGGTCAAGCTTCATTCTTTTGCATGTAGCAACCCAGTTTTCCCAGCACCATTTATTGAACAAACTTTCTTTACTCCAATGCATAGTCTTTGCTCCTTTGTCAAAGATTAGTTGACCATAAATCTGTGGGTTTATTTCTGGATTTTCTATTCAATTCCATTGGTCTGTATGTCTGTTCTTGTTCCAATACCATGCAGTTTTGATGATTATGGCTTTGTAGTATAGTTTGAAGTCTGGGAGTGTGATGCCTCCATTCCCTTCTTTCTTTTTCAGGAGAACTTTGGCAATTTGGTTTTTTTTGTGATTCCATATGAATTTCATCAATAATTGTTCTATTTCTTTGAAGAATGACATTGAAATTTTGATTGGAATAGCATTGAATCTGTATATTGCTTTTGGTAGGATGGCCATTTTAATAATGTTTATTCTTCCAATCCATGAGCAGGGGATGTCTTTCCATTTCTTTGTGTCTTCTTCTATTTCTTTTAACAGTGTTTTATAGTTTTCTTTGCATAGGTCCTTTACCTCTTTTGTTAGATTTATTCCCAAATATTTGATTTTTTTTGTTTCAATAATAAAAGGGATGGTTTTTTTGATTTCTTCTTCTTCAGATTTATTGTTTGTATATAGGAAGGCTACTGACTTTTGTGTGTTGATTTTGTATCCTGCCACTTTACTGAACTGATTGATGAGTTGAATTAGCTTTTCTGTGGAGTTTTTGGGGTTCTCTATGTATATTATCATATCATCTGCAAATAGTGATAGTTTGACTTCTTCTTTTCCTATTTGGATTCCCTGGATGTCTTTCTCTTGTCTTATTGCTCTGGCTAGGACTTCCAGTATTATATTGAAAAGCAGTGGTGAGAGTGGGCATCCTTGTCTTGTTCCAGATCTTAATGGAATTGCTTTCAGCTTTTCACCATTGAGAATGATACTGGCTGTTGGCTTCTCATAGATGGCCTTTATGATGTTGAGGTATGTTTCTTGTATCCCAAGAATTTCAAGGGCTTTTATCATGAATGGGTGTTGCACTTTGTTGAAAGCTTTCTCAGCATCTATTGATATTATCATATGGTTTTTATATTTCTTTTTGTTGATGTGTTGGATAACGTTGATTGATTTTCGGATGTTAAACCATCCTTGTGTCCCTGGAATGAATCCTACTTGGTAGTGGTGAATTATCTTATAGATACATTGTTGGATTCTGATAGCTAAAATTTTGTTGAGGATTTTTGCATCAGTGTTCATTAGGGAGATTGGCCTGTAGTTTTCCTTTTTTGTGTTGTCCTTGTTCAGTTTTGGTATTAGTGGAATGTTGGCTTCATAGAACGTGTTTGGTATTGTCTCTTCCTTCTCAATTTTTTTGGAAGAGTTTGTGAAGGATAGGCACCAATTCATCTCTGAATGTTTGGTAGAATTCGTTTGTAAATCCATCAGGTCCTGGGCTTTTATTTTTGGGGAGGTTTTTGATTACCATTTCAATTTTGCTAATTGTAATTGGTCTGTTTAGGTGTTCTATTTCTTCTTTATCTAGCTTTGGGTGATTGTAGAGTTGTAGGAATTTGTCCATCTCCTCTAGATTGTTGAACTTGTTTCCATACAACTCTTCATAGTAGTTACTGATTATTCTTTTTATTTCTGCTGTGTCCGTTGTGATTTCTCCTCTTTCATTTCTGATCCTGTTTATTTGTGCTTTCTCCCTTTTTTCCTTTGTGAGCCTGGCTAGGGGTTTGTCTATTTTATTGATTTTTTCGAAGAACCAGCTCTTGGTTTCATTAATCTTTTGGATTGTTTTTTTAGTTTCAATTTCATTTATTTCTGCTTTGGTTTTTATTATTTCTTTTCTTCTACTGGTTTTGGGTTTTTTTTGTTGTTCTTTTTCTAGATCTTTGAGCTTCGAGATTAGGTTGTTTCTTTGAGTTCTTTCTTGTTTCTTGATGTGAGCTTCTATTGCTATATATTTTCCTCTTATTACTGCTTTTGCTGCGTCCCATACATTTAGGAAATTGGTGTCCTCCTTGTCATTCAATTCAAAGAATTTTTTAATTTCCTCTTTGATCTCCTCATTAGTCCAGTGGTCTTCCTGTAGTGTGGTTTTTAGTCTCCATGAGGTAGGAACGTTCCTTGTTTAATGGCGCCCGGAGCTCACCTCTGCAGCGAATCCTGCAGGGTTCTCCGCAGCTCCCGTTCACGGGGTGTGGTGGCTGCAATAGTTCCTTTCCACTCACAGTCCCACTTGCTGCGTCGTTTGTTCTTGTTGGTCGTTTTAGTCTGTTTTTTTCCTCCTCTCTGCCGGTTGGAGAGTGCCGACTCTGTGGGTGGGGGAGGAGAGCAGGGTTCTGCGTTTTCCTCCCTTCTATTCCTCTTTTATGGCAACTTTCTTCTTCGGGTAGTTTGCTGGAGTCACCCATTTATCTTCCGTGTCCCAGTTCTCACTGGGACCTGCCGCTTTTCCTCCCTATTAACTTTTTTTAATGGGAGATCTTACTCGCAGCGTCTCCTCTCCGCCATGTTGCTCTGCCCTCTCCCATAGTCCTCAATTTAAATTACAAGTTATATGGAATGAAAAGACAATAAGAATTAAAAAGAGAAAGAAAAATACGACATCAAAAAGATGCACTTGACTTCAAATGATGGAGGAATGAAAGATTACTATCCTTAACGTGTTCAAGGGAATTGAAGACCAGACTAGAAATTTAGGGAGCACCTAGTAATTCTTAAAATTCTAAAAGAAACTTTCAAATTAGGAAATAAAACATCTGAAGTTGATAGTTCATTCTGTGGGGGTAAAGGCTTTTTAGATACAGTTAAAGGAATAAAGACGTATCTGGAAGCTATACCAGACTAAAATATTCAGAATGAAATGCAGAGAAGCAAGAGAATGTGGAAATGGAAGAAAAGGATAAAGAAAAAGAACACACAGTAAAAAGATCTTAGATGCATGTAATTGGTATCCTAGAAAAGAGAGAATAGCACAGAAGCAATATTTGAAGTAATGCCTGATAGTTTTCTAACATGAATTAAAGTTGCCAATTCTTAATTTTAGGCTCCACCAATGATATTCTTAGGCACCATCTACTTTTCTGAATGACCATCAAGGAGCCAGAAAACACATTTTAAAATAAGAAATAATAAAACTTACAAAAGTATCTCCAAGAATAGTGAAAAGAAACATCTAACAACATGTTCAAATAAATCAGTTTAACATTGACATTGAAATCTAGCAATGATACAAGAGAAAAGAAAAATTATGGATCAATTTCACTTGTGAAAGATGAAAAAAATCCTAAATGAAATGGTAGGAAATAAAATGCAATAGCTATGAAAAGAGATAATTCACCAAATTGAATTTTTTTATTTTTGAAAAATAACAAATAAAAAAACCCATTCAAAGAAAAATTAATGCAAACACAATTAATTTGCACATTAATTTGCACAATTAATGAAAAGAAAAATTAATACAAACACAAAAATGGTGCATTAATTTGCACAATTAATGCAAAGAAAAATTAATGCAAACACAAAAATGATGCAAAACAATTGCTGATAAAATAAAGCATTTTCTGTTTATAACAAAAGTTTAGCAAATTGGTACTGAAAGACTTTACCTTTAATTTAACTAATGATATCTACTTAGAACCTAGTGCAAGTATGACACTTAATGCTATATTTAAAATCTTTCCCTCTTATTTTCTAGAATTACAAAAAGATTATTTCTATCATCCTTGATATTCAATCATCTGTGGGAATTCTATCAATGAATACATGGACAAAAAGTAAAATGTATAAGTATTAGAAGGCTAAACGATATTGTCCTTTTCAGATAATTTGATTGCATACATCAAAAATCTAAAATATCTACAAATAAGTTATTAAAATAAATCTTTGGGTTTAGCTACTTGCTAAATACAAGTTGAATGTGAAGATTTAATTATATTTCTCTATATCATTAATGGACCAATGGAAAAATACATTTTAAGAAAGGTAGCATTTACGTTGGAATTAAAACTATGTTTGATGTGTAAACAAATTGAGTTAAAAATATACCATATTTCTGCCAAGGAAACAATAAAACATTATTTACAGAAGTAAAAGAAGACCTAAATAAGTCTAGCAGTATACCATTTATAGACATGATTTTGTAAAAATGTCAATTCTTCTCAATATGGTCTATAGTTTCTGTGTATCTCTATGAAATAACTCAAGAAGCTTTATATGTACATGTACATGTCCATTAATATGATGATTCTAAATATGATTGGAAACACATAGAACTAAGATTAGCCACACACTTAGAAAGAAGAACAAGATGGAAGGACTTTCTTTACAAGATATGAAAAATTAATACATATTTCAGAAATTAAGTTAATATGGTGCTAACTATAGATCAATTGATAAATTATGATAGTGATTTCAGAAATAGACTAAAACATATACCGACACTTAATTCATGACAAATTTCCCAATGTAGAACAATGAAGATAGTGATTACTTTTGAGGAGGGTGAGGGAGAAGCCAGGAGGGGAACTTTCTGTGGCCTACAATCTCCTATTTGTTGGGCCAGTGTAATGCTTACATTGGTGTTTACTTTATGAAAATTCATTGAATGGCACATTTTTTTTGTATACTTTGTTGTGTATATATTATAATTCACACTAAAATATTTAAAATACTATATTGAAAAAAATTAAGGTATCTTTCAAAATACACTAAGGACAATTTTTTCCATAGAGTTTATCATGTTTCATTTGAATTTTGCTGGTAATCATGACATAAAGCAAAGTTGTGTCCACACACAGACTCCTTTGTTAAGTCTACTTATCTGTGAGTTATATAAATTATTTTTAATTCTCACAATATTTCTTCATGTTAGTGTTTTACAATTTCATAAGTAAAGAATGTGAAGTTCAGAAACTGTGATTTTGTCAAAGCATTCTATAATGCAAAGTGGATCTGAACATGTTATGGAAAACTAAAACTACTCATAAATACTTAAATGAGCCAGAGAACAACGGAGAAAGATTTCATCAGTTCACTATTTATACATTGTTCTATAAATGTACAATATTAAAAAAAAAATCTATGTGTATTTTCTATCTTTAGAAGTAAAATTTTAGGTATGTTTTTAAAAAATATCTTAGAACTAAAACAGAAAGGGTCTCCCCAGTGGCGCAGCTGTTGAGCGCTGGGTTGCGAAGCTGCCCAGAGCCTCTGCAGTGTTGGTTTGATCCCTGGCCGCTGGGCGAGGTTCCCACATGGCACGCAGACCTCTCCTGCCGCCCGCTGCTCCCCACCGCAGTGTACTTTGGTCCTTCTGCCTGTTCTGCTCCCCCTGCTCTGGCTCTGGTGAATTCTCTCACCCTCCCACGCTTCTGACTGTACCCAGTGCTTGTATAAATAAATAAATAAATAAATAAATAAATAAATAAATAAATAAATCTTTCTTTCTTTCTTTCTTTTTTTTTTTTTTAAAGAACTAAAACAGACAACCACCAGAAATCTCACTGGAGAATTGAGACTACCAGAGGGTGAAGATATGGGGTGGGATGCAAAGTGGGTAGGGGACACAGTGAATTATGGTGAAGGATTATGATTGCTTTGGTGGCGTGATATACCTGCAGTATTGTGGACTTGTACCTCTGAGTTATATACAGTGTTGTAAAGTAGTGTTACCTCAATAAAAAAAATACAGTAAAAAACTAATAAAATAAATCTTCTAGAAGGCATGACAAAAGTGCGAAAATAAATTGCCAGAGTTAATCTGAATAATATACCTTACTTAACCCAAAATATGACAAATATTTAAAAATATACTCAATGTTAAAATCATTCATAAAATATATTTCATGTCTTTATAATCTCTAGCTTTCCTTAGTCTTCTTGAACACATGGAATACAGTTACAATGAATGTTTTAGTAACCTTAACTATTAATTTTAACAGCTGTTATTCATCATGTAGTTTCAATTGATTGTTTTTTTTCTTATCATGGGTGATATTTTCTGCTTTTTTGCTTGTCTCATAATACTTTATTGGATAGCAGACATTGTGTATGTTTCCTTTTCGGAAACTAGATATTTTTGCATTTCTACAGGTATTCTTAATTCTTCATTCTGGGATATGGATAAATTATTGGGAGGCATTTGATTCTTTCAAAGCTTGCTTGTAATCTTTGTTGAGTAGGACCAGAGTAGCCTATAATTTAACCTATAACACACATTCTTGTATTAGGAACAGATCTTCCCATTCCTTTCTCTTCATCAGCCTCCTCCAAAATAGTCAACTATTATTCATGGACAGATACACAAAACTTGAGCCTCATTTGAGTCTTAGTGAATCACATAATCCATCTAAATAATTATGCTGGTCCATAGTCTAGGTATAAAACAAACAAAACTAAAAATTGTTTTAGAAAGAAAGCTAATATTTACTCAATATCTAATATATGTTAAGGGTGCCTTCACACAGATTGTTGTCATTTGTTGACATTTTATTAACAACCCTATTAGATGGACAGTTTTATTCCTATTTTATTTTTATTGATATTCTTGTCAAATTTCCAAATACATAGCAAATACTCCAAGTGCAGAAGTTACTGTAATTCTTGGTGTCTAGATTGTGCTAAATAAAAAGGTCATGGGTAAATTTTCCCTTACCTTGATTTTCAGCTATCAAAATTACCTCAAGGAGAATCTGAGGCAATAGATCATAAGGTAAAAAGTTAGTGTGCATTTGTGTTGCACTGTTTGAATTCTATTCACACTACTCCCTGCAACTGCCTTGAAAACTAGTTAATCCTTTCTCTTAGACACAGTTTACTCTCTCAACATTTTTCTCTTTTTACTGCAGAAACAAGTCCATTAATCATCATTTTGAATCAAGTTACTCCAAGGCCAACAATTCCAACTTTTCAACTGAAGTTTGGCAAACTCAGACTAATTTTCAAGATAGCATCTAAATTTATTGCACCTGCCTATACCTTCACCTTACCTCATACTTTACCAAGATGACTTTTTCAAACTTTTCAGAGCTATCAGCCAGAACTGGGATGCCTTCAACCCCAAAACAGACCTCTTGCTGGTGGAATCCCCTCCATGTAAATGTATAAAGCATTACAACAAAGGCACAGGTGGTCTTTGAATGAAACTGATAAATGGGTCCATATTTCCTTCTTTGTTTCTCTTTCTACTCACTTCCAACATGCTTTCCACCCACTTCTTGAATATCTAGTGCTTTAACTGCTATTTGTCAGCTACAGTTCTTAGCTCAGCTAAGCTGTTGCTAGTGCAGGTGAATTCATTAAGCAGGAAAACCTAGTCCTTGGTTGTATGCTTTCTAGTTAGTCATCTTTATCAGGGGACGCATTAGCTGAACCACCCACTATCTTCTGCGTCTCTTCTCTGTCACCTCTTCTAAAAGAGGTGAAGAGGGAGGATACAATTCTTCCTCATATCCACTTTACCAAAGTAGCTTTAATCTCTATTCTTGCTTCATGCAAGACTAGGCTTAGTCTTATTTTCAGCCTCTAAATTATGATCTGATGTCTCACATTTCTGGATATTTGAAAATGAATTAGCTGTTATTGTCAGCATATTATGTGCTTGACATTGAGTAAAAAGTTATAGTTCTTTATATATCATAAAGCCTTAGGGACAACTGCATGAAATAAATATCTAATCCTTACTTTATAGATAAAAAAGCTGACACTTAAAGAGGTTAAGTAACTGTTGAAGTCCTAAGATTTAAACCTCCATCTAGGCCTTTCCACTACACACAGTTTGGTAGCAAAAGTAATTACTATGAAGAGTCACAGGCTGTGTGCATTAAGCTTCCCACTTAAACTCAGCAGGTCTACTATATTTATAAAGCACAAGACTAGAAACACAGTATGCAATTGTATACATAGAGAGATCAAACTATTTAGTTCATAGTGCTTTGATCTTAGCAAAGGACAGAGATTTCTTGAATGTATGGGGATAGCTTGTGAGACATGTTCTTAGGAGGCAAATCAGGAGAGAGATGTGACATTAATAAACTTTTTAAAACTAGATATGTGGAGAGGATATTTGGTGATGAAGCACAAAGCTTTATCACATTAAAAATATAGTTTCAATTAAGTAAATATTGTAACAAGATCATTGCATGATAGTTCATGAATTTATTTAAATTCCTTATTGAACTTATGCTATTTTTACTGTATGAAAAAATTTTGGTGCTATTTTAACTTTCTCAAGTTCCACTTACATTTTTATATCCATTATTTGGGAAATTGAAGTTTGCTAGAGATAAGAGATGAGGGATTTGTGTATATTTGTATGGGTTTTAGTTGTTTAATCTGTATAGCAGATATAAGAGATTCTTATAAGGTATGTCTATAAGAAAAACATTTTAGGAAAATGTTAGATTTACTGTGAAGGTCATATGACATTTTTCTTAAGTTCTCCAAATATTTTCCTCTTCTAAATATTACACAGAAATTTACGAAAGTATGTGATGAAAAAACTCAAATAATTCAGAGGTATATCTTGTTCTACTGTCTTCCGCCTTCCTCTTCAGTCTGTCAACTTGATTCCCTTGAAGTTATGTTTGTTAACACTGTAACATTCCAGACATACTTTCCTAGCAACTCAACACACACTCACACACACACACACACACACACACACCTGGCAAAACATATGCCATTCAGTCAGTCCTCATTATTCATTAATAAGACATAAACAGAGTTGATTCATTCATATCTTTTACTGTAAAATCTAATTAACCATTTTCCTCACAGAGAAAACTCTTAATGAGTTCTGATGATAAAAACTCTTTGGCAATTGCCAGACAGTTCAGACCTAGGTTATTTGGTTCATTTGCTTTTATGACTCAGTAGATGAGGTAATAGGTCACAGTGTCTTACTCATTTGTGGCTTTTGTTATGTCCTTTTATTTTTGATTTTAGTAACTTTCAAACTTTCTTCTTGTCACTGCTCCTGTTGTTGATTTGAGAGAAATACTGTATTTGAAAATACAGTTGTACGTATCACGCCTTGTTGTTTTTTTTTGTTGTTATAGAGAGATAGATCTAAAAGATAAGTATGTTTTCTGTATATTTTCAATGATATGGACCATTTCAAGAAAAATGGCGGTGATGAAACAGTTACTATTGAGTAGATCAGTGTTTGTTGTCAGAAAGAGTTCTGAATCTCTCTATTCTAAATGAATGTATAGGGATAGCGTATTTGATTGCCTAAAAATTTAAGTGTTTTCCTTGATCACACTCTTCTCAAACTCCACACCCAAGAAAGCTGGAAATCCTTTTGTCTCTGATCACTTCTTAAAACCATATTTGTTGCCACAATAATCTAAAGTACCATCATTTCTTGCCTGAATTTCCATCTTAGCTTTTCTTAACACTCCTACTGTCTGTCTTCAACTCAGCCTTAGAGTGATTCTTTAACCTATAATTCTGGATTGGAATCATCAGATATTGGGAGCTTATTGAAAATGCAAAGTCTTAGACTTGGCTCCAGGCCTTCTGAATAAGAAACTGCATCTTAACTCATGAAAAGGATAACTTATTGTATGTATTATTATATTTATACTCCTATTTTTACCAATTCCAAAGTTTTTTTTTTTTCCCCTGAAGTTCCATTCTTCAATAATAGATTTACTAGGGACAAACTCTTCCTTTTCCCTAACATAGGAATATCTTTGGTTCTCTTTCATTCCTGAAAGATAGTTTTGCCAAATGTAAAATTCATAACTAACTCCTCTTTGAAATATGTTGTCCCACATTCTTTTGTTCTTATGGTTTCGATGAGAAATCATTCCTTCAAATTGGAGTTCCTCTGTAAGAAAAGTATCAATTTAAAGATAATTTTTCTTTGTGTTTAGTTTTCAGAATTTAATTATGGTATATCTTGGAATGAATTTCTTTGAGTTTATCATATTTGACATTTTCATAGCCTCTTGTATATCTGTGATTTTTGCAAATTTGGGGGGATTTTCAGTCATTATTTTCTTTTAATAATTACTCTAGTTCCATTCTCTTGATTTGGCTCTTGTGATAAGAATGCTGGTTATTTTACCCCTTAGGTTACTGAAAAAAATTTTTTTAAAGATTTATTTTATTTATACAAGAACCGGGGTACAGGCCAGATGTGCGGGAGGATGAGAGGATTCACCAGAGACTGAGCAGAGAACAGAACAGGAAGACTGATGAAATGTACTGCTGAGGGGAGCAGCGGGGAGTCAGGAGAGGTCTGCCCCACTATGTGGGTTGTTGCACAGCTAGCGGGGATCCAACAAGCACTGCAGAGGCTTCGGGAAGCTTCACAGTGCTGCGCTCAACTGCCTGAGCCACCAGGGAGGCCCCTGAAATATTGTTTTTTCATTCTATTTTCTCACTGTTGTTCAAGTTGGTTAAAATCTATTGACCTGATCTCATGTTCACTGAGTCTATCTTCTGAGTCTCTCCTCTGTCATTTGCATTCTGCTATCAAGCCCATGAGCAAGTTTTAAAAAATTTGGTTATATTTTATAGTTATATAATTTTCACTTGATTCATTTTCATAACTTTATTTTTTGTTCTTGATTTGTTAAGATTTTCATTTTTTTGTTTGTTTGTTTCAGAAGAATCCCTATGTGTTTTTTGAGCTATTTTTATGATGGTTTTAAAAGCTTTGTCAGGAAATATCAGCATTTCATTCTTGGCATCTGTTGGTTGTCTTTCTCATTGTTGTTGTGGTTCTTGGTATTATGAGTGACATTTAGGCATGTTGGACAATTTAGACATTACATTATGCAACTATGGATTCTGTTTGATCTCTGTTAGCCTAAATCCCCCTGTTGAGTTATAGGACAAGGACTAGGTGGATATTTATGTTTATTTTCTCACTGTGAAAATGGGAGGCACCAATTCATACTGCTTTGTGGCAGATAGATCGGGTAGAATTACAGTTTCTTACTTAGTCCCTATTATACCTTGCCAGTATAAGTAAGACATTGGCTCAGACTGAGTTTTTCTTCTGAGAATTCCCAACTGACATAAGAGAAAAGGAGAATGCCAACTGGATGCCCTTCTTCCATCTCTTGATGCCAACTGTCTGTTAGGCCCCACTGACACTGACATCAGTGGTGATGAACCCCACTACTTACTTCCTCACTAAGTCCCTTTACAACCAGGTAGGAGTAGAAGCCTAGCTTTTTTTCTGAACCCCACTGATACTACCTGGGAATAGCAAACAAAGCAATACCTGCTTTTGCTGGACAGGAAATAGAAAATCAACTCCTCACTCAGCCCTACTGATACAAATCTGCCATGGGAATAAAAATTGTGCCTGCTTTATCCATGTGTTGGATAAAAGAGTCACACCCTGTTTGGCCTTGCTGGACCCACTGGTAGGGAAGTTGGAGCACCACTGTCTGATGTCTCTGTGCAGGGATGAGGGGAAAAGTGGTAGCTGAGGCAAGAAGCTAAAGATCAACTCCCTTCCTGGCCCAAATGAAGTTACTGCATATGTGTAGGGAATGGATTTTACATTAGTATTTGATATGAGTAGGGTACATATTGCCAAAAAATGTTTTAACTTCTGATAGGCTGAACTCTTCCTGGTATTTCAATTCAGAGGAACAGCCTTTTCATGGTGATATTTTTTTGTGTGGGGGAGCAGTTCTGGATTGGAGACTACAGCATAGGAGTGAATAAGGAAACCCAGGGTCTCTATAAAGGACTGCCTCCTTCCCACCCTTCAGAAACCTTTTATGATGGTTTTTGTGTATATGGATGGTAAGTAGGAAAAGGTGGGAAGAATTGGGCTAAGTTATCTTGGTCAGAACTGGAAATCACCAATAGTATCTTTAAAAGAGACAATTTTAAAATTTTATGAGCTATCCAAATCATTCTATTTTTTTCCTTCATGGATCATGATCTCATCACTTAATAAGATGTTAGCTGTTGACTTTTCGTGTCATTTTTATTAAGGTGAGGAAGTTTCTTTTTGTTGCAAGTTTGTTGAGTTTTTTATTAGTGAAATATTTGATTTTTGTCAAGTTTTTTTATACATCTGTTGTAGATTATATATATATATATATATAGAGAGAGAGAGAGAGAGAGAAAGAGTTAATGTGATGAAATGCTTTGATTAATTTTTGAATGTTAAATTTGTATTTCTGGCACAAACTCCACTCAGTCTGTTGTATTATACTATTTATATTTGTTGGATTTAATTGCTGAAATTGGTTAGAATTTTTGCATTCACTTATATAAGGGTTAGTGGTCTGTTGCTTGTTTGATTTTACTTGTTATTTCTTTGTCTGCTTTAGTTTTGAGTTTTCCTGTAGATATTGCTTGATTATACATTTGCTAACTTTTCTAGACCACAGTGCCCATAAACCTCATTTCTTTTACTTGTTTCAGCAGGTTTTCTTTTGATATATTCCCACCTTACCAACAATAATTAAAGTCTCTGATGGTTAGTAATTAACTTCAAGGTCAAGGATAAATTAGTATACATTTGAAATACAATTTTTGGATTTATGGTAGCCCCAAAATGAAGGTAATTAAATGTTACAGCATAAAACTGTGATCGAATTTTTCAGGATGAATATTCAAGTAATTCATTTAAGTTAAAAACCTGAGATAAAAAACTAAATTTTTGTAGGAATTCTTTTACCATTTTCTAGTAAAACTCTTTAGTGACCCTAAGATTATAAATATGGGACATACTAAATTTCGTCCTTTTCCCCCTGCTAGTTTTAACTGTACTAAAACTATTGTGAACCAATTATGCAAAGTGGTGATAATTAATTTGCATCCTAGACAATTGAAAGCTTTTTACAAAGGATGATTATTAAATGTTTAGCACTTCTAAGAAGGATGGAAGAAGAGGAAATAAGTCTTTATTATTAGAAAAAATATGGGGTTTGCAGCACAAAAGAATGCAAATACTGATTGTTTGACTCTGGCTTTGGTTCCACAGGCAGATTTTCCTGTCTCTTTGCTTTGGACTAGTTCCACATGGTGCAATTTCCTTGATTCCTAAATGCAAGAATGCTTTAAATTTGCTATTCATATGAGGTGATTGCTGGGAATTCCATTTTTATTTTAAAAAAGTAAAAGTAGGTATAGAATTTTCTTATAAATAACATGAATCTTCCATATGTTTCAAATTTTTTAAATTGTTTTCTTTTGCTCATAAAATGGTTCACATAGATTTTTCTAATTTTAGGGAGTTTTAATAGCATTGAGGGCTATTAATATTTAATATTTAATATGTAATAGCATTGAGGGCTCCTCTTTATTGATACGACCTCATTGGAGATGCTTCCATCTCTCAAGAATTGTTTTCCATCTCTATTCTATGCCTTGAAAAGTGTTAGATATTTAATAGAATCTAAAATTATCTTCAGCAAGGTTATGTGACATTATAGTATACTTCAATATATATTGAATGCATTGCTGCTATCTATACTTTGTACTCGAGAATCTTCCTCAAGTATTTCACTAATAAGACAGAGAGAAGGAACTTTTGCTTAAGACCTTTTCTATTCCTTCCATCCACTAATTCTGAGTGAAAGAACTCAGTGTTCCCTCAGACTGGATTTTCAAGATAACTGAGCACTGAAATATATCAGTTTTTCAATAGTTGTTAAAAGGTTTTGGGCTTAGCAGTTTAATTCTTTGTTTTTTAAATTTTTGTATATTTAGAAGCTATATTATATATTTTTTCATAGTATTTGAGCCGAAGATGAAGTGTTACATGTGCTATTTTTATCAAATATACACTTGATTTAATTTTCACAATAACTTTGGGTGGTAGATAATGTTATCCATGCCCTCTGCTCTGTGAAAATAGAGATTATAGTTCTAGCAGGGGAGAGAAATGACATATCCAAGATCACACAGCTAAACAGTAGCAGATGGTATAGTAAATCATAAGTGTACTTTAGCCCACAGCCCACAGTCAGAATGACTTAGATTAGAACAATCTCTGTAGAAGTGGAGGTCATGCTCTGAATATTGGTAGGTACATATAACATGTAAACCTGTGCAGGTTTATTCAGAAATTCTTTTCAACATTATCTAAAATGATAAATGTTCACTATGGCAGATACAGCAATTGCTTTAAAATGAATGAATACTATTTTGCTACTTCCATGGGTTAGAAGATCTGCTTATCAGAATTTCACAAATAAAGTGAAATCTCAGCTTTCTTTTTAAGCCCAATGAAAATTTCATGAACCTCAAAGTGCCATTAAAAAAAACAGTATTTTATTTTTTTACATGAAAAGAAAGGAAAATTTGGATTGGAATTCTAATTTTCAATAAATCTGAAATTCTTGGGAAGGAGTAAGTGCTACCCCAAATGTGATCTACAACTTAAAAATCCCCCTCTTGACCCAAAGTATAGCTGTGTGGTTAACATAGACAGAATTTTTCTTATGCTTACAAGTTTTATCTTCTTTATTAAAAGAAAATCCTACTGTTATTTCTTAGTTATTAGAATGATTTATTTTGTTATCCATTGTCTTATAGAAAAATGAATTATAGTCAGTATTGGTGGAATAGACTATAAAATTACAACTTATCTTTTATCTCTATGCATATTTCATGATCTGAAGGGCCTCATCAGTCTTTAAGTTTACCAGACAGCTCCAAAATTGTGTTTGAAATGAGACTGAACAGTAGTTCTCAGTAAATGCCATAAAAGCATCATATAGTGTAGCAGACTCTGTGGACTGCTTTTTCAGAAAGTGGGAGAGCCTTTGAAGGCTGCTATTGCTGCTGCTGATAATTTGAAATCCTTTGGGTGATTGGAGCCATCTCTAGAGGGGCCTGAGGAGTATCCTAATCATTCTTTACACTTAGACATATGAAATGAAATAACCACTGCCTTGACTTTAGGTGAGTGATAGAAACCTGGTATAAACCCACAAATTAGACTGAGGCTGAGTACCCCAGGAATCAATTTCTTGCTTATGTCCTCTGCTTTTGCATTTGCTTCCTTTGCTCCCAAGACTGTTTTCTCAAAAAAAAAAAAAAAAAAAAAAAAACTTGCAAAAGAATCCTCAGGATCTGCTCTTAGGGTACTACTAGACTTAAGACATGTAGCAGTTTAACCAATGGAAATAAGCTTCCTCACCTGTATTTCAAGAGTGTGTGTGCATCCAATTTTGAAATATATAGATGTCTATATATTCATTAAGATTGCTGGTTGTGTTATTTGACTGTTTTTCCTTTTTCTCTGTGCCTCTCTTCCATTGGCGGAGGAATACTGGGGTTATGTATTATATGCATTACAAAGAATATTGTAAGCTCTAGAATGTGAAAAGTAATTGCTAATATTGTTGTCATTTTTGAGGAAATTACTATAAGAGTATGACACATAGCAAGGTCACAATTAATTGTAATCACCTCCTTTCTTCCTGTATGTTTTAGAAATAATATTGCAATCACTCCTGTGTCTGTTACAGATTTTATTGTCTCCTAACCATTTTTCCCGCTGGCAGCTTCTCACTGTGTTTTATGGATTTGTTGCTTTTACTAGACTTGAAGTACAACAGATATGAAACAGAAGCTAATTCCTCCCCCCCCAACTGATGTGGATGCCATTAATTTACAACAAAACTTTTTTGCTTTTACTGAAAAAAGAAAAAAAAAACTAAACAGGTGGTTTGATGTAAAATCTGCCCTAATCCCTGGGGAATGGAGCATTCAGACATGATACAAACTGACAGAAAGTGGAAAAATAATCTTCGGGTTTATAAATTAGCGCAGCTTGTGTAGGCCAGACAAAATAGCATTTGCCCAAGAAGAGAACACAGCTATCTTGTGGTGACACAGTGCGCTTATAAGAGGTGATATCAGAAATGATAATAATGAATTTACCAGCACTTACACGAGTGAAAGAGTGATTTAAAAAGAAATATAGAAATGAAGTTTGGGATTTACCACATGTAAAGGAAATTCATCTGTTTAGAATACTTTGAAGATTATTGTTCTATCTCAGTTGATATTTTCCTAAACACCAGTAGAGGCCTCCAGACACTTTATTAAGTAAACAAACATACCATCCACCCATAGGGGTGGGCATGATACTCAGTGTGTCCACTGACATGGCAGGAATCAAATGGAATCTTTGATGAGGATGATTTCAATGAGAGACAGCTGTAATTAGAAGAGGTACTAACCTTGGCTATATGACTATCTCAAATGCCATTAAAAAAATACAACAAAATTTGGTCTAAACAGGAGTGAGTATAAAATTGTTGAGATCACAATTAACTAATAATCAAAATGTGGGCATTTCTCTGTTAGCAACTTAATGTTGTCAGTAAAACAGTTCTCTTACATCATCCGGTTTACCCAGTGTTCATAGAATGAAAACACTGTAATTGGAGAGGAATGGAAACTAGGTAGTTTGCTGACCCACAACCTGAGTTATTTGCAAGCACCACTCTTCTGTCTTTTTAGGATCTCAAGTTTTGAATTGAGATTACTCCTCAAGGAAAACTTTGCTAGGTAGATACTAGCCACGAAAACACAGAAAATAGAATGAACTTTTAAGGAGACCCCTATTGAGCATCCATAGTATCCACTTTATTTTTAAGTATGTGCATTTACATGTGTGCTTGTAAATAAGCACCATGGGCAACATGGCCTTTATTGATTAATTACCTGTTTCCCCCCTAAGTTTCCATGAATATTCATAATTAAAAACAAGTAAGTCTTATACACCCTAGGATGTCTGCTGCTTCTGAAATAAATCTCCAGCAGATTCTGGGTATCATTGATAAAATCCACTCAGCTCAATCCCTTCTGAACTGCTTAAAAAACAGGCAGATTCCTTTCTTTTACTGTACCTTTAGCTGATAATATAAATACATTCATTTTGCTGTCACATTAGTTGATTTTAGCTAATTAAGAACATTTTTGACCCTAATTTGATAAGGAAGTGTGAATACATTTCTTTCCCCTACATCATGTTTGTTATTTGCTGGGTATAAGGAGAGTGTTAATTAGGTACAGTTCTTCTGTCAGATTGATAGTTTTTAAACAGCATTCATCACACAGACTAAAATGATCAGAACGGGAGCTGAGTTTTGAACATTGGTGTGATTTGTCAGATTAGGTTAGTTACCTGTTATACCCAACTCTGACAGATGTGAATATGTGTATGCCAAAGAAGCACCAAATCCTCTCTTTCACAAACGTTCCTACTGGTTGAAGTCTACTTTCCCCCATTTCAGAAGCTCTCTGAATGTCTCCTTCAGTCATTGTCATTCTCCCCCTACCCTCCAGCATCTAATTTGTGTTCATCTGGCCCTTCTTTAATTCTTAAAGCAAAAGTCACAGGATTTGAAAATGCATTGGCCCTGGAGTATTCTCAGAAAAATTTTTGAACAGTGTGGGCCCTGGGATTTCTTTGTTCAGTCTCTTCTGCTTAAGGCAAAGGCAGCCAACTGTCTGCAGTCTGCCCTGAGCAGTGAAGCAAAGGGAAACAAACAACAGAGCAGTTGAGATTCCTGCTAGGAGCTTGTGTGTAGACTGAACCCATACAATGTCTTTTGTTTATTTGTGAGGCTTTTCGTAGGGAATGCATAAAAAGGAACTTGAAACAAGTAACCATTGAGTAGAGGAGAAATAGGAATGTTTGACAACAGTATTTTTAATTTTGAGGCTGCAAGAAATGCGCATTTATATAATGTGAATTTTCTATGGTGATATAGTTGCTCTCTATGGTACGTGTTTTGTATTTCCTTTGTTTATTTTCTCTTGAAGTTTTACACTAATAATTTATACATTTGTCTCTCATCCTGCTTTTGACCAATCTATAAATAATAGGACTAAATAAAATCATCTCTGAACATCCTCCAGTTATTACGTTCTACTGTTGTAATTCAAACCCTGAATATTAGTCTCATCACTAAAAAACCAATTGAATTGTTAAAAACTTTGATGGGAAATATTGGCTATTCTCTGCTATTCCTAACTATCTTTGTGTCATAGAATATAATAGTATGGAGCAAGGAACCCCTTAACAGAATTATTCATTCTTTGAAAGTGTCTGGATTGAGTAGAAAAAATATGATATTTGGAGACCCCATCAATCTGCTGGTTATAAACTTCTCCGCTTGGTCTTTGTTGGTCTTAGTTGTATCTTTTGTAAAATGCAAATAATAATGTCTGTCTATTGTTTATATGTAGTCCCTCCTTAATATGAGCTCTATGAGAATAAGGTTTGTGCCTCATTCACTACTGTGTTCCCAGATCCTGCCTTGTGGCAGGAACTCAATAAATATTTGTTGTATAGCTCAGTGATGTGTCACTATATGGCACATGATATTAATAATATTGTTACTTTTTTGTATAATAGTTAAAATTTACTAGCAAAAAATACAACACAAAAACAAATTATGTAAAAACAAAAGCAGTATTTATATTTGTATTCAAATGAAGACTGAAGGTGAAGGCTTCCATCTTAAGAACACAGGAAAAGAGCAAATCAAAGATAAAAAAGCAGAAAGAAACTCTAAAAATAAGATCGGAAATCAATGAAACAAGAAAGAAAGATAAGAAAAAAATCAACACACTAATTTTGATACATTGCAAATACTAATGAAATAGGTAATCTTTAACAAAACTGAGAAAAAGAGAACATAAAACATTACCAATGTAAGAGTGATTTTAAAAAGCGATGGCCAATATGCATACTAAAAACATTTTAAAAGACAAAATGAGACATTTAGCTTGTAGATGAAATGGAAAAATTTCATGAAAAACAACTTACCAAAAGTGGTATACTCTAAATGGTAATATGTCTTTTAGGGAACTGAATATACTATTATGAAAATTTCCCAGGAAAAATCTAAAGCCAAATGGCTTCCTTATGAATGCGACTTAATATTTATAGTAAGCATGAACTTGCAAAGGTCATTCCAAGATGTTATCCAGAAGACTGAGGGGCACTGTAGGCTCCCCATGCTCTAAATGGGTTCTGCTATAGGCTGCAAAAAACAAAATATACTCTAATCTGTAAGACTTTCAGTGGAAAAGAACTTTAATACAATTAGTGAAATAGAAGAGAAAGAATATAATTAAAAGATTTTCCAATTAAACACCCAAAGTTATCTATCTCCTTGCCAGTAAATGCCCAGCCAAATGGGGTTGGCCCAAAGTGGGGTCACTGAGGCCCAATAGTTTTCCACAGTCTAAGGCCCCTTCTGTTGGGGAACCATCTGAAAGGGGTGGAAGGATCTAGGCAAGTCTGGAAGGAAAAGAGCAAAATCAAAATACAAGTTGAGATCCAGGCTGCCATTGTCCGCTTCCCCATGGGTCTCTCACCTACATCTCTTCTAAGTGTCTCCTTCCATTTCCCCAAGTCCTTGGTACAACAAGTCCAAGGTCAAGAAGCAAGCATGGCTTCTTCACATGTTTCTCTTCCATGTTGTGGCCTCCTTCCTTTTTTTCTTCTTTCCCAAGCCCTTCCTCCAGTCTTTTATAGCTTCTCCTTGCTGATCAGCAACACCCTTCCTTGGGCGGGGTAGGGAACTTGGTACCTACCCTTTCTTTGAGGGTTATACTGATACAAAGAGACAGAAGAAGAACAACGCCTCTTAGCACATTTTCTGGAGCCAGTACACCTTGATACCAAAAATAGAGTCAGCCATTATAAAAAAAGAAAAATTACTGAACAGACACAAATATTTTTTAAATTTACAAAACATACAGTAATATAAATTTCTATGGTGTGTGTGTGTATACACCATTTTAATAGAGTTTTTTCTTCCTAGTTAAGAGTGAATTAACATTCAGATATCAATCAATGGCACAATTATGTTCATTGTAGCAATATTTGTAAAGGTTATATGCTGGCAACAACCAAATTCTCAATAGTAGAGTGGGTAAATATAAATTGTGCTATGTTTATTAAAGACCTACAGCTGTGAGAATAATTGAACTATAAATAAATACAAAAGCATAAATGAATATCAAACATAGTATTGAGCAAAGCAAACCAGACAAAATATTTTTTTAAATTTATTTTTGTGTAGAAGAACTGTGGTGTAGACCAGAGATACTGGGGGTGAGAGGATTCACCAGAGACAGAGTGGGGAACAGAACAGGCAGAATGACTGAAATATACTGCTAAGGAGAGCAGCGGGCGAGACAGGAAAGGTCTGCTGTGCCATATGTGGGTAGCTCCCTGGTTGGGGATTGAACTCAGGCTGTAGTAGTGATAGTTCTGAGACTTTACCCCTAGACTACCAGTGAGGCCCCTCAGACAAAATGTTTTAAGTCAGATAATGGGTAAGTTGGGATGAAGATAGTTGTGACTAAGTAGAGGCAAAAGTGCGACTGGAAATTTCTTTTTCTTAATGTAGGGCATATGCAGTAAGATGCTAGGTTGCATAGTTAGGACAAATATGTAAATATGACAGTTTATAATATGCCTATTGTTTATTTTTACTTCTTTTTCTCTTCAACGTTTACACTGCAAGCATTCTTTAACATTAAAAAACACATATAATTTTCAATGATCAAAGAACACTTTAATACATAGGTGTATTAAATTACATTAAACAAGCATATTCATCTGAAAATTTTTGATGGTTTTCAAATTACTGCCTACATGGACTCTCTTTACAGTGTCTGGAGTGCTCTGCTTCTGGCAGGTGGTCACATGCATTCCATTCCACTTTCACTCACTGCGAGTCACATGGCAGAGATAAATGCCCTGCCTGTCATATAAGACTCTTAATCATCCCAGGAACCTTCTTTCCTAAAATTGGTATCTTCATAAGATTATCCTAAAATAACCTTCCTAGAGACTATTCCTGTTTAGAAATCTAAGATCTAGGTAAAGAAAAAATTCAAGATTTGTTATTTAAACTGCTATATTAGCTGGGATATTCAATTTTTCTAAAACTCCAGTAATTAACATTTTGCACATTTTTTAGCCTGAAAATCAGGTGCTCAATTTGTAGCATAGTTTAAATTTCAAGTAATGCCTTAACTTTTCAGGTTTTCTTATTCTTGCCCAACTAAACTATGGTTGAAAGAAAAAGGAAGAGATAAATAGCTCTGACAACATACTATTGTGTATTTCTTTTTTTAAAAAAAACATTTATTTATTTATGTATACAAGAACTGGGGTACAGGTCAGAGGTGTGGGGGAGGTGAGAGAATTCACCAGAGACAGAGTGGGGAACAGAACAGGCAGATTGACTGAAATACACTGCTGAGGGGAGCAGTGGGTGAGACAGGAGAGGTCTGTGCCATGTGGATTAGCTCCTTGGCTGGCTGGGGAATTGAACTAGTGCGACAGAAACTGTGGATCGCTTCATAGTGCTGTGCTTAACCCCTTGTGCCACCAGGAAGGCCCATACTACTGTGTATTTCCGCCTAAGGAAATGCATATTACACCTTTAAAGTAGATAGATGTCATAATTCATTAATCCATAATTCAACAGCAAGTGCAGAATGCATTTTTACATCATTTACCTAACCAAGGGTAAAAGAGTATACATTTCGCGTCATTGTTCTCAGATTATTCATAAAAGGAAAGCAAGATTACCCTTCTTTTTATGAAGTACAATATCTACCCTGGTAAATATAGCTGATCCTTTGCCCATTGCTCTGTTAAGACTAGGAGACTAAGAGAGAGAGAGAAATTCGTTGAGAAAATTGCTTAAATTAAACCTGGCCACAGACTCAAACCATGTAAAACTTGTTTTGAGTCAAGCAGGGGAGGAAACTTCATCCTCAAAATACACAGTAGATGGCATCTCCTTCCTTTAAAATGTTTGGATAAGAAAAGCCAGTGCCTAGCTATGTGCAGTGTCACTTTCCCAGGAAAGTATGTCTTAAGGACTGTCTTGCAATTCAGTTGTCTTTTGGTAAGTAAACTTAAAGGGTCCTTGCATCCATTTTTTTCTATTTAATCAGCCATTGCATTATGGTTTATAATGAATCCAATATACTTGGAGGTATAAGGAAAAAATACGTAAAACAAAACAAAGAGAGTGGAGAAATGTATAGTCATGCTTTTAAATCTTTCTTCATGCTTTTGAAAAAAGTATTTATTGACTCTGTACTCTGATACCAAGGTAACTTTGTGTAGCCACTATTTGGAGATAATTTTCTCTGACATCCTTATGCACTGAGCTGAGACATTTACTAAGTTAAGGAGTGATTCCTTTTTTACCTTTAAAATTGTTGATAACAATAGGGTTTTTATAAGAAATAGGGAGAGAATCTTCAAAATCCAAAGAAAGGTGATTGTATAGTAGAATAAGTGCACTAATTGTTCTTCAAATAAAATCTGCAGAAAAAAATTTAAATGAACATCTGTTTGAAGAATAGAGCTATTAAAGAGAATGTTCTGCACAAACAATATGCCACGCAGAATAGTTGTACAATAATGCTGTGAAATTGTTTAATTAACTCATAAAAGAGGGTATCTCAGAAAAGAAATGTATGCAGTGCACTCTGGAGATATTTGACAGTCTTCAAGAACAGATGTGATTATGATTATAATTATTTTAGTAAATTGAGCCATAATTTCTCTTTCTGTTGTAAAATAAGATAAAGTATATTATGAATCCTAAGTAGGCAAAAAAAAAACCCCTTTAAACATAAATAGTACATGCAAATCTTGACTTTGTTGGAACTGTAGCTGTTGTTGTCATTTCCTTTTTTCATTGAAGTGTAATTTTGTAAATTAAACTGAAAAGAGTGAGTATTCAATAAGTAACTAGGTTGGATTTTATAGTGCTTTGTAGAAACTAGTAGCAATATTTTGTAGACATGACTTTCACCACAGACTTGGATATCCGTAAACCAGTATGATTTTGTCTCTCGGGAGCACCAATGATTTGTACAATTATGATGCATAGTGGTTGCTGGGTAATCTTTTTTTATTACTAGAGAATTTGATCAGAGACCCTACAATATTGAACACAAAGGCTACAGCAACATTTTATGCATGAGCTCAACCAGTTTGAACTGAAGTAGATTCATAGACCATTCATTGTGTATCAAGTTTGTTTGATAGTACCATGAAAATGTACTAAATCTATGCTCATCTTATATTTTTCATCCTCCAATTTGGAAATTGCATATTTCATATTCATAACTTCCATTAGTAATTACAGGAATGCTATATTTTCTGTATTGTCTTTATCACTCTTATTAACTGAAGTTACTGCTAGAAAGAAATTAATCAAATTAGTATGCTTATTCATGAAACCTAGATTATAGTAAACTCCAAGATTAAGACTAATGAAACAATTACTTATTCAATCATTATTGAAAATGGGAACATTGCTCAGATATCTGACAGTAACGGCAGTAAGCTCTGGAAGTAGAAAAATGAATGTGTTTTTCTTGACTGCGCTTTCATGAAAGCAAGATTATTATCACCAGATGGAAGTTTTGTTTTCACAGTCAACGTTTTATCAAGAAAAAAAATTCTTCTTACTAGATAAAAAGAAAATCCAATTTTTCAATAGATTTTTCTCCTTGAAACTTAAGGCATTTTTTACTCTAACTTTTCCAAATTTAAGATGTACATGCAAGTTTTTATAAGTTGAGACTGCAGCACATAATGGATTTGATACTTTCGCTACTTTGTGAAAATAAACACTGTACTAGACATATAACTGTTATCTTAAGGCATTTCTTAAAAACAAATTTTAAAGTTTCATTTAAAATGAAATATATATTTAAAAACTAAAGTAGATTTATACAATCCAAAGAGAAACAAGATGGGTGTGGTGTAGTAACGTATTTGCAGTGATGTAATACTATACCTCCAAATCATACACAGTGCTGAAACTAATGTTACCTCAAAAAAAAAAAAAAGCTGAAATAAAAATTTATAATCTCCTCCTCCACATGTCTTTGTAGTCCACTTCCTGGCACCCAGCAATAACCATATTCAGTCATCCCTGCTTTTAAGTCTTCAGTTGGTTGCCTTAATGTTATCATAATGTTCTTATTTCTCAGCTTTCGACAATAGCTGAAAGGTAGTGAATTTCTGTTATAATAGATGAAGATTTTATTCATACTATTTCCTAGATACTCCTCCCTCTCCATTTAAAAAACTTGTGAATTAATAACTTTTTGAATTACTTTTGAAAGTCTAAATATTATATTAAAAATATAAATGCCTTTTTCTTTCAAATGTCTTTTCCTCCATTTTGTAAACTAGAGTTTCAGCATTCCTAACACGTTCTTACTCTACTTTCCACTGTTCCTGGACTGCCAGATAAACTATAAGATACTCAGTTAAATCTAAATTTTTGATAATAAACTATTTGTTTTTATAACTATTTTTTATACTACAGTTTATAAAGACATATACTGTATTATATATGTTGTACTATATATACTTACATATCATTTTATAGTATATATTTATATTTACATATAATTTTGTATCCCCCATTAAATTCAAAAGTATATATTTTATACATATATATTTTATACACACAAACATTTTATACATACAAACATATAACATGTGTTATATATACAAACATTTTATACATATAAAATATGTATAAGAAAAATGCTTTACCCAATATAAATATCAATTCAATATAATATATAGCTTACACATATAATATAATATATACATATATAATAGTATATTTAATATAAATATAAAGTCTATACATAATATATAATGTATTGAATATAGATACTATATATTACATATATAATAATACATATTTATTTGAATTTATTGGGGGGATACAAAAATATAAATTTACCTGCATATTCTTTAAAGTCTTAGGAATTTAGTTAACCAGATACATTTAAATTGGTTTTAGGAGTTGAAACTGAAATTAAGATGTTTAGAACATTGTATAAAAGAAGCAGCTAGACTCACAGATCATCCCCCCAAGCCTCATACCCAGATTAAATTCGAAGTCCTTTCTCAGCAGAGGAAATAAAGTTTTCATATCTGGCAAAGTTACTCTAGTGAGACTTTTTACTTAGGGGGAGCAAGCAAAACCAGCATAGGGTGTGACACTGAATTGAAAGTCAGAGGACTTAGTGAAAGTTTATGTTTTATACTGGGAGTGCTGCCTTTTCTTTTTTGGCTGGCAAAATGCTGATATCAGCACATTTTAGAAGTAGCTTAAAGTGAACCTATCTTAGGCTCAGAACACTAGCTTTAAAGCAAAAGACTTAAAAAGTTGTCATTCGGACGTAAGTGGAATAGCACGGTCTCCACTTCACTTATGGTACAAGCCATAGGTCCACAGATTTCTTTTTTCCTTTTGCCCAGCAGGGTTTTAAGAACTTATACTTAAATATAAAATTAAACTAGGAAAAAAAATTTTTTTAAAAGACAAAGGAGATTCCGAGCAAACAGGTAATAAAGGAAAGATAATAAAACAGCTAAGCTATACATAGAGTTCTCAGTGAGATAAGGCACTGCATTTGAATCACGAGCATGGTTCTGTCACACTGAATAAGAAATGTCTTGCAAACTACAAATATTTGAAAAAATTAAAATCAACAATATGTTTGGAATATATATTTGATGCATCTTTCCAGAAGTAACATCTAAAGATAAAAAGATGAAAATTTGGAGGGAAATTCTTTTCCAAAAGATACAGCAACTGAATAATATGAGTTCCAAAAGAAAGGGGACATAACAAAGTGGAAAAAACTGTGAATGAAGTAATACTATATTTCCTAAAACTGATGAATATGTCTCCAAATTGAAAGAGTTCACAAGGAGCCAAGAAAATGCCCATCATTAATGATCTGAGAAACTGATCTGAGAGGGGAAGGGAGGAGAAAAGGTAGGAGAGGAAGGGGAATGAACAGGAGAGGAGAGGAACAAATTGCACCATATAATTCACATGTTAGCATCTTTTCCACTTTTCAACATAAACATTTAATTTAGAAAACACTCAATTAATGCATAAAAATCCTGAGGGAAAATAATGTCCAGCGTAGACTATTACATTCTGTTAAACTCAGCTAAATCAAATGTGAAGGCATAATAAAAATGTTTTCAGACACACAATGTTTAAAACATTTATATCCCATGCAGCCTTTCTCAGGACACCAATAAAAAAAATGCTAATATCAAATAGGTGAGGAAGAGTATGGTATAGGATTTGAGGCACAGGAACCGAAGAGAAGGAAAATGAAGAGAATTTCAGCATAATGGTGGAGGAAAGCCTCAGGAAAATTAGTTCTCACAAAGCCCAAATTGGAAAGGAGAAATTATTCTAGTAAATACTGAAAGATTACCTGATGTGTTTGACCATACTTAAATATACTTTTATAATTCTATTTGAAATTTTATTATTTATAAAGCAATGCAAATGGAGAAAAAAAGATGCAATGGCTAACTCCAAGAAAAACAAAATGTTTACAATGATGATACCATAATTATAGTATACTGTCTGAGTACTCCAAAACATTTATAGACATATTAATTATTAATGTGATAAAAATGATGATAGAATTAAATTGAGAAGATAGTGAAAAGGTAAGAGAGAAATGGTTTGAATAACAGTCAAATTTTCCTCTTGCATAATTGGAAGGCATTAGAAATTATTTTAAAAAACCTGAAAAATTAAAACATATGCATGCATTATTTTATTTATAAGTAAGCAATGAATACAAGAAGGAACAATTAAATGAGGTAGAAGAGAACTTTTTTTTTCCCTCTCTGGTACTTAAAAAGTTATATGACTTTTGAAATTGTGTATAAGAAATGCTTGCTATAATTAAATGAACAAACATGTAGCAATATTATGAACAAATAGATAAGAGTGTTAAATGATCCTTATACAAAGGAAAAATATGAGAAATTAAGCCATATGAATCTCGTAAAGTATTATCATAGTCACAAGTGTGGGAGCATGAACATTCATAGCTTAAAAAAAGATGATATATTTTCCCAAGCAATTCACCTATCATCATCTAAAAGCAGTCAGAAACAGTCACTGAACATGAATGTACTAGGGTTCCTTCTTTGGGCTCATGGCCTTTAGGCCTTGTGGGAGCAATAGATGGATTGTGCAATAAGTCCTTATTGGGGAATATAATGGCAGAGACTCTGCCAGGCTAGGAAACTATAGGTATTCTGGACACTGATGACTTAGAGACTTTATGTGTTGTATTCTTCTTGTGTTTGATTTTTAAAAGCCTAGAAAAGTTAGCATCATTGAAAAGAGAACTTTATTGTTTCCCATTGCTAACCAAAGCAATTATTTAGGGCTCAACCATTTTGAGTGATCCTAAAATATCACCAACAAAACTGGTTTTGTTTGGTGAAAGGAAAAGGAAGATAAAACTGTATGTTTTTTTTTTTTAATGCCTGTTAAATAATAGACTCTTAAGACTCTTCTACATACACTATATTATATACTTTTCCTAAAGACATTGGGAATTAAATACAATACTGAGGGCCTCCCCGGTGGCGCAGCGGTTGAGCGCTGGGTTGCGAAGCCGCCCACAGCCTCTGCAGCGCCAGTTCGATCCCCGGCTGCTCCCCGGACACCGGAGGAGGGTCCCACATGGCGCGCAGACCTCTCCTGCCACCCACTGCTCCTCTCAGCAGTGTGCTTCAGTCCTTCTGCCTGCTCTGCTCCCCACACTGACTCTGGTGAATTCTCTAACCCTCCCGCGCTTCTGACTGTACCCAGTGCTTGTATAAATGAATGAATGAATGAATGAATAAATGAATAAATAAATAAATCTTTAAAAAATAAAATAAATACAATACTGACACACATTTGACAAAGAAAAGTAGCTCACATTTCCAGGAGTTATCACATCTTTGACTAAGCAGTTGCTGAGTCCAGTGAAATTCATTTTGAAAATATGTTTAATAGGATACCAAAGCAAAGCAATGTTAGGCTACATTCATAAAATTATGGAGTCTAAATTAAGGAAGACAATGGCTTATTTTACCTTGCCTAGGTCATACCACATTTGGAGTGCTGTGGGGTCTGGTTAATTTGAGTAACACATTGAGTCAAAGAATATGTGTGAGAAAAATCAAATCCAGAGTATATGACAAACATTTAAAGAACCAAAAATTTAAGCCTGGAGGTAGAAGACATATAGGAACACAATATGACTATTTTGCCATATTTTAAATACTGTGGTATAGAAGAAATAGATTTTATTCTGGTTTGCATCTGAGACTGAAACCGACTCATGCATGAAAGTTATAAGGAGTAATTTCCTATCATTAGAAATAACAGGAGTAATTTCTAATAAATAGTGAGTGGTAGAATACATTGTCTCACAAATTACTTATTTATTGATCCTTCATTGACATTATTTACTTCTCTTCCTTTTTTTTTAAAGCTTTATTTATTTATGCATACAAGAGCTGAGGTCTGTTGTGCCATGTGGGAATCTCCCTGGCCAGCTGAGATTGAACCTGTGCCGCAGAGGTTGAGGACAGCTTCACAGCACTGCACTCAACCGCCTACGCCACCAGGGAGGTCCTATTCAGTATTTTAAGAATGAACATTGAGATTGACATATCTAAGTACCTACAATATTAGGCTAGATCAGATTTTAAATAGCAGAAACCCAATATCTATTCCAGGAATTCTCTCTGAGTGCTTAATTGTTGCTCATCTGGTTGCTCTTTAAATAATGCCAGGGGCCTCCCTGGTGGCGCAAAGGGTTAAGGACCACACTGTGAAGCAATCACAGTTGGATCCCCAGCGGGCCAGGGAGAAACCACATGGCACAGCAGAGCAGATCTCTCCTGTCTCACCCGCTGCTCCCCTCAGCAGTGTGTTTCAGTCACTCTGCCTGTTCTCTTTCCCCGCTCTGTCTCTGGTGAATCCTCTCAACCTCACGCACATCTGGCCTGTGCCCTGATTCTTGTATGCAAGAATAAATAAATCTTAAAAAAAATACTGAATAGTAAATAAACATTGGTCATCTATTATGTGTCAGGGAACAAAATAGATGCTCTTTTGCCTCCTGGAATGTTAAATCTAGCAGAAAGGCTAACAATTATACAAATAACTGTATAAAAATAATTTTAATTATATTAAACATTATGAAGTCAAGAAAATCTTTAGTAAGGAAGTGATGATTAAGCTGAGACTCAAAATCTGAATTAGCAAGTAGGAAACTACTCCAAATTCAGGGCTGGGTCCTAAAAAGTCTCTTGGGTTAGAAAATTGCATGTATTGAAATGAAAAATTCTGCCCCAGCATTTAGCCAATTTTACAAACATCCCTTTGCATTGACTTTATTTTTTGATGTGCAATTGATATCAGATGGAGGTAGCTTTTCTACTTTATGGGAAGTACTCTTTGTCCACATGCTTGATGATTTATTTGGGTTCATATTTTGGATTTTTTTAGTTTGATTGAAAGATTTTGTTATTGCTGTTATTGGCTCAGACTGACACCAGGACCCACTATTCTATATCTGTAGGCACTCAAGTGAGTCAGATTTGGAATTATAGCCAGAGAAGCAAGTGGGATTGTTTTCCTGCCCTTGACTTTAGAGTTCATTCAAAATGTTATGGTTTAAATGCCACCTGCAAAACCAAAAAGTGAGTGAGGAATGGTTCTAGGATTAAATGAACCTATCTTTCTCCTCATTATATTTCAAAATCCTTCAGAATGAAATTTTTCATCTAAATTGAAGATGGACATACACAATCTTCAAAGAGTCCAATGACCTGAATGGAGTAAGCTTTCCAATAACCTGTTTAGTGATGGTAAATAATTACTATCTGAGATTTATTGGTGGTCCCTCTTATGTCAGTGAAGGTTGACTAATAGATAAAACCAGGCATTGGCTAGAGGGTGAACTCATGAGTCACTGAATCTTTTGAAATTTCTAAGGAGTTTCCCAAGGGGAAATCAGCATTCACATGCAATATAGCAAGTCTGTATATAGATCTCATGGATTCAGCTGAATCAGGCTGCTTTATTTGATAGTGTCTGATTCAGTGCCTGGGAAATGTCATCAGGCTTTAGATCTTAGGGATATCCATGCTTGCCAAGAGCTGAATTTAATATTCTATGTCTGTAAGTCATGTTATTGAATCTACAGTATTGATGCTGTTCAGGTTGATTCAGAAAAATAATATTGTACGGTGGCATTTGACATAGACTTTGTCAAGATTCATGTAATAAAAAAGTGTCAACTAACACATGATTATGAAAACTTGCTTGGGTGAATTTTCGTAGTGTTTAGTAGTTTTCATAGCATCATTTGCGGTAAGAAATTCAAGATTGCACCATGCTTAATATCTGTGATAGACCTTAAGATGCTGTGGGCAATATGAGCATATTGCCCATCTATGAGCAATAGCTGTTAGAGAATTGAACATATTGTTAGTAAAAATTTTATCTTTACTCCAAATCTGCATTTTAATTTTTTGAAAGAATAGTGTGTTTGACTGCACAAATACTGCCCTACAAAAGATAGTACAAGAATGAAACACACTAGTCATTTTTGAAAAAAAAATTCATTAATATTGATAAATAAGGTTAAATGGGAGAGAAAATTTGAAGATTCCTTTATCTCAGTTATTCTAAGTTTCTAGAACTGGTCTTTGAACAATTCAAACAATCTATAAATCCCATGAGGTATCCACAATGACAGATCTCAATCTATAAATGTATAAATCCCATGAGATATATCCACAATGACAAATCTCAAGATTTCAGAATAAGACACAGTTAAACCAAAATAAAATTTGATGAAATAAAATTGAACTCATCGAAATATTTATTATTGCGAACATAAAATGTCTGGACATAAAGTATATATAAGCTGTGTAGGAGTTACTTCTACTTTCAATAATTTATCCCATATTCTAGATATATAATTCTCAATAGATACTATAACATGTAATCTCAATATATTATTGAAAAATAATAATAAAACAAACATAATAATAGCTCACATTATTAAGGATTTACTATGTTCTTGTGGCAGCTAAACTGTTTACGTTGAGCCTCTCATTTATATTGACTCTACCTATGAGGTAGGCACTGCTGTGATTCCTGTTACAGATGCACAAACTGCTTCTAAGAGACGAAAACCAATGAGTGTTAAAAACAGAATTTGGATTAAGGCATTCTGAGTTCAGAGCCTGACTCTTAATCACAAACTATACTACTGTCTACAGAGCAACATAACTGATTGAAAACCAACAAATTCAAATAGCTTTTCTTCTTTGTGCAATCTCAAACAGATTGTTTGCTTTTGAAGTGATTGCCGCTATTCTTTATGAATTGTCTCTGAACTGATTGTTTTGAAATTATACAGACATTGCTACAAATCACACCCCTGTTCTCCTGAAGTAACATCATGTGATGTTCCTGTGGAAGTCAGGGGATGCTGAGAACTCTGGAGGTAACATCTGGTAGGTTAACTATTACTGGGAGCTATGATTTCTTATCTTATTTACCTCTATTGTCTAGTTAATATTAGACCTCTAGGCGTGGTAGATGGTGATTTGTAATAGGGGAATTGGGAGAGAGGGGGACACATGAGGATGCATTTTAGGAACAATTAGGTGATCAAGGTTAGAGTTTTTAGACGAGATTTTATTTTTTCAAGAGCGCCCTGTATTGTGCTATTCCTCAAGCTCTTGTAACTTCCAGAAAGAGTCTCGTGTATTGCCTAAATTGCCTGGCTTTGTTAGATGAGGTCAAGAACCTTGAGAGTGAAGATGACACACATGGAGAGAGAGAGAGAGAGACAAGAGAATCTGGCAGGCAAAATATGTCCACACAAATCAATGTGGAAACTGATGTTTGGCCAAATTACATAAATTGCTGCTGAAGTTCTTCATTTTCTGGATGAGTTATTCTTTTCCATGGAGAGGTTTCAGTTTTAGCTTTCTAATCTATTTTTATCTGAGCGGTTTTGATTTATCTGAGCAACATTTACCTATGTAGGGCTAACATTTTTAAATACATTCTTGCACAGTTCTGAAGCTTGGTTACCTAATGATTGACTCATTAAATTAATGCTTAAAAGAATGAAAGAAAGTTGTTTCTGCTCCCCCACTCCTCTCTGTGACACCCTTTACTGTGGTAATTTGCAAAGGAACAATTGTTTCTTGGGCAAAGGAACATTTTTCCTTGATATTTCACAAAATAAAAGTGAGTTTTGATTAGACATTACTTATTTCTCAATTTCTTTTCTTTTTATTTTATTTTATATATTTTTTACATCATTTTTCATTTTTGCACAATGTATGCATTTTCATCTTGGTTATAGTCCCCATACAATTCCCACCCCCCTTATTTTGACCGTAATCCCTCCTACACTCCCTCCCATAGTGTATCTCTGGTTTATAGTTGCTTGTTGATTTTGATTTTTACTTTATTATAATTAGTCTTTTTCCTGGTCCCTTATTTAGGTTTTCTAAATTCCTGCTATGAGTGAGATCATCTGGTATGTTTCTTTTTCTTTCTGGCTTATTTTGCTGAGCATGATCCCTTTCAGCTCCGTCCATGTTGCTGCAAATGGCATGAGTTTATATTTTTGATTGCTGAGTAATATTCCATTGCATATATGTACCACATCTTCTTGATCCAGTCATCTATTTTTGGGCATTTGGGTTTAAACCTTACTCTTGAACGAAGTGGTGAATGACAAAAGTAGTTTTGACACTCTTTTTTTAAAAAAAAAAAAAAAGATTTATTTATTTTTATACAACAACTGGGGTACAGGTCAGAGGCATGGGAAGGTGAAAGGATTCACCAGAGGCGGAGCAGGGAGTAGAACAGGCAGAAGGACCGAAATACACTGCTGAGGGAAGCAGCGGGTAAGACAGGAGAGGTCTGCCATGCTGTGTGGGAATCTCCCTGGCCGGCTGGTAATTGAACCCATGCCGTAGAGGCTGCGGACAGCTTCACAGCGCTGCACTCAACCTGCTGTGCCACCGGGGAGGCCAGTTTTGACACTCTTATGTGAGTATGGTTTCTGATTTGAAGACTAGGTTCAGTATGTTTTTAATTTTTCATTAAAATGTCCAAATTTCATTAAAATGTCCAGTATCAATGTAACATAGGCTCTAAAGGCAAAAAGTAAAAGCTGTATGCTAAATTCTAGCTACAGCACAACAGTAGTGCTGTGTCTGCTATGTGGAGAGACTGAGAAGGTTTCTTAATCAAAATTTCTTTAAATCTTTAATGTCTGCTTATTTACTGTCTGCAGAACAGCAGTCACTTCATGTTTGATGTCCCAGAAGCAAAAGCCTGCTTGTGCTGAATTTGATTATAGAAAGTGAATTTTCCTTACAGGGTGCCCAGCTGGATATATCCTATTTGCTGCTTTAGTTTCTTTTATGGTAGGAGAGAAAGGAAGAAGAAGAGCACATTATAAAATTGGTAACGTTTGTTGTTCTGCAGAACCTCAAATATTTATTCTATTGTACCTACTTTCAACCAGAGGGTTCATTTTAGCAATATATGGAAGATGGTCAGCATACAAATATTTGGATTAAACACATTCTAATAATTTGAAACACTGTCCATTTGTCTCTAACAGACTTGTTTGCAGACATATTTTGCTGCAGTTCCATTAGTGCTTCACTTAGTTTTTAGTAATCAAAACTGAAGTGAGGTGTTTAGACATAGTTTATTACCAAATATTTGAATAGAAGTGTAAAACTTGAAAGTTGGCTTTGTTTCAAAATTGTTAGGTTTTAATAATTCTCATAATGTGTTTGGTCTCTTAAAGGTTATGGAGCCGATATTTCTCTACTCATTTGTTAGAAGAGAAATAGAATAGTTATTAGGGATGTCACTGAGAAGCTTTGCATAAGGGCTACTTTTTAGTTTATTCTTTGAAAGGAATGCAACTGGCAGGAACAAGGTCAATTTTCTATTATGTCTGATGACCATTTCCAGGAAAGTTTGGTTAGCCGAACCACATGGATTCTTGGTCTCTATTTTAAATGCAAAAAGGGATGTCCCAACCTTGTAAATAGCTGCACTTTTTTTTTTATAATGTTGGCATCTGTAAATTTTTCATGGTACAAGAAATGCAATCTTGAGGAGACCAAAAACTATGAATCCTGAGATCCAGCAATTATAAAACATCTTCCACAACGGAGAAGTCTAACTCTCCCCAATTTATATATACTGAATAGCAGGGAAAATTATTCCAGAAGTAAGAGAGGTTTTGTGAATTCAACTTTCTTTTTTTTTTTTTTTTAAATTATTTTTTAAAAGATTTATTTATTTATACAAGAACTGGGGTACAGACAAGAGGCAAAGGATGGTGAGAGAATTCACCAGAGACAGAGCAGGGAGCAGAAGCTGTCTGCAGCCTCTGCAGTGTGGGTTTGATTCCTGGCAGGCCAGGGAGATACCCACATGGCACGGCAGACCTCTCCTGTCTTGGCCACTGCTCCCCTCAGCAATGTTTTCGGTCCTAATTCAACCTTTTTTTTTTTTAAGATTTATTTATTTATGCATACAAGAGCTGTGGTATAGGCCAGAGGTGTCGGGGGAGGGTGAGAGGATTCACCAGAGACAGAGTGGGGAACAGAACAGGCAGATTGACCAAAGCACACTGCTGAGGGGAGCAGCAGGCAAGTCAGGAGTGGTCTGCTGCACCATGTGGGTTGCTCCCCGGCTGGCAGGGAATTGAACTCGTGCTGCAGTTGCTGCAGATAGCTTTATAGGCTGCGTCTCAACCCTTGCACCACCAGTGAGGCCCCCGAATTCAATCTTTTTAATGGTATTTAATGAGATTAGACTAGACATTATTTCATATATTCTAATTTAAATTATATTCTTAATAAATCAGCAATTTTATCACAATTATTAAACGTGCAACTTTCAAAGTAGAATAGGAGTGGTATTCATTTATTCCTTTGACAAATATTCAAGGAGCATCTTGTAAGGGTGTTTATGGTAGACAAATGATAGATGGTATTTATGAGACAAATGAGCAAGATAAACACATTCCTAATTTGATAGAACTTCACCTCAATGAAGTATACAAAACGACGGTTAATTTTACTTCAGTTTTATACTTTGTATTAGAGAAGGAAAACATTTGTTTAGTTCTCAGCAGGTCATGCAATCGAGATATTTTCTGATGACTGGTATGTGTACATGTTGATCCATGCACATTCTGTATGTAAAAACTAAGCATTTTTAGACAGGTGGAAGAATTTGCTTTATGTTGAACCCTGCAATAATGTTAATTTTCTTACAAAAGATTTCACTGGCGGTACTGATGACTTTCTTTGTTCTTAAAATTAAATCAATCAGTTGCAGTATTAATTTTTTCCTGGTCATGTAAAAGTTAGAATTTGCTAGCTACTCATGACATATGGAAGTGTGCCAATCAGCTTTTTAAAACTTACCTAGTCCCTTTCTTCAGTGATTCTGTATTCATCAGTATTGGATTTTTTTTTTAAGATTTATTTATTTATTTATACAAGCATTGGTTATAGTCAGAAGCACGGGAGGGTGAGAAAATTCACCAGAGCCAGAGTGGGGAACAGAACAGGCAGACCGATGAAATACACTGCCTAGGGGAGCAGTGGGCGCGGCAGGAGAGGTCTGTGCGCCAGATGGGACTCTTGCAGGTGGCTGGGGATTGAACCGGTGCTGCAGAGGCTGCAGGCAGCTTTGCAGCACAGCGCTCAACTGCTGTGCCACCAGGGGAGGCCCAATATTGGATATTTTTAATAATGTCCAAGTAAATATTCTTATTAATAAATTTGAAATTAGTAGTCATATAGATGATATAATTAATTTATTTTAGGTATAAATGAAAAAGTTTTGAGAGCTTTGCTGAGCATGATAGCTTTTTTGCTCTTTCCACTGCCCTTGTTATTACTGTTGGATATGTGACCATGATCATTGGTATGTAATATATTATTCATTGCAGTTTGTTTTTGCGATAATGTTTAGAACACATGCAAATTACACCTTTCTTTTCAAAATGGGGTTAACAACTCTCACAATTATATAGTTCTTTCAATTGGCATAAGCCAGAGATTCTCCATATATTATAATAGTGAATTGAATATTTGATTAGTTCTGCTGTGACTGTTTTACTAAAAGAAAATATAAGATAATTATATAAAATAAAATATTAATAAAAAATAAAATATAAGGTATATTGAATGATTCAGCTTTTAAGATAAAATTGGAAAAGACTCAAGGTTATCCTTATTATAGTTCCATTAGTTATTTTCTATTATACATTATATACTTTCTTGAGAGGAAAGAAAGAATTATAATTGCTTATAAATCTGGGTGTGCCTATAGGAGAGGGTCCGATGCAAGACTCACCCTTGTCCTGTCTGTATGGTGGAAGCATGTGGTCCAGAATACCAGTATTAGATCTCTTTTTCTGACATTCGACAGCTCCTATATGCTCTCATTGTATATTGTTCTGAAAATTGTATTTTTAGTTTTTACAAAATATTCACTGTTCAGACTCCAAGGAAGAAAATGAGAGAAAAATTCCCTTTGTAAATCAAAAACATTTAATTTACAAATTTCAAACCTTCTAACTCTCCAATCTTCAATCACCATATTTACCTCGTGACTTATATTTCATTTTTATTTTTTTGGTTTGATAGTGCTGTGCTTTTATTTAAGCTGCCTCAGATCCTTTCTGGGAACATTTTCCTTATTGTTTGTAACAACAAGAGTCTGGTCAGGAAAACAGAAGCCACCCTAAGTGTTTCAAACAGAGGATATTTAAAGTAGATAATTAGAAACATAGATGGCAGAAGAGATGAAAGACTTTTATCAATATGCACCAAAATGTGAATATTTTGCTTAGCTCTTTAGCAAAACTGATATAAACTCCTAGTCAAGATACAGTGACAAAAGTAATCTCTGGTGAGTATGTGAATTTTCTGTCTCAACAAGATTATAGGCTTCTACAGTGCTGAAAACATGACTGCTATTGAATAATAGTCAACCTTCTTGTTTGACTGCAAAATCTCTGAGAGTGGGGCCCAGGAGATGCATTGTCAATGGGAAACAAAAAGATGCTTGTGTTGTGTTCAGCTATTGTCACAGTTACTCTGTGTAATGAATTACCATTAAACTTGAGTGACATAAAATTAGTACTGATTATTTATGTTTCTGAAATTAGCAGGCACGGCTAGGTATCTTTGCTGATCTTACCTGGACATATTTGGGGTCTGTGCTCACTTAATTGTCTGTAGCTCAGCAGTTCATCATGCATCTGTGACTCTGCTCTGTTCCACAGGACTTATATGCTCCCTCTAGGACCATCAGTCTAGTCAACACAAGCTTTCTTAGGAAAATATCAGGGGATCTGAGAAGAAGTCCAAACATGTAAGTCCATTTTAAGCCTCTATTTCCATATAAAATGCATATTTTATATACACTGGCCAAAGTTTGTTACATGGTAGAGGCCCACACATGGAAGGTGTGTACTGCACAGTTATATGACAAAACTATTTATATGACATGGGATGAACTAGTGTCATTTTCTCAAACTACCTCAATAGTGCTCTTCTTCACAGAGTACACTCTGACAATTATTTTTGTATATAGTCAGATCAAGATGTCTTTAAAACAACCTTACTATCCTTGAGAAAGCAAGCTAGTAATATTGTTCAGAGAAAAGTGTTGTAAATAAATAAGCACACTAATGCCACTTCATTTGTCATTAAATAGAAAAATATCACTTTGTATTTCACAGATTTGACATCACCCAGTTAATATGTCACACTTCATTAAACTAGAACATCAAATGCAGAAAACAAAATATTTGTTGTTCAATAAGATTATCTATGAGTTGAGGAAGGTTTAAGGAATTGTCAACATGATGTGTTTGTATACAGGAAGTTAAACCAGAACTGTGACTGGAAAAATGCTAAAAATACCACAAATTTACTTTGAAATGATCCAGCATCTTGTCGTCACTTGTGATTTGACTGCTAGTTCTGTCTTTATTACCTGTGGTGCTGCTAAGTGAAACTGTTGCAGAGCAACTCATGCACTCTATCTTGGAAGTTCAATTTAGTATTGCCAGAGAATCATCTAGGGCATGAAAAAGAGTTTGTGTTAAGTTCCTTGGCTTCTAACAAGGCCAAACCATTCCTTTTTGTAAGGGAACTTGACTCCTAAAAAGTCAGGAAATTAGAAAATGGCATTAGCAAATATATGCTTTTACATACATGTATGTGTGGGCATTGGGAAAACAATAGCAAAATTTCTGACTATTTTTCTAAGTTAATATGTTTATTTTCCATATGAATTTCTTACTTTCTCCCAAGGTAAGTATTTCATTAACTCCTGGTGAGAAAGATTGATCAGCAATAAAAATATTACATAAACTATAGTAAGGGAAGCTAAGGAAGTTTTTCAGTTCTGCTTTACCCTTACCATTTTATGGGATAAATCATTTTATTAATATCCTTACATATCAAATCCGATAAATTGGTAAGGGGCCTTGCCTATGTAGTCAAATAACAGATAAAGGATCTGAAGTAAACTCTGGGTTAGTCAGACGTATATCTTTGTTTACCTTGAAAAATCTGTGTAGAATCACCCTGTATGTGTAGGTTTATTTCTCATTAAAGGTATTATGCTAATTTTGCTTGGTTTTTCTAAGTGGAAGCGTGTTAACTTGCAGGATAAAAAAAGTAAATAAAAACCAGCATAGAGAGACAGACTAAGATGTGAGCTTTTGCAATATATCTAGGAGAGTTTAATTTCACCAGTTTTCATCGTTAGAGAGAGTTTTAATCATCAATAAAAACAAATGAGGCAAATTGGAATTTTGATATAACCAAAAAGTTTTCTGAGATTTTCTAATTGTTAGAGAAGAGAAAAATTGAGAGAGGCATTATAAACTTTCACTGACAAATGGAGACATTTCAGAATTTTACATGTGTGTGATTATGATGGAACCAGAGGATAGGGCTGTTTTCCCAGAAAGTCAGGGGTGAGAGCATTTCACACCACTAGGTCCTGCTTCTTCTGATGCACATATAATCACATATGACTAGCTCATCTTCAGGCAATGAAGCACAATCGGAAAAGGCTTGTTGTAAAGCTGGACCCTCAGAAAAGTGAAAATTAAAGGTTCAGTTTTACGTCTCCAATGGAAAATTCCACAGAAGTAAATTTGTAGTCTCTCTTTCAGTCACAAAGAAAGAATAACTGCTTTGGGAAACAGCTTTTGTTTTTGTTCCCCTGTATACTTGTTGGTAAAGCTTTGTAGAGAATGCCACTTGCAGCAAAGATTATTTAGCAAGCTTTTAGACAAGGTAAGCTGTACTTAGAAAACCATGTAGTTAAAGAACTTGGAGGATGGTTCTACAGGAAGATGGGAGGAATAACAGTTGTCTGATGCTTGGGACCAACTCATACTAACTTTGGGGGAAGTAAAGTTTATAGCGAAAAATGAAGACAGTGGCAGAGAAGGAAGTCTTTCAAAATGTTTGTTTCAGCAGCTTGAATCTTGTTTAATTTGTATGTAGATAAATAGGCAATGTTTATAAAAGCAGAGAACTACAAATGTTTAATAGCCAAATGATATCTTGATGTCAAAGGCACTTATGTGTACATATATTTAGTCAAATCTAACTTGATTTTACTGTTGCCATAGGACCAGCTAAAAGCACAGTTAATTTGAAATGTAGAGGTTTAAAAGTTCAAGTTGCATGATATTGTCTTAGGATGGAGAAATAAAGACAAATTCATTCCTATAATGGCAAAAAGGAGAAAGCATGGAAAAATGGATAACGTGTAGATTTATAATTCAATACTGACATATTATAAAGATCATCAATGTATTTAACAAGAAAAAGGAGACATACTTTATATGAGGAAAGTATTCTGTATTCATTTGCATATAGAAATTTGGGGTCCTTAGATCCATAAGGAGAAAATTCGTGATTGAATGGAGATTTGGTGATGCTAGCAAGAACATTTGCTTGTGTGATTCATGCTTTGGAGCATTATTTCCTTTTCTGAAAACTAGTTTAAGACCCTCCTATTGCTGGGAATGTGTTTCATTGTGGCATGATTATGACAGATTAAACCCACTTACTCTCCATCTTTATCTCTCCATTAGCCATTTTTCCATCAGAGGGTTGCATTACTCAGGATACGGTAGCCATAATTGTCCAGTCATCCTAAAGAAAATGTTTTAAAGTACGGTTGTAAGCTATCAAAAAGAGAAGGTTATTTTTCTTGTTATCAGAGAATTTTCCCTAACTGAAATACTCCTTTCATTCTGGGTAGAAATATTTGTGCCCCTTTATAGCTCTATTACACTTCATTTTCACCTTGGAGATCCAATTCCTTGTAAGTGTTCAGAGTTAAATGAATTCCTTAATTCCGGAAATCTCTCCAACTGTTTTTAGGTTTAGTCAAACTGTCTTCATTTCCCAAGTAAGTACCAAAAAACATGACATATATAACAAAAATGCTCAGCAAAAGCATAATGGAATCAAATAATTTGGGACAATTTCTCACAGTATGTGGTACTTCAATCGATGTAAAGTAAGGAACACAATAGTCAAATTTGGCAATTCTCAGCTAAATGAGCAGAATTTTTTACTTTAAGAAATACTGTTTCCTCTACTGACAGGCATAAAATCATTGGCATCAGATTTCCAGACACTTCTACTTCTGTATTTTCATAGAACGAGGGGCCATGGGAGAGAGGTTTTTTTTTTTTTTTTTTTTTCATTTGGGGTACTAGTGATATTATGCTTTTATTTTGTTTTCTTTGAAATCAACATATGAAAATATCCTCCTTTTGTGTCTCCTATTAAGTTTTAAAATGTCTCTGTGGGTCCCACTATAAAGGAGAAAGGAGATCTAATTTTATATGATTCCCACCACATGTTGGGCCTTAGTTTCTTGTCAAAATGAGTTAATTACATGAGGATGCACAATCTCTAAGTTTTGACCTCTCAGCCTTTATTTTTTTATTTTTTTGTGGGACCCTCACTGGTGGCCAGGGAACGAACCAGTGCTGCAGAGGCTGCGGGCAGCCTCGCAGCCCAGTGCTCAACCGCTGTGCCACCAGAGGAGGCCCTATTTTTTATATAGAGAGAGATAGACACAGCCTCGGGGGTTAAGAGTTGTTTGTAGAAATTTTAACATTAAAAAATTATACATAAAAATATTTGACATTGTGTTAAGATAAGATATTGCTGAAGTATCTGATCATTTGATGGATATATACTGAAAATTGTAATCCATAGAATTTTGGCTTTAACTTAAATTAGCATCTCATTTGCTAACTCCTAGCTCTAACTACTGTCATTTTTATTTTTCCTGGACAATTGCAATCACCTCCTGCTGATCTTCTGCTTCCACCCATGTGCCATTTCAGACTATCCTTTATCCACCAACCAGAGAGATAAACATAAACCAGATTATGTTCTCTGTTGTCCCAAATCATCAAATGGCTCCCTCCGATGGGGAAAATTCTAAGTCCCTAGGATTCCTACTACCTCATATACACACTCTGTGTGACTATTTGAAAGAATAACCCCTTAAATGTGAACAGAGCTTCAAATATGAAGGACTTTGACTATCAGGATTGCTGTTATATGGCAAAATAAGTTTTACAGATATAATTAAGGTTCCAAATCAGTTTGACTTGATTTAATCAAAAGGGAGATTGTCCTGGATGGGCCTGACCCAAATAGGTGATCCATTTGGAAGGGTCTTCCCAGATGTCAGAGAGATTTGATGCTGTACAGGAAGAAAGCAACTGTATCACATGTAGTGTGGGGCATTTGACAAAAGTCTGTGTGTAGCTTTTAGGAGCTGTGGGTGATCTCTTGCTGATATCCAACAAGAAAATACGAATCATAGTCCTACAACCACAGAGAAATGAATTTTACCTACAATCTGAATGAGCTAGCAAGAAAACCCTGTCTCATATGACATCATCACCTGTGAACATCTTAATTCTAATCTCTTAAGACTCTAAGTAGAAACATAGCTAGACCACATCCAGATTACTGAACCACAGAAACTGTAAGATAATATACATGTGTTATTTTAAGGTGTTTAGTCTTTGGTAATTTGTTATGAAACAAATTAGAAATTAGCAACAAATTAGAAAACTAATTTACTTCCCATCTATTTTTGAAGAAAATATAAAATGATTTTACTAGGGGGCCTCCTCTGGTGGCACAGAGGTTGAGCGTTGGACTGAGAGGTTCCCTGCAGCCTCTGCAGCGCCAGTTTTTTCCCCGGCCACCGGCGAGGGTCCCACCAAAAAAAAAAAAGAAAAAAGAAAAAAAAGATCTTAGTAGGGATTTTGGATTTTATTTCATTATCTAGTCATGGCTCTCTGCATTACTATCTCCTCTTCTGTCCCTTCTTCACTCAGCTATAGTCACATTGTTTTCTTCACTGTTCTTATTGTTTACCCTTTCAAGGGCTTCTTATCCCACAGGACCTTCTATTACAGGTCCTTCAAGTTCCTATCAAAGAGCTCTCTGACAAGCTAGTCAGCACAAGCTATGTCAACAATCCACACCGAAATCTCCATTATGTACATGTTAAGTTTGCTCTTTCTTTTCCCTGTATGTCCCTGTATGAGTCAGCAAGGGGACTCTGCACATCATAGGCATGAGAACCTTGGGCTGATGGAGGCACCACCATCTTGTAATACCATTACTTCAGCTTTCCTTTGATCAGTATTAGTGTGATATATATTTCTCCATCCCTTCACTTTCCCGCGCTCCCTTTACATGTATTTGAATTTTGTATTTACAGTAGGATTCTTGAAGATAACATATAGTTAGGTCATGTTTTATCTGCTTTGTCAGCCTTTGCCATTTAATTGGTACATTTAGGTCATTGATAGTTGAAGTGGTTATTAGACTAGTTGGGTCAAGATCTGCCATATTTATTACTATTTTTTGCTCATTGCTCTGATTCTTTAGTTTCCATCTCTTTCTGCCTTTTATAGTTTTAATACACAAACTTCTCATCTTATTGTTATTTTTAACATTTTTACTGATTTCCTTTGAGTTTGCAATATACATCTATAATGAATGCAAGTCTACTTTCCAATAATATATATCACTTCATGAGTAGTACACATACTTTATAGTAGAGTATTCTAAATTTATTCCTCTCATATTTCTCATTCATTTCACTTGTATATAAGCTATATCACCAAATACAGCAATACTATTAATAATAATAATAATAATAATAATAATAATTGGAGAGAATAAGAAACTAGAATAAGAAAAATAAAAGATTTTATTTTCCTTCATTTACATCTTCTCTGTGCTCCTCGTTTCTTTGTGTGAATAGTTTTTGACAAATTTTTCTTCTGAATAATTTTTGTTTTTCTGTTTCTTAGAAAGTAGGTTTATTGGTGACAAATTTCCTCAGTTTTTGTTTGTTTAAATGTCTGGTTTCTTCTTCATTTTCGAAGGATAATTTTGCTGGATACATAATTCTAAACTGTTGCATTTTAAAAAAACATTTAAATGTTTTATACTTTTCTTGCTTTCATGGTTTCTGAAGTTCAATGTAATTCTTATCCTCGTTTTTGTGTAGGTAAGGTATTTTTTCATCTGACCTTTCAAGATTTTGTTTTTGATTTTCTGCAGTTTGATATATGTAGGTAATTTTTTATAACTATGTATTTATCCTGCTTGTTATTCTCTAAGTTTCCTTAATCTTTGGTTTGTTGTCTACCATTGATTTTGGAAAATTCTTGGCATTACTGTTTGAAACAATCTCTTTTATTCTTCTCTTTCTGATGCACTCACATCATACATTATTTTTATTGTTGTCCCTCCATTTTTTGGATATTATGTTCAATTGTTTTTGTTCTTTTTTTTCTTTTTATGCTTCATTTTAGTTTTTTTTTTTTAAATTAACATCCCTTCATGCTTTCTGTTTCTTTCTTTGTACATATATAGAGTTCACTGATTGAGCTTGCCAAGGGGATTTCTTAAATTTCTGTTGGTGTTTTTGACATCTAGAATTTCCTCTTGATGCTTTCTTAGAGTTTCTGTATCTCTGGCTATATTACCCATTTGTCATGTTGTACACTTTCCATTATAGTCAGAGTAGTAACCACAGTCACTTAAAACTCCAGTCTAGTAGTCAAACCTCTCCGCTATGTTTATGTCTGTACTAGGCTTTTTATGTGAGGTTTTATGTTTACCTGGTTATGAGTTAAGCTTTGTTTATTGCTTGCTGTATCAGTAGGCATCAGGGGGTAACATGTCATCTGGAGCCCTTGTTTTTGTCTCCCCTTTTTCCTTTTTTCTTTTTTTATAAATTTTATTTTTATATTCCCCATACAATTGCAACCCCCTTATTTTGACCCCAATCACTCCCCTCCCCGCCCCCACCCACCATAGACTATCTCTGGTTCATAGTTGTTTGCTGATTTTGATTTTTACTTTCTTATAGTTATTCTTTTTTCTGGTACCTTTTTTAAGTTTTCTAGATTCCTGCTATGAGTGAGACCATCTGGTATTTTTCTTTTTCTTTCTGGCTTATTTTGCTGAGCATGATCCCTTCCAGCGCCATCCATGTTGCTGCAAATTGCATGTGTTTATCTTTTTTGAATGCTGAGCAATATTCCATGGTATATATGTACCACATCTTCTTGATCCAGTCATCTATTTTTGGGCATTTGGGTTGTTTCCAAAGCTTAGCTATTGTAAACAGTGCTGCTATAAACATAGGGGTGCAGGTGCTCTTTGGAATTGATGTTTCTGTGTCCTTTGGGTAAATACCTAGGAGTGGAATTGCTGGATCATATGGAAACTCTATGTTTAGTAGGTCCAGAAATCTCCACACAGCTCTCCATGGTGGTTGGACCAGCTTGCACTTCCACCAACAGTGCAGGAGAGTTCCTTTTTCTCCACAACCTCGCCAACATTTGTTGTTGCTAGTTTTTTGTTTTAATATGTGCCATTCTCACTGGTGTAAGATGGTATCTCATGGCAGTTTTGATTTGCATTTCCCTGATTACAAGTGATGTTGAACATTTTTTCATATGCCTATTGGCCATTTGCATTTCCTCTTCAGAGAAGTTTCTTTTTAGCTCTTCTGCCCATTTTTATGACTGGATTATTTTCTTTGTTTTTGTTGAGTCTCATCATCTCTTTGTAGATTTTTGTGATCAGTCCTTTATCATTAGTGTTGTGTGCAAAAATGTTCTCCCAGTCAGTGGGGTTTCTCTTTGTTTTTGTTATTGTCTCTTTTGCTGTGCAGAAGCTCTTTAATTTGATGTAGTCCCAGCTGTTTATCTTTGCCTTCACTATCACTGCTTTGGGTGATGTGTCTGTAAAGATGTCTTTGATGTGCATATCATGTAGTGTTTCGCCTATATTTCCTTCTATGTATTTTATGGTTTCAGGTCTTATGTCTAGTTCTTTAATTCATTTTGAGTTGGTTTTTGTGTATGGTGTGAGGTAGTAGTCAAGCTTCATTCTTTTGCATGCCGTGACCCAGTTTTCCCAGCACCATTTATTGAACAAACTTTCTTTGCTCCAATGCATATTCTTTGCTCCTTTGTCAAAGATTAGTTGACCATAAATCTGTGGGTTTATTTCTAGATTTTCTATTCGATTCCATTGGTCTGTATGTCTGTTTTTGTTCCAATACCATGCAGTTTTGATGATTACGGCTTTGTAGTAGAGTTTGAAGTCTGGGAGTTTGATGCCTCCATTCCCTTCTTTTCTTTTCAGTAGAGCTTCGGCTATTTCTGGTTTTCGGTGATTCCATATGAATTTCGTCAATAATTGTTCTATTTCTTTGAAGAATGACATTGAAATTTTGATTGGAATAGCATTGAATCTGTATATTGCTTTTGGAAGGATGGCCATTTTAATAATGTTTATTCTTCCAATCCATGAGCAGGGGATGTCTTTCCATTTCTTTGTGTCTTCTTCTATTTCTTTTAACAGTGTTTTATAGTTTTCTTTGAATAGGTCCTTTACCTCTTTTGTTAGATTTATTCCCAAGTATTTGATTTTTTTTGATAATAAAAGGGATGTTTTTTTTTATTTCTTCTTCTTCAGATTTACTATTTGTGTATAGGAAGGCTACTGACTTTTGCGTGTTGATTTTGTATCCTGCCACTTTACTGAACTGATTGATGAGTTGAATTAGTTTTTCTGTGGAGTTTTTGGCATTCTCTATGTATATTATCATATCATCTGCAAATAGTGATAGTTGACTTCTTCTTTTCCTATTTGGATTCCGTGTATGTCTTTCTTTTATCTTATTGCTCTGGCTAGGACTTCCAGTATTATATTGAAAGCAGTGGTGAGAGTGGACATCCTTGTCTTGTTCCAGATCTTAATGGATATGCTTTTAGCTTTTCACCATTGAGAATGATACTGGTTGTTGGCTTGTCATATGGCCTTTATGATGTTGTGTCTCCCCTTTTTTCTTTGGATTTCCCTGGAGGTTTCTTCTTTAATAAGGTCTGAGACACGTAGTTCTTTTCATTATATCAGCTTATATTATTCAGGAGTCCAAATAATATTGTGATAATGTGTAGGAATTCTATAATTCCATGCCTTGATTTCATATTTTTAGTTAGCTTGTGCCAGTGCCTCTAGTCTGTACCTCTGTTATTTCTTCTCAGTTCTTAAGCCCCCTCTCCTTTAGGTGAGTCAGGAAGACCAGAGTAGGAGAGTATTGAATATTTCCCTTTGTCCTGATCACTATGTTCTTATAAAATTCTAAATACTAAGTTTTTGGTAAGATACATTGTCTTATGAGCATGTCTTGTTAATAAAAACAGACTGCTCTGGGCATATTTCAAAATGTTTCATTTTCCTTCCCTTTACCTGAGGCACCAGAGAATTTTTCTCTATTCTTCACTGTGAGAACTTAATGGGATTTCTTTCTTTTTTTTTTTTTTTAAGATTTATTTATTTATTTATAAAACACTGGGTACTGTCAGAAGTGTGGGAGGGTGAGAGAATTCACCAGAGCCAGAGCAGGGAGCAGAGCAGGCAGAAGGACCAAAGCACACTGCTGAGGAGAGGACGGGGCGGAAGGAGAGGTCTGTGCGCCATGTGGGACCCTCCTCCGGTGGCCGGGGAGCAGCCAGGATTCGAACCGGGGCTGCAGAGGCTGCAGGCCACTTCGCAACCCAGTGCCCAACCGCTAGGCCACTGGGGAGGCCCCTTAATGGGATTTCTAAGGTGTAGATGTTTCCTTCAGAATGAGCCCCGCCCTGCCCCCCAAAGTTTTGAACACTCGAATTTGTCTATTTTGAACCTCCAGCAATTTCAACAATTACAGTTTCGGTCTTCATACCACATTATTGTTTCCCATAGAAATTTCTAATCCACTCTGTTATAAAATTCTCTGTATCCACATCTGTGTTCTCTAATTTTGGGAACAGTTGTTTGCCCTGTAAAATAAATTCATTGTTGGATATAAGAAAAGTTGTCAATTTCCAATTTGTTCAACTCTTGTGGTCTGAACAAGAGTGATGATTTCTAGGACTAGAAACCAGAAACTCAATTTGACATTTAAATTTTGCTACAGCAGAGACAAATACCTTAGAGAATTTCATCCTAAATTCTTCAGCCTGATGGTGACATTCCTTCCTATTCTTATTCCATTGACCAAAGTAAGTCACGTGATATGCCTAATTTTTAAAATCTTACTCTTGAGCGTTCCTGAGAGAAAGGGAAAACCAGAGCTATTGGGGCATATTATTAATGGTGAAATAAGACATAGAGTAATAAGTTATAATTCCCAATTTCATCTACCATTCTGCTCCCCATCACATCATTTTTTCATCATACTATATCATACCAGACAAATATTATAATAAAGTCTATTATGATAGATGCTCTGTTTTTGTGTGTCTCTTTCCTTCTATCTCTACCAGTGTAAGCATCGTGGAAATGGAATGTTTCTCTTCTATTCTCTTTTTATCCCAAGCCCAGAACTTTCCAGTGTTCTATATCTATTTGGTGAATTATTTATTTTTGTTTAAAACTTGGGAACCTAGAAAAATGGGTTCAGTCAAAATTGGTTCAGAAATCATCTTTCCAATAGGAACGAAGTGGAATAAACATTGTACAGAATCTTTGTCAAACTGACTGGGTGCCTTCTTTGCTATCAGACAGCAAGGGGACAATAAAAAACCTCAGAAGCGCTTCAATTGTGATTATTTTAAGGCAAGAGTGTACACAGTCTCAGGGAAAATTAGTCTAAAAATGAGCTTAGTCTTTAAATAATGCAGGGAAATAATTTTAAAAATAAGTAAATGCGTACCTTCATAATCTACCCATCTCAGGTTAATGTTTATAATTAAATATATTTAGTTCTGATTCCTCACTGAAAAACATAAAATAAGCACTCACTTGAATATGAGATGTTGCAGTGCTTGGAACATTCTCTTCTCAAGGAACAGACCTCTCCAATCCTGTAGTGGTTGAAATGTGGGCTTTCTGCTGATTCGCATGCATTATCTTTGGTCTTTTTTTAAGACTTACTGTTCATTCTGAACTTAATGAGTGCATTCAGGCATGTAATGAAGAACAACACAATCATACAAACAATTCATTGAACTCCATAGATACGATGATTTTATCAATTATATTCAGTAGAATAAATTTCCAATTTGTAAAAAATACACAGAGTGAGTGACTTCTGAAACGGTGTTGTGTTGGCACTCATGATATTAATAAAATATGCTAAAAAGCAAAACCTTGCATTGGTTATAGTGGGTGTAAATCTTTTGTTGCTCTACTTGCTAAATAGGTTAGAGCAATGCATTTGTGGTTCACAGGTCCCTTCGGAGTAAATTTCGTCCTGAGCTTAAAGCATTTCATGGCCAAAGATATGGTCACAGTAATGCAAATGACTTTCATTTTTACCTCCATTAGGCATGGCTAGTGGCATGATCTCAGAACTGGAAGCAGGGGAACCCCACCAGTTATTCAAGAGTTACTAGATCTAAACAAGTCACCTGACTTTCCCCCCTCTTTTCTTTTTAAAAGTAATCTTGTGGAGTTTTAGAGCATATTCATATATATCTCTCTGGCTCTTACAACTTACCAGTGAGGTTAGCTGGTCAAGTGTTTTCACTTTCATTTCTACATAACACACTTGCTTGCAGAGTTGAGTGAGAAGAATAGGAATTTTGACTAAGTCCAACATTTTACTATTACTGTTACTACTGCTACTACTGCTGCTGCTGGTGCTGTTGCTACTACTACTATACAATTATGCTCTTAGCTTAATTCTGCATTTCAAATAAGTAATAAATATACCTAGTCTGTCAACTTAAGTTGTGGTGATAATGACAATTTATAGTTTAGTTTTAAATTTTGTGCAACTGTAAAATATACTCCTTGTTTTTGTTAAGTTCGAGGACTCTACCCTTAGACCAAAATTCCTTCCTTCACCTTCTTCTGCAGAAGAAGGCTAGCTCTGATGTAGAACTCTAGCATTTTCTATTTGAAAACATTTAGGAAAGAGATCTTTTAAATGATGAATGGAAGTCATTGAAAAGCAGCTAAATGGTAACTCTGATTTGACCCTCTCAAGGGATTGTTATCAGAGTTAAAATTTTTTCATGATGACTTAACGTTTTTCTTCAGCGCTGCTTTATTTTGTAGATCATTGATAAAGATGATCTTCTTTCATTGATTAGACTATGTCAGATATTGTGATATTCAAGGACAGAAGAACAAAATTAAACTATTTCATATTCCAAAATATGATGGACCCTTTTTTCAAGTATATAGAACGGAAGCTGGAAAACTTTTCTTATGTAAAGGATCAGCATTTGCAGGACATACTCTCTCTGTAATGAACATTCAGTTTTCTTGATTTTGCCAACCATTTGGAAAAAGGTAAAAAAACTATTCTTAGCTCATGTGTCATATAAAAACAGGTGATGGGGTAGATTTGGTTAGTGGGCCAGGTTGAATATTGACCTAGGGACAAACATTCATTACTAGTGTAGACTCTACTTTATTCAAATGGTGATTTGAGTGGGAAAAATATTTCTAGGGAACATTATCTCGCAATGCAAAGATCTCACTGTCAGGAAAAGCAAGATTTAATAGTAGGGGGCTAAAAAATAGTTGCGTCATCCTTACATACAAAAAATAGAACTACTTCTTCAGAAAGTTAGAGAACCCTCCTTAGCATTAAAGAGGGGAACAGTATTTGCATAATTTTTCATAGAACTGACAAAATCTTGAGCCAAAGAAAGACATTCCCACAGGGCTAAGTAACATTCTCAATTTGGTGCTCAATAATTTCTGTTGAGTTAACTGAAATTCCCACAAGTTCCTAAGTTCCTGCTTATTATATATAATGCAATGAATATAGACTTTAATTGTCTGTATAGAAGACAAGGGGTTAATGAAATGAACCTTCAAATAGTACTTTTTCTGCTATTTGATGAAGGGTGATTACAAAAGATTTAAATGATAGCGAAATTTTACAAAAGTGCTAGGCAGTAGGGCGAGGTGTACACAATAACTAAATGATTGGCCATTATGAGCTTGATAATACCTGTGACTAAGCTTATCTATGGCTATAAATTGGATATCTATGGAATCTGCTCATTTCTGTCAGTCTGTAATTTAATCATAATGAAACAGTTGATTACTGGTATGTCCTATTACCTAAGAAGTTCACACACTTTCTAAACTCCTTTGCTTCAGAGTCAATGCAAGTGTATGTTAGCACCTTACTAATTTTCAGTTTTTGTGTGTATGTGCTATTTTTATCTGTTCAACTAAACCATAAATTTCTTTTGGGCAAGATTGTATTACATAAATAGGAACAACATAATGATTAAAGGAGAGACTGTAGATTCAGACTTCTTGTATTCAAGTTTCAATTTGACATTTACTAGACATGAAACTTGGGACACATTATGTGGCCTCTTATTGTTCTTGGTTTTTTCATTTGTAAATAATAATATAAATATTTAGCTAATTGTATGAGATTTCTCTGAGAACTAAATGTAAAAGTACTCTGAACAGTTGCTGGCAGTAAGTCTTTAATAAATGCCAGCTAAAAATACACTTTTGATTCCTAGTCTGGTGTTATGAAATTCTATTTATAACTTGATGGCTCCTATCATTGTACTTCCATTGAACTCTATGTAAGTTATCCATTTGGAATACTTATATATTTCAGATTTGAAACAGAATACTCATCTCAAAATTAACACCTGGCTTTTCAGAGAAGTTGGCCTATAAAGGGCTCTGAAAGAAATCGGTTCAAAGTGATATAAGATTCTAAATAATCCTTGTTTTTTAAATATTTTAATGACTAATTCCTTTAGAAATAAGCATATAATGAGAGGTAGTAGTACATAATTTTTAAAATTCAAAAGACTAAAATTCTATGAATCTATGATTTAATAAAAGCCATAAGGCTGAGAATAAGGCAGACAAATCAGTCTAGAATTTGGAATATTCTTGACGAGTATACCAGATTTGAGAAGTTTAGTTTGGTGATTACTAAATTTGTACCAGTGAGGTTGACTTGTGAGTCCTGCATTTGTTATCAGCTATGTATATTTTATGTTCACACTCAGTGAGTCAGGATCTACTTTTGCATAAAAAAGAAAATAAATGACCCTCTTTATTAGATCTGTAATTACCGATTTAAAGTAGAAAAGAATATTTTGCATCAGATTATGAATCTCTAAATACTTTGCTTCTCTAGTCTATGAATCTTTTATTTAAGGATCTTAGAACAAGTTAAAGTATTGGGTATAATTTCTTAAAGTATCTGATGTAATTTCCTAAAACAACTGCGAAGTTGTTGTTAAAGGTTACGTTGAATGTTGGAAAACTTAGGCCCATGAAGCTTTTAATATTAAGACCAAATTCCTCTTAATTCTCATAGTGATTATATCCAAACTTAGAGATATTACAAAGTATAATTGAGATAGAGAGATAGAGAGAGAGAGAGAGAGAGAGAGAGAGAGAAAACAGAGAGGAAAGAGAGGGAGAAGGAAGGAAAGGAAGGGAGGAAGGGAGCAGCGGTGGGAGGGAAGAATATCCATTTATGGTGTCTTTTTAAAGGTTCTAATTCCACATTGAGTGTTAGTTCTTCAACATATGCATTTGGGGGAAGATTCAAACATTCAGATATCAATGTATAATTCCCTGATTGTTATAATTGTGCAAGGGTTATGTAATTGTAATTGCTTTTAGACAATAAACCCTCAACTTATTCTCAAGTAGTTGAAAAAGAAGGTATATATACATACAGAAGTAGAGAAAAAAATGTAAGTAGAAGTAAATGAAATGGGATAAGGTAAAAATAATTATTGAATCTAGGTAGGTAATAGATATATTGGATATTCATTGTACATTATATAAAAAAATGTATTTGGGGGAATCCTTGGATTTATAGAGTAGACCTTTATTATCCCTTATCAGTCAATCTTTTTCTACTTATCCAGGGGGTTAGCAAACTTTCTCCATTGAACTTATTATTCTTAAACCTTGAGTTTCAGAGAAGAAATGAAATCTGAGAATTGCTAGGTGAACAGAAGAAAAAATTATCAGCATTTGCAGTATTAGGTTAACATGAGTTACATTAGCATTTCCCTAAAATGAAAATTTATAGGGAATATGCAAAGTCTTGTATTTGGATTTTAAAGTTCATTTAAGACAGACAAAATTGATGTCACTAAATTTAATATTTGCTTACATGAAAATCAGAATTGATAGGCAAGTGCAGGGTAAGCTAAGAATATAATTACAACTTAAAAATACTTTTTTGTATTTATAATATGTTATACCTTATAAATACATTACAACTTAAAAATAATATATTATAATTTAATATATTACAACTTAAAATACCTTTTTTTTCTTAATAGCAGCAATTGCTTAGCCTTTTACTTTATGTTGTTATTGATTAATAATCTATTCCTCCTTGAAAGCATAACTATTAACACAGCACTATTCTTCCAAAATGTCATACACATTTTTCTTTAAGTAATAAATTATAAAAATAGTAACTTAATTTTATCTCTTTCAAAATCATAACTTCCCTCTTTTGTCATTTAGTTTATTTTCCTCTGCTATTTCAAAATACATGGACTTGAAATTGCAAGAATAAATCCATGATCATTTTCCATTTAAGAGAGATGTGTTGTGTCTTAAAAACTTATAATATGTATATTAAACAAAATAATGAACTACAGGTAATCATATTTTTACCCATATGTGGTGAACTAGACAAGCCTTCTAACCTCAGAGGAGAAAGGAGCTATGGTTCTTAGTTTTGCCTGAAGTCAGTGATTTCCAAGTGGAGTTCTCCTGTCTATTGCCCTGAGGCCTTGAATGCTTTCTGTTCAATGCAAGGTTTTAGTGATTTGAGCTGGTTTGGTAAATAGTGAGTTACTTTGTGAACTGAGTAGTAAAAATGATCACAGCTACTCCAACAATGGGCTGTTTTCCCTGCTTATACTGCTTTCCCTATCGCCTTGCAAAACTGAGAGTTATATTACATAGAGAGGCAGTAAACATTAGAAACAAGGAGGCTATGCAAAAAGGCATGATGTGTGGATTTGACAGTCCTGTGAGGTGTGCAGACAGCAGGATGGCAATAGGTATTTCTGATCTGTTCAGGCTTGCAAGGAGTTACCCAGTGAAGAGTGCTGCATGCATAATTTGTGGAGAGCCACTTTCTTATTTTTTTAAAAGATTTATTTATTATGTATACAAGAACTGGGGTACAGGCCAGAGGTGGAGGGGGGGTGAGAGGATTCACCAGAGACAGAGTGGGAAACAGAACAGGCAGATTGACTGAAATATAATGCTGAGGGGAGCAGCTGGCGAGTCAGGAGAGGTCTGCTGCACCATGTGGGTAGCTCCCTGGCCCGGGATTGAACTCGTGCTGCAGTGGCTGTGGATAGATTCATAGGTTGCATCTTAACCCCTTGCGCCACCAGGGAGGCCCGGGAGCTTCTTTCTTGAAGGGCTTATAGAACAGAGAGAAGCTCCACATCCAAAACCCTTTGCAATTCAAGGAAACACGTGGTTAGATGCTACCATGGATGATAAATTGCCACCTCATTACTGCAAATTCATTACTTACATTTCCTGATTCTTTACTAAAATGCAGTGGGCCCCACAGAAGTAATACTTTTTCTTTCTTTTTTTTTTTAGATCTATTTATTTATTTATTTATTTATTTATTTATTTATTTATTTGTGCTTAGACGAACTGGGGTATAGACTAGAGGTGCAGGGGTTGAGAAGATTCACCAGAGATAGAGTGGGGATTTACTTTAATACACTGCTAAGGGGAGCAGCAGTTGAAAGGGCAGAGGTCCGCTGTTCCATATGTGGGTTACCATATGCCCGTTTGCTCCCTGCCTGGGATTGAATTCAGGCCACAGCAGTGATAGTGTGACAGTGCTGAGACTTAACCCAGATGTCATCAGGGAAGCCCTTACTTTCTCTTTTAAATGCATGTCATGGCAACTTTGTTTCCCTCCCAAAGCTTCCTCTCAATTTATTAACCATCCTACTTCAGTTTTTGCAAATCTCTCCCCTGGGCTTGTGCTGAGGCTCTGTGTGAAGCAGAGCTCTGCAGGCTCCTCCTACCACCAAGCAAGGTCCCATGTGCACATGCAGACCACAGTGCCTCTCTGCTCTCCTAGAGTTCTCTGCAGTCACTCAATGTGCCTGCTTGCTCGCAAGCCTGCTATCTACAATTCCCTCTAGTACATAAACTAATTTTTCTTCAGATAGCCAAGTATGGACATACACATTTTGCTTCTCAAATGTCTGCCAGAAATTTAAAAGCAATCTAAATGTGTTTAAGACAGTATGCAGAAAGCATGCAGCTCTTGATTCTTCCTTTGCAGAATCCTGCATTTCCTCTCCTCTGTTTCTCTTCCCCTTGCACACACTATTGGACATTTTTACAGCTGTGCATTTCTTCCTGGCATCCAGCTTAAATCTTTCCTACATTTTCAGGCTAGGCAAGAGGTTTTTTAAGGAACATTTTATGAATGCTCGTAGGAAAGAGTTATATATAAGGAAGCTGACGTTTTATTATTTTTGAGATTCTGTGGTCACAGGGAGACAAAGCTAGATAAAAATGTAAAGAAACAAGTCATATTAATACAGCTGTATACAGGGTGGGCTGTAAAGACTTGGGGTAATCCTGAAAAAGGTTTGGGATGTTTCCTTTTCTTCTTCCACTCATAACAAGATCAATTTCCTTTTGAGATTTTTGAAAATGAGATGGCAGGTGACGAAGTTAGGGCATAGATGTATGCACACTACAACAGGTAACTTAAAAATACAATTGATTCATCATTATTGTCCAAAAATAAAATATGAATGATCCAAATAGGGCTGAATGTAGGTTACAATCTAGTTCCCATCTTTTACTACAGTCTTTGGCTCTAATCTTTCCCTTAGGGAATAAAAAAGACACAGAGAGGCAGAAACAATGTAACATTTAAACAGCAGTGCTATCTTGCCTGTGATGGTCATCTCATTGTGATGTCATAAGTAGCTGTTGTTGCCTTAGCAACACTACAGTGGTAAACAAAGATGTTTCTGGATGCTAGAGGAAATGTGGCTTTTATGATGTCTCACAGTCTCCTGCCCCCCCCTCGCCCCCGCCCCGCTTAAGCCTCAGAGTGGTAGAAAAGATTTTCTTTCTTTCTCTGAATTTTCCATCTTGAGATAGAATAAGGGAGGCGAGCCACTCTTTTCTTCTTCATTTTATTTTTATGTTCCACAATTTTTGAATGCTGGAAATACTGTTGGAAAAAATGCTCTTCTTTGAGAATATGATATTGCGTATTGTGTTTTAAAATCCTCTCTTGTGTGGCATTGCTAAGAATACACAAGAAACAATTTTGTTGCGTGACACATCAGGGCTATGACATGTTTGACAAGATGAGTTTAAATGACCTTACTTTATGTAGCCACACAGACAAGTCTACTATGGAGGTTCTCAAAAACAGATAAGGTAGATGAGGAATGGTTCTCTTGAGACAATGCTGAGCAGCTGTAACCGGAGTAGAAAAAAATAAATCTAGGGCCTTTTAAAGAATTGTTTAATGAATAAAATAATGCCATGTGAGGAATGATGGAGGACAGGCAAGAATTTGGATTTTTATAATTTCTTTGTAAGCTACGCAATAAACTTTACAAATCAGTATTGCTTTATAAAAGTAAATATATATTTTTAAATTCAATTGGGGAAGGAAATAAAATATGCTAAAAAACATTAATGTAGTTATTGGTGAGCTATGGGGGTTTTCATGAGCTACTAACACCTACTCTAATATACAGAGACAAAGGAAAGGCAGGGCTCTGGAGTTCGCTGCAATATTTTTTATTTAAGAAGGACTAACTCCTATCACGGGAAGCTTTTTTTTCAGTACAAATTTACATAACATATATGAGTGTATGTCCTTATTAACATGAATAGCTTTATTTCCCATTTCCGAGGGGGAAAATTAGATGCTTGGCAGAGTGCAGAGTAGAGCGGGTAACTTTTGATTGGGGTCAAGATTGGAAAACAATGGTTGGGATTTAGAATTTGGGTGAAGATGGAACTGACTTCAGTAGCTAGTGAGTCTGGGTGGAAGCCTGTGACCAGGAGAAGCCTGTGACCTGTCCACATCCTTGGACACAGAGCGGGGGCCAGCCTTGTTACAGAAATGCTTCTGACCAGGAGAAAGGTGATTTTTCCTCTTGCTGAGCCGCAGCCTTAAAAAGCAAAGTTTTGTATTCACAAGCTCTATTCTCAGACAATTGAGAGCAAGATTGTGGAGAAAGAGATTGACTTTTGTCCTCTGAAAACATATGCCAGAAAGCAGCACTGTCCATGGCAAGTGAGAGGTTGTAGGAAATATAAGGTAGTGATGGGCAGCAGTGATGGCAGAGGGAAGGGGAGAGGCTGAAGGAGATGAGAAAAGATAAGGAAAATGTGATAAGATATTAATGGTCTCAAAATTTCTTGTTTCTTCCTTTATCCTGTCTCTCCCTCCCCCTTCACTATTGCTGTAGGTGTATAGTGTACCTCAATTTGTGAGCATCTGTTCATACAATTTGAATTCTCTATTCTCTGGGGGAAATTCTATGATACAATGAGCAGAAAATGAGTTGCAGAACCATTAGTTACAGCAGAGGTGGGGAGGGGGTCTCTTACCTGAGGTGCTGCTTTGAAAATGTTCTGGTACTCCTGGCTTTCCTAATTAAATGCCATCAACTCTGCAGATGGTAAAATGATGTATGTGTTTTTCTGAATTCCCTAAGCAAGGAAGCTTTCACTGGGGGGCATGCAATACGAATGATATTCTTTGAAAAAAGAGAGTCCCACTGGAATCTCTAAACTTAAACCAAAGTAAATAACACCTGAAAATTATTTTGAAAAGCCCTTATGAATCTTAGAATTATGCTAAAATGCTCAGAATAAAAAAAGACCTGTTTGTGAGGACAATTAAAAGAAGGAAAAGTTTTCTAGTCCAACTCTAAACTACCACTCTTCTCTCTATATCAATGAATTTAGCAAAAAATAGACATGTACATAATTTTTAATGATTTCCAATAAAAACCAATACTATAACTGTGATATAATTTATCATCCAAGTTGGATATTTTCAAAAGTGTAAGGAAATATTTTAAAAATAATAATATTAACACAACCTGAATAACCCCATACTGCCATAAGTAAACCAGGAAACTAACAGTTGACTGCCCTACTTATCCCTTCATACTGTGAAGGTAAACAATTAGTTGTGGAACTGTCACTTCAAATGCTTCTGTGGATTGGCCGAGAGGTCACCATGTGTGCCCACATTTTCAGGTCAGAAGCTGAGACCCAGGAAATTTAAAAGTCTTATTCAAACTGAAGGATGACTGGAGGAAGAGTTAGTTCTACATTCATAGAAATAGTAAGTTATACCTAAATGCATTAATTTTGTGTCCATGGGTCATCAGACAGATGTCTAGAAACAAAAAGCATCATCAAATTCAACTCCCCACCTCTTTTTTTTTTTTTTTACATTAGGATACTAAGATTCTGAGGAATGAAATGAATTTAAGAAAATTGCTCTAAGTCTTACAGTGTTAGGGCAAAATGCCAAATCCCTGAGATTTGGTCTGGAATCTCACTCTCTGAGTCAAATCTACCCACATCTTGCCATTATTTAGTCAACTAAAGGAAAATTTATTAATAACAGCATTTTAATCCCTGGAAGGACTTTGCCTGAATGTTGCCTTTTTTCTCAGTTTAAGAACTTAACTTGCACACTGACTGTATTTCAACATTAATTGTCTACATTAAGAAGTTGCATAAATCCTGCATTTGGAGCAGAGTTCTATAAAGAAGATGACACATCTCTAGTGATGTAATGGGTTCCTGAAAGGGTTTTTTAAGGGTTTTTGCTCAAGACAATAATAATATTCAGTCTGGGTGTCCCCGTGTCCTCTTTTTGTTTCATACTATGCAGCTGTGCTGGAAGTCAGCAGAGGAAGTAACCAAAAGTAGATCTAGATTAGAATGATTCTCAACTTCCCATTCCAGCATCTGTCTTGTTATGGAGCAATTCAAACAGGAGGTGGACTCACAAATAGCCCTTTGTCAAAGCTAACAGCGTGTTTTTCTTGGAAGATATGACCTTTTGCCTAATGTGAGTTTTGAAAACTTGCTCATCAAAAGTGGAAGTGTTTGAACCTCATTGGACTAAACTAGCGGTGGTAATGTCACCAGTCCTCAAAGTAAAGACAGATGTTTGCGCTAAGAAGTCCATACTGAGAGAAAGTTTTTCTGGATCACATAAAAATATCTTTACTGAAAGATTAAATTTTTAAAGAAACAGAATGCTCATGACCTATTTTTCATATTTCAAGGATAGCCCTCCGTAGGAGATCCAAAAGCTATTTCTTACAAGCTTTTCCATCTCTGTGATTCCATCTTAATATTGATTTAAAGTTATGGTGACTCAATGAAATTTCTTGGTCATTTTGTTGTTTCAAAGTTATCAGAGATGACAAAATTTTGGGGTATTAGGTTGCATTTTAGTCAGTGGCCTACATTTTCACAATCATATCATTGTAAATATTCATAGCATTTTCCAGAAATTTAAGTTGATATCTTTTAGGGACTTTATTCAAGTTGGAGTAGCCAGGCGTTATTTCCACATTTTAAGATGCTAGCTGTGACTTTTGCCTTGTAAGTCTCATTGCTAGTGGGATTCTTATCTGAACTATTGCTTAGTGAGGAAAAGTTGTGTATTTAGGTTTTTTGTTTGGTTTTGATTTGCATTATTAACAATAGTTAAGACAAAATTAGATGTTTATGTTTATTCAATCCACGATCTTGCTGTTTTAAGGCAAATTCTACAGCTTTACCACTCTGCACCAAACACCCATACACATATATAGCCACCCTGAGGCTTGTCTCTACTGCAGGTGATATAGTTTTAACGTGTCAGAAGCCTTCAAAATTGAGACCCCCCCGGTTTTAATCCCACCATAGTTTTTTTTAATTCTTTTTTTAAATTTTTTCACATCATCATTGTTCATTTTTAAACAATATTTGCTTCCCCCCACCCCCTCAGGTGTAGTCCCCATAGAGTTTCCTTCACCAGTGCACCCGTGCACCATCACCTTAGTCCTCTGTGCTCCTCCCTCCCCCCCTCCCTCTGATCCCTCTGCCACCTCCTCCCCTGCAGTAGGTCCACCATCATTTTAGAGATTCGTTTCCTGTTCTGTGTTTCTCACACGATGGTATCTGTGTCTGAGCTCCTCTGTGAGTGACATGCCTGCTGTGTGTGCAGCATTAGCTTTGACCTTCCTGATCACATGAAGGAAGTAAAGGGGGGGAGGGCATGTCAGGGAAGCTCTTTGACTATCTGATTCCCATGGGAGTTTTGCTTGTTTTGTTGCTGGAACACTATAAGGCAAGTGCTACTCACTTCTTTCAAGAGATCCCAGCTGCAGAAGGAGTTGCTGACCACAACAGAGGCTGTTGCCAATACACTATTGAAGTGCTGCTGTGGCCCAGAAATAGTTGCAAATAAGCAGAGGTTCTCAGGAGGGGAAAAGGAAAAGTAAGCGTTATGGAAATAATTTAAGATGAAAGGAGTTTTATCTATGGTTGTGTCTATATAAACAGTTTGTGGGTTTAGGGACCAGGTCTGCACTGTTCATGTTGTTCAGGCTGTTTTTTTCTAGCTGCAATAAGGAAATATTTCCCTTGGCTTAGATGTTACCACATCTGAATTGGTGGCTCTGTAATATTTTATTTAAAAAAACTCACATACTGTAAAGAATGACACATATCAAAAAAACAAGCAACAACAAATGTTGGCGAGGGCGTGGTGATAAAGAAACTCTCCTACATTGCTGGTGGGAGTGCAAACTGGTCCAGCCACTATGGAAAGCTGTCTGGAAGTTCCTTAGTCTACTAAAAATGGAGCTACCATGTGGCCCGGCAATTCCACTCCTAAGGATCTACCCAAAGGACTCAAAAACATTGATTCAAAAGAACACCTGTACACCTATGTTTATTGCAGCACTATTTACAATATGTAAAACCTGGAAACAAACCAAATGCCCAAAAATAGATGACTGGATCAAGATGTGGCATATATACACAGTGGAATAATATTCAGCAATCAAAAAAGATAAACTCATGCCATTCGCAGCAATGTGGATGGAGCTAGAAGGAATTATGCTCAGTGAAATAAGCCAGAAGGAAAAAGAAAAATATCGGATGGTTTCACTTATAGCAGGAATATAGGGGAACCAAATAAGACATCAGTGTAAAAAAATAATAACACAACAAAGCAAAAACAGACAATTATAAATCAGAGACATCCTGCAGGGGAGGAGGCAGAAGAGGGAATAGAGGGAGGAAGGGAGGAGTGCAGGGGACTGAGGTGATGGTGCATGGGTACCTTGGGGAAGGTAATTCTATGGGGACTACACCTGAGGGGTTGGAGGAAGCAAACTGGTTCTTCATGTGGTTACATTGCTCTGAGAAGGTAAACTTTTATAACTGTGGGCACAATGTACAGGTTATTCAGTTGTTTTTGTTTATTCCATGATGCTATGTCTTGTATGCCTTGGGAAAATTCCTTCACATCCATTGTTTCCAGTTTTTTGTGACTCTAAATGTGTCATTAAACTTGGACTGCGAATGGAACAGTCGATAAAGAGTAAGAAAGTGTGTGGCTGTGTGTATCAGTATTATTAAGCTCTAGGCATGATCCTGAGATGATCATATTCATGAAGATTAGGGTGAAGAGCTTCCATCACAAAATTAATTACGAGAGAAGATTTTGGTGAATGGCCAGTTAGAGGCTTTTAATGAATCAATAAATTACACTCTGTTTTCTCCCTCCTGATCTTGGAATTGGATCAGAAACAAACAAACAAAACAAGACAGAACCCAAACAAAGATTACAAAATAATAGTTTTGTTTTGGCTAACTGCTGCACAAAAAATGATATTTAATATTTAGCCAAATGAACATCTAATATCTTCTGTACTCTATGTAATGAATTTAATCTAGTGCTTAAAACTATATGCATTCCTATTGCAAGGATGGGGATAACCTCCATGGTTGAGAGCAAAGCAGAGATTATCTTCTTTGTGCAGGCAGCCCTCTCTGTAAGGGAGCACATTCCCCAAGAGTCTTCTTCCAAACTCACATCACAGTGAATCATTGGTTCTCCCATAGGGAAGTGTGGAGATGGAATGAGGACAGAGACCACGGGAAAGAGTAGCAAGTCCCTCAGAAATGTGAAATAAACAGTTCAAGATGCCCCTTTTAATATTAATAAGCAGCATAAAGAGAGCATGAATAATAGTTGGTAAAGAGAGAAATGTCAACAAATTAGAAGTCTTAGGAATGATGTATATAAAGAGCCTATTAGGTAAAGGGGTTAAACATCAGGGAGAATAAGGGCATATGACAGTAGAGGCCTATGTTTATGGTGACTTGTGCTACTTTAGATAGATAGATGAGAGGCTGAAAAACACATTTGACAAATTTAAAAGGCTAAAAGTGAAAGGTCCCAAGTTCTGCTGAAGGGCAAATCCTGACTGACCTGATTTTCTGGCTTTAGGAATGCCCAAGGGCTGCACCTTAGGAGAAAGGGTAAACTAAAAGTAAACTGATTCCCCACAGAAGCTATGACTCATTTTAGTTTCCTCTCAGTCCCTATAATTGAATTGAGGGTTCCGAGGTGCTAGTTCTCACAGGCACCTGAGAGAAATGAACCGAAACACTCTCTGAGTTGATAACATCCTAGTCCTCAATTTACTTCTACCAACAATATTACAAATAAAGTGTATAGCATACAATAAAAATATTAATACATATGAAGGGACAAGATAACATGAATAGGAATAAATGGAAATAGCAGACTCTATACAAAGATCTGAGTTTCAGATATTGGTGTTATGAGACATAGACCTTTAGAATAACTATGCTTTCTATTGTTTAAGGAGAAAAGAGACAAGACTGAGAATTCTGACATACACACAAAATAGAAACACTGAAGAGTATCTACATCAAAGTTCTAAATTAGAAAAAAATAAAAATAATAGCCCAAAGTAAGAACTCAGTGAAAGTGTTTAATTGCAGGTTAGATGCAATTAATGGAAAAATCAGTGAAATGGAATTTAGGTGAGAAGAGAATATACTGAATGGAGGCACTAAAATAATGGAATATACATTAAAATATATATATATATAATTGAAATCCAAAAGAAGAAGCGTAAGAAACTAAGACATAAGCAATATTTGAAAAGAGAATGAAAACTTTTGAATGACATGTTAAATATGCCTGAAAATCCTATGCAGCAGAAAATAAAAATAAGGAGAATTTGTGTATATTGATATACTAGTAGAACTGTTGAATAAAAAGGCAAAGAAAAAAGTTTGAATCACTTGAGACAGGATTCTCAGTGATGCTGAAAAGACAAATTAAATATAAAGGACCAAAAATAAGGCTGAGTTGACTTTTTCATGGAAACAAAGCCAGGAGAAATGAGATCTTCAAAATCAAGATATCTGATTGAATAAAAATAAATACCAACTGATAAATGAATATGGGGGAAAATACTTGGAAAATGAAGGTGAGGTGAAAACATTTTGAGTCAAGCAAAAATCATCAGCAGGTTTACAATGAAATATTCTTTGTGAATGTTGTCTAGTGAATATTCTTTAAGCAAAAGAAAATAACTATAGAGAAGCTTAAAGACGCTTTCAGAAAATAATAAATCTATCATTTCATACATCAGTATTATCTGCAGATGAAAATAAAAACATCTTATGTCATTTAATATGTATATACAAATGAAAATTAAAATTATAGCAGTGGCATGTGAGTTGAGAGAATGAAAGAAATTCTTTCAAGATTCTTACATTGTCTGGAAAGGAACAGTAATTAATTTTTTATAAGTCTCTTGGATAAACACTGAAGAAATGATGCAAAAGCATTAGCTAAGAGTGATCATTCTCAATTTTAAGATTTATTATTTAGCTCTAATAATCAAGACTGTGTGCAGAGGGATAGATATTTTTATCAATGGAATAGCATAGAAAACTGAAATATATCTCATGGAAGTACTGTCAATTGCTTTTTGACAAAGGTACAAAAGCAGTTCAATGAATGAAGGGTAATCTTTTAAGAAATCATTAAATGGGGGGCCTCCCCTGGTGGTGCAGCGGTTGAGCACTGGGTTGCAAGGTTGCCCACAGCCTCTGCAGCCCCAGTTCTATCCCCAGCCACCGCGAGGGTCCTGCATGGCGCGACAGACCTCTCCTGCCGCTCCCGCTGCTCCCCTCAGCAGTGTATTTCTGTCCTTCTGCCTGTTCTGTTCCCCACTCTGGCTCTGGTGAATTCTCTCACCCTCCTGCACTTCTGACTGTGCCCAGTGCTTGTATGAATAAATAAATAAATCTTTAAAAAAAAAAGTGATAATACCAAATGCCGGCCAGTATGTAGAGAAATAAAATCTCTTACTGGTGAGAATGTAATGCAGTATAACCATGCGGAAAACAGTTTGACAGTATAATTGGTAAGTGTTTTTTTTTTTTTTTTTGGTAATTTTTTTTTTTTTAACAAGCATGCATCTACTACAGGTAGTATCAATTGTCCTGCTGAACATTTTTTTTTAATTTTTTTAAAGGTTTATTTATTTGTGCATACAAGAGCTGGCGTACAGGCCAGAGATGCAGGGCATGAGAGGATTCACCAGAGACAGAGTGGGGAGCAGAAAAGGCAGATGGACTGAAATACACTGCTGAGGGGAGCAGCGGGTGAGTCAGGAGAGGCCTGCCATGCCATGTGGGTTGCTTCCTGGCCTGCTGGGGATCGAACTGGTCTATGGTGGCTGTGGATAGTTTCATAGTGTGGTGCTTAACCACTTGCGCCACCAGGGAAGACCCCCTGCTGAACATTTATCCCATAGAAATGAAAGTATATGCTCACACAAAAATCTACATGATTGTTCATGGAGTTTTGTTAATGATAGCACAAAACTTGAAGACAATAATATATTCCTAAATAAATGAGTAATTAAACAAAATGTGATATAGTCATACTACTGAGCACTAAGAAGTAACAAACTAATGATTTATGCAACAACTTGAGTGAATCTCCCTTTATTATACTGATTTAAAATAAAAATCTCAGGGCCTCCCTGGTAGTGCAGGGGGTTAATCACGGCACTGTGAAGCTGTTACTAGCCTCTGCAGCATGAGTTCCATTCCCAGCCAGCCAGGGAGCAACCCACATGGCGCAGCAGACCTCTCCTGACTTGCTCACTGCTCCCCTTAGCAGTGTACTTTCGTCAGTCTGCCTGTTCTGTTCCCCACTCTGTCTCTGGTGATTCCTCTCACCCCTCCCCTGCCCCACCCCACATCTTTGGCCTGTACCCCAGCTCTTGTATGCAAAAGTAAAAAAAAAAATCTTAAAAAAAAATTTACCAAAAAAAAAAATTCCAGGGTCTCCCCGGTGGCGCAGCAGTTGAGCGCTGGGTTGCGAAACTGCCCGCAGCCTCTGCAGCACCGGTTCGATCCCCGGCTGCTCCCCGGCCACCGGAGGAGGGTCCCACATGGCGCGCAGACCTCTCCTGCCGCCCGCTGCTCCCCTCAGCAGTGTACTTCGGTCCTTCTGCCTGCTCTGCTCCCCTCTCTGGCTCTGGTGAATTCTCTCACCCTCCCACGCTCCTGACTGTACCCAGTGCTTGTATAAATAAATAAATAAATCTTAAAAAAAAAATCCAAAAGGTTTAATACTGTATGATACCACTTATGTAACATTCTAAAAATGACAGAATTTTAAAGATGGAAAACAGATGGTTACTGTTGGTTATAGATGGTGGGATAAAGGGCTAGTTAGCTGTGACTATAAAGGGGAAGCAGGAGGGAAATCAGTGGTGAGGAATAGTTCTATGTTTTGAATGTGGTTATGGTTACCCAACCCTACACATTTGATAAAATTACACACTGTACACACACATTGTGCCAAAGTCAAATTCCTGGTATGGATATTATTTAAGATTAAGACTGAAAGGAGAGTACAGGGCCCCATTCTGTACTACCTTGAAAACTTCCTATGAATTTAGAATTATTTCAAAACATATAACTAAAAAGCAAATTTATCAATAACGACATTAAATGTAAATGCTTCCACATAAGTAAATGGAGTAAATGCTTCTACATAAGACAAAGATTACCAGACTTAGTTTTTGTTTTTAAAGTCAAATCCTGCTTATAGGGACTTGATATTTTCAAAATATCAGTATATAGAAAGTTTGAAATGAATGGAATCAATACCAAATCAGTACCAAAGGAAGGTAGGTGGTATAAATATATTAATATCAAGCAACAAAGTAATTTGAAACAACTTCCGTTTATAAACAATCACATGGTTTTGGTGTTCTGTTCTTTTGAGTATTTGTCTGGTGGCATAGAATTAGCCAGACCATAGTATCACTTTGACTGACATTTAAAAAAAAAAAAATCATGCCTCACTAATGGTGGAATGGAACCATTTTATACAGACGCAGACACACATACATACACAGCATGTTTTATAGTTTTTTATTTAAAATCAACTTAATTTTTAGGTAACTTAAAATTTGGTAGTACAGCACTGCACTTTGAAGCAATCTACATCCTCTGCAGCAGGAGTTCCATCACAGGCCATCCAGGGAACAACCCACATGGCGCGGCAGAACTCTGTCTCCACTGCTCCCAGCTGCTCCCCTCAGCAGTGTATTTCAGTCAGTCAGCCTGTTCTGTTCCTCGCTCTGTCTGTAGTGAATCCTCTCACTACCCGTACCTCTGGCCTGTATGCTAGTTCTTGTATGCATAAATAAATAAATCTTAAAAAAATATTGTTAGTACATTGTTGTGGTCATCTCATGACTATTTTAGAGCACTAACCAAATTATTTTATATATGTGGTTTGGCTTTCTTTTACTGTTTGGTTCTGTATTTACTTATCCTATGGAAAGAGTGCAGGGAACTTTTGGGAATAGTAACTAAGTGCATGTGTATCAATTTTATACATCTATTTATCTATATCTATTTGTCCATATCTGTCTGTCTATCAATCTATATCATCTATCTAATCTTGCTCGCTTATTCTTCAATTTTATTGGTAGCTATGTTGATTTTATAAATATCTCTATTGATTTTGTACTTTACCATGATAATAAAATTATTTAGAAAACAGTAGCATCATTTAAATGCAGAAAATAAATGAATCTCTTTGGAAAGAGTAGTATACTGTGAGCATCTAGAGAAGGAACTAGAGTCTTTATAATCATATGTAAAAATAGCCATTTTGCATGTTTAAATCAGCCTATTCCATTTCCTTCTCTCCCATGGATATCTTTCCCTAAGAAACTTTGAATATTATTCCCATCATGAAGAAACTCAATTTGAAAATGAAAACACAAAAAGTCCCTCTGAGATTCACATGCCATTTGAATTTATCTCTATGCTTACATTGCTTGAGTAGTAATAACTGCTTACTCTACTCAGAAGCCAGGTGTTTGCTGTTATTATTATTAAAGCTTTAAGAAAATGATTAATCAGATCATCTTATATTTATATAAGGTTTTGTATTTCACAGGGAAATTCTCATATACATTTTTATATTTGACTTTATAATTATGCTGTGAGCTAGTTATGACAGTAGTTATATGATTCCAATTGCAGAAAATGAAACAAGCTCAGGAAACTTGCAACTTTTCCCCAAATTACACAACTATGCAATGGCAGAGCTTGGTTTCAAATCTGCTGTATATAACTTCCAGCACAGTGCTGTCTTTTCCTATTTTCTTAGTTAGCATACTTTGTCCTCTTTAGTGAAAGTGTGTACATGCCCCTCTCTTTTTCATATTTCTCATTCTATCCTCATGCTACAGGCTTTACCTTCTAATTTTGCTGGTGCAGAGGGACCAGGCTGCTGTAATCTGCCTGCTGTGAATTTATATTTCCTCAGCAAATTTATGTGGTTACTGCAGCAGTATGCCTTCCCATGGCAAATTCATGGCAGTCTGATTGCTGGTTTGCCTCCCAATGTCAGCTGAAGCCAAAGTGATTGAATAAAGTCCAACTCAGGCAGCATGCAGTGCCAAACATAGCCCACATCAAAAGTAACAACTTTGAAAATAAGATTGGTAGTGTTATCAATATTGAATATTCTGATAAAATGTCACTCATGAAAAGCAATGAAATACTGCTGAAGTATAGAAATGAGAAAGTGTTGGTTTTGTTCTTTTAATGAAAAAGAGACAGCTTTAACTGATTCACATCATAGCCTAGTTATTGATTTCATCACCACCAGTGAAAAAGAGAATGACCATAAAAAAGTTAAGAGCCAACCAAAACATAGCAAAAAAAAAAAAAAAGTGGGGCACAGGGATTATGGTGATGGAGCATGGGTGAACTGGTGGTGGAAATTCTATGGGGACTACACCTGAGAAAAGAAGGCAAACATTGGGAAAAAAAATGAAAAATGATGTAAAATATATATAAATAAATTTTTAAAAAATTTAAAATAAGTGGAGAGTGGAATGAATGTAGAGAAATTGTATAAATGGTATATAAAAATAACCACCTTTCAGAAGGTATTTTTGTAACTAGGAAAACTAGAATCTGCTGTCAGGTGCATTTCCAGTTTCTATGAATTCAAAATTTAGTACATGTCTAGAAATGAACTTGAGAGTTTCATGATGGCTGGGATGTAGCAAGGCTATTTTTGGATGATGGGATTCATCTGGCATGGCAGAGTTGTCTGTGCACACAAATACATTTTAAATAATTTTCTCTAACTAATTTATACATTAAAAATAAACTACATTATAAGTCTTTGCTTTTTTGATGACTTTTGGAGTGCCTGCTGTTTTAGCTGTGCTGTAGTGGATTCTGCTCAGTTAAACAAAATGAGCCTTTGATATAATTAGAATTTAGAAAAAGTCAATCTGAGAACTCCAAAGATAACTAGGAGAGACATTTAAGAAAGCAGGGGGAAGCTTTAGTAAAAGAAGATAAGATTTATTTTAGAAGGGAATTCGGAAAGAAGGAAGATTTTGTCATGGGACTATGATGAAGAGTGGCTAAGATGAACCACTGAACTGGCCACAGAGCAATTGTTACAAGTTTATGTTTCTCAGACGTCAGTCATTCTGAAATCATGTTCTTGATTTTTTTTTCCCTATGACCTACAAGTTTTCAATTCTTTAATTTAGTATTTTAAATCATGTTTCAATAGAACAATTTTGTGTGATATGTAATTGGAAACACAGTAACATCTGTGATAGAGATAAGTGGAAGAAAAACTATAATTTTATTAAATTCTAGCAATATGCTATTGTTTGCCCTAAGTTGTAAGCTTGAAATGCTTTGTCTTTTTTTTTTTTCTTATTGCTGGAAAGGGAGTTTAAAGTTATGTCATCCTTAAGCTAGTTCTTTCTCATTGACATAATCAGTATATTGAATAACATCATCTCTTCCTCTCACCCCAACCTCTCAAAACCCTGTTCAAAAAGGATTACTGATCTGTCTGGAAGGGCATTTGTAGTGTCCTTGGTCATAGAGAACAAAATATCTTGGGAACTATAAGCCACTTGAAAAAACTCTTAAAAAAATCTTAAAGAGTTAACAAAGCAAGGAAGAACATGAGAAAAATGGTCAAGTCATTTTTAAAAGATAATCCAAGAGGAGATGTTTTCAGTAATAATGATCAAGGCAATGTAGACAAAATCCTCATACTCTTTAGAAAAGTTGGAAAAGAGTAGAAAAATTTGATTAAAATCATAGGATTTATGCAGAGACTATGATGAAATTGAACCACAATTTGAAGAAGAGTGAAACTCTATATGACATCTGCTGATTCCAGGGGAGGAAAAGTGTCTGAGAAATTGAGATATTAAACACAACTTTCAATAGATTTATGGGATTAGGAGGACAAGAACCCTTGAATCATGGAGCTGTAAGGGACACTCCTTTCCCCAATGATTACTTAACATAATGATTTGAAAGTTTATTCATGTTGTAGCATGTATTCATCCATCTTGATTACTGTATAATATTCCATTATGTGGATATACATTTTATTTATCCATTCCTAAGTTGATGGACACTTTGGATTGTTTCCATTTTTTTAACCATTGTGAATAATGCTGCTATTAATACTTATGGGCAAGTTATTGTGTGAACATTTGGTTTCATTTCTCTTGGTTATATACCTAGGAGTAGAATTGCTGGATCATATGGTAACTCTATTTTTAACATGTGTGGAAATCCAGGACTATTTTTCAAAGTTGCTGTAATATTTTACATTCCCATCATCAGTATATGAGGGTTCAAATTCCTGCTTATTGTTGCAAAATTGTTATTGCCTGCCTTTTACATTACAGTCATCATATTAGGTGTAATATGGTAGCTCACTATAGTTGATATTTGCTGTTTTAATGATATAGAGAATCTTTTTTACATGATAGTGTCTATTCTATATCTTTGGAGAAATACATATTCAAATCCTTTGACCATTTAAAAAATGGGTTGTCTTTTTAATATTGGGTCATGAGAGTTTTTCTTAATATATTCTAAATATTAGTCCCTTAAGAGATATATAATTAAGAACACTGCCTAACCCAAGGTTACAAAGATTTACTCCTATATATTTTAAAGTTTTTAACAGTTTTAACTTTTACATTAAGTCCTGTGATTCATTTTGAGTTCATTTTTATATATAACATGAGGAAGGTGATACTAATTATTTTACTATTTGGATCTAGAGAGTATCTTAAGAAAGAACAATTATTTTTTAATTTTTAGTTTTTTAAAGATTTATTTATTTATTTATACAAGCACTGGGTACAGTCAGAAGCGTGGGAGGGTGAGAGAATTCACCAGAGCCAGAGTGGGGAACAGAACAGGCAGACTGACAAAATACACTGCTGAGGGGAGCAGCGGGCGGCAGGAGAGGTCTGTGTGCCATGTGGGACCCTCACCCGGTGTCCAGGGATTGAATCTGCGCTGCAGAGGCTGCGGGCGGCTTCGCCGCCCAGCACTCAACTGCTGCACCCCCAGGGGAGGCCCAAGAGCAAATTATTTTTTTTAATATTTTTCTTTAAAGATTTATTTATTCATACAACTATTGGGGTACAAGCCACAGGTGCAGGAGGGTGAGAGAATTCACCAGAGACAGAGCAGGGAGCAGCACAGGCAGAAGGACCGAAATATATTCTGTCATTCCAAGACAGAATGACCAAATACCTGCAATGATAATTAAATTTATGTACCTTTGTATTTTGCTAAATTAGTCATTTTAAAACCATACTTACAATTTTAAATATTGTAATTTTGAAGATATATTTTAAGGTAGTGTCTTATATTTTAACTAACATGTGTTTGTGACTTACATGGTTTAATTATGTAGCAATTTTAGATGTTTGGATCACAAACTATATAAACAAAATAGCAAATTTTAATTCAAAGAAAGTAAAAAATGGAGAAAATAGGGAAAAGCTGATGTTAATAAAATGGAGACTAGGCATATAATTAAGAACAAATTTCTTTTAAAAGATTATAAAATTAATAATTTCATGAGATTGATGAAAACATGAGAAAGCAAAAAAATAAATATCAAACGCACAAGGGGAGACATCAATACAAATGTTCAAGCTACTCCAAGAGACTATTTTTAATAAAATTTAGATGAAATATAGAAATTTCTAGGAAAAAATTCTTAAGAAAAATCATACCATGTGAAATCATCTATTAAATTGTTCTTAAATATTAAATGCATACATTATGTATTTAAATTGTTCCTCTGAAAGAAATTCTAGGCTCAAATGACAGTATCAGTGAACACTACTAAATATATAATGAAGAATAATAACAATATTACAAACGCCTCTAAAGAAAAGGAATGAAGATTTCTCAACTTATTTTATGAAGCTAATCTAGTTTTGATTCCAGAACCTGACAATGACATTAGAGAAAAGAAAAAATAGTAAGGCAATTAAACTCATGAACCAAATCCTGCAACATACAAAAATTATAATGCATCACAACTAATTTAGATTTATTCCAGTAATGCAAGGGGCATTTAGTATTCAAGAATCAATCAGTATAATCCACCAAATTAACATAATAAAGGAAAACTAATATCTTTCAATAGATACCAAAAATAGCTTTTGATAAAATCCAACATCCATTTATGACTAGAAATTAATAATTTTTACTGTGGAGAAATAGAAGAAAGTTAATTAATCTGATAAAAAGTATTTAAAATATACTTAAAGCAGAGATTCTATTTAATGGTGAAATATTGAAAGCTTTCTCTCATATTAGGCACATGACTTCTTTTCAACAAAATAATGGAAATCCTAACCAGTTCAATAAGCTAATAAGGAGTTATGAAATATATAGTATTTAAAAGAGTGGTTAAACATGCTATTTTTAAAATTTGATCTAACTACATATTCAGGAAAGCAAAAAAGATATTTAGGCAAGAGAAGATATAAAAGCAATCCAAAATAGGAAAGAAGTAAAACTATCACCTTTGGCAGATGACATGATAATATAAAAAGAAAAACCTAAAAATGCCACTAAAATTTTTTAACAACAATAAATGAGTACAATAGGGTGGCAGCCTACAAAATCGAGGCACAAAAACAAAAATCTGTTGCATTCCTACATGCAAACAACAAACTAGAAGACAATGAAAGTATTTCCATCTATAATTGCATCAAAAAGAATTAAATAACTTGGAATAAACCTAACAGATAATATGAAAAACATGTACAAGGAATAATTTAAGATATTATTAGAAGAAATAATAAAGAAATGGAAAGATAGTCTTTGTGCATGGATTAGAAAAATTAATATTGTTAAAATGACCATATTACCCAAAACAATATACAGATTCAGTGCAATCCTTGTGGAAATTTCAATAACATATTCAAAGAAATAGGGCAAACATTGCTGAAATTTATATGGAACCACATAACTCCCTGAATAGACATAGCAATTCTGGCAAAAAAAAAATAGGGGTATCACATTCCCAGACTTCAAACTATACTACAAAGCTATAATAATTAAAACAATATGTTATTGGAATAAAAATAGATGCATAGATAAATGGAATAGAATTAAAAGCTCAGAAATAATCCCACACTTACATGGATAATTAATTTACTTTAAAGGAGTCAAGAGTATACAATGGAGAAAGGAAAGTTTTTTCAATGAATGGTGTTTGGAAAATTAGTTATAGGTAAAAGAATGAGATTAGATCACTATCTCACACGATGCACAAATATTAACTAAAAATTGATTAAACTTAGATGTATGAAGTAAGACAGTAAAATGCATAGAAGGAAACTTAGACAAAACACTTGACATTGGCAAGTCAGCAGAAGAAAGACGAATATTGATGATTTCACTCATATGTAGAATATGAAGAAAGAAAACAAAAGAACAGACAAAACTAAATTTAAGGCAAATCCTATAGAAATGACCTTGGAATTGAGACTACCAGAGGAACAATAGGGATTGGGGAGTATAGGAGAAGGGGGCATATGAACTATGGTGGAAGATTATTGATGCATTGGTGTTGGGCTTAGTGTGGGAAAATAAATCTGAAGAGATGTGAACCCATATCTCTAAATCATGTACTGCTTTGTAAACCAGTGTTACCTTAAAAAAAGTTATAGACAGTTAAAACCTGAAAAAAGTAAATTTAAGAAGTAATCATATGGAAGAATATATGAACTTTGTAGATTAGAAGAGTCTAGTCAGTGTCCAAAGTAATATCAATCTATGGACACTCTATGATAAAGGCGATATATAGGTACATGTGGAAGGATGGATTTTTTTTAAAAAAGTACAAATTTAAATATTTTTACTAAAATATTGAACAAATAAGCAAATCAGAAAGCAAAAAAGGAAAATTAACAGCTATCTCAAACTATATTCAAAAATTAATACCCAACTCAAAGTAGATCTAACTAAATCTTGTAGAGAGTAAAGGAAAACATTTTATTTTTATTTATTTTTTTTTTATAAATTTTATTGTTATATTCCCCATACAATTGCAACCCCCCCATTCTGACCCCAATCCCTCCCCTCCCACCCCCGCCCCCCTAAAAGTGTCTCTGGTTCATAGTTTTTTGTTGATTTTGATTTTCACTTTCTTATACTGGATCAAGAAGATGTGGTACATATATACCATGGAATATTACTCAGCATTCAAAAAAGATAAACACATGCAATTTGCAGCAACATGGATGGCGCTGGAAGGGATCATGCTCAGCGAAATAAGCCAAAAATAAAAAGAAAAATACCGATGGTCTCACTCATAGCAGGAATCTAGAAAACTTAAATAAGGGACCAGGAAAATGAATGAAGGAAAACATTTTAATGCTCTTAGAATAGGGAAAGATTTTTTAAACAGGACACAAAATGCACCTATATGCAAATAACCAATATATTTGAATATAATAAAATTTATTTCTATTTGTCAAAAGATGTCATTAAAAGCTGAAAGGGCAAGACATATAGTGGGAGGAGGTATTTGCAATACAGATAATAGTAAAGAATATATAATCAGGATATATGTAAGAATCCTAGAAATGAGTTAATAGTCTATTAACAGTCTATCTATGGGCCTCCCTGGTGGTGCAGGGATTAAGACGCAACCTATGAAGCAATCCACAGCCACTGCAGCAAAAGTTCAATTCCCAGCCGGCCAGGGAGAAACCCACATGACGGGACAGACCTCTCCTGTCTCGCCCGCTGCTCCCCTCAGCAGTGTAGTTCGGTCCATCTGCCTGTTCTGTTCCCCTCTTTGTCTCTGGTGATGCCTCTCACCCCCCACATCTCTGGCCTGTACCCCAATTCTTGTATAAAAAATAAATAAATCTTAAAAAAAAAAAGAGTCTATCTAGTAAAACGTTGGGCAAGAATTTGAAAAAGCACTTATAAATTAAATGGCCTATAAACAACCTAAGCAGAAGTGAGGAAAATTCGTATAAAAATTAAGCAATAATATTCAACAATTGGTGAATGAATAAACAGATTGTATTATATTTCTACAATTAAATACAACTTATCAATAAATACAAAGGAAGAAATTATCCATATACGTAACATAAAATTATCCATATACATAGCATAGCATTATGCTATGTCACATAAGCACCAAAGTCTACATATTATATGATTTAATTTATGTAAAATTCTAGAAAAGGCATAAATTATAGTGACAGCACATCAGTGGTTGCCCAGGTTTGTGGGTGGGAAAAGTAAGTGCTGAGAAAAAAGCTGGCAAAAGCTAAGACCATTTTAAGGTATTGTAAATGTCCTATATCTTGAATGTGGTAATGGTTATATGACCTATATATTTTTGTTAAAATTTATTGAATTTATTGATACTATAAAAATTATAAGCCATGAAAAGGAATGAATCGGTGCACTAACATGGATAGATTTTTGAAAATATAGTGTTGACAAATAATAATAATTAATATGATCAATGTATGAAAATAGACCACCCTAAACTGCAACATTCAATGACAGGATAACGATCATCTTTGTACAATAGGAAGGGGGGAATGATTGGGAGAGGGTATCCTAGCAATTGATAGCGTTCTAATTTTTTACTTGGATGGTGAGTCCATGGATGTTCTCTTTTTGATCAGTAACTGAATTGTGTAATTATGTTTTTGACACTTTTCCAATGATTATGACACGTCTGGATGTTGGAAGTGAGAAATGGGAACATAATTAAATGTGTATATTTTTTAAGATGGAAGATACTGGAGAAATATTACTTTTTGATAAGACTGATTCATAGAGAAAAATGGAAGGTAAATGATTTTAAATTATGATTAATAGTGCAAAATTTCTGAGTAAAGAGGATTTAGATCTATCTAAAAGGATTGGCCTTAGATTAATTCCAGGAAGGAAAAAAGCACATGTGCATATGTAGGTTTGTGGGTGGGGAGTAGAGGGTATTCCTGTCTGCACTTTGAAAAGTGTAGGGAAGGGTGAAGTATTAATATCAAAGAATGAAAAGTCGTACTGACCTGGAGTAGTTGGAGTCCATGTCTGTATTATGGACTCAGTGTAGTAAGATAAATATGTAGTCGGGATTCTTATTGGGAGAACTTCTATTCTGGTTTTCAGATCAATAGCAGTTTGTAGGCTGGCCTCTTTAACAAGCTCATTGTGGCTAAATTCCAGCTCTCAGGGCACACGTAGATCATATATGAAATCACTGGAGCTTTAAATAATTAACCACAACTGGTTCTGGGCGTTGGTCACAGAGATGGAGCTATGAACAGGATATGCACCTGGACTGGGCAAGGAGACTAGAGAGGAATATTTGCCAATAATCACAGAAATCATGACAATGGGATATTCTTCAAATCCAATAATGTATAAAATTAGAGGAGACATATCATACCTGACTTATTTATCTAAATCACAATGTTCAAAAACTAGGAACCACAAAAGTATGGGACTCAGAAATGGGCAGAAATGGGTCTTACCTTGCTAAACATTGATTTCAAATCCTGAAGGAAAGTTAGTAAAAAAATGTATGATCTTGTCCTCAAACAACCCAGTTATAATCTCCATTTATGGAAGAGACATCAAAGCCCTACGGAGTCATTGATTTAAAAATTCATGCACATTAAAACTGACTGGGACAGAGTTCATCTGAAGTCCATACTTCCTCTCCCTCAATAAAAAGGTCAGTCAGAAATCTACAATTTATATTACATTTGTGCATCTGATAAAACAGTGGTCATAAACATATACATAAACACACACATATATAACGTGCATACATATGAACAGATGCAAATACATAATTAAAGATAACTTTGCACATTTTTGAAGCTACTTCATGGGATCCAGAAGCCCTTCTATATACCATTCATAGATGGTGAATGCCACATACCTAAATTGGAGTTACATAATTCTGTAATATTATAAAATTTTAAAATCAAATGTATTATGTTAGCAAGAGTTGAGGATATTGCTTTCAAAGATGATGAGACAGTTGACCATGAATGGTCAGGATTATAGGCAGGATATACTGCTACATATGGAATAAAGTAAAGAGACCTGGACTAGAATTTGGGACACTGGAACTTTTAGGAAATATTTTCATATATAAAATAATTTATGCATAAATGTGTTCTAAAATAATATGTCGATACAGAAAATAAAGACTATGTTAAATATATGTGCTATGCCAACCAGCTATCACTGGAGTCCCTTGCATAGTATCCTTTTTTTTAACATCCCCCTCCCTGCTCATGAGAGTTAACTTAATTCTAAATTGTGTGTTTATCACTCCCTCACTTTTCTTTATAATTTCCCAAGATTTGGAGACATTCTGTCTTTTTAATTACATGTAATTAATTTCAGTATAAGATGTCTTGCTATAAGTAGTAGGATTCTCCAGAAAAACAGAACCAATCAAATGTGTGTATATTTAAAGAGATTTATTTTAAGGAATGCTCACAAATTGTGCAGCTGGCCAAGTCCAAAATTTGCGGGGCAAGCTGGAGACCCAAAAAAGAGCTAATGCTGAAGGTTGAATCCAAAGGTGGCTTGGAGGTAGAATTCCTTCTTCCTTGGGGTCCTAAGGTTTTTCTTTTAAGGCCTTCAACTTACTAGATGAGGCCTGCCCACATTTTGGGGTGGGAACAGAAGGGGAAAATCTACTCAGTACACTGACTTAGGTATCAATCATGTCTAAGGATTAATTCATGACAACATCTAGAGGGATATTTGACCAAAAACTGGATACTGAGCCTAGTCACGTTGACCCATAAAGTTATTGGTGAGTATTACTCTGGAATTTGCTTTTATAATTCAGCAATATTTTTTTAGATTCTTCCAGACTACAGTTCTCATTCTTTTAATCTCTCTGCTGAATAGTACTCCATTGTATGAATATATCACTGTTTTTCCAGTTGTTCCTGTTGATGAACATTCAAGTTATTCCTTTTTTTCTTCCTGTTAAAAATAATGTTTCTGTGAACAGTTTAAATTATGACTTTCAGTGTTCAAATGAAAGAGGTTTATTTTTGTTTGTTTTGTTTCTGTTCTTTTTGGCCTATAATGATTCTTTATCAGAAACTGTATAATTAATAATATTAATAAAATAATACACAAGTTCTCAAAGCATAGATTTTAATAATAAAAACAAGAAAGGATTGAGAGAAAAACTTATCACTCTTCATGCAAGTTAAAAGACTCCATCCCATTTGATTTTATTTTGACAACATGAAGCTTCTGGTTCAAAAATTATGAACACCTGTAGTTTTTGTTTACTCCTTCTAAAGACAATACAATGATTTTTCTAATGAATTCATCACCTCCAACACCTCTTCACTCTCACCCAGAACCCCTGTCCTTTGGAAAGTTCAGAGAACTCAGATTAGTTCAGTGAAACTCAGCCCTTAACCTTTTTTTTTTGTGTATGTTAGTTAATAGTAGTACTCTTTAGGACTTGTAGCTGACAGGGTAAATACCTGAAGATCAATATGTAATGATACTACATAATTAAGTAATACTTGTTATTAAATAATATTTGAAATTAAAGATGAAACAGGTGAAAGAGTTTCTTTGGATTTTTATACCTTGAAGCAAAGTTACTGATTCATAGAATATGCACATTAGTTTGCATGATAATGCCTAATTGTGGTTCAAAGTGTGCCTGCTCACATTCTCACCAACCATAGCTGAAAGTTATGCCCTTCTTGATTTTGACAAACTTTATAATATTTACTAATATTTTAGTCAAAAACAGGACTCCTAGTTTTTCTCATAAGGTCTGTTAAATACTAGCAGTGTCACTGTTGTTAAAACATGAAACTATGAGGCTCCTGCCAGCCCAGTAGATAACGCTGGAAAACAAATCAAACTTACACCGACTTACTGTGCTTTTAACATCAGAGGCATTTAAATTAACTAGGATGGACACTGACTTAAGGAATCATAAAAATTAAGCAGTTAGGTCTTATATTATGAGTAAGGGACCAACTGTTGTAACTTTTTATATAGGACAGTTGAGTAAGAATGAATTTAAGTTTTCCTAGGGCAATAGGGTGATTGCAAATGAGTTTTTGTATTAAATAGATGTTGTAGTCTCTTGAAACGATGTGGTTCGCTAAGGGCTTGCTACTCTTTGAATTATTTTCCAGTAGAGAGACGTGAACTAGGGGGATCCAAGGACAGTTGGAGAGAAATTGAAAACCTGTCAAGCATTGGTTTAAAGAAACTTGAGTTTTAAAAAAACATTTCCCTTCACATAATTATTTTAATGATGACTTAATTTAATAATATGTCTGTTTAAATGAAGGCCTGTGCTATTAACACACAAAATATCTACACTGAGAGGCCTTATTTTCAAGAAGAATCAACAATTCCATTTCCAAATTAGTCTCTTACTAGTGGCAAATGGAATTTGGACTGAAAGGTTTCCATGACTAATGATTTACAGGCATGGACATCAAGAACTTGGCGTGAGAGTACCCTACAAAAAGCCTGATACTTTCCTGAGTTCTATTTAGAGGTAGACAAGGGTTGGCACATTCTCTCTGAAGGTCCAGGTAGTAAATATTTTAGGCTTCATTGACCAAACAGGCTATTGCATGTACTTAACACTGCTGCTGTTGTCGCATGAAAACGGCCATAACAAATGCACATGAACAAGGGCCTCCCCTGGTGGCACAGGCGGTTGAGTGCCATGCTGTGAAGCTGTTCGCAGCCTCTGCAGTGCCCGTTGATCCCGGCCAGCCTGCGAGAATCCCACATGGCGAAGCAGACCTCTCCTGTCGCGCCTGCTGCTCCCCTCAGCAGTGTATTTCATCAGTCTGCCGGTTCTGCTCCCTGCTCTGTCTCTGGTGAATCCTCTCACCCTCCCGCACATCTGACCTATACCCCAGTCCTTGTATAAAATAAATAAATAAATCTTAAAAAAAAATACACATGAACACGTGGGTATGGCGGTGTTCCAGAAAAACTACTCAAAAAGGAAATGGTGGAATGACCTAGTTTGTAGGTTGCAGTTTGTCCGTCCAATCTAGATCAGTAAGTTATAGAAAATATTAAGGATAATACACAAAATGTTTGTAATCATGTTCATTTTTCTCTTGCCTAAAGATTCGGGTTGTCACTCTAATGTGAGATTATCCCTGCAATCCCTCCTATTACATCATTTTTTCCCCAGATGATAGTAACACTATATTTTATGTAACCCTTTCTTACTATTTAAAAAAGGTTAATGTATTCTTTCAACGGCACTGTTTATAGGAAAGTTTGACTGAGTGTTTATTTACTGATTCTAAGAGTCCTTCCTTCATGTGGGAGAAAGTGCTGCTTTTTTTATTAGTTAATGCTACTGATTTGGCAGGTGTTTAAGTTTTCAAACCCAGGGCCCACAGGGAGTGGGTGAGCCATTCCCTTGCACCTGTGTCCTGCTGGCAGTCAACATTCCTCCCACCTCCTACCCTGTGCCAGCTCCAGGAGGCAAAGTGCACACATTGTGACATATTACAAGCTGTTCTCCTGCCTCTTACAAAATCAGTGGAACGCAGAATAGAAAATGTCTGTGAACCTGAATCAACAAATTCTACTTATAGCTAATAATCCTATGAAATGATGTTGCATTTTCCAGGGTATCAAACACCAGTCAATGGCTAGATTCAGGGAGTCTGGGATGTGATCTAAAAGGAGGGCAAAGTTCCCTTTTATTTTTCTTGAGTCTGTTTTCTTCTTTCCTCCTCCTTACCAGTTACCACACTCTAGTGCTGGTCACCATCCTTTCCCTTAGACTTCCCCAAGTAGTTTCTGATGGGTTTCTCTGAATCTTCTTACCTCATCACAATCTGTTAGCCTGAATGACTGTTTTAAAATGTAATTCTCACCTTGCCACTACATAACTTAAATTCCTTTCTTGGCTTCACACTGCTCTTACGAAAAGCCAAAATTATATCATGATTTTTCCCTCAAGACTGTGCATGCTCTGGCCCAGCTCACCTCTGCAAAGTCAGGGAACTCTACCCTTAACACTGTGTTTCTTGAATGAACTCTCCACACTGCCTCCCTCTGAGGAACGTTTACTCCTTTCTACATGCTAATGTACTATAGATATTCTATTTATAGTTTTGATTTTTTTAAATTGAAAGTAATGTATGATATTTTATAATCTGTTTAGGGCACATTGTATTTTATATGTTTTAACAATTACTGCAAGCCTGTTGTATTCCCAATTAAATTAAGTAATTGTTGTTTTTGGCAGTAATCTGGAAATATAAAGAAGTTCAATGATTTTAATCAATAAGATAAATATTCCGAGTTTTATGAAATACCACTTTAAGAACCCTTGATGTAAGCGTTGTTAATGACAATGCCTTCTAAAATTTGGCTTGTATGGAAATTTCTCTAATAGGAAATTGGGTCAATTGGACTATATATGTGTGTGTATGTGTGTGTGTGTGTGTGTGTGTGTGTGTGTGTACACATATTATGCATACTTTTATGTAAAATAATTAGAAAATTGAGTCAAATATAGGTTTATGATGGTTATGACTTACCTTATTCCTAAATTTTCTCCCTTAGCCAAGAAGTAATATATTAATCAAGCTCCTCCAATCCCTAAATGTGGGGTTCAGATTACCCTGTAACAGTACAGTAAATTATCCACAGACTTTTAATAAAACATAGATATATTTCAGCCAACATAATTTCCTGGACTTCCTTGTTGCAGTAAATAAAGCTGCAGATGTCAAATGTGATTTTGAAATCATGATTTTTTCTTTTCCCCACAAAATGGGTAGTGTAAGATTCCTGGGGAAACAGTGAAAAGTGACATAAACCCTCACTCACTTATACAGAGGGTGAAAAGTTAGTTCTCCCCAAGAGGGACTCCCACTGTATCAATTGATATTCATTAGTATCAATTAGAAAAACAAGATAAAAATGAATAAATAAAATATCTTAATTATGTTAGAGCGTCTTCATTAGATTTTCTGACTCTAAAATATATGTGGTGATAAAATAATGGATATCTAAAATTCAAAAACTGACACTGCTTTTTAAAAAAATGATGATATCAACCCCCAAAATTACCAAGATAACAAGGGGAGGAAGGAGACATTAAGTTGTAATGCTGCAGTTGGTCATTCATTCAACAATTGTTTTTTTTGTGTGTGTGTGTTTAAAAAAAAAAAAGACCAAAATGTCCTTTTATCAATGCAGATTCTTTGTCCTAAGATCCTGAATTTCTCACCTCACATGATTTTGCTTTATAAGTTTCCTACTATTGTGACTGTAACATTAACAGAATGAAAAGAACTGTGGCTTCCTTGTCAGAAGGTGTGATTTCAACTTAAGATTTCACACTTCCTGCTGTTGCCTCAAAACTCAATTGACTTCAGGACTCATTTTTCCCACCAGTAGGATGTACTTATGTCAGCATCAGGCATGATTTATGGATTAAAGGGGTTAGTGTACAAAATGTTTCTTTGTCAATTATAAATTATCACCTCAAAAGAAGGAGAAGTACGAGCCTTCTCGTAGTCAAAAATACTGACCTACAGAAGTTTAACTAATAAAATTAGAATATGTAATTCAAACTTTGCTAACATCAATAAAACCTCCCAGCATCATAGGAAGGCATTCTAAATAAATCAACCCTTGATATCTCTACTATTTGAGTTACCACTGAAGATCATTATGGTTTTGAATCACATATTTACTGTATTACAAATCTATCCTGTTAAAGATGAAAGAAAGACGAGAAACTTAAAAAATTAAATTGCATGATCTGAGAATAATATGACCTCACTTCCATTGGTAAAGTCTCACTCTGGTAGGTTTACACAATTGTTGAAGAGGGGTCACACATAGAGGCAAAAGGACCAATTAAGGATATTGCAATAATTCCAGGGAGAGATGAGGGTTACTCAGTGGAAGTTAATGAGAAGTGTGAATCTTCTAGAAATTTTCAAGATAGAACTGCAGCTACATTCTCCATTTACTGAGGTGAAAGATGATTTTATATAGATAACATGATTGTACATGCAGAAAATCCAGATCCATCTGTAGATAAATTATTAGAATTAATTTACATGTTAAACATTGTCAAGTACAAATAAGTATACCAAAATCAACTGAATTTCTATACATTAAAAATTTTAAAAATACCATGATAATTGCATTAACTGCTGCAATTGTATCTGGACTGTTGTTAACAAGATGGTAAAATAAGATATCCCTTCATGGGAGCAGCCTAAATCCCCTTCAACAAATGAGTGCATCAAGAATACACATCATGGAGTATTATAGAGGGATAAGAAAAGATAAACTGCAACCATTTTCAACAAGATGGAAGGAATTTGAGAGAATCATGTGCAGCAAAGTTAGTCAAAATGATAAAATGGACATTCACATAGTAGATGATTGGCAACATAAAATCTTTCAAAAACTAGGGGACATAAATGAGCACCCTGAAGGCTTTCAAATTTAAATGGATGGGGGAGGGGCTGGGACAAAAATGACAAAGTAATGGTGATGGAGGGGGTCAAAATTAAATACACTGAGTAACACTGCCCTCACCAATCTCTGCAAGAAGAAAGTTTCTTATATGTGTTTATCCATTTAGTCATCTTCTAAAGAAAAAAAAAAAAGGAACAAAATAAAGACAACTTCACCATGAATGAATGGGCTTTTCTCACTATGTTATAGTATAATCAGTCAGTTTTGCAATGATAAAAACTATTCTCTGTTAACAAAACATTGAGGAGCTCATAGGTTATTTGAAACATCTTGGGAATATCTATTTAAAACAAAGGAAGCCCAAATGCTTTAGAAAGCATGTTAAGTGGAAAAGAGTATGAAACACACACACACACACACACACACCCCACACACTAAGATGTTCTCTTCTCACATTCTCCTCAACAGAAATCATTCGACTTCTGTCCCCAGAAAAAAAGTACTTCTGTGGGCCTTGTGTGATCCAGCTAAAAGATTGTTAACCTCTGCTGCATTCCAATACCAAGGAGAACCAATTAAGAAGACAGGCTCACACCTAAGTGGCTGACTCACCAACAGTGGTCTCGGGTACAGATCTGGAAATAGCTCTATGCTCTTGAGGATTTGGTTACATTCCCATTTTGGCCTTGGTCTTGTCCCCAGCCAAGGTACTGAGAAGGAGTCACGCCCATCCATGCATCTTGTAATTGCCATATAGTTTCAGCTGTGGATCTTAAATTGGCCCTTCAACGTGCACTATCCCTTCTCAGATACATTGAGGTATCCCTGGAAGTTAGCCTACTAACTTTGACACCCTAGATTCTGAAAGGATCCTATAAATGGAACTCAGCCCATCCTTGCCTGTCTGCCAGTAATTCTGCTGGCACATGGACTTGGCAGGAGACACTCCAATCTATGCCCTCAAATATCTTGAAAGGGTTCTATACTTGGCTCAAGCCCAACCACAGTCACAGTCTGTCAGCAATTCTGAGGATCTAGGGTCCCAGTGGAACACACATCAGATTGTACCCCTGGAGATTATGAGGGCCCTATACTTAGCCAATTGTAGTCTTTTCAAAAAAGTGTTGTTGTGAATATTGGATATTCACATGCAAAAATAATAAAATTAGATCCCAATTTTATGCTACACACAAAAATTCAAAATGGATTATATATTTGAATAAGACTGATGCCACAAAACTGCTAGAAGAAAACATAGGGGAATAGCTATTTGATGTGAGTCTTGTCATGATTTTCTGGATTTGACACCAAAACTACAAGCAAAAAAAGCAAAGCATCAAGTAGGACTATATCAAACTAACAAATTTCTGCACAGAAAAACAAACCAATTAACAAAATTAAGAAGCAGCTGCAGTATGGAGAAAATATTTCCAAACCATTTATCAGATGAGCTGATACCGGAACTGTATATAAGGAACTCTAATAGGCTTCTCCAAAAGAGATATACAGATAGCCAAAGGGTATTGATAATATTCTATTTCTGATATATCCACTCTGTATGTTCACTCTGTGATAGTGGTTCAAGCTGCATAATTATAATATCCTTGTAAAATATTTAGGTAAATTTACCATCCAAATAGAGAAACCAGTATTTTAATCCTAGGAATTTGTATTTTCTGTAATGGTTGTCTAATTGTGTACTAAATAGGCAGAGATAATTTAACATGGCTGCTCAGAAAATGACAGCACATTTCATGACACTTGTGTTTGAAGGTTAAATTTAAATTGAGATCTGCATTATAAGCTCAAGACACTGAGCGTGTGCAGGTTTTCAATATTTTTCTATTATTTATGCCATTTTACTTCTTTTCTATTTCTTTTAATCAATAATTTTATGAAATGATTGACACAAAGATCTAGAAAATCTTCATGTAAACTGAATTGATGATTCTTTCCTTGCTGTAATAGGGGACATAATTCTTCCTTCATAATGCTAAATGCCAAAGACAAGAATATTTATACTATTGAGCACAGCGGTTGCTGCTGTTACAGGTTTAGATTATTGCCCTCATCTTTTAAAGGTTATGGTCCAGACACAGGGCTCTTTTTGAAGACTTACATCTTGGTTGACTGTCAAGCAATTGCTAAATCAAATGATCATTTTCTAGCAAATGCTTTGAAGCCTTAAAGAAAACCATTCCCATTATTGTTAAGATGGTTATAATTTTAATTATAAATCTAGACCTGTGTTTTTAAAAACACTCCTATACATTTGAATTCTCAAGGGGAAAAATATCCTTTATAGTAATTGATTCCTGGTGGAGTATGTTATCTGGATTAAACTAAGTTTCTTCTGTTACAATGTCTTTGTCCAATTATATTATTTAATATTAGCATATGTACACTGTGAGCAAATAATAAAATATTCACTGACTGATTGACCACTGACATTAGAACTGTATTTCCTGTATTGTCAGTCTTCAAATTTGTCAATAAAAAATTAATATACTGGGTAATTCCTTCATATAAGGTAATTTGAAAATATTAGGGGCTTGAAAACCAGGGAAGGCTTAAGTAAAAGACGCAATTGTATGTAGTGTGATTTTATGAGTGTTGGGAGAAGTTCTGCCAGTATAAACCCCAAACATTAACAAGTTGTTACTTTAAGTTAAAACAGAGCACACACAATGGTTGCCATTAGAAATGAAATACTTTATATGTTAGGGGTTACCATTTGTTTTGCTTTTAATGTAAGACTGGTTTAATGATTAGAGTAAGATTGATGGTCGGCCAAAGTGAGGATACTTGTTCTGCTCATGTGTTGAATATTTACCTTGTCACTCTGCTATGATATCCTGAATCTCACCTCCCACCTTCAGGCACACAGGCTGTGTTGCTTTCCTGGGTGGGTATAGGACATGTGAATGTTTACTTATTCTCTGTTTCCTTGAACTGTTGGGATCTCTTGACAGAAGTGATAGCACATAAATAAGGACATCAGAAGGTGAACAAAGGGTCTCTGTAATGATACTAGCCCATGACTTTAATCCAGATGACTGGTGTTGCGTTTTAGCACATCTGATTAAACTTTCTTTGCCACTGTCTCAGTACTGATCAACTCCCATCCTAAATAATTATTATAATTGTAGCTGACATTTATTAGGTATTTTCAAAATGACATACATGGTGTTAAGCATTTTATTTTGTCCTGTATAATTCTTTTTAAAAATCTTGGTTCATTATCCCCAGTTAGAAAACTGATGATCCAGACAGTTAAGGGATCTTGAGAAAGTTTCTATAGCGAGTATGGTAGAGTATGGATTTGAACCCAGGTCACCCCGGTTGAGATTCCTAATCCCTTAATATCATATACTGCTATTTCCCCTGTTCCTTTCCCAGCACTTCTTTATCTCAACCAGGCTGAACCCCTTGAATGCAGGTTCTGTGCTTCTTTTTCTCTTTGTAGACCTTGTACCTGCTCAGTGGCTGAAGCAGCTCATGTTAAGCAAGTGATTCATGAAATAGTACCTTGCAGAGAACGTGCAGCTCTCTGTAAAAACAACCTATATTTTTATAGGTTTATAGGCCTTGTCTGTATTTGCTGAGGCTTCACTAATCTGGAAAATAACTTGGCTTATGAAATCTCCCATTGACCAAGACTTAGCGTAATGGTTTATAAGCACCAACTAAATACTGCTCTTTTTCCTATTTAGCACCAAGTGGTAGCATCAAGGTGTAGGGGTAGGGATCCAGGAGCCTCCTTTCCTCATGTACTTAAGAGTGAGGGAATAAGTGGAAGAGAAGTAATACACTGTCCTGAATGTTAGTTGACTTTCAGGTTGCAGGAAAGAGGGCATTTTCGTAATGTCAGACAGCACAGCTTTCTCCTGGAAACAGATTGGCAGGGTTGAGGTGCAGTTGTTTAAACAGCCAGTAGTTACTTAAGTCCCCAGTGGTTTGGCTGCAGCCCATTGATGGCTTTTCTACTTTTGTGCCTTCTCAAGAAGTGGTTCTCAGAAAAGGGAATTCAATAGTAATTATATGTTAGAAATACCTGGCTTCACTGCGGGGTGTGATTGAACCTGTGAACTGCACCTTAATCCATTTAACCTCTTTTTTCTCTGGGTTGCATGAAACCATGCTCACTGGAAGAGTCTTTTAAGCCATTGCCTTTGATCCCTCACCTTACTGTCTTCAAACTCTAGTCATCCTCTTTTCAGTCTCCTTCCTCTTTGAACTGTGACTCTCACTATCTCTAAAGGGAATATTTACTCCATACTCAGCCTTTCAGAATTCCTCTTAGCCAAATACAAGTTTAGATTCTCAATAGCACCCCTATTATGTGATGTTAATTAGAAAGATTTAATGGGATCCAGGAGAGAAATCCACTGAAATATACACTGGAGATTCCAGAACACACAGAGTATTTTATGCCTTGTGGTTCAACTCTGTTTTTGAATCTATACATATAACAATCTCTTATGTATAGAATCCAGCTAACACCCAACTCTAATAAACTGAGTTGCAATTTGTTACCCAGTACAAATGGATAAGCTTATTATTCTAGGTGTGATAAAAAAAATCGTGTTGGCTATTTGTTAGAAGGAAAGAAATCAGAACACTCAGAAGCATAAGTCTAGGTTAACTCCTGAGGTGCTATTAGCCCCAGGACACAAAGGGAATATCTGGGAACAGCTCCTCATGGTACTATATTAGAAGTTTAGTGGGGAAAACTGGCTGTCATCATAGCTGGTCTTGGGCCAAAGTGATATTCAACTTCACTTCCCTTTTTACATTTCTTAATTGCACTTAGGCATTTAATTTTCTTTAGGCATTTAATCTTTAAAATTATTGAAGTAATAATATTACATTATAACATTATATGGGTTTCAGGTAAGCATCACTGAAAATCAATGTGTATATGGTACATTAAGTTTATCCCTAAAATTCCAATTCTATCCTTTTCCATAAAGTCATTCCCTACCTCCTTAAGGTCTGATAAGCACTAGTTGAACAGTACCCCTTTTTGACTGCCCTTGTATCTTGCCCCTAGGAATATTTTGTTCTACTAACCATTTGCTCTCCAGTTTAGGTCCTTATTGATACTACTTTAACCTTGCTACTCATTTTGACAATTTACTCACCTTGATTCTGATAGTTATGAATTGGCACTTGACCTCTGTTATTTAATATGTAATCCAATAGTTTCCAAACTCTGCTACATATTAAAATTACTGAGTAAGCTTTAAAAAATGCCAAAGACTGGTTTGCAATTAGATCACAATATCTAGGGTGCAGGCATCAATATCTGGGAAGCAGACATCAATACTTTTTAAAGACCCCAGAGGCAGCAATGGAAACTCCTCCTATAACTCACATTGCTCTCATGGAGCTCAGTTCTGTGACAGCACTATTACAACCAGTCAACAGTGAAATTATCAATGATGCTGGTATCACATCTTATCCCTTTGGTAAATTCCTTGCCCTCTGATTGAATATAGCTAACTAATTGATTTTCAGACTCACATAGAATATCCAGTTACCATACCTGTTTGTCTGAGCCATTTGATCCATTTATTCTATCAACCACAGCAATAGTTCTGATACTCCTGCTTTACTTAGTGTGTCTTCACTTACTCCAGCCTTCTCAAAACTCCTCTAACAATATGCTATCCTGATTTTCTGGAGTTCTTGCTGTGATGTCAAAACCCACAGTACAGAAGAGTATTTCCATAATGATAAATTCTCTCTTATCCAACTTTACACCTACACCCCTCCTTCACATTAAGCACCACATTCAGGATCCAATCCCTTACGTATTCTTCTAGCTCCTACTAGCACATATTCACTATGTCTGGCAGCTCCGTCAACATTTTGTTTCTTTTCTCCATTAAAAGCTCAGCATATCCCAGCTTGCTTACATTGTGGTATGACCCAAGTTACTGATCTTGGGACAAGAACAGGAGAGTGGGTCAGCCCTACTAGGTGAGAGATGATGTGTTACTTTGCTAGGCAGAGGTCTTTGTATTGTCAAAGGGTAAGTATTAGCCTAGCAAAGGGAGAAGTAAGCCACTTCCGTAAGTCTAGAAGTTTCAGGAGACTTTTGGATTTCAAATTTTAAATGCATGGATCCAAATCTTCCTACTGCAGTCTCAGGACACCCTTCCTTCCTAACCATTGCCTTGACCTTGGCCTACCATGGGTTAGAAATGAGAATTCAACCTCCCTGTACTCCACTACTCTTATAATTAAGTCCTGTACGAAAGTTTAGCTTTCTCTGCTCTTCTGCAAATCAGTGTTTTTGTTGCCCTTTGATTTTCATACTTGCCTTAGATTAATCTTGATTAATCATGTTCAAACTTTGTCTTTTTCCAGTGCATCAATGCCATTCAGTAAGAGTTCAGATTTCATTGTCCTTATAATTACTTGAACTTTTCACATGCGTGGTATTATATCCACCATGTGCCCAAGAGCCCTTCTAAAGGTGCTCTACCGGTTCACCACCAGTGAAAGTTGTAATAATTGTACTTCTATCACTTGCCATGTAATAATTGTCAATACACCATGTGTCACAGTGATGAGTCCTCTGGCCTGCCAGATGACACAGGATCTACCTCCAAAATTCCATTTTAGGTTTTCTTTCCTGGACCATTCTTGGTACCAACCTTCTCAATTTGGGTTCCTTGGGAAACACATTCTGAGGGGGAAACTTGCATTCAGAGGTTCATTATACTGCCTTTATCATCACCTGTGAGGACATGACGGCAGCAGAGTTTGGCAGAAGTTAATTTACGATACAGTTGCAAGGAAGCCCTTGCTCATGCCTCTGAGTTTTGAAGCTAGAATTGGGCCTTTAGGATTTTAATGGAGGCCTGAGATCAGACCTGACTAGCATTAGGATGCTCTCAGGGAGAGACATTTTCCTTTGGCAAAGGGATATTCCAGGGGTGGGGCTCAGTTGAAAATGTCCTCACAGCTGGAGTAAGGAGTCAGTGTTTATATATATATATATTTTTTTATTTTATTTTTAATTTAATTTTTTTAATTTATGTATTTTTTTTACATCACTGTTCATTTTTAAATGTTTGCTTTCCCCCCCATGCCCAGGTGTAGTCCTCATAGAATTTCCTTTACCAATGCACCCGTGCACCATCACCACAGCCCTCTGTGTGCCTCCCTCTCTCCCTCTGATCCCTCTCCCTCCTCCTCCACTGCAGGATGTCTTTGGTTTGACTGTGGTTTGAACTGGCAATGGAGTTGAAGTTGTTTTTGAAGTCAGTGGGTTTGGAGTGCGGAGTCCTTGAGTTCACTCTGGGAAAGGTGTTAGGGGGAAAAGGATGTCCTAAAGCTAATTCCGTACAGGCTTTGTGGACTCCACCCCCAACTCCAGACCAAAGCCATCAGGACATTGGGAAAGACAAATCCCATCACAACCAAAGGGAAGGTTGCTGGATCCTGAGGGTGGGGTTAAGCAGCCAGGTTTGGTATAAAATCAGACATGTGGGCTTTGGTGGGGGGGAGGGTTCCCTTTTTGGCTCTCCACCAGCTCACAGCATGGGGGGGCCAGCTCTCAGAGTGCCTTTGGGTTTCCAGGTCAGCGGATCAGGTAGGATGCATTAAAGACTTTATTTCCCTATTTTCTCCCTGAGTTGTACATTTCCTCATTTCCCTTTCCCTTGTAAATAAACCTTTATTAACCTTTTGTGTGTGCCTGTTGTGGAGTATTAATAAGTCCCTTTTAAGTGCACGGGTGAGGATCCACAGCCAGGCAACCCATTTCATATCCGGGCTGCTCTGTAAGTGTCACCAGAGCTCCCGTTTCAGCGACATGCAGCGAGTTTCCCAGGTGAGTTTCTCCACGAGACAGAGGCATTAGTTATATTTAAAGTGCAGGTTTATTAGGGAAAGGATAAAACAGTGAAAGACATTTGCATAGATACACAAGGGCAGGAAGAGCTGCCCCAGAAGGGACAGGTTTGCTAAGAGAGGCCTGCATTGTTTCAGGCAGTGGCCTTGACAGGTCACAGGCAGGTAGGAAGGCTGCTGCCCTGCAGGAGATCGTGAAAAGAGACACCTGCATAGTCACAGGTGGGCAGTGGGAGTGCTACCCCCAGCCTGTGCAGAGACTGCACTGATATAGTCTTCTTCTGTTTGGGAAGGGCTCACTCCTTGTGAGTCCTCAGTTGGTTGCTAATTTTGGATAACTATGTAGATTTGAAAGGGACCAGATGTGCCCTCTGATACCTGCTTGGATGTTATGCTTTGTAGTCTAGGCGTCTGCGCCTAAGTGTATTAGTGTGCGCCTAAGGATACTAGTTTCTGCAACTGTGTGGTCTGTGCCCAAGTATCTTGGTTTCCATAGCTGTGTCAATGGCTATGCTAATCTTTCTCCCCCCACCTTCTTGTGAGCCAGGTTTCTGGTCTTGTGGTGCACCTCCTTTTCAGTTTTTTTCCCTATTCTTATCCTCCGTCAGAGCCATCTATTAATTGGTGACTTTCTGACCAAAAGAAACCTTTGAAACCACCTAGCATTATCCCCTTTACTTTGTAGCTTTTAAATTATGGATACATCAAGGGCAAACTGAGGATTCTTGATTTACAATCCAGAGCCCTTTATTATTTTAACATCGCCATTCTTTCATTATATGCAGGTATAACAACTACAGGGAAGTAGGTGAGAAATGACAATCATTATTAAACATAACGTTGAAATAATTATGCAAAAATATTTTTGTTTTTGCTAATACTAGGCAAAAAATGTGTTTTAATTTAGGGAATAGAAGTCCTTTTATAACATCTAAGCAAGAATCATTTTCTGAAATAACCATCTCTACTGTCTTAAGAGTTGCTACTTTTTGCTGAGAGCCAAAGTAAAATACACTAGTAAATCAAAAGCAAGTTAATTTTAATGTATCAACTTTAATCCACAGAAAAAACCTGAGGCATTGAAGTCTTATTTTTGTTTTTTCTTTTCCTTCTTCCTTATTTCTGGAAAATACTTTCATTCATACTCCTGAATTTTTTAAATTTGTTTTCCAATTTGAAATTCCACCACATCAAAATGTGTTTGAAAGTGCTTAAATGTTATTTTAACAAAGAAGAGGCCTACTGCAAGGATGGCAGTATTAGCAGGTATTCCTTACTGTGAGGTAACTGATTCAGATGGTTGTTCTTGGCACTTGGTGAAGACTGGCTGCATTTGAGAGCGTGGCTTTGAATGAAGGAAGAAACTGCACACGGGCACATTTTCTGGTGAGACTAAGGCTTGTCTGCTCCCACAGAGAAGAACATGGGAGAAAGCTGCCCAAAGACAAAGGTGGAAAGGAATGGCAAAGGAGCTGATAAAAAAATAAGCAACTATCAAAAATTGTAACTGTCTAAGTTCATGGGTGGAAATGAACTATTTTTTCTCTTTCCTTTCTCTTCCTGGACCCCAAATTCAGGCCAGTATAATTGCTACTATCTTTTAGCCACAGTGGGGGTTAAATTGGCCTTTATGGGATAATCTAAGATCTAACTACTACTTATTTGATAAAAATATAGCCTGAGTTCCAAACCACCAATTTACAGACTTTTGTCGTAGTCATTAACAAAAGAATGACTTGCAGCATCTTGTTCTTCCATTGAATCACATGCCCAAGCCTCCATCTTCCTCCCAGATTGGTCTCCCAGTGCAGGCTGATAGGTTCTCTTTTCTTCTAGCTTCAGGTGTCTGATGGCTTACAAATCCCCACAATATGCCCAGTCCTCAGTAAAATGTTCTTGTGTCTGCTAGATGTTTAAGCGTTTCCTCGGGAAAGGTCAGTGGAAAGACAGAGTGAGACAAGAACAGTGGTTGTGCCAACTGAGTCAGTCAGGAGACTGTCACTGCATGATGATGAAGGTAGCTTGGCTTCAGATAAGTAATCAGAATTCTAACTGCTCAGAAATATTTAAAAAATGTTGAGGCACTTCCCTCAGTGGAATAAGGAATTGAGCCATTTTCTTTGGGACATTAAAAGAAATTGTAACCCCATGAGGCTTAGAAGATTTTGAAAAATAAGTTACACTTGCAAATTTATTTTCAGATGTTGAGATTTCTGCATTAAAAAGTTGCATTTTTATTATAATGCCCATATTTCTTCATTAATTTCCTTTGGCGCCTCTTTTACAGAAGAAATTTTTCTAAATTTTATGATTTCCAAATCTAGGCTAAATGGATTATTTCTCCTCAGTTGGCATGGGTGTTTACTTGGCATTGGTCTGTCTCACCCACACTTACCATATGATGAGACTCTTTGTATCCATATATTCAATTCTGCATCTACACTGTGCAGGTGCAGTGAGCTGGGAGGTGGCTCAGGAGACACTACTCTGGAACCAAATGAACTCTGTCCTGTTTGTTACCTTAACATGTGAACTATACACTTTCGGGCAAGTTACTTAAACTCTCTTTGTCTTAAAATGTCTTCCTCTATAAAAGGAAGATTACAGTGCCTACATGTGTAACAAATGCAAAGCACTTAGAAGAATGTCTGACGTACAGGAAATACTAACTTATCACCTCAAAATAGAAGTTTTATCAAATTGTTGTTTATCAAATTGAATGTATAAGAACAGGAACAACTGCTGGATTCCAAGAATTATTTTCTGTCATATGAAAAAAATAAGACCTTGCACGAAGGTAGTCTCATAAATGTTAGTTGAATCAAAAGATCGCTGAAGGAGGAACTGCCCCTTCCCACTGTGGGTGCACTGGTGTGCAGCTGCTGTGCATAAAAAGGAGACTCATTGTATAATGATGAAGGTAGCTTGGCTTCAGACAGTTTGGTTTTGATCTTGTAGAATGTGCAGGGAAATTACATTATTTATTATGATCCAGAACTCCATAGAGGAGTGGCGAAGAAAAATACTTTCCAGAGATAGTAAGAAGGCCTCATCTTTAAATACTGTTTGAGTGTTCATGGGAAATATGTACTGGCAGACTAAATTCAAGGGTATCACTACGTGGGGGAGAGAGTGGGAAAGCATGGACATTGCAAAAAGGCAGACCTGGATTCAAATTACAGTTCTGCTCTGTATCCTTGTGCATATTTACCCATCTGTCTATGACTCCACTCAGAAATGATTTAGGAGCAGCTTACACAATAGTATTTAAAAATAAGAACTCAATGTCAAAGACAAAGGAAAAGCTGGGAAGAATAGTTGCAAGATATATAAGACATGAAGAGCTAATATTACTGACAAATAGCACTTTGACAATGTAAGAAGAGAATGAACAACCCAAAGTGAAAAATAGCAATGGACATGAATAATCAATAAAAGAAGAAATAACATTTTAAATAACCAATCCTCAAAAATAACCAAAGAAATGAAAATTTGAAGCAAGAATGAAAAATCTCATTTTCCCTATAAAATTGGAACTAATTTAACAAAATAAGGAAAGCTAATAGCTGACATTCCCAGCTAATGAGAGGAAACAGAAAAACAAGCACTTTTCTAAATTTCTGGTGGGAATAAAAATCGTTGCTATTTTCCTGAAAGACATTTGTTAGCATTCAAGTCTTAAAAATGTATACACCATTTGACCCAGGAATTTCACTTCAGTGAATGTATTCCAACAAAAAACAGGACTAGTATGCAATGCATATCACTCAAGAATGTTCATTGCAATTTTATTTAAATAAAAATTGAAAATAAATATATGGATAAATGACTTATAATATATTTAGGCATATTTCCAAAACCGTTACATATATAGTTGTATAGAAAGAAGGCCATACTATGTTATTATGCTAAATGAAAAGTTATTAGATTACAAAGCCATATGTACATGACTGTGCTGTTTTTTTCTAAAGCATGTGTTCCCAGGCACAAAAAAATTAGAAAAAATAGTGATTTTCTTATTAATACTTAATTTTTGGCAATAAGATTAGAGAAATTTTGTTTCTTATTTAAATAGACTTGCATGTATTGTTTCAAGACTTAGAAAAATATAAATCTATTTCTATTTTTATAAAACAGCAAAAAAAAGCATCAACTAATAACCTACCACTAGTTAATAAAATTTCATATTTCTGACTTACTTAAAATCTTCCACATTACCAATAGCCACTAATTAATTCTCTCTTTTGAATAACTCACACTCTGATCAGGATGCTCTAGTCTAGAAAGAAATGACCAGATTTACTTTGCAGTCAATTCTGAACACCCCAATGAAGAAATTGTCAATTATGCACAAACACTTTCTCGATCTATCTTCATGAGTGGCATTATTATCCTTCCCTTCTGTCATATTTTTTTCTCTGTATTTCTTAAGGCAGAGACCAATGCACCAGAAGACAACAGGTTCATGTTTGTAATGGGCTTCTGTGTGATGCAGCGCATTCAAATGAAATGGGAGTGGGAGGAGGAATCTGTAAAACTTGACCGTGGAGCTTTGGTGGAGGGTGAATGAAGCATTTGTAGATATGAAGGTGTGAAGTTGTGCTCCTCAAATTTTATAGTTTTATATATAACAATTGTCAAATCAATTAAAAAAAAAGAATACAACTTGCTAGAAACACCTCAGAAGGCCATTGAGGGCACAGGCTTGCTAAAGTGTAGTGTTATTTGACCAGTTTTGGTAGGAATCCTGATCTCAGGGACCCTGTACATTAGGAAATTCTGTATTATGTTTATTATTAGTAGAGTCCAGAAAAGGGAAAGCAGGGTGCTCTAAGCAAGGGTAAAAGACTATACTTAAAAAATCAAAGGGTTATAATTTTATTTATTTGAAAATGTAAGAAATATAGTGTTTTATAACTTAGAAATCTTTAATACACTAGATTTATAATTGACCAATTTGTAGAGAAGGAACAGCTGACACTAAATATATAAATTCAGTAGTGTTTAGGAAAACTATGTAGTGAAGACAGCATTATTGATGATTTAATTTTTCAAGGTGATGCCTTAACTATGACATCAAAGAGCATAATAAATGGTAGCCTTAAAATAGCAAGACTAAAAAATGTAGTTTCAATTTTATTCACATTTCTAGGCTATTGATCATTAGCTATATACTAAAAAGAATTTCCTCATTTTTCATGAAGAAATACATTTTTATGCAACACATCTTGTCAACATTTTTGGTAAGGTGTTCTGTACCTTAGAGTCAGTTCTGAGTATCTATGAGAATTTAAATTAAATTTTAGCTGCAAATATTTAAAGAATCAGCTTAATTCCAATTACTCTTAATGCTGCCCTGCTTCCCCAGTGTGCAAATTTATATTTTTTAAAACTCCAAGCATTTTCATTAAAACTTGTGGATAGAAAACATTTACCAATTGAAATGTGAATAACAACATCTGTAGTTATTTGGACCATCAGGGTAATAGATACTAGCAAAACTGAGAGTAGAACGACTACTCAGACTCAAAACTACTATTTAACTGGACTCTATGCCAATTGATGCAGTAGATTTGGAATGCAAAGTTCGTTTGCATTTAGTTTAAAAATTGTGTTTGAGCCAAAAATCAGTATGTACTTTTAAGTCTTTTCATATTTGTTGAACTGAGGTAGATCATTAGATGAAAATTTCTTTGGTAATTCTGCATGTTTTTTAAAACTTTGCCTTTGTTCTACATCATAGATTAGCTATAGCTACCAATCTTTAAGAAAAATAAAAGTAATTTTACTAGGTTTGTGAAATGTATAATTTTGAAAGAACATTTTTCCTCCTGTACTTAAAATATAAGATACTCTTGAGCAGCTTTTCTGAATTCTGTACTGACTTCTAATCTTCTGGGAATTGTTTATTTGTAGCAAATGCAGCTTCCTTGTTTGGAAGACAAAAGTTCATAATAATTTATGAGAAACACATTTGGGTTTCTCGATCATGCTACAGGGTTATCTTAATGGATAGAGATAAACTGAATTTTTCATGAAGACTAATAGATAGAGAAAAAGGAAGGAAAGACTAGCCAAAAGAGGATATTTTGGATTTCCCTGACACATATAATTCTTAACAAATGCTTAATAATAAGATTCCAAATATAGAATGATCTGTTTATTCCCTAAATCAGTACACATTTCCATTACTTATGCAATCAACAGGATGTTTTCCTTTTGCCTTTTCCTCATTTGTGCATTTCTGTAAGAAATTTTTTTAAAATAACCTTGAAATGAGATTAGTGTCTTCTCTAAGTGAACCACCTTTGTCTCAACAGGACAACTCCACTTTAAGACGATATGAGTCAGGGTTATGATTTTGCAAACTGAGCAAAATGTCTATCTTGCTCTTTGCACTAACTACTAGAAAACCCATCCCTTTCAGTTCAATTACTCTGGGTGAGTCCATGTGTTAATTGGTTGGAAAAAGTGGTAGAAACTTGGAATGAGCCCAAGGGGAGAGCAGTGACATTTACTTTCCAAATATATTAGCTACCTTGGAGATCAGCACATTTCCAAATCACCATGTAGAAATTGTTGGGCAGAAATTTTTATGGATTGGTGCCCCCATGACTGGTAACTTCTTTTGGGAGCCCATGAAATGGTGAAACAGAAACATAAGCTTACTGCTGCTTTTTTCTCTTCACTTCCTGGAGAAATGGAATCTCTATATAGAATAAATGCAAAATGTTCTTTCTAAAAAATTGCAAAGCAGTAATAATTTTGTACTTTCTTCTATAGTTTACATATATCCTTCTCTAGATTTCTTCCCACGGGTATGATGAAGCAAAGTCTCTGGTTCATATATCTCTAGATCCTTTATCTCAAACAACAAGTATCTATGAAATATTTGCCATGTGCAAGGCACTATGGACATGGCCTCTCTCCTAGAAAGGACTCATAATCTAGACAGGGAGAGAACACAGACAGTGTGTTGGGGATCAACAAACCACTCCTAGGTTTGGTAATTTACTAGGAGGGCTTGCAGGAGTTAGTATATAGTCATGTTCACTGCAATGGTTTATCGTAAAGGATATAAAGTGAAATTACAAAGGGAAAGGCACATGGGGAAAAGTGAAGAGGAAAACAGATATAAGCTTCCAAGAATCTTTTCCTGTAATGTCATCCAGGGTGTGCTTAGTTCCTAATGTAATGAATTGTGCCAAAATGTATGAAATGTCTACCAGGGAAACTTATTAACAACTTGGTGCCCAAAATATTCACTGGGTGTTGGTTAGGCAGGCACCAACTTCCCAGCATTTACCAAATTCCCAGACTCTCAGAAGGAAATGAGGTGTGTTCAGCATATTATACTGTTTGCACTGTTTGGGCACAGTGAATCACTTTTATGAGTTAGGGATGGTAGAAACACTTCTGAAATACAACTTCCCAGATGCAAGCCAATGGTCAGCTTTGCAAGCAGGCTTTTCTAAAAATAGTGGTGTCAGGCCTGCTGTATTACTTCTTTTCTGTACAGAAACATAGTACAAAACAAACAAAAAACAGTTCAAGCACTAAATATGAGATCAACATAGGAAGATATATTGGCATTAGAAGAGATGTAGATCAATGTAACAGAATAATAAATCCAGAAATACAGAAGAAATGGGTTGAATTACCCTGCGACAGAGCTTCCAGAGTAATTCAATTGAGAATAGTCTTCTCAATAATGTAATCAGAATAATAGGACATTCAGATGCAAAATAATGAATCCCTCCTCTGACCTAGTACCACTGATAAAAATACATGTATCACAGACTTCAATATAAGAACTAAAACTATAAAACTTTCTGAAGGAAATCTTTGTGACTTGGGTTAGGCAAATATTTCTTCAGACCAAAAGCATGAATTATAAGGAAAAAAAAGCTTAATTAGACCTCAACTAAAGTAAAATTGCTACTCTTCGAAAATTATTGTAAGGAAAGTTGAAAAGGCAAGTCACTAAATGGGGGAAATAATTGTAAATACATATTTAATAAAATGTATATTGTAAAGAATAAATTTGAAAAAAACCACAACCCAATAATTCAATTTTAAAATGTAAAAAAGATCTGTTTTCACAAAGAAGATATAAGAATATAATAGCCACATGAAAACTTTTTGATACCATTAGTCATGAAAAAAATACAAATTAAAACTAAAGTGAGTTACAATATCACATTCACTAGATGGGTTAAAATTAAACAGATTGACATTACCAAGTGCTGACAAGGATCTAGAGTAACTGTAAATCCTCTACCTTGTTTAGTTACTAGTGAGATTATAAAATGGTACAATCACTTGGAAAACATATTGGTAGTTTCTAATAAATAACTATTTGTATATTGCACAACCCAGGAATTCAACTCCTAGGTATTTATCCAAAGGAAACAAAAACATATACCCATACAAAAGTGATGAAAACATATAGCCACACAAACACCTGTATGTAAATGCTCATGCCAGCTTTATTTATGGTAGAAAAAAGCCAGAAGAACCCAGATGACTACCAGTGGGGGAGTAGATTAAAAATTATGGTTCATTTACGCAATGAAATATTATCCAATAATACAAAGGAATTGCAGATAGACAATTTTAAAAACATTAGGATGATTAAAGGCAGACACAGCATATGTGATTCCATTTATATGACTTCATGAATGATACATAATTTTAGGGTCGGACATAGCAGTTGTTACCCGTGGTTAGGACTGATGACAGAATGATTGCAAGCAAGCATGACAGAACATTTAGAGTTGCTAGAAAAATTCTATCTTGATTGTGGTAGTGGTTACACATCAAACTATGTATTACACAAATGTGTATTCTATGTGGGTTGTCACACTGTAGCATATTGTTAATTTACAAATTAGTTGCATGGGCTCCTAATGTTTGAGAAGTTCAGAGCAGAGAGGAAACACTGTGACCCCAGGAGAAAAGAGGATTTCATTCTAGAAAATGAACTTGAGTTCTCCTCTTAGGAATGTGAAAGATTCAGAAAGCAAAAGCAGGAGAGAGAAGTCATTCCACCTCTTCTTCCTCAAAATATTTTTTTCTGCCTTTGATACTTCTACAAATGTGGGCCTGTCACTCCCCTGCTGATGAATCTTTAGTTGTTATTCATTACTGAGTATCTGCTCAGTCAAATTCCACAGCATCACATGCAAAGTGCCCATGACCTGGCTCCGTCCAATTTGGGTTCATTTCCTACATGCTCCCTTTGTCTCCTGAATTCATGGCAAATGAACATTCCCAGTCAGGAGCTATCCTCAGACCATGGTCAAAGCAGCAGTGTGCCAGCCTTCAGGGTGTGGAGTTTGGGAAGGCAGACAGGCAAAAATGCCATTTCAGAATTCTTGCTAGAGAGCAAGATTATTTGCTTGACAAGAATCACAAGGGCATTCAAAGGGGACAATGGATTCTACTACTTGGACCTCTGAAGGTGTTTGTGAGTCACAGCCTTATGGGCAGAAACCTCTCTAATGAAAGGACACTGGAGGGGATGTGGGGACCTCTGAGCTCAGAGATGAGCCCTGAAACTTCTAGTCCAGGTCAGCATACAATAAATGGTCAAACCCAAAGCAAGAAGCAGCAGAATATCGTAGCGAAGAGCACAATCTTCAAGTTTCAGAACTATGCCTTTCTACCTTACTGGCTATACTACTTTGAACAAGTAGCCAACCTTTCAAAGCTTTCATTTTCCTATATGTATGGAGATAAAATGTGACAATGCATATAAAAGTATTAACACAATGATGACACATATAGGCCCTGAGCAAATGGTATCTGTAAAAGCTAAGAAGGAAATGAAGAAATTTAAGTCCTTTTTTACTCCAGTGAGAGCATTTGAGAGGTGAAGTGTCCCTAAATCTGCGTGAGAAGAGCAGATGAATGCAGTATTCAGATGAGTTAAAGAGTACATCTATCCTGATAAGGCTGAAAACCATGGGCAAGGAACACTGGCTACAAACATTGGATGAATCAATTTGACTCTTTTTATCTTAGGTTTCTTACCTATAAATCTGGACTTGATGATATTTTACAAACCTTCCAGATTTCACATGTTATGACTCCATAAATGGGATGGATTGTTGAATTATGACAAAACTCTTTCATTTTCTATGACCTTACACAAGAATGATGCCCTCAGATGATCTGACATTTTGCAGCTCTAACTTGCCTCATTAATTCAAGATTGAAGCAATAACAGATGGGATTGACAGTGGAATTGAAATTGAAATTAGCACATAAATTATATAGCAAACTATTAATTTGGTATAGAAAACCCATGATTGTTCACAAAGTTTGGTATAATTGTTTTGTTGGGGAAAGTCTTTTGTTTTGTTAAAGGTGCCTGAATCAGTTTGGCTTAAAACAGTTCCTCTCTGTGAATTCAAATTAATTGAAAAGTTTTCAATAATTATTAAAGACTTCATTGAAGTCTTATACACAGAGCAGGAATTCATTATTCTTTCCTTTTTTTTTTTTTCATTTTCATTCCATGCAATTTCCCAGTCTAGTAACACTGGAATTGCTAGGATATTTTAGCTTTATGAGTCCTGCCACTTTGCTGAGTTCTTTTGTAAAAGGAGGAGGAGTCCCAGCAATGTGCAGAAGTGACCAATATCCTCTTCTCAGGATTCAGCTGGGGTCTGCAACCCATCACAACTTCCCAGTCTGGTCAACTTCCCTAAACTTTGTAAGAATCATCTGTGGAGGCCTAGAACTCACAGTTATGGTTTTACTCCTTAAGGGATCTATCAGTTGCCTTTAGATGTTTCTTATACAAAACATTTCTCAACGTAGTTCTCTAAAAACCAAGAGAGTTTACCTAAAGCTGGGAACATTGCAAATAAAATCTAATATGAAGAAATTTCAAAACCCATGATTTCTCATTTTCAAGAACATCTGCTATAATTACAGACTCAAAATCAGAAAGAAAAACATCCTGAAGTTCCTTGAGGCTGAAGCTTCATCACTGTGTTCACAGAAAATTGGCTGAGGAAAGTCTTTCATAGGTATCGGGGCATGTGTCACAAAACACTAGTGGATATAATATAATGATATAGTTACAGCTTTATGCTATTAAGTTGCTAGTAAGGCATAATGATGTATATTAATGGTAGAAAGAGGCATAGAACAAGCCTGACCTTAAGAAAATAATTCCAAATAACCCACCCATCAGTGGTATACAAAACAGAATATAGCCTGTAGGCAGAAGGAAATTTTAGGAAAGAAAAATATCTTCTGGATCAAGTAAAATGACCAAAACTCCCCCCCCCCACCAAGCAACAAAATTCCCCAGCTTGTCTGTATTTTATGTAAGCACAATGGAAATAAATGCAACCTTCCAAAAAGGAGTGCTTACTCTGAGTTTTGAGCACTTGCAGGCACAAAGACTAAGGATTATGTAAATATTATTGCCAGGAACCTGAAATGTAAAAACAACAGCCCATCAAAAAATGAAAAACTGAACACTGATAGGTTTCACAGAACAGAATCAGCAGGAAGGGAAGTAGTAACATGGGGTATGGATGTCAATCCATTCTCTTTCCCCACTGTGCAGAAATATGTGGAGCTTTGCACCCATGCATTGAGCGATATTTTTAATCATGTCAATTGTTTGTGACTATGTTAGTAACTAACAGGATGTTCAGAGATCTCATCAGGAACAAGAACAGGTACTTCTGGAAATGTAACTCGAGAAACTTCTATAATTTGTGACAGGAATTCTTGAATAAGCCTCTCAGAGCTTTTGTGTGTGGGTGAGACACCCCTATCACCATGACTAAAAATGTTCTTCTCTTATTTTGCAAAATGACATATGTAGAACCAGAGATAAATTGTGTGGTTAACAGAGAAGATAGCAACAGTGATTTCTTTCTCTACCTTCATGTTTTGACTCTAAAAAAATATTCAACAAATAATTCTAAAATATCTGTTTGAATTTGAACCAAAATCTGTCTGAGATAATCATGTGTCTCTTTCTAGCCGACGTAAACATGAAAACAGTTCTTAGTTCAGACTTAGATTGGGTCACACGCAACAAAAACATCATCATCTTCATAAGAATCCATTGTTAAAGATTCCCTAGGGGTGCTGTTATAGATCCTTTCCAGTCTGGCCAGGATTGAAGTCTGCTTGGTTAGTGGGGTCAATGTTCTTGCACTCCAAAAGAGCCAAAGTAGATAAAACAAACATTATGTAGAGTAGTTCCTTTGAATAACTTAGTTTCCATTTGTGTTTCATTGACTCTTCCACTTACCTTTTTCTTAAAACATCAAACACACTATGTAACTGGTTGCATCTATCAGAATTCCTTTAAAAAAGTATTCCATACATATCTTAATAATGTCTCACCTAGAAGAGGCAAATATCTGATGACCAATCTATCCCATCTGTTTGCAAAATCTACTTGAAAACAGAAGTCTGTAATTTTTTCTTTCTACAAATTGGAGGTTTTACTAAATATATTGCTATGGACCTATATGGTGTATGTATGTGTGTGTATGTCAGTTTATATATAGGATTTCATCCCTACCCCATACAGGATATTTAGATGAATAGCCTGAACAATTAAAAATAGCATAATAATTTAATTACACTTAATTTGATAGTGTATTTCAAGTTAATTAAATCTTCGTAGTCCATCCCTTTGTATAAAAGCAACAAGACACATGCTTCCTCTCAGCATCCCACCTTGATAGGCTTCCTGATTTCTCAGTGCCACACATCCAAGATGACCAGAGTGTGGCCATTTCTATGATCTCTTCTTCAGATAAGTTGTGAGGTTCTAGCAACGCTCATGTGAGACTAACACAAAAGCTCTGAGAGGAAAAAAGGCAAATTTTAGCCCAAAATGTGACAACAGTGATTGCTGAGATGATCCATAGAATCAAGAGTAGGGACAATAGAAGTATAAACACTGTTTTCCACAAGGGACATATATGGACTAAATCCTTTTCTTGTCCCATTCTTGTGATCAATGGATTCAATCTTAGACACTCGCTTTCTCTACCCCTAAACTACATTACTTGGCTGTCAAATCATCTCCAGTTTACTCTTCTTAATGGGAGATAGTTAATTCAATTTCACTCACTTAAAGGATTTCTGAAAAAATAGAACAATAATTCTGATTTCTGTTCATATAACAAAAAGAGTTCATTAAATTAGATACCCCCCCCCAAAGAAAAACAGCTTACACCTGTGTGATGTGAGGAAGCAGGAAAATAGTGAGTTCTATGCTTTATTGCTTTGCTCTGCTGCCTCAGATGAATATTTCTTTTAAGGGAGTTTCAAGTCTTAGGTTGAATGGGAAATTTAATAATCCCTTGGAAGGACACAAATTATAGTAACTGAAGACAATAGTTTGAAATTTGACTAAAGGGATTCAAATCCAATTACCACCACTCCTAATTGTTTGACCTTGAACATTCACTTAACCCTAAATTCCTCACCTCTAAATGTGGGTAATTTTAATATCTTCCTCTTAAAGTTAATATCAGAATTAAATAAAATATTCCATATAAGATATTTAACATAGTATTGTACACATAGAATAAACTCAATATACATTAGCTACTTTTATTGTTTTCAAGCTGGCAATGTGTTATTTTTGACACAGGTTCCAGCTTGTGATTCAAAGGCTTTGCTGTCTCCCCTTCCAAGTCAGTCACCCCCCAATTCTTAAAATGGATTTTCAAACTTTAGTGGATTTAGAAAATGGAAAAACAGAGTCACAGAATGATATCTGGATCCCATGATGCTGTGCAAACAAGGAGTTTGTGCCGCAAAGAGGTACCAGAGAAAATCAAGCCAATGGTTAGAGACTGGAGCATCTCTTCACAGTCATATTCAGGCCATAAGGCCAAAAGCTTCCAAGGGAGTGGGGACTGCCCTGTTTCTGTGAAGTGTCTGTTCCTTTGTTTCCTCATTTTTACCTAACCTCAAGTCAAAACTTCCTCTGTCCCTCAAAAATGAAACCCAAATGTCAGAATGTCATTGAATTTTCAGAGGAATAGGTGCTAGTTTGGAGGAAATTTATAATGACAAGGAGCAAACACTCTTTGGAATATGATCTTTTTGTTATAGGTAAGGGAATAGGCCATCAAATGACAGGATTTGCTTCTTTAGAAGAAGCAAGCATTGCCTCTGTAGTGATAAAGCACACAGGATTAAGGAAATTATACCATAAAGTTGCCACAAAGACTGAATTAGTGAACAGTGAACCACTGCTCCTAGGTCAATACTAGGTTAGATTCCCATGGGCCTCTGATCCATTTTCATCAACCCATTAATAGATAAACTTATTCTTATATGTGCATTTCTGTTTAGAGACTTCCTTTAAAAAAACACACACACAACATATGGAATAATTCACACATTTCATGTCATCCTTATGTAGGGACCATGCTAATTTTCTCTATATAGTTCCAATTTTAGTGCATGTGTTGCTGAAGAAATATATTCTGTTGAGTCATTAATATTGAACTCATGGCTAACAGCATTATATGTCATGTGTGAACAATGCTTATCTAACACATATATTTTCTTTTTTAAAAAAAGATTTTATTTATTTTTATGTAGACTAACTGGAGTGTAGGCCAGAGGTGTGAAGGGTGAGAGGATTTACCTGAAATAGAGTGGGGAGCAGAGCAGGCAGATCTACTGAAATACACTGCTGAGTGGAGCAGGGGCGAGATAGGAGTGGCCTGCTGTGGCATATGTGGGTTAGTATCTTGGTTGGGGCTCGAACTTGTGCTACAGTGGCTGTGGATAACTTCACAGTGCTGAGACTTAACCCCTTGCACCACCAGGGAGGACTGAACGCATATATTTTCTTTTTTTTTTAAAGATTTATTTATTTATACAAGAGCTGGGGTACAGGCCAGAGGCATGGGAGGGTGAGAAGATTCACCAGAGACAGAGCAGGGAACAGAATAGGTAGATGGACCAAAAGCTCTGCTGAGGGGAGCAGTGGGCAAGACAGGAGAGGTCTGCTGCACTATGTGGGTAGCTCCCTGACCGGCCAGGAATCAAACCCACACTGCAGAGGCTACAGACAGCTTCACAGTGTTGTTTTCAACCTGCTGCACCACCAGGGTGGGGCAGGGGGAGCGTCCAGAACACATATATTTTCTCTATAAGGCACATCACATCCTTTAGCACTTGTGGACACCAGACAGCACAATATATGCACTGCATATTAAATAGTAAAATCAGCAAAAAAAGAACATAAACATGTGAAAAACATGGCACCCGAAAGGATACTCATTTACTGTGAGAGATCTGAAATGAGAGGGCTCAACATTACTCTTTCTCGCTTAGGTGGGGATGTGTGTATTGGGCAACTCAAAATTTTCACTATTTTGTGCATTTTCACAAATGATTGCAAAAGCGTTATGAGTATTGATGTAGTGGTTACCCATAAATCTTAGTGTAGTGAGTAGGCAAATTCACAAATACAGAATCTGTGAATAATGAGCATTGACTATCCTAAACTGTTTGCCAATGTACCTTTCTACCAGCAGTGTAAATTCTTTGTTCCACATTCTCACAGCAGTTTCAGATTTTATATTTTACAATTTGGTGAATAAGTAGTGGTTTTCTGTGCCATTGCTGGATTAGGGTACTCAGTGCTTTCAACATATGTGATACAAAATAGGAATTTAGGATTTAATGAATTAATACAGGGCTAGACCATAGAATCAAATTAACTTTTAAATTGATAGGTTCCATAAATGTCCATGTTTTTTCAGGGTGTATCAAATTTTGTGCTATATTTTGAAAATATTACAGGCAAATAAGCCCAAATTGATTATACAGCCATTTCAGAACAACAACAACAAAAAAAAAGTGGGGATTTCATATCTGCTCAGGCAAGTGCCAGAATGGCAAAGACAAAAGGAACTATCAATGTTTCGTGAATTTTTTCCCCCTCTTCATTCAGTTGGAAACATACAAATGATTTCTACCTATTGTATACCAAAAAACAAAAACAAAAAACAAACAAACCATGGTATAGAAATGAATTTGCCTCTAATTCCTCCATCCAGTAACTAAGACAGTAATCTGAGACACCAGTCTTGTTTGTGTAGTTGTTTGGAATATTTCATAATAATAGAGTGATTAATTTGACAGTTACATATTGGAACATAAGAAAGGAAAACCTCTAAGTTTCATTGTAATGTGCAAAAGAAAGCCATGTTATGCTGTAACTTTCTGTAGCATTTCTTTATAGGGCTGTATATGTACCTTACTTTTTTTAATATGGGACAATACAGAGAGTTACCTAGACTTAAAGGAACATGTTGATTTTGTCTCCAGGAAAGGTGATTAATTGGTGATTTGTAATATCTTATTAATCTGTATTAATTTGAATACAGAAAAAACACAGTTTGTTGCAAAATGTTGCAAGATCTAGAAAGCGTCAAGGCTCATGGGGTGATTTCTAGGTCCTCTCAATGAGGGGATGCCTAAGAAAAGGTTATTTTTCTGATTCTTGACTAACTTAGCATTTTAATCTGTTCAGGCTGCCATAACAACCAACCATAGACTGAGTAGCTATAATGACAAACGTTTCTTATAGTTCTGGATGTTGGGATGCCGAAGATCAAGATACTGGCAGATTCTGAGTCTCGTGAAGTTGGCTTCTTGTATTTGGAATAGGAGATCTTCACAGTCTTAGATTAATTCTACCTCATTTATTTCTGATCTTGACAGTGATGCCTTTTTCTAATTTCTCAATTCACTAAATCGCTTCATCTCATTCAGTGTATTCTGCAGTTTTTTTTTTTTTTTTTTGTGGGACCCTCGCCGAACGAACCAACGCTGCAGAGGCTGCGGGCAGTCTCCCAGCCCAGCGCTCAACCGCTGCGCCATCAGGGGAGGCCCTGCACATTTTTTTCATTAATTCCATTGCTTAAAATTCTACCAAGTTTATATTAGGGTGCCTTAGGAGGTATTCTTGTGTTCTTCCATCCCCCACAGCACACACAAACACACCACAGCACACACACACACATACACATTTTTCTTTTTTTCTATATTCTGGCAATTATAGTCACGAATTCACTTCTATGACTTGGAAAATGATCTCTCTTTATAAGGGAAAATTGCCTCTGTACTTCAGTCCCATCTTCGAATTTTAATGTATGCTCAGATTTTCAGATAATCTTAGATTTAAATGGCTAACATCCTCCAAAGGCTTTTTCAAATGATTTTATTTTATTTTATTTTCAGTTTTGAGGTTTATACATTTATTTTTTTAATTTTATTTTTATATTCCCCATACAATTGCAACCCCCTTATTTTGACACCAATCCCTCCTTTCCCCTCCCCCCCATAGTGTGTCTCTGGTTCATAGTTGTTTGTTGATTTTGCTTTTTCTTTCTTATTTTTTTTCCTGGTCCCTTATTTAGGTTTTTTAGATTCCTGCTATGAGTGAGACCATCCGGTATTTTTCTTTTTTATTACAAAGTATAGATAATTATTATCTTCCTATATGAACTTCTAAAAAATAGTGGTTTTCAGTACTATTATAACTGTCATTAATAATTTATTGTGATTATGAATACATGTAAACCCTATTTGAACATAATTTCATGCTCACTGTAACAACATTGAAGCGTTATTTTGTCCTCATGATAAATTCCCTTATTTGTTTAATCACTATGTATACTCCTACAACTTTACACAAATCACTTGATGTAGCATTTGTCCTCAATTTTTATATTTATTAAAACAAATTTATAGTCAAATGGTTCAACATTGTGGCACAAACTCAAGAACAGGATTCACATCACTGTATTAAGACCAAAGGTCTGAAAATAGGTTTTTTCCAAACAACTGGGAGTTACAATTAAAGATGTGAATTATAAATAATAAAATAATAGTTAAGAATAAAAATACCATAAACCTACAAGTTCAAAGAGAATGAGACAACATCAGTATTGTAGAGATTTCATTATATCCTTGTAAGACTGACAACTGATGGAGAAGTATAATTGATTATATGAAACTCAGAAAAGCCATAGTTTAAGGGATGTGCAGCGGGGAAAAGAAATGAGATGGGAATGAGTGAATGGGCCATGCAGAATCAGGAGAGGTGATGGAGGCATGAGATACAAGGGACCTAGGGTGAGAAATGGGATAAAAATGGGATGAATTCAAAGTTTGTATTCCAAACAATTCTCAGCACCCTCCCACACCCCACTTTGCCCCCCATCCCTCCCCCCCAACACACACACATGACCCACCGTGCTGATTTCTTTGCTCAGAATGTCAGGTAGAAATTTAAAGGTTAAGTCAGTCAAGAAGTTAAGCTGTTCAATCTTAGCACTCAGGGGTGCTAGAACTAGTAGAGGAAAGGTATAAGACAGAACGACTTGTTAGATGAACTTCTGTGAAGATGGAAGTTAGAAATCTATCTTTACCCAACTCTAGATAACATGCTGTTTTGAGCAACACAGCTATTGGAGACTGAAATTTGGGAGCACAGACCTGGGCATGTTTAGCATCTACTTGGAGAAAACTTGTGGATGTTCTCTTTTTTCCACTAACCAGGAATCTGCATCCAATGCCAGAAAATTTGTGCTGGGCATTCCAGGAGTAGAACATGGCAGGTTCCCAATGACTCTTCAGAGCAAGGGTCATCAGTCCCTGAGACTGTGACTGATAATTCTGGAACTTCAAGGAGGTGAGAAAATGCTTAACAAGTCCTCTCAATGTTTAAACCCACAAGAAAGAACAGGGGTGATAAAGGCTGCCTCCTGTTGTCAAAACATGGGACTGCTACACTGGTTAATGCTGTATATTTGTCCTACAAAGCAAAGACCATAGTAACTTCACCATTTAAGGTAACCTAGAGGCCTACTTGAACCCCAGTTATCAAAGGAAAATAATAACTGACAAATAACCCAAATATTAGACAAAGCACACAAATAGCCAAAATAGTAGAATTCTCTGAAAAAGTTCCTAATAATACTGAGCTGCTGGAGGGAGAAAACAGCAACTTAAATAAATGATAATAATAATAATAAAAAAAACTTAATGAAAATTAAACTTTTACAAGAAAATAATTTTTAAAATGGACCTAAAATAATGATCTTATAACTTGTCACTCCCCCACCTCTGTACCACCGCCCCCCAAAAGGGAAGAAATCGAACTGGTTAAGGTTCTTGCTTGAGTTACTTGCTGAGGGGAAGCTGACAGTGAGGAACAGGGCAGTACATGTGGCCGCACACTTCATGCACTATAATTCCAGAGGAATCATTCTGGACAGAGTTAAGTGGCTCCTATGATCATTTATTCTTAGTGTCCATTCCCTTTTTTGATCCCCTTTCTTTTTTTTTTTAAGATTTATTTATTTATACAAGAACTGGGGTGCAAGCCAGATGTGTGGGAGGATGAGAGGATTCACCAGAGACAGAGCAGGGAACATAACAGGCAGACTGATGAAACACACTGCTGAGGGGAGCAGTAGGCGAGACAGGAGAGATCTGCCGCGCCATGTGGGACCCTCGCCGGCGGGCCGGGATCGAACTGGTGCTGCAAAGGCTGCAGACAGCTTCACATTGCGGGGCTCAACTGCCTGCACCACCACTGGAGGCCCTGATCCCCTTTCTTAATGTGTGAGGGGAGAAACCTGTGATTTGCTTCTAACTAATATACCACAACAAGGATGATAAATGTGTGTGATTACATGTCTAAATAAATCTTTTCCCATTTGCTTTTATGTTTAAAATTTCTATTTCATTTTTAAGCTATGTTTCAGACATGGATTAAATATTTTTAAAGCAATTATATAATCTTACACTTTTATGGTGGAATTTAAACCATCTATGTTTGCTAACATGTGATATGCTTAGTTTTACTTTTGCCATCTGTTTCTTTGTTTTTTTGTTTATATCTTAACTGTCATTTTGTTTTCTGTCTTTTGCCATATGGATTTTTCTTTTCTACATATTCAGTAAATTTAAAATGATATAGTATGCTTTAAATAATTTATAATTTTTAAAATAAATATGTCTCTACTAAATGAAGTAGAAAACTATAAGATGAGGAACTTAGTATACCATCATTCTTCCTGTAGTTCAGTTTCTCAGTCTTTTAATATAATGTAAACTTTTGTATTCAAACATTTGTTTTGTGGTCCAGCTTATTGTCTCTCTTGGAGAAGGTTCCATTTGCAGTGAGAAGAATGTGTGTTGTCAGCTTTTTGGAGGTGAAATATTTTATAAATATCTATTAAACACATGTACTATGGCTTCAGAAGCCAATGGTCTAGAAGATTCCTACCAACAGAGATAGGAGTGCTATGCCTAGAATGCCTGTGCTCTCCCTGTGTGCAGCAGAGCAAACAGCAGAAGTCATACCAGTTTTTAGGCCACACCTCTGCTGATTCTCCAAGGTGTGCACACATGCATACACACTCACACACACACACACACACATGCAAAACAAAAAAAAAGAAGAAATAAAAAAACAAACTGTGACTATGCATAGCTTCTTCCTACACCAATGGGGAAGAAAGGAGTTTGCATAGGGGAGCTAGCACCACTAGTCACACCATTTCTTAGGCCCCACTTCTGCTGACTCTCCAAAGTGAACACACAAAAAAAACAAAATCCCTAGGCAGATTGGGCTCACTGGAGCTACTTGCATAACTTCTTTCTGTGCATGCTGGATGCATGAGGGAGGTCACAGAGGGGAAGGAATGTCATCCCTGGCTCTCCAAGTGGATATAGACAATCCTGGGATTACAGATTATGTTATTGTGTAGGGGACAGACAAGTCCACTGCTGACCTTAGTCACTGGGAGCCCATGTGCACCTCACTGAACAATTGAATAGGCTATGCTTTGGCTGATAATTTTATGTATTTTGTTTCCTCGGCAGGGGAGAGCCTGGAGTGGGTACTTGGTGAGAAATGGTCAGGTATTACTCCTGGTGAACTGGGATTGATCCTTATTTACTGTTTTTTCTTCTTCCCTCCCATTTTGAAAAGTTTCTGTCACTCCTCCTAGCTTAAATACTGGGCCTCACAATTCCAGCTCTGTTCTATAGAGACGCCTATACCCAGTCTCATGTTGAAAAAGTTAAATGTTGTCTTAACAAAATCAATAAGCTAATCTAAAAAGAGTATTCCTGAGATGACTAAAGTTGATGTAAGGATTAGAAAACATATCCAGAGTCGCACATTTGGCAGGAACAAGAAATTTGAATTTAAGATTTACATAACTTATTTGGCACAGGTATGTACCTGTGACAAAGTTGACAAGGCCCGTCCTGGTGGCTCAAGAGGATAAGTCTCAGCTATGAAGCTGTCCGCAGCCACTGCAGCTCGGTTTCGTTCCCCAGCCAGGAAGGTGGCCCACATGGCAAGGCAGGCCACACCTGCCTCCCCCGCTTGCTCCCCTCAGCAGTGTATTTCAGTCAATCTGCCTGTTCTGTACCCCACTCTGTCTCTGGTGAATCTTCTTACCCCTGTACCTCTGACCTGTACCCCAGTTCTTATATGCATAAATAAATAAATCTTTAAAAAAATAAAAAGTTGACAATAAATTGCATAATGGACACAGCAATAATTAGATCAATTAACAGAGATTAGCATTAAAGTGAATTCATTATAATACATGACTCCTCCTTGAACTGGATAAACAATATGGTGGATTGTTATATTACATTGAAGCAGATCATAATGAGGAGGTGAAGGTATTTTACATTTTAACACATTGAAAAATTAATTTGTTCATGTCTTTGAAAGAAGATCCTTGCCTCTTCTTCTCAAGGAAGAATAAATAGATTAAAACATTGTGTTTAGATTGAAATAAACTAACAAAATATGTGACTATTTCTATGTGAGGGAATTCATTATTAATTATAAATGTTTATGACTTGATTTTTTTTATTCATTTCAAGTAATGTATTAGTTTCCCATGGCAGCTGTAACAAATTATTACAAATTTGGTTGCTAAGATAGTCAAAATTTATTCTCTCACAGTTCTGAAAGTCAGAATTCTGAAATCAGTTTTACTGGGCTGACACCAAGATATTAGCAGGACCATGTTCTCTTTAGTGGCTCTGGGGTGTGATCTCCTAACTTCTAGGGGTTACTGGTAATCAGAAAATTTAAATTTGTGACTGCATCACTCCAATCTCTGTTTTCACAGTGCCTTCTCTCCTTCAGTGTGCCTGATTCCCTCTGTCTCTCTCTAGTAAAGACACTTATGAAGGTCTAAGAGGATATCTAGGATCTATACCAATAATCCAAAGTAATCTCTTCATCTCAAGATCCTTGACTTAATTACAACTGCAAGGACACTTATTTCAAAAGGTTTGACATTTCTACTTTCAGGGATTAAGTATCTTTTGAGCCTCCATTTAGTTTGTCATGCTTGTCTGTGGGAAATATGTTTCGTTAAAAAAAAAAAAAAAAACTAGCCCATTTCCCTATGCTGAAATCAATTTCAATAAATGAAAATAAGTTTACATTGTAAAGATGAAAATTGAATGTTAGTAAATAAAACCATTATATATACACGCACAAACCCCTTATGGAAATGAAGTAAAATGGATTAGTTCCCTTTCTTAACTGATAGTATGAAGAAATACAACTGTAAATCACTGAACTGAAGAACAAGATGGTACTGAAAATTAAAGCTGAAACTCTAAGAATACCAGATTTCTGAAATATCTTGAGAGTAATTATCTTAGACATTAAAATCCTAGACCGTTCATAGATTCCTTCCATGTTCAAAGTATGTATCTTAGTGAACAGCTGTTTTACGTTATGAAAGTGAATAAAAATAAGTATCATTATCAGTTAACATTTTCAAGAATAAATTATTTACTGCATATTACAAAATGAATGTTATATTTAAATGACTATCTTGGTGCAAAAGAAAATGTGTAAGGTTTCCAGTTAAAACTCAATGGGATGAAAATGAAGAGCGACCAATTTAATAATTCAAAGAATATTTTCAAAAGAATATTTTCTTAAAACATTTGAAACATATAGTAATACAAAATCTATGATGGAATTATCTTGTAAGCTTATGTAGCTCATGTAATTAAATTATCTTGTAAGCTTATGTAAGTTTATGTAATTAACACAAAAAATTCTTTATTATGTGTGAAATGTTTGATGCTTTCACATATTCTGCTTTAAGTTTGTTACATTATGATGCCTACGTTCTGTGTGCTTTTAAATTTGTAATTCCTGTCTTAAATCTTCTTGTTTCTCAAACACGAGTGGTTATTTTAAAATACCTCTATTGGTTATTAAGAATAACTATGAGGTTTTTTTCCTTCCTCACTTTTAATCCAGACTGTGTTATTGAGGTAATAGTAGCTGTTGCATAAATCCATATGCCTCAGTGATTTAGCAAAATAGAAATGTACTTCAGAGTCACATAATCAAAATGGATATTCCTGATTGTTAGGCGGCTTTCTTACTAGGAGTGATACAGTGACCCAGTTTCTTTTAGTCTTTTGACTCTGGTGTCTATAAAACACAGCTTCCCACACTGTTACAGAATAGGGGAGAAGGCGGAGGATGAAATGTGGGAGGGTTTTCCGGGCTAGTCCTGGAAATGGTAATCTTCACTTTCCCCTTACATTTTACTGTCTAACACCATGACCTAACTAACTGTATGGGGATGTGAGAAATGTTACCAAGTGTCTTCTTAGGAAAAAGAACAAATGAATTGTTGAATAATGAGCAATCCCTCAAAACTCTGCTCCCTCACCTAAAACAACTAGAAAAGGGAAAATAATGAAAACAAAAGAATGCCCAGTCCTTCAATAATAAATTTTATTATTGTAATAAATTTTATTTATTTATTGTTATTTTATTTATTTATTATTGTAATAAATTTTATTATTGTAATCTGTCTGATTACTGACAATACAGAAATGAAAATTGATAAGGATACCAAAAACTGATAGATGATATTAAGGTTTTGGGTGAGTGTACATAATCTTTGCATGTAGTCTTTCAACTGTGAAAGTTGTCACAGTAACCAAAAGCATAGAAATAGAAATAAAATATCAAGTCAAGAATGAGCCATGGAAGAACAAGATGTCTCAGTAGACACTTATTCAATCTCAGTAGAGTCTAAAACTCATTCTGGATGATAGCAAGGGGGAAGTAGTTGCAGGAGAAGCCTTATTGATAAACCATTTTTTATTGCTAACCCTTCATCTAAGAATAACTGAAAAAAGGCACAAAAATAAAATAAAAACCTGAATCATTCTAACAAAACAAGAGAATGACCTGTTCCTAAATCATAAATAAAATGATAGGAAATGAAGCATATTTTGTTAAAGGAAAGAACATAACTAAAAGGTGATACAAACACACATAACAAAAAGAATAAAGAAATTTCCCAAAGAAAAAAGAAAGGTTCAAGAAAAAGTTCTCACTATTCTGAAACAAATTACTGACAATTTGATTGCTTTTAGAGAGTTTTAATAAGCAGGTAAAAAGATTCTTGGAAAAGATTATACAACAAGGGAACATATGAATAAGAACTGGTAGTACTTAAAAAGGAAATGAAAGGATACAATTGAAACATACAAGAAGAAAATTGTCCAGATAAGAAAGCCACATATATGAAAGCTATTTTTGTTAAATAGGATAAATATGACCGAAAATATTATGGATGTGTTGAGAAAAAGACAAAATATAACTAAAATAGAATAAAGTGATTATTGCTAAGATGATGTAGATGTAAGAGTGACAAAGGGAAGGTTATAATCCTGAAGATGATTATTATAATATTTTGGGGAATAAGTCTAAAAATGAAAGCAAAATTAATTGGCGAGAACAAAAGGAATTAAGATTATAATAAAAGCAAACTCTCCTAAAATAAAGACAAAAAAGACTTCAAATATTAAAGACCAAGTATGCCATCCAGAAACAATTGACGGCATTGCAAATTACTAAAGTTAGTGCTTGAATACGCCTATAGGAATCCAAGAAGAAAAAGAAAATCAGCCACATGGGAGAAATAGAGGATGCCCTCAGACTTCTTCCATGGCCACACTTTATACCAGAAGATAGATATCAATGTCTGAAAATTATGGTAAAAAACCTTGACCCAGTAAAACTTTATGCTCACGTGAGCTTGTAGAGGCAGCAAAAAGACATTCTCAAGCATGGTTGAAGTCAGGAAAGAAGATAACTATAAATAGCTTCAGCTGTTTAATGTTGTTTTATGTCAATTTGTAGATAAATATAGAGATTTTTCAGGAGCAAATACTTAGTGAGAAAGTATCAGAAATACCAAAACTTCCTTCAGTGTCACTTGTTTCTTGTTTGCTTTGAAATTCTAGGAAAATGAAAGATAATACATTTTTATTATTTAAAATAATATTTTATTATCTCATTTCCTAAAATAAGTTCCTTATCTGCATTCATTCACCTCTCCTTCTGTTTGAATATATCCCCAAGGAAAATGTGTAATTTGATTTCCCAAAATTAGCAAAGATTATGTTGAGTCCAAGGAATTTAATTTTTTTCTTCTTAGTCCTTTTCAGTTTTGCTTGGAATGAACTTTTAAAAACGATAATGAATAATTTTTAATTCAAAAGCAAGGTCTCTATTTTTCTAGAAATATTAGTGTATGTAGATATCTAGACTTATAAATTCAAAAAGAGCTTGTTTACTGATACAAGGTAATTTTTTGGCATATATAAGCAAATTTTAGGACAAAAACTACGATATGATCTATTTTGGGAATTTCTGTGTGTGGGGGGTGTGTGTTTTATATGCATATACAAGCATTTATATGCATATATAAGCATTAATGTATTTAGAAGAGTATCAAAATATTTAGTAGTTCTCTCTGGGTGTTAAGATTATAGACAAATAGTTTTTTTTTCACTGATTTTTCCCAGTTTTACAAATTAATGTGTGAAATTAAAATATTTTTCAAAGAACAAACGTATCAAGTTACATTCCTGGAGAGGTGAAGAAGAATAGCTATGATTTTTACAAAGTGCTCAATTTCCTACCTACTTTGTACACAAAAACTTAAAGGTGAATTAGTCCATTTACCTGGTTCCCTGGTGTTCTAATATAATTAATGCTTTTACACAGGGTAAAGCAAAAAATTGCATAACAAACCTAGTAGAACACTCTATAGAATTTCTCCATTTTCTTTATGCTTTTCTGATTGGGAAATGTTTTAGCTGGTATGAATAGGCAAGGGCATTTTCCCAGCTGTTCAGTGCCAAAAATGTTATGAAATCTCATCAGGCCAACCTATTTTGTTCTTCTTTTCATTTCTATTGCACTGTGGTTTGCATTATTATTTACTAACTAGATTATAGTCTGCTTCTCACTTCATCTATTTCCCAGCTTTTTTCATGTGAAGATTTTTTTGTTGTTGTTAAATGCTACTAATTTATTCATTCATTTTCTGTGAGGGGGTGAATAGCTACATAGCAGTCTCAAAACCACAGGAGAATGTCAAAGGTGTTTCTTAATCTGTTTTACAAATGATTATAACAGCTGAGCAATATTAAGGTCAGGAAATCACCTTCTCCAAGTGGGAATTTATTGTCCATTTAGGTCTAAGAAAAATCTTAACCCAGTGGGAATGATTACATTTTCTTTTATTTTAAATTAACAAGACTTAGAAAACACACAAAAGAAAAATTTTCAAGTATTTTATGAACTTGTGCAGTTTATTTGAACTGAAGTTTTCAATGAAATACTGCTGTAGGAAGACCTATAAAAATATAGATGTGGAAATAGCCAGTTAAATTATATTCAGATTTTTTTCCTTGAAAGATATTATTTGTGTATTTGTTATTAAGTTATTTATTTTGGGTGATAATATGTGGCATCAGCTAGGGTTTTACTTTCCTCATGTGACAAGATGCAGTAATACAAACGTGCATCAAATAGAAAAGGGGAAGAATATTTTCTTTTCATAAGAATGAAAATCATTATTGGAACATGGCATATATTTAAATATAAACATGGCATTTGTTTGCTTTGTAATATTCCCCAAACTGGAAATTCTGTGAACTTCAGGCTAAGGATTTTTCCACATAAGAAAATAGGGCTTCTTTTCATATCCTCTCAACCTAGCTTTGACTCCAGCTTTTCCTGCCCTGACAAATTCTGCACCAGTTTTAACCACTTCTGCATAGGTATAGGCTGGCAAAACCTCTCTCAGATCTACACGGTGTACCTTTCAACTTCTGCCTCAGGACTTTTCCAACCTGGTGATGTGGAATACCTTGGGAATTCACCTGGAACTCAGGCATATGCAGTGGGATGTTAATGACCGTAGGCCATCCACCCTCATGTAGTGGAAGATGGAATAAAGGATAAATGTGTCCCTTTTTTTTCTCTCAAAGTAAAATTCAGCAACTCATTTATTAATGAGTATATTAGGTCCATGGTGTGGTGTTCAATACAATTGGCCTCCCAGCCTTCTCTTTTCATTCTCCCTTTCTCTTCCTGTTGCCATCTGAGATCACTTTCTAACTGAATTCAAGACTTTGGCTCACACTTTAATTTTTTGAGAAAGCAGATTAATATAGATGTACAGGTCCTCCCTGGTGGTAAAAGACATTAAGCACAGCACTATGAAGCTATCCAAAGCCTCTGCAGCACGAGTTCAATTCTCAGCTGTGGGAGCTACCCACATGGCGCAGCAGACCTCTCCTGACTCGCCTGCTGATCCCCTCAGCAGTGTATTTCGGTCAGCCTACATGTTCTGTTCCCCACTCTGTCTCTGGTGAATCCTGTCATCCCCAGCACCTCTGGCCTGTGCCCCAGTTCTTGTATGCATAAATAAATAAATATTTAAAAAAATAAAATAAAACAGATGTACAGGAGCTCCAGAAAACTATCAGGATGTGTGATATGCACAACTAAACATTTGAGAGAAGAATAAGTCATGAATAATCTTATTAAAATACTCAGAATGAAATACAAGTGATCTTGGTGATTGTGGATACCAAGGCTAGTGTACTATGGAGAAAGGAGATGAAATGCACATAACGATCCACTGACTGAAATCATGGGAAGTGGTAACTCATGTTATCTCTATTGTAACTGAATAAAATCTTTGTGATTGGTCAAAATTACCTCCCTTCCAAGAAAGACTCTGTGATGGAATCATAGGAGTTAAGAAAAATTATAGGAAACTTGAAAATAAGACAGAAGAGACTGTATCATTTTCTTTTAATGAGAAGCTAGGGCATTTGGTTAAGATGTCCACTCCATATTTTTAATTCTCCTGAAAAATGGAACTCTGAAATTCCATGTTTTCTTGAAAAAATTTTTACCCATAGAAATGGTTACTCTAAAAGTTGTGGTCTTATTGTAACTGAATAAGTTTTATATCTTACCTAATGTTCAGAATTTGAAGAATCTTTTTTTTTTTTTTTAAGATTTATTTTTTGATTGATTTATACATACATACATACAAGCACTGGGTACAGTCAGAAGCGCGGGAGGGTGAGAGAATTCACCAGAGCCAGAGCAGGGAGCAGAGCAGGCAGAAGGACCGAAGTACACTGCTGAGGGGAGCAGCGGGCGGCAGGAGAGGTCTGCGCGCCATGTGGGACCCTCCTACGATGGTCGGGGAGCAGCCGGGGATCGAACCGGTGCTGCAGAGGCTGCGGGCAGCTTTGCAACCCGGCGCTCAACCGCTGCGCCACCGGGGAGGCCCCCTAATGTTCAGAATTTGAAGTGTCTAACTAGTTCCTCAATTTTTCTTTAAACCATCTGTATCATCCTACTGGTTACATAATTAGTGCTTTAGTAATCACTAACACACCTTTTGTATGAAACACTTATCACTAATATTTTAAAATATTTCTTAGACAGAGTCTAGGCCCATTCCTATTTGCTTAGCACACAATTTTGAGAAATATTTATCATTAATAAATGCACTTTAAAGTTATTTTATTTTTTCCTTCTATTGACTTACTGAGAAAATGTTTTTCTTTTTTTAAATCACTAGGACTACTTTTTTTCTTGAGGATGAGTGGACACTATAAACTGATTCTTCAACACAACAGAGGCACTCTTTACTCATTGAGACTCGTTAAATTTCACAAGCAGTGCCTACACATTCCACCCTTACATAATGGAGTTTGACACATCACAGACTCCTAATGGCCCTCAGGCACAAGCTGTAGATGTTGGAAACTTCCAGTATTTGGATGTTCTCAGAATTTCTTTCCCCCACTTTCTTACTCCTTTTCAACATTTTGTAGAGATCAGAAACCAAAAGGCAGCTCAAGAAAGTAACTTAGTGTGTGGAACCACTTACTTCCAGAAATTATGAAAGTGCCATAGGATGTGACAGGGGCGCCAACATGGGTGAGTTGTTACCAAGGCGGAAGGCCCAAGAGGGTGGTATTAACAATGTCTTCTAAAGCCATATTTCTGGCACCTCTGTCCCTGTGAAGCCAGTACACCATCTGGCAGTTAGGCATGTTGCCACTTTAACAGATGGTACCGAGTATAGGAGGCTCTGTGACCATGTATTACTGTCAACCATGGTGTTGGACAGGGTTTTCAGTAGAAATACTCAATCAACTCTTTTTCACCTCATTGTTTAGTTCCTCAGCAAAAGGAAATGATTTTTCTTCCTTCAAGTGAGATAAAGACAAGAAATGGTTTCTGGTTGGAATCTGGTGCTATCAGACTGTGCACATGCTACATTATTCACACAATTTTAGCAAATTGACTCTTTTAAAATATTTTCCTTTCTGAACAGTTTATAACAGCCTGGTTTCTAGCTTCATACTTTGGTACACGTATGGAATCTCTTGGATGTGATTCAGAAATAAAGCAGATTGAGTCACGTTTTTCTCCTTTTGCTGTCCTAGAAGTACTTGGATTGGGAGAGAAAAAGCTATCAGTCATCTGCACTTGGAAAAGTTTTAGTGGGCACTTAATTTAGGTATAATGGTACGTATGGTTCAAAGAGTAAGTCACACAGTTCTTGCTCTGAAGAAACTTAGTTTGCTGGAGAGATAAAACACAATATATTGTCTTTCATTATAAAAGTAATTAACAATTAGAATAGAGCATTTGGAAAATGCAGACAGGTGGAAGAAAAAACATCATTCATAGTATCACCACACAAAACTAATTCCTGCTGTACTTTAGGGTGTTAGTTCCCATGTGTGCATATGCATGTGTGTGTTTGCACATTTTTTTTCTTTTTTTTCTTTTTTTTAAATAGAGGCATGTTTTATTTATTTATTTGTTTGTTTGTTTGTTTGTTTGTTTATACATGCACTGGGTACAGTCAGAAGTGCGGGAGGGTGAGAGAATTCACCAGAGGCAGAGCGGGGAGCAGAGCAGGCAGAAGGACCGAAGTACACTGCTGAGGGGAGCAGCGGGCGGCAGGAGAGGTCTGCGCGCCATGTGGGACCCTCCTCTGGTGGCCGGGGAGCAGCCGGGGATCGAACCTGCGTCGCAGAGGCCGCGGGCAGCTTCGCAACCCAGCGCTCAACCGCTGCGCCACCGGGGAGGCCCTGCACATTTTTTTTCAATGCATACTCTTTGTTGGTTCATGTATTTATGGTCATATTACATATCCAGATTTTGTTATTTCTTTTTCTTAGTATACTATATTTTAATAAAGAGTTAATGTAATGTTATCATAAGTACTTTGTAAATATTATTTGTAAAGACTATATAATAGTATGCCAAGTGAATGCTCCAGGGTTTACAATTTAATCTCTCTTCTTTTGAGTCTTGTGATTGTTTCCAAATTTTTCGTTAATAGCAATAAGACTTTATTAAACATCTTTGTAAATAAACTTGTCCCTGTTTCTAGAATTATTTTCTTAGAAAATTCTGCAGAAGTGGACTTCCTGAATCAAGTGAAGTAAATGTTTATTAAGATTCTCCATACATGATCAATATAGGTTATTTAATAAATATTGAATATACATTTTGTTTCAGGCACTGTATGGGGCATTTGTATTCACAAATCTTTCCCTAACATTCACAATGTGTAAAGAAACCAATTTAATTTAATACCAATTTAATTGAGAAAGCATTTAAAATAAACATATCATTGAGTCAGTTGTACATAAAATTCAAGATAATTTTTTTTTTGTCTTTTGGCTCCTAACCTAGTTCTTATTCTACCACACAGCCTGATTTCTGTTAGATTGGAGATGTTAAAGAAGATTAAACTTATTATTAACCTACTTTAGCATAGTTTAGAGAAATTTAACTTCCAGCATGTTTTGATGGCCTTCCTACTTCTATATTTGAAATGTGAGAATTTCTTTCTTTCTCTCTAAAGGTATCCTTCTGTGGGTTTTCAAATCCAGTCCTCTGACCAGGAATTCTTTGATGGAGGGAAAGAACTTTCTTTGGCAACAAGTAAATTGCCAATGGTAGGTGAGTCTACAAAAGTAAATCTTCCTATCTTTCTATGCAGTGGTTCATATATAATATCTTCACAAATATATTACAAATATGAGAATACTATAGTAGAATTTTGAATTCCACTGAATTTATGAATTCAGAAAATCTACAGAATTCTGAATATAGCTATACGAGTTTGGGTTGATTTTCTGTCTTGTAGATTTTTTGATAAATCACTTCAGAAGGCTATATTTGATCTATTAGTTTAATTATTTGTTGTGTTTTAATATTTTGTGTACACAAGAATCATTTCTCCACCTCATTTTAAGATCCTTGCAGGCAAGAGTTAGATCTCATGCATAATTCTTTATATGTAAGAATTGTTACAAAATGTTCATATATAACATTATTTATTTATATGTTATAAATTACCTTTCTCTGGATAGAAAGGCAGATAAGATGTTCCACTAGAGTCATTGCAGAAGTGTTTGGATATCAAAGACAATTGTTCTTGCCATGTTTGTACTCATGAAAAAATCATCAGGATGCATTAATATTCAGGTATCTTTCGTAAAGAAGACTTGCAGATAATATATATTTATAGTAATTCATAATTATTTTTCCTCATGTGATATATACAACCCTTGCACATCATAGCATAAGTCTGATGTTGTAATAGTACTCAGAGGGCCACCTGCCATGAGTTTGCTGAATTATTTTGTTTGGAGCCATTTTATACATATTTATGATTTATTTCACAGCCCACCTGATTGAAATGCGTTACTGGTCCTAGAATATTATAGTGCCAAAATATAATTCTGCAAATAAAATACTTACTTAGATCTTTGTTTTAATTATAGAAATTATATAGACCAAGAATATCTCAGTGTGTACTGATGAAACAGAGATTCTCTTGGCAGCAAAATGAAATTACAAAATTATTCATTTCTCAAGTAAGATGAATTTATAGTGGACATTGTTCTTCATAATAGAAATAGTCATGAGCTTCCATTTTTAATGACCTTGACATAATATGATTTATAATTTCATTTTGTAGTTAACCAAAAACATATTTGTACTAGTAGTAATGATTTTTTTTTTTTTTTGGTCACATGTTTTTTTTTTTTTTAAAGAGGCATGTATTATTTATTTATTTGTTTGTTTGTTTGTTTGTTTATACATGCACTGGGTACAGTCAGAAGCACTGGAGGGTGAGAGAATTCACCAGAGCCAGAGCGGAGAGCAGAGCAGGCAGAAGGACCGAAGTACACTGCTGAGTGGAGCAGCGGGAGGCAGGTGAGGTCTGTGCGCCATGTGGGACCTTCCTCCGGTGCCCAGGGAGCAGCCGGGGATCGAACCGGCACCACAGAGGCTGCGGTCAGCTTTGCAACCCAGCCCTCAACCACTGCGCCACCGGGGAGGCCCCATGCTTGTTTATTGAAAGTAAAATTTGGAATGAAGGCTTCATTCTAAATGACTCAGGTTACCAAAAATCTAGAAAATCTAAATAAGGGACCAGGAAAAAGAATAACTATAAGAAAGTAGAAATCAAAATCAACAAAAAACTATGAACCAGAGACACTCTATGGGGGGTGGGGGGTGGGGAAGGGAGGGATTGGGGTCAAAATAAGGGGGTTGCAATTGTATGGGGAATATAAAAATAAAATTTATTTAAAAAAAAAGAAATTCCACTGCTATCACTGACTATGAAAGCTTTGGGTAAATCATTAAAACTCACTAATATCAACTTTTAAACCTAAGAATAATTCAGTTATTTCTTTATGATAGCTTTATTATGTTCAGATGAGCTATTGAATGTAATAGTCCAACATGTATTTCAAATTTGGTTAAAAATTTTTTATTATATAAATTTTAAATTATAGAATGTGGATTATACAGTTAAATTCTACAATACTGGAAACAATAATCATAAACTTGTTTGCAATAAGTTTGTTTGCATACTTTCGGATAAAACTCCAAATGCAAGTCACAATATGCCATGAACTTTCAGTTGCATTTTTTTCTGAAATTCTTTTTTTTTTTCTTTTTTTAGGACCCTTGCCAGTGGCCAGGGATTGAACTGGTGCTGCAGAGGCTGCTGGCAGCCTCACAACCCAGTGCTCAACCCCTGCGCCACGAGGGGAGGCCCTATTTCTGAAATTCTTAAGTTTCAAATGTTAAGTGAATCTTTGTTGACTAATAAGAAATGGCTTTTCACCAGAAAACTTGCATAACATCAATTATGAAACTCAGGACAAGGCAAATGTTCCAGAATTGTTGCTAAATGGCATACGTAATGGCTATTTTTCTGAAAACTGACTTCTCTATAAAGTACTTTACTGGGGGATCAATTTTCACTGAGTTGACCAGATATTCCAATTTACTAGTGAGTTGTTTTTATAAATATTAATATTTTTTCTTGTCTGATTATATGCAAAAACATTACAGTATTTTTAAAAGAATGTTCAACTTGTTGAAAATTAACATTAAATGTTTTAATTCTCTCTTGAATTCTGGCATGTTCTTTTTTATAATAAATGTTTTAGGTTATCTAGACTCTTCTTATATATTTAAGAGGTGAACATTTATTCAATAGAGTTGATAAAAATATTTTTAAATGTTTCTGAAATTAAGGTGAATTTGGTAATTTTTGTCAAATTGGTTATTTTTTATAGTGATACTTTGGAGATTCATTTTTTGTTGAGATAACTTTCTTTCTGTCATGGTTGGAATATGTCTGATATTAGAATAGAAAGACCTGGAAAGGAAATTAGTATGTGGAGAGGGCAATTAAAGATAGCATTTAGAATATTTAATTCTATGGATATTGATTAAGTTAACACACTGGATTGGATTATCACTCAGACTCAGAAAAATCACAGAATTTAGCTAGAGTCAAGTTTTACTAATAATTTTAAGATATTGGTAACCATATGGGGTCTAGATGAAACAGTAAAAGAAAACATCCCATATATTATACTTCCTTACAGAAAATCTACATAAATTGTAATTCCTTGGTTTTCTTTTGAAGTTTTGCCTTTTGGAGAATGTCATGTAGTTGGAACCACACAGTATGTAGTCTTTTCAAATTGACTTCTTTCACTTAGAAATAAGCATTTAAGATTCATCTGTATCTCTCTGTGGCTTAAGTCCATTCACTTTTATCTTTTTTTTTTTTTTTCAACCAGTTTGTTTATCCATACATCTATTAAAAGATGTCTTGGTTGCTACCAGTTTTGGGCAATTAAAAATCAAATAAAGATGCTATAAACATTCACATGTAGGTTTTTTTTCTTTTTTTGGTATGGACATAAATTCATGTTTTCAAATTAGCTGGGTAAATACCTAAGAACACAATTGTTGCATCGCATGGTCCAACTATGCTCAGCTTTGTAAGAAACTGCCAAGATGTCTTCCAAAGTGGCTCTAGCACTTTGCAGTCCCACTAGCAATGACTGACTTCCCATGGGTCTGCATTCTCACCAGCAATTGATATTGCAGGGTTTTTATTTAAATTCCAATTTTAGCCTTCAGTTAGGTATATAGTGGTATAGAGAGGACAATCGGGTACTAATTACTAAAATTCAAAATGTGAACATCACTTGACACATCAATTAGTTTTATTGAGTAGATAGCTTGCAAGCACATATAAATATACTCATAAATATGTTTATAAAGCAAATGATAGCAATCTGTGCAAAATAGATTTCCATTTACATAAAAAAAAAGATATATGTGTATATGCGTAGCACATATCTGTAGGGGCATACAAGAAATATTTACCGGTAACTCCTCTGGAGTGACAAATTGAGATTTAAATTGAAGTTATGGTGGAAAAGTCAGCAAGAAAAAGAGACCAGTTATTATCTTATCCCTTCCTGTAGTGTTTCAATGTAACAATATTATCTTCTTAATAAAAAATGCTTTATAATGACTATAACTTCTTAAAATAGAAAATTCTTGCTATAATGTGAAAATTATAGATTGATTACTTAAACAAAATAATTCACTTTTTTAATTAAAACTTGGTTAATTAAACACAGAATTCAAGTTGGAATTAAGAAAATTCATGTCAAGTAATATATGGACAATATTCTTAAAACTTACAGCATCTTTGAAGCTTCTGAGACTCTCCCACCTTCTTCCAGAAGCCCCTTTCAATATCTGTGGCAGAACCCAAATTTTTAGTTTGGAAAGCATTTGAAGATTGTGGGATGAGTGACTCAATATGCAAATGAGTTTAGAGAAGACTGACCCGATGTCTGTGCAAAGAAGTCAGTATAAATAGTGCTTTATAGGAAAAAGGATTTGGGAATTCTCTATACGGAAGATATGAAAAAAAAATAAAACCTATAATCCATTAAACAAAATTTAGAGCTTATTGATTAGTCTTCTATTTGGAAAAATGATTTGTTCATGTATTTTTAACGAAGCTTTTATGTAGAAGAGGTCACTCAGTCCCACTTTTCAGATGAGCTCAGCACATTTAATTCTTAGTTTCCTGCACTGGGCTGACTTTTCTATCTAGGCAATTATAAGAGAAACCAGCCAAAGATGAGAGGTTAGGTCTCAGAGGGAGTTAATGAGTTTCTTTAAAAAAAAAAATCTCAGTACTTCAGTTGGTAATAAACACTAAATAGAGTGAGCATCTCAAAATCCTGATGGTTGCAACTACTACTGAGTTCTGGAAATAGTTTGTTGCAAGTAAGGGAATTCAAATTAAGACAGGTAGAACCTACACACTGATTCCACTATGGCATAATCTAGATATTATTCAGTACTCATAAAAATTGGGGCTTTGAAAGTTAAAGCAATAGTAAATTTTGAAAAATAATATGCATATATAAATAAGCAACAACTGAATTTTTTTGCCACTGATTTTCTGAGAAGTATAGCTTTTTGAGTTGCAGCAGCAACTAATAAAGCTGATAGGAAAATGTCACTTTTGTACGTTGAATTTTGTGTGTCCTCAAAATTCATATCTTGATGTCCTAACCCCCCAGTACCATAGAATGATAGAATGTGACTGAACTTGGCAAAAGGACTTTTAATAGTTTTTTTTTTTTTTTATAGAGGCATGTTTTATTTTATTTATTTATTTGTTGGTTTGTTCGTTTTTGTTTATACATGCACTGGGTACAGTCAGAAGCACGGGACGGTGAGAGAATTCACCAGAGCCAGAGCGGGGAGCAGAGCAGGCAGAAGGACCAAAGCACACTGCTGAGGGGAGCAGCGGGCGGCAGGAGAGGTCTGCGCGCCATTTGGGACCCTCCTTCGGTGGCCGGGGAGCAGCTGGGGATCGAACCGGCACTGAAGAGGCCGCGGGCAGCTTCGCAACCCAGCGCTCAACCGCTGCGCCACCGGGGAGGCCCTGGCAAAAGGACCTTTAAAGAGGTAATTAAGTTAAAATGAGGACTTTAGGGTGGGCCCTTATCCTTAATGACTAGTACAATTAGAATGTGCAGAGAAAGTGGCCATCTGCAAACCAAGGAGAGAAACCTCAGAATAAAACCAACCTTAAACTTCCACCCTTCAGAACTATGATATTTTGTTATGACAACCCTAGCAGACTAATACATTCACAGAGTTCAGGCCCTTTAGGAAGAATTCTAGTTGAGTGTCACAGTGGAGGATGTATTTACTGGTAAATGTGTAAGAATAAAGTATATTTAGAAGAGGATTTTCAAGGCAATTCAGATGATAAGAAAGCAAGCCTGCTTTGCTATCCTGACCCTTTTGAGGGAGGAAGGAAGCATCTCATTGTATGGGGTGTTGGCTGAGAGGATGTGGGTAGGAGCACTTCAGCTTGCAAAGTTTTGTGCCCATGCCCTCATGTCCATGACAGCCATACAAACTGAAAACTAAGGCCATCCACCTCCATAGAGAATGCCAGAGCCAATAATGAACTTTCAAAAAACCCACAAATGTATAAAGAACTCAGTAAAAGGCCTTTATCATGATACTATTTAATTATAATTTCCAACATGCAGGCTCCATATAATTTCAGTTTCTGAAGTTCAATACTCTCAAAAAGCATCTGAGAAATAAGAAACATGTTTTGTCATCCAGCCTGTTCCTAAGTAGTTTATAGTTTGACTATCTGATGTTCTCAACTTCAAAGTTAAAATCAGATCAAAATGATCATTTCATTAAATGATGTCAATCACTTATTTTTTTCTTCCAAATACTTGAACCTAATTGTCTATAGAATTAAACTAAGAGAGGGAACACATTGCTTAGAAGTGAGACCTTGACTAAGGGGGAAGCCATGTGTGGGTTAACTTAGGAAGCAAAACTACACAAGAGCATTCAATCAACTGCTGAAGAATGTAGGCATTGAAGACTATTTGCCAACTTATCTCTCAAGTTCATTTCCAGTGGGGACCATCCAGCCTTGTCACAAAATCCTTATATGTGTTGTCCAGTTTCAAAGGTCATGATTGAATTCAGAATAGGGAGTGCGGGTGGAACCAGAGAAACAAGGGTATAAATTTCGTTTGGAATAATCACACATTTTACCTCAGCTAAGGCACTTCTGTACTTCTGTAAGTAATGTGACTTTTCTTTTTATAGACACACATTCAACACCAGCGTTACCACAGATTAGAACAAGTGAGCATCATTGGTGATTTGTGTGGCCCTGAGAAAGTTGTGCTTGTCTTGTGGGTTGAGATATGAGTCAGGAATCTTTGCCTGCCTGGGCAATTCTACCTGCATCTTTCAGGAAATTTCAATTTACTGAATACTTACTACACACCAACTTCTGTGATAAGCACTTTATGTATAGCATCTGCTTTAATCATTAATGAGGAAATATAGCTTTTCTGAGTTGCTCAGAAAACCTAGATAATTTGCCCCAAATAACCCATTTGTAAAGTTGTGGATCAAGGCAAGACAACCAAGTCTATATGCCCCAAACTTTTCTTTCCAGTATTTTAGTCTGTATAGCTTTGAGTTTTTATTCAATTAAAAAATACTCTACTTTCTAGCATTTTAAGGGTATCCACTGAATATAGTATATTAGATTCAAATATCATTGGGTTTTTTTGAACCAATTTTTATTTTTATGGTTTGGTTTCAATTATTTATTTGGGCAACAAATAGTTAAAATAAAGAAAGGTAGTAGTTTCCACCCAACAGATGACCTTTCCACCCAACAGAGAAACAGTATATAAAAAAAGGATGAAATATTGCCATATGTGAAAGCATGGATGAAACTGGAGGGGATTATTCTAAGTGAAATAAATCAGAAAGAGAAAGACAACTATCAGTTGATTTCACTTTTATGTTTAATATAGAGAAACAAAACAAAATGTATGATAAAACCAAATCAGTAACAAACCCTAGAAAAATGGCTATGGAAGTAAGAGGAAGGGAAACTCTGTGGGGAGGGGGCAAAGGGGACTATGATGGAAATCTCTGGGTTCTTTGGTGTTGGGTGTGGTGTGAGGACATGAATCTGAGGAGGTGTGGCCATGTGCTTCTGCAAAGCATACAATATTGTAGAACTGTGTTACCTCAATAAAAAAATAAAAGAGTATATCCATTTGAATAATGTATAACTTTATAAAATGTAAATATTAATGAGAAGATGTCATAGTTTGGATACCTCCAGACTATGAATACCTAAAAGGAAGTGGGGGATTGATACCAGGAAAGGAAGAGGTCAGAAAAAGGTGAGTTGTTAAACCTTTTAACAAGGTGACGGAGAAATGCTGCAACCCACACCTTCATTTATCTTTACTGAGGGACAAAAGAGCTGGAATCTTCATGCAGCACTCCTGAGAGTCACAGGTCATGGATAACTCCTGGGGAAATGAATTCCCCACTAACTTCAACCTGCCTGTGAGCTAGTTAGAGTGCCTTCTGCATTTCTGGAGTCGGTGCCCTCACACACAGAGATGCAGATAATGGCAGTGGAAATTTAGCTAGATATTCTGAAGAACATGGGCTGGGCCAGGACAATGTCTGCCACCAAAGGGAATTGTTAATATTTATTTTGGGTGCTAATTTCAGGGACCTATGTTTGACTATCAAGTCATAATTATGAAAATCATCATAAAGTTGAAATCTACAAGGTTAAAAAAAGTAGAAACTTTGGGTTTCTGAGGTAGATGAAGGTAGGAGGAGGTATCTAAATTCTGGAGAATGCGCCATGGCTTTGCCAAACAGAGACAATTTATGGTGGTTGTTTGGTAGAGTTCCCCCTTTTTCTATAGGAATATTTTCTGGAGAAAAAATGAAGAAGGCAGAAAAGAAGCCCCTATAGTTTTGGGCATGTTTTACTGATTTGTCCAATGCTGTCTCAAGCGCCAAGCCCATGTCTGACATATGCAGACCATTGGTAAGTATTTGCTGAATAATGCTCTAATAAGTAATGATGTGATGTGAGTTTCTGGACAGACAGTAAGTTGTTCTAATTGAAACTGTATTTGGGTGTAAATAAGATTCACCAAATAAAACACTAGCAACAGATTTCAGACATTGGAGCAGACAAACATGGATTTGAATCGTACAGTACCTAAGGCAAAACAACCAATCAACAGAGTCTGTTTCCTCTTGTGTAAAATAAGTTGAATCATCTTTACTTATGAGTTACAATTAGGATTGATGAGGTAACAAATGCACTGCCAAGAATGGTCTGTTTCATATTTAAAAATTAGTCATCATTATAATTAATAGTAATAGTAGATCTGACTAAGAATCATTTGTTGATGCCATTATTTAAGTTCTTCCAAACAATCTCTTGTGTTGGTTTTGAAGTCCTTGAGTTTGGCTTTCTTTGTTCTGAGAAATCCAAGTGTTGTCAATCATCTGGAAGGCCAAGGACTATTCCACAAGGAGCAACCACAATCAAATGACAGACAAGGGGTTCTGGAGCAAGTCTGGTCTCTGTGCATTACAAAGGGTGATGCTGGCAAAACTTAAACATTCAGATCAATGTGATCTCCTTGTCATTTACCCACTCTGCTCCCCACCCTGCACTGAGCAAGGATGGCTTCTCCTCTCAGACTTACCTGACTGCAGCAGCAGCAACCAGGTAAAAGCTGTCTTCCCACAAATGAGCCAGTGGGTTTCTTGCAAGCTCTGAAGTGGAAGCCATTCACAAGAGCTGCCAAATCTTTGAATTTTAACTGCAGAGTAATTGCTTTAGTTTCCAAGTCTTGCTTGACTACAATGAACAAACATCTGGCTTATTATCAATAACATCCTCAGTTAAGCAAATAGGTGACGATGTCAGTAGACATTTTAAAAATATGTTTGGTGGTAGAAACTGTGTCTTTGGGAACGTGAGACTAGGACATTACGTGCCACTGTACTGAACTGCCCTTGGACAAAATTGGCACTGGCAGCTAGAAGTCAATTTGAAATGTTTTGGGCATTAGAGCTGCCTTGGACTCTCTCCCACATACCAATACATCTCTTGATCTTGAAAAAACATTTCCCGATATTCAGGAACTTTTCCATTGTTCCTTGCAGTGTGCCCCCAAGGACACAGAAGGTTTTCCTAGACCTCTTGACGCCCACATAACCTTCCCATATTAAGTGCTGGAAGACCAGAAGTAAGTTGTATTCACCGGGGACTGTGATTTGAATTCTTGCTCCATGAACTCTCTTGCTTTTCTAAAATTTGGGAGGTGAAGAAAGGGCCTGAGAATTTTACTTCATCGAGGGGAAATTTTGCACATGGAGTGCTGTCCTGCTCTTTCCTCACAGCACTGTTATCAACATAACATTGTCTTTAGTGCGTTCTGGATGAGAAGCTCAGTGCTACTGGAAGAGTTAAATGTTACATGAATCCAGCGTCACTGTGTATCCTGTGGTCATTGCAGTTCTATCAGCCAACTCATTTTTCTTAAAGTTGATATTCTTAAGGACATACAAATGGTGTGATCTGATATAACATTATCAGATTTGCCAGCTAGAAACGAGACATTTTTCCCACAGTATATTCTAGAATGTTTAGTCGATGAATGCCCAATGAAAAAGAAAGTTTGCTGGCCAAATGACCTTAGAATTTCTCCCTAAGTGAATCCCTTTTTGTAGATTCATCATATATATATTAACACATTAAGTGAACTGAAAGGCCTAAAACTAAATCTGTTTCACTTGGCCTATTCTAACATTTACCAAATTTATTTGACCACAGTTCCCTTTTCTTTTGTTAAATGTAGATACATTCTGTAGAACTAGTGAGTATTCCAGGAACCTCAGTTTGGGCAACAATATTCTAAACACAATAAACATAATTCAATATAATTCAGAGCTTAGAGTTCTTGAAACTTTTGGCAACTTTTGTGGGTTTTTTTGTTTTTGTTTTTGTTTTGTTGGTATTCCCCAAATATAATTTTTTTAAGCAGGGGACTACAAACCTTTATGGTAAAACAACATATAGTAAATATTTTAAGCTTTGTGGGACATGAGGTCTCCATCAAAACTACTCAACTCTCACATGCAGAATGAACTTAGCCACAGATAATACCTAAACAAATGGCATGCCTGTGTTCCAGTAACATTTTATTTACAAAAACAGGTGGCAGGCTCAGTGTGGACCAGGGGCTACAGTTTACAAGCCCTGGTTTTCAAGTGAGGCAACTACCTCACATTCACATTCACAATTCAGTTATCTGATACCTTGATAGTACATGTAAGAGTTTAAAAAAAGTCTTGGAGATTTTATTCTTCAGCCAAGTCTGGTCCACTTAAACTTCCAGGAGACTGGAACTTAGCTCACTTAGTTCAGTATCTAAAATTCTTCATATGCTAATCACAGCCAAGTTGAACTGGTAGCCTCAGTGAAGGTACAGAATGTGTCTGCTTTTTTCCACTAAGAGAACAAGGTAAAGATAAGGACCCTGTTGCCTTGATATTTTCTTTTAATTCTCTCCAAATGACCAGCAAGGAATTTCCTAATAAAAAGGGAGGAGATTTACCAGCAAGATTCCAAACTTCCTTTTGGAGGTTAAGTAAAACAGGGAGGTGTTTAGGAAAGGAAATCTGCAATAAATGCTAGAAAATATCAAACCTGTGGTTATTTAAATCAAACCTTACTGCAGTCAACAGTTTCCATTCTACAAAGGGACCACCCACCCAAGAGGAGCATCCAAAGATAATAATCTATGAGAAAGGCAACCACAAATATGCTATGCAGATGCTAAATTTCTGGCAGGACCTTGTTGTTCATGTTTAAAGAAGTGATTGTCCCTTAGATACCAAGGCCATTTCACTAGCATTATGCTGGCACGGTTTCTGTTTATTGATGTTTTATCCTGTGAGGCTCTGTTTTTAACCCTTTCCATACAAGCATTTTGATTCCCCTGCAGCATCAAAGGAAAAATGTTAAAAGGGCTGGGAATGCGGGGGGGGGGGGGGGGGGGGGGGGCGGGGAGTTATACAAAGCCTCTAGATTGACAGAATGAGAATTGTGGCACTAGAAATAACCTAAAAGTACCTAACCTAAGTACATTAAAAAGATCAAGCAGGCATCCTGCTCTAGATACCAAAAGATGAGTGAGTAGATGGATAATCAGGTTTCCTGAGTCTTGTGAAAGCTCTTTAAAGGCAAGTTCTCAGAGCTACTGTCCTAGACCTTTTGAAGTTTCCATTGTCAGGTCTCTGGGTGGGCTGCTGTTCTCTTCTTAAACGATGTACCCATATCCCAAAGAAGGCAGGAATATCATAGATTCAAGCACATTTATTTATATTCTGCTGTAATTTTTTTGAAAATAGTTAAAGAACTAGGATGCACACATTTTCTAGCTTTGCCTAAATAAACTGGAAAAGTCTGGCCATGTCTACAAAATAATCTATAAACCTCCAGCTTCATGGACATGGCGAGGCAGTGGTTCTATTGGGAATATGTGAGAGTAACTTTTGTGTGCAGGTCCCTGGGGCAGGCTGGGGGCTGGGTGGGGTAGAGAAACAGGAAATGGAGAGGTTTGTATTTTTCTCCTACTTAGGTCACAGAGACTAATGTTTGGGTTTTCTGCAGGGAGTGGTCCAGAGGAAATTTTTCACAAAGGGCTATGAAACTTGGAGTCCAAACAGTGTTAGCTTGAGATCTAGACTTGGTGCGGATGGCTTTCTTTCAATTTTACCTTCAGCATTATGAAAAGTCCAGGGAATCTAGTGCATTTTGGTAGCCTGGTGGTTTAATAGGTTTCATTAGCCCAAGAGCTGGCATGCTGGCATGTGAGGTCACTAAAGTAAGCTTGTAGCAGCAAGCATCTGCAATGTGGGTCTGTCCCTGTGACCTTGTAGGAAATACCTTGGGGACAGAGCATGAGGAAATTTGAGAGGCAGAGAGGTCTTGAAGATCAAGCCCCCACCCTAGCTATACATACCAAGATGATGAACCATCATTACTGGAGCATTAATATCTGTAGGTCCCCATTTTTAGCTGTAGGCTGCAGAAGTCTGGGAAAGTTTTGGTTATGCTTGGCGATATTAAGATTTAAATCCCCAAAGGATTTATTTTTTTTTTAAGATTTATTTATTTTTATACAAGGGCTGGGGTACAGGCCAGAGGCGTGGGAGGGTGAGAAGATTTACAAGAGACAGAGCAGGAAGCAGAACAGGCAGATTACTGAAATACGCTGCTGAGGGGAGCATCGGGCGAGACCGTAGAGGTCTGCTACACCATGAGGGACTCTCCCCGGCCAACCGGGAATCGAACCTGCACTACAGAGGCTGTGGACAGCTTCACAGCGCTGCGCTCAACCTGCTGAGCCATCGGGGAGGCCCTCCCCAAAGGAATTTTAAAGCACTTTTTTCATATAAGATAGAAACTCTAACTTTCTGCAGGTCATGATTCATATACTGTTGTTAAGCAACCACTGGAAAAAAAAAAAAACCCGCTAAACTACAACTTAGATATCTTCATGTGATCATCACAGGGAGGTATGTTTTGACTGCTCTCATGTGTTTATTCAGTATAGCAAATATCCTGTGGTTAATGTTTCTTTCCTTATTTACATTCTCAGTCCTTTCCCCCCATAGACTTTCTTCTAAAAACAACACTATTTGTACATGGTACTTATAGGATAAAAAATCTATTAAAATCTAAAGAAATATGGTCTTGTTAAGACCCCTAACTCAAGCAACTCAGAATAGCATTACCTATAAGTATACTTGCAAATAAATGATATTTAGTTTGTCCTTTTAATTGCAACTGGCAGTATTTTTGTAAGTTTAAAGTTTGAAATGAGACTTCAATTAAATGCTCCAGAAAAGGTCTTTCCTTAGTGAATAATGATGCTTCTGCCCAGGTGGTAGATCCTGCACTAGACAATTTGCACATCCTCTTTGTACACCATCTAACTCAGTCACCCACCTACTTGGAAGGCCTCTTCCTCCAAATATTCCCTCCCCTGATGCACTTAAAGATTGTTATGGCCACTCTGGCCTTCCTCCCAGATGGAAGATCTTCCCAGCTGTCTCTTTCCATAATTGCATCTACAGCTCATGCTTGTTTCAGTGCACATCCTGCCATCAAAGACACTGCAAACTCCCAAATCTCCAGTGATCAGGAGGCTGATTGTGTGTCTATCACATGACAGATCTGAGAGAGCTAGACCTGAAGGCAGCCTTCCAGCAGCTGGGATGAACTTTCACATTTGAAGATCAGGTTTCAAAGTAGAAGGCGTAGGTGTACCCACAACACTGCCACAGTTTCTCATGCTCATAGAAACCTGGGCTTGTCTGAGCCATAAACCTGACAGTAATGAACTCTCTAACATTCCAAGGCCTGTTATTTTGCCCTGGCTTTGGATTATACTGTTGTTATTCAAGACTGATCTTAACCTTACACTCCAGCCAGAGGATATACTACTGATGGTCTTTGAACAACCGCATGCATTTGCTTCCTGCTTTTAGTCACATTGTCACTCTAACTTAAATGCTCTCTAACCTCTACACACTTACACTGTGCCATCTTCCTCTCAAGCCCCAATTCTAGTTGTGCTTCCTTTGTCTGTTTCCACACATGCTACTCATGGGAGCCTCACCTTCCTGGAACCTCAACGTACTTGCTGTCTGTTCCATATGAAATTCTCTGAGTTCCTCTTTTTGCTTGATTGATTTCTTATTTTCTATTCTTGTACTTTCATGTGGCCTTCCTAGTGGTTATAGTTTATTTTTCACAGCTAAGTTTTTTTTTTAATTAATTAATTTATTTATATAAGCACTGGGTACAGTCAGAAGCGCGGGAGGGTGAGAGAATTCACCAGAGCCAGAGCGGGGAGCAGAGCAGGCAGAAGGACCGAAGTACACTGCTGAGGGGAGCAGCGGGCGGCAGGAGAGGTCTGCGCGCCATGTGGGACCCTCCTCCAGTGGCCAGGGAGCAGCCGGGGATTGAACCGGCGCTGCAGAGGCCGTGGGCAGCTTCACAACCAAGCGCTCAACCGCTGTACCACTGGGGAGGCCCTTTCACAGCTAAGTTAATAAAAGTTGTTTTGTGTTGCTCTCTTGACCTTAAGCTCAGAGATGGTCTGTGTAATGGCAGTCACCTTATTTTCATACCATGCAACTCAAAAAGAAAAATTCCAGATGTCCCTTTTATAAAAATATCATGATTTCTTAGAATTAAACTGCTACTTTAATTCTAAGTGGAATAACTCATTTGATCAGAATCTATAAATTAATTCTTCTAGCAAACGTGTTAAATATTTGTATCATTACTGACTGGTAGTTTTGATGATGGGTCCTCATAGTTTTGACTCCCCAGTTTGCACTTCTTTTAGTAACAGGCAAGTTGTTTAACTTTTTATGAACTCTGTCTCTCTCTGTGTATTGATTAAGAAATTTTAATGAAATAAATTAAATCATACGGTTTTATAGAAAGCATTTTATAAACAATAAACAATCCTTGAATCCATTTTTTTCTATCAGGATAATGGAAATACAAAAATCAGAACTTCAAAATCGGTGAATTCAATGAAATAACATGGTGTAAGAATTTTTATCTTTGCTTTCTTAAATCATATTCTTGTATTTGCTTGTCAGTATTTTCTTTGCAGTCCACATGAACTAATGCTACTGCAAAATGCTTTTTTTTTTTTTCAGGAAAGCTGCAGGTTATCATTAACCTTTGGGTTGTCAAAATGTGTGGTTTTAGTGGGAATAGAAATTTGAATTCCTCTTTTGTCAGAATCTATAAAAACAAAGCTGTGGCCTAATCCATTTTTAGGTTATATTAGTCAGAACTGTATAGAAAATAGATAGATAGATAGATAGATAGATAGATAGATAGATAGATAGATAGATAGATAGAGTCACCAAAAGACATATAATAGAATATTCATGCAGCTTTATTCATAATTGTCTAAACTGGAAATTACTCAGATACCCATCAACATTAGAATGGATAGATTGTGACATATTCATAAAGCATAATATTACACAGCACTGAAGATACAGAACCTATATCTATATAAGCAGCATGGATATGTTTCCCAAACATAATGTTGAATAAAAGAAGTCAGACTATGCACTCTGTGATTCCTTTTCTAGAAAATACAAATAGAGGCAAATTCACCCATCTGTAAGACATCACCCTTATGAGAAAGGAGGTAGCAACTGAGAGAAACACAAGAGGATATCTCCGGGTCCTGGTAATATTGCCTTTCTTGTTTTGGGTGCTGGTTATACCAGAATACTCAGTTGTGCAAATTCATTGAGCAATGACCTTATTAGATATGGGCACTTCCTAGTTTTTATATTATATTTAAATGAATTTTTAAAACTCTTCAAGTGTGTCTTGATTGTCGTTTGTTTTGAGACCATCAGTACTCATTGTCAGGACACCTGGCTCTCTGTCCTGCTCTCCTGCTTGTGTTGGTATCTCAGTCACAGAAATAACTCTTGCCACAACTATGTTGCCTTAAGACTTCTGAGAGAAGAAAATAACATTTTGACTTTCTCTGATTGTCCCACTGGGTCATTTTGAATTTACTTCTTAACTTCTAGCATCTGCTCCAAAATGGTCTACTTTGTGTTTCATATTTTTGCTTCTTCATTTCTCCATATGCTACTTTTTAAAATTAAGAAACAATTTATATAGAATATTATATTAGTTTATTTTTAAGTACTTACCATATTGACATAGTATATCTATATATTTCAAAGCATTAATCATTAAAAATGATTTCTCCTCTTCAGTTTTTCTATTCCTTTTTTATCCTTGACTGTTGTCAAAATGTCTCTTTTCTCTTGATTCGATAGATTTTTATTTTCCTTAGAATGCCACGTTTCCATTCTCAGTCATTTTTCTGCTAATCAAAAGTGCTCTAGATAGCTGCCTCAGGACTGGCAGTGCAGGAGATGGCTCATCCCAAAACTGAAGACTTGACTGAAGAAGTGTGTTACTTCTTCATCAGATGGTGTACTTGAAGTACTGTTTCTGCATTTCTATGCTTGGGCTTCTCTTTACCACACCTGGATTAAATAATGTGTGGTCCACGTTGAAATCCTTAGAACCACATTCATGGCTATTGTATGTTTGGACCCCTTTCCCAGGGAGGAGATGTTAGACCAAATAAAAGAAAGGTTGAGGAACTTTTTCAGGTAAAAGGAAGTATTTGTTGATATAGACTTAATATCATGACGGATGTAACTTACTCTGAAATGGTTCAGGGAAGAGAGTGAGAGAGAGAGAGAGAGAGAGAGAGAGAGAGAGAGGCAATTAAATGTGGCTATAGAGTAACAACTGTGAGTTGAAGTTATACAAGAATTCTTTGGACTACTCTTTCTTAATATTGTTATTATTTAAAAGAAGTATAAAGTATTGCTGCCCATATCCTTCTGATTTATCTTCTATAAAATCAGGCAGGCATTAATTTAAGGAAAAAAAAACAATTATTTTTATCAATATATTAGAATTTATGGGATTCCACAGATCTCTTATACTTCCTGTTCTCAGCATCTCAATGTCAGGCAGCATATTGCTCTGAATCACTTTTAGTGAAGTTATAGTGAATGGATGTCCTGGAATAAGATTCTGTACTGGGCACTTTCTGCTCTGAATCTGACCTTCATCACAAAATGTCCTTCCAAGAATTCCCTGATATGATTTTTGGCTTCTGCTGATCTTTTTCCTTACTGAATTACAGGATGTTCTCACTTCATCAATACATTCTTAGAAACTGCGAGTTTTGACAAAATGGTATATAATGAGACTAATTTCACCATAGGCTAATTGATATAAATGATATTAAGTTCCTATGGCACATTTCTGTTTACAGAACATCACCTAACTTATAAATAAAGATGCCAAATGCATCTAATATTAAAATCATTACGTGTATTTATTCATTCCTTTCCAACCTGCTTATTCCAGGTCAGGGTCACAAGTGGCCAGAGTTTATCCAGTGTCAAGGTACAAGACAGTCAACCATGGATAGGGCACCCTTCCATTCCAGCATTCACATGTGCATTTTCTCTCTCTCTCTCTCTCTCTCTCTCACACACACACACACACACACACACACACTCAGACTGGCACAATTTAGTCATGCCAATAAATCTAATGTGCATATTTATTTGCATGTTGGAGAAGCCAAGAACCTGGAGAAAATGCACGCAGACATGGGAGAAAGTACAAACTTCACAGAGACAGTGTCTGGGAATAAATATTTTTTTTCTAATCAATGTTATTAACAAAACTATGTTGAATAAAGCAACATTATTTTGATGTTTAACTACATCCTTGTCCTTTCTGCTCCTGACCCTGCCCTGGCTCTTTGTCTGTGAACTCGTCAGTTCCTTTTAATGATCCCCAGCTCAAATGCCCAGGGTGTCTTTCTTCTTGTTCTCTACCACTCCCTTTCACTTTTGAAATTCATGTCATCTAAGGAAGCCACTATAGCCTCCTCCTCCTGCACTTACCTTTTCTCATATTGTTTGCAGTTTTTTCAATTTCTTTTGTTCTACACTTAGCCCTCCTTCTTAACTTCAGCTCATGCCTTTCCTAACCGGTAACCATTAAAGCAGTACTGTATTAACTACTGTTTTATACAAGTTAAGTAGAAAATGTGAAACATTATTAATGCCATCGACCAACCAACTTCATATTTATATGTGTAACATTTTTATATATAAGTATTTTCATGTGCATATTACACACACACACACCCTCCATCTTGTCTCCTAAACATAATTGTTTTTGTTTAACACTCAAAGTATATATTTTTCTTTCCTTCATATCAAAACAGATTAGACTCAGCAATATACTATGAAGTTCAGACACCTTTTCAAATGTTATCCTTAAAACAATCTCATCAAAAGAATATGGTGCTTTCATGTATTAGAAATCCACCTTGAGTTAATCTTGTTGGAAGTCTGCACTAGGCTTCCTAGGTGGCTCAGAAGACCTTGTAGAACTCTAGAAGACAGTGTGAATGCAGTATGTGATCTAAGAATGACCAATCAAATGCTTCTGGTAGTAATTTTTCTTCTAGACCATGCATCACAAAGCAGACACAATTGGAAATTCATCTAGTATCCAGTGCCCAGGGACAATGGTGGCCCTGATTGGACTCTAACCAGACAGTCCCCTTAGCTTTTAAATGTTCTCACATGTCCTGCTGCCTTTGCTTTCTTTCTGTTTCCAAATATGGGTCTCCAGAACCTTATTCTGTGAGTTCCCTTCCTTCCAATAAATCAACTTTTGGCCTCAGTACTTGAATTCTGTGTGTGTTGTTTATTGAAAACCCAACAGATATGAATATTTCAATGAGGGACCTGATGTTTATTTATAAATTACCCAGTATCCTACATCCAGGACATGTCAAAGCCAAATTATAATTCAAGTTTACAATCTTCATTCTTTTTATTTTATACTAAAAATTCACTTTAAAAACATAATTTTAATTTATTAATATTGTGAAATTGATTGTCCACTCCATCATTATACTGAGTAGAGGAAGAGAAGGATCAATGTTCAACAGCTGAAATCCAACCTCCACATTCCTTGCAACCTCTCAGGAAACTGCACTGACTGCTTTGGGGACATATGTCACTGTGATTTCTTTTATGCTGGTAGAAAAAAAATATCATTCTTTTAGCTTTCCCTCCAGGTGGTCTTGGAGCATGTTGCTTATTATTCTGTAGCCATAAATCCTTTTGCAAGAAGATAAAGATGTTTCATAGTGAACATTCTCTGTTTGGCAGGCCTACCTTGATATTTTGACACTAACCTCTGGAGGATGTTTTGTTTTATTCTCCCACTTTCCAATGCAGAAGATGACTCATTAGTATAACAGGAAAAAAAGTACCTCTAACTATGTTAGATCAAGGCACTGTTCTGTGTGTTTTTCTTTCTGTGAGTTTGTGTAGGTGTTTCTGGTCCAAATATTACTGAGAGAAACACATTGCAGAATTTTGAAGAATGCCCTATTCAGGTCTTAAGTAGCATCATCTGTGCATGTGTATTAAAATGTGTGTGCCCTGAAAAACTGTCCCTGGAAGGAAGTTTAGCTTCCCACATGCTTCCTAACAACACTCATGTTGTGAGAGGTACTTTCCCTCCTGCTTTTTGATGTGAGTCTTTGAAACTGACTTATGAAGCCAAGTTCCATCTAGTTGCTGCAATCTAGGGAATAAGAATATATTGTCTGATAAGGAAAGCAAAATCTAGAAGTCAAAACAAGGTTTCCAAATTAATGAGGACAGGGCCCTTTTTTCAATTGCATGTAAATACCTCAAATAATCACCAAGAAGTAGGAAGAGTATCTACATGCGCAATGGTGAGAAGTTTTTTCCAGGTTTACCTAACTTGTCCTTATTCCTTTAAATTATTTTTATGATCAGAGGAGACCAGATGGAAAAGTTGAATTTGCTCAGATCCTCCAAGAATGCATTATTACAACTGCCTTACGCAGTATAGTTTTCATTTGAACTTAAGATTTTTCAATAATAATCAATAATTAAATCAACTCACTTATCAGCCAATTCTCCTAAAGGAATAAATTTAAATTTTATTTTAAAGAAATATATTCAGAGACTTTAATAAAATTTAATTATAAAACTAATGCTCCTTTTCCTACTGTTGCCTTAAAAATATAGTTTCTTACTAAAATAGTCCCTAAAACCAATAGATGGCAGACAACATGATATTTATTGTATTATCCCAATTGCTAATTTGAAAATTTGTATCTATTCCCGAAATATATTTATACCACCAAGCTTTCCTGAAAGTCTGTTCAGTAAACACAATATAACCAACCTGAATGAAGAAAGCAAGTTCCTTTCAACTGTTGATCTTTGGTAAGATCTTTGGTAAATTTAATTTACAATATTATCTTTGTGTTGGTATGATGTCCTAATATATATTCTACTTTTGTCTTATTTTGGATTACAAACACTTAGAATGACTTCCCCTTGATTAAATCCATGCGCTTCACAGTCTCTGTTTGCACACTGGGCTGGAACCCCTCAGTGAGGCTAGCTCTCACAGAATTGGCCTGCCTTCCCAATTAGAGCCCTGTGCTTCCTGTGGCACATGGTGTCTATATTGTTCATGTCTGTTGAAGCGTTGCACAGTGTTTAGAGTGGTACTTAACACACAGCAGGCTCACCATGTTGCCAATGGTCAGCATTTATACCCTTCCCACACCAACTGGCAAAATGGAGAATTGTCAGAGAGTCTCTTCCTGCTCTTCTTCCTGAGTTTGGATATTGACTTGACCCAGCAACCTTGAATTTTCACTCCTTAAATCTATCAACAGATTTTCTACATTATCTTTATAAGCTTTATCATTTGTGGCAAAACACAAGGATTATTCAGACCTCAGGCTTCTTGTCTATAAAATGAAGGCATTTAATGATTTCTGAAAACATGATTTCTAAAAACTCTACTAGATTAAAACGCTAGGATTTTATGATCTTTAATGGTTTACCAGGTAGCTGTTTCAAACTGAATGTTCCATTGGTATGTTTAATTCAACAGGTCCAAATTCCTTTTCCCTCCAATATCACATTCTTGTCCTTACTTCCTTTGACAGAATAGAAAGCTTTTCCTCTTTGAATCACCCTTCTATGCATATCCAATAAGATGAATGGCCTTTCAGCTTCTAACTGTACTGTCTTTGCAGTTATACACCCTTCCTTTCCATTAACAGTGAAGCTGTCTGATTCAAGGCACTATGACTTCTTCCATTAAACTATTCATTCTCTTTTCCGTCCAAAACCTCCATATGCATTGCTATTGGACCACATCGCCAAATGATTGCGTCACTTCCTTTTGTGGGTTTCTTTTATCTCCCTAGTGAGCTAGGTACATGTTTGTATATATTATTTTTTGTAACATTATTTCAGACTACTTTTCCAAGTATTTACCTCCTCTACCCATTATGTTTCCTGATGTTTAGCCAAATGATACTCCATGCTGTTCAATAATACATACCACGTTTCCTAAGTCCAGACTTTTTTGTTAAAGATTTATTTTTAAAAAAGATTTATTTATTTATGCATACAAGAACTGGGATAAAGGCTGGAGGTGCTGGGGGGTGGGGGAGAGGATTCACCAGAGACAGATGGGGAACAGAATAGGCAGACTGACTGAAATACACTGCTGAGGGGAGCAGAGGACAAGACAAGGGAGGTCTGCTGTGCCATGTGGGTATCTGCCTGATCAGCCAGGGGATGGAACTCATACTGCAGAGGCTGTACATACCTTCAGTGTGGTGCTTAACCCATTGGGCCACCAGGGAAACCCCTTAAGTCCAGACTTTTACCTATACCACTTACTCCAAATGAAGCTTTCTGTCATATCTGCCTCATAAGTTTTGTCCATTTGTTAAGTTTATTGAAAAGTACATTTTACATGATGCAGATGAGCAGCCAGATGAAGAGATACACAGACTGAGGTCAAGAAAGGGCAAGCGTACAGAAGCTAAATATTGTCCACTCTGTAACTATATTGCAATTGATATATTTTCCATAAAAATGTCCTGATCCAATCAGGTGGGGCCATGATATTCTTTGAATTACTTCAATATTTTATATACATCTGTCATTATCTTGATTATGGGAAGTTGTATACTTATTTCTCTTTATAAACTTTTAAATGCCCTAAATCCTATTATTGTGTCTTAATTATCTTTTTATTCTTTGGAATTCTTTCTTGGTATCATGTACACGCAAATTCAAAAAAGGATTTATTGAAGGAAGTTAAACTTAAAAGGTACTGGGTGATTACTTGATTGCAAGTTGTAGAAACCTACTAAAAATAGTTCAAGGAGGAAAAAAAATCTCAATAGGAATATGTCATAGAGCCTAAAGGCAAACAGATTTCTCTACTTTCTGTTTCATGCTCTCTCTCCCTCTCTCTCCCTCTCTCCCCAGACTATTATTTTTTCTGTACCCAGGATAACATAGCCAATGCAATGACCTCTTTCTTTAAACTGCCTGCGGAAACTACCTTGAGTCTCTGAATCCTAAAGCAAATTCTCAGAAAGGTATTTGATTGCCTACTCAGTTTAGAGGTCTAATTCTGGTCCAGTAAATTTTCATCAGGAAAGATCGTCTTACTTAGCTAGCTCATTAAGGGCATTTGGAGCAAAATGGGAGAAGGAGACCAAGATAGAGCAGTGGATGATTGTTGGTTAACAGAGAAAGAGACAGACGCTGACAACAACCTAAGAAGACTCAATCCAATGTTGAAGAGTATATGTTTTAAATTTGACCTTGCACCTATATAGACTTTCAGAATTTTTCTAAACTTTTATAGAACAGCAAAGAGATTGCAGCAACTGTATCTTCTACATGTCTAAGTGGAACTTTATGTCTTATTTTCCATGGTGCATGGTGTCATTGTCCCCAGTTATTTGCTGTATTTAAATTTTAAGGAGAATTGTATTATAGTCAAGAGTCACAAATCTGGATCATAAGAGACTGTGACTGTTTGAGATTTATTTATTTATGCATACAAGAGCTGGGGTACAGGCCAGAGGTGTGGGGGGTGAGAGGATTCACCAGAGACAGAGTGGGGAGCAGAACAGGCAGACTGACAGAAATACACTGCTGAGGGGAGCAGTGGGTGAGACAGGAGAGGTCTGCTGCGCCATGTGGGTTGCTCCTTGGCCAGCCAGGGATCAAACTCGTGCTGCAGAGGCTGCAGATTGCTTCATAGTGCATTGCTTAAACCCTTGCGCCACCAGGGAGGCCCAGGCCAGTGATCTTGTTTGCATCTCATCTTCCTCTTTTTCAGTGGGATTATTTATTGTGATTATCTTGGCCCCTCTTGCATATGTGTGGAAGGAAAAATAGGTAACTTGTTTTAACTTCATAGGTCTAGATCTAGAAGATCTAGAGCAGAGCCATTTGGCTCTTCTGTAGATAATATAAAATTTTATGCATTGAGCCTGTTGTTAAGGTTGGATTGGGGTTGATTTTGGAGTCTCTCTCTCTTGGAGATTGGGAGAGTGTATTTTATCAAGGAAGGGAACAGAAACAAATTTTCAACTGGGGGAAAATTGGCAAGTCATGTAAGGAACATATTGTTCCTCATCACTTGCTACAATTTCATGAAAAAAGTTGATTTCTCACCATATTTGGCTATCAGAGTCAACCAGGTGATTTAATTAATGAAATGAAAGTGGAATCAACATAATTCATGGCTGCACAGAAGCTTTATATAGTAGTATATCATTTATCAAATACTGGTCTTTTTTTTTTTTTTGGCCCAAAATATAAGTCCCGGATAGGGGCTTCTTCAATTTGGGCCCTCAAATGAACACATTGTGGAGCATCATCGTTGTTAGTCTGTGTAGGACATAGTCTAAAGGTGAAAAAATAAATATTAGTTGCTGTAAGCCATTGAAATTTGGGGATATTTGTTATCACAACATAAAAAGTTTATGAGTGCAACATGGTATATGAAGTAGTTTATAAAATAGTTTATGAATGTGAAATCTCTTCTAGATCTTCCAATTTGTAGAATACTAAAGCTCCATTAATCCTGAGAGGTAAAGTAACAAAAGCACTGAGTAGTTTTCAGTTTATTTCATTCCTCCTCTTTCCTTTTTGTTACTCCCTACCTGTTTTTCTCCCTCTTTCCTTTCCTTTTTTCTAGCATTAGTACCGTTAAAAAAACCTCACTATGAAGATAGATGTTAAGAATCTAACAGTTGATGGCCTCCCTGGTGGTGCAGGGGTTAAAATCTCAGCACCATCAAGCTATTGCCAGCAACTGCAGCACTGCAGGCATGACTTTGATCCCGCCTATCCAGGAAGCTAACCCACAGGTGGCACAGCAGATCTCTCCTGTCTAGCCTCTGCTCCCCTCAGCAGTGTATTTCAGTAGATCTGCCTGTCCCCACACTCTCTGGTGAACCCTCTCACCGACCCCGCACCCTGCACCTTTGGCCTACAACCCTAATTCTTGTATGAATAAATAAAATAAAAATAAATCTTGTTTTTTAATATTCTAACAGTTGAACATCTCTAGAAGGAGAGGAAAGGAAAGAGGGTAGTAAGAGCTGAACCTTTTTCCCTTGCCTCTCACAGACCCCTCCCCACAATTGATATGACTGAGGACAGCCCTAAGGAAGTATCCATTTTAAGTCACTTTAGGTAGGCGTATAAGAGAGGTTTAAGGTCCAAGGAAGAAAAGTAATGAGCACACAACCTTACAGCATTTTTGTGGACCACATGGGAGGCATTAAGGTGCTGTGGATTTCGGAATAAGACTGACATGGGTTGAATTTCTGCTCTGCTACTTATTAAATGTGACTGTGGGCTTATTAAATGTGTCTTCTTAATACTTCCCATTCTCTCCCTTCATCTATAAAACTGAGACACTGCAAACCTGCCTTATATAGTCATTAAGACTATTCAATTCAGTATTGTGTTTGTGGGGAAGGTATTGTTATTATTAGCTCCTTGCTCTTGATTCTGTTTTGTTTTCAACACACAATTTTATCAGAAAATATGCTTAAGGTGGCTTATTTTTCATCTTGATTTCATAAGAGCAGGCACTTGCTTATCCATGGTCACTTTGCTATAGCTATGAGTCAAACTGCTTTATGCGTATTACACTGCTACTGCATATCCAGAGGTCCTTGGGTTTAGGGTTGCGTATTAGAGTTGTATGAAAACTCATTGTAGTGACTGAAAGTTGAAGTTGAGCAACTGGTGGCTTTCATTTTTCTTCATTTCTCTGACATTCCAGACAGAAATGTTTCCACTTAGCTCAGCAAAACCCAGCAAAGCTCAGTATTAGAAACTGAGAAAACTGTACATTTGGATTCAATCTGTAATTGATTTTCAAGTGCCATAAAATGGTAGTGTGAAAAAGCCATGTCCCTATTTCCGGGAAGACTTTTCCTGCCCCAATGACAGACAGCTGGTGCTATAAAATAAGGATAGTGAGACCTGTCACTTAGAAAATCGTAACCACATCTCTTCACTGGGGTGAGAGAAATAGATGTGACTTTAGCATGAAAGATTCCTCTTGCAGCAGCAAAAGGTGTTGAGAAAGGAACCACCCAAGCAAGAAGCATTGCTTGTCAGATTTATTAGAAGGGCATATGACTTGCATGACTAGAAGCTCAGGTGTGTCCCTGAACTGCAAGTCATCTTACTCATGTAATAGCAAGGTTTCACTCCTAAGGCAGGAAGCAACAGCATCTGGGTGTGGGCAATTAGTCATCACCTTGGCATTTCCCAACTTGCCATTTTAGTCAATTGAGCAAATACTTTTGAGGCTAACAGGTTTGCTCAGAACAAAACCACTTAAACTGCAAATTCTTTAGAAGATGCAGTTGCTGCCTGCAAGGCTTTGGGCTATTTCACTCCACAAGACTTGGCACAATGGCTAGAGAGTCAGAAAAGTACTAGAAAAAAATCCTCTCTTGAAGAACTTCCATATTCAAGTTTGTTTGCTTCTGACATTTAAAGCCTTTTCCTCCAGTTTCATTTCAGCTCATTCTAATATTGAAATAGGATTGCACACCTGGCATGAAAATACTTGCCTCATTATAATTCCTTTGATCCATTTTGAAAGCTGACTGGACTCCTGGTAACTGGTTGGTGAACTTCCTCTAGAACCAGAGCCAACTCCCTGGCACACCTGGGCTGGAGAGTCCAGGTCTTAGAGAGTTAACACTGAACATGGGGGAGATGGAACAGGGTAGTGCCCGGTGGGTGTTCACGCTTGTTTAGGCCAAGGATGTTACCCAAGAGGGAGTGTGCCATGACATCCCTCTCTTCTCCAGTCACAAATGGCAGCCTTCAGGTTATCTGTCATCTCATCTTTGACTTCTATGGATGAGGAGACTTTGCTTAGATTTCCAAGCTATGCTCACAGATGTGTACAGACAGCCCCAAGGAAGTAAGTGTTGCCAAGTTCTGCATTACAAACAAGTATCAGAGATTTCAGAGAAAGCCTAATAAAAAGCCTGGAAGGGCTCCCATGGTCTTTTGTTTAACTTTACTTTTTAATGTACCTCACCAGCTTTTGTCTTCTCTTTGGAAACAATGGGGAAATACTTATACTTCATTATACCCCATGCTGATAGTGCTTATTTTTTTTTATAAATTATTAATTCCCTTTACACTTCTTAAATGATTGAAATGAGGCTGGAAGCCTCAGAGCCTCAGTTTAAAGACTTTTGAAGGTACCCCATAATGATTTTTTTTAATTGCCTTTCTCTATTTATTGTCTTTGCTTTTTTGTTCCCTTCAGCAGTATTTTATAATATGCTTTTATGTGCCTTAAATATATTCTTATATAGTACAATTTTCTCTCTTAATATAGTATATAGTCCCATGTTTTAGAGATTTTAGTTTGAGTATACTTAAACTCACAGTCCAGAAGATGTAAAAATTCTGTTTTACCTAGGGGTCCATTTGTGTTGTAGCAAATGCTGCAGTTATGTAGGGCCTGGGCAGCTGCAGAGTTAGTGTGTGAGATAATGGTGTGGAAGACAGAAGAGACTGTGGGCCATGGGGTACTGCCTATTGTCTAGTGTTTCACTAAAATGGAGATTTTGGTATGGTGACTGCAGAAGTGCAACAGAACACTTTTATGTTCATTTACTTTTTTAATGCCAATTCCATGAACACATTAAATAAAAATAATCTTCATGGATGAAATATGGGTATCTGATTTTTCTTTTTAACAACTTTATAACAGGTGGGTCTTGTGGATACAGCATGAGAAAAAGTACTTACATCATGTTAACCTTAGAAATGAGGATCCATTTGTTACTTTCCTAAATTACTGGTTGCTCACCTTTGTCTAGCAAAACATTGTGGGAATGGAGTCTCCAAGTGAAGTGGAGTTATGCCAGAGAAGGAAAAATAATTCAGCTGATAAATATAGTGCATTTTTCTGGCATTTTACATTTATTCAGATTCTGAGGAAAAGTGAATTTACAGTAGCATTACATATTTAAAAAGAATAATATATTATGAATTAGGAATATGATTTGCATGACTTAAATAAAAATGAATTCAAAGAAATATCTAGCTTGTGTCTAATCAAGCTTTTTAAGGCTTCGCCCCAGCCATCCTGGAATAACCTCTTACCCTCATCCCTATAAGGGACACTGTGAGATAAAGAGAGCCACTGTAATAGGGGATTTGGAGGACAGCATCAGGAGAAATAATAGCAGCAATTCTTTTGAAATATTCAGTCACCTTTTATTAATGGAAACATTTAAAATATACTTCCCATTTTCAAGAAAAGTATCAGATGTCTAAATCAATAACAGATTTTTAAAACTTACCTTTTGGACACAGTGAGATTCTGTCTAGAATTATCTGTCTTTGACCTGTTGCTCTTCCCCAAAAGCCCACAATAAGGTTCTTGCAGTTGACCCTGGAATGTGTGTTGTCATGGAAACCAGAAGGCTTCCCTGCTCCCCACCATCCCCCACCATTGATAATCCTTCAGGAAATTTTTTGAATCTCCTTAGTAACTCTGATGCCCCTGCATTTTCAAAGAATCATTTGAAACATAAATATGATGTCTTCCCACTTTCTTTCATAGTTTCTATCATTCACACATTGTAAGTCAGACCACACAGCTTTGCACATGTGCTAGGGCTCTGTCTGTCCCTTCCAGACTCACTTCCCATCAGTGTCCCATATGTCCCCTTTCTTCTGATTGTGCTAAGCCACTTGCAGAGTCTCAAATTTGCCATGTGCTTTCATGCCTTTTTAGCATTGCACTGCTGATTCCCACCTGCTGTATATTATCTCTCTCACAGAGAAACTCAACCTAAATTGCCCTCTGTTGGAAGTTTTTTTTTTATGCATCCTCCCACCCCCAACTATTTTGGAGGTCCTGCTATCTTGCCCCCATAATACCATGAGGACTACTTTACAGAAATAAACACTATGTGCTCTAAATATTTATTACTAAGCAATGTCCATTGTGCTGAAAGTTTCTGGAAGGTATCATTATATAGAGTTCACCTCTATCTTTAAGAGTGAGATCAGAGCTTAGCATTTAAAAATGCCAAAAAATACTCACTTAAGAAAAACTGAAATGTGCTAATTAGTTTACATTCACACATATAGAATTGTTAAAATATTAGCTAGACATGTCTTTTGGAAGTGGCACATCTTAAGATTTTAATTTTATATTTTCCAAACAATAGTTTTGTGATTTAAGAAACTTACAAGTATATTACCTCATCTGTAATTTTTAAACATAGTACATGTTTCATAGACTTATGAAAATAAACAACATACTTTAAAAAATCTAGTATAGCATTTGCTACAATGCTTAATAAATGTTAGCTTCCTTCCTTCTCCTTCCCAAGGCTTAAATAAAGTGTTTTTTGTTTGTTTAATTCCAAATCAACCAGAAAAAAATAAATTAAATAGAAACTCAAACTCTCAAATCTCTAAACATTGTGGTTAATTGTTATTGCTGTGTATGTTCTGATAAACAACAAAGGCCAAGGGTCTGTGGTTGTGCTGATGTGAAGCTGGAAATGTTGAGTCTCAGGTTAAAGTTCTTATGATACACGGGAGCATCCTTATCCGCTGTCCAGCAACTTCCCCTATTTTTTGCAATCTGGCCCAGATCCCAGAGCTCACAAGATAGGTACAATAATTAAGTCTGTCAGAAATCTGTAATATTTCAACTGTATCTGTGTAGAATTGACTGCACAGCTGGCTTGGTAACTGTGATACACTGGGAAATTTCTTTATCCAGCTTGTTTCCAAGCCCACTTCCACCCGTGGGGACAGGAAGAACGAGTCAGAATGGAATGCTATTAATCTTGACCATGTGGGAACACCAAGTAGTTCAGAAGTTGGACATTCTGCACACACAGGCACTTAAATTATTTTGCTTATGGGTTAGCGTAGTCTGTGTTTAGGTCTGTTGAATTTTTAAACAGAGAGACTTTATTTTTCAAAAGGATATAGGAATTTCCAAAGTGTCTCCGCCATGTTAGTTTTCTTGGTGGGGTTGGAAACTTGTTGGAGAACTTTATACAAGTAGGAGAAAGAGCCCGTTGTTCAGCATGACACAGTAGCACCGCCGCATCATCTGAAATTAGCCAGCAAACTTCCACCTGTTTGCAGGTATCACCTCAGAAAGATGGGCCTGGGACCTTGCTCATGCCAACTTTCAATGCCATTTCCTAACTGAACATCCTATCACCAATTTGGGAGGAAGAAATTCAGCTTGACAAAGGTTTATTTCTTGTAAAGATTTTTGAAAGTCATTTCAGGAAATTACCAAGCATATCTTCAAGATTCCAACATTTAATATGACAGATTTTATAGATCGCTGCCTTTTCTTTGGACTGTAATGTACCAGCATAGTTGTTCTTAAGAGATTTTACAAATGCATAAAAGAATAGCCCACTTTGTACACTTCTGTACGTATGCATATAATTTGTTTCCTTCTGCACATAAGCTCTAAGAGAAATCGCCTCAAGATTGTAGTGATTTTCTTATGTGTGCGTATATGCCTTTCTTATTTTGTTGCTTCTTGACAATCTTCCCCTCATAGAATCAGGAGACCCTGAGTTAGGTAATTAGAACTGCTGTTCTCTGAAGAAACACCAAGCCCTGGAGTCATTGCTTTGGGTATTGACTGTGGAGCATCAAAGTCTGCCACTTCCAAACGTGTAATTCTAGAATTTCATCCCACCAGCTACCATTCTATTAAGCTTTAATATGGCACCATATGCTGTAATACTTTAGTTATGTAGAAAAGGAAAATTCTTTCTTTTGAGACAAATAATAAAGCACTGATGGTGTGTTTGCACTAAATGCAATAGCTACTCACCATTTAAGAAGAGTTGTTGTCTATTACCAAAAGTCTACATTCAAATCATCACAGGCACTAAATGCATCCCAGTGTGTGACCTGATGGTTTTCATTTTGACAAAATAATTTAGCAGGAGATTAAGTCTCAGTGTGACTTTAATTTTGAAGTCTTAATTATCCTTTGCAGATTCATAGGTTTATCAGTGTTAGAAATGGGAGGAATTCTCAAAGTAGGTTTTGTTTCTTTGGAAGTACGAGCAAAACACAAATAGAAAAATGGAGGAAATAAACGGACTATGTAAAATAACCCTGGGATTGTCCAGGTGTGTTTCTTCATCCTTTAAATGGAAGCAGGCACACTGAAGTTCATTGTCTGTCTGGGTCAATACATTTCTCCCACCCTCACTGAATTTTCTCTAATATTAATTGCATAGGGGCAGGATGGCCACAGAGCAGGTTTCTTTATGATCCGAGCAGACCAGACCAGTAAAGGAGAGTCCTGGAGCCCTCAGTGGCTTTTCTCAGGCTTTTATTGAGCTTTTACATGTAGTGCAGCAACCAGGTACACTGGCAGGCAGAGGTGCCCGAGGGGCAGGCCTCCAAGCCTCCACCAAGACTTCACTCTGGGTTCTCTGGCCTTCTTTCTCCCTTCTTTCTCCTGCCTCTCTCTTGCCTCTGCTTCTCTTGGCAAGTATATTAATACTGTTGCCATGGCCCACAGAAGTAAACAACATAACTATAACAATGTAACAAAATTCAGGTACCTCATCAGGCAGGGCAATCCTAATGGCAGGAGGGCAGAAAAGCCTGAAAACCATTTACCCTACAAATGAGATAGTTTTTAAATGAAAATATTAATTTTCTAGGCAAAAATATCTGAAAACATACAATAATATACTTTGTTAATAGTCATAGTTTCTGGTTTTATTTAATTGGACCTATATGAAAGTTGTTTCATGAAAAGTGAAATTCTTGCAAAAATGTAGTGGAAAAAGTTAACCATAAATAGCTTAAACACTGGGGAGATATATGAAGAGCATAATGGTTGGGCTGAACAGTTTCTGAAAATTCATATATTACAACACCTTCCTTTTGCAGATGTAATAACTGAAGTCCATCAAATTTAAGTTACTGGCAATTCAACACTCTCAACTTCTGATAGCATGGCTGTATCTTAAAGCCATATTTCAAAATTTGGGTATTTTTTGGTGTAAATGTTTATATAGTTTTGAGTTGGCTGGAGGTAAAGCCTTTTGAATTTGAAATGGAGAGGTGGAGAATGTCAAATGCAGAATGAATACTGGATACTAATCAGTGTCATTCATGTTCTTGATGCTTTCAGGTTATATAAATGAAAACACATTAAGTTTATGAGCATTTAATTTTGAAAATGACATATCTTAATCCCTTATATAAGAAACAAAAGGAGCTCTGAGCATGGCAACCATTTTCCTAACCCAAAATCAAGACATGTGTTGTGGAGTATGACAGTATTATTTAAGGATATAAAAAGACCACATGTCTGAAATCACCACTCTCAGTTTTCTGTTGCTTAAATTATTCCATAGTAATTAATTATTTGTCCTCAAACTATTAAGGGCCCATATGAGATTTTCCATATAATACACAATGACACCTTAGTTATTTCTGCTGATTTCTCATGACATGTAAGCTCTATCAGCTGGAAGGTTTTTGAATGCCTAGTTCATGGAGCACACTCAGATAAGATTCCATGAAAATCCACTATTAGGAAGGAGAGCAGAAAAAGAGTGGAAATTCAGAGGAGTACAGAAGGACACTGGGCAGGAGCTCCACTCTGTGTGTGTGTGTGCTTGTGTGTGTGTGCTTACATATTTGCGTGTGCTTAATGGAAGCATGCTTTTCCTTTCAGGTACATATATACTTCAGTCACCATCCGCAGAAGGGAAGTACAAATGTTAGTTTTAGAGTTGAAATATTTTCTCACTAAATTTTTTGAATAACTTAGCTAAAATGCCCGTGTCTTTCAAATCTGCTTCTGTATGGACTGCAACAGGGAGATAGAAATGGATGAAATGGGAAAAAACCCTTAGTGCGTCCCTCCAGATCATGCAAGTCAAGTTCACTGCGAATTAAGTATGGGTCATGGGGTCCAGATTGTGAACTGAAGTCCAGAAAGTCACCTTCTTCCTTTGTGCTGAATTAAGCCCCTGGGTTAGGAAGAGGAGAACTTCCTAAACTCAAAGGTACATTCCTTGCTAATGTCACATTTAAGCCATGCAAAATGATCCAGGGTGTGATTTCCATAAAGCAAGGCCACAGACCCTTTGACAATCATAGGGAATGAAGTTCTTCTTTTCATGGATGCTAGCAGAACCTTCTCTCAGCTCTGGACAGCTTCTGTGAAAATGTGGCATTCCAAAGCTACAGGGCAAAGCATTCCTCTTTTCCATTTCACCCTTCATCCCTTTCCTTTACAAATTAATATTTACCTCTAGATAAGACACAAAGTAGTTTGAAGGATATGGCTGAGCACTAAATAAAGAAGTCATGAAAATTCTAGAATATTGTACAGAGAAGATAAGAGTCCGTTAGGAAACCCTACACACAAACTGTCTAGACCCCGAAAGGAGCCTAGCGTGGTCCTTTTTGTCATCCATCTTGTTTACTGGGCTTAGGCACATGAGCATATGTAATGCCACTTCTATTTTTTTCTGTAACAAGTAAGTTCACAAATCAGATTAGACCTAAATTGGAAATTTGGGGGGGGGGTGGGGAAATCAATTTATCGATTTAGCCAATCACATCCAAGTCAGAAATTAAAACTAATGAATTGTCTGTGAACCCTAGTTTGTAAGCATATTTAACAGTACATATTTTCTTGGAACAATTATGAACAGAGATTAATAGGATTAGATGCAATGTTCAGTTTTCCCCCAGTTACTAATCAGAACAAAGGTGGTTATATTATCGTATACTAGCTGATGTGAAATTATTCCTACTTCCCCTAGTGTCTATCCAAAGCTGTAAAGTTGCTTTAACAAGCAACTTTAAGGAGCACATCTAGGGCTTTAACTTCAAAGTACACTAGCCTTCTAGCATGTTCATTTGGAATTTTATGCTGGTGAAGCAGAAGCCATGAGAACTTAATGAAATTGTTTTTAATTCTTACTTGCAATCTGAAAGTGATCTATCACCTCTCTTTCTTTCCCTTATTAATGACACATACATATTGGCATTTTGCTGTTCCTTTTATTTTAATCCTTTGAGTAAGTGATTTTGTCTTTTGTCATAGTGTTCTGAGTCTCCTGAAGCTGCTTTTATGTCAGCAAGATGTTAAGACTATTTGATGGATGACATGTTAGAGACGAGGTACTTGACTAACTCATTCCATATTGTTCCTGGAATGTGGCAAGCTTCAGTTTCATTCCACAGAGTTTACACAGCTGTGCATGAGGACTTGTATGAGGCCTTGGAGTTCAATCATTCAGCAAAATAAATCAATCAACTAATATTTATTGGACATCTACTCTGTCGGTACAAGTTACCAATAGTTGGTGCTGGAATACATTACTTATCCACAGAGAAAGAATATGAGCTCAAAACCTTTTATTAATACTTATCAAATATTGTGAATAATTATCTAGGAGGTTTTCAGAGCAACTGACTATGTTATGGAAAAGTCTTTGTGAAATTGTACATGTTTGTGTAGTGACAGACACAAAGTAAGGAAACTTGCAGGCAAGAAAATAGAGACCCATTGCATCCTTCAAATAGCATAAACCAAGCAAAGAAATAAACAAGCCATCAAATGACTTTCTTGAGAAATACAGGTTTAATATCTTTAGGTGAATTTGACTTCTTGAAGTATACATTGTGCATATGATATGCTTAGAACAGATAGGAAAGAGCAGCTGCCATAGAGGAGGTGGACTCCATAGGTCAGTTTAGGAATAGAGCATTAAGTTAAGTTATGAACTCCAGGGGAAACTATGGCAAGGTTCTCATAAAGCACTTGTGCTGCCAGGGGCCTGCTATCATTGAGGATAGTGCTGATTCTTTCATGCCATAGTAATCACTTGTGAAAGTTACTGTGCCAGGTACTTCTCTAGACTACTTTAGCATATTTTCTCAATTTAATCCTCACAACCCCTGGGGGTAATTAGTCTTAACTCTAGTTTACAAATGATACAATTAAAATTTAAATAGAGATAGCAATATTCCCAGTGTCAGACAACCAAAATATGACAGTTAGGATTCCATCTTGATCTTAACTTGAAATCCATACTCATGCTCACAACATATACTTTCATCACTTGTAAGAACTTATCCTATTTAATATCCTGTGATTTTATGAGCAAGCTCTTTAGATTTATCTATAGGTAAAGTGTGATAGAATCATCTAGAAATATCATGCATCTTGACATGGATTTGCTGTCATTTCTCTCCTTTCCTGTGTTTCCTTATAATGTAATTAATTTCCATATAGTTGCTTTCATCACCCATCATGACTCCACTTCCCTCCTCTGGGATATAAATAAATAAAGTTTATTGAATGAAAGGATGAATATATATTTCCTGAAACATTAATAGATTCTTACTAATCATAATCAACATCAACATTTTCTTTTTTCTACTTAGTGTCTGGCCACAAGGACAGGTCAATAATGGTTATGTTCATTGTAATGTTTCATCTAACTTTCTTAAAGGGGGCAAAATATGATATCTTGATTCAAGCAGACATTCTCAGCATCATATTTTAGAGCTTGACAAATTGCATGCACAATAATTATATATTGAATGATTTGATCACCATCATTACTAAAAAAGGTAAATAAAGCCTTTATTCAATAAGATTCATATGTAACACACTGAGGTGATGATGGAGTGCAGGAAAGCAGAGCAATTGTGTGTCAATATTAAGCATGTGATCTGCATCATTCCAAGTACCTCTTTCCATGTAGTATTGCATTGAATCCTACTCAAAGTCTTATAGGCACTTCAGTGGGGAAAGTGATTATTAAAGAGGTTAAGGAAGTTATTTTCATGAAGTCTTATGCCAGCATATGGCAGAACCTGAGCCAAAACTCAGGCCATATATTCTAAAACCCAACACTCTTAATTTTTGATAGAAATCTTCATATGTGGAATTAAAATTTTTCTTCTAGGAATGACAAAAAAATGATCAGCAATAACTACATTTTCTCTTATCATAAAGCTCATAAAATCATAAGAATTCACCAAATTCTTGCTATAAAATCAAGTTTTGCTGTTGAGTCTGGATCATTCCCTTAGAATCCTATATTATCCTTTTTGCACAAACCACACCCACAATGCATTTCATAGGTACAATCTAGTTTCCATTTTTGTTAAGTTCAGCCAGAACTTAGAGACATTTGAAAAACAATTTTTAACATGATGAAATCTTTCCATATTTCAATTATTTTTCTTCAGTGTGTTCAGTTGCTACATAAACACTGAATCCAAGAGCATTTTAAAAAACTGCTGTTTTAATCAAGTTTCTCCAGAGCCTTCAACCTGGTTCTTAAACACAGAAAACTCTTTTTGAATACATATTTAATAGACTTCCTCAGAAGATTCAGTTGTTTAATTAAAAAAGCAAGAATAACTGCCACAAATAGTTCTGGGAATAAGCACAAGCAAACAATTCTAATGGTGGAAAAAGAGATAAACAAGAGAGTAACTGATAAACATGAACATTCAAGAGTTTCTTAATGCATCAACCAGTGCTTTCCAGAGGCAATCCACATTAGTGAATTGAGTAGAGCTTAAGTGAACTTCTGTTTTACCCATATTTCTTTTTCTTTTTTTTTTTTTAAAGATTTATTTATTTATTTATACAAGCACTGGGAACAGTCAGAAGCGTGGGAGGGTGAGAGGATTCACCAGAGCCAGAGCGGAGAGCAGAACAGGCAGAGTGACGAAATACACTGCTGAGGGGAGCAGCGGGCGGCAGGAGAGGTCTGCGCGCCATGTGGGACCCTCACCCGGGTACCAGGGATTGAACCGGTGCTGCAGAGGCTACGGGCAGCTTCGCAACCCAGTGCTTAACCGCTGTGCCAACGGGGAGGCCCCCATATTTATTTTTCTTCAGGAAATGCTGCTATAGCATTTACTATGTGCCAGTCAGTCTTCCTGGTGTTTTACAATATTAACTCATTTAATCTCAAAACTATTCTCTGGAGTGCATGCTATTATAATCCCATTTTACAAAGCAGGAAGCTGATGCTCTGTGAGGGTACCAACCTTGCCCAAGGTGATACAGGTAGTAAGTGGTAGATCCAGAATTTGATACATGTTCTTAACCCCTTAACCTTGTGCCTGTTAAACAAACATCATTGCTTCTTCTCTGCAAAAGCCTAAAATCCAGATAGGGAATATATCTGTATGTTCGCTGTATAAAGTTTTGTGTACAAAAGTTTTGTGTATAAAATTCCCTAACTAGGGGTCCAGGAGTTAAACAATAACCTTTATATCTTTTTATATCTTTTATATCTAAAAACACATATCCGGTCAGTGTTTGGTAAGCCTCTTTTTCAGAAGTTAGTTTCAATTTTTCTTTCCTCCCCTAAATGGTAATGATGAACAAGGATCTTCGATTTTCCTTTGTTAAGCCACTTTCTCTTATCTCTTTACAGCCATTTCCTGTATATGTAACTATTCTTTATGGCTTCCAGGCTCTGAAGTGATAATGCAGATCACGTGTGGAGACCAGCAGCCTGAGGAACACATTGGAAATTCTGTGGAATGCTGGGCTGGAGCACTACCTCAGTTCTTTTATCTCTCTCTCGTGGATTCTGCACAACAATCCACACAACTTCCTGAGATGCTGGGTTCAAGGACAAAGAGCAATTTTCATCTCACAATCAAACCAAAAATTTTAATGTGAGCAAAATATCTTTACTTCTATGGTCCTAATTTATAGGCCAATAAGAAATGGAAATGGATCTGAGTCCTTAACAATTTTCAACTGGCAATGACCGCCTTCCCTCTCATCAGAAATGGTTTCGAGTCATTAAACACATGTACAGTTTGTACCAAGGGATATATTTGTGTTCTATTATTTAAAACTTAGATATTTCTTTTCTATACTTAATATTTACATTATTCAAATGTCAGAGTACAAAAGTCCTATAGGATAATCTTTCTCCTAACTCTCCCACAGCTACCTAGCCCAACTCTGAGAAGTTAAACACTATTCCCTGATATAAGGAGCATTTAAAATATAAATATTTAAATATTCTGAAATGTGTTCATCAATAAGGTAAATGTCTACAAATAACCAAGAAGATAATATTTAATGCCACATTTAAAGTAAACTATTGTTACAAAATGTCAAATTTTCTAGAATCTTCTTATAAATCATCCTATTAATTATGAGAGAAACTGAAAGGACAAGAATTTTCACATAAAAGTACAAAGTGATGTTCCAGCATTTGGACCAGGAGAGATGACTTTTCTACCTGAAACTCATATTATGATGCATTTTTTTTATTGTCATTATGAATTGAAGTTATACCATTGATAGTATTATAGAAGAAGATAACCTGCATTATTTAATGCAATCTGTAAAAACTCAATTTTCAGTCTTATAACTTGACTTAATTATAAATGTAATCAGCAGTCTTTTGAAAGATGGCAAAGATCCTTACAATTCTGCATGGAGATGTTTCAGGATAAGAAAAGGACTGAAGTTGTTCTACAATGGAGCAGTAATGACCAGGACCGAAAACGCAACCTCCCCTCTTTAGTCATAACACAAGATGTCTAATGCTCTCCCAGGCCATCTATTGCAATCACACAAAGAAACAAAAGCCCACACCACTGGCACCTCTGTGGCTCAGAGAGAACAGAATGTGATATGTAAGGAAAGTACCTTACACACAACCTAAATAATCAAAGATTAAAAATTATTTTTGAATAGGGATAAATATCCTGGCATATTCATTAATTCTCATTTGGATGTTCGGAACCCAAAGCCTCACCTATATTCAATTCTAAGTCAGAGAAATAAAAGGTTGGAGAACAAAACAAAAGCATAAAAACATTGCATTCTTTTCTAACTTAGATTGTTAAGGAGTAAAAATAAAGATACTGTGGAAGAAGGAAGAATAAATACCAAGCAGCTGCTCTAAGAGATCAGGTATGGATATCTTAACCTTATTTCTGAACAAAAAAATATACCCAGAAGTGCTGTCAGCAACAATTGCAGGGGTTTGCCTGTTTGGGGGTTGTGTTGAAACAACAGTGTATTATCATTTAAGCAAAAGATATAAAGCAAAGACTTGTGCCTGATTTGGGGCCAGTGCTGCTTGCTCCATTGAATCTCATCAATATTTCCATGCACACGTTAAATCAAAAGAGTTTTTAATGAACAAATCTGCTAATGTTATGTGATATTTTGACTATTCCCTGTGCAGGCACTCTTAATAAATCAAATTATGCTAAGCTCTGGGATGGACTTGTCCTTGTTTTCATAATGTATTTTATTTCCAAAAAAAAAATAAAGAGAGTAGTTTCTACTTGGTATTCAGGTAGGATGTGCTATCAGATGTTTATAAATCTCTATTGTGAAAAATATTGTAATGAATAGAAATAATTTGTTATTTTGGGGAAAAGACATTGAATTTCACAAGAGAACCCCCCATATGATGTATGTGTATTTGGTTTGTGAGTCAGGATTCCCTGCACATGAAGGCAAATTTAACTATAACTTAATTGTGATTAGTCATCCTTATGGGGAAAAAGAACATAATTGAATTCCACAGTCCTCCAAACTCATTTGTTGATTATGTTACACTTGCCCACTCCCAACCTGATTGTTTTTTAAAATAACAGAATTGCTTTAAGCAAGATTAGAAGGTATGAATTTCATTTCCTTTAATTTCTCCTGCTTTTCTTAGCTGCTAGCTACTGAAACAAGCAGTAGAGAGGGAGAGTCAGGAGTTGAATGTGCTTAAAGGAATCCACAAACTTGATTTTAAAAATGCCTCTGAATATTTATGATTTGATTAGGATAACGAGCCTCATGTTATGAATACTACATTCTGAATATCATATATTCTCTGAGTATTGCTGATTGCCACATTTAAAATAATAACTTGTGTTTGGTGCGATGATGACATTTATTTTGCTCTGACCGTCATTATCATCATCATCAACATCATTATAGAAAATCACATGTTAACATATGACCCCAATTTAGGGCTTGCCCAGCCTGAACAGCCCCTGTCTATTAACAGTTATGTCTATGCCATTATGATCTAGCCTTCATAGGACTGTTCTCATAACTCAAACAAACTGATCTTACAATTTAAGGTCAATGACCCCTGGTGAGTAGTGCAGCTTCCATCATGTTCTATGCAAAAGTATGGCTTATTTGAGATGAAACAAATGAAATGAGATGAAAACAAAATAACTTAATTATTGAGCACCTACTACATGTCAGGCATCTTGCTGAGTATGAAATAAGAAGATAAATGAGATCTATATTGTCCCTGTCTTTGTGGAAATTACACATCCCTGGGAAAAAATGAAAAGTGTAATAAAGTTTCTTATAGAAAAAGTAAAAAAAAAACCTCTGCAAATATGTAGGACATCTCGGCAGGTGGGGCATCAGGTAAACCAGGCTTGGCAGGTGGGGCATCAGGTAAATCTTCAAGAGTGTGATAGCAAAACATGATAGGCTTGGGAATGAAAGGTCAGTTCTAGGAAGAAAAACTATGCTGTTTAATGTACTGAGCGCAAATAGAGCAGTGTCCTAGGAAATGCAAGCATTTAGTGTGGTGAGAATAAGGAAAAGTGGTGAGACATGAGGCTAGAAAGGAGGGTAGGGTCCAAAGCAGATCTTGCAGGTACTTACTCAACTTGTTAGTGAATTTGCACAGTATTTGAAGAGCAATTGGAAGGTACTGAAGTGTTTCAGGGAAGAAAATAATATGATTTTGTTTGTATTTTAATGGAAAATTTCCATTGCATCTATTGCACTTAGCAACAAATAGATCACTGATGACCTTGGCAATAGCAGTCTTCAGCAAAGCAGTGCCTACAGTGGTGGGGGAATGAGGTGTAGAAAGTAGGGGTAGCATGTTTAAGAAATTTGATTGTAAAAGGTAGAGAAATAAAGCAAGTTCCTTGACAAAAATTTAAACTGTTTATATTATCAGTTAAATACTGTTCAATATTGCACAATATTTTAAAATATAAGTGATTCTAGAGAACATTTCAAAGGAAATGCCATTCTCTTTAATTCTTATATACTTTGAATTTCTGCCAGTGTTTAATATTCAACATTCTTATTTAGCATATTTCTTTTCAACTTAATCCATATCTCTTAACTGAAAAGTCAAAAATATTTCTTCTAAAGGCATATTTGGCCTCACAAATATGTGGCTTTCAGCCACTCTTGCCATCGAAAGCCTTTTAGAATGCTGGTGTACATAGCCAACAAAGACAGAATACTCTAATAGCTCAACACTAATGAGAGGAAAGGCTATTATAATGGAACCACCTTAAATTCTAATTACCTTTACCTTCCTGGCTTGAAGATGAGGAAATCAATGTTCAGAGAGCAATTTCTATGTCCAAAATCTTAGAATATATAAATGACAGAGTAGGAGCTAGAACTCAGATCTCCATGAGTTGACTGCATATCCTATCATTTCTCATTGAACGTGAACCTGGTAATGTTGTTGGCATCACTTTTTAATCAGAACAGCCAAGTTTTAAAAAATGAGCTGGATTCCCTGGGCCTTATCATATTAATATTTATCAGTGATCCATTCAAGTTTACATAAAATACCAGACTCTCCATATGCTCATGTTAAAGAACACTATATGCCATCAAGTACAAAGTACTTCAGCGGAATGCACTTTAGAATTAATTTGGACGATAGCTTGTTTTCTTACTAACCCAAAACATGTTAGCACTTCTATTCAATGAGTTCACCAAGATTTTAAACAGCAATTGAAAGAGTTCTGATTATGAGTATTGGGCATATTTTCCTAAACTTATTGAACCAAAATCTTTGTCAAACACTTTTTTAAAAGATTTATTTATTTATGCAAACAAGAACTGGGGTGTAAGCCAGAGGTATGGGGGGTGATAGGATTCACCAGGGAGAGTAGGGAGCAGAACAGGCAGATGTACTGAAATACACTGCTGAGGGGAGAAGCGGGCAAGGCAGGAGAGGTCTGCTCAGCCATGTGGGTTGCTCCTTGGCCGGCCCAGGGATCGAACTCATGCTGCAGTGGCTGGCAGTAGCCTGATAGAGGTGTTTTTAAGCCCTGCACCACCAGTGAGGCCCCGTCAGACACTTTTGATACTGGAATAATTCTGTTCCATAATAAGATATCAAGACTTGAATTCTCAAAATCTATCTATTGATACGGTTTGAAAGACAACCAGGAAATATTTTCAGTAAGAAAACTGGTGAAGAAATATTTTAAAAAATAATTCAAATTAAAATGTTAGTATTAACTGTTGTAATGAGTAGATCTGGAAGAAATAGGTACCTGTGAACACAAATACACACACCTTTAGTTGCAAGAAATAGTGGTATCCTGGAACTACTGTGAGGATTTTACTTAAAAACTCCAAAGAAAAGAAAAAAACAATGTTCTCTGTGTGTCTTCTTCATTAGAATGGGTTCCACTTTCCACATACATTGATTGACCCCATGGCTGATTGTTCTATGAAATCAACACTGACTCTTTATGTTTTAGAGGTCGTTTCATACCTCCTTCAATGTTTGGAGACTAACAAACCTATGATGTGTTTTACTTGACTTCTCTTCATTATTGTGTTAGTATAGTGGCAGGATGGGCCACTGAGCAGGTTTTCTATGATCCAAGTGGACCGGGCAGGTAAAGGAGAGTCCTGGAGCCCTTGGTGGCTTTCTCAGGCTTTTATTAAGCTTTACATGTAGTGCAGCAAACAGGTACATAGCAGGCAGGGGTGTCAGGGGGCCAGGAGGCCGGCAGGCTGCCAACCCCCTAGCAAGTCTTCACTCTGGGCTTCTTACTCCCTTTTCTGGGGTTCTGTCCTTCTCTCTCCTGTTCTTTCTCCTTCTTCTGCTTCTCTTGGCTAGTATATCAATACTGCTGCCATGGCCCAGGAAGTAAACAATACAACTTATAACAATGTAACAAAATGCAGGTGCCCCATCAAGCAGGGCAATTCTAATAGTGGGAGGGCAGAAAAGCCTGAAAATCATTACCCTATAGTTATATAATTTAAACAGAACATACCTATTTTCTTATCAAATTTTTCTACTAAATAGTATTTTCCCATCAAAACCCAATGTACAGAGAAAAAAATATATGCATATGAAATTGGCTATCAGAAAAAATAACATTCATATGATAAGTTCACATAAACAAAAAAATCCAAATGTAAGGAAAATGAAGTCATATCTAGATCATTATATTAAGTGAGAAGGACAAAAATTCAAATTCAGCCACATAAAAGTGCTAATGAACTAGTGCTCATTTTGGAGTGATAATCAGGATTGACTCTGCATCATTCAATTCAAAATCTATTAGACAAAACTTGAAATGGAGAGAAATTGAGAGTGTTCTTGCTTTTTTTGTATGGCTCCCTTGGTTCAATGTAGCATAGAATACTAAACAGATTATAAGTGACAATTGACTATTTTCTAAAGGGATGAATATAGACAGTAAGGGTTTTTATTCATTTCACAAAAGAATGGAGTAATCTTTGAATTACTGAGAATTGAGGAAATAATATACAACTGAATCCTTTTCATGGAAATTACTGGTAACATTTTAATGAGTGAGAATATCCTATAAAAGTGATTCTATTATGTCTTTATTAACTATTATAAGATGTTGATTTATGCTTTGCACAAGTTTACAATGTTCAAAGTGCTATTGCTATATATAGTTTTTTATAACCTTCTTATGAGGCAGTCAAATATCATAAGTGTTACCAATTTTTAGATAAAGAAACTGAGGTTCAATGTTAAGGGTTTAAAAAAAGGACATTTGAATATGAGTAGAGCTTTCTTCAAATTTACCATTCTGATGTTATTCTAAAAGATTTATATTGCTGTTGATGTAACTTGTTTTTCCTGATTATTTTTGTTAGATCAGTATACTTCTTCACAATAAGATTGATAAAATATGTATAACTTTATTATTAATGTTGATTACTTATTCTATATTGCATTATATTTTTTTTAATTTTTAAAATATTTAATAGATATGTAAAATAAATAGTTTCAGATTCTTTGTTTACGAGCTCATTAACATTTAGCCTGGATCTGGGTCACTTATCTCAGGGTGGAGACAGTGGTGCCTTCTGAGTAGACACATTAGAGAATGTATTATCTGTGGAGGACTTGAAAGATTACAATAAGAAAATCAAACTACAAGTCAGTTTTCCTTTTTTAGTAGTACGTTCTAGGAACTCGAAATAATGTCAGTGATGAAATATTGCTTCCTTGTCAAGTTGGACTAATTTCACAGTCTCGGCCCACCCGCCACCCATACTCTGCTGTCATATTCCATGCATCATATATGACACTTGAAATTCTTTATCAGAATTTACCCCAAGAAATTTATTGCATGGCTAAAAATGGGAGAGCCTGTCTTTCCTTTAATTTGCCATGAGATAAAGAATTTGTAACGTAAGGGAAATACCTATTTTCATGTTCTGTCTTCTCAGTGATAATGGTTTCCCAAAGAGACAACTTTATTTTTTTAATTTTTTAAATTTTTATTTATTTATTTATTTAAATTTTATTTTTATATTCCCCATACAATTACAACCCCCTTATTTTGACCCCAAGCCAAATATTTTTAGCATTAAATTTCATTGAAGTTCATAATATCAATTATATAACCGCTAAAGTTTACAAAAGTGTGAGAAAGAATAAGGTAAATGGGTTTCAGAGAAGTAAGAATAAAACATAGCATGAATAAAGGCTTCAAAGTTCGTGAAAAGACACCAAGGTGTCACACACACACACATCATTGTAATCTTATAATCAATGCAACATCAATAAAATCACATACCTAAAGCCAGGTAAATTTCATTCTGCAGTTATTACATTACATACCAATATTAGGGAAAACCATTTATAAAGCCTCTTGATTTCAGCAAGCATTTGAGCAACTTGAACAATGTCTATAGTTCTACCCATGGTTAAGGGAAAAACATGTAAATTGGAAGACTTCTGGTAAGCAATTTTGGAAGTAATTCAATCAAGACTTCTGCTAAAGACTACTTGCAAAACTCAATGAAATATTTTTCAAATCTCTATGATGACACTAAGGAGTAAACAACAAAGTACAGAATGATTGGAACAAGATTTTGCAGAATACGGATATCTGTAGAAATTAAGTCAATATTTTCAGAGTTCTTTTCCTCTTAGGTAAAATTGCTTATTTCAGTGGGGAACCTAAAAGACTAAGTTGTCCACTTGAAAAACCACAAATGGACCTTGAGTGCATTATGCTAAGTGAAATAAACCAGACAGAGAAAGACCAATACTGTCTGATATCATTTTTATGTGGAATCTAAAAATGCTAAACTCATAGAAACACAGATTAGCATGGTCCATACCAGGGATGGGGGGCTGGATGAGATGGGGAGATGCTGGTCAAACTTCCAGTATGAGATAAATAAATCCAGGTGAACTAATACACAGCCTGGTGGTTATAATTAATAATAGTAATAATAATAATAACAATAAAACTCTGTTGTATACTTGAATATTGCTGAGTGTAGACTTTGAACGTTCTCAGAACAAATTTGGAGTGGTGCTGTGGTGATCATGTGATGTGAGGGAAGTCTTAGCTACCATTACAGTAATAGTTACCTGGCAATATGTAAGTGTATCAAGTTAACACACTGTACTCCTTAAACTTATACAATGCTGAATGTAAATTAAATCTCAGTATAGCTGGGAAGAAGGAGAAGGCTTAATAGTGCCTTTTAAATGTCTCACTCGTCTAGTGAGATAGAGATTCAAGTTCACATATTCGCGTGCCCCAATGATAGTACTTTGCATGCAGCTGGAATCATAGATATCAGAACCCTGGGAATAATGGCAAACTGCAGGTAGACAGGTTGTGTTATGGACCACAGCTGATTTTTAAATCACCTTAATGCCTAAAATTTGGTGGGATTAGAGAGACGTAGCAGGATGGAATATATTGTCTTCCAGGACTCAAGTTATTTCTAGGAATAATGTTGCTTATACAAGGTATAACAACAAACAAAGTAAGCAGGCATAAAAAAAGACAAGGCAAAGTGAGAAGACAAGAAATAACAAACAGAATCACAGGAATTCAGATATTGGAGGCATCCTATTAAAACTGTAAGGTAATCTTGCTTATTAAGAGATAGAAAAGACATTAAAATTTCAGAGATGTGGCACTAAAAGAGTGATCCTGATTATTGTAACAGAAAAAAATACAGCATCTCATTGAATGGTTTAAAAGTAGATTACACCTAGCAGGAAAATTAGTTAATGAGAAATAAGGAAGAAAAGGAAATCTAGAATGAAACACAGGGCAGTAAAATGTTGAAAAGCAAAATAATACATATGAGACACACACATGTAGAACTACAGAAAATGTGTGTCAAAGTCCCATAAGGAGAGAAGAAAGAGAATATAAGCATCAGTTGTAGAACTATAAAAGCTGTGAATTTTCCAAAACTGATGGGAGATTATTAAGAAATCTTTAAAACTTCGAAGCAAGATAAATACAAAAAGTCTTTATCTGGACAAATTGAAGCAAAGCTGTTTAGAACTGAGAGCAATGATAAAATCTTAGAAACAGCAAAACCAAACACAAAACAGTTTATTTTGAAAGAGCAAAAATTTGACAGATACTCATAGTTCAAAAGGAGCACTATATATTTGGAAATAACATTTTTAATGTTGGAAACAATAACATTTTTAATGTTGGAAACAATAAAAAGCCTGACATAGAATCTATAGGTGGTAAAAATATCGTTCAAGAATGAATAATAAGGGCCTCCCTGGTGGCACAAGGGGTTAAGCACCACACTATGAAGCAATCCACAGCCTCTGCAGCATGAGTTTGATCCTCTGCTGGCCCAGGAGAAACCCACATGGTGCAGCAGACCTCTCCTGTCTCACCTGCTGCTCCCCTCAGCATTGTATTTCAGTCAGTCTGCCTGTTCTGTTCCCCACTCTGTCTCTGGTGGATCCTCTCACTCCCTGCATCTCTGGTCTATACCCCAGCTCTTGTATGCATAAATAAATAAATATTAAAAAAATGAATAATTAAATAAAGATAAATTAAGGTAAGTTAAAGGTATTTTTTAGACAAGCAAAATGTTTTTAAAATAATCCTATGTAGCCTATATTAAAATAAATACTAAAGGACTCTGAAAGCTCATCACTTCAATATTGTATGAGAATTCCTACTCAATAAGTCAAGAAAACTAAGTGAAAGGAATAGGAGTTAGAATAAGAATTAAAAATACATTTTTTGAAAATATCTGCAGAATATCTACACTTCACAAGAAAACTTCAAATAAAAGGGAAGTACCCTAATATCAAGTGCATTTCTATATACAAGAAAAAAAAGAAAAGAAAATTTAGAAAATAAATTATCATTTAAAATAGCTTCCAAAGAAAGCCTCTATATAGAGAAAAATATCATAATATACTACTTCCAACATAGAAAACTGTAAGATATTAATAAGCAAAATCAAAGATGATCTAAATCAATCAGTAGACTACATTCATGATTTTTAGATGCTGTACCAATACTCCCCATGGTGGTTAATACCAAAAAAAAATTCCAACACAATCTTCTTGTTTGCTATTGTTTTTTCACATCACAATATTTTCTTAAATTTTATTTTACATATTTCTTACATCATTTTTCATTTTTGCCAATGTATACATTTTCATTGGTTGTATTCCCCATACAATTCCCACTCCCCTTATTTTGACCTTACTTCCTCCTCCCTCCCCGCTCCCATAGTGTATCTTTGGTTTATAGTTGCTTGTTGATTTTGATTTTGATTTTATTATGATTAGTCTTTTTCCTGGTCCCTTCTTTGACTGAAAAATATATTGAGATATAATTTACATATAACTTTAAATTAGCTGTAGGTGTACAACATAATTCTGTGTGTCACTGATGCTGTTAAAACTGAATCTGAAATTTGTATGGCAATGCAAGGGACCAAGAATAGTCAAATCACACTTGAGGAACAAAAAAAGTGTAAAGTTTTGTTCTCTCAAGTATGAAGTCTTATAATAAAGCTGTAGTGACTACAACACTGTGATATTGGCATAAAATGGACAAGTAGAATAAAGAAATCAGAATCAGTCTCTCTCATACAGGGAAACCTGATTTACAAAACAGCAAATACAAACCAGTGGGAAAGCATGGCTTCTCAGTAAATGGTCCTGAGAATAGTGAATAATGGATAACACGGATAAGTGGATAGTGACACTTTGTACGGTACAAAATATTAACTGTAGATTCATCAGAGATCTACCTGTGAAAAATGAAACCAGGGCCTCCCCGGTGGCGCAGCAGTTGAGCACTGGGTTGCGAAGCTGCCCGCAGCCTCTGCAGCGCCGGTTCGATCCCCGGCTGCTCCCCGGCCACTGGAGGAAGGTCCTGCATGGCACACAGACCTCTCCTGCCGCCCGCTGCTCCCCTCAGCAGTGTACTTCGGTCCTTCTGCCTGCTCTGCTCCCCGCTCTGACTCTGGTGAATTCTCTCACCCTCCCCTGCTTCTGACTGTACCCAGTGCTTGTATAAATAAATAAATCAATCTTTAAAAAAAAAGAAAAAGAAAAAGAAAAATGAAACCACATCAATGTTTTTATAAAGTAAAATAGTGGATAATCTTCATGATCTGGGTAGTTAACAAAAGAGGAAATTGATAAATTATATTAAAATTAACAACTCCTGCTCATCAAAGACAGGAGAACAAGTATGAAAAAACAAGCTAGACACAAAAGAAAATGTGCTGTATAATTCCATTTACATAAAGGTCAAAAACAATCATAACTAAGCTTGTCCTAGTGATACAGATTTTCGAGATAAAACTCTAAAGCAAAGTGGTGACTTCCATAATTTCATGACAGTGAATACCTTGGGTTGGGAGATGAGAGTGATGGGTACGATCTGGGAGAAAAGTTTCTATTCTACTGATGTGGGAAGAAATTACATAGTTGTTTACTTCATGATAAGTTATTAAGCTGTATGTTTTTGGTTGGGGCACTTTGAAGTATGTAATTTATATTTCACAGTTTAAGATGTTCAAAACAACTGAACAACAAACAGTGGATTGGCCGGATGTATTTAACAAAACAGAATATGTTGGTGGATCGATATCCACTTAGCGGTGTCTGGTTGTGTTCTCAGTTCTCTATCCTAAATCTGAAACTGCCTGTGTTTTAGTTCAAGATATGTGACATCGAAGGAGCCATAATTATGAAATTTTCAGAAGCGTAAAATCGAGATAGATGACAGAATCAAGATTCAAACTGGTCATGACAGACTTGTAATTCTAGCCTCAAACAACAAGAGGAAATGTGTCAGGGACAATGTATGCATAGCACACCAAAGACTGGCATCAAGCTGGACAGAGAAGGCCCCAGGACTCCTGCCACCAAGTGTTTCACAAGGTCCCCACGGAAACGTCAGTCAGGCCTCCAAAAGTCCATCTGGCTTTGGAACTCTGATGAATAAGTAGCTCTTGCATTCAAAGGGAATTTGAAATGCCCACCCAATCGCAGAAACATGGAGAACAGTTAAGCCTCAGAGAGAATCAGGAAAAGCAACACACAAAGCACACACACAGAGCCTTTGGGACCCAAACAGCAGCAGCAGCAGCAGCAGCCTGCAGTTCTTCCTAAAAACAGGCAATCAGACCTTGGAAGGAAAGCAGACTCTTACTTCAACATGGTTCTTTAAGCAGTCACATAAATAAGAGCTCACCGAGAACAACAAAATGTCCTGAATCACAGCCCAGACCCTTCATTATGGTCACTGGGGACAAAGAAAAGGGATTCAGAGGAACCAGAACAGAGATTGTTGCCTCCACCAGTCTGGCAATTATAATTGGAGAATACAAGGCTACATAATACAATGTTTGCAGTTCTTGCTACACAACTAAAGTCCCATCATTCTCATCAAGTCTTCTGGCTATGCTCATAAAGTCTTGACTTAAAGAATCCTTCCAGGTGTTGTTAAGTACAGACACCGGAACCGACCCAGCTGGTGCAGGCAAGATTCTGGCAGTTCACATGAGCAAGATGAGTTAAGCAGTTCTCCTTCAAGCATTCTGTCAACAGTCCTAAATCCTTTCTGGCTCAAGTTAGGGATATTCATAAATCAGTTATACCAGGCCAGCGTAGGTGAGAACTAGCCTAAAGACATAATTACTGCTTTGCTTGTCTGAATCTCATCTCTGGCAAGGCAGGAGTTGTGTTTGTCTTGATTCTCACTGAATCCCCAGGGCCAAACACCAAGTAACACTCAGTAATTACCGATGAAGAAGAGATGAAATTCTGGCAGGCAGACAGAAGGGAAGAAAGGGAAAAGTTCAAGTAAAAGTCCCACAATATGAGTGATCATATTGTATAATACAACAGCATAACATGACTACTTCAAAAGCAAATATACTGTTAGATTGCAGGAACAGAAACTTGAAATCTAGAAGAAAGGGAGGAGAAAGTTTGGTTTCACTCTAGTTGATTCTACATCTACAGCTTTAAGTCCAACACTCAGTTGCCAAGTTAAGAAATACATTAAGAAAGTGAAGCCCAGAGGTGGTGCTCTAAGGGATGAGAGATTTGGAAACTCAGGTCCTCGAACAGTTGAAGAAATAAGAGCTATGTGGCTTGGAAAAAAAGAGAAACAAGACGACCATGTTTCAATACTGGAAAGAAGGAGATGCCAGGTAGCAGAGAGTGCAGGCATATTTCTCAAACGGAACTTCACATCTATATCACCTGTCATACTTGTGCAAAAACACCTCTGCCTCAACCCACTCCAGACCCGCTGAGTCAGAGCCTCCCCGGCTGGTGCCTGGACATCCCTTGTGCACAACACTTCCCGGGGCCGCTCAGAAGCCCAGAAGCTAAGAAGCACAAGTGCAGACCGAGTCCGCTGTTGCCCGAAAGTCTTAGGGTGAATGCATTTAAGTTAAAAGGAGATAGACAGACCACTCAGCTGAAAAATAAATGAACTTTTGCCATTTGTAACAACAGGGATGAACATGAAGGGAAAAATACTAAAAGAAGTAAGTCAGAGAATAAACGCTTATGTGTGGAATGTAGAGAAACCAAATGAAGAGTCAAACAGAACCGGACCAAGACAAACCCTAGGGGTCTGACTGCAGAGACGCTGTTACCAGAGAGGGAGGGCGGAGGACTGCAGGTGCCTTGGTGGTGGTCGAGCGTGGTCTGGGGACATGCACCTGAGGGAGGCATGATCCTGTGCCTCTGAGTCATATCCAACGTTGTAAAACTAATATTCTAAAGAAATTAAAAGGAAGGAAGAAGTGGGCAGCTCCGAAGAAGGAGGGCAGCAAAATAGGAACGGGAGTAGGAGAGACAGAGGAAAGAAGAGGAGAGGGAGGAGGTGGAGTGGGAAGTATGAATTTGTTTAAAAATATTCAGCAATAGGGGCCTCCCCAGTGGCGTAGCAGGTTGAGTGCAGCGCTGTGAAGCTCTCTGCAGAGTGGGCTCAATTTCTGCCGGCCAGGGAGCAACCCACATGGCGCAGCAGACCTCTCCTGTCTCACCCGCTACTCCCCTCAGCAATGTATTTCAGTCAATCTGCCTGTTCAGTTCCCCACTCTGTCTCTGGTGAAGCCTCTAACCCCTCCCCCCCACCCCCGCCCCAGCCCCCGCCCCTGCCCTCAGCTCTTGTATGCATAAATAAATAAATCTTTTAAAAGAATTCAGCAATAGAAAATCTGGGTTGACAACAAAGCTGTTTCTGAAAATTCTTGGAAGTTTGCAGAAAATGGGCATTAAAAACAACAAAATCTTCTGAGGAGCCTGCCAAAAGAATCCCCTTCCATGCGGAAGGCCACTATAGAAACCAGAGGTTGTTTCTGAGCTGAAGGATTTTGGAGACAAGTTACGGAACCACTGGTTTGTCTAAAGGTCAAATGTCCAGCACCCTTAACCTTGCAGGGCACGATCATTCAGATCTTTACTAGGTTTTACTGTGAAAATTGGCAGGAACAGATGATCAAGTTTATCAAAGATGTGGTAAAGTTAGATGCTGCTGCTGATGATTTTGCAGACTGTAGCTGATACATAAAAAGCACAAATAAGAAGGGTATGGAAGTCACAGTAATGACAGTCCCAAAAGTGAGCATAAAAGGAGAAAGCAGAAAAATGTAAAAAACAAATGGAAATCTGTTACTGCACAGTATAATCATAGATGTTCAAGATGATGTTCCCTGTCACATAAACGTGTACATATCTTGCTACAATTTTCACATATAGGAAAAGGAACCATTAAAAATGGACTTCAACCTCCTTTTCTTTTGTTTTACTTTTCAATGAATTCTAATAATCATGCAAAAAGTGCTATATCTAAAGTATACACTTAATTACATTAAAAAAAAACACTAAATATATTGGTTTAATTTACATCCAGATTTAAAAAGTATCCCCCACCCCCAGCCAAAAAGAAAACCTATCTGAACAAAAGATCAATTCTCCTTCCCTACTCTTCCACTTTCCTTTAATTCCCGCTCTCCTGGCCCTTCAGAAAATAACATTTGTACCACATCTATAGACTCATACAATGTGCCCTTATAATATTTTGTAACTGAATTCTTTGATTAAGCTCTATATTTTTAAAACAATGACTACCAGGATGTGACAATGACTCTTAATACAAAACAATGACAAAGAAGGGAACACAAGAAAACAAAGCTTTTGACTGTCCACCAAAACTGTTTTCATTTTACCTTAAAAACCTATTCTCATCTTAAGTGATAAGTCTCAATGAAACAAAGAAACAAAAAATAGTAGATTAAACACCCAGATAATATATTATTGTATGTGAAACTAATAGCCCACATGTCAAATTTTGTGCTTGCTTTTACATACAGTCCAGATGTAAATAAATGATTCCTTTGAAATACCATCTTATTTTTATTTTCCCTGCTCCCTCAAAAATTTTAACTAATTTGTCAATTTTCAGTAAACTAACTTTATGAATATATGACCTTAATATTTAATTTTCATCTTTGCACAGGCTAGTTCTGTGAACAATTTGGTGGTTACAAGCGTTGAGAAAACATACAAAAAAATAGCAAATTGACTCCAGAATGCTATAGTAATAGTGTATCCTCAAAGGCTAATTATGCCTTTAATAAAAGTGAGGGTGACAGTGGCATCAAGCCCATGTCACTCCCAGTTGAATGATCCCTTGCAGCCTTAGGTGAAAACTTATTGACTTGCTTTAGTGCTTTCATTGTTTCAAAATCTAAATCTTCTAACACATTATTTTAAAGTCTACCTAAAATCAGTGACAGAACTCTAATGTATAAACTAGGACTGATTTGTTTATAAGAAAAAAGAATCCCTTGCACATTAAGAAATTCTTAAAATTCTTAAGGTGAACTCTGAATTAACAACGTTCTATTTTGTCTGGAGCTGCTCTGTCTGGTTTAGGGAATATCAGTGAATTCAGGGTCCTGCAGGTTCCTTTTTCAGGTTTGTGATTATCTTTTTAATGGTCCTTCTTTATATATGCCCTAATTCCATGCTGCACTTTACACAAACTACCCATTTTGCTACTTATTGATTTAAATTGATTTGACAAGCATTATGTTGCACAACAAAATACAATTAAAATTATGTTATTTCTAAATCTAATAAAATTCATTTAAAGGCCTCCCAGGTGGCGCAGCGGGTTGAGCACAGTGCTGTGAAGCTGTCCACAGGCTCTGCAGCATGGGTTCGATTCCCAGCTGGCCAGGGAGAGACCCACATGGCATGGCAGACCTCTCCTGTCTTGCCCACTGCTCCCCTCAGCAGTGTATTTCGGTCTGTCTGCCTGTTCTGCTCCCCGCTCTGTGTCTGGTGAATCTTCTCACCCTCCTGCGTCTCTGGCTTGTACCCCAGCTCTTGTATAAAAATAAATAAATCTTTAAAAAATTAATTTAGAGGGGCCTCCCCGGTGGCGCAGCAGTTGAGCGCTGGGTTGCAAAGATGCCCGCAGCCTCTGCAACACCGGTTCTATCCCCGGCTGCTCCCTGGCCACCAGAGGAGGGTCCCACATGGCGCGCAGACCTCTCCTGCCTCCCACTGCTCCCCTCAGCAGTGTACTTCGGTCCTTCTGCCTGCTCTGCTCCCCGCTCTGGCTCTGGTGAATTCTCTCACCTTCTCGCGCTTTTGACTGTACCCAGTGCTTGTATAAATAAATAAATAAATCTTTAAAAAAATTAATTTAGAATAATAAATTTGGACAAAGTGTTTAAGAAAATCTACGGGTCTTTTTTCAAAAAAAAAAAAAAGTGAGAGCATGAGCAGGAATAGAAATTTACCACATGTATAAAGTGTAGAAAATGGTAATCCTAGCACACAGTCACCAACTGAATACTATTGAATAAAAGAGCCAATCTATTCACATGAATAAGCAAGTGAAAAGAAAGAACACACATAGAAACAAAGCCATCTCCATTTTCAACTAAAAGGTCTCATGTGAAGACAGTTACAAAAAAAAATATTTTGCTAGATAGAGTTATCCCTTTCCTGACACTGTGTCTGTGTAATGTCTAAATTACTCATTATAATTAGATAAGAGGCATATCTCAACACAAAGTTTGTAGATGTATATTTTTATGACTCACTTTGAATCACTCTTCTGTGTGAACACTCATTTGAAAGACATTCAAGGTGGTAGTTTTCAAAAATTAAGTTAAGGAATAGTTAACCTTTAGTCAAGGGTTTATTGTTAGTTTCACTTGGCTATCTGTCATTCAAGTTCCCGTTTTAACCTCTGGATTGCCAAAATGTCTACCAAAACACAGCAGGAGAAACTGTAATTGTGCCAAGATTCCATACATTTCTTAAATCCAGATTGATTTTATTGTGAAAAATAAATCAATAATTTCTCTTTCGAATGTGGGAACATGGGAACATTTATAAACTAAGCAACAGACTGGGTTGCTTAAATAATGGGTTTGAAATGTGGAGTCAAGTTTTCCACTTAGGTAAGTGGCTATATTTGAGGCAGCAGGACCTGTGTTGACACTACAGGCTAGGAAGGCCCGGTATCTGTCTTGGGGACGCTGCTATCTGCAGTACATGTGCTCTTATTTCCTACCAAGGAGATTATCTGGTTGTGAGAGGGAATGTCTCTGTGCATGTGTGCTCAGCGCCCATCATTTCCTTGTGGGTCAATTTTCCTCTTTATAAAAATGGCAGAAACTGGGGGCCTCCCTGGTGGTTGCAAGGGGTTAAGCACAGCACTGTGGCTGTCCACAGCCTTTCCAGCATAAGTTCGTTTCCCGGGCCAGCCAGGGAGATGACTCACGACAGACCTCTCCTGTCTCACCCGCTGCTCCCCTCAGCGGTGTATTTCAGTCTTTTTTGCCTGTTCTGTTCTCCCACTCTGTCTCTGGTGAATCCTCTCACCCCCGCCAACCCACACCTCTGGCCTGTACCCCAGTTCTCGTATGCATAAATAAATAAATCTTAAAAAAATAAATAATGGAAGAAACTGCCATTAGCAGTTTGGAAACCACCTAGGGATTTCAAGGTGGAGAGCAGGGCTTGGAAGAAAGGAGGAAAAGGAAAGTTAACAATGCCTCCTCTCATCCCGTCTTTCCAAAGTCGGTCATACCCATTCCCAGTCCTGATTTGACTCCCTTTCTCACTACCACCATTCTGATGTGGGGTCATGACTGGAGAAAAAAAGAAAAGGGCAGGAGTAGATGATTGACAAATCCGAGGGGGAAGCAGAATAGTCCACTAAATCATCTAAAAGAGCAAGTGGAACATAATTTCCCCTAATTTCCTATTTCTGTCTCTGAATAACTGGTGAAAACCCTCAGAGAATTGCCAAATACTGGAATCATCCCCTAACTGTTACTTGTCAGACAGATGGAAAATCCGGGTGGGATAAAGGGAGAAAAGAACTGAGAAAGGACATGGTAACAGAATTGAATTCCAGATGGGAAAGGATGAAGAAAGGCAAATGGCATTCTGGCTTTCCCTCTCAACTATTCACGCTTTTTCCTATGGGAGGAAAAGGAGGTGGCTCCTTCTGGATGCTCCTAGTCAGCAGACAATAAAACATCACCACAGTGACAGCCTGGTTATTACTTTCCAGCTTGTGACCAAGATGAGACCCCAGTGTGGTAGAATTAAAATTCACAATCTCATCCATGAAAGGATTTTCTGTTCCAGACGTTTTGTTAGAGGTCTTTGAAAAAAAAGCCTAATGTGTTAATATTGAAAATAGATGCATGTAATTTGAGAGTGAGTATAAAATACCATGTGTATTAAATTAATAATGTTTCATTACTCACCCATCACAGGGTCATTATTTTAAATAACCATATTTCATTTCAGTGGACAGAGTGTAAATGAGTATGTATTTTTATGTAAAGTGGACCTGCATCATTATTTATTCATGAGTTTTAAAAGGATCATTATTTTTGACAGACAGCTCCTGTCAAAAGATTTATGCATAAGAGCTCGTGTTTCCCCACAATAATCATCAATCAATAAACTTTAGAACCTGGTACTTAAAATTCAGTGTTAGAAAGATGCACATTTTACTCTAATTAAACACATGTTTGCATTTGAAAAATAAACTGCAACCTCAGTTCAATTAGATATAATCTGAAATATCAATATTGCATGTACAGAGTGAGTCATGGTTGCAGTTTGGGCATGTGCCTTGTTACATTTTAAGTGATTGCTTTGTTTCCACACACCAGACTCTGTTTCTGTATCCCTGTGGGGCAGGAGGGGAAGCTTACAAGATTTAGCTTTTAACACTGTAATTGGTTATCAGTGAAGGTAGTTTTCTGAGTGAAAATGCCATCCCTCCCTGCTTTAGACCTTGATTTTAAAAGACCTGGGAGGACATAAACCAAGCTTTTCAGTGGCACAAAAAATAGCACATGTGTTTCAGTGTAGGGCTTGGAAGTCAATTGAGAAGATAGGAGGAGATGATGTTCAGATAATAACATATAATTATAAAACAGCAAAACTGTAACTGAGCCTGATAACAAGGCTGATGGAAGACAGTTCCTGAATCCCCAAGAAGGACCACAAAGGCAATGAGCTATCAGTGTGATGTAAGACTCACTGCCCAAAGGAGAATTCATAGTGGTGATACAGTCTTAACCCCAGAGGAAATAATTGAAAGGCTTGAAAGTCTCCTGGGACCAGCTGGTCCTACAGGATTTCCATAGACATTCCATTAATGTGCTTTCCCCAAATCACTCTGTCTCCAGATAAACTGATAATGCTCAAGACTGTTATTATCTGAAATGCTCTTTTGAATAATCTGAATGTGAATGCCTGAATTAAATATATTTTCCTATTTGGAAAAGCCCATTTTCCATATCTAGGTTTTTATAATTTAGATTATCCATTATTGTGATATATCACTCACCACTTGAGTTCATTCTATCAGGGTTTGGAATTTGAAAGTGGTACATTGATCTCCGCCGACTTTTCCACACAGCCACTAGTGGTGGTGGGAAAGCAGGAGCTCAGACAGAGAACCCAGGTAAGGAAGCAGCACGTTTAGTCTTTGTCTGGGAGATATGCAAATCCTATTTTCAGTGCCAGTTTTTTATCCAGCAACTGACCACCTAGGCTAGTGAGCAAAATGTCAGTGATTTTCTCTAGGGGATGAAGAGAGAAAAAGGCAAAGGGAGGAAAGAGAGAAGGACAGCAGAGAGGGCAAACTACCAGGGAACCACAGTAAAAAAAATAAATGAGTCTTGAGAAAGGCTGGAACTGATGAACCAAGAAGACACAACATAAAGGAGGTTCATGAAACAATTATAGGAAAAATGGTGCGCTTATAGTGTCCATTCAATTAGAAGTCCATTCAAAATAACTTTAAGAGCTGTCCACAGAATTTCCCTGCAGGATATAAAATTGTCAATTTGAGACTACATGTAAGGGTGAATTTGGTTACTTTAGTAAGGCTCTTTGGTAGAACTAGAATGAGTTGAGAGAGTGAGGTGGAGAAAGAAAAAGTGGAACTTTGCTTTATGGGAAGTGAATGGCGTGGGAGCAACCCCAGAGTATAGATGAGATCAATTTGGGATCCTATTGCTGGAGAATCAGAGACTTAATGAAGATAACCTGCTAGTGAGAAATACTCTGAGCAACGCATATCTGAGAGACCATGGGCTGGGTGTTCACTATAACCAACAGACTTTTAAACGTGTTTAGGGGAAGATGAGGGAAAGGGTCTATACCTGTGTTTATTGCACAGGTGGGGACGGCTGCAGAAGAGATGAAAAATGTGGGGGAAGAAGAAATGAGAGAGGAGAGAGAGATCCATGACAGCGAAGTTCCCTGAAATTGATAGACTTTCTGAGAAAGGACTCTGTAGAAAAGGATTGAAGTTTCAGGTAAGGGAGTCAGGAAGGAGAAGTCATTTTTATTTATCGCTATTTTTCCACAGACACATTTACTCAACTAATTTGCAGATAAAGCATATTCTGAGTATTTATTGAGGTACAAAATTAAGTTTATTCTTTCATTTTGCATTTTGGTACTTTTTGCTACAAAATACATGGTTGACAATTACTGTAGTTCTTGCTTACCGATAAAAATCTTATGTCATTCTAAACTTCTTGCTAGTTAAATTTCTAACAGATAGATTATCATCTTAAGTGTGAAAGCCATCAGATGTCAATAATGTGGAAGGAAATGAATGTGCCAAGGTTTTGACTTCCCTGGTCACTGAGTAATTTTCCAGGTTGAAGGCAAAGAATCCCCTTCATTATGAGAAAGCAATTCAATCCAGAAAAAATGTTTAACATTTAGGGTTTTTGCAATCCTCAATTATTTAGATTTCCATTTGTCAATATAGGAAAAGCTTTTATGCCCTGCTTTCTGGTCTTGTGGTTCATTAGAGAGAGTGTGTGTGTATGTGTGTATGTGTGTGTATGTGTGTGTGTGCCTGTCTGTATGTACATTCACGTACTTGTGTGTAATATTACCTAATTTGAATAAGTTAATTTATTTGTATTAATATAAATATGTATGTGCATATGTTTGACAATCTCCTGAGATAGGTCATAGTATTTTCTTTGAGTCTGCTTTTATTTAATGTCTTTTATTATTTTTTACACAAATTTTATTCAGAATCTACACTTTCCAGTTTTATGACTGTAAAGTGGAGTGAGAAAATAAAGGCATTTGCTCAACAATCTCAGTGTTACAACCATCTATATATTTATAAGCTCTGCCTAGTCTTTTATTGTTTTTTCTTTCTCTCACACTTTATTTGAAAGAAATAATTTTTATATGTTTTTAAAATTGAATATATGGAGAAAATATATCCATCATAAGAGTGAGTATAAATTTTTGATAAATTTTCCCCAAGTGTACACACTTTTGTAACCCCTACATAGGCTAATAAAAATATAGTAACAAAGCCCCCCCCTCCAGTAACCCCTCCCAGTCATTTCCCATCATTCTTACCAAGGTTAACATTATTCTTTCTTCTAGTACCTTAGATGATTCTTATCCAATTTTTGACTTTTATTTAAATGCAATCATGTAGAATGTATTCTGTTGTGTCTTATTTTACTCAACTTTGTGTTTGTGAGATTCATAAGGGTTGCTAGGTGTAAGTACAGTTTGCTCAATTTTATTGCTCTGAAGCATTCCATTGTATAGCTAAACCACACTTTTACTCTCATAATAAAAAAAACTTTGGATCATTTCCCAATTGTTTCTATTATCATAGTGCCACTATATGTGCTCCAGTTCATGTCTTTTGGTGAGCACACTATGCCTTTGTCTTGGATACATACCTAGAAATTGACGGATCATGGGGTATATAATTTTCATCATTAGAGATGCTGTCAGTTTTCCAAGGTGTTTGTGTTAATTTATACTCCCACGGTACATTTGAGTTCTAGCTAGCCTGTATCCACCATCTTTATTTAACATCAGACACTGTCAGTCAGTTTCATTTTCATCATTCAGGTATACATGTGAGGGCATGGCATTGTGGTTTGATTTTGTATTTCCCTGATAATTAAGGAGGTTGAATACCCTTTCATATTAGTGTCCTAGTGTGTTAAAAATCTGATCAAATAACACAATTTTATTAGTTTTCTTATTGACTTGTAGATTACATAAAGACAGTATCTGAGTGAGTTACTTGGATTGAAACTCAACAGAGCAATTGACCTGGTTTTTAATAGAACAAAAACTACCTGTTCTTGCATTCACATTGTATTGGTTTTCTTCATATTTAATAGTTTTCGTAATTATAATAATAACAGCTCTAAGAAACCCAAAGGATGTGGTAAATATTTACCACATCTGGTGAGAGGAGGATGATCTAGGCAGATAAGGGTATCTCTTTATAGGAGGTGAGCATGTGTCAGGGACATAGTCTGGTATGTTTTATATAGAGCATTTAAAAAAGAGCCAAGGCTGGTTACCTGGACTGTCCATTAAGTGGAGATTAGTTGTCAGTCATCATAATGTTGCTCACTATGGGAATAATCTATAGGAGAAATGGATTTTGCTTGGTTCCTGCTATATTTGTCAGCTCCATGAAATCAGGCACTGTGCTTTTTTTTACCCTCCTTTAGACAAAACTCAAAAGTGCTTAAGAAATTGGGTTTTTATGTGTCAAAATGACTATCTTTCATCTAGTTGGGAACTTGGTAAAATTATCTCTCAAAGTTTCAGTTCCCCCATCAGTAAAATAGAGATAATAACATTTATATCATAGAGGAAATATGAAGGATAAACGAGATGATACATTTAAAGCACTGAGCACAGGGTGTGACATATTGATTAATGTTGGTAATCAGAGAATTTTATTTATTTTTCAATCAGTAAGAAATTAATCCATGCAGCATCCAAGCTGTGAGACTATAAGGACAAGTTTTCAAGTAACTCTCAAAGACATATATAGTTCAGCTTGACCATAGTAGGCCATCATTAGAAAGACTCACTCCTCTCTTAAACACAATTTCACAAAATACAGATAAAAACATGGATAATCCAACATCAGTGCTCTTTAAAATACCACAAGTTCTTAAGAAGATATGGTGTATATATACACAATGGAATATTATTCAGCAATCAAAAAAGATTACCTCATGCCATTCGCAGCAATGTGGATGGAGCTAGAAGGAATTATGCTCAGTGAAATAAGTCAGAAGGAAAAAGAAAAATATTGGATGGTTTCACTTATAGAAGGAATATAGGGGAACCAAATAAGATATCAATGTAAAAAAATAACAGCACAAAACACAACAAAGCAAAACTAGACAATTATAAATCAGAGACATCCTGCAGGGGAGGAGGAGGGAGAGGGATCAGAGGGAGGGAGGGTGGAGCACAGGGACTGAGGTGATGGTGCACAGATGCATTGGTGACAGAAATTCTATGGGGACTACACCTGAGGTGGGGGGTTAAGCAAATATTGTTTAAAAATGAACAAATATGTAAAAAAAGAAAAAAGAAAAGAAAACAATAAAATAAAATGCTACAAGTTCTCTTCAAAATACCAAGACTTGGTTGACTCTAAATCCAAAGACTGTCATGAGAACATAGGACAACCTTTATTTCAGTATAATAACATATTAGAATGATCATCTGGAACTTACGCACTTTGCTTCCTAGTTCTTTCACCTTTTATTCTTTTTTTATTGTCACCTGACTTCCTGGTTGGTTGGTTGGTGGATTTTGGCTAAGGTTTATATTACTGCATAATTTATATATGGCAAAATGCACAGATTTTAAGTGTAAGGTTCAATAAATGTTGAGCAGTGTATATATCCATGGAACTCTTGGCTCAATCAAGAAATAGAACATTTCTAACACCTAAGAAAGCTCCTCTTTGTCCCTTCCAAATCAGCACTCCCACAGTCATTGTTTTGATTCCTTTCACTACAATTTAATTTTTCTCTGTTTGAGAACATAGCTGGCCACAATTTAAAATGTCCCACATTCTGTTTTGAGTCCACCCTTACTGAGGCTTGGTAAAGTCATCTGAGGCTTCCATTTATTCATCTGAGCACCCTCATGCTTTACTCTGAATGCTATGGTCTCTGTTGTCATGGAAATCTTAAAAGGTATCTGCCCTATTATGGGGTGGAGAATGAAATGAGCCCTCATTATACTCATATTTATGCAGTTCCTTCTACATTGCAATGGTTAGAGTCCTTAAACATTTGGTTTTATGTCTTTTTGAAGAAAGAACATGGAAGCCTTTTGCATACAAGTAACATACTAGAGTCTTAATATCACAAAGAGAGAGTAAAAGATTCATGGTTAGGTTTGTACTTTCAAACCAATTGGAAGAAATAAAAAATTACTATATCAGTTGCCAGCCATCACTGTATGCCCAGCATTGCTCATAGATTACTACAAAAAGTGCAGTGTGAAACATCCAGAGTAAAAGTTGCTCCATTCTGTGTGAAAAGATTTGGAGATCAATGTTCCAAAATGTGCTCAAGGTGAAGCATTCAGTTGAACTCACAAAATATTAGGGCTTCTCTGTATATTGATGTTATACCTCAGCTTTTTCAATTCATTTTTGTATGTGTGTAACTTGAAATGCCCCAATACAATGATAAAAAAGGACATGTTCTATAAATCAGGGATAATAAATAAACAAAGCCATTTAGGGAGTGTGGACCCTCTAGATTCAAGAAGAGTTTCAAGTGTGCAGCTGGTGGACCCAGATGTGCACTCGCTACCTTATCAGAAAGCTCATTTGTCTCCACAGGGTTGAGTAATGAGCCTGTTCCTTCGCTGCCATTTACTCCCTAAAGGATTTTTCTCTTCCTGGTCAATTTTGAAGCAAATATTTACTTTAAATATTTTGTTATACTGTAATTTCGCCTGAGAGCAGCAGCCATCAGCTGAGGCTAGCAAAGACAATGAAAACAGTTTGGAGGGGCATAGATCCTTAAATTTTCCCATTATCTTTATTTTAAATTTCAAGGAGATTTTTGGACCTTATTTTCCACGATCAAGAGTGGCCATAAAATTCTTTGTAACTCTCTGTCTCTCTGTTTTTGATCATCTTTCTGTCTGTCCCTGTGTTATTCTGTCTCCTTTCTTTCTCTTTCTCTCTAGACATGGTATCCTAGAAACTCCTCCATGGAGGGAGTTTAGTAGTTCCAAGTCTGTTCCCTGAAGAAGGAAAGAGACACAAGTCCAAGTACAACAGCCTATGGGGAGGAGAGATCAGTAAAAAAGAAACTGAAATCCACAGAAACAATCATTGGCTTTAGCCAAAATGCATCTAGTGTGGCCTAGGATGTGTGCCATTTTCTTTAGTCACCAGTAGGCATTCAAAAAAATTTTTGTAGACCATACTTATAAAAATATCCATTCAATAAACACTTTTTCCTAAAAAAAAATTGTTAAAATCCAAGTTAATGTGAATGAAGTATTAAGAAATATTGTTTTAATATGAGTTATTTGCACAACTATATCTCAAACAAGTTTAAACCAAACTGTCAGAAAATATTTTATGTTTTCATTAAACATATAACAAAAGAGATCAATATTTCTGATTAAATAAATGAAATGTAGAAAGGATATGTAATATTTATAAAATGATACTAGTAGTGATATGATAACTATATGATGATAATAAATGTTAATAAAAAAGACATTGTTAATTGATTTCATTACTGCTGATGGTTATATTCATTTTTCTTTGTTATCTTATGTGGCAGATATAGTCAATTAGAAATGCAGAATCCATGACCAGGGACAATATATATCTTTGATCTTTGTAGGCCTGGACCCAAGTCTTCAATAGACCCAACAGGAGGTCACCCACTGCTAATAGAGCAGTGTATTTCATAACATATACATTTAAATATTTCTGAAAAGCAGAATGACACTTAGGATAAACGTTGCTTAGCTACATCTGAGAGCCATAGATAAAGCTATGGACTTCCTTTCTTTTCTTTTTGACAACTTTTTATGCTGCATCTAAAATCACAAAGTTATTCTGCCTTTAAAGAAGTCTTTTTTTGTGACCAGTAAAGTCTAATTTAAATCAATAAAAACACTTATTAAATGCAATTGCCTTCAAGCATGCCTAAAAGGAAACACATAATATCAACTGGAGAGAAGAGAACTATCACAAATATATGCCTGAAGATATAACTCCACAGTCACACCGAATGGCACGTGCAATTTCAGGGACGATGAATTTGCCAGGTCATTTTCACTAATGACCAGCAGGGAGAAGATTCTTGAACATGGCATGTGGAAAGCATATTTGATCCAAACATGCTGTGTAGAATGTCAAGTCCTTTGGAAATGCAAGGCCCTCAAGATAGCCCCACATGATCAAAAATGGCACCAGTATCAATTAATGCCAACAACCACAATTAGGAAACCACAGATGAGTAGCGACATGAGAGGTTCTAATTTCCCATTGCCTGGGACCTCTGTTCCTGGTGACACCTGTCATGTTTCATTGACATGAATAGTTTTGGAAGCTAGTCACCATCTTCTTGAAAATTGCATTTCTGACCAGAGTTCCCCAGGCACAGTGTCAATTTATCTTCATTTGCAATGGGTCCCTAGACAGACTCTGAGTGCTCCCAGAGATAGAGCTTTTACATTTGAAGAAGGGAAGGGTACAGAACAGAGACTAACCATAGCCATGTAGCTTAATACAGATTTGTGGGAAAAATCAGATTAGTTGCTACATAGGGAAATAAATGTCACAGGCGTGGAGAAAAAAAAATGGCAGTGAGCTTGGAAAAGCCTTTCTAGCACTGCTCAGAAAATTGGGATCAAGGGAAGCAGGCCTATGCTCTGAAATTCTAATGTAACAGATTTGGAAACAGTTAATTTCACTGCACATCTCTGCAAGAATGTTTTATGAAAAAAGTTGAGTATGATCAAAGACAAATCTCTTACTGTCTTTTAATTTTCTAAATTTGGAATTCACTTTAATTAGACATAGACTTGCATGAAGTTCATTTATTTTGCCAGATACATTTCTCAGCATTTAGGACATTAATTTTTTCCCTCACCACTATCCTTTCTACCTCCTTGTCCCTTTCTTCCTGCCTCCTCCCTGTCTTTTAAATTTTTTAAAAATGTAAATCTGTTTTTATATTGTAAATGTCATTTTTTAGGATGTGCAATGCTATGATTAGATTTTCAATACACTCGAACAAAAAGTGTATATTCACACAGACACACAGAGACACGCATGTCAGTCAAACAGTATTCTGCAGGTAAGTGGGAACAAACACCTTTGGCCCTGCTAGTACTTAATAAAACTTAGAGACTAATTGTTTACAGCCTCCACTTCTAAAGAAATAGAAATGTTGAAGACTGAGATACATTTTCTTTGATAACATCTTTCTCTTTAAAAGAACTTGGAAATCTCAGAAACCAATCCAAAAGCAAAGGCAATTTTGCTCCTGATTGACAGCTTTGGGAGGATGAATTTGAGATTATGTGGTGGGTTGATGAAATGATGTTTTGTTTTCTTCACTGCTATGGCAGGTCCTTTGAGAAGGCATTTTCCTCGACCTTTAGGTTCAACCTAGTGTTCAGCAAATGTGGTACTACAAGGATGCACATTAAGGACATAACTTTGAGATTTTTTTTTTTTTTGGTACCTTTTCCCCTTGCTTAATAGAATCGAATGGAACACAATGAAATCTTGATGGATGATCCTAAGTAGTTAATCAAATCTTATCCTTCCATTAATCTAATTTTATTGTCATAGATGTAGTCTCAGCAGTTTATCTTTAGCAGTAATCGGATTTCATTTTTAATCCAAATAAGTTCAATTGGGTTTTAACTTCTACACATTCTCCTTCTTCTGCCAACATTAATCCATAGAAGATTAGGATTCTGCAAGGCCTTTTTCAGACCTCCCTTGCATTGACTGCTATCTAATTGCTTCTTGCTTCTTTTTATGTGTCATATTTTTGTCCCAAAATATATGATGGATATGTAGTGGAGATAGAAGGCAATGACAAGTTGAAAGCTAATGACAGCATAAAGAAATAGAGAGAGTTAGGACCTTGAGGTGAAGCAGACAAGTTCCTCATTTGTAAAGTGGGGGATATATTAATATTTACTTTATACAGCTCTGGTGATGATTAAGTGAGATGCATGCTTGGCTCAGAGTGGACATTGAAAAATGGTTGTTACTTTCAATATGAAGTTCTGAAGACTGAGACCTGATGTGAATCTGGTGCTAGCATATAACATTTAACAAAGCTTTGAAAAAGAAATTAATTTTTTAGAAGAAAGGTCTAAGTGTCTTTGCCTTGACATTTAGAAAATGAAAGGAGTTCATGGGTGGGTGGGATGTTTAATATTATGGGAGTGCAGGAGCAGAGAGCAGGCAGCGCATTTATGCCATAGCTGTGAACACTAGTGGGGAAATAGAGTTCCTTGCAGACTTGGGGAGGCCGTGCAGGAGTGAGCCCTCATGCACGCTCACCACCTCGAGGTCTGAAGGTGCTTCTCATGACTACCATACCAACAAACGGTGAATTTCGTAGGAAAAGAGTGAAGTGGGATGATCCCAATAAAAAAGTACTCAGTCCAAGCATCAACTTTGTTCAGTATACAAGGGTAGGTGTCTTCTGCCTTAAAGTTCTTATTTGTTTTAAAGTTATGCTAATACAGTATTAACTTGCCCTGTGTCTTTTAAATTTCAATTTAATATAAAATTAAAACTTCATTTTTACATTTCCAGAGCCCAAATAGCCACAATCAACTAATGGTTGACATTGGAAGGTGCAGTTTTAGAACATTTCCTCCATCATGGAAGGAACATGATCCACAGAATGTCTCAGAGGATAGAAGAGACAGTAGGATGCCTCTCTGTGGTACAGGCTATTGATACTCTGCAGCAAGCATGGCAAGCTGAACTCCAGGGGTCCCTAGCTGTATGCTTTCTGCTGTTTCTTTAACTCCTGTAAGCTTTTTCCTCAACATTAAAATGGAGGTAAATATAGCCCATCTTGTAGACTAACGTGAATATTAAAGATATGGAAAAGGCCTGGCTTGTTGTCTGACCCAGTTAATACCCAAGAAATGGCATTTCTTCTTACTATTATCAATAACAGTAAATGTCAAAATAAATAAATTAATGGCTCTAAAGAGTGACACAACAACATTTCAGTTTAAATCCTGTGGTCTATAGGCCTTTTCCAGATGCCACTACTTATAATGGATCTACACTTCCACGTGTCTATATTATACAGATATTATTACAGTTAGATTTGTAAAGTAAGGGAAATCTCAGGAGAATAAAAGGTCTGAAAATAAGGGTTAAATATCTGTTTTAAATGCATAATGACTCTAAGCATAACTGCCTCTTTTCCATCCAAAACATATTCTTTTGTACAGTTATTAATTTAAGATTGGTTCCCCCCCACTTAATATGCAAAATATACTGTGACAAAAGTTGACCCCAGGCAGGAAAAAAATAAATGGCCAGAATTGCTCATTATAATTACAAAGAAATAATGCTTTCTAGAAAACAGTGTTTTCTTTTGTTTTCCTTATCCTGATAGGAAACTGTGAAAATTGAAACTCTATTCAATTCATCCTTTTGTTCCACTTCAAATGCATTCCTGACACCCATTTAAAAAGTCTTTCCTTAAACTGAAATTAATATTTTCCAGACTAGTTTTGAGAATAGCAGCTTGTTTGCCTGATTCTCTAGCAACCAACCTAATAATAACCATCATTGCATAACAAAGCCCGTGGGGGCATGCAGGGGCCAGAAAGGGCCTGGAGATAAATAATTCAGACTCCTGGATTATTTTCAAGGGATCATCAAAGAGTAACGCTGCATTTGTTCTTCAGTCAACAATCATTCTTCTCTTTCTCCATGTAGCTTCTTTTTGTGGAGGATGTCAAATTCCTTGGAAAAATATCTTGTTTTTTTCTTAGCAAACCTGGGAGCTCTTAGGGTCTGTGCAGCTCTAGTTCCTGGTCTGGGATCTCATTGGCTACGATTCCTGCTCCATCCCCTCTGAATCCAGGAGGGCTGGTTTGGTCAAGCCAAGGCCATGTTTCGTGAATATTACTGACTGGCATATTGTCAACATTATGCTCGAGAAACATATTTGTCCTGCTGGTGATAGCAACAGTTCATGAATGAGTGGATTTTGATATTGGTTAATTAGAAGGTACTTTACTGTAGCATCTGTCACCCAGCAGCTAACAATTTCTTCTTTGCGTTGTTCTGATAATTTTCCTTATGGTACAAAAGTTGCCTGGTATAAAGTTATGTCAAGATGAGAGAGTAAGAAGCATTTTATTAAAATAATTTCAATAGGTATGTCTATATGATGCATCTAATCAAAATGACCCATGATTAGTAATAATAATGCTAACATTTGTTGAGCTTTTATATCGTACTAGCTACTGTTCTAAATGCTATATTTGACTTTATTCAGCATAGGGACAAACTCTCTAAGTTTTGACATGTCCAAAAATGGAGTTTTCTTGATAAATAGCTCCATCTAATTTTGAAGATGTTATCAAAAATCTCTTTAGATTTTATGAAAATATTAAAGTGGAGTGGTACACAGAATTATTATTTTGGCTTTCTGAGCCTCAAGCAGATTTTAAAGAAGCAGTTCAGGGTGTTTAGGTAAATATGTAGGGGATTAAAAATCCCAATGGTTAAGACTGCAGAGCAAATCCTTCCCCACTTAGAAATTCTGTATTGCTTGGGGTGTGTCCTTTTATTATTTCCTGACAATGTAGTTGCTTTTACAGTGTAGTGTGTGGAAGTCTAGCAATAGCCTTTCAAATAATATAAACAAAATAAAGCAAAAAAACTCCGGCAGGGAAAAAGCCTTTGGTAGGAGTCGCTGAGATGCCTGAAAATGGACTACAAACCCCTTCAAAAGTTTTTGAGCTAGATTCCCTTAGTACACTGGCTCCTGTCTCTTCCACAAGGGTGTGTGCAGCCCAATCAGTGACCCTTGACATTTGCTGTGGGAGAGAGTGCTGTGGTGACCCCACAGCCTGCCCATCTGCCTTCATATCCTTATTCTGCCTGACCTCAAACATGTTTAACTTTCAGCACCTCTATTATTTCATCTATAATCTTAGGTTGGTAAGTACATTACTTAAGACAATTGTGAGGATTAAAGGACTTAGAACAGTGCCCAGCCATGGACTTTTGGTCATGAACAACACCAGTTATTTATTTCTTCCACTGACCCTGTCTTCCCTGGTTTCTGTCTCAACTTGTCCTCTTCATTTCACCAAGCTTATGCTTGTTTGTAAACACAATAGCCAAAAGTATTTGGGAACTGGAATATAAATGTAGCTTTCATTTTTGTGTCCAGAACTTTTTTCCCTAAAACTAAAAGAGCGCTATTAACTGTCCTTTTTTTCCTAGCTTATCTTTGTATGTTTAACAACTATTTAAGAGACAAAGAGAACATGCTATATGTCAGGTATAATCACCCAGGTGTGATTTGGCAGTGTGTGTGTGTGTGTGTGTGTGTGTGTGTGTGAGAGAGAGAGAGAGAGAGAGAGAGAGAGAGAGAGAGAGAGATGTGAGGAGAGCAGAAAAAGAGATAGGAGGAAACAAAACTGTTACAAATAGAAAGATAAATATAATTTTAAGAAATGTCAGGCAGGATACCCAGATAGAAAATACTGAGTACAGGAGGAACATAGACAGAGCTGGCCTGAATATTTCTAATTAGAAGATGGATGTATTGGGATTGGTCCATTTCAAACTCTTTTATAATTGAGCTTTTGATGGCAATAGTTCCAACCCAATCCCAAAATAGATTTGGGGACAGGAGAGTTATGTGACTGATACAATCAGAAAAACAGGAGAGCTATTAAAAATTAGATGTTAATGAAGTCAAATTATTTATCAGGCAAGGAGTTCATGACATGGATAAAACCACTAAAAGTGAATTTCATAGACTGCTTCTGCTCTGAAGCCCACCCTGATAGAGATGCACATTCCTTTTCTATTTGTCCATAACACCTTGGCTACAGATCCTTCTATCCACCACAGTTTTTGACATTTTATTACAATTATTAGCTTGTGCTCCTTGTCTTTTTCACTAGATAGTAAAAGAAGTTTCTTGAGAACACCGTCTGTGGCACATCTTATCTGTTACAGGGTGTGCTCAGTGTTTGCAGGTTGAGTTGTATGTCTTGCCATGTTCATTTTCAATCTTGTACATTCTGTAAATAACAGAAGGTTGATGTTTGAGGTTAAGGAGATAAATTAGCAATTTTAAGCAAGGTGAGATTTCTGGAAAGTATTCCTATCACCTATTATGTATGATAAAATTGTTTAAAGAGCTACTAAAAAGAGAGCTGGACGGGCAAGAGCTTCATGTGCGTTCGAGATTCTTCCACAAAGCATTTGGGGATGATGGCCTGAAAGACCAGTGGGCCCTGAATGCAGATGTAACACTGTTAAACAAAGTAGGCTGGCCTGCATAAATGAGGCATTATGCTAGCGTCCTGTTTCTCCACACAGCCTTGAGAGTTTCTTAGATATTTCAATATAACAATCTTTGTCCTTTCTATGTCCTCTTAGAGGAGACTTGGCCTCTTGTGAGGCCTTTGATCATTTCTTTCTTCCACCCTCAGCGGGAGGTACACGCTTAAAGGTTTCTTCCACAAAGGCTCTCCCATCCTGGGCCCCTTTCTTCCCTTGCTCACATCAAATCTACTTGCATTGTACAGATGCTCCAGCACTCAAAAGCAGAGAAAGGCATCCTGTGGTTGGTGGACAGGTCGAGGAGAATGTGCAGGCAGTGTTCACACAGGATACCGTCCTTCTGCTTCAAGTGCAAACATCTTGACAATGGGCCCTTATTCATTAGCATAAAGGAGATATTAAAAGACTGCTTTTAATAGATGCAGATTCTCAGGGTGAACTCCTGTTTCAGGAAAGCTTGGCTGGAGCTGCTGAGTAGCTTCTGGGAGCAGATTGAGGGGATGATGATTTGCCGCCTCAGCTGGAATAAAGCACCAGGGAGAGACTAACGCAGGTCTGTTTTTTATGGGGCCTGGAAATGATGCCAAATAGAAGTTCTTGGTGTTCTGTTTTCCAACAAAAGGCATCAACATTGTACACATAACCAAAAAAGATTAGAGGAACAGAAACCAGGATAGAGATATTTATTCTCGATGACTAAACAAAAATTAAGAAGGAGCAGGGTAGCATTGTTGCAAGTTACACTGTAACAGTTGAGCAGCATCAAAACATTAATTTTTAGTAAGTAGTTGAAATGAGAGATAACAAGATAACATTTGGAATGCTTTTTCAAATGTAGTCCACATTGAATCAGAAATAAACCAGTCCCAGATACCTCAGAATGAACACTATAGATAAAAGTGTGTATAATATATAGTTGAGGTGACCAAGACCACTATGAGGTGAAAAGAAATTAGAGTCAACATTGCCAGGCCATCAACCAGGCCACAATCCAGGTTGCTAAATTCTGGGATGTGGGTCTGAATTCTGGATTTGCTATTTATTCTCTCTTGGAAATACAGATTCTCTGTGCTTTAGTTTCCTCAACTGTAAAATGGGGATGAGAGTCATAGAACTGAATTTATTACATTGCCTCAAAGATTCTGTGAGCTCATGTATTTTCCAAATATATTAAAAACACATGACTGGTATCTATTTGTGGTAGGGGTTATATGATTATTTGACAAATAAATAATAAACTCACGTAATACCTCCTCAATATTACACTATACTTTCTCGGGAAGACAAAAATCTCTTAAAGTGAAGGGCATTTTTTAGTTTAGTGAACACTTATTACATTTGGCGGCTGTGGACATGTGAAAAAGCATATAAGACATGGACCCTGATCTCAAGAAAATTACAGTCTACTACTTTAAAATAGGGAAGTAAGAGCCTCCCCGGTGGCGCAGCGGTTGAGCGCTGGGTTGCAAGGCTGCCCGCGGCCTCTGCAGCGCAGGTTCGAGATCCCCAGCTGTTCCCCGGCCACCAGAGGAGGGTCCCACATGGCACCGGACCTCTCCTGCCACTCGCTGCTCCCCTCAGCAGTGTACTTCGGTCCTTCTGCCTGCTCTGCTCCCCGCTCTGGCTCTGGTGAGTTCTCTCGCCCTCCCGTGCTTCTGACTGTACCCAGTGCATGTATAAACAAAACAAACAAACAAACAAATAAATAAATAAAAACATGCCTCTATAAAAAAAATAAAATAAAATAGGGAAGTAAGACATACAGATATTAAAGGTTGAATGTTAATAATAAAGATAACATAATTCAAAACATGTTACAACATGTACTATAAAAGATTATTTTCAGAATAGGCATTTAGACAATAATTGTGATAAGAGATCAGAAGAGAAAAGATGCTTCTGTTTCTGCATCATCACATAATATTGGTTTAGGGAATGTCCTATAAGGGTGAAAACTCCACCTGAGGCAGGTAGACTTTAATCAGTGGATAATTTACATAGTGAGGAAAATGGAATGCATGCAGTGAATGTCAAGCATACTCTTTGTTCTATTTAATTTTCTTCTACTAGAAAGAAAATATTTCTTTGGTCATTCACTCATAAGTAGCCACTTAGTAGTAGCTTAGTGGTAGCACACTTTATGCCAGTTTGTGAGCAGAGAAAAAGATTTACTGTTAATCTTTACAGGTTTTCTTGTACTCCATCCAAACAAATACATCTGGTTTCCATGATATCAGACTTGCTTTCCATACACCACCAAAAAAAGTCTTTTTTTCTGGTATACAATATGCTTAGAATCTAATCATGCAAAAAAGAAAATCAGGTATGGCTACTCACAAATAGAAAACAGAATAATCAGTACTGCATAAGACAGTTAGAAATGTCATTTATCCACCACCATCTGAGTTCTGCATAAAATCAGATGGTTATGACAGAGTCACAACACACCAGTGGCTCTGAAGTAGACACTGTGCTGTTTCTGTTTTGTGCTACTGCCTCTGCTACCCTCTTTATCTTTCCTCCTGCTCTTTTCTCTTCTCCCTCCCTTATTTTTCATTCTTCTAAGTCATTATTTTTCATATTCTGCAAAGGTATAGTTATCAAGAATGCAGACTGAGTTTCCTATGTGATGATTGCATGCTATTTCTTTCATCATGGCCGGTTTATTTTACAATTTAGAAAAAAAGGAAATATGAGAATATTGCTTTTTTATAAGTGTGACCAAAATCTTTTTCTTAATACTGTTTTGGATTGTGTAGTGTAGATACCAATGTGTATCAGCACCAGTGAAATCCACTGGCGTAAATGTCTCCATGCCATTGTGACAATAAGTCCCCAGAGTATTACACCTAACCTGAAGACTAATCTTGGTAAAATGACTTAATAGACTTAAAATGTCATGCTTTGTGCATTATAGCCTTAGCTGGATTAAAAGTGCTGTGTGTATTTTAAGCTGTACATGTTCCATTAAATTACAGTCATCTTAAACCTTGCGCTCACTTTCCAGGATATTACCTTGTTTTTAAAAGAGGTTTTTGAAGTCAGTATCTCACATCAGGAATAATTAAATGCAGGGCAGCAACAGCTTAACATGTAATGAAGGGGATACTGTCAACAGAGCCAAAATGAAATGGAGAAATACCATTGACCTAGAAGCAACCGTGATGAATCATTTAAGCCAAACCATTGACTCCAAGTCTGGATCATCTTACATTAATATTTATTTGGAGTTTAGTGTACCAACTAGAGCAATATATTTCCCATAGCACTTTCCATGTAGCACCTCAAGAAAAAAAAAAAGTTTTCCATTGTTTCATAAAATGGAGAGCATGAAATTTTCTATCCACATCTTGGAAATTTATAATGCACATTAGCAAAGGATTCCTTTGAGAGATCCTAGAGTTTTTGAAAAATTGAGATATAATTCATATACTATAAAATAATCTTTATTTTTCAATTTTTATTAGGAATTTTCTAGGACTCATAGGAAAAAAAATGCTTATATCTATCAAAAGTTCAGGCATTTATTCTTAACAATGTAGTTTTCCTTTTGTTCTTTTGAATTTTTTTTTACTTCCCAAGAGACACATTTTTATACTCATATAAACCAACATATTTATACTCATATATTCATACCCATGTATTTATACTCATATAAAATTAAAGTTTATAATAAATCTATTCAGATGTTTTAGCATGAAAAAATGATAAGTTTAAGAAGACTTCATTTCAGATAGTTCTCTTAATGCTGAAGAATTACTTTAATTTTTTTTAATTTTTCTTTTAGCATTTTTATTAAAATAAAGTTCATATAAAATTTACCATTTGAAAGTGTAAACTTCAGTCACTTTTGGCATATTTAGTATGCTGTGTAGCCATCACTACTATATAATTCCAGAACGTGTCTATCACCCCAAAAGAAACTCCATATCTATTAGCAAATTCCCTCCCCCTGTCATTCATTCCCTGGTAACTGTGAATCTCTTTTATGTGTGTCGATTTGCTGATTCTGGACATTTTACAAAATGTGGCCTATTGTGTTTCACTTAGCTTAATGTTTTCATTATTTTTTTAAAGATTTATTTATGCATACAAGAACTGGGGTAGAGTCCAGAGGTGTGTGGGCCGGGGGGGGGGGCAGTGAAAGAATTCACCAGAGACAGTGGGGAACAGAACAGACAGACTGACTGAAATACACTGCTGAGGGGGCCAGCGGGCAAGACAGCAGAGGTCTGCTGTGCCTCTTGGGTAGCTACCTGGTCAGCTGGGGATCGAATTTATGTTGCAGAAGCTGTGAATAGCTTCACAGTGCTGTGCTTAACCCCTTGCACCACCAGGGAGGCCCATGTTTTCAAATTTAACCCGTGTTGTAGTGTATAACAGTATGTCATTCCTCCCTTGTTTATTACTCAATAGACATTGAGTTATTCTACTTTTTGGTTATTATCAGTAATGCTGTTGTGAATATTCATGTACAAGTTTTCAATTCTCTCATTTCCTAAGAGTAGAATTGCTGGGTCATATGGCAGATCTGTGTTTAATCTTTTGAAGGGTTGCCATTATGTTTTTTTCCAGCTCTTGAACCATTTTACACTGTCAACAGCAATGTTTGAAAAACTTATTTGAAAACACTTATTTCCCTTTTTTCTTCTAGTTTTATTGGGATGTAATTGGCATATAACATTGAATAAATTTAAGGTGTAGGATGTATTGATTTAATACATTTATATACTGCAAAATGATTACCACCATAGCTTTAGTTAATATCTCCATCGTGTCACATAATCTTTTTGTGATGAGAAAATTTATCTACTCTAGCAACTTTCAAACATACAGTACAGTATTATACAATAATCACTATGCTGTACATTAGATCACCAGAAATATTCATCTCTAGCTGAAAGATTTTACTCTTTCACCGACATCTCCCTTTTTTTCCTGAACTCCCAGCCTCTGACCCACAAGGCATTTGTTTCACAATGATTACTAAACTCCTAATATGATAATAGATAATTTTTACATATCTGTCTTCCTCTCTTCTCCTGAGAGTGTAGGGGTCATATTATTTCATTCCCTTAGTATTACTGGACTTTAACAATATGTCTGAGAAATACAATATTTTTTTAAAATATTTATGTATGAATACAAGAGCTGGGATGTAGGCCAGAACTGCGGGGTGTTAGAGAGGAGCAGAACAGGCAGATCTACTGAAATACACTGCTGAGGGGAGTAGTGGGAGAGACAGGAGAAGTCTGCTGTGCCATATGGGTTAGCTCCCTGGCTGGGGATTGAACTAATGCTGCAGTGCTGCTGATAGCTTCATTGTGCTGAGACTTAAACCCTTTCACCCCCAGGGATGCCCTAGACATATTAGGACTTTAAAAAAATCTCCCTCCCCCATTAATGAACTCTGCATGGGTAAAATAATACATAAATAATAAGAGTTTACAGTTATATAACTTTTATTACATTCTAAACATTTCATCTATTTATTCATATAAACCATATTTTCTTTCAAGTACGATTTAATGCCATTTTGAATAGCAGAAAAAACTGAGGCACAGGGTCTGGATCAGTATTTTATGCTCTTAAACATGGCTTTCAACAAGCTCTCTCCAAATGTGAGCCAAAGCTTATGTATAATTGCCATAAAAATGAGAGGATTTAGAAAGTAGTCACTTCCTAATCCAACTTGCAGATCCTCTTGAATCTGTATTCCTTTGCAAATATACAAATATCTATTTGATTGGTGCTGGTTCTAAGAATGCTAAATAATCTGTTATCCTGGCTTCCCCTTTTCTTTGGGGCTGAAGGAAATGTGGAACCCTGCAGACTTCACCCATGCCTGTGATGTGAAGCATCTGGGAGCATCGCAGGAACCTGAGCTGTATACAGAGAGATGGAACACCCAGAATGGTTCAAGAAGGGGTGATTTCAAATGATTCACAGATGACTTGTGCCTAAGCTAGAACGGCCTGATCTTTTAACTCTATTTTCTCCAACTCTGAACCATACCTTATGTTTATTTAATCTGACCTTGATATTGTGTACTTGTCTGACACATAGGTGGTATAAAAGGCTTACCACAACTTCTCTTGTTTGGCTAGGGCTAATGTTAACTGGATAAAGGGGTTTAAAGTTGTACTGAATTAGTCCAAGATTAGAAGAACTATGCTAGAGGTGAACCATTTCTAAAATAATTCTGAGTAACAAGCCACCCCAAAACTTAGTGGCATATGACAAAACTAGTTTTTCTTCCATCTGTAAGTTGGCTGGGAACTGGCTGATCTAGCTGGACTTGGCTTGAAGCTGTAGGTTGGCACCAGATATTCCACAGGACTTTATTTTTTCTGGATAGCAGGCTGCTGGGGTAGTTTCTCTCATGACCATGTCAAAGGTGCATGTGGGTTATTTCAAGTACAACAGCACATTTTAGTCTCTTCATAAATCATGTCTGTCAATGTACCATTGGTTCAAAGTCAAGGAAGAGGGAGATGTATTCCATTCATAACAGGAAGAACTCCAAGGTTCTATGGGTTAAATTGGCAAAAAGCATGAGTGCATAGAGGATTGGAAATTTGGAGCTAAAAAAATCTGGTGAGATTGTGGTGATTAGCTTTTGCCATACTGGTTATCCAGTATCACATTGGATGCATTGCTTTCCTGTTATGAGGCTGACATGGCCTTTGGTGACCTGACATTTCATCTGGTCCTTGTTCTCTTTTGCAGCATAAGGCATACGTCCCCCAAACGTTTAAGAATAGTAACCTCTATACATTTACTTAGGGAAAACATCTGGAGAGTTGTTTTTGTTTGCCTTCAGATTTTGTCAGGATGTTTGGCATTATGTCCAAAGTTTTACTCTGAGAAGTTTTAAAAAGTGAATCCAGTTAGTGTGTTACTTCCTCTGTACTTTATAATAATACACTAGAGTCTCACTCAAATGCCTCCCCTGGGATGTAGTTTGGAAACCAAGTTATTGGGGAAAGAGCAGGATTAATTCCTTCTGATGCTCATTCACAACAGCAAATTCTCTCATAAACCTGCACCAATTGACCTACTTTGCAAATAATCCCATGCCTTGCTTTGTGAATATGAGGAGATTCTAATCTGTAGGAGATCTTTAGCTTCTTTAGATTTAACAATTACAGTTTCTACAATTTGTTAATGACCACTGGGTCACAGCATGTTTCATTTGTTGTTTTTGCTAAGATACACATTTCAGTGTCCTGAGTTCCCATCTTAATGCCACAGTTTTGTTCTCTAGTAGTAGTTGCATGTGCTTGTCTTGGGGAGAATTAACTTTAATAGCAGTGTTTGCAAATCTGAAAATTATCCAGGTATCTTGGGATATGACCCTTGTGTGCAAGTAGTCTTTTTTTATCTTTCTCTAAAAAAGAGAGCAATGTGAATTCAGAGTTTGACACCTTAAATAAAATAAAGCAAACCACCTCAGGGGACATGTGGCATATGTGTGGTGTGTGTGTTTGTGTTCACTAAAATTATATACACTATATATATAAAATATAAACCATATAATGAATTAATGATTTAAAATTCTATAATATAAACATATTATAATATAAAAGCAGCTCAGAAACAAAAAAGTATACTTTTAAAAGATATGTATTACATGTTATATATGTTAAGTATTACATAGTACAATATGTTATGCATGGATTTACATATTACATATAATACATATTAAAGAGTGTTTGATACTGTTTTTGTTACTGAGCTGACTGGCTTTTGTATCAGTGAACCACATAAGAATAAATATATTAAAGGAAGGAATGCGGCCTCTGTCATAATTGGGCATGGAGGGGTTAACTGCAGCAGCAGGAGCTGGTATGTATAACCAGAGCTGGGGAAGAAGAGTCAGGCATTCTGAAATAAGGGTAGATACAGTCAAATAAGGAGAAAGAAACATCAAGACCCCGAGGATTAGCTTGTATGTAATGTAAGGCAACCGGCCAACAAAACAGCAAGAGATGTAACAATGGAACTTGCACCCAAGAGTAGTCAGGATAGGAGGTCGCTGTCAGATTGATGCTACTGGAGTGAAAAAACAAATAAGATCTGTTTTTGTTTTGTTTTGTTTTAAATTTTTGCTTCCTAGCACTCTTCTTGAATCAAAGTAAGCCCTCAATACATGCTTGGGAACTTAGTGAGTAAAGAAATGCATGGAAGTCTGTTAGTAAATGCTCAGGACTGCCCTTTCAGTATAGGACAGAAGCAGAGTCCTCACATCTATGAGGTCCTAGAGTTCTAGATCAAACTCCACTTCGGGGAGACTAACAGCACATGCGTTATGGGGTTAGGAAGCTTGGGAGGCCATTTAGCTAGGTTTTCTTTAGGAAGTGTCACTAATTATTGAAAAAAGTAAATTTTTCCTCAGATCAATTTGAATAACCTTAAAACCCTAGTAAAATGGGGGGCTCTTGAGGCCTCATTTTGGTATTGTATTGTAGTGAAATGAAAGCTGTCCATCCCATGAAGAATAAAGGACATATTTCAAGTTCTTATTTATAAATATCAGTGAAAATTGCAGGAATCTGTTGTATGTGGCATTTTAAAAATCCTCTTATTTACAAAAATAAATCCACCTCCAACAAATGTTAAAAATTGGGAAAAGGGCGATAAATTAAATGTAAGAAGAAAAATGCATTTATAAAAGCAAAAATTAGCATGAAACAAAGATAAAGATTCAGAACCAGGGTGGCAAATTTTCCAACCCGGCCTCCTGTGTACTAGAGACATTTCCTCCTTTCCTATCGCCGAGGTCACTACCTAACTTGCCAAGTTCAAAGTACACAAAGACTCTCCAGCCCCCCTCCCTTATATTCTGTCGACTCTTGATGTGCCCCCGATAGCCTTCCTCTTCAGGTTAGTTCAAACTAATTGCTCCTCAATTTCTGGGAATTCTCATCCCAAGCCCTTGATGACCCCAACCTGCATAACACTCTGCAGAGTGGGGACAGGGACTGGATGTGGAGAATAGACACTGACTGCTTGGCATTACTGCATTTTCTCCAGTAATTGGGGAGATGGGTGAGGTTGTCAAGGATGAGAGATGGAATTTTTAGCCTTATTTCTGCTCATATTGTGTTTCAGGCAGAAAATCAAAAATGAAAAAAAAAAAAAAAAGCTACGCAGTTGAAGCTTAATTTGATAATGGGATTTAGCCCTTGATGCTTACAACAGATCTTGATGAATTTTAACTTTTGGAGGTTTTATAAATAATGTAATTGGCTGCACAGCTCAGTGGAAGGTGGTTTGACTTTATTAGAGGGCAAAATATCCAATAGGGGCTCACCTGGTTTACAGAGAAGCTGTAACCTAAACAGGAAGAGAGGAAAGAAATATAAAAAGATGACCTTGAAAAAAATCCAACATGGATAAAATCTGAAAACTTTGCTTGTTTATATTGCTGAGCTATAGCTCTCATAATGTTTCCAAGAATAAATGAGCCTGAAGCTTGATGCAATTCAATATGACCTTAGAATCTGTCCTCTAACAATTCTAAGGCTATTCAAACAACTCAACATCCAAATGGATTCGTTAGGCTGCTCTGTGGCTGAGAAAAATGAGTTTCATTCTGCAGGCCACCTTTCTCACTACTGTGCTCTAACTTTGACGCTCAGACACATTCAGCAGGGCATTGCCTCCCGTGTGCAAATAATCACCCTCAACACCAAAGACCTTTCTGTAACACTTGTTGAAGCATTTTCTAAGCACTTCAGGCTTTGAGACCAAGCAAATCACATCTGCCTAGTATAGTTCAATGCCATGGACATAACTCTGTCAGGCACTCTTACTGTGGGCACAAGAGGGTAGATAGGACTCTGCTAACACCAATTTTAAATATTATTTTTCTCATCCTTTTCATTCCCACTACTGCAAAAAGCCAGGACCAAGCCAGGATGTAGATATACAGGTGCTCCAAAAAAATTTACATTTATATTACTAGAAAAGAGTGTTACTTATTTTAGCCCAGCTAACTCTCCTGTTAATGTATAAATAGCGACCCTGTGAGTGAGGTACATGATAATAGCTTACTGTTGGACTAGAAATTGTTGGTACTCCAAAGCGCTAATTTGTGAGTCACCCCAAAATGGGGAGGACCCCAGTATGAACAGACCATATATTTCTATGGTGTATGTGAAGCTTTCCAGTATAGTTTACATGTTTTATTTTTGCAGTAGTAAATTTTTTCTCCACTGAAATGTCAGAGTGAACTTCAACATTTACCAAAAAAAAAGAACCTCAATATTTAGAGAAGAATGCTTTAAAAGCAAATAAGTGCACTCAAATTGTTATTAAGGTAGCCTCTGATCCCATAATATATTTTGAGGGACAATTATATAATTTAGGGGCTCCCTAGAACATAATTTGCAAACCACTGGTATAGATGAAAAGCAAGTATAATGTGGTATTCTCAGTTTCCCTGTTATTTTTAACTCTCCTGCTAGATCCATATCCTCTTGAATCTGCAAGATGTGTATCACTTAACAGAGTTGAGTATCTTCTTGATATTGAAACACGCACACTTATTAATACCAAGTTTTTGATCTTGACCATTTTAATAAAAATTTTCCTATTGTCCTTAAACAGCTTGCAAAATGAATTTTCAATTTTCTCGCCTTAAAATCATCATTTTGGAAGCTATGCAGTAACACTTAACAGTCAATATAATACATAGGGCCAGGACTATGGAGTACACACCTCTTAACCACTGGCCCTTAAGCAAACAACTTAACTTGTTAGTCACTTAAAAAAACTTTTTTTTATGAGAATATCTAATTTTAGGCATGACTGTAAGATTTGAATAGAATCATGTCTGCCACAGCACAAGTATGGAGAAGGAGTTGATAAAGACTGCTAACTGTTCACCAAGTCTATATTCCCCATTTATATTTTATATTCCTGCTCAGAGCTCTGCCTCTGAGGATTTGTTTTCAACTACCACTTCATGGTCTTCCTTGTGTGAAACTGGAGTTTATTTCTAACGTGTAGCTATAAATGATGACCTGTCTCTGCTGCAGGTCCAAGAATTTTCCTTCTCTGTTGACTGGATGTTTGTGAGGGGGCAGATGTGTAAGAGGAGGGAGAGTCAGTAATGCAAGAGAGGAGGTAACAAGAGAAAGATAAACTGCTGTGCCCTCAAGCCTCCTGAGCCCACTCAGTATATGTACCATTTCCATCAAACAATGGATTTCAAGGACACTTGCCCCCCTTTATGACTTGGGAAATCTGATGGAGTTATTTGATGGTCCACAGTCAGGATTCCAGTCCACTAGTCTAGCAGTGTATGGCCAATAGCAAGCAGTTTATTGCCACATAAAGTCCAGACCCCCAGGTATCTCTGCCATGACTCTTCTATTGGTGATGACATCCACTCACCAAGGATACCACTAGTACCAATAGATTTGTTGATCTTGATGTGTGATGAGAACAATTGTACTGAAGGAAGAAATTAAGTGACTCAATCCTTGTATCCTATGCTGAGAATATCTTTTTTAGAGCCATTATCAGGTATCCATTACCTCAGTGTAAGTTCTTTGGGAAAAGTAGAACCTGAGACAGTTGTTTGCATGGAAATCATTCATTTTAGAAAGTAATCTTAAGGAACAAAGATCAAGGTTGGGAAATATGAAAACTAGGAAGTAGAAAAAGCAGATTCATGTGTTAGTCTCTCTCTGCTTACCAGGTGGGTGACTGGGCTGTCTTTGCTTGGGAGCTTCTGAGAATGAACATCACTATTGTCCACCCAAAGGACAGAAGAGTGTCTATGTATCCACTGATTTTGCCCTATGGGTCAAGGCTGGCCTTTAGGAATGTCAAATCCATGTTTACTTCTGTGTAAAGACGGCCAAATGGGCTCCTTTAAGTGTAAATGTGACAATAACAAGGATATCCCAGTGCGGAAAGGGATTCATATGATGTAACCCTAGCAAGGGCCTTTTAGGTTAAACTTACTGGCAACTGGTCATTGCACCTACTACTAGAATTAAAAAGCAGGGCACAAAAAGCATCTGCGAGGCAAATGAGCTATTTTTCCCAACTAAAAATGGCTGCAGCTAGTCATGCTTCTGCAGTAGTAGCAAGACTACTCGCTTTTAACCTTTTTGTAATATTACATTTTTTGCTTCTAACTATTAGTTCTTATTATCCTTCATGTGATTTTTATGCCTCCATTTCAAATTATTGCTAATCTTTTGTTCTTCTACCAGGAATTTGAAAACATTTGCATAGTTGGTAAGATGCTGCATAAATTAAGAGGAAACAGGTCCTGAGTAGACGTCTGTAATCTTCATAAAGCACATACTATCATGACTTTTGATGTGGCTATTTGAGTGATAGAGTGCTGGCTTCTTTCCTTTTAACCCTCATTCTCATGGAGGTAATGTTCAAAGAGATAAATTATAAGCCAGCATAGGTTATTGTTTTGATTTAACATGGTCCATTGTTATGATCATATATTATAATTCATTATCTAGTAATGAAGTAAAACCTTTAAAACAATGTCATATTTTATAATAGCTTGATAATCACTCTTGCTTTATTGTGTTATTGCAGAGTATACATCCAGCACACATACATGAAACTAATATAAAATCTGTACCAATTTGCATCAACTGAGTTTGGTCCAGTTTCATTAAATTACAAAAAATTAAAGACTGTTAAAACTTACATAACAAGATCACTTATTATAATAAAACTTCCAATATGAGATTCCTGATAAATGTTGCCAGAAAAAGAGGATATTTATTTTGAAAATGAAAGTTTGAAATCAAATATCTGCTTCCTCCAAAATGCTTTACAAAAAGTTTAGTAAGGACAAAAAATAATAATGGGGGGAAATAAATTCAATTTCCAAAGGCTTTTATCTTTGGTACAGATTCTAATAGTTCAAATTAAGCAAAGATTAAAATGCAAATATTGATTTTGGTCCTGGCTGGATTTCCAGGGTCTTTGAAATGTTTAGAAAACAGTCTGCACATTTCATTTCCTTTTTATTTGGACAGCACATTGTTGCCAACATTTCTTTGATTTGCACATCTGGAATTACTAAAACATACAGCTGGGAAGAGCCGCCAGTGATATTTTGTTTTCTTGCCTAGGAATTAGAACCTTGGCCTCACTCAGGGGTAATTATCTGGGCAAGTTAATGATGGAATACTGAGGAGCGATGACAGGATGAAGGTTCAGGTACTGGGGACCATGGTCTTGGGAATTCAGTTTGTCACTACACTTGTCTTAGTTTTATGGGATGTTTAAGATATCGTGTTTCCTTTGTTGAATCTCTTGAGTCTCACACCCACTCACACACACAGGGTAAGTCCTGGCCCTCCCACCTGATGCTGGTTTGAGTCTTACCCACTCAATAGGTGAGAGAGAAGATCTGGCCACCTCCTTGCCAGAAATTCACCCCAAGTGTACGAATCAACAGTGATATGCCAATAAAGCAATCAGTTTATATATCTGGAGAAAACAGCAACAGAGAAAATGGAGATTTTACAAATCTAATGTGTTCAGAATAGTCTAGGAAAACAAAGAGGAAAATAAAATGGCAGTAATTTTGTTTTAATATCTCTAAGTTTCTCTTTATTTATTTATTTATTTATTTATTTATTTTAAGATTTATTTATTTATACAAGCACTGGGTACAGTCAGAAGCATGGGAGTGTGAGAGAATTCACCAGATCCAGAGCAGGGAGTAGACCGGGCAGAAGGATCGAAGTACACTGCTGCGGGGAGCAGCAGCAGCAGGAGAGGTCTGCGTGCCTTGTGGGACCCTCACCTGGCGGCTGGGGATTGGACCGGTGCTGCAGAGGCTGTGGGCAGCTTTGCAACCTAGTGCTCAACCGCTGTGCCACCGGGCAGGCCCTTTAAGTTTCTCTTTAAAGACAATAGCTCATTGTTTTTGTTGAGTCTCATCAGCTCTTAGTAGATTTTTGTGATCAGTCCTTTATCATTAGTGTTGTGTGCAAAAATGTTCTCCCAGTCGGTGGGGTTTCTCTTTGTTTTGGTTATTGTCTCTTTTGCTGTGCAGAAGCTCTTTAATTTGATGTAGTCCCAGCTGTTTATCTTTGCCTTCACTGTCACTGCTTTGGGTGATGTGTCTGTAAAGATGTCTTTGAGGTGCATGCCATGCAGTGTTTCACCTATATTTTCTTCTATATATTTTATGGTTTCAGGTCTTATGTCTAGTTCTTTAATCCATTTTGAGTTGGTTTTTGTGCATGATGTGAGGTAGTGGTCAAGCTTCATTCTTTTGCATGTAGCGACCCAGTTTTCCCAGCACCATTTATTGAACAAACTTTCTTTGCTCCAGAGCATATTCTTTGCTCCTTTGTCAAATATTAGTTGACCATAAACCTGTGGGTTTATTTCTGGATTTTCTATTCTCCTGCACTGCTGGTGAGAGTGCAAACTGGTCCAACCACTATTGAGAGCTGTGTGGAGATTTCTTGAACTACTAAACATAGAGCTTCCATATGATCCAGCAATTCCACTCCTAGGTATTTACCCAAATGACACAGAAACAGTAATTCCAAAGGGCACCTGCACCCCTATGTTTATAGCAGCACTATTTACAATAGCTAAACTATGGAAGCAACCCAAATGCCCAAAAATAGATGACTGGATCAAGAAGATGCAGTACATATACACCATGGAATATTACTCAGCAACCAAAAAAGATAAACACATGCAGTTTGCAGCAACATGGATGGAGCTAGAAGGGATCATGCTCAGCGAAATAAGTCAGAAAGAAAAAGAAAAATACCGGATGGTTTCACTCATAGCAGGAATTTAGAAAACCTAAATAAGAGACCCAGAAAAAGACTAATCAGTACAAAGTAAAAATCAAAATCAACAAGCAACTATAAACCAGAGACACACTATGGGGGTGGGAGGGAGTGCGGGGGGAGAGGGGAAAGGAAGGACTAGTGTCAAAATAAGGGGGGTGTAATTGTATGGGGAATATAACCAAAATGAAAATGCATACATTGTGCAAAGATGAAAAAAGATGTAAGAATTATATAAAATAAAATATTTAAATAAAAAAATACAGGGAGAAAATAAATAAATAAAGACAATAGCTCAGATAAAGAAATACTGATCAATATAGAAAGGTAAATCGCTCAAATGGTCTTTCCTCTTCTGTCATTTAGGAAATACAAGTGTGTAAATTGGTATAAACATTTTGGAAAAAAAATTGAAAGCTTAGCATAAGTATATGACCCAGATTTTTTTCTCTTGCAGCATACTCAATAGAAATAAGTGCTTAAGTCTAGCCACTGGAACACACAAGGGGCTCATACCAGCTTCATTGGCAACAGCCCCACACTGTAAACCCAAACGTTGACAAACACTAGAATGGGTCTAGGAATCGTGGTCTAATTCCACCATTAAAAGAATCAAATCTTCAAAGCTAGATAGAGTAGAACTGGCATTCATAGCAATATGACTGATCACATAGACATGATGTTAAGTGGAAGAAGTCAGAAACAAAAGTGTACCAGTATATAATTCCACTTAGAGGAAATGCAAGAGACTTTGTAAACTCCTCTACTGTATTTAAAGGTGAGATCAATTGTCATCTTAGCAGGGAGTTACTGACCATTAGGGAACAAAGAGAGACTTCTGGAGTGCTTGAAATGATCTATGTCTTAAGCTTGTTGTTGATTACACAGAAGTGTACATACATATATTAAAATTCTTCAGGGGGTGCACATAAAGTTTGAGCCCTTTTCTGTAAGGTATGTTTCAGTTAGTGAGAAAAAAACATCATAGTGTTGCACTCTAATAATAAACAATCAAATGTGAAGTTGCTATGGAAATTAATATTGAAATTACTATAGAAATTACCTCTTATTTTATAAACATTTCTTGTCCCAAAACATCCAAATAAGTAAAGTCACTTAAAGTAGTCCCCATGAAGGTCACAGTTCATCTTACACTGACATTGTTCTAATTGCTGGAGCTCTGTTTTTAGGAACTATCTTCTTAGACTATGGATTACTGTTTTGAGTATGAATAAGGGGTCAAACGTTTAAAGGTGCCCAACATTTTTTCTGCATATAAACAATTAGAAACCATTTGGGACTATACAAAAGATTGGCAATATGAATAATAACATGTACGTTGTTGCTCAATAATCAGGTGTGGTTGACTAAAGAAATGAGAGTAATTATGTTGTCTGGTTCCAAAAATATGCCTAAGGTTGATTCCAAAAGGAAAAAAAAAAAGTTTCCTACAATGTGCAACCCTTTGTTAGTACGAAGGATAAAAGACTCATGGCTTACAAACACCTGACATGTTTGCGTAGTCCAAAGGAACTTGGCTCCTGGAACCCAAACAAACCCAAATCCAAAGACCTAATTAATTTCATATTTACTTAGCAACTCTGGGAGAAATTTACCATTGTAAACCCTTATTCTCAGGCAGTGTAACCATCTTAACTTACTGTAGGGGAGGGAAAGAACATCCATCTTTAGTTCCCAAAATGTCTTATCTCTGTTTTGAAGAGACAAATGCCTGCTCTTTGCCATTAGGAGGCTGGAGGCTTACAGAAGGGACATGTAAGTCACTTTACCTCCAGTTTTCAAATCATCTATTTTGTTTAATTAATTAAATACCTCTTCTTCATTCACATTTGTCACATTTATCTCCCCATTCTCATTCTTCTATTTGGTAAAAAAAAAAAAAAAAAAAAATTAGACGGAGCCAACAGACAAGTCTTCCCATTTACTACCTCCCCGCAGGGTGATATTGAAAGAGATGTCTGATCTTTCTAAGTCTCAATTTCCTTTTTTTTTTTTTTGTAAAATGATGATGATATAGTGCTATCTTGCCAAATTGTTAGGAAGTGTTTAAGGAGCATTCTTGGCGAAAGATCAGGGGAAATCCCCTCTCCTTTCCAGGCCCCACATTAATTAATCTGCTCATTTTGTAAGCTTTGAGGAAAACTTCAGAACTCCAAACTGAGCCCAAAATGATTTTCTACAAGATTTTTAGTTTCTGTTCTAGATACTTTTATCTATTATTCACATATTTCCCACATTAGATTCTTGGCCATCTTTCTGTTGGAAAGCTTTTAGCTTTGCATTATATCTAAAAAGTGAAAGCAGTAAGTGGGCCAACTAAGTTGGTAGGGGTACAAACTGGTCTTATTTCTCTAGACACTGGCTAGCTCACCTCCCTGTTTTTTACTTGATGACATCCAACCCCATCTCATTTCTTATATGGGGCCCTGAGATGAGGACTCCCTCTCCTTGTAACAGAAGAATGACAAAACATCAGCATGTACAGTTTCTAAGACAGAGTAAGTTATAAAATATTTTTTTTAGATTTATTTATTTATGCATGCAAGAACTGGGGTACAGGCCAAAGGTGTGGGTGGAGGAAGATGATTCACCAGAGACAGAGTAGGGAATAGAACAGGCAGACTGACTGAAATACACTGCTGAGGGGAGCAGTGGGGGAGTGAGGAGAGGTCTGCTGTGCCATGTGGGTAGCTCCCTGGCTGGGGATAGAACTCATGCTGTAGTGGCTTGAGATAGCTTCAGAGGTTGCATATTAACCCCTTGCATCACCAGGGAGGCCCAAATTATAAAGTATTTATTTATTTAAGTATCTCATGTTTCCATTCCTCTTTTTTATGAACTTTTATAAAGTATATGTATTGAGGAAGAATAGACGAATGCAGTGTACTTCAAGTTGTAATGAATTTTTATTTTGGACTGCTTTGGTGCAGCATTTGAGGTGCACATTTATCCATTCAGAGACTATTGTTTATTAATATCATTCTAGTTACTTGTAAATATTTGCCTTATTGTTGAGTTTACTTAATTTCTAAATCTATGATAATCTCTCCTTCTTGCAATAGCTTCTTAAAGTGTCAGATAAGATTGTTCCATTTTATTTGTTCTGAATTAATACTATTCATGAACTGAAGTATGCTCCAAAATATCTCATGTTTCTGGAACCAAGAGTGACCCTTTTGGCCATCATAAACATCAAACTAAAGTAGAATACACACTTCCAAAATATGCTCTCTTTCTTCCTATGGGAAGTGCAATAAATTTGTGCTTCCTAGCTTTATAGGCTTTAATAGGCACTGAGAGAACATTAGCTGGTTTAATTAAAATGGTACACATGATATTGAAACTGAGGTGAAAATTGTACAATCTTTTATTATGTTCAAAACTGTGGTCTGATATGACAGCCAGTGTCTCTCCGCATGAGGTCTGTTGTTTGTTTGTTTGAATGATTAATTTTGGTTTTCATTTTGCTTTTAACAGTGAATGTAATAAATGGAATTCTAGAATGCCCAGATCAAACCAGTAAAACAAACTAACTGGAGCCATTGGTGTACACACAGGAGATCTGTTGACAAGTTAAGGGCTATAACCATCCAGAATTAGGAAAAATAAAATAAGTGAACTGGTACTTCAAAAGGTTGCTACTGGGCAATGTTATTTCCTAGCAGAACTTGTTCTTTAACAGAGTTGGAATGTTATTTATAAGCTCACCCCATAAATCAGACGGCACATTTTTTAGTCTCACATATTTGTTCTCTAATCATTACTAATTCTTCTTCCTGCATGAACCTGCAAATTAAAAGCCATCACTCAAGTTGAAGATAATTTCCACTTATTTATTGTAAGATTCATCATTGCTATTATCTATGTCCAGTTCACATTCACATTTTCACTTGAGCAAGGGGAGCGTAGTGGGCAGCCCAATTGCCTCCATTACTGGATGTCAAAGAATGAGTGTGTTGTGGTACTCGGCCAAAGTCCTCCTCATGTGGTCCTCAGTTCTCCCACATTAGGGAGGAGCTGATTCTTTCTACAGGAAATGTACAAGGTTAATTTCAGTAAGATGATTTCAGGGCAATTAGGTATTTCTTACTTATTTGAGAGCCATTTAGATTTATGGAGAAACTTGAAAAATTTGTACTATCTTTTTACTTTACATGCTTCACATTTGTTGGCTCTCACAAAGCTAAAAATATTGAGCTTTTTTTCCTCTAAATAATTCAAATCTGAAATGTAAAACAAAATTGCTCTGAGATCTTCACTCAAAATACCAGAGAATAGTGCTGAATATTTTACCATATTAATAGAAGTATTTTTACAATTAGGTATTGCTGAACTTTTCTTATTTTTTAAACTCTGTCTTCAAACTATTTACCTAGTGTTGATTTAGGATGCAGATAGACAAATTATAACTAGCTTTTATTCCACACTATAAATTATGACGTTAACAAAACCGTTATTCTCTACTGACAGATAATGTTCAATCTTATGATTTGTTCTATAAAAACATATTAGAAGTCCATATTTGGTCTCTGTGGGCACCCCTCTCCACAAAACACTGCTATATAAACTCATTCTTCCCCAGATTTCTATAGAAGACATTAAGAAATGCTGTAAATTGACTTGTTTCCCACCAAAGAGAAATGTCTTGCATTCCTGATCATAAATACTATAAAAGAACAGAAGGTCAGAGTGAGTCTAATGAAGTTATGATCTAACTTCAATGTTAGAAAGTAATAGCCTTCATGAGAAGCAGTGGGATTATGAGCACCAAACTAGGTAATGACTGACTAGAAGGCTTTGGGACTTAGTGTCCCTCTGAGCTGTATTTCAATTAACAGTCAAGAGATATCTAGTTAACTAAGCCCAAATAGATGCTATTTTAGAAACCCACCTAAGCTGAACCCCTATTGATCTTTCAAACGCCACATTCTACCACACCTTGTTAGGAGCAATGCCCTAGAGAAATTTCTCTTAACTTGGGTATGGTCAAATAGTCATGCTCAATGACTATTACAGAATCCAAAAGTGTTTAGTTGACTAGAACAAATACAAATTCTGATTCTTTATAGTAATCTGGTAAAAGTTTCACTCAACTAACACCTATGCTTCTTCTTTAGCAGAAACTAACTTCCAAAATGAGTGCCCTCATGAAGATTTCCCCAATGAGTGGCATATCCATGGTCTGCAGATTTACATTTGATAGAAACAGCGCGTCAAATACACCTGTATCTGAACTGCCTCTAATAAATATTCATTTAATGTCCTGAGTAATAAGACTATGTTAATCAAATCTAAGACAGCTATTAAAATCATACCATAATGAGACAACATATGCAAAAACTAAACCGAATAAAGAAGTGTTGGTCCTTATCCTTTTCTCCCAGTACATATGGATGATGGAAGCATTGCTATTGAAATGACTTATGTCTGTCATTGAATATCTTAGCATAGATTTTTTTTTTATTTATGCATACAGGAACTGGGGTATAAGCCAGAGGTGTGGGGGGTGAGAGGGTTCACCAGAGACAGAGTGAGGAGCAGAACGGGCCGATCTAATGAAATACACTGCTGAGGGGAATAGCAGGTGAGACAGGAGAGGTCTGCTGCACCATATGTGGGTTAGCTCCCTGGCTAGGGATTGAACTCAGGCCATAATGGTGATAGTGCTGAAACTGAACCCCTAGGCCACCTTAGTATACATTTTTAAGATAGTATTATTTTCCTGCTTTTATCCCACTGCACCCAAAAATTATAACTAATTGTTTAGCAGATTTACTTGGGTTCTTATAGTTGCCAGTAGATTTTATTGATATTATTCAAGCAAAAAATCATTTAGATTGTAATCTATACTACTAACCTGATATATATATATACCAAATTTATGTATAAGATTGTTCATCAATATTTCATATGATTATAACTTTGAAAATTAGAAATGATTTAGTGATCCAACAATAGGGAGCTGGTTAGGGAAAATTATGTTATTACTCAATAATTAAAAAACATACTGAAAAATAACATTTAATAATCTATTAAAATAATAATGATATATTTTAGGTAAAAGAAATAGGTTACCAAATAGTATGTAGCTGAGTAAATGTAAAATATACATGCATACATACAGATAAAGAATTGTTCAAAGTACTTGTAAAAACTATATGCAAATTTTTTAAAAAAATTATTTATTTATGCATACAAGAGCTGGGGTACAGGCCAGAGATGCAGGGGGTAAGAGGATTTACCAAAGACAGAGTGGGGAACGGAACAGGCAGACTGACCGAAGTATACAGCTGAGGGGAGCAGCGGGTGAGTCAGGAGAGGTCTGCTGCGCCATGTGGGTAGCTTCCTGGCCAGGGATCGAACTTATGCTGCAGAGGCTGCAGATAGCTTCATAGAGTGGTGCTTAACCCCTTGCACCACCAGGGAGGCCCCTATGCAAATATTAATAGCATAGAAATTTTGGCTTTAAATTTTTTCACAGTCACACTTTTATATACTATGTATATTTCCACAATGAATACATATTACCTTATATAGTAGGGGAGACATTATTAAAAAAAAGAAAAGATGCAACATAATAAAGAGAATAAGTCAAATTGGCCATATAAGAATGGGTAGCCAAAACACCTGACCCACTGAATTTTCCAGTTGTTTTTATGATATAAGTATGCCTTCACATTTCAGTTTAGAAGCACAGACTTCCAGAAAGTCCAAGCAAAGATATAGATAGCAACAGCAGAGGGTGTGAAGCTTTCCATTAGATCCACCTAAGGAACCCATTAGATACTCTTTCTCCTGACTCTCCAGTCCACGATGAGTTTCCAGCTCATTTAACACTGAGTACGCCTGCTTGAGTGTTTGTGGTATTGGTGGTCTGGTCTCATGAGTGGTGAAAGGTCTCCGGCAAATGTCCAAGAAGTCCAGATGTGAAGGAAGGTCACTGTAAAGATACAAAGATATTTTATATCCTCATAACAGGGAGGTGCAGCAAAGCAACAGTCAAAAGAAAATGGTACAGAAAAATACCCACCAGTCACCTCCAGGGTAACCTCAAATCATTTTTTAACTCAGATGAAGATTCTGAGTTACACACCATGCATTTTTTTCAAGATCATTATATTTAAATCAAACCAAAAATTAAAATTTTCTGAGACATGACCCAGAATCAGATAATAAATGTTATAGGACTTTATTGATACAGTGTTTCCAGTCCCAAGTAATGATTTATTTACTTGCCTTGGTTGAAATTTTTTGTACCCCATTTCCTATAAGAAAGATAGCAAGCATACAGGGATCCTATGTGTTTGCTAATTAGGAAAGAAGTAACAAAGTTTGTTTACAAAGCCTACTCAGGCTTAAGGCCCCTATCTCAGGTGATAAGAATGCCTTTATATTCTGATACAGGGATGGTACTTTTTCACATGTGGAATTTTCTCTACTTTTCAAAAACAAAGGAGTGTTAGAATTTTCTCCTTGTACTCCATGGCTATTTCTTAAGTCAGTTTAACTCAAAATAATCAAGGTGATAAGGGGACATATTTTGGGGCAGCCTGCTCTGAATTCCATTAGTAGCCAGAGCTAGAACCCTTGTGTCTGGTTCTGAAAGCTTGGCATGGAACCTTGCTTTAAAACCAAGTCATTATGTATGAAAGAGGAGCTTTCTGATCAAAATGATACTATTCCATTATCTAAGGAGGCAGCAAGGTACAGATAAAAAAAAGGATAGAAAGGAATTTTTGTTTTAACCTGGGTTTCAGACTTATCTCTGTTAGTGAATTCTTAGCGGTTCCTGGAGAATTCATTTACCTCTAAGATGTATGAAATGGTGACAATAATGTCCTTCTTGTATAACATGTGTGACATGTAACTACATACCTTCCTCCCTCGTGCCACCCCTGCACACAGCATCCTTGATTTTCTTTGTTCAAGTCCAGTTTCCCTTAATCCATAGCAATTGCCAACTTGTACCTTAGCAAAGAATGAATTTATTTATTCTATCTGTTATAGGGCAGCCCCGATATTGAACGGGCTTTATAGTATACTCCCCCCCAGAACACAACCCTTGTGAAAACTGTGCTATTCTCTATTTTGTTATTTGAATTGCCACCCAGATCACTTTACAGTGATCTTTACAGTGAGCACCCAGAACAGTGCTCACCTTATAGTAGGTGCTCATTAAGTTATTTCAATGCATGAATGAATGCCTTATGTGAACTGCATGCTCAAATGAGATATTGTATGAGCTTATAAATGTAAATCATTAATTTTTATTAGAGAGTTAACCACTGAAACTAATTCTGGATATGACTTATTTCATTAATTTTGCCAATGCATACTCGGGAAAGTCTAGTAAATCTCCAAAAATTCTAGGGATACTAATTCTGATTCTTATGTTTTTGTTCTTCTTGAGCTGACATTGATCACTGAGGATCAAAGCAAACCTCCTTAAATTGTCTCTTGCATTAATTTGTGTTCCATTTTCTACTAATGTCTCTTTAGGACTGAACACTTGCAAGCATTTTAGAAAAGTGATTTTTTTTTTTTCTTTGAGACAATCAGAAAACCTCTTTTATATTTTGTGGGGTAATTTCTATTTATGTAGGTAGTTGAGATATTAAGTTATGTTTTGCTTTTATTGCTATCAAACAAAAAAAATCAAGGGATCTATTTATGCTTTCTCCTCTATTTTTATCTTTCCAATTTTTAAAAAGAAACCCAGGTCTTTTGCCTCTTCTTTCCTCGGGTGCTAGCTCAAAATAATTTTTTTTTCTGGTAAAACAAAATTATTCTCCTATATATTGTGAAAGCATAGTCATGTTGGGAAGCTTATGCCGGATGTTATGGGGGAATGGAAGGAGGTTTGATGAAGGGGGGGGGGTGTCCAAACTGTGGGGGGTCTTATTGGGCATTGCAAGGACTTTGGTTATTACTTAGAGTTGGATAAGAAGTTATCAGAGGATTGTAAGGGTAAGAATGACCTGTTAAGACTTTCATTGTAACAAGATTGCTCTGCTGCTTTGCTGAGAATAGTCTGAAGGAGGCAAGGAATGTAGCAAGGGAGGATCTGAAAGATACTGTAATAATCTTGGCAAAAGATAGTGGTTGCTCAAAGCACAGTGGGGGGTTGTGGAGTTGGTCAGAAGTGGTCAACCCCTGGGAAAGTAGGTCTTCGGGTGGTATTTTTTTTAACAGGAATTAAACATCAAGTGTTTTGACCCACTTAAACCCTTTCTAGCGGGGACCCCTTCAGTGTGTATTCCTGGGACTGGTGGGATTTGAGTGTATTCTGCAGATGTGAACAGAGCAAAATGAGCTGGCCCACACAGGCATTGAACCCATGACCCTTATCTCATTAGCTTCTGCCCTAATCAATTTAGTTAAATGTGGGCCAAGAAATTACAGTTATCTGTGCTCCCTCTTCCATGGAGGCCCACATTGTCCAAAAACTGACAGCCAACCTGACATAAAATCCTTGGTTTTTCTTTGCCTTTGTTGCTGAAACAATATTAAATGCCTATAAACTAGATTTAAAAAAATAAAGTTAAGAGATTTCTGCCATGAAAGATTAAGTCCTGTCCATCCTCAACACAAATAGTATTTTTAAAAAATTCAATATATGTATATGTCCATTTGATAGTCTTTTTTATTGGAAATAATTAAAATTTTCTCAATTTGCTCGCTTTTCCACAAGGGAACAATTCATCTTCTGGGAACACAATTGTGTGTTCTAACAGGTTTATGTGAAGTAAGAAAAACCATCTATTGCAGCCCAAATGGTAATAAGAGAAGGAGATAACCACCTCTTGATAGTAATTTTTAAACCCTTCTTCACCCAAGGCGCAATGTTCCTTCACAGGAGAATAGTCACGTGGGGAACATGCCAATTATAAGGCAATTGGTTTGTTTTTCTAGCAGACTTGCTTTATTAGGAGTCCCCTAATGTGTTACACGTTCTGTTACAAAGTGTGACAATTTATGGTGCATTCTGGGGATTTCAGAAAAGGAAAAGATCTTGCAAATTATTATCTGTGACAGAATTATAATTTTACAAATGATTAATCTCAATCATCCATCTCTTTTTCCTCTTGGGTTAAGCAGGAAAATTATATGCTACAAAATTAGCTGTCAAAATGTGAGCCTGTGGTTTTGGATTATTCGTACATCAGGAAAATGAAAAGAAGATCTTTATTAATGAGTTGGATTAAATAAATAAAAAGGTTATTGTAGGAGACATGCTGTTCTGTTGCTACAATATGTCTCATGATTTCCCAGTAGTCAGATAATATTTACCAAATTGAATCAGGATTCAATGTGACTATTACTTGTTTCCAGGGATATCCTATCACCTAAGTATGATATTTTTACCTGTGCCTAGGTACCAATGATAATGGACTGGGTGCAGATGATAATGCATGTTATTGTTCTTTGTTATTCAATGATGAGAGGTAACTATTTGATGACAGAAACATCTCATGTTACTCAATTTTGATATTATAATGATATTAAATTCTTTCTCCTACTTTCTCGCCATTTTTCTTTATTGTCTTTCTCCAACTTTCCTCCTTCCTTCTAGCTCTTTATTCTTCCTTTCCTGCATTTTTCTTCTTCTAAATATGCAAGAACCTACAGTGTCAGAGCCTGTGCTGGGCATTATAATATCAAAATTGAAGTAAAGTATCTCAGGTAAAGTATCTCATGTTACTTCCCCACAGAGTGAGGAAGGTATAATGTACATTCCCAGACCAGAACCAAGTCAGAGAGCAGCAGTTCAGGGAAGAAGAAAGAATTTAACTTCAAAATTAAAAATCAAGAACCATGTGCACAAACCAAGAAATCTGGAAGTCAATTATTTCATCAAACACAACTTTGCAACTTCAATTTAACTTTAAGCTGCCATGATTATTATAATATAAATAAACTTTTATTTTGATAATTTTATATGTATGTGTCAACCTCCCCCAATTTAGACTGCAAGTTCAATTCCTAGAAAATGATAGACTCAATAAATAAATACAGAAAAAAAAGGAAGAAACTAGGATCTACTAAATAAAGCAGATGATTAAGCATAAGTTGGGCTGTTTAGCTATCAAATTGTAACAGGGTAATTCCCAGGGGAAGGGATGATTTCAAGTTTGCTGCCCCACCATAAGGAAGGGTGGAGCTGAACCCGGAGGAGAAGCTGGAGAGAAAACTGGAAGAAGGAAGGAAGGAAGGAGATCAAGAAGGAGACTTGGAGGAAGCACATGGAATGGAGACACTCAAAGAAGCTGCATTTGTTTCTCGGCCTTGGACTTGTACCAGGGACTTGGGGCACAAGGAAGGAGACATTTGAAACAGACATGGGTGAGAGATGCCTGGGGAGGCTGACAATGTCAACCTTCATCTTGATGTTGATTTTGCTCTTTTCCTTCCAAACTTGCCTGGCCTCTTCTGCCCTTTTCCTATGTGTCCCCAACAGAAGGTGCCTTAGATTTGTGGCAAACTTTCAGGCCTCAGCACCTCTGCTTTGGGCCAACCCTGTTTGGCTCGGCATTTACCCATGAAGGAATGGCTAACTTTGGGTGTTTCACTTGAAATTATTTAAACTATACTTTTTCTCTTCTCTCTTTCACACAATAAATGTATTAAAGTCCTTTCCATTGAAGGTCTTATGCAATAGAGTATGTTTTCTCTCAATGCTGCAGACAGCAAAACCTATACTGAGCAGGCAGGTTTGGGGGTCCCAAGGTAACCCTCACCCTGCCCTATAACAAAATCATATGATAAACCACAAAGCAATTCACCTTATTATACATCTTTTAACTTGAAAGAAAGAGGCAGGGATGTAAGTTTTCCAAGCACACAAAATAAAGCAAAAAAAAACACCCAAAAAGGTTTTGTAAAGACTGATAACATTCAGAGCTGCCTTCATACTCCAAAATGTAGTTACTGAAGTCTTTTCTTCTCTGGGCCCAAGAATCACCCATGATTTTCTAAAAACAGTGACTGTTTGGACTCACTTTGATCTGCTGACTAAAACTCTGTGAATTTTCCAGCTCTTAGTGCATTTTATATTATCAAATTTCACAAATAACCTTGTGGGTCAGTCTGAGCAGAAGACCCCTAAATGCCAAAGACTGTTGCTGACATTGTTGCTGAGGAGGGGCAGGAAATGTCTTCACTCCCTTTGTTCTTTATTGCTTTTGTTTAAGACTGGATCTTCACTTGAAGGAATAGAACACCTGGAAAGTTACCTTAATAAGAAAGGGAGCGGATGAAGATACACATGTATCTAGAATTGAAAACTGTCGCAGGATGAGGCAACCCCACATCTCCTGAGCAACATTCTCTCTGTCTCTGTCTCTTCTCCTCTAGCCCCTTCCCTCTCTTACCAAATTCTTTCTCAAAATGTTCGTTCATTGAGTGGCAGGTCTGCTTTTATCTCCATTCTTTGTCTATAACACTCCACTTCCTTTCCATTTCTCTTCTACCTGACTTCATTTTCTATGTAATGCCTGAGAACTGCCCAGACTCTTGCTGTAATGACCTAGCATTCTCAGCTCCCACTGACAGCTCCTTCATTCCTGAGAAAATTTGATTGGCTCATTACATGCATTCACAAAGGCCACTTTTTTGTTTGCTGGTTAAATGTCTTCAGGTCAGGTTGCCCTTCAGTTCAGTCATCTGGGATTGGAGATTGGGAGTCCTGTGGTCAAATCGTATGCCTCAGAACAGCATCTAGGTAAGCTGTAAATATGGCAGGTACCTGGTAACTTACAACATCTCAACATGTTATATTTATAGTTACTTATATTTAATTATATGTATGTCATAACTTCTAATTTGTGTACTCCTGGGGAACTGATGCAGTTTTGCATTGCCAATAGTATTTAGCAATATATTAGACATAGTTTATTTATCCAACCTGTACTTGTTTTGATAGGTATAATTATATTCTTTCCCCTACTTTCTTGCCATTTTTATTTTCTTTCGCCATCTCTCCTCCTTCCTTCTCTTTCTTTATTCTTCCATTCCTGCATTTTTCTTCTTCTACAAAATGCAAGAAACTACAGTGTCAGAGCCTGTGCTGGGTATTATAATACCAAAACTGAAGACATGTTTATTCCCATTAAGATGTTCACACTCTATTGGGAAAATGATATCTGTCATAGTATGTTATATTAAAAACTTCTTGTGTTATCTGTCCAGAAACTAATATTCAAGATCTGGAAAGAACTGTTTCAAATCAACAAAGTGAAAACAAACAACCAATCAAAAAATGGGTAAAAATGTTAAATAGATTCTTCACCAAGGAATATAAAAGAAGGTCTATAAACACAAGAAAAAATGCTCATCATCACTAATCACAAAGGAAATATAAATAAAAACCACAATGAGATATCACCTCATACCTGTGAGAATGGCCCAGATCAAAAAGACCCAAACCAACAAGTGTGGTGAGAATGTGCAGAAAATGGAGTCCTTATTCACTGCTACTGAGAGAGAGAGAGAGAGACAGAGACAGAGACAGAGAAAGAGAGAGAGAGAGAGGTCACTTTCCAGGTACAGTAAAAATCTTTAAAGCAAGAGTACCCTGATGCCCTAAAATAACACAGAAATTATATACTCATTCTTTGTAATTGCTTCTTTTGAGCCATCTGTATGAACATTAACATTCTAAGAACCTCCTCAGTGGTATTCAAAACAAGACTGTATTAAGGCTTTCAAAAATAGCAATGAAAAAATGAGATAAAGGGGAGGGGAGGTATATATTCTTTATGCATTAATTCTAAAATTTTGTATATCCAGTATGTGTGAAACTTAATATTACATTATGTCTTGCATGGACATTGGACTGATTTTGTTAACCAAATTTCATCTCTTCCTATTAACATTTAATGTAATTTTTACTGCCAATAAACATCCAATTGCCTCAATTTCTTTCCTTTTGTCTCTCGTAATAACCAAAACTTCAGTATTGTTTGTAAGACCTATTTCCCACACTTGATTAGCTAACTATTTTTAATGGTTCACATGTAAGACTGTAGATTTTGGTTTAGTGTATTCATTATCCCAATGATCAAACTTTTACTGGCTCTCACTATAATTACCCTGCAATTACTATGCATGAGAGTAAAATCAAAATTACATCATGTATTGTTTGTCAGAATTTCTGATCCATTTAGACAGACGTTGTCTCCAAAGCAGTAAAGTCTGAAAACACAAATTTGTAATCAGTTGACACAAAACTTCTTCTCAAGTGATTGAATGAAGCCAAGCAGAATCAGCTCTCCACCATATAAGATGTCATAGTTTATGTTGCCTTCGTTGATGTATCTAACCACAGGAAAAACCACTTCACCACCAGTCTGTAACTACTTGTGCTGTGCTTTGACTAGGAATTTCTTTTATGGAATGTTGCTCAAAATTTCTTTCCATTCACCTTTAATTACTGCAATGATTAAACCCTTGCTACAAAAGATACTCTTAGTGAGTGTTGTAAATATTGATTAATACTTGATTAATTAAGACAGGAGTAATTTGAACAAAATAATACAGTATTAGATTATAACCCAAGTTGTATAATATATATTTTAATATATATTATACATATACATGAGTTCATATGGATATAAACAAATTTTTGATTAAAAAATACATAAATGGGAAGAAAGGGACAAAACTTCCTTAGAAAAGATTTCCAAAGATTATTTCAAAAAACAAAACAGAAGCTTCAGGTGTGGAGCTTAATACTCCCCTTACATTGGGACTGGACTTCCTGACTAGCTTCCTCAGAAGACAGTTTTGAAAGGGAAAAATGGTAACTTCACAGAAAGATGCCATCTTAGTGAAGTGATCAATATTATTTAGCATCGCCAGCTGTAAGTCTCCTGATAGCATAGGCCTTCTGTGGGACACGATGAGGAGGCCACCTTACACCCTGTTCTTCCCCAAACCCATGACTCTGGGCCAGTCATGAAGAAAATCATGAAATAAAGTGAATTTAAGGAGATTCCACAAAATAAATGCTTTTCAATAGACTAGTGTCATTTAAACTATCTAAGTCATGAAAACAAGGCAAGACTGAGAAATTCACAGACCAGAGGAAATATGGTGATTAAATGCCAGGTAGTAATAAGGGTGAGTGTGGGGGAGAGGGGCAGGAGTGTATCATGAAGTATTAAAAGGCATTTGAGGTAAAACTGGTAAAATACCAAAAAAACAAACTGGGGTTTGGTTAATAGTAAAGCATCAGTGTTGGGTACTTAAGTTTTGACAAATTTACCACAAATATGTAAGATGTTAGCAGAGGAGAAACATAGCAGACCTATAAGGAAATAATGCAATATCCTTTCAATTTTTATAAACATGTATTAATTTAAAAAAATTAAAACACCAAAAAGTTAATGTTATTTTACTTCTGACAGACAGATTCTTTATTAATGTAAGATTTTACAAGATTATATTAACAAAAGCCGATACATTTTGGTTGTTTCCATTGTTCAAGAACTTTGGTAAGCCTTTATATAACACTGCTTAATGCACCAGCATAATAAGGTTAGAAACTATGTTTAACCCCATTTTATAGATGAGAAAACACCCCAGGCCCCACAGCTGATAAATACTACAAAGCTTTCACAGATTTTAGAATCACCAGACACCAAATTGTTTTTTGTAGAATGGTAGTATCCGATGTTGAGACTATGGTATTTGGTTCATTGAACTCTGGCAAACTTTTGTTAAGCAGAACATTCAATGATCAAAAACAATCCATTTTCTGAATTGCCGCCTTCGCACATGCGTGTCTATGCACATGAGCTTGCCTGCACTCATGCACGCTGTAAAAAGTGTGTCGTGCTGAGGTTTTTGTCAATTCCTCACCACTGGACACTTTATTTGTAAAGGCAGGAACACTGGCTACTGTGTATTATCTCCAGTGAGTAATAAGCCCAGTCCTCAGTCTTGGGACTGATCTCTACACAGAGGGGCGCTCATTGTAGCTAGTGCCTGCCCTGCCTGAATGTGCTGCTCCAGGAAGGTTGGTCCAAATCAATCATTCCTGAGACTGAAAATTTACATGTGAAAAAGGCTGTCTCTCAGTACCATGGACACAACTATCAAAAGAGGGAAAAACCAGTGAAATGTCTCGTTTGATTGAAATGGTGGCAGTGGTAGTTTTTCGGTTTTGTGTTTTTGTCACATGAATCTAAAATAGCCAATGTAAGCATTTTCATCCTGAACCAACGCAAGTAATTAACTGTATTATCTTTGTATCGAAACCTCTTGCAAATAGCAAAATCAAATGCATGAGAGAGAGAAAGAGACGTAGAAAGAGACAGCAAGAGATAGAGAGAGAAACACAAGGGTGAGTACAAATGGGAGAATAAATAGATAAAACCATAGTCCATAATGTTCCCAGGAATATGGTTTTATCTATTTGTTTATCTATTTACCATATTCTATTTCTCTATTTACCATATTCCCAGGTTCCCTCCAACCTGTATCATTTTTAAATAGCTTCCACAGACTCTGAATGTGCCAGTGAGTGTTTTGCCAGATTCAATATCAGTATAACAAGACTTCAAATATGACCCTGCTGTTTGCTTCACCAACCCAAGCAGCTGTTTACATAGCATGTAGATAAATAGAAAACTCATCTGCTTATTTCCTGTAACCATATTAGCAAAAAAGAAAGTTAATGAAGGACACTGCGAAGGAATATGGTGTGTTTAATAAAACACTTTCCCCAGGAATTGAAAGAAGCCCCTGCATGTGGGATGCAGCAGCTTATCACTAATTCAGAACCTCCCTTCAGCCTCAGACTTTTGTCTTTTTCTTCCTAGTAGCCCCACTTTCAAGCTTGATGATTTGCTTTGTAGTCTTCTCTGCTCTGGAAGGGAGCTCAGAGGAAATGGAGGAAGAGAGTTCATTAGGGATATTTCACAGTCACTCAGATCTCAGGGTCTCTGTCTCATCTTTGCAGATCACACTGTTCATGGAGAGTCTTTCTTTATTTTGTTACTTCTCCTTGTACTGCCAGAAGTCTACAAAGCCGGGGCTCCTGCATGTTTCTATTCACATCAGTGGAATTCGAGCACTGTTCAAAGCGTGTCCTGCACTGGTGTGTATTCACTGATTGCAAATCAGCTTATTGTATTTTAACGATTCTACATTTTCTTGAAAATGTAGCATTTGAAGATGAGGATCTTACTGTAACAGTAGCACATTACAAAAAAAGAGAAAAAAATTAAATGATGAGTGAGAAAGCAGGAAGGGAGAAAGGAACAAAGAAAACAAAGACAAGTGCACAGGGACAATCATCAGGTAGGATTATCTATGTTTTTGAGTGCAGATAACTGACCTTGAAGAATCAAGTTTTGCTTAAGGTTTTTATTTACTTCAAGTTATCTATGATTTTTCCCCCAGAAACCTGTCCTCAAAGCCAATCAACACTGCTAATGTATTGGTCTTTTTCCAGCCCTGAGAAATCACACCGAGCCAACATTATTAGCTCTCTGCAAAATCAAAAGAGTTAGCACCATTTTCCACATAATGGTCCCTTTCCCTCTCAGCATTCTGGATGTGGACCCTTGATTAGAACACATTCCCCTAATTATAAGCTCAACTTTGAACACATTGCTTTATTCCTTGAAAGCCAATGGCTATTAATGATACCGCTGAAATCCCTGGTTACAGGTGGGCATTTGCAGTTTTGACATGAGCTGTCTGTTCAAAGACATACTTAAAATTATTTAAAAGGAGCTATACATTTTTATGGATCCATAGAGGAATTCATTTCATTTCCCACTGATAAAATGAAACTTATGAAGCTCCAAAGAATGTCTGGATGAAAAATGGGCTAAATACTACTACTCAGAAACCTCTTTGGCCAAATGCAGTATTTTTTCCACTGAATATACATTGAATCTAATTCTCACTAACCCAGATTGATCTTTAGGGCAGGGAGTCTGGCCTAGTAATGTAGAAAATAGTTATGTACACTTTCCTTTGTGAAAAGGACAACTTTTCTAAATTTTGAGCAATCCTCAGTAGGCTTCCGTTTCTTTGTCTCAGTGCTTTGCATCTTTATAGTCATGTCTTTAGTTAGTGTAAGAACACATGTGGGGACTACTTTGCACACAGAAGCAGAGATATCTATCACTTATTTCAACATTTAAAAATCCAAAGATTATTTATTTAAAGCAGCAGCACTGTGTTTAACTAAAATTTAGCAATTTTCCTTTTTCTTGAAGTAATACAAAAGAGGTTTTACATTGCACTAGACATCCTTGAATTACACCACTCAACTAGTACCTACTGTGTGCAGACTAGGACTGTCTTGTACAACTCTAGGGGATGCCATTGACACACTGTGAACAAGCCCTTGGAGTTGGACACAGTGGTCCTGGTGCCCACTGTGTGGAAGGAGTTGGAAAAGCACTGTGGAAATAGTATGACCTCAAATCGTTTAGCTTCTAAATGGGAAGACATGCCATATGTACACATAAAATAAGACGATAATTGAAGAGCTAAGTTGTGATATATGCAGATATATCTCAAGACACTTGGGGAAGGTTATTGCCAAATATTTACATAAACAATAAGTAGAGGGAATACAGATAAGCAGGAAGAGCTTAAATTAAATGTTGTACTTTAGAGACAGTGAGAGCAGTCCTCATGGTTGAGGTAATGTAAGCATTTCCTCCATAAGCAAAATATGCTCTGACCAATTGGGCATGCCCGTGGAATACAGTGGTGTCACACTTCAGTTTTAATATGCTGATGCATTTCCATTTTAGCTTCGTTCCTTATTCTGTAATAGTCTTTCTTTTCTACTCACTTGTACTTAGAAAGCCTGAGCTTAGACTCTGAGCTTTAATATTCTGCATTTCCAATTCTGTTAGTTTTCTCTGCAGCCAAATGTGCTTACATTCTTGTTCACCCAGTATTAATAAGAAGGATGTTGGTACAGCAGGGAAGCATATTCTCATTTATCTCTGACCAGAAATGTGAAGAATGGAATGGCCTGATGGCCATTATCTTAACCCTATGTGACTGCGAACATTTTGAAGTAGTGAAGGAGACAATTGAACCATGAAACCCACATTAAAGTTTGTTTCTCTCAGTGATAGACTTCACATTAAGTCCTCAGTCACATTTCCTTTATAGAACTTTTTTTTGCAATAAATAAATATAAGATTATTTTGTTTTCAACAAAATAGAGTCACCTAACTTGAAAGACTGCAGAACGCATGAGTTCAGAGTTCTCAGTGGGAGTTACTGAGTGTACCATTCTTTGAAATTCCTCCCACCCTATTAAAGAGAAACATTAAAGGTCATGACAGTGTTACGCTGTGAGGTCCTAGCCATCTTGTGGAAGGAAGTCAAAGCCTTGGAAAGCTCTTTCTATTATTTTAAGAGTGACAGGATTTTCTTAGTCAACTTGCTGCAAACAAGATTTAAACATAAATGAAAGAAAAAGGATGAATGTATTGGGGTAGCTCTCATAAGGAATATAAGCAATCGAAGACTTTATTCTGATAAACTCTGTGAGGGCAGTATATGAAGCAGTCACATACACTCATACGTAAAAACCACAGAAGTCTAGTAAATATTTCTAAATGCGCTATAATCAACAAAGCAAAATCATAAAGAATCTTTAAGTAAATGCTCGCTGATGACTATTTCCTCATAGAAAAACTTTGCAGTATTTTCGAATACACAGAGTTTAGATAATAAGTGGTGAGGGCCAGATTATGTCTGCAGTGTTCCCCCTAAATTAGTGGGTTCAGCACAAATTAATCTAATGTTCTATATTTTTAAAATATCTACTGTGTATTTAACACAGAAGGAAAAAAAATGAGAGGTAGAGACAACCTCTGTGCAATGAATGATATCCTTGCGGGATAATTAAGCTGCTTGTAAAAGTTGAACCCTGATAATGAAATGCTGAGTTAGGGCTGAAGCAGTGTGAACTAGGAAGCTATTTGGAATGCAGATATGGATTGGGAAAAGACAGAAAATGGCAACATGTGGGGGATGTTTTCGCAAAGGAATTACCACTTGAGCAGAGCTTTTGAAGAGGGTCCAATGCAGGACGGATGAGAGAGTTATGGTAGAGGACGAGTCAGGAGGCCAGAAGAGTTGACTCAGAATCACTTCCTACTGGAAACACCAGATTCTCATCAACTTCCTCTTTGGCTGTTGGCAGGTTACCATTATGGAACAAGAATGTGAGGGAGTTGTTTCCTGGTCTTCCTATTCTGTAAGAAATCTGGGCCCTTCTCCTGGCCCTCTCAGGGGGCCCAGATCCAGGTTGGCGGATGTCATTTTTGCAAGAATGACACTGTCCCAGCCCCCTAAACTCTAATGGCATAGCGCCATTCTCAGTTCTTTCCTCTGAAGACAAGCAAAGAGAGAATGTGGACTTAACTATTGTCATCCAGGAATAAGCTGTTGAAATAATTAATCAGGGCAAGCTGTGAAAGTGGAGGTGAGAGAAGTGACTCACAAATGAAAAGGCTAAAAAAAAAATAAATATTAAAAAGGAGAATGTCTAAACTGGATTTGGGTGTTCTGGAATTCTGTCTTCCTACTCAGTCCCGCATGTGGAGGTTCCTGCCACTTTTCTGTGGCGTTTTCTAGAACACTACTTAGCCCAGGCTTTGGGTTCTACTACTGTGTTTACCCTTGTTGCTCTCAGTAGTCAAATGTCTGTAATGGGGACATACTGCGTAGATCCACTATCCTAGCAGTTTCTAACACATAGTAGCAACTACAGTAAATCCCAGGCTCAGACAGCCACTTGCCAGCAGTCCTGACATATGAGAATAAGAGATTAAGAATATTTGATGAAATAATGAGAGAATGCTGTGAAAATGTCATTGCTTTCCACACACAGATATTTGGGGATTAAGATAACAAAAACGTGTGCCCCAAATGATTATCTCAGGCCTAAGACTGACACCCACTCTAGCAGTTCAAGGGTTATCTTTTTGATACCCCTTTTACATACTAGGGTGTTTAATGAGCCACTGAGAAGCAACAGCAGCAGATGCTGTTCCCATGAGATTTCTGGAATCTACTTGGCCACTGTTCACCTCAACTGGGCATTTGGATGATATCTTGGAACAGAGAACTTGGCACTGAAATGTCTGTGGTGTTAGTTTGGATGTACACCCGGGCCTGAGGCCCATGGGCCAGCTAAGAGCTATTTCTCACACTACCTCCTTGTTTCTCAGCCTCCCTCCTGGGTGGAGGGACATTTGTTAGCGATTAGGAAGACAGAGGTTTTGAACAGTGCCTCTCACCCGCAGTGAAAGGTGGGCCCTGAGCCCTGGCTCCCTGAAGTGTCCAGAGGAATATGAGCTTCCTCTTTTCTGCCTTCTGTGAAAAACGGGACAGATCCACAGATGAGACAAAGGGAACAAACAAGATTGGTCAATTTGCTGCCAGGACCTGAAATGCTACAAAGCCAATACTGTGGCTTTTCTCCCAAAGGTGAAGGGAGCAGATTGAGATTATTTCAGCCAGACTAAAGTTTCCAGTTCTATGAGGCCTGTTAATAAACTAGGCCCTGTTATTGCTGAACTGGATGCTCTGCAGAGAACATCAATGTGAAATTTTCTGATTTTTGTTAAAATTTCAAATAAATTTTATTTTAGTAAAATATCTCAAATAATTTTTCATTAAAATAATTTTATTTTTACTTTATTTCATTTTATTAAAATGTAACATTAAATTAAATTTATTACTAAAATGTGTATTTTATTTTATGAAAAATCATATACTTAGCCTGGTTACTTGTCTAGACAATGATGAAGAAAATAGATACTTAATAGTTATTCAGGTAATTTGGAGATAATTCAAGTGCTCAAAAAGCAAGTCAGGTCATGGGGACAAGTATGCAATTGTCAAGGCTCCCCATTACCTGTTTCTTGGTTCCTGTGACTATTCCCTGGTTTATAAAGTAGGACAATAAATAGCCTCTTCGACATAGAAACATTTAAAGGATTTGGTAGACTCCTTGGCTTAATTTAGCTCGGTATTATGTTTCCGTGGTGTGTTGGGTAGGCCACTTACAATTTTAAAATGGAATGAGGAAGCCCAGGCTTGCTCAGCTCTGGCCCCAAAGCCTCTGTGCAGGCTCCTGTCACAAGCTTGGAGTCCCCAGGAGAATGCTTGGCTCCGAGTCCTCATATGGAAGACAAATAGGTGGGGCAAGCAATGAGGATCAAGTCTGGCTTTCAGGAGTTCAGCAGGGCTGTGGAGCAACAGGATGACAAGACCATTTTTGTCTGGTTATGTTCCAAGGACGCCCGCAGGAAGGGCTGGTGCCTTGACTGCAAGCTGAAGCACGTTAGTGAAGGCATGTGTTCATCCACTGCCAAGTGGGGAAAAAACCTACTGGAAAGATCAAAATAGCGACTTCAGAAAGAATTTTAAAATAATCGTAGTGTCTACGCTCCATAATTATGGAACCCCTCAAAAAAAAATGTAGTAGAATTTGAGTATCTTCAGGTCAAATTTTCAGAGATAATGCTTTCTAAATATTAAGGTCTGATAATAGTGATTAGTGATAGTGTCTTGACTTTCTGATTCACTCTAGTATAAAAGAAACTGCATACTTGCTTGGAATTTATGTTAGTAATAAGTAAATATGATGTTGAAAAAACTGGTAGGCCTTAACAGTGGAATGCACTATTAAAATGTTCATAAACCTTTAACAAATTGCCTTCCCAGGGACCCCTGAACTTAGGTGAACTGTGTCAAGATGTTGTGGACTGAGGGGCTCCCTTAGGAATGCACGCCACCCACAAACTCAACTGCAATTACCACACACATTGCTTATTACCACTGTCACTTAGGGGACAGATTTGACTGACCTTGTGCAAATTATAGCTCTCTCCATAGGTGGCCACAGAAACACAGGGGTGATAACCTTAGGAGAACCGGAACTCTGATAAAGACCTCTAATTGCAGACATCAAACATTACCGAAACCAATTCCTTCTCTCATCCATTGAGATCCCCGGAACTTAAAAAGCCTAACAAAGCAATCCCTTCCAAAATGTAACCAATACCCTGGAAATATATATCACTTATACTGATAACAATGTTTATTAGGGTGTCAAACCATAAAATACTAACTGTGCTAGCGGTCAGCTGTCATTTTATTGTCACAGCTACAACACACAGTCACAGTCCTAAGGTCACAGCTTGATGCTGGAAGGCAAGGGCCACCTCAGAGGTTTACCACTGCCCCATGTCCTCCTGATATTAAAGCAATACTTACCTCCTCCATGACTCAACGTGGTGAAGGGTGAGATGACAAAGCTGTATAACTGCCCCTATTTATTGAGAGACAAACCAATCCTACCACCACCACTGCACCCTACCCCTCATTCTCCTGCTGAGTGAGGAGTCAGGCCTAATTGGCAGCATTTACCATAACTTGAACCCTCCCTTGGAGTTTACAGAATATCTAATCTCGGGCCTTCCAGAATTTTTTTCTTTACTGACTGGAATGAGAATTCCAATGAAATTCCCACCTTCCCCTCTAGACAGAAGGTGCTGACTCTCAATCATTGATTCGTAACTCAGGGAATGAGATTGAAGTGGAATCCTGGTTGTGGTCACAGTTGGTGTTGCACAGTAAGAAATAAATGACCTGTCGGTGTATTCGGTTGATACAGTTTTCTCAATGTTTTATATTTGAATTTGTTGTCAGTGTGAAAAAAAAATCAGAGCTGTCCTGTAAGATTCAATTTATGTTTTCTCTTGAAAATGCTGACTATTGGGTAGCAACAGGCTAGCATTTCCTGCATGGTGACAATTGGCTGAAATCAATTTGACTGTATATTCTAGATCACATGTTTCCACTATGTCCCCATATAAGTTTGATGCAAAACCCAAATGGCTGGAGTTGTGGAGCACTTAACCTAAGCACCTTTCTTCATTACATTATTGACCTGGTTTCTTTATAAATCTGAACTTGTGATCCCAGCTCTAAAACCACACAGTCTTCTTTATATATCACTTCCCCTGTGGCCCATGGTCACGGCCTGAGATTTTTAGTACAGCCTCAAAAGTACCTGCTTCACAAAACATCTCCAAATTTGACTGTCTAAACAGGTATGATCTAAGAATTGCATTGATAGTTTTATATCTCTTATTTTCCTAAACATCCATGAAAATTGTTAGGTATAGTCATTACTTCGAGAAACATCCAGATGCAGGTGTCTCATAGACTTGGTAATAGATTCACATTAATGTCTATGCACAAAAAGAATGACCAACTGTGGGCAAATGAAGACACTTGAGCTGATATTCTTCCAGATAAAAAATGTTTTGTTTATTAACTGATTTAAAGAATACGTGCAAGTTACTGTAACAAGTGGAGTTTCTAAGACACCACAGAAGAGTGAGACTAGAAGAGAATGTTGAGCTGATTCCTTTAACACGCACTGAGTTCCCAGAGAAGAGGTCCCAGGGAAGTGCCAAGCCTGAAGGGTAAGCAGGATCTGAACACATATAAAATTAAGGGAAGAATTTTCTGTATTGGAGTAACAATCTGAGGAAAACATGGAAAGGTGCCAATGCAGGCAGTTCACTGAGAAAGAACAGTTCAATTGGCCTTGGCCTGAAGCAAAGCTTGAATTTTCATACTTAAAAATTCTGAGCTACTTAAAGATTCCTGGGTCCATCTCCAGAAATTATATTCCAGTGGGTCTGAATGGGGTATTAGAACATATTTAAAATCATTACTCCAAATGGTTTTGTTTTGGAGGATCCATAGTTCACACTTTGAGAAAAAGTTGCATTTTGGATACAGGTGGAAGAGGTGGCAGGGTCGGATTAGGCAGCCTTGACTTCTGGCCTGGAGTTTGTAAACTTTTTGTTAGCAACCATGATCTACTTTCCTTGCACTTTAATATTCAATATTCAGATAAGGAACAGGGAAACCTTATTGACACCTGAGTTTGGATTCTAGCAGACAGCAATAGCAGAAGCCACAAGCACAAGAGAGAAACTTGGAATGGCTCTTAGTTCAATTTTTACTTTTAGGTAAGGTTATCGTATGGTTTCCTCAGACAACCTCTGACACTATGAGCAATAGAGAAGTAGATACCTTGGGTGTTGTTCCTGAGCCTCTGGTGTCTCGGGTAGGCACACAAACCTTCCAGGATTCAGTTCCTCATCCGTGAAGTGGAGATGACAGTAGCATCTTCCCTCATTTGGGAAGCTGCCAATTTTGTATCTAAATTGGACAAAGTATATAAAAAGCCTTTAGAGAACTACACAAAGATAAGAAACTATTTTCTTGGGTAAAGAGTCTCTTTTTAAAGCTCTTGGTGGATAAATCAATGCTAGTACACCTATGTCACAGCTTAGATGTGTTTGCAGAATATGTAACGGTAATATACATCATAAAACACTAAGAGGAAAAGAATAAAATTGTATATCTTGAGTTACTACACAATTTAAATAACCATAGTGTATGTGGGAAACAAAACTTTATTTCAACATTAGTCTTCTTTAGTACTGAAGGAAATTCTTTTTTCTCCTGTATTTTCAAAATTATTTCCATAAGCATACATTTATTTTTGTAATCAGAACAAAAGCCTAATTTTTAATCCCAGAGTCCTGAGGTTGTTCTGAAATTAGTAAAGATGGGGAACACTATACTCTTATGGCCTTTCTTCAAGTATCCCAATCAACATTTTTTTGACTTTTTCCTGCTTGAACACAGACCCATTTTTTTTTTTTTGATGGAGTGTGTGTATTGTGCAGTTTGGACAGAGTCCTCAGGGAAAAGAGCAGAGAAGTGCCAAAATGCATGCCTTGAATTTGTGAAGACTAAGTCAATATATCTCGATTAGAACCAGGAATCCCTCCAATATTTACATTGGATTTGCTTCCAAATGTTTGCCTTTCTAATGGATTGTAAATAAATTGGGAGGGACACAGCACTAGAGCATGATAAACATATAGAATTTAATGTCTGCAGAAAAGAAAATAAGGGCATTTGTAGGAACAAGCCAAGTTTACTTCCAAAAAGAGGCATAGTCTTGTCTCAAATTTCTCTGATTATTCAGTGGGGTTGGGAGGAGTGAAAAAGTAGGGGTATATTAGAAGAGTCTTGAGGCATGACTGGTATTGTTTCCTGGCTTCCAGAGAGATGGTGCTTCTAGAATGTTTAACCTACTCCTTAGAGCTTAAAGTGAGAGCAAGATTAAACTGCATATAAAATTAGGACTTACTAATATCAGCATGGCTGACTTCTAAGACCTGAAAATTGGTAAAAGGAAAAGAGATAGGACTGTGTCTTCATTGTATGAGTTACTGGCATTAGTAAAATGAAGGACAGGTAGTTAGTGTTGCCGAAGAAGTCCCTGAGGTGAGAATCATGACCATCCAAACTGAATTTCTAATTCATGTCAATATTACAAATAACAAACTGATCCCCTCATGCCTAGTCCAATCTCTTTTTATTCAGAAGAATGTGAAAGTTTGGGAATCCAGGGTTGAACAGCAACAAAAAAAATATGGCAACACAGGAGGGTGATAACCATCCATTCTGCTAAGAGATTTGCAATATAAATCACAGAAGTGAATTTTCAAGTATAGTGTATGTGGGAAACAAAAAGTGTATAAATTAGTCTAAAGATGGAACTCTAGTGTCCCAATAACCCTTCATGTCAATTCCACATTTTCACCTGATTTTATTGTAGGAAAGCAAGTAAAAATATGTATAAATTTGATTTGGAAGCAATATGAAATAACTTGTATGTTTGCTGAATTTGGCCACTTCCGGTCCTCAAAAGCATAATTTTACATGGAATAAAGTACTTCATTTTATTTCAGAGGGGTCAATTATTTTCTTATTAAAGCAAAAGAACTAAACTCTCTAAGCATATTAGTTATCTAGAATGTTTGATGATTGTGGTCAAACTTTGGTGCTTGGTTGTGTGTCTCTTTTTGCTTTAGTTTTTATTTATGGAGGTGAAAGACAAGGTAGGTTGAATCAAATTGGTAACTGTTTTAGTTTTCCACTTCATCTTGTTGCTTTAAGACCAACAGAATTCCCCTAGCAGCATTCCAGTGGTTATCCCTATCTAGCTAAAGAACAAGACTGCATATAAAACAGAAATAAATCTAAACATTCAAAACTCTTGCTGATTTGGCTATCTTTTTTGTTTTCAAGAAGTAACATTACCTTTTAAAAGTACTTAGTTTCTGCTTATTTCATGTCAACGGTCTCCTAATGATCAAAACATTACATTGGTCTCCTTAGACAACAGCTTCTGAATTCTATAACCACATACTGGAAATCAGGAATTCTGAATAAAAACTCAATAAAGACAATTTAATGACACAATTTTTATTCTAATAGATTGATACGAAATGTATCTGGGTTTAACAAGTATATACTCACTCATGGCCCAGCCAAAAAATAATATGTTGTTCATACTCCACAAGGTCAATATTGTGCCAAATGGGCCTCCCCGGTGGTGCAGGGGATTGAACGCCACATTGTGAAGCTGTCCGCAGCCTCCTCAGCACTGGTTTGATTCCCGGCCAGCCAGGGAGATTCCCACATGGTGAGGCAGACCTTGCCTGTCTCACCTGCTGCTCCCCTCAGCACTGCTTTCAGTCCATCTGCCTGTTCTGCTCCCCACTCTGTTTCTGGTCAATCCTCTCACCCTCCCATGACTCTGGCCTGTACCCCATTTCTTGTATAAATAAAAATAAATCTTAAAAAACATATTCCAAACAGTAACTATTTAAAGAAAAAGAAGCCTTTTGAAATGGTCATTGTTTCTCCGAGCGTTTATGAGCTATCTTTTCCTTGGAAGAACTCTGTTCGTTTTTAGTGTTTCTAATTTCATTTGTCAAATAAAGCTGCTAACTGGTGACAAGGGAAAGGAACATGGCTTCCTTGGGAGTTACTGATTCTTGAGGTTAATATGCAAAAAGATTGAGAGGTCAATGCACAGAGCTATTGTTTTTCTCTTCTTATTCCTGAGGTTGACTAGGTTAGGGATATGTGTAGAGGAATCATCTGTATAAGAAAGACAAAAGTTGAGTGTCAACCTCAAATCAGATACCAGAAAATTATTTTTACTGAAAACCACATTAGATACATTTTTTAGAACACAAGCAGAAAAATTTCATAGGAACTATAGGAATGCATTTGGAAATGAACCATTTTTCCCTTTTTACAAATGTGTTTCTCTCAAAGAAATAACTAAGAGATAACTAATATCTAAAAGTGAAACAATTACCACCCACCTGGTATGTGATAAAGGACAACTCAAATGGTCCTGGAGTGGACTTTCCTCCTGATATGGCAAGTTTTATCCTTTTGAAATCATTTGTTCCTTAAAACATTAATTCAAAAAGATACCTGCACCCCTATGTTTATTGCAGCATTATAGCACTATTTACAATAGGTAAGATATGGAAATAAACCAAATGCCCAAAAATAGATGACTGTATCAAGATGTAGTATATAGACACAAAGGAATACTATTCAGCAATCAAAAAAGATAAATTCACACTGTTTGCAGCAACATGGATAGAGCTAAAAGGGATTATGCCCACTGAAATAAACAGAAGGAAAATGGTTTCACATATAAGAGGAATATAGGGGAACCAAATAAGGCATCAGAAAAAAAATAACAATAATAATAAATAAAAAACAAAATTATCAGACAACTGTAAATCAGAGACATTCTGCAAGGGATGGGGAAGGAGAGGAACCAAAACAGTGGAGAGAAGAGCACAAGGGACTATAGTGATGGCTCATGGGTGAATAGGTGGTGGAAATTTTATGGGGAATACACCTAAAAGGAGAAAGCATACAAGCATACATTGTACAAAAATGAAAAATGATATAAAAATATTGTGTGTGTGTGTGTGTGTGTATATATATATATATATATATATATATATATATATAATTATTTGTTCCTTGTTTTCAGTGAAAGGAAGGGAACAGATAGGAAAAAGTAGACAAATTTCAAGTTAAGGGCCTTCAAAGACCCAGCAAGTGGGCCTCCCTGCAGTGCGAGTTCAATCCCCTGCCAGGGAGGTGACCCACATGGTACAGCAGACCTCTCCTGTCTTGCCACTGCTCCCCTCAGCAGAGTATTTCAGTGGATCTGCCTGTTCTGCTCCCCACTCTGTCTCTGGTGAATTCTGTCAACCCCCTACATCTCTGTCCTGTACCCAAGCTCTTGTATGCATAAATAAATAAATCTTTAAAAAAATAACAAAAAAGACCCAGCAAGCCCCAGTAAGGATGACTTCTAGTCTCTTAGAGCTACTTCTCTTGACAATAACCCTGTCCATTATCATATCCCATTCTACATGGGCCCCATGACAAAGATTTCCTTTCTCCTCTTCCTTAGATGAAGTTGAATCAAATGTACTCTAAGCATTAAAAGAGAGAGAGAGAGAGAGAGAGAGAGAGAGAGCATATTTGAGATTTTGCCAGAGGGAAAAATGTTATTGTGTTAATAATAATGATTTACATTTTAAGTATCATATTGAATTTCTGCAAAACATTGATATAGCGAGTAACATACTTTTAAGCCAATATATAAACAAATCAGTCTTAGTTTTTAGATTAAATGTGAGCTACCAATCACTGCTATAAATGTAACAATATAGAATATTTCTAGTAGCTCTTAACTGCCTTTAAGTAGTTTGCCATGACATTAAGTTTGCCATGACATGTCTTGGAGTTTGAAACAAAAAAATTTTCTCACCACCATAGATGTATTGAAAATATAGTAGTATAACCCGGACTTCACCCTTTGACAGGAAGTAATGAGACTCACACCTTCTCTTTGCTTTGAGGTATGACTGTGAAGCAGAGGAAGGATGTCAATGTTTATTTTCACCTGTTTTTCTGCAGCATCCTGCTATTACATCACTGTCCTATCTATAGAGTTGTGTTAATGAACCCGGTCTGAGAACAGATCACACACAGGCCTTCCATATGCATTGTCTTTACAATGATATGAAAATATGAGTCAGAATGACTCATTTGGCTTCCTGACATAAACATTTGGTGACTGTCCATATTTAGTCCCGGTACCTGAACTAGCTTCTATTTTGTGTGACATCATGGATCTTTTACCTTTCTGTCGCCAAACAGCACTGAACATTTTAACTGACATGTGAATATGCATTCAAACTCCAGTTATTTAGAACCATTTAGAGAACATATCCCTCTGGACTCTTCAATGTCACAGCTAAATGGTATGTTAACTGAATGTTAAATTCTTTGGAGCCCAGAAGGTGTGTATTATTGAATGGGGAATCATATCTAAATATTTTTTGAACAACCTCACCTCACTACAGTCAAAGGGCCCCCAAAAAAGGGACCATGAAATAAAACCATAAATGAAACCTTATTCTTTTCTTTCTTTCTTTACATTCTCTATACCTCCTAGACGCCTGTTTTGGATTAGTGAATGTTACGCTATGAAACCTCAGAGGTGATCTAACACATTTTTTAGAGGAGGTATCTGCAGCTCAGAAAGGTGACATGCCTTGTTTCATATTGAATTCTGCTCTGAAACCTTGTCTGACTTCATCAAACATTTCTGAACACAGTCCAGTGTGTTCAGTGCAGCTTCAGAGTGGGGGCAAAGTGGGAAAGTGGGATCATTAGCAAATGGGAAAAGCTTTCTGAAGCAGAGAAAAAGCATTTCTACAGTCAATTAGACAAATCACCCTTAAGGGGAAACATATTTCTTGATTAAAGCTTGCCAGCAAACAATATTTCCCAATTAGTTCAAAGAGCACAGTCAGGGGGTGGGCCAAAATATGCTGCCTTCTTTAGAAGTTCTCCTATCAATGGCTGTGATCTCTTTGATTTTGTGAATGAGTTTCATGATGTGTGTGTGGTTTTATTTTCCTTTTAAAAGGAGAGACTTATAAACTGAAAAATTTAAACACAAATACACCCACTAAGAACACATGGATAGCATGGCAGATGTTTCACACCACAGTACTGAAATGGGCAAAGTAATAAACACAAATCCAAATAGCTGGTGTTCCAGTTTGTCATGCCTTTGACCTAAATCCCACCCAAAAAGTGAAATAAAATATTCCTCCTGCTATGAGTACGTTTGCCATATTTAGCAAACAAAAATGTAGGACACCCAGTTAAATTTGAATTTCAGATAAACAAAGAATAATCTCTCAGTGTGTTTCATGTAATTTTGGAGACTCAATTTATTCCTAGTTTATCTGAAATTCAAATTTAACTTGTAATCCTACATTTTATCCAGCAACCCTATCGGTGAGAGCATCAGTGACATATTTCAGAATTTATAAAGGTATATATAAAAACCAAACACGTAGACATACAAATTACACTCCACACTTCTTGACAAACTTCCTTAGCTATGGGAATTGTTAATAGAGGACTCATCACTTGGAGAGCAAGGACTCATCGCTGTGGCCAGCAAGACTGTGGATTCCATCTAGAAACACTGCTTGCATCTTGAGACAACCTGACAGAAGAGACATGGGGAGAAGAAACATGAGAGGAAAATGTGCTAGAACAATGTAGAAAAAATGTTTTCTTGTCCATCCTTTTTGCAAGTTCTTCTCTGACACCAAGTCACCAGCTGGGATATTTTTCTTCTTCTTTGGCTCAAGTCCATTTATAAGACCTGCACTGGTCTTGGTCTACAACCTTGGGCAGACGATATCAGAGTTTGCCACAGTACATGTTGCAAATTAATTCCATGTGCTGTCAGGCAGTCTTTCTCATATGACTTGTAAAAGCTGGAAAGTGAGAGCTGGGCAAGTTCTATTATTTATAAATCCATCTTGGATTCATAGAACCTAAATGACTTGTCTGAGGACTCACAACAGAAGCCATGGCCATTCCTCAGGGTGCTGACTCTAGTCCTAGGCTGCTATTCCACATATCGCTATAATCAGTTGTCAAAATGGGAGTTGACCTTGTGTGATGACTGAACATGAGCTATAATCTACTTGATTAATATTTCCAATGTTAATAGCCTTCCTGTTATTGCAATCATTTTTACTATGTACTCACAGCAAATAATAATAGTGGTCACTACTATTGATTGCATCAGAGGCAATGCCAAGAGTGTAGCTCATGGGTTTGGGGCTGAAACAGACCTCAATTTCTGATCTGACCTCACACTAGTAGTAAGAACTTGGGTAAGTTAGGCATGTTCTCAAATTTTGGAATATCTCTTTCTTCACCTGTGGAATAGGGGCTGGCTAGGGTACTTACCGCAAAGGAGTACAGTGAGGATGGTATGAAATAAAAATGTGTTCTTAGCATGAGGGCTAGCACAATAAGCCCTAACAAATGCTGGCCACTTTTCTGACTCATGAAAACAGTGTTAGGTCTTATTTTCACCAGGGTTATACTCCAACCAAGAATGACATATACAGGCACCTCTATTTGGGAAGAAAAAATTGTTTTTAAGTATTTTCTCTTAGGTCAAGGCATAATATGCCATGAAATAAACAGATGATGTGGGTTCATTATCCAACCAAGCCAGCAAAACAATTTAATTTTTATTCAGAACTCAAGTCAAAGTTGTAGAGCAGTTTTACCAGTGGTACATATTTATGATAAGCAGACCACATATTATAAATCTTCTCTTTTTCCCCCTCACTCCTCTGAAATATTCAAATGTGGCAGTACTGATTTTATCTGGGCTGTTTTAACAACTGTATCCAATTACATCATTGACTCATTTAAAGATGATTGAATATGGCCAGAGCAAAATGGCAAAGTCAGCAGAATCTCTTTTTGGCAGTTTTTCCCCTCTCGTTCTCCAATCTTCTTTCACTACTCCACACCCTAAAGATTCAGTCCTTTTTAGGAATTCTCTGATTCCTAAAAGACCCAACTCTGTCATCCTCATTCATCTGACAGAGCAGTGGAGCTAAAATGACCTTTCCCTACACTATATCCCTCCATGTCCAATAATTTTCCATTTCCTAAGTTGATAGATCACATTAGACATTTTGAAGAAAGCAAATTGATTTAATTCAGTCCGAAGCCTACTTCATTGATGGTCCAGTTAACTTAGCTGGGTTTTGTTTTGTTTTGCTTTTTTAAGCAAGAAGATTTTAGCCCAATACATAATGGATTTTTCTCACTTTTCCTACTTTGCGGTAGACATATTTAAGTAAGAGAATTTTAAGTCATGTGGCCCAACGAGAGGATGCCAAATGTTCCCACATTCTCTAGGCTTCAGGGATCAGTCATTTAGTTAATAGCAACTGACATGGAATTTTTCCTTTCCTGTACTGCCAAGGGTTGTCAGCTTTCTTCCCTTTGTATTTTTGCAAATCCTAAGGAATGGTGACAGTTTAGGCAAATCCACCTATTTGTTAGATCCTCCTCTGATCTGCTGCTCTGAACACCTTTGCTGACTACCTCTTTCTATATCATAACCCGATCTGGGTTGCTGCTGTTCTGGGTTGCTGCTATTCTGTCTTATATGACCAGACACTAAATAACACCTTGATATCCTCCTTGAATTTTCCAAAGCACAACAAACAACAGGTTATGTTATTTACAGAATGTCATTAAAGTTCAGTACTATCATAAATAAACTGCAATGCAAAAGAAGAATGCAACACTCAAAATCCAAAATTACTACTCGTGGAATCCAACCCTATGTCCTTTACTAAAAGATTTCTTAGCTCTTTTCACCTTCCATCTAATTCTATCCTCTGACTCATCCTGCCATTGTATCCTAGGATTCAGATCATCTACTCATTCTATAGGAATTATAGAAACCAACCAGTGAGATAGCTGTAAAAGTCTCCCCCCCAGCTGGTTCCAGTGGACTGTGAGGGAGAAGGACAATATGAGTCAAACACAAGAGAAACTGACTTTTGCCATCTCTGTCTAGCCTAGCGTCCCTACTAAAACTCCTCTGGGAAGGACCAGGAATGTTCTTTCATTTCCTTTTACCAACACTACACCTGGCGTATAATAAGCACTTAGTAAATGAACAATGAACAAATTAAGTACTTGCTGAATGAACAAATAAGAGAAGGAATGTTCACTCACCTCTGGACAAACCCTCTGACAATTTTAACTTGAGAAAGGATCTTTTTCTCAATTGAATGAATTTCAGAAATAGATCCTGGAAGATTTCTATTTTTCTGAATCATATTTCATCCTGAGAAAAATATACCTTCCAAAGACATCGTTGGAGGCTTACACTCAGTGAGTTAAGGAGCAAGAGCCAGGCGCAGTACCAGGGGTATCTATTCTAAGCTTTGGTCACTGGTCCACATCTCCCCACAATCAGATATCAATATTGGGTTGAATGGAATTAAGGCTACAAGAGAATGAAGGAAGAACACACAAAGAAGGAAGGGGTACTGTGGACTGCGGTGGAGGACTATTGTGTGACTTGGTTGTGAGTGTGGTGTGGGGACATGGACCTGAGGAGGTGTGACCCTGTGCCTCCAAATCACACACACAGTGTTGTAAACTAATATTACCTTAATACAAAGACAAAAAAAAAAAAAAAACCCTGACATTTAAAAAATTAAGCAAAGAAAAAAACAAAACAAAATTGGGTTGACCTTGTGTGACTATGAATGAGCTATAATTCACTTGATTAGTATTCTAAAGATTAACAGCCCTCTTGTCCTCTCAATCATTTCACTAAGTACCCTGGGTAAATAAAAGTGGTGATGGAATTCCAAAGTGGGCTTTGGAATCAGGCAGATCTACTCAATTTCTGACCTGATCCTTGACTTGGACTAAAGTGGATTTGGATAAATTAAGGAAGCTCTCAACTTATCTGAGTATCTCTTTGTCATCTGTGGAATAGGAGTTGCCAAGGAAGGTTGCATGGGGACCACTTTTTAAGATTACTCATTGTATGCCTAAATAATGAATTTCTATTTTATGCTAAATGTAAATGGATATTGATGAAGAAGGGGACATACTGCTTGGGTTTGTGTTTTTTAAAGAACACTCTATAGAAGTAATGAATTGGCAAAAGTGGAAGTTGGGAAGCAAGTATAGGTGATTGATAATCATGATAAGAGCAGGGGAGATGGGAAAAAAAATGAAAAGACTCAAGATAACTTATGGAGGAATAAGAGTCAGGAGTTGGTGAAGTTATAGATATGGAAAGTGAAGAACAAATGACTCCAGATGATCAGACAGGTACTCATTTTCTTTCATCTTGCAAATATGTCTATTCTTAAGTTGAAATTTCTATAACTATATGCCTCCTATGCATGCATCCTACTCTCTTTGCATTATGCTTGAAGACATGCTTAAGGTTTCTGACTTGCCAACTAAGTGTCCTTTTTTTCATTTTGGAAAGCCAAGAGTAGGAACAGGTTTCAGCAGGGCTTGGGAGAAGAATCAAGAGACCCATCTTGATTTGTGAGCACTGAGTTTCTTGAGAGTCACCTAAGTGTTCATAGGAGCAGCTGGACCTTAAAGGAGAGAACTGGGATAAATATTATGGACTTTCACCAGTTTCAAAATTTTATTACTATATTATGAAGAAAATCAGATAGAAAATAATAAACACATCTTCTGAAACAGACAAATTTAGGACATTAAACATGTTCATAAAACATGAATTTTTTATAGTCTGTTCCTGGTTTCCACTGAAATTTCAAAAGTCTGATGGTAACCAGAAGGCCTATGGGGTTTTAACTATATGTAACATCCTGAGGTTCTGACAGCAAATACATATAAGGATCATTTTTTAAAATCATGATTGGCTTAGATTTCATTATCTTTCCTAATCTTTCACAAAACCACAACACAACTGCTTGTGTGAGTGTGTTCTTGAAGTGGTTAGATACCATAGAGACCAGATCACAGCCTTTATCCCTTCTAAAATTTTGGAAAACATAATGAGAGAGGACATTCAACATTTTGAGACCTAGAGGATGTGGCAAGTTACTAAGTTCCTTTGATAATTTAGTTCATGCTAGTTATCGATCACTGGCAGCACATCTGCAAATGAATCTCCAAAATTCACACCTACTTTTTTTGGACTTAGAGTTATGAGTTATACCAGTGTAGAACTGTAATTATCCAGATAATCAAAACAAAAAATTACCATATGAATGAATCAGATAACCAGGCATTTCCCCTGAAATTAACTAAATCATTATCTAGTATTTTGATTATATATTGCTCAACATCACTGATCTCTTTAAGATGAACAAATCTAAGATGGTAAAATAAAAACAAAAGTAAAAATCGGTAGTTTTGTGTTCACACATACAACTCTTTTATTACTGACATGCAAATGCAGCAAATATGGGATGCTGTTTCCTATAAAGAATGGTTAGGAAATAAAATCCCTGCTAGGAATCTTTTGATGAAGAAATGTTTAGAAACAGATCTGCCACCCACTGAACAGAGTACACTTCAAATCTGCAGGTTATTATAATTATTTCAGAATGGTTGACAGCAAACTGCATGAGAGTCAAACATAACACTTAAACTGCCTCCAGCTTAATCATGTTGTGAACCACTCAGTGATTTCTGCGGGACTAAGAGAATCATTTCTGGCCCACCACAGTCGGGTTTATATCAAGTCACTGGGGATATAAAAAAAATATTTCTGAGACTTCTCTATCTCAATAAATTACACAAATTATTTGTCGAGAGCAAGTTTGATTTATTAGACAAAGACTCCCAGGGGAGCAACCAAAAACCACTGATAGAAAATGCCCGTAGACTGAGGGCACACATTCAACAGCAAGACCCACAGGACGCATGTGCAGCTGTTTCCTTATGCACACGCATGTTGTGTGCACATTTTAAAATGTCAGTCTCTTTTAGAGAACAAGGGCAAAATGTTGTAGATACTCAGAGCTCAGAATGAATAAGGACTTGCAAGGCTAAAGTGATGATAGCATTAAAGAGGTAATCAACATTGATACTTTAAATAGCTAATGAAGTTCGAAGAGCTAGCCATAAACTAAAAGCAGCCGAACGATCCAGATTCAGCTTATTGATGGGAGAAAGATGAACAAGCTGTCATTTGACAGCCACACAGAAAGTCAGCACAGTGTGGAGAGAGTTGAGCTAGTGAGCCTTAAGCAAGTTTGCTGGGTAGTGATTCCAGCTTACCCATCCTTAACTGTGCAGCTGTGGGCAAACCAAAGCAACACTCTCCCTTAGATTCCTAGTTCATAAAATAAGAGTGATCATGGGAACTTTCTCATGAGATTCTCTTGAGAATAAGTGAGATTAACTGAGCTAATTCTTGTAAGGCACTTAAGACAATGTTCAAGTCAGTAGGTAGGTCCTTAATAAATACTGGATATTGTATTTGAAGACGATTAAAACAATTAGCTCCATAATAAGGTTTCCCCTAGCCATTATTCTCATGGGCTTTTTTCATGTTTTACTGAAAGCAAGAAGAAATTTATAAAAGTTTGTCCATGTCCTCACTTGAATTTCTACTGAAAAGCAAGGGCGAATGGATATCCTGAGAGAGTCTTATTCCTTCTCTCAGTTAATTGATTTAGAAGGGAATCAGTGGTTGTGTCTTTGCTATCTCAATTTGGAAGTAACATTCTAGAGATACACAATTTTTTTTTGAAATTTTTACGTCATTTTTCATATTTAAACAATATTTGCTTCCCCCCACCCCTCAGGGGTAGTCCCCATAGAGTTCCCTTCACCAATGCACCCGTGCACCATCACCTCAGTCCCCTGTGCTCCTCCCTCCCTCCCTGTGATTCCTCTCTCTCCTCCTCCCCTGCAGGATGTCTCTGATTTGTCATTGTCTGTTTTTGCTTTGTTGTGTTTTGTACAGTTACTATTTTCTTACACTGATGATTTATTTGGTTCCCCTATATTCCTGCTATAAGTGAAACCACCCGATATTTTTCTTTGTCCTTCTGGCTTATTTCACTGAGCATAATTCCTTCTAGTTCCATCCATGTTGCTGCAAATGGCATGAGTTTATCTTTTTTGATTGCTGAATAATATTCCATTATGTATACATGCCACATCTTCTTGATCCAGTCATCTACTTTTGGGCATTTAGGTTGTTTCCAGGTTTTACCTATTGTAAATAGTGCTGCAATAAACATAGGGGTACAGGTGTTCCTTTGAATCAATGTTTTTGTGTCCTTTCTGTAGATCCCTAGTAGTGGAATTGCTGAGTCATATGGTAGCTCCATTTTTAGTAGACTGAGTAACCTCTAGACAGCTTTCCATAGTGGTTGGACCAGTTTGCACTCCCACCAGCAAGGTAGGAGAGTTCCTTTTTCACCACATCCTCACCAACATTTGTTTTTTGTTTTTTTTTTTTTGATATGTGCCATTCTTATTGGTGTACTGTGGTATCTCAATGTAGTTTTCATTTGCATTTCCCTGATTATAAGGGATGTTGAACATTTTTTCATATGCCTATTGGCCATTTGCATTTTCTCTTTGGAGAAATGTCTTTTAAGTTCTTCTGCCAGAGACACACAAATTTTAATAAACAAGTATTTTTACAAATCATGTTCTAGGCTACGTGTGGGGGTGGAAAGTGCAATAAAACTAGTTCCCTGCCCTCAGGTTCTTAACAATAAATCATGTGGCAATCTTGGGAGACCTAAGCAGAGTAGGTGGGTAAGGAGAAGTGGCAGAAGTGCCAGGCTGCCTGTCTGACGCAGAGTACACACTCAATAATTAAAGGTCTCTTTCCAGTTTCATTTCCACAATAAGCATAGGCTAACCAGAACATACTCTGAATTATCTAGTACTTCGCAGTTGGAACATAAAAAAGCAAACCAGACCTATCGAGTCCAGGTAACCCAACTTTTCAAAGATTTTAGTTAATCTACTTCACATCTAGAAATAATTATATAAGTACCTATTTTTACAAAACAGGAAGAAATCCCCAGAGGATTTTTTGCTTTTATGACAAAGGTCAAAAAGTAAAACTAACATGCAGCAAGTGTTTTGCTGCAGCTTTAATAGAGGCAGCTGCAGGTGTCAGCAGAAGAGTGGCATCTCCAATTCCTTTCCTGAAACTACTTCATAGAAGCAGCATATGTACCCTAACATTCCCAGTTATTATATGTTATGTTATTTTAGGTTTTATGTGTTATTTGTGTTTTGTTAGGTAATTTTAGAGGCATGAGAAGCTTCAAATTTTTTCCACATATATTCATAGTAATTGCTTCTTTGCTTTACTCCATTTCAGCTTACGGAATGTTTCATAGGAACACTTTACTTTCATATAGTGGGGGGAACCTGTATTCATTCTAATTTTCGGACCCCATTTACTTACAGTTTCCATGAATTTGAAAAAAATACCATTTTCCATTGTATTAAAGACTTCCTTTGATGGTTCCCAACATAGAGAGGAAATGAGATGCATCTATGACCTATTATGTCATTTAATGTCTATTTTCTGCCTGTATAAGGTTGTCCCCCTTAGAACAATTGCCTAGTTACAACCACTTGATGTCTTAATGTTTCCTCCACTAACTTTAAAAATGTAAACAATGACAGCTAGATTTTGTGATTAAAAATTTTTACTAATATGAGTAATGAATCTAATTCTTATTATGGATTATGAGTCATGGAAAATGCTACAAATTTCTACAAACCAGAAAACAAAATCTAAAAATATAAGTAGAAATCAAATTGTATAAAGTGTTTTTGTTGTCTCAATTTGGAGTTATCATCCAATTTTATCAGAATATTAAGTTTTCTTTTCATGATCATTTGTTCATTTCAAGATATGTTCATTTCAGGATGTTTGCTGTGATGAAGATCAAAACCAAAACTACACACTTAGAATTTTCTCAACAAAGAGCATTTCAAAGTATAATTTGGACAAGAAGTAAATAAATATTGATTACTGGAAGGAAATAATTTTTCTCTTCTAACATTGTATATGCATGAACATTTAGTACTTTAAATTATAGCTATTGAACTAAATTAATATTCTGCCATGTAAAATTCTTAAAAAAACATATATTTATTTTTAGAAAGCAGCTTCATCACCTGTATCAAAACCATCATACCTGATTTCTACTTTTTTATCCAATGTCAGAGTCCTTCTTATAATTTTTAACATTTTATAATTCATTGCTTCATTAATTCAACTGATATGTTTGTTCAGTGTCTACTCTGTGCCAAGCACTATAAAAGAGTCAAAGTTGCAGGGAAAGTATGTAACAGATTAAATCTCTGTCACTCTGAAGCTCATAGCATGTAAGTCCCAAAACACTACTCAAAATTCCATGAGAAACACCAAGATTCTTCTGTATCCAAAGCTAGTAAAGAAAGTCAGGATAAAAGCATTGACAAACATTCCATTTACTCTTATAACAATATCCTAGAAGGAAAAGTGATTCTTAATAGAAATATTCTTTATCAAAAACTTATTATGTATTAGGTCAGGGGCTAAACATTTAACATGCTATTTAGCCTCTTCCAAATCTGATGAATTACACCATAATTATACCAAATTACACATAAGGAAATATGTTCTGTCCACAGTTCTTCAATGATAGAGTAAGGATTTCAATGCCATGTTCAAAAAATTCTGGTTGCTGCAAGAGATTATTGTAGGAAATTGATAGGAATAAATTGGTAGGAAATTAAAAAAGGCTATTTACATTAAGGGGGGGTATGTGTTATTGAAAAAAAAAAGTAAAGGTTCAGAATTTTTCTACTAGTAAGCTAGCCATAAGGCTGTAGAATTAGCATTTGCTTGAGAACTAAGGGTGGCACAATGCAATTTTATAAATACTTATGACTTTAATCCTTAACACATGTGAAGTTGGGTGGCCCAAAGAGAAAGCATTGTTCAAGAGGATGCAACATTCCAAAGCTCTGTTTCACCTTGGTATTCACCATTCCATTACCTTATTTCATGGCTTGTTTTGAGTCATTCAAAATCATCTCATTAGAGAGTTTTATTCTCAGTCTTTCTCCCAGCAACTCCCATCCCATATAGGTGGTTGATACCTTGTCACTGCCTAAGGAGAGAAATGAATGATAGACTTGTTCTTTTCAAGCCTTGAAGCAGAATGCCACACAAGGAGGCCAGTAGCACAGAGGGCCCAGGACACTTGTAGAAGAAGCAGCAGGGGCTCCAGGAGTCGGCAACAGCTGGATTCCACTCAGGGACTGTGTCTTCAGGATGTCTGGATACCCACGTCATGGTGGATTGCACTTAGGACAGAGTTCTATTTTTGTCTATTTTGAATACCTTTCATAGTTTCCTGATAAAATCAACCAATATTGCATGTAATTTGAAAACAAAATAAAAACAAAAAACTTTCTAATTCATCCTGAAAGAAGGAAGCTATGTGCATCAAAAACAAATACAAACCCAGGAGTCCTGGAGTGATACAAACACCAGAGTTGGCTTTTATGTTAAGGACTGAAACAGAGAGATTTGATGATCCCAATCTGATATCTGATGGCTACATAGGACTCAAAGATCAAGAGATAAGACTTAAGGTAGAAAATTTTCTGCAAGTCTCCTAGATTTTTGCTGTTGATTTTGAGAGTTTCTCAAGGGCTGTTCTTTTACTCCACCCCCTCCAAAAAAGAAAAAATAGAACTACAATCAGATGACAAAGAGGAGAGTGTTAACAATAGTGACTGTGGGTCTGAGACTTGCTTTTCCCTACCTCTCATTGACATGATAAAAAGAACCTCTGAGCACTGTCCGTGTTTCTCTCCTCAGGGTCCCACAGGGATAGATCAAGCTTTCTGACAAACGTATTGCTAAGTCTCATAGCACGAGTTTGACCCTGTCTAAGAGGGCACACAAAGGATTATGGACATCAAGAAAGCAGTTGTGCACCACGATCTGCTTTCATTTTCTGAAAATCTGAAAGGCAAATGTGTTGCCAGTATCTTATGGATTAGACCAAGGGTTCCTGGAGGCAACCCTGGAGGATGTGCTGCAGGTTAAGTTTACTTGCACACCCTCAGTGTTTGCACTGCAGTTAATATTTCCACCCCGCCCCAGGTCAATACCTGGGATTTCTGGCAGAGTCATTTTGTAGTTTTTCTGTAATGTATTTTCTGTCACTCTCTCTAGGTAACTACAGACGATGTGGCAGAAAGAACCAGAGCTCACGTACTGCTACCACTTGCTCTCTCTGGGCTTGACACTTGTGGTAGGTGTTATCATCCCCATTTTACTGATGTTGAAACTGAGAATCAGAGAGGTCTAAAATCTCACCACAACTGCACAACTGCAGTGAGTTCATCAAAATTCACAGAGCCTGTTACTGTAGCCTATACTCTGGATCCCACACACATGGCCACTGTGGGGCTGCCTGTCCCACCCCAAAGGCTTTAATCAGGGAATAGCAGTGGTGCCTTTTGGAAGTTGTGAGTAATGGCTGCTACTGATGTCAGTGTTTCCAGTAACCCACTGCACAGTTCATTCATGGCAGAGCAGTGTTCTGAGCATCTCCATCTGGAACTTGCACTCTGGCAGGCCTAAAGCATTGCAAGCATTTTAGAGAAATAGAATTCTTAAATTCTAAAGTTATATTGTTTCCATTTTACTATTTATTTAACAGCTTAGATGTCTCCTAATAGTAACCTAGTTACAATGACCACACACTTTTTCTCTAATTGAATACACACCACATTTGGTGAGGTGAGTAATCCCTAAATCTTCACGCTTTCCCAGAGATTTCTATGATTCACAGGTCTGTACTTCAAAATCCTTGACATTTCATAGATAAATCCCTTTGTTTCCGAGTGAGTTGATGTTCAACTATTACTGGGCAGGCCAATGCATTGACTTTCTGGAGGCCATGACATACATTACTGGAAAACCATTTTTATTAATCATCTTTTTCTCTGAAAACATAAGATTCACTGGAATGTAATATAGTGAGCTATATTTGGGAAGAGTGCTGAGAAAGTCAAACCAATGATCCTCCAAAATTTTTGTATCATCAGTTGTGAGCTTCTGAATCATGCCACGGAGGATAAAGTACAGCCAGGAGTGTCTCAGATAAAGTCTCAAAAGTGTCTGATTTAATTGTTAGCGTAAGGATTTAAGATGCTGTTTTTCCCTGATACTAACACCTCTCATTGATTCTGGAGCATTTCCATTTGTTGTTTAGCAGAAACAGCCTCAGTATTTATAGCCGTATCACTCTAGAAGGGAAGAATTTGCAATTTGCACTTTCAATTTCGACTCCTAGACTTCTTTTTCTTTAAACACCCTTCAGATGGGTGTCAGACTACAATTCAACAGATGCTTTGTAAGCAACTGCAATGCTCATCTCCATGGGCACACATCTTAGAAGGCCCCCTATAATCCTTTTCTGATTGAAAGCTAAATGGGTGAGCCCTAGGTAGATCCAACCTCACCGTAGCTAAGGCTCATGGATACATTTGTGCTTGTGGTCATGTGGATGCACCTGCTCACTGCAACTGGAGCCATATCATGGCAGATTGCATCGTCGAAATGTGTTCACACTAGTATGGATTTCTATCCCATTCTACATGCTTTTATAATGAAGTAACATTAGCATTCCTCCATCAAGATGTTGGCTCTTTGCTTCCTCCTCTGAAATTGGGGGACTTTTTGTAAATTCTTTGATCAATAGAATATATAGAAATGATGCTATGAGACTTACAAGGATAAGTCATCAAAGATAAGATATATTCAACCTCTCTTTCTGTCCCCCTTCCTATCTTTCTCTGTGGAATGCAGTCACCGTGTTATGAGGAATCCTGGGCTACTTGGAGAGGCCACAAGTGGATGGATGTTATGACCAGCAGCCCCAGCTAAACACATGCTAACAACCACCTATACTCACTGTACAATCCTAAACCAGAACCAACCAACCAAGCAACACCCTAACTCAAAATAGATTTAAAAAGGTACATTATTAACATTATTATTGTTATCTCGAAGGCATTGCATTTTCAGATATGTTATGTTGCTATAAGTAACTATCGCTGACCTTCCAGAGAGGCTTCTAGCTTACAGGCTGACCCTGTGGATCACATGGTGCTCTCCTGCTCCTCTTCTGAGTCACTACAGACTTTGTAAAGGATTAAATTATAGTATATTTTCTACTCTTTCCTAATTGTAAGAATAAGAGCACAACTAATAAAATGCAAAACCAGGGACAAGAGGGAGATTTCATTATCAAACCAATTTAGTAATAATTTCTGATGGGAAGAAGGAAGATAATAATTTTGGAGCATAAAAAACTAAGCGCTGGGAAGCATGTCTGTGTAGGGACTTTGTCCAGATAAGTCTGGGGGTGCTGAAAACCAAAGGGATAAGATAAGGAAGGAGATAGAAATGACCAAAGGAATAGGCTGCTTTCTTGGAAATTATGCCCAAACTCAGTCTTGCTGGAGACACCAAGAGCTACAAAGAGCACAACCATTTCCAAATAGGTTAGCACTGGAAAAATTGCCTGCAGTTTCTATTCCATCAACCTCTGCTGATTTGTAGGAGGAAGAGTGAAGCTATTATGATTTAATTGACTTGCTCATCTCAAGGAAGGAGCAGATTTGCAGAGCAATAGAAGGTTGTGATTGCAGACTGATTCCTCCAGCTAAAGAGGATGTTTGTCTAAAGCCCTTCCCAAGGCTCCATTCAGGGTAGAGACCCTGACCAAACCTTGAGAAGCAATCTTGGGATTCAACGATTTCTCTGCTACCTTGTGAAAATAATGATGGGGTCTTCCTCAAGTCATCTGCTTAGAATCTTACATCAGCAGCCTCGGAAGTGCCATTAAAATCTTAAACATTTTTGGTAGTCTTGCATCACAATTATGGCTAAAAGGAAGCACATAGCCTGGGATTCTAGAGATGTACTCCTAGTATTTGTCAACCAATGAGCTCAAAAGATAAACCTGTTCTCTTCTTCAAACTTTTAAATGGAAAAGGTAAATGTCTAAATAAAAAGCCTCAAACTAAAGCTGGTTACATGGGGAAAAATCCCAGTGGGTGTTAACGGGCTTTGGAACATATATACCCAAAATAAAAAGCGTCAAGCATTCAGAATCCAGAATCTTAAAGTGCATTTAATGCCATGTATTAGATGCTAATAATTTGAAAGCAAAACAAACATATCCTTTTTATTCTTCATATTTATTTCAGGCTTCCATTGTCCCAAATTAATTTGGAAGCCCAGAAAGGTAATAAAATAAACAGTGCTTCATCCAACCACGGGAGGCAAACGCATCCTTGAGCCCAGCTCTATATCTAAGCAGGACGCTCCACCCTCTTTTTTCCCATTTCTCTGATAAAAGAATAATAAGATTTTTTTTAATGGAAGCAGAATTTCTACCCACATAATAAGAAATAACTTTAAAGAAAAAAAAATGAAGACATTCCTTGGAAGTATGGTTATGAGAGGATAAAAAACAAAATGATTTAAGACCTCTGTACAAAAATACCACATCAAAGATAAAAGAAAGTCTTATTTGCTATATTGATAGGCGACAAAGTGTGGTACTTTTATATTTATAAATAGTTCATTCAAATTAATCCAAAAGAAGCAAGACTTTATAACTCAGTTGGAAAAAGTGGAAAAAACTTGTGAAAATATCATTTATAGGAAACAATTCAGCCAGTGAGCGTACAAAAAAATGCTTAGTTTCATTCATTAACGACAATGCAAATTAAATGTTTATGAGATAGCATATCTCACCTTTCAGAAAAAGAAAAAAATTAAGTTTGTGGTTACTTCATATTGTTAAAGAGATGGGAAATGCAGATTCTCTCACATTGTAGATGAGATAAATTGTACAGTTTTACTGTAGGAAAATTTGCCCATCCTTATCAAAATATAAAACATGCATACTTTAAAAAATGTTTATATTTATTTATGCATACAGGAACGGGGGTATAGACCAGAGGTGTTGGGGGGGGGGGGTAAGAAGATTCACCAGAGACAGAATGGGGAACAGAACAGGTAGATCTACTGAAATATACTGCTAAGAGGAGCAGCAGGCAAGATAGGAAAGGTCTGCTGTGCCATATGGGTTAGCTCCCTGACTGGGGATAAAACTCAGGCCATAGTGTTGATAGCACTGAGACGTAACCTCTAGGCCACCAGGGAGGTACCCCAAAACACATATACTTTTTAATCCAATAACTACTATATTTTTACCCAATATATAAACATCCAAATAAAAAGTTAACTGCTAAAAATTTCCCTGGATATACATGAAATAATTTCATATAAATATTTGTGTGTATGTGGTATGTATGACTATATTTTCAAGCATATGGATGTTCATTGTGACATTGTTTTAAAGGATTAGAACTGGATACAATCAGACTCCTTTAACAGGGATAAGTTATGGGATGATATAAGAAAGCATTGCTAGGTCATTTCAAAGAATTAGATTTGTATAAAATTATATGGAAATATAATTAAAATATAAGTGAAAAAAACAAAGCATGGTACCATATATTTGGCATAATTCTTTTGCTATAAAATAAAGATACAAATATACAGGGGAGAGAGAGAGACACAGGTATATGCAATAACCTCTCCACAAAATGGGAGAGAAAATTTATAATACATAGATTTGCAACAGGACTTTATTTAGAAGACCTAAAGATATATCACAACTTAGTAAGACAAATAATCTACATTAAAAAGTGAGCAAAAGGTTTGAAAAGATACTTCAGAAAAGAATATATGACAGGCAATAAACATATGAAAATGTGTTCATCATTGTAAGACATCAGGGAAACAAAAATTAAAATTGTAATGATATACCACTGGGCGTTTATTGTAATAACTTAAAATTAAGGGATTAATAAAATGAAATGTCAGTGAGAATATGAAGCAACTGGAATTTCCATGCTGTTTCATTGGGAATAAACAGTGATAAAATCAATTTGGAAAAATGTTCAGGAGTTTCTTATGACATTAAGCCCATATATACTATAAAATCCAGCTATACTACTCCTAGACATTTGTCAAAATGAAATGAAGAGATAGCCACACAAAGACCTGTACATGTGTTATTGCAGCATGGTGCATAATATTTAAAACTGGAGAGAGCAGGGAGTGGTGACCCAAATATTCATGTAGCAGATGAATGTACAAACTGTACTCTGCCCAGACAAAGAAATATGACATTGCAATTAAAAATATCAAACTACTGATTTATGTGACAATATAGATGAACCTCTAAATGATTTAAAGAAACAAAAGGGCATACCATTTTTTCATTTTTACAAAATTTAGAAAATGAAAACTAATACATAGTGACAGAAAGTAAACCAATGGCTGGCTGATGCCAAGATAGGAGGTAGAAGGGATTTTTAAAGTGGTGAGAGGAAATTTTGGGATGCAGGGTATGATAAAAATGTTCCCTATCTCTATTTTAGTGATTTTTTGGGGTGTGTAGACATGTCAAAACTAAAGAAATTGTTTATTAAATTTATTAAATTCATGAAGATTATTGTACATAAATTACACTGTGCAAAATTACTGTTTTAAGGGTCCCTTGCTTCTTGCTTTGGAGAGAAGTTACCTAGAATTGAGAAAAAAAATCCTAGACTTGGAGTCCTGTGGGAACTGAAATTTGGAACTCACTGATAAGTATCAGAAAGAAAGATAATCAGTAGAAAGATACCTTAGGTCCTAAGTGTAAGAGATGGCAACTTACCCTCCCTCTTCCTGTGAGAAGATGCTATTTGATTAAGTTGTATCCTCTGATCCAAGGCTTCCTTAACTCCCACCCTTGACACTTTCCCCAGCAAAACTATGAACTCTGGGGTGAATATCTTAGAATGCTGACAGGTAAATATTGAGATACTATCTGTTAACCTAATGCCTAAAGAATTGATGTCCGAAAATTGTTTAATGCTTCCTCCTTTCTATCCCTGCTCTCAACTTGAGACCTTTGAATTTTGACAGGGTGCTCCAGATGCATTAATGGCACCCACAGTAAGAATTCTCTCTCTAAAAGTATCATGAAAGGCAGTGGTGGTGGTAGAAGGGCAGGGTTAGGTTTGATCAGTAAAGTGTTGGGTTCAGCTTCTGCCACTGAGGAATGCTGATCTCTCTAACAATAAGATCTATGCTGCCAAAACATGAAAGAATGCAGACAAGGGCTTAAGTGAAACAAAAGCCTTATGTAGACAAGATGAGATTTCACCTTTAAAAACTTAAAATTTTTTTGAATGCACTAAAACTAGGAATTCAATTTACACAAAATCAGAGTGTCTCTTGAAAAAATGGCTTCTTTTTGAGTAACTTGTGAGTTTCCCCCCACCCCCATTATCTGTAAGGTAAGCTTCAGTAGAGGACTCAGGTGCAAAATAGAACACATAAATGGTATAAGGCACACAGGTGACCTCCTGGGACCCTGACCTATTTCTTTCAGCTATTAGACTGTCTGTAAAAACTACCTAATAGGATCAAAGGATGATTTTTTTTTTTTTAAAGCAGGTGTGTTATTTTGAGTAGGCAGCTCTATAACTGCTCTCCTGTGGGAAATGTTGACATCTCAAGCAAGCAAAAATTATATAGTATGTGTGGTAATTGTTCCACAAACTAATAATTTTTCTCTTCCCCTCTCTTTACCTCCCCTCATTGAAGGCCATAGTGGTTTTAAACTGTGTCCTCCAAAGAAATATGTTGATGTTCTTTATCCCCAATACTTGGGAATGTGACCTATTTGGAAACAGAATCTCTAGAGTTTAGAGTGAGCCCAACGGTCAATGACCACTAAGAGGAGAGCAGGCACAGAGGCCTAGAACACAGCAAGTTAAAACAGAGGCAGAGATTGGAGGGATGCAGCTACAAGCCAAGGAAAGCCATGGGTTGCCAGGAGAAAGCAGCAGCCAGAAAGAGCAAGGAAAGAATCTCTTCTGGAGTCTTTACGGAAGCTTTACCCTGCTGATATGCCAATTTGGCCTCCAGACCTGTGAAAGAATGAATTCCCCTTGTTCTCTGCCACCAAGTCTGAGTAATTTGCTTCTGCAGGTCTAGGAAACTAAATACCCAGACCAATTCTGTCATCCCACCCAGATCACCAATAATATTTAATTTAGACCATGTCCCAAAGCTTTGCCAGAAAAAGAAGGCACTGAAATAAAATTCTGGAATATTTCCCGTCTACCTTAAGGTCAAAGCAAAAGTCTAAATGATATCATGTACAGAAAAAATAAAGACTGGCAAGACTGACAATTCATATAAATGTTTTGGAAAAGTGTCTGGTATTTTCTTGTAAAGCTGAAGATGTGCACACACTTTGAGCATGGACACTGTGGACTGTTTCATGTGAGGATAAATGCAGGAACTTTTAAAAAACATCGCTGTTCCTAAAAGCCACAAACTGGAAAAAATCCAAAAGCCCTTCAACAAAATAATGATATTTAAAATGTGGTGGTATATTTACAAATGGAATGCTCCCTAACAGTGACTAAGCATGGATAACAATTATTGATACATGCAATAAACTGAATGACTTTTTCAAATATAATACTAAACCAAAAAAAAAAAGGAAGACAAGAAGAATATATATATATATACATAGTATGATTCCATTTATAGAAAATCCTGACAACACTCCTTATACCTAAATTGTAATTTGTGGAGATGCACAGTTAGATGATAAAACTATAGAACAGAGCAAAGAGGGGATTACTGTAGCATGTAGGATGTTGCTTAACTCTAAGTGGATAAGTGGCTGAAAGTGGGAAGAAATATGGTAGGAGGTGGGCTTTAAACATGTTGGTAATTTTTTTAAGTAGCATAGAGGTTTCATGAAAGCTTATATTTTTATTTTTTATACCATTCTTCATTAATTTTCCTATATGAGGATTTTAAATATTTTTTAAGATGTAATTTTTATTTTGAAAAAGGGTAGGGGATACAAAAGAGGGGGGAATCCATAGAAGCATAAAACGTTCTAATGCACCTTAAAGAAATGTGTATGTTTTATATGGTTCTTTCATATTATCTTTCCTATTCTGTTTTCCAGATTGTAAGCTAAACTCTTAGTCAAGACATTTTTACTGAAATCCAAGATTCTGGAAAATGAGGGGAATATGTTGAAAAAGCTCAACAAATCCTAATTGGTGCCTTGAGGCCTGGCTATGTGGAGAATGTGGCATTTAGCTTTGCTATAAACCGGCTCCCCTGAGACTGCAAAGTGGTGGCTGAGATTGGATGGAAGGAGTTGGATGTAGGTGTGAAGAGCAAAGCCAGCTCGCAAGCAGCACTGCCACTTCCAAAGGTCTTTTCTCGTTGTTTCATTTGAATCTCACCAAAGCTTGGTGAGACCTTATCCTTCTTTCTTACTTGTGAGATTACTAAGGTTCAGAGAAGTTAAGGGACTTGTCCAAAGTCACAGGTTAGGGAAATGACAAGACCAGAAATGGAAACTAGATTTTCTGCATCCAAATTCAGTGACTTTTAATGGAACTTTTTTTGTAAGTAGACTTACTGACATATCATACATATGATAAGAGACTTGGTAGTACTGAACTGATTTGATGCAAATGTCTCAAACTCTGTCAAGACCTGGGCTGAGAGCCAGCCAGCTATAAGGGGAGAGGGAGATGCAGACAACAGACATGGTTTAAACTAGTTACAGTACATCTAAGGACATTTGTCTCCTGAAATGCTTGTACCCATGGCACAATCAAGAAACAAAATTAATATTACTTATGATGGTTTATAATGCTTAGCAAAGTTCTCTGTTTATCTTCCATGTGGTTGAAATTCCATCCCCCACTAAATACTTACACCCTGCCAACCAAGCTATAGTTCTTTACAAACGCAAAGCAATGAATCACTTATGAAACCATTTCAGATAAATAGATGTAATCATATTTTCTGTTAGGACTTCATGCTGGAGAAAGCAAGTGGACCCAGACTGTTCTGTATTGTTGCCCTACATGCCAATAAATCGACCATTTGCTTCTGCCAAGAAATCCCTCAAGCCCTTGTGTGCTTTCAACAGAGGATATATGAAAAGACTGAACAAATATCACCATTTTATCCTCCTTTCTGTCCTCAAAGCTTTTGCAAACTTAAGCGAGCTATTGTTCATGATAACCTCAAAAACTGTGGCCATTCTCGGTACTGATACTTTCAATTTGGGCACTAAAAAGTAAATGTTTGCATCTCTTCAAAGCATTGTTAAAGTAGCTAAAATAAAATATAAGTTAAAAGGGAAACTCTAAGATCCCGGTAAATATCAAGGTGAATATATTTTTGTTCCTTTTCCTGTTAATTCTCTTATACACATTCTACCTAAGACACAGGCTAATGAATTACCAATTTTGCAGAATAATAAAACTTTGTGAAGATTATTTAGAATTCAAGGGACAGGGACAAGTCAAAGATGGTATTGTAAAGAAAAGAACATGTGGTGGCAGAGGTATATGTTTATTGTCTAGTGCGATGCATACAGTGCTGGGTCTGGAGAATTCACTCTCTAAGATAGTCTGGCCCCTTGGTGGGTGGATTCAAACTGCATTCAGATCACCTCCTTCCCCCAACCCCTAGCCCACCGTGAGAGTTATCTCCATGTGACAGCTGCACACTCCTTCATCTCTAACACAAATTTTCCAACATTACCATACATCCATCTAAAGCACAAGAAGAAAATGAGTTGGAAATTTAATACAGCCTTTGTGACGAATTAAGAAGCCTTGCATATAGAGCTTGTATTTTATATTGGAATGGGACATGTATAACTTTATCAGTAAACAAGATAAGGCATTTAATCCAGTTGTAAGAGTGATGGAGTTAAAAGGAAACATGGCTGGTTTTCCTGGCAATGGTTGTCATCTTGAGCTACAATCCAGCCTGAGAGACATTACTGTGGTAGATGAGGCAATATTCATATCCCTTTCTCAGTGTTTCCACAGAACATCTCCTTGCAAAGGAAGTTGCATCTGATATTAAAATACCAGAGGAAATAAATAGGACCCAAATAAGTAGGAATTTTTAGAGCAATGCCTGCAAAAATTATTTAAGTATTTTCAGATTGGAAGAAAATATTTGCATGAAATTGCTGGGAGACTTGAAACTAGTAAATCTCAGTTTTCAAATCTGTAAAATGAGTGTAATTGTACTTTCTTCACTGAACTGCAGTGAGATCTAATGGGATCTTATAAAGCACTAAACAAGAAGTTGAGTACTTAGTAATTGCTTAATAAAAGCTACAATGTGATTCTATTATTTCCCAGAAACATTCATTCGTATAAGAAATTCCAGGTCCATTGGGTGAATAACAGTAAAACTACTGTAGACTGGAAGGAATATTGTGTCACAGTCACCTTGAGGTTCTATAATCCCATATCTTAGATGATGAAGCCAAAGCAAAAGTGTATCAGGCATAATTTAAAATTTGGCTTCAACTATTTTTAACTAATATCCCTTTGAATTATATTTTGATAATTTTGATAATGACAGAATATTATTGGAATCATATTTTGACCACTCTATTTAAGAAATACCCTATTCAAAGAAAGTTTCATTTTCATTTTGTCCCTCTTTCTTAAAGTATATTAAAGGCATAAGTGACAAAATATAGCATATATCCAAACATTTCATGGGATTCTTTTTTTAATCTTTTTTAAATCTTTTTTTCAATTTAAATATTTTATTTTAATCCCAGAGACATTTTCCAAGAGGAATGACATAGACAGGCAAAGAATTTAGTGGTTTTTCTTGTTTGCTTGTTTTCAACAACAACTTTTAATTAGTTAACCATGAAATAGTTAGTGAGATTTATAGGGAAACTGTGTCATAGCTATGAAGTTTTGCTGATTCTTAAAACAGTAAATGGTACCTACTCTAGATAAGGCAGTGAGCTAGAATCTGCTACTTCTCCAACCTGCCTGCACATTAGTCACCTGGGATTTTACAAACCACCCATGTCAGCAACTCATCCAGAGAGATACTAATTCAAATTAATTGGTCTGTGCTGGGGACTGAACATTAATAGGATTTAGGGCTCTCCAGGTTTGTCAGTCTGCAGTCAAAACTGGGAATTACTGAAATATTACTGTTATAGATGAATAGAAAACAAGCAACATTTAACCTTCTCTCAAGGAGCTTCAAATTCTACTTAAGGAAAATATACTTTTAAAATTTACTGACGTAGTCCTCCCTGGTGGAGCAAGGGGTTAAGACACAACCTATGAAGTTATTTGCAGCCACTGCAGCACGAGTTCCAGCCCTGGCCAGGGAGCTACCCACATACTGACTCGCCTGCTGCTCCCCTCAGCAGTGTATTTCAGTCAATCTGCCTGTTCTGTTCCCCACTCTGTCTCTGGTGAATCCTTTCACCCCCGCATCTCTGGCCTGTACCCCAGTTCTTGTATGCATAAATAAATAAATCTTTAAAAAAATAAAATTTACTGACATACTTGCAAAAGATATTAAATGTCATGATCACTGATAAATTCCATGTTCCTTTCACTATTTAAACTCTCTCATTTCTCTCAAGTAATAACACAGTGGAAGGCCAGAGAAATGGAGAATCGTATCTTGGAACAAAGAATAAAAAAATCAAGGGTCACTCACTATTATACTTAATTAAATATACCTTTAATCACACCAAAAGGATTTTCTTCTTGAGAAATGAAATATGCCTACCAAGTGTCTAAGAATAATTATAGATGCTTAGGGAGTGTGCTAATTGTGAAAATTGAACATTAAGAACTGATTGTACTGGCTTTATTTAAGGTTCTGTTGCTGCTCATTTGTTTGGTGATAAAAGCAAAATCCAGGATTCTCCTATTAGCTTTATCTTCATCTCTGCCTTCCCCACTGAACCACATGGAATTATAACTTGAACCAGCACTATTATTATACCGTGAGGAACCAAGCTTGCCTTGTTAATAGTCTATGCCAAAAGCTGGAGGAGCCCCAGTGGAAGAAATCTGATTCCAATTTGGGGATGAAAGTACAATTCCCCCCTGCCAGGTTTAAATTGAGAGCATATTACTCATTTTTAGTTAATTTCTCAGCCTGCAGAATAATTCAGCACATGTGTGCTGTGTATGTTCCCTCAACTGCTTCCTTGGGGACCCTGACCTTGACGGGATAGTTGTAATTGAGGGGGAAAGTTAATAAATGACAATTGTAGTTAAATGCAATATTTATGTAAGAAAATATGTGTATTAAAATTAAAAAGGGAACAATCAAAAACAAGGAAGTCGATTAATGTATTTTTTTGTCTCTGACTTAGTTTTTGTTAATGTGAAGCTGAACTTCCTTGGGGGAGGGGCAGTGAAATGCAATGGTTCTCAAAAAATATGTACTGAGAAGAAACATGTTTACCGCAAAATAGCATGGAAGACATCATCACATTTGTGTGAAAACCATACCTATCCATTGATTTTATTTATTTATTTATTTATTTTTTTATAGAGGCATGTTTTCTTTCTTTCTTTATTTGTTTGTTTGTTTATACATGCACTGGGTACAGTCAGAAGCGCGGGAGGTGAGAGAATACACCAGAGCCAGAGCGGGGAGCAGAGCAGGCAGAAAGACCGAGGTACACTGCTGAGGGGAGCAGAGGGCGGCAGGAGAGGTCTGCGCGCCATGCGGGACCCTCCTCCGGTGGCCGGGAAGCAGCCGGGGATCGAACCGGCGCCGCAGAGGCCGCGGGCAGCTTCGCAACCCAGCGCTCAACCGCTGCGCCACCGGGGAGGCCCTATCCATTGATTTTAAATCCAGTTCATTTCATGTAGACTTCCTGCAGGTGTAACAGAAACTTTGAAGGAGATTTTGAAAACTTTTCCATCCTTTTCAAGTGTATTTTTATGTTAATAATTGTTGACATCTACTACGTGATTGAAGTATCCATGATTCTTAAAATGATCAAAACGCCTATAACTTCAGAATTATATTATTAGTAGTAAGGACAATTGCATTTGCATATATTTGAAAAATAGAGGTCAACAAGCCATCTGAATGTTTCCATGCCATCTTGTCCTTTAACAGGCAAAAGAAATTCCTAGGACCCATCTTAGGTCTCTGTAGTGTATCTGGCTGCCTTTCCTTCCCTATCCCTGAAGATTCCTGAGAAGTTTCCTTGGAAGTTTCCTCTAACTCTACCCTCCTCTCCCCACCTGGCCTTCACAGCAGCTATCTTGTCATCCCCACATGTATGCATGCTAAAACACTACTGTTGTACATACAACTTCATTCAAGATTTGTGGGTAACAGAAAGGTACAATCACACCACAGCAAAGGAAGAGCTGCTGTTCTTGACATTTGTCCATATTCCTCCCCAAATGTTATTTCTCCTCTTTCTCTTTCTCTTTTCAGGATCTAACCTGACTACTACTAGCTGGAATCTGCTATCTTTGAACCAGGAATTTCTCCTAACACTAACAACCCTCTTCAACTCCCCTCTTCCTTCCCCCCCTCACTTTCTACCTCCACCATCTCAGTAAGCTGGATTTCTAGATATTCTGTCTTTGGAATCATGGATAAAAGGAAAATCTATTATTTCATTACATGGAGAAATTATGATGTCTTCTCTGTTACTATTCTGGCTGCTATGATTAATCTAAAAAGCCCAAGAGCATATTTCTCCCTGCTCTCCCAGAGCAATATTGCCAAATTTCAGTCAATTTGTAACTTTCCAGTTCTTCCTCCCTGCCACAAATCAGGCTGAGTATTATTTATTTGACCAATAACAACGCCTAGAGCACCCTTTGCGATTCCCTACAGCACTTCCCATTCAGTGGTCCACAACCATTTGCTCAGAAACAACTGATCTATATACATTCATAAAAATATCCACTGGGCAAATTTGGTCTTCGACATGGGTCAATTTTGGTGAAAGCATTCTTGCCTCTGTACTTATTATGAGGTTTCCTCCTTTTTCTCCTCCTCACTTGCTTCCTGTAATGAAGCTAATGAATACCACAGAAAAAAGTAAAATAGTTAATTTCCCCAGAGGCATTATACTTTAAAGTACAACACAGTCTCAAGCCAAGAGAGCTTAGAGTAAAGAATATCTCTAGTGTGGTATATTAATCTTGCAAAAACTGGTGGAGAATATGTCTTTGGGGGAAAGGAATGCTCCCAATTCCTTGGAATCAGTCAACATAACCTGACATCTTGTGTCATCTCCCCACACTTCCCCCCTTTCATAGACGAGGTTACTTTAATAGGGGAATTTAAATGGAAATGATCCAAGTAAAAGCATGTCTTCCTCTTCCAATCCACAGTGCACTTCAATATCTCATTTATATTTCTTTCATTGTCTTCCAAATCATCACAGCCTGATTTCTTAGTAGGTACAAAACAGATTCTTACAGGCAGTGCCCAGTATCCAAAAAAGTAAGAAATATGTGTCTCTGTTCTTTTGAAAAGAAGTTAAATTGAAAGCACATCAATCAGGACATACTTTTGCATTTTGGCATAGTTTCAAATAAATACTCAGTGACTGGCATTATATTGCAATGGTTAGGATTTTGAATCAGAATCAGACCTCCTGTGTCTGCAACTGAATTCTGATAGCAGATGACCCAGAGCATGTTATTTCATATGCCTGGCTTAGTTTCATCATATGTGAAATGGGAATAATAAAGTACCTCCTTTGTGGGTTTGTTACAGGAATGAAACCAGACAATTCCTGTTCAGTGCTTAAAACAGTATACAGCAAGAAATTCAAGTGTGACACTCCATGTCTATTTTCACTGAGGTGTCTGAGTGATAGATATAAATATCAAGTCGACTATGGAGCTGAATTCAGAAATTGCAAAGAAAAAGGCAATGAATTGACTTCCCAACTCCAAAACTCCCAGTCTCTTTGAAACTATCAAATGTAAAGGGAAGAGCAAGGTATTAACCATTAATGGAGAGATTTCTTTCAAGACAGCCATAGTTGTTTTGAGTGCCTACAATTACTTTTGGGGTGAATAGTTGGAGTTATTATCTTTTACTCAACTGTTCTAAAAATTTGAAGTAAGAATGTGCTTCAGTGACCCCACTTTGAAACCTTGGGTTGCCTTGCCATGGGAGAGAGAACAGTGTGAAAGAGGACATGACTCACACCCCAGGGATCACAGGGCTTAACAGAGCCTGGGCAGTGAAGGAAGGACCATGCTACTGGGTTAGGGGCAGCTGCAGAGCTGTATTTGTAAGAAAAGGGTATACTCTAGCACTCCTGTGGAATAGATGTGGACTTCTCAAGAGAGTAGAAGTTACCTAGTACTAGGACTTTCAGATAGAATTGCTTGAGAGGGAACGAGGGCCCCTTCAGCTAAAGTTGCAGAAAAATATCAATATGTCAGAGACAGTAAAAGGAATCACATGCAACCACCAATTCAGAGATGCATAAGTTGGTTTAAGTTAACTGCAAGAGGAGGGGTCCCTCAAGTCTCTGCAATGAGACTGAAGAAGAATCAAAGAAGCATTCCAGGGAGAAATGCCAACTATTTTGACATTTTGACAATCCTAGGCCCAAAGGATTCCTCATGAGTAAGGCATTTCTTAGTCCCTCATCTCTTTTCTTTCCCTTCATCTCTTACTCCTCCCTATGCTATAGTTTTGACCTCAAAGGGTGAGAAATTACCTAGTAAGGCCATTGGTCATATTAGTCAGAGTTCTCTAGAGAAACAAACCATAGAGCATATTGTGTGCCTGTAAATACAGGTATGGAAATCTATACCTCTATCTATTTGTCTATCTACATCCATCTATCATCTATCTATTGAAATTTACTTTAAAGAATTGGCTCACACCATTGAGGAACCTGGCAAGTACAAAATCTTGCAGAACTGATCTGCACTCTGGAGACCCAGGAAAGAGTTGCAGTCAGAGGAAGTCTGACAACAGTCTGTAATAGAATTCCTTCTTGCTTGGGGAGGTCAGTCTTTAGTTTATTAATTCCTTCATTCCATAGATTGGATGAGGTCCACTACATAACAGAGAGCATTCTACTTTATTCAAGGTGCACTCATCTAAATTTTAATGCCATTTAAAACATACATTCACAGAAACATCAAGAAAAACGTTTGACCAAATATCTGGGTACCATGGCCTAGTTGAGTTGACATATAACATTAACCACCATAGAGAGGGTGCAGAGGAAAGGACAGGAGCAAGGGGGAGAAGAGAGACGTGGGTAGTGCCCCTTTCCCACTTGGAGTTAGCAGACAGGGGAAAGAAGGGGGGAAAATATTATGTTAAATCACAAATGAGTTATTGTTATTATGTACTGGATATTCTAATTTTTTACATAAAAATCTTCCTATCACCTACACTGAACTAAGGACACTAAGTGAAAGTTGTGATCCTGCCTGAGGACTAATTTAGGAACAAGGGAAGATACTAAAAATTTAAAAGGTCAGTGGCATACCAAACAGAACAAATCAATTCTTTTGATTGTTCCCTAATTATTCATGTATAGCATACACATTACAAGCACTTCATATGTAGTCAATATTCACAATTATTATTGCATATACATGGATATGTGACAATTTACTGTAAACAGGACATTAAAGCTATATATATATATATATATATATACACACACACACACACACTTTTATACATATGCTGTGTTAATGGGGACTCATAAGTGAGAACAGAAAACCTCAAATAGATCCATAGACATCACTAGACTGGGGGGGAGGGCACATTTTTTCATTATCAATTACTTTTAAGGTTATATACCAGTGACTGTGCTTTTTATTTTGGCATTTCACATAAATATATTGCCTAAACTTTGGTTTGTGGTAGATTGGTGTAAATTTGAAATTTAAACACAACTCCAGCTATGGCAAACGTTGATTTTGTTGATGTTTATTATTGTCTGTAGCCTGGGGCACAATTGGCTCGTAGGTAAACAGATAATTAGCTTGTTCATTTGAAGTAGAAAGGTGTAATTAGTGAATTTGCTTACTGTTCTACCCTGCTGCAGACAGACAGCCCTTTGGGCCTCTGAGTCTTTGTTCTCTCTCTCTCTCTCTGTCTCTCTGTCTCTCTCTCTCTCTCTGTCCCTCTCTCTTGCTCTCTCCTTCCCGCCTCCCATTCATCCCTCCCCTCCCTCTCTTCCTCTTTCTCATCTCTCTCTACCAAGATTCACAATATAGCTGCCAGTGCTAATACTGTGGAATTCAGAAAATAGAGTTGCATTTGGTACTCAGTAACGTGATCAGCCTGAGACATTAGTCAACCTGACCTAATACTGCTGTTCAAAGGTACTGTTTTAGATGTTATTTTCTTGGCTGTGCAAGCAGCCTTTTAAGAGATGCTTTTAAAATTGAAGATGAAGATCAATAAGAATAAATTGGGTATCCGGATGTAGCAGGCTTGCATTAGGACAGAAATTGGCTCTATTATACAAATAAGCTCTTGAGTAGAGTGGCTTGAATTTGGCCATGGCCTTCTTGATCATCCTTTTTTCCTTTCTTTTTTTGTATTACTCAAGTAGTTTAGCACTAGATTATATAACACTTCATTCAAACTGTTATATAATTTTTAGCATTCTTTAAAAATTTTCTGCTAAAGCACAATCCCAAGCTGTTCTTGCATCAAAATGAGATGTATGGGTGAACAACGCATGGGACCTGTAAACCCAAACAAATTACTTCATTGGGCTTCCACTTAAAAACAGAGGTGGACTGAGGCTTACTTTCCTGAACAATAATGAGAAGTCTTAACTGCATCCTTTGGCAACATACTGCATGCTAAATAATTTGTGGTTAAGACTTAAACAAGATTCATGCTGGAGAGTCAGGCAGTCTCAGCCACCCTATTCTCATTCCTTCAGACCACTTTGAAAATCAGATCTGCCAAGATTTTGAAAGTGGGATACAAGGAACGTAAGTCTCACCATTGACTTTCAATGCCCAATAAATCAAACAGGTTGCCAGCTAGGAGACAGAATGAACACGAGTCCACAATCATGCAGGCAATTACTGTGGTAAGTGTTAAGTCTTGGAAATTGAAATTGTGACACTGATCTCATATTAAGCAAGAGGAAGAAGATGATCCCCAGATTTTCTATTGATTTAAGTGGCTGGTACCTTTTCAGCAAGTTGGCTTTTTGTTAAAGCTGAGAAAAGTACTTGGTGAAAAAAAAAATAGCCTTTTTGTCAATAGCTCTCTAGGTACTAAATCATCCACTAGGAGTTGTGATGGGCATTAATAAAGTCGGGAAACAGATTTACCCAAATCTCAAGTACAAATCAGAAGTACACAAAGGACACCGATTTCCATGAAACTTTAAAAGAAATAAATGGGTTTAGAGAGTTAAGTGCGTAGTGAGAAGAAGCAAGCTGTTCCTTGAACCTACCCAAGAAGGTTAACCCTCGCTGTAAGCCTTGTCTATATTCTTTTTACATACTGAGATCATCTTTACTACAGTTTCTAAGATGCTTCCCCTATCTGCTCTTTCAAAGGTGAATCCCAGCCCTCTAAAAGTTGTTGTTGAAAAACAGATTTTACTGATAGTCTAAGAGCTGAAAATGAGCAGAGGTAGTAGAAACTGACCAGAATCCTCCTTGCCAGGGGACACAGGGCTTTCCAAGTAGGTAACTATTTAAGTGAACATTCCAAGGGACAGAATGGGAGGTCCTCTTTGGGTAAACAGGACATGCTTCCCCTTCTGACCTTTGGCTGACCTTGAGGGAAAGAGCCCAATTACTCAGCATCTCTGGCCAGTGAAATCAGCATCACAGGACAACTGGCAGTCAGAGAACTCCCTGGCTTTGGAAAGAGCAAAGGAACAACACAGCATTATTTCCAGGCAGAGTAAAGATCATAACACTGCAGAGGATCTTTTATTCTCAGTCTGTTCTCTACCGCCTTCACATTTCCCTGTGGTGAATAACAGACTGGTGTGATTTGTTATGAACCCAGTTACCCTGTTGTCCTCAAATAGCAAGAGAATGTAGAGAACATCTAATATGTGAGCTAGGAAGATGTAAGACCCTTTGATTTTAATTGATTCTCAAATAGGGTGCAGGATGTTGACCGACTATTGTAGTTTTTTGCAGGCTTGTTCTCAGCATAAGGAACTATCAGTGATCACTGTAAACACTTTTCTTATAAACGCGATAAATATGGAATGAAGATTTTAGGGCCAAATTGGCATTGGTGTCATTTAATTTCTTCTCATGTTTCAGGCCAATTAAATGAATGGGTGCCTATGGTAATTAAACTCACTTTGATAATTAGGCACTAAGCGATCTTAAATTACTGAATGTTAATGAATATTTCCCAAGTATGGTCCCTGTATCCTAAGTGCTGCCAAGTGGAATTTTCCTCTCTATCATTAAAACATAAAAAAAAAATATAAAGTTCTTTTAAAAATTCCACACAGATAGTAGGAAGTAAAAAACAGAAGCTTGGGTTTTGTTGTCTTTCTTTACAAGTCTGGGCAGGTTAATGAAATTTGAATCGAAAACAAATTTTTATTATAAATGAGACAAGTTGCTCCATGCAACTTGAAAGGCCATGCATAAGAGTGCACAAATTAAAGTCATAGGAGAAATGGGCTGCCTCTTTGCAGCTTCCTACAAAGACACTACCCAGCAATCCCAGAAATGTCCCGTTCTTTGCTAATAGCTCAAGATTGAGACAGACAAAAGATCTGGCTCTCTTAGAGGTGTGCTCTCAAGCAGAAAGTTACAATGGTGCTTCTCTGGGGTTCTCCCAGTAGGTGAGACGCATCAGGCATTTTTAACTGAAAACCACAGTTACAGTGATTTGGGGGATTGTTTTATAGCCCTTGATTATTTGATACTCAGGCTTCCAGTGCAAACCAACAAAGGAAAACACACTTAGATCAAACATGAATTATAAACAGTGAGTACTGATGGGGCCAATTCTAGAGGATGCTCTTTATTTCAAATATTAAAACATTCACATATTTAAAAATTCAATTATTTATTTTATAATTTACAATGCTCTTTCCTAATCTTCCTTGAGGGTGGGGTGGAATGGGAGAAGAGAGTAAGACAGGAATTAGCCTTTCCTGATCATATTTTTTTTTAAGATGCACACAGTTGTGTTTTTTTTCCTCTCTACAGTCCTATATTTTATTTTCTAGAATGTAATAACTTTTTCCCCACCACCATTCCTTGTATCCTCTTGTCCCTTTTCCTGCCCTCTCCCTCTTAACCTCAGAGCATTCAGGATATTCATTGATGTCCACTGGTTTTTGAAAATGTTTTCCATGATCAAGTTTTTGTATGTTGATTCTGCAGCCTGCAACTTTGCCATACTTATATATTGGTTTTCATAATTTTTTAATGGGGTTTTTAAGATTTTCTATATATAGTATATCACCTGCAAATAGTGACAGTTTCACTTCTTTTCCAACTTGGATTCCCTTTATTTCCAGTGTTTGTCTAATAATGCTGGCTTAAACCTTTAGCACTAAGTTAAACAAAAGTGACAGTAGGCATCCTTTTCTTCTTCCTAATACTAAGGGGAAATTTTTCAGTTTTTCTCTATAAATATTATATTGGATGTTGGTTTGTGAGATGTGACTTTTATTACACTAGGCAGGTTATTTCTATTCCCATTTGATTTAGAGTTTTCATCATAAATAATGCTGAATCTTATCAAATATTTCTCTGCATCTATTGATACTATCAGGATTTTTATCTTCTGCTTTGTTCATATTAATTTTTTTACATTTGAGTATATTAAACCATCCCTGTATCCCTAGGATAAATCCCACTTAATTGTGGTGTATAACTCTTGTGAAACACTGTTGAATTTGTTTGCTAATATTTTATTGAATATTTTATCAGATATAATGGACTTGTCCTGAGATTTTTTTCTTTGGCACTGTTTACTTTTTGTTTTGGCTACTATTTTCTTATTTAACTGTCTTCCAGCCTCTAACTTTTAAGTCTATGCTTGTCTTTGTTGGTAAGATGAGTTTCTTATCTTTATCCTATTGTTTTATATCCTTTGTTGTTTGTAGAGTTCCAGGCCATTTCTTAGATCAGTTACCTTGACCTCTTCTGTCATGTTCTGCTAGAGTGTTTTGCTCTGACATTTGTCACACATTCTTCTCTCTCCTCATTATAATTTTTTATTGGTTGTAATAGGAATGCATTTTTCAGTAGGAAATTGGACTTTGTTTTAAAAAATGTGTTCATCCACCAGTCTATTGACTGGTGAGTTCAGGCCATTTTTACTTAGTGGTTATTGGACATAAATGCTCATTTCCATTTTGTTACGAGTTTGGTGTTTGGATGTTTTATTTTTTGGTTTGCCTTGTCTTTATTTTCTGAGGGTTTCCTGTTATGTTTTAAGTTCCATTTCCATTGTTTGATATGTTACTTCTACTAATTTTTGCTCGCGTGTTCTATTGATGTTAGTCTATGACGTGCTATTTGTGTGCTCCACTGGACTGTGTCATCTCTGACTTGTTCTGCAGAGCCACATTATCAGTTTTCTCCTCCTTCTACATGTTAAGTGATTTGGGTTTCTGTGCCTTGCTATTTTTTGTTCTGTTGCTTTATATTAATCTTTTTAGAATTCCTTTATTTGTGAGTAAATGTTGATAAATTCTTTCAGTGTTTGCTTTTCACTGAAACTCTTCACTCTTCTTTCTGCCTTGAACATTAATCTTTCTTGATAAGGGATTCTGGTTTAGAATTCCTTTTCTTTTAAACTTTTAATTCTTTTATCCTCTAAAATAATTAAAATAAGCTCTTTTGTGCCTTTAATGTTTCTACTGATAAGTCCACTGTCTGGTTAGTGTCCTCTTACAGGTTACCCTTTGTCTCCTGATTTTCAACAGCTTTATTGTCATGTATCTTGGTGTGTGTGTCTGGCATTATTTTCTTTGGAACTCTGGTTCTCTTGAATCACAATGTCTGGTTTGTTTCTCTGATTGAGATGATTTTTAAAATAAATTCACTGTGTTTCTCTTCCTTTCTCCTTCTGGAACCCCTGTGATATGGATGTTATTTTTCTTTACTTTGTTCCAAAGGGTTCTTACACCTTTTCATTTTTATCCTCTGCATTGCTCTATATGTGCATTCTCCGCATTGTGATTTAAAACTCATTAATTTTCTCCGTTGTTTCTGTTTGTCTGCTCTTGGAATCCTCAGTTGTATTTTTTTAGATCAGGTATAATGTTTCATAGTTTCATTTTTTCCTAATTATAGCTGCCTCGTATCTTTATCCTATTGTTTTATATCCTTTGTTGTGTTTTTAGAGTTCCAGGCCATTCTTAGATCAGTTACCTTGAACTCTTCTGTCATGTTCTGCTGGGGTGTTTTGCTCTGACATTTGTCAGACATTCTTCTCTCTCCTCATTATAATTTTTTATTGGTTGTAATAGGAATACATTTTTCAGACTGTAGTCTTTGCACCTGTTGAAGTAATCTGATAACTGGTATCAGCAAGGAGTAGGTATAAAAGAGGAATAGGGCATTAGGTTACCAAAGGAGCATCTCTTGTTAATTCGAAATTTCTACTGTGCTGTGGGTGCCAAGAGTTGTGTGGTAGGGATTCATATTGATCCATCCTCTTCTCTAGGCCAGAAACTTGGCTTTAGCATCTCTTATAGTCTCATGTCCCCTTCAATTCTAGGCTATTTGTAAGTACTAGATGCAGAGCTGGATTGTAGTTGACAATGAGTCAGAAGCCAGGAGTCTTATATTTTCCAGCTCTGAGACTTATCCTGGGATGTTTGCTCCTGTTATTGACAGGTGTTTGAGGTCAAGTTTGTTCAAGCTTCTCATTGTTTGGTTTTAGACCTAGTGTAGGCAGGGGTGGGGGTGGGGGGTATCTATTTTGAATAGATCAGCCTGGGCTTCTAGGAGTAGCCTATTTTATCAGGAAACCCAGGTGCTTTGACCTGTTCTTCCCTGCTGACTCAGGACCCAGGTGTTCTATATTGAAAGCCTCAGTATCAATCCAGTAATCCTCACTCTGCACCCCTAGCCCTGCAGCTCTTCAACAGTGCACCCTCCATCCTGGGTGCCAACTTACACGCCCCTTTATCCAATTTAGAGTTAGGTATCAGGAGTCCCTGGGATTGTTGTATGCCTGTGTCAGCAGATATGGCGGGTTCTGCACAGCTATGGCCCTCCCTTTTGTGACTTGTCCTATTATCATTATAAACAAAGTTCACTTAAAGTTTTTCTATTCCTTTCCACTGAACTGTTGATCCTAGTGTGTGCTGTGGTCATCCAATTTTTCCTGCAGCATTTTTATCTTTGTTTTACTGCAATTCTGGAGGAGGCATGTCTAGAGTCTTCACTCTGCCTTCATCTTGCCAGACTTCTCTTGAGCATCCTTTATGGTCCAGGTCCTCCTCCTCACTTATTATGACCACATCACCAATAGTCATGGCATGTTGATAAGGTGACTACGACTGCATTTCTATGGGACAAAATCACATGTGACATTAGAACTCATCCAATTGAGTTCTCTACTATTTTTTTAAATTTACTATTTTTTGAAATTTAAATCAGCGTATGAACTTTCAATCACTAAGTTCAACCGTAGCCCTGCTATTTCAGCACCATTTTGGGGAACCTATCTGAGGTTTGCCTATTCCATTCATCCAATGTGAATAATAACTTTGCCAAACAATATTGTTGTGTGGCCTAAACCTGAAAACCAGAAAAAAAAAAAAAAAGACCCTAGTGGAGTTGCTGGTATTTAAAAAAAAAAATGCCACTTTCTTTCTACTTGACAGAATAAGGAATATTCACCTTTTTTTTTTACATGGTCAAATTTGGTCTAAAGTCACTTTTAATTGTGCTATCTATTAGAAATACAGTAGAAAAAGTAAAATGAGTCATAAGGATGCAAGAGATAGGTTTTAAGGCCTTTTCATATCCATCTTAATTGAGTGCAATAGATTAAAAAACACTTTTTAGTATGAAACCAAAATGCTTCCTTAATAAAATTCCAATCCTACCAGTCTGGTTCTGAAGATTGTTTTATTCTAGCCATTTTATACTAGTCATATTCCGGCTCACAAAGGGTGAATACAGGAACATCCCTGCCAGAGGAAGGGACAGAAGAAAGGCACACTTCCTTTAAGTGTACTTCTTTAAATCTCTCAGAATACTTATGTTTACATTCCAATGGTCAGAACTTAGTTCTGTGACCTCACAAAATACAAGTAAGCCTGGTTAGTATTGTTTTACGCAGGGAGGCTAAGAGCTTGCTAAAAGTCAGTTGCTATTAATGGAAAAGGTTCTATTGTGTGTTGGATGGTATTCTTTGCCACAAGAATCAATTATAAAATATAAGGTGAGAAGTGAAGTGACTTATATTCTAGATATATGTTGAAGGTAGAGGAAAATTAACATACTGATTGATTGAATGTAGACGTTTAGAAGAAATGAAAGTGACTCCATGGTTTTGGGACCTAAGAATTGAAAAGAATAGTTTTCTGGGGCCTCCCTGACAGCACAGGGGTAAAAGACTCAGTGCTATCAAACTATCACCAGTCATTGCAGCATGAGTTCCATCCCCGGCCAGGGAGATAATCCACATCATGCAGCAGTTTATTTCAGTAGATCTGCCTGTTCTGCTCCTCATTCTGTCTTTGGTGAAAGCTCTCCCCCCATCCCACACCCCAATTCTTGTATGCATAAATAAATAAAAAAAATTTTAAAAATAAAGTTTTCTTTCAGTGAGTTGGAGAAATAGTAGGGAGACTACATTTGTTGCAGTGGGTTAAAGTGATGTTCAATTGGGTTTTGTTGTTTGAGATATCTATCATACATACAGAGAGACACCAAAAAGGCAGTTGATATACAAGATTTGAGGCAAAGTCTGGATTGATACTTAATGTGAGAATCATCAAGGATAACAAGCAAAGTGTTTCAAGATCTAAGCATGAGAAGACAATGTTCAAGGATCTGAAGAATGGAAGAAACAAGAAATGCTTAGAGGAAGCAACAGTGAAAACAGATAAAAAATAGGTGACACATATTGATGGTGGGAGCATGCAACGAAAGGTAAATATTTGTGAATATTTTTGTGAATATTTTTCTTTTTTTGTTGGAATAAGAAGGAAATTATTCACTGAAATAGATTTACTTTTTTTTTTTTTCTGGTGAAACTGATATAACAATTCCCCAAATATGTCTTGATTTTTTTTATTGTTCCTATAATTACTGACTCATTTAATGCATTCAACAGACTTCCATTTTAATTAAGGTATAGTAATAATATCTACTTCATAGAATAAACTTTCATCTAATACCTTCAATATTGTGGCAAAATTAGCTATTAAAAAACATCTGGCTCAACTTGGGGATGTAGACAGTGGTAAAGAACATCATCCCCACACTTCCAACAAGAAAAAATTGGATTCATTAGAGTACTCAGATCTCAGGGCAATCAAGAAACCTCAGATGTGGAGGGAAGCAGATGCCTGAAAGGATAAAGAACACCTGAGAATTTATTTACCTGTGGCAGAATCTGCAATACTCCAAGTAAAATGGTAAGAAGATACAGATAAAATATTTTCCAAATTTGCTAGAAAGTTACTGTGGGCTTGCGTGAGAGCATAAAGCCCCTGGGTGGGGCCGATGTAGAGTTGTTTGCGCATTCTTGCAGTCTGTGCTCATAGGGAAGATTTGGAAGACTCCTAAGAAACATTTTTTTTTTTTATGGTGCTGACTAAGAAAAGGAATAGCAGCCACTGCCCAAAATACCCAAATCCATTTCCTCTCTCTCCACTACAGTATGAAATACTTAATCTGCACAGGGAAACTGACACCTTATGATATTGGTGGAAATCCTCTACATCAGGGAAAGGGAACAGAAATAAATAGCAGTATCCTTTCTAAGGGAGGGATAAAAATAAAACTAAGTTTCTTCTCTGTGGCTGGAGAGGCAGAAAATTTGTGAAGATCAAAGCTCAGATTCAGGACTGAGCCCTGTCTGAGACTGAAGCTAAATTAAATGCCAGGGAACACTTTCTTCCCACTACCACCAGACTTGCATGTTTACAGTAAGAATAACCATACAATACACTGTCTCTTGACAGTGACTTCTTCGGCAACAGTGCAAAGGGAAGACCAAAACCAAGGTGGGACAAATATTGAGAGAAGAACCTTTACCATATTAGCCCACACTATAAACACAAGGCATTACTGAAAGGATTTGTGTAATTGAAATCCCAAAGAAGAAGAGGGGAAAATGGAGCAGAAGAAATAATGGTGGGAAACTTTATAAAATTAGTAACAGACATGTAACCACAGATCCAAGATGCTAACAGAACACCAAAGAGGATAAAAAAACTAACCATCACCCCCTTACACACACGCATAGTGATATAATATTCAAACTTCTGAAATAGAAAGCAAAGAGAAAATTTTGAAACTAACCACAAGAAAAAAAAAATTCCTTATCTCCAGAGTAGATAAGTCATAATTATTAAAACAGACATTTCAAAAACTATTAAAACTGAAAAAATGTTGCGACAAACTTAAAATACTGAGGGTAAAAATACAAAACAAAACTATCAACCCAGAATTCCATAGCTAGAAAAAATGTGAAAGAATTTAACAAATTTCTCAGACAAAAAATGAGAGAATTCACTGCCAGACATTCTCTACTGGAAATCCTAAAACAATTCTGCCAGCAAAGGAAATATAGTGTCAATCAGAAACTTGGACCCACATACAAAAAACTAAGAATAAGAAATGGAATAAATGAAAGTGAGATAAAAATTTATTTCTATACATAAATGCTCTATGTAGATAATTGACTAATACATGTGGCATTTGTAAAAGAAAAACCAATGAGAATAATGGCACAAAGGAGGAGCAGGAAGAACTGGGAATATTATTGCAAAGGACTCACAGGGCATGTAAAACAGTGTAATATTATTTGAAGATGAATTCACATTACTTTGAAATGTATATTGTAAATCTTAGGGTCATTATTTAAACATTTAAAAGTCAAAGAGGTATAATTAATAAATCAATAGATATAATATAATCATAACATGCTTAGTTAGCTCAAGAAAAAGCCCACTGGGCCTCCCCAGTGGTGCAGCAGGTTGAGCACAGCACTGTGAAGCTGTCCGCAGCCTCTGCAGCGCGGTTCAACTCCCGGCCAGCCAGGGAGATACCCACATGTTGCGACAGACTTCTCCTGTCTTGTCCACTGCTTCCCTCAGCAGTGTTTTCGGTCTGACTGCATGTTCTGCTCCCCGCTCTGTCTCTGGTGAATCCTCTCACCCTCCCATGCCTCTGGCCTATACCCCAGTTCTTGTATAAATAAATAAATCTTTTTAAAAAAGCACACAAAAGAAGAAATAGAAACAAGGAGAAATAGCAAAGCTTAGATTTTATTTAAACTATATCAACAAACACTTTAACTGTGAATAATCTAAATATACCAGTTTAAAGGCAAAGATTGTTAGGTTGAACAAAAAACAAGGACCAAATATTTGATGCATTTGAGGCAAATATTTAAAGCTTAATCTCATAACATAAATGTATAATTATTTTTAATAAAAACTTAAAAAAAGAAGTATGATGTTGGGAAAACTAATTAGCCACATGCAAAAGAATGAAATTGGATCACTATAACTGAATATACAGAAATAAATTCAAAAGAATTATAGACTTGTATAGAATATCTGAAACATAAAATATGTAGAAGAAAATTTAGGCGCTATTCCAAGACATCAATCCCAAAGGCAAGGGAATTAAAAGCAAAAATAAACAATCAACATCAAATTAAAAAGGGTTTGCACAACAAATGAAAATACCAATAGATGAAAAAGACAGCCTACAAATGGAAGAAGATACTTGCACATCACATATCCAAAAAGGTTGTATCCAAGCTAACAACAATAACAAAAACAAATAATCCAATCAAAATGGGCAGAGATCTAAATAGACATTTTCCAAATAGTACATATAGTCAAAAGATATGTTAAAGAAAAAAATGCTCATCAGCACTTCTTTTAAGGAAATGCAAATCTAACCACAATGAGATATCACCTCACCCCTATAAAATGGCATACATCATAAAGAATGCTAACAAGAAGTATTGGTGTGGATAGAGAAAGGAGCTGTTACACATAGTTGTTGGTAATGTATTGTAAATTGGTGCAGCAATTTGGAAAACACACACACACACAAACCTAAAAATAGAACTACCATCTGAGCCAGTAATCCAACTGCTGGCTATCTGTTTAAAGAAAATGAAATCATCAACTGGAAGTGTTATATGCATCACAATGTTTACTGCAGCATTATTTACAATAGCTAAGATATAGATGTGATCTAAGTGCTCACTGACACTCAGCTAAAGAAATTATATATATATATATATATATATATATAGAGAGAGAGAGAGAGAGAGAGAGAGTGAGAGAGAGAGAGAGAGAGAGAAACATATACACACACAATGGAATGCTATTCAACTCTAAGGAAAGATGAAATTTTGCCATTTGTAACAAAATGGAAAGAACTCTAGAGGATTATGTAAAGTGAAATTAGAAAGATAAAGACAAATATTGGATGAGTTCATCTATGTGAATAACGTAAGAAAGCAAAGAAGGTAAAAATGAAAATGAAAATAAAGTGTGGACACTGATTACCAAACTGAAGTTATCAAAGGTAAAGAGCTTGGGGAGTGAGGTAAGTGTGAAGGGGATGTAATGGATGGTTTGTAATGGATGTAATGGATTGTTTTTTCTTATAAAAATAAAAATATAAAGGCTCAAAATTTTTAAAAGCTGAATTATTCCCTTTTGCAGGTACTTACTTCATGCCACATACATACGCATTGTATATCATCATAGTGTACTATGAGGAACTTATTAATAACCTCACTTTAAAAAGAAAACCGAAACATAAAACTAAAAAATGTGTCCAATAAATGACAGAGGTGGGGTTAAAGCCTATATTATCTGATAAGAAATCCTACACACTGATTCATTATTTTGAACTGACAGTACAGATAACTTTTGGTTATGTGTTTAGTAATGACTTTGAGTCTGTTGACTAAGAATGATTTCATAATATTTTCTGATTCTTTTGAGCACAACCCTTGGGTAATTATGAAAACAGGTTTATTTCATTATGGAAAAGATGGGGGAAATAGAATGACCTCAGTTGGAAAAAGTTACAATCTCACATACCCATATTTTATAGATCTGTAATAGCATACACATATCTTTTTAACTATTCAATTTTTCTTTGCCCCTGTGATCTTAAGTTCTCATGCTCTCAATTTCTCTAAACACTAATTCACATTATAATGTTTATCTTACTACTTTTCTCTTTTGAAAATAAATATTGGCTGGAACACCACATACCTTAGCAATATCCAAGTTTCTATAAACTTAGTTTAGGTATCCATTTTTTAAATACCATGTCTATTACTTGTATACATTTAAGATCCATTAAGCTATATAAAAATTCATATGAAGATAAAGCCAGGAACTGGAAGTAATTTTCTGGAAAGCTTTGCATACTGCCAACAAATGTTTATATAAGAAAGAAAAAGGCCATTCATTAATAGGATGTTTTTATTTAAATGTTATAAAGTTGTAAACTTTATGTTTTAGGTTTTTCTTTAGGTAGGATTCCTGAATAGTCAGCACACAGGATTGCCTGTATTCCTTACTTGATAGTCACAAGGGTGTATTTGGAACAGAAAACTTGAAATTTATCTTAGCTACAGATGGTGGTTGTAAAGAATACTAAAAATAAAATGGTCATAAAGCAAATGGCCAATAAACACACCAAAAACAATAAAGAATATCTGGAACAAACTGGTTTATAATAGCACATACCACCCATTGTAAGCACCAGTATCAGTTTCAGCAATAAATAAATGGTATGAACTAGAGTAACTGTAAAATTTTAATCAGAAATGCTGAATACTAACTGTGATGAAAAAAAGAAAACTTGGGAGAAAAATGTATCATGCAGCTGACGGTGAGGCCTGTCTTGTATAGCAGACTGGATTCCACTCCCCACTCTGGAATTCCTCTACTGCTCAAAGTCAATCTTCCAGTTTTTCTGATTGATTTCAGTGTCCAAGTGGTAAAACATATACTTAGTTGTGCTCTTTGGCCCCTAAAGCTACCACCATGCTCCATTTCATCCATTAGAGAGAATAACAAATTGGAGCAAAAGAGCAGGAAGCATCAACCTGATTTCTCTATAGCTCAGGGAGATAATTGATGAACCCCTTCCTCTGGGTGCCCCATGACATAAATGCCACATGTATACTTATCTTCGATTTTAACCTAGTATCTCTGATTCTGTTGGTTGTTGAATAAAGCCCATTTGCATTTGTCTACACTTAAAATACTGTATTTTAAGTGTTTATACTCTGCCAGTAATGTAAATCATTTTACAGATTATACCTTATTTAACATTATAATTCTCTAAAGTATGTTTTATATTTTGACTTTTTTTGAGTCAGAAAAGTAAGAATTAGAGAAATTAAATATTTCTCCCAAAGGCATCCAGCTAATGTGTAGTAAGCTTAGCCTTAAATCTAGGTACCCATGTGATATATGTATATATATATATATTTTTAAGCATTAAAGGATTCACCAGAGACAGAGTGGGAAAGAACAGACAGACTGACTGAAATACACTGCTGAGGGGAGCAGCGGGCGAGACAGGAGAGGTCTGCTTGACAATGTCGGTAGCTCCCTGACCGGCCGGGGATCGAACTTGTGCTGCAGAGGCTGTGGATAGCTTCCCAGTGCTGTGCTTAACCACTTGCACCACCAGGGAGGGCCCTCACATGATATTTGAGCTAAGATCTTGAACCCATGAACTAATTGGAACAAATGGACCGCTGGGAAAAGGTACAATAAAGACCAGGTAGGATGTTGAGACAATAAGTTACTTTGTGTGACTGTGACTTAGGGCTTGTGTCAGAAGAGGAAGACTTTGGGAGAGGACAAGCTATCAAGGCCCATCACAAAGTTATGAGGATTTTGAGACTTTGGCAATGGCAGGCTGCTTGAAAATGTTTAATAAGGGGCATGATGTGATTGGACTTAAGTTACCATAAAACAATGAGTAGCTTCTTTGAAAGTGCATATAAGGGCTTCCCTGGTGGCACAAGGAGTGAAGCTATCTGCAGCCACTGCAGCATGAGTTCAATCCCCGGCCAGGAGTTGGCCCACATGGTGCAGGAGACCTCTCCTGACTCGCCTGCTGCCTCCCTCAGCAGTGTATTTCAGTCACTCTGCCTGCTCTGTTCCCCTCTCTGTTCTGGTGAATCCTCTCACCCTATACACACACACCTCTGGCCTGTACCCCAATTCTTGAATGCATACATAAATAAATCTTAAAAAAAAAAAGTGCAGATGAGGGTTGCAGATACGTAAGCCCTAAGGCAATTTTAGGGAAGACCAAGAGAAAAGTTAAAATTGATAGCTTTTATAATGGAACAGGGATTTGAAAGAGAGAGGGATAATTTTTAAGATACTGGCTTTAGTTACTGTTTAGAAAGAATGTTTTACTGGGACCCTTCAGTTGCAGGACATGGCAAGAAAGGCGTTTTATTAAATTTTGGGTAAAAAAAAAAAACACACAAAAAAACCAAGGCCTTGCATCTGGGCATTCCCTGCCCTGGGAGGGTCTTTGGGGCCAGGTTGAAAGGACCAAGTTGAATGGGAAGGAAGTATCATGCTGGGGGTGGGGGAACTCAAAGGAAAGATAAGAAAGCACAGGAGGAAGCCCCAGGGGCATGCATTCTGCCACACCCCTTATGCCCCTTGGTGCAGACTTGAAGACCAGGATGGGTGCAGACACTGTTCTTGACCTCTGGAAAGATTCTTCAGTTGTCAATCTCAGAAGAGAAGCCTAGGAGCTTTGCAGGTGATGGCAACTGAATCTGCCTAAAGTCTTGTCATCTGGAGAGAGAGAGAGAGAGAGAAAGAGGGAGGGAGGGAGGGAAGGAGGGAGGGAGGGAGGGAGAGAGAGAGAAGAGAGAGCAAAGGCCCCAGGCCTGGGATTTCACTGAGTTGTTGTTGGTGCTTTGGGCCAAAGGCTTGCAAAGAGCTGTTTATGGATCATCTGTTCATCCTGATCTTTGGACTGTGCTGTGGGCTGCTGCTGCATCTTTTCTCCAGAGCTGTCTGTGAGCACCTTGGCTTGGCTACGCCTTGATTAGGATCCCTGCTGCCACAAACCAGCTGCCACAGCTCCAGGTGATTCTTGGCAGGACATTTTCATCTTGGTGGAGCGGACTTTTATTTGGGACCTCTGAACACCGTGGACTCCAGGGTAAAGATAACCAGCCTCTTGTGGCCTTAGTAATTCTGTTTCCCCTGTTTGGTAAATAAACTCCACTATTGTTGTTTCCTAAACTTGCGTGGACTTGCAATTGTGCATCCGGGTGCAGAACTCAGACAGTGACCCTTCCTCTATTGGACATTGTCCTTGGGGGGAGCCTAAGTACCCAGAGAGCCCTGTATCAAATTGACTAAATTAAACCGTAAAAAAATCGGAAAAATCTGACCTTAGAGAAAGCAATTTCTTGTGTTTTATTCAGTTGTAATTTTTATCTCTTTGATTTTGTGGCTTTTGATTGGGGTTGGGTAAATGTATTATACAACTCTCTGGCACTGTAGCTTTCTTCTTTCTAGGTAGGTTGTTGCCGGCTCTAGCTGGGGAGTGTTGATGGCTCCCGTTCCAGGCTACTTGATGGCTGCACAAGCCTACAGAGTTGGGTTTTTTTTTTTTTTTCTATAAATAATATTTTCAGATATTGTTTCTGCATGTCACAGGTTAAATTCTGGTATCACAAATTGAAAGTTCCTCCTTACATACATGCACATACATATCATTGGAGCTTTTTGTTTGGGAAATGATTTGGTCTGACCCAGATTGCTTATGAATAATTTCCAGTTTGAAACAGGCTATGGAAAAAGTTGTTGGGCTCAATATCTTTTGAAAAAATTGGTTTCTTCAGAAGAATAAAATAAACCACTGAAGCTGTTTGCAGATTTCAATTTATGTATGAAAATGGAAAAAGCAATATTTAATTTCTTAATGAAAACCTATTTCCAGCCTGAAGAAATCTTTGGAATAGACATGAGACCCTTCGAATAAAGGTCTTTCATGTGAGCAAGTGCAACAGAGCCACTTGCCTGAGGAAACAATTTGGCAATTAAATCAGCTATCTATAAAAAATGATGTGGTTGGCTTTGGAGGAAAATTTAAATCTCTTTTTAATTCTCTGTTATTTTGCCCATCCATCTCTCATTTATTTCAATTAAAATTTTACTGTAAGTCCACTTAATAAAAGATGTTTAACATGTCACATTTTTAGTTCAAACACTTCCAGTAAGGCTTGGTTTTCTCACATTCACATTTTTCTCCTGTCATGTCTGGCTTATCTTCTGAATCAGGAAAACAAATACTATCTCTTACCAGGGACACAGCAAAAATAGAATGATTGATATTACTTGGCACCTACTACGCTGAATGCCTGAAGTGTAAGGCTGTGGATCAAAGACAGACCCAGGAAAGCTGATTATTTGTATACAGAGTTCATAGCCAGACAGCATTGTTTCGATGCAAACAGGTAGGCTATGTGTGTACTGAAACTTAAATATGGCAGAACACAATCTGTACACAGATTAAACAGCATTTTGCTTCTTCTTCCATTGTAATTTCAGAATATCATGGTGCCCCCATAACAAAAGTCCATCTAAACATGCACTTTAATCATGAGCACTCTGTTTTTCTTGTCTGGTGCTGCAGATAAAATTATGAGCTATAGATACTAGACAGATGCATAAAGTTCTAATGATATGGACACATATATGGCTTATGTCTCGATGAAATTCATCATACATTTATGCACAGGAATATATTTAAATAGAGGGGGAGAGAAAAAAAATGAGCATTTTATTGCCTATTTCTGGAAAAGTGGCATTTTCCTTCAAAGTACATAAAGCATTTCACTAGACTCGCATGGGCCAACATATGATAAAGATAAAACAGCTACTACTAAGTTCCAATGAACTCACTAGACAGTCTCCCAAAAATAGATACTAAGCAGAAGGGACAACCTGAAAAGGTTTGGGACAGTGGTCCAGATAATTGTCTCCTGATTTAAAATGATTTTAATTGGTTTAAAAAGAACACCAGTTCAGACCTGAAGGCTTTTGTTATTAATATTATACTTTAAAACAGGTCAGGTTGTAGGGTGGGAGGGCAGTGCCATAGTGTTTGTGCATGTGTGTGAAAGTTATTCTTCAGTGTTTTTGAACATACATTTATTAAGACAAAGGAGGCGTGGTAGAACATAAATAACTTTCAGGACGTTGTTGAAAATTTGCCCTGAAGCACAAAAATATATTTGAAGATAAATGTGTGTGATTGTTCTCCATTTATCAAATACTGGAAGAAGGAAAGAGAAACAATCCAAGAATGTTGATCTGTGTGTATACGTTCTACAGAGAAAGGCAGACCGATTGTTTTTTGATGCTGTTTGAACAGGAAAAAGCATTCTGGAAGTGAAGGCACTGCACAAAAACATATTTCAAGAACATTTCTACCCATTTTACTCAAAATTATCAACTTTTATCACTGAGAACAATTTTCTTTGAAATTCTATAGCATTGCTGATATATATGATTTCTTTTTCAACAGTAAACTCTAGCTCTCCATCCCCCACTCATTTCTCCTCTCCACATACTTCCCAAAACTCACACACACACACAAACAGACACACAAACACAGTCCTGCAAGTCACCCTGGGTTACATAGAATTTCCCACTGCATGGGGTCAATGGGATTAAGATCCCATATTAGGACCAAGTTACATAAAGCTCTGTCTGGTCTTATATTTTATGTCCCATTATAGAAGGGCAAACTTTATCTTGCTTTAAAATAATTTTCCAAATCTTTCTACAAGAAAGGATATTAGGAATAATCTACTTTACTCTTCCAACAAATTTGATAAATAAGAAAAGTGAAACTCCAAAAAATTAAGTGACCTATCTAAAACAACCAGAGAATACAAATCTAATGATGACTCTTCCTGTGTTAAAACCCTTTTATAGTTCATTACCCTCAAGAAATCTCCACACAGCTCTCCATAGTGGTTGGACCAGTTTGCACTCCCACCAGCAGTGCCTGACAGTTCCTTTTTCTCCACAACCTCATCAACATTTGTTGTTGCTAGTTTTTTTAATTTGTGCCATTCTCACTGGTGTAAGATGGTGTCTCATTGTAGTTTTCATTTGCATTTCCCTTATTACAAGTGATGTTGAACATTCTTTCATATGCCTGTTGGCCATTTGCATTTCCTCTTCAGGGAAGTTTCTTTTTAGCTCTTCTACCCATTTTTTGACTGGATTATTTTCTTTGTTTTTGTTAAAAACTCAACTGTTTTTATGTAAGTCCTAAAAGGAAAACTTTAGCATAATAAAACCTAAACTATTTCATTGGAATTTATAAAGGAAAAAAGTATAAGTCAAGGACTGATCATATTAAGTCAAGGACCAATCATATTTAGCCATAACCCAGAATATTAAAATCACTTTTCACATTTATAAACATGCCATGCATTGTATTTTACTATTAAAAGATGAATAAATTCCATGAGGAAAAAAGGTAGAAATTTTAAAAAGGAGTATTATTTGTTCTCTGAGAACATATATCATTCTGAACTTTATTTCTGGCATCCTGACAACCTCCAATTTAAAATTCCATCAATAGTAATAGCCTACATAACATAAAACTCAGGTGGCAGTAGATGGGCCTTTCTGCTTGCTTTGGCAGACATCTCATCGCTTTTAACAAGAACTGTGTAACAGATGAAAATCAAAAAAAAATATAGTTGGTATGAAATATTTTGGTCCTAACTTATTCTGGGTTTTATACTCCTCATCTTTGAGAACAAAAATTCCATAAATTTTACGCCTCTCACTGTGGGTCAGCTCAGTTACTTGGGCAAATGAAGGAAGAGGATTTACACATCATTCCTAGTAGTTTTCCCAGGAATTTGTTTTCCTATAAAAACAAGTTCTTAGCTACTTTTGATTTCTGGAGAAACCAAAGCATTGTTAGGACAGTGTCTTGATTTATATCTCTAATCCTCCTATATGTTCCCATTTCAGTACTTTTGCAAATCCTTTTCGGTTATTTCTAAACATCAGTGTATAAATCCATGGTTTATATGAATTCCCGTTGGTATCCACACTTATTTGGAATTCTGTAAGGCGTAATTATGCTAAAATACCCTTATTATAGCTCAATAAAGAATATCAAAATGCAAGTGAGAACAATGTTATATATCAATAGATAGCTGTTCTTGAACCTGTTCTGATTTTTAGTCAGAAATCATTTTCAAACTTCTGTTTTACCATCATTGATGACAAATTGCAACATATTGTAACAGGGTGGTCCCCAGGAAAGGGGGAGGTTCCCTGCCCCACCCAAGGGAGGGTGGAGCTGAGCAGGAAGAGGAGAAGCAGAAGAAGAGACTGAGGAAGGAAGCAGGATGGAGCCAGGAGACCTGGAGGAGGCGCATGGAGCCTAGAGACACGTGAAGAAACTGCACTTGTCTTTTGGTCGTGGACTGGGTGACACAGATGTGGGTGAGACCCATGGGGAGGTGACCATGGCAGCTTTTATCTTGATGTTGATTTTGCTCTTTTCCTTCCGGGCTTGTCCGGTTGTTTGTGACCCTTTTCTGTGGGTCCCCACTGGAAGATGCTTTAGACTTGTAGCAGGCTTTGGGGCCTTGTTCTGGGCCGATCCCATATGGATGGAGTTTTACCCACGAGGGGACGGGTAACTTTGGGTGCTTCATTTAGAAACTAGACTCTTTGCCTTACCTGTATTGTTTCCTAGTTTTATTAAAGTTCCTTCCCATTAAAGTCTCATGTGTTTTGTGTTGATGCGGCGGATGGCAGAACCCATTTAAAATAGGCAGGTTTGCGGGTTTGGGCTGCCCCTCTCCCTGTCCTATAACAATATCAGCATCTAGTTGCATCATCCAAATATCTTCGTTGAGGTGGAGAACCACTTATTTATTTATTATTTGTTGAGGTAACATTGGTTTACAACATTGCACATGATTTAGGAAAATAGATTCTCACCTGATCAGAGGTATGTCTCCACACCACACCCACCAACAGAGCACCCATAGTGCTTTAACCTAGACCACCTGGGCCCCCTCCCCACATTGAGAACCACTCTTTTAAACCATCCATGATTTGTCAGTTTGGAAATATATACCACCCTGAACTTTTAAAATATTTCTCATAATCAGTCAATCTGCTTTACTCATGGTAACTATATGTTCCTGTTCCTTTAATGAATTTACTCACTCAAGTCCATTGAAGCATTGACACTGATGTGTCCAACTGAATGCAGTGCATTCATTTCTGCACTCATAGTATATGTCTGCTATTTTTTAACCAAATTGTAAATCTTATAGGCTAAAACAGGCAGCTTGCAGCATCATCATGGTTTATTTTACGTTGAGCCAGCAACTGGTTCATTGCCTAGTGTATTGGTGCTGAATTAATTCAGAAAGTTCTGTGATTCTAGTGTGCCAGAGCAACTCAACTGCACAATTTTAAAAACAAAATCATTTTGTCTATCAATAAGATGGACAAAGAGAGGTTATGACCCATGGTCTTTCTTAGAAGATTTTAAAAAAGGGAAAGGGTATATTTTGCATTGACACCAGAAGATTGAGAAAATCAATACAATAGAGAAGGATGACAAGATCAGATGACATGACGAGACATGACATGGCCTCATTCTAACTGACTGGAATAGTCTTCATTGCCAGCATAAAGGGTCCAAGCCTGAGTGGAAGGAAACATTTTCATGAAAGATGTGACATCTAGTCTTAAATTTTGTGGTATGTGGGTGTGGTCATTTTCTACTTTCATTGAAGATGGAGGCACTTTGTATGTTGTTGTTATTCTCCTTGATGTGTATTTGGGATGATAATGAGAAGAAACAACTTCATTTTGCTATTGATCACATTGAAGATCAATGGAATGGATGTTGTCCTAGAGACAATTAACTGGAAAAGTAGTAAAGTAACTTTAGCTGTGTAATGGAGGGAAGAATATAAAGAGACTTTTTGAAAAATTACAAATACTTTCTTCACCAAGAATTGGCCATTTCTCTTGTAAATCTCATAGAGACAAAAACATCCCTACACTAAGAAGAGACAGAGAAGTTCAAATGACTTAATGTACCTTTTCTTCCTACCAAGTGTGCCATTCAGAAAACTTAAATATTGCCTACACTAAATTTCTTTTAATCTTTTATAGAAAGTAGAAATCTTAGTTCAAGGAGAAAGGGGAGTAGATAAATTCAGTAAAAGTGTTCATTTGGATGGTGGTGGATGGAAACTAGGCTTTTGCTGGGGATCATAATTTAGAATATATAGATGTTGAATTAGATTGTTAAGAACTGTTTCACTATAAATAAATTAAATGAATGAATTTAAAAGTAAGGAAAAATGTGGACTCAGAAGAAGTGTCAATTTTGTATTATGAATGTGGTCTTGGAGTAACTATTAAAAAGTCAGTAAAAAGGGAAGTCTGAGGACACACAAAACAACTCTAAGTGGCAAATTATTTTTTTTTTAAAGATTTATTTATTTATACATACAAGAACTGGTGTACAGTCCAGAGGTGTGTGTGTGTGGGGGGTGGGGTGGTGAGAGGATTCACCAGAGACAGTGTAGGGAACAGAATAGGCAGATCAACTGAAACATACTGCTGAGGGGGAGCAGCAGGCAAATCAGGAGAGTTCTGCTGCACCATGTGGGCCATCTCCCTGGGTGGGGATTGAACTTGTGCTGCAGTGGCTGCCAATAGCTTCATAGGTTGTGTCTCAACCCCTTGTGCCACCAGGGAGGTCCTAAGTGACAAATTATTAGGGAAGCAGATGTATTAGTTAATGGCATGTGGTGGTTTCACAAAAATGAGCCATAGATTGTCACTTTTCAAAGAGGTAAAATTAATACTTGACATTATGGAAACAAATTTTCTTTATCCTTTTGCAATTATTTCAAAGATACTTTTGATATTAGATTTAATTTCCGTATTCATTATTTGCCATCCAGTATTTCTAAAGGAGAAAAATATGGCATTCTTAATGTTCTGAGGACACTGTCTACATAAGAAAAGTCCTTAAAGATTGAATGGGGCACATTAACTACTATGATTTATTTATTTTGAGCTTCCTTTATCATTTTAGTCCCTTAAGACTAGTCAACAGAAACTACCTGATTTTAACATCTGTCAGCACACTTTTTATAGTTTCTTTGAGAAACTGAGAAAATTGCATGTAAATTCAGTCAAAACTCAAATTCTCACTAAAGAGAAAAGGAAGAGTGGTTTTAAATTTTTTAATTATGTAGGCAATCATCTCATATTTTCCCTAGAGATCTATATGTGCAAACAAAACTAAAACAGTCACATGTTTAAGGGCTTAAAAAAGTGAAATATAAGATCTACCTGTTTCTATGGTTCCTGTCTCCATGGCACCTGGTTAAAGGACACATGCATGATTCAGCAGCTCTCTTCCCTTCAGTACATGTCAGTGGTGCTAATTATGCTTGATATGACTTGAATCAGACATCTTGTTTGAAACTTGCATTTTAAAACAATTATTTCTTCATACTGTTCTCCTTGGGAAACAGGGACATTATTTTATATATAACATATCATTATTTCTAAACCACAATTTTATTTTATTTTATTTTTTAAAGATTTATTTATTTATGCATACAAGAGCTGGTGTACAGGCCAGAAATTAAGGGGGTGCGAGGATTCACCAGAGACAGAGTCGGGAACACAACAGGCAGACTGACTGAAATACACTGCTGAGGGGAGCAGCGGGTGAGTCAGGAGAGGTCCACTGCACCATGTGGGTTTCTCCCTGGCCAGTCAGGGATCGAACTTGTGCTGCAGAGGCTGTAGATTGCTTCACAGTGTGGTGCTTAACTAATCCTTGTGCCACCAGGGAGGCCCTAAACCACTTATTTTAAATGGCTCATCTCACTTCTTCTCCCCAGCAAAATATGTACATATAACAACAGTCTAAAGTAGACTAAAGCAGAAATTAAAAACAACATTATCTTAATGATAGAACTATCACTCCCTTTAAATCATAGATTGATTAAAGAGTTTTCATTTTCCCACAAGATACTTTGATTTTTCTTAGAATTAATTCCAGTCCTCATCTTTCATTTTAACTGTGCATATGTTTTCTGAGCTATTGTTAGTCGTATGTGTGAAAGTAAACATCGAATGATGAAAAGTTAATGAGGCAACACATTAACATAAAAAATGTTCAGTAGAATGAATCAAAAAGAAAATGATAGTAACAAGAGTAATATTGTCAATACTATTGCTATAGAAGATGAATCAATTAATTTGATCAGAATCTGAGATCAAGCTGACTCCTAGATCGATTCTAACATTATGATAATAGTCCTGAAATAAAATAAAAATAAAGCAAAAAGGACTTACAAAATGGCAAGCTGATTCCAAGAGCATTACACATACACCCTCATGTAATCTTGGTATCAATCCTGTGAGATAGATACTTCGCTCCATTTTACTGCAGGAAGAAAATGAGACTCAGAAAAAGTAAGTAGTTTTACCAAAGTTACACATTTAGTACCTGTTGGAGCCTGAACGTAAGCTGGAGTTGTCGGGCTCTAGGTTCTGGGTATTTTGCCTGAACGATGACTGCAATGTGTGATGATCATAATTGGGGGCAGAGGGTGATGGGGAGAGGGAGGGAGAAGATAAAAAATGACAATCAATGCCAGAAAATGGATACACTGCTCAAGTACTTCCTTTCCCATATTTTTAGTTACTCCTCTTCCCCTGCCCGCAGCAGAGATTTTAAAGGCCCCCATCCATGGCTTCGACCATAAATACTCTCCAATTGATCTTGCTTCTTCTCAAGTTTTTCTCTACTTGCCAACAATCATCAGCTCAGGGAAGTCAAATGATCTCAAATAACTGTCTTGAGGACAGAATCAGGAAAGACACATCAAGACTTGTCACAAGGAGAATATATTTTTGGAATTTAAATTTTACTTTTGGGGAAATTTAGAGACTTTAATACTTAAAGAAATGGTAATACTTTTTATCATCTGAAAAAAGGTGCTAAGAGAGTCCTTCAGATGAGTAACAGTGGGCTTTTTTATCCTATGTGGTAAATTTGGGGAGTGAAGAATTGTGCCATTAGCAATTTTTGTGGTAAAATTGGCATAAAATGATACTGTGTTGAACAAGATGACATATCCTATTATACACTGATAGGTTGAAAAGAGACAGAAAGATTATTGAAATATATAAAAAATGGGGAAATACATGTTTTTTTTTTCTCTTGCTGTCTATTTTTTGCTTTTATTTTAAATATACTTGCATTGGCTTTCCAACTTTATTCCCTAGACTCATGATCCCCAAATTTATTGTTTCTATTGTCATTACATTGATTAAGAAATAACTATAGAACTGGAACTGTGCTGAGGACTTAATTTATGTTGTCTCACAACTTAACAATAATCTCATAATTGCTTATAGTTGTTTGATAAACAAAAGTGATTGAGCCAAGGTCATATAGCAGGTAAATGGCAGGATCAAGACTTGTATATAGATGTGATTGCAAATCCATAATCAACCATTATTTCATATGCCTCTCATTATTTGACCTTCAAAAACTTTTAACATATTATAATGATATTGCTTTTCTCCACCAAGATCTGTGGTGATATGCTATATTAGATTTTCCCTAGATTAGAATATGCTACAACTACTGTCTCAAAAATAAATGCATTGCTTTTGGGAAAAATTAAAGTTTGAAAGATTCAATTACAATATTAAATTATTCAGTAAAATCACAAACACAATTGAACAAAAAGGAAGGCTCCCTGGCATATTATTTGGAGACAACATGCACTGGATTGGTTATGTGACCCCAAAACGCCAATTTGTATAACACACAAACATACACAGCTTATGATCATTTATATAGTCAGGCTATTCTATAGCATTAAGAATAACATAAATATACTTACGTAATATGTCATGCTTTTAGGGTGCTTCCTATGTATGAGACACTGTTCTAAGTCCTTGGATGACAGTAATTCAATTTATAATCAACCATCCTGAAATGAAACTAATATAAGACTCATTTTGCAGATGAGGAGACTGACGTATAGAGATGTTCAGTAGCTGGGCACTTGACAGCCAGAGCCAGGATTCAGATCAGCCTATCTGGATCAGTGTTCAAATTATTTTACCACATTGACCTTCACAGCAATTTTTGGGTGCCATTACCATTGTTTGGAGACATAAAAGATAAATGTCAAAAAAATCTTCTGAAATATATTCTTGTTTCATTTTGTTTTCCAGGATAGGTACAGATATTTCTTATTTAAAAAAAATATTTATGCATACTAGAACTGGGGTACAGGCCAGAGGTGGGGGGGTGAGAGGATTCACCAGAGACATAGTGGGGAGCAAAACAGGAAGACTGACTGAAATGCACTGCTGAGGAGAGCAGTGGGTGAGTCAGGAGAGGTCTGCTGTACCATGTGGGTAGCACCCTGGCTGGGGATCGAACTTGTGTTGCAGAGGCTGCAGATAGCTTCACATGCTGTGCTTAACCCCTTGCGCCATCAGGGAGGATCGCAATGTTTCTTAAAATATGTAGAAAGTAAGCATGCATGTTGTGTGTGTGTGTGTGTGTGTGTGTGTGTGAGTTTGCAAGAATAATGAAGAAAAGAGCTTTCCCAATGATATGCAGGATGAGGTTGATAATAAGAATCTGAACTGGTAATTAAGCAAAGAGAAGGCAACAAAAAATCAAATGCATAAATATTAATAGATTCATACATACACTCTATTTTCATAATGTACATATGACTTTGCCAAGTGAGTTTTTCAGAGTGTTTGCTTTTTTTTTCTTTTGTTTGTTTTTGTTGTTGCTGTATCTGTGTGTTTTATATCACTAGTTTTGATTGTCTTTCTGCAATCATCTAGATGTTGGCATCTCAAAGTACAGGCTGTGAATCAGCAGCATCAATATCTCCTGGGTACCTATAGAACCTCAGTCCCCACAGATTCCTATTGATTTGGAATCTGCACTCTAATAAGATCTCTGGTGATTCTTAGCACATCAAAGTTTGAGGAGCATTGCTCTACAAAACCATACTGAAATCCTTCATTGATGACAGTCTGTTTACATTTTTAGAACTAATCTACTGAAGCAACGGTCATGGCCAGCATTTTTCTATGGAGAAGGGCAGGAAGGATGACTTGGATGAGAAGAAATAAACAATGTTATTTTTTGCCTCCTCAGTCACCACCCATCTGTCAACTCACAGTATGGAATACATACCTATGTAAAACAATGTGTCCAGCACAGTGTAAAAGGTCAGATTAAATATCAGAACAGGAGCTGACCAGACAGTTTTGGTAAAAAGAAGTATTTCTTAACCCAGTTTACCTATAATAAGGAATTTGTGGGCTAATTAACTGCCAAATATCCCCAAGGATTCAAAATAGGAAAGTAAAATGTGACTAAATGTTATTGAGTGTCTACTGTGTGCTTCCTATACAAAAAATGCTAAATAATCACAATTAGTTGAGGTTTTTGTCTCCATTTTTTAAAAAAGATTTATTTATTTATACACACAAGAACTGGGGTACAAGCCAGAGTTGTGAGGGGCTGAGAGGATTCACCAGAGACAGAGTGGGGAGCAGAACACGCAAATCTACTGAAATACACTGCTGAGGGGAGCAGTGGTGAGACAGGAGAGGTCTGCTGTGCCATGTGGGTAGCTCCCTGGTGGGCTGGGGATCAAACTCGTGCTCAGTGGCTGCACCGAGCTTCATAGGTTTTCGTCTTAACCCCTTGCGCCACCAAAGAGACCCGGTTTTTATCTTCATTTTACAGATGAAGGTCACACAGTAAGTTGAGACTTCTGGGTTCCATCTCTGGTTCCCTGACTCCTATCCAATGTGCTAACAATGACCCAAAGCTGGTGGTGTAAAAGAAAGCAGGCAGCAGGTCTCTTAAAACTGCATATCATCTGCCTTATCTTTCTCTTTTTTTTTTTTTTTCATTAACTTCACAGGAATTGCTTTTGAAGTGCACGTCTGGTGAAATATTTACCATAGATGGGATCATCTACTTAAAACCACAAAAGATATGTAAAGGAGGTGCCTGATGTGAGGGAATTTACAGTTTTCTGCTGAATTAACTGAACAGAAAATTTAACCTGCATGTGAAATACAAAGAAGCATTTGGCACAGACTGTGTTATACTGACTGCTAACACACAGGGAGAAGATGAACCCAGTGGTTGTAGTTATCTGAGAAATCTTTGAAATGTGGTGGACCTTGGGATGAGCTCTAGAAAGATTCCTCACTTGGGGTTACATTGCATTACTATGATTCTAGACCCTTAGTCTCACATGGTTGAGAGAAGATTAGGCTTCTTTCTTCTATTTGTGCTTCCAAGTAAGATTGCATTTGACCAAGCTTCCAAGGCCAAAATAATAAAAAATAGTAACTTTATTTTTAATAAAAGGTGAGCTGGAAAGGTAATGGACTGGGAGAAGGTGATACTTGGAGCAAGTGAAGAGGGGACAGGATGTCACAGATGTGTAGAGAGGATATCATTGGGAAGTTCAGCTCCCTTCAAAATATTATTTGAAGTGACCATGATCAGTGCTAGTTATACAGGCGAATCTCACCCAAATATTAAAATGTCAAAATTACAAACTATTCTTTTTTACGATTACCTTTTCTTTTTAATTTTTAAATATTTTTTTTTATTGCAGTAATATTGGTTTACATTTTTGTGAGATCCTGAAGGATCTCCCCCATCAGGTGTTGTTATTACACCATACCCACAACCCACAACCAAAGCACCCATGGTTCATTCTCATAGTCCATCGTGCTCCCTCCTCACTTTGTTCTCACCCCTTGTTCTCTCCCTCCTCCTCTGGTAGCCTCAGTTCTTGAGTCAGATTTCTAGGGTTGCTTGTTTTGGCTTTCTCGGATCCTTTGTTTGGCTCCTCTATATTCCACATAAAAGTGACAGCATCTGATATTCATCTTTCTCCTGATTGTTTAGCATAATCCCCTCTACTTCCATCCATGTTATCACAAATGGCAAATGTTATTTTTTTTAATATCTAAGTAGTATTCCACTGTGATATAAACCAGATTTTTCTGATAAGAATGTAGAGAAAAAGGAACACTCTTACACTATTAGTTGGAATGGTCCAGCCCTCATGGAAAACAGTATGAAGGTTTAAAATGGATCTACTAAACAAACAAACAAACAAACAAATAAATAAATAAATAAAATAAAAATGGATCTACTATATGACCTAGCAATTCCACTCCTAGGTGTTTACCTGAAAAACGCAAAATTACAAACTATTTTTAAGTCGAATGTTCAAGAAGATTATTGGGCAAAAATATTCAACCCTTGGCTGAAATCAATCTTCAGCCATTAAGTCTTTTGTGATGCTGGCAACCTTGAGTTGAGCAAGTTTCAAATGTCACCAGAGAAGTTCCCTGAAGTAACACCTTTGCTGATGGAAAGAAGTATAAATCAGGGATTTATAGAGTTTAGGGTTTAAATGTTCATCTACTATTTGTTATGTTCAGATTGTTACTTAACTTTTCCATTTATGGAACAAATCTAACTATTTGCAAATCATAGAAAGATAAGGCTGTTGAGAAGATTCAACTGGAATAATATTTGCATAATATTTAGCCCAGTATCTAAAACATAGTAATTGCTCAATGAACATTAACAGGATTTTGTTATGTTAATAGAAACTAAGATATGCTTCTATATTTGTTAGAAAACAATCCAGTTTTATTTATTTGTTTTCAAAAAGTTTTTATTGAAGTAACATTGATACACACAGTTTCAGGTGTGCATCATTTTATTTTATTTTTATTTTTTAAAGATTTATTTATTTATTTATTTATACAAGCACTGGGTACAGTCAGAAGTGCGGGAGGGTGAGAGAATTCACCAGAGCCAGAGCGGGGAGCAGAGCAGGCAGAAGGACCTAAGTACACTGCTGAGGGGAGCAGCAGGCGGCAGGAGAGGTCTGCGCTCCATGCGGGACCCTCCTCCAGTGGTCAGGGATCGAACCAGCGCCGCAGAGGCTGCGGGCAGCTTCGCAACCCAGCGTTCAATCGCTGTGCCAGCGGGGAGGCCCAGGTGTGCATCATTTTAAATCAATATCTAAATATACTATATTAGGTTCAGACTAAATTAGACTAAAAGACTGATTCTATCCTAGAATATGCAATTGATCTCTTTTATTGATGAAGTGACATTGGATTATAATATTTTATAAGTTTCAGGTGTGCATTAATAAATGTATGTTCCATGATCCATTTTTAAATTGCAAAAAATTGTAGACAACCTTCATACAAAGAGGTAGCTTTCACAATTCCAATTTCCAGTGTAACTTATGGTCAAATCTCCTTGTCCAGACTTGTATGAGCCAATTTAAATTTTTCTCTGCACTGGAATTTTGGTGAATTAAATATTGTTCCAATGGCAGTAATAATGATATATATTTTAATGATATATTTTATATAGCTTTAAAAAATGTTTGGCATTCATTAACCCTGTGAGTTATTGCCAGTATGCTTAGAACTCTCCCTGCTTTATGGTGATTTTGTTATGTAAAATGACATACATCTGAAGAGGTATGATCCTATTCAGTTTTGTAAACCAATGTTACCTTAACTGGAAAAAAAAAAACTATAAAACTAAAAGAAAAATAGTTTTAGAAGAATTCTGTTTGGACCAGCAACTGAGGTAAAACAATTAAAATGTCCAATTTGGGAAAATTCTTGGTAGCTTTCCAACATGCCATTAGTTTTTGTAATCAAGCTGTTATATGATCCTTTTTTTTTCATTATGCATGAGCAAATAGACTCCACTACACTCATTTTGAAGCAATTATTATCTGTGGCACAATATAATCTAAAGGCTACTGCTATTTGTTGAAGGATTCTTTGTTTGCCAAGATTATTAATAAAGTTATGCCAGAAGCACATACAGTACTGCTTGGCACTCAGCAGCTGGCTCTAGCAATGGGAAAATAAATCAGAATTCTTGACGCTTGTATTTTCCAATATTCCTGCCAGTGTGTGTATTGGAGAGCGTTTCACATTAAATAGCACTAATTGCCTTAATTGGCTTATGGCTAACTTTCCCACTGTACTGCTGGTGTGCAGTGAAAGCATTGCTTCACTGGGGGAACTTAGATTCTTACATATTTGTATTTGGTAATTGAGAGCAATACACAGAGCAAGAGAGTTGATGTCTATGCAAGACACTTGTGTGTTGCAGAATAATGGTGTATGGAGGAGGTAAGAAACCACCTCTAATCAGATTGGGGTGATGCCTCTTCACTTATCCATTCAAGAGAAATAACCCCTTTCAAAGGGCAGGTGAAGGAAATTCAACCTATCTTTTTTTTTTTTTTTTTTTAATTCACCCTATCTTGATGAACTCCCAGACCAATCCATGAACAAGCAAGGTCTTGTTCTGGTTTACTGGGGGACAGTTTTATTTACAATTGGTAGGACTCAGCTTTGCTTTCAAAAATAGCAACAAATATTATAACACCTATAAAATATAACTGTCTTCCTCTTTTGCCAATACCCAAACACATATATCTTGATCTTCTCTTCCTTGTCACTGAATCTTTTGATTTGGTTTAGTGAAGGTTGTTATCCCAAGGGGCAGCTTGGTGTGTGAGTGAGAACCTGCAAGTGTTGCCATCACTTTTCTCCACTAGCTTCTCTTCCAGATTGCAGGCACCAGAAGCTAAGTGAAATCAGTCAGAAGGAGAAAGATAAATGATTGATGATGTCATTAATAAGTGGAATACACAGAAACCAAACTAAGACCCAGATATAGACAAAGTTAAAAACTAACCCTTCAACACTGACTATAGAACTCAAGCATCCAAAGTGTGGAGCAGGTGGGAGAGGAGTATGAACAAAACAGGAAATAATACAATGGACTATGGTGGTAGACTGTGGGTGATTTGGTGGTAGATACCCTATGGTGGTGACACCTGATGAAGAGACTCCTGATATTACCACAATTAAAAGGATAAAAATGAATAAATTTAAAAAAACCCATTGGATCTGCTTACACACACAAACACACATTAAACAACAAACAAACCTAACAGTTGCTTATGCCTGACACATTTCAGAAATAATTTTGTTTCTTAGTAATGTTGAAATCATGTGATTCACAAGGAGCAAATATACTATAATAAAAACATTCACCATTTGTGGCTTGAAAGAGAGTTGAATTCTCAACTCAGGAATAACCAAATTTACATCTGATGAGATGGAGACAACTCACCATATTGGATACATTTGGTATGTGGGAAAATTCTTATGTCTGACAGTCTAGATGGGGCTCTATCTATACTTGATGGAGAAATCAATACCACCTCAGGAATGGGAGGAATGGTGGGGAGCGGGGTGAGTTTTAGCCTTGGTCCTACTTGTGTCACCTCATCTCATCCTCTAAGCAGGAGCCAATCTTGTGCTTTCCATCTACCCCTGGAAGAAATCTAGAGAACACAAGAGTACATAAATAGAAATCACTTTCTTCGGAGGTCTTACAAACAGAAAAAAAGGAAATTAAAAAAAAAAATCCTAAGTCATAGAGCGGTTTGATTGGTTTCTCTTCCTTTCTGATGTTTTTATTAAATCTGAAGTTTATCATCACTTCCCACTCATTCTTGTGAGCAATTGAAAGCATCTGCCAAGCATAACCAAGAAAAAATGAAAGCAAGTAATGTAATTGACAGAACCATGTTTTCTAAGTTGTAGATTTAAGAACACATTGTTGATCATTAAAAACGGCAGTTACTTTTATGTTCAAATAAAGTTTTAAAATATTGAACATAAAACATAGGTAGAGATTCTTCTTTTCTGTCGCTGATAAAAAACCTCCTCACTATGATTGTAAATATTAATCAGCTTGAAAGTAGCACAGAAAGACTGCATTCTGAAGAAAACTATTTTTAAAGTTTTTGCATTTGCATTTGTACCTCCTTAAAAGTTACGGCGCATACTTATGAAAAGTAAATACATTTTTCATTCACTCAAAAATAATCTAATAAGCAGTTCCTCCATGTGATGGTAGGCCCTCAGGATATAAAGTTGATAAAGGCCTGGACACTTGCCTTAGGGTAGCTCACAGGGGAAGACGCAATATAAGCTAGGGTATTTTGGATTACAAGTACCCTCCACGACTTGCTGAAAGATTCAGGAAAGGCTTTCAGACATTTGTAACTCAACAACTGAACAACTGGTAGACTGATCCAGTGGACAGATAATGTCATCAAGAACTCAGGTGTTTTCTGACCACCATTCTACATAACCCACCATAAGTCTACTTCAACTTCCTGTTGTTTCTCCTAGTGCCCAGGGACACCTGCCAGTAGCATCTATGTTTACAAGCAATGGAAAACAGAAGTAGTTTCCTTTGGCTCTTAAGAATAAAGGCAGGACCTCCCTGGTGGTGCAGGGGTTAAAGACAGTGCTATCAAGCTACTTCCAGCCACTGCAACACAAGTTCAATCCCCAGGCCAGTCAGGGACAAACATGGCACAGCAGAACCTCTCCTGCCTTGCCTGGTGCTCCCTTCAGCAGTGTATTTCAGTACATCTGCCTGTTCTGCTCCCCACTCTCTGGTGAGTCCTCTCATCCCCTTCACCTCTGGATTACACCCCAGTGTAAGCCAAAATAAATAAATCTTAAAAAAAAATGAGAATAAGGTCAGTCTATGAGACTAAACAATCTTTTATGTATTTCATTTGCCCAAATTGGTTCAGAACTACAATATTCCTAAACAATATCCCTGGGAAAGGGAATGGGATTGCTCTCATTGGCTTAGTTTACTCAGGATCCTCCTTAAGAGAGGTAGCTGTTGGGGAAAGGTTCTTCTCTCAGGCAGAAGGAAAGGATAGATTCTGGATTACATCCTTTTCTCCTGTCTTTTGTAACACTAAAACCAATTTCATTAATATAGAATTTGACAGATTGGTGATATGATTTCTGAAGTACACATTTCTCCTGGGCCAGTGGTTCTCAAACCTGAGTAGCGGGAGGGCTTATTGTCACGTTTGCTGTCCCCCTCCAAGTTTCAAGATGTCTAAGGTCTAGGGTTTGAGCATTTGCATTTTTAACAAGTTACAGATGATACAGATGCTGCTGACTGCTCTCTCCATAAGGTAGTCAGTTTTTAATTTGCTATGTCATTCAGATGCCTGGTCAGCCTTGAAGAGATCCTTTTGTCACTGGACTTGGCCTTTTTTATTAGATAAAAGTCTCATACGTCTTTTGAAAGCTAATGATGATGTTACTCTAATAAAAATAGTCTCCAAACTTATTTTTAAAACCATTAATGCATATGTAAAATATAAGCTAGATTTATAACCAAAGCCTTGAGAAACTTATAATTCGTATTTTTGCAATTTTGAAAATATCTATTACTATATAAGTTGGGATATTCTATACTGACAGAAGGAAATACATTACTGAAAATACTAGAAAACTAAATTGCATGAATAATAAAAATATATAATGTACTGACTACACGTTGAACACAAACTATTTCTTGACAGAGAATAAAACAATTTTAACCCAATACTGCTTGATCTTTATAATGGATATTTGTTTAGTTTAAGCAGAAAGTTTGGTGATTCTTGTCACTGGAAAGTTTTTACATTTTCCCAAACAATTTCAGTTGGCAGTTGAATTGCTTACAGAGTTAATTCTAAGAAGTTCAGATAAATATGTGTTGTCAGAGGAAAGGAACCTACCTTAGGCCATGCTCTGTTCAGGGGGCTGTATATATATGTTATATAGTTTAATAAATTCAAAATGAAAAGGAAAAGTCAGCACCACCAATGAATAAGAACTTTCCTCATAGGCTTTTCAGAATTTGATTTTTTCCCCTGATGACCTAGGAAATGTCGTGACTTGAAGCAAAAAATCCTTTTAAAATGCCTTTCTTCAATTGAAACCGCTTCTGTAGGTGCTGATTTCTCACTGCATTGGTGGAATTCCTTAGTGACACAAAGGCCCACATGGCTGTCTTCCTAATGGAACCTCTCCTGGACTCTTGCCAGGAATCAGCAAACTGACCTTCCTTCAAGGTCAGGGAAGAGTTATATTCCCTCCCGGCATGGGGCCTCTGAGCCTGCAGTCCCTCTTGGAAATACTCCCTCATACCTTCTCTACTTGATTATCCTACTCATCCTTCAAATCTCTGCTCAAATCTCACTTTCTTAGGAAAGATTTGCTGGGCGATTAATTTCGTGGAATGAATATATGAACACAAGCATTTAAGAGTCTGTCATAGACTGGTCATGTGTAATGTGATATTAAATCCTTCTGCAAACTGATCAGCCGTGAGATGAGGACTATGATTTGTTCAGCATTATACTAGGACAGTGCTGAATGTGGTACCTTATGTACTTCCAGTAAGCAAAGAAGAATGCTTTCAATTTCTACTGAGCAAACAGAATTATCACATACTTTCTACCTTGATTAATATGGTCTAAAACTATCTAGGGGAAGGTATCTTTTATTTCCCCATACATAAGTGCTGATAGAAAAATGCATTAGTTCTTTTATGCTTTTTATTTTTCAATGCTCAGTGTTGTATTGAACTTAATAAAATGTATTTGAAAATATTTTAATATAGAGGCAGGAAATAGATGTGGTTAGTTTTATTAATGAATGATTGATCAAGTACTTAACAGTGATGCTCAAGGATTTCTTGAGATATTTCTAAACTTGTGTGCTGCAAAAAAGTCAAGTTTTGACAGAAAATGATGACCATGACACATTAAGAAAAAATAAAGTTTGAAGACTCACAATCTAAATTGCATTCAGTGAAAATGCCTCTGAATTTAATTTAAAATTAGATTTTTAAAGAACAGCGTCTATACCTCAGAGCCTTCCCTGTTTATTATTTATTAGTTTTTGTAAATATTCCTTCCCATTCAGTAAGATTTTTTTTAAACCTTCTTATAATTTTTCAATATGTAACATACTTTTAATTTGAATTAATCCCAATCATTGATGTCAGGGAATAAAGATATAGTCAATACTTTGTGTGTGTGTGTGTGTGTATGGATGTATGTACTATTGTTACAGGTGTTATATCTAAGTGTTTAATGCATTTGGAATTTATTTTTTGAGTTTATGGAGTTAGAGAGTGAACCAAATTCATTCTTTTATGTGTGGCCTTTCAGTTTTCCTAGCTGAGCCCTTTCCCCCATTTATGGAAGATAAAAATCACTTGATCAATTTAATAGCTTCCCCAAAAAGAATTAGAAAAGACTCAACACCTGTCTTTCTGTAGTTGTTTTGGGGTGGGGTATTCTGTAGATATCTGTTAAACCTATTAGGTCTAGTTCCTCATTTACAACAATTGTTTCCTTATTTACTCTTTGTATTTTTGATTGATCCATAATTATAAGTGGAGTGCTAAAATTTCCTAGTATTATAGGGCATTTTATATGTTACTAATATTTATACATGTTTATATATGTTGTCAATATCACTATTTCTGTTAGTAAACATTTTTGTATCTTGGTGCTCCATCATTCAGTTCATATGTGTCTTTATGAATGTTATTTATTCCTTTGTATTAGACACTTAATCATGATGTAATGTCCATCTCTTTATCTTTTTAATTAAAACTATATTTTATCGGATATAAGTATAGCTGAGGGAGAAAGGAACAAGAAGATATAAAAGATAGTTATGGGAAAAATAAAAATAAATAAAAACTGATATTAAACAATATAAAATGATCTGTAAAATTCATGTTAATAATTTACACTTAATTTTTATTAGATTAACACTATATAGCAAAATTTTCAAAGACAAGTCAACTGAGAAGACCATGATAGAAAGGAAGCATTATATTACTAGTCTCTGTAATGTATTTTCCCCAAATTTTTGAATAAGGAAGTCCACAAATTATATAACCAAACCTAGCATGTCAGCTATGTATGATATTCAATCCCACTATTTTGAGTGCATTGTATATACAATTTTGTTAATCATATAGCTTATCATATATGATAAACTTTATCACGTAGTTTTCTTCCTGGAGGGGATATAAAAGTTCAACATTTTGGCTTAGAATTAAAGAATTATAAATTACGCATATTCTTAGGATTTTAAGCCATTTCTTACTTGTAATCAAACTCTTCTAAAGAAGGCATAGTTTAAAGAGATACTACAAAAATTTTTAAATGTTTAAAGATAAAATTCAATGAAAGTTCTTTAAAATTTTGGGATAGAGTAAACTCTCAAGCAAGGCTAAAAATTAAAGCATGTTCATGAAACTTAGTTGAATTAGAAACTGACAGTTTCTAGAAGATTGCCTCTGAACTATAATGCACTTACGTTTCCCCTATGATCAAGGCAAATGAGACTAGAATTATAAATCTTTGTGAAGTTTCTGGAATTTTCCTTTTAAGAAAGCCTTGCCTTTTATTATATTTTCCTTAGCCTGGTTTATTACCACTGCCCAATATACATATTCCAGGAAACATTTCATTTTAAAGAGTTCCATTACAGTTAATGAAGATAAGCCCATATGGCATAATATTATAATGAATTTTCTGGTGGAAATTAATTAGATGTGTGAATGTGTGAATGCTAACATTTATTTACATCCCAGGCTAAATGTTCAAAGGAGTGTATGTTAAGCACACAATTAGAAGCAACGATGCATTAAATTGGCCTCACCAAGAAATAGTATTAATTTTAATAGTGCAATGGAAGCTCCTTGGAAAATCCAAGATAAGATTTTCTTTGCCCAGTTGCCTGATTTTGAGACTCTTGTCTGCCTAAGCCATTTTACAAAAAAAGATGATGGAAAATTTAGGATGGAGAAAGAAAGTATACTTTCCACCTCATATGCAAAGGCTGCCTAATGGTCACATTAATCAGTGGACTTTCTTCCAAATTCTTTTGATTGCACTGTGCAAACAGTACCTAAAAACTCCTTTTGCAAACAGTCAGTGACCTTTTTAACTAGGGAGGGAATTCCTCACAGCTGGAAACCCTCAGTTACCGTGTTCTTTGTAAAACTGCTACCTACCTTGAACTAAAGAAACAACAGTCCTTCCCTTCTAGAAGTTCTCTTAGTTGCAGATAAGCTCTTGATTGATAGGCACTATGGAAGCACAGACTCATCTAGAAAGATTATTGTCTTAGGTCATGCACTGTTCCAATTAATATTCTGGGATTATTTTTAGTTCGTTGGGATTTTATTAAACTATTTTAGTCATAAATTTAGACTAGTAATATTTTGCTGTTTTAATGCTCCCTTACTTCACATTATCTGTAAGCTGATAAGAATAATGACTATCATTTGTTGAATTCTAACCATGTGTGAGACTCTGGGCTAGTGAATTATATGGATAGTCTAGTTCTCACACAAATGCATGCATCAGCTTTATTTACATCTCCATTTTACGGGAATGAAATGTGGGGGTCTAGAAGCTGCATGACTATTCAGTAGCTAGTTAAGTGGTTTACCTGGAATTTGAACCAATGTCTATTTAGACATTATGCTAATCAATGAATGTGAAATATTCTGAGGCAATCGATCATCTTTATTTTTTTAAAAGATTTATTTAACGGGCCTCCCTCGGTGGCGCAAGTGGTTGAGCTCTGCTCTGTGAAGCTGTCCGCAGCCTCTGCAGCGCCCGTTGGATCCTGGCCGGCCGGTGAGTGTCCCACATGGCACGACAGACCTCTCCTGTCTCGCACGGTGCTCCCCTCAGCAGTGTATTTCGTCAGTCTGCCTGTTCTGTTCTCCGCTCTGTCTCTGGTGAAGCCTCTCACCCTCCAGCCCATCTGGCCTGTACCCTGGTTCTTGTATAAATAAATAAATAAAATTTTTTTAAAGAATTATTTATTTATCCATGCATACAAGAACCAGGGTACAGAATAGATGTATGGGAGGGTGAGAGGATGCATCAGAGACAGAGCAGGAAACAGAACAGGCAGACTGAGTGAAATACACTGCTGAGGGGAGCAGTGTGCGAGACAGGAGAGGTCTGTCGTGCCATGTGGGTATCTTGCTGGCCGGCCGGGATCGAATTTGTGCTACAGAGGCTGCCGACAGCTTCACAGTGCTGCGCTCAACTGCCTGCGCCACCAGGGGAGACCCAATCTATCATCTTTAAAGACACTGACTGTCTCTATTATAGTTCTTTTGTGATTTTGCGTAACGAAAACCTTATTGACCCTCCCCAAACAAATACAACTTATATACATTTCATAAAACATGAAATTTGAATAAAAAATGTTATTTTTCATGCTGTATCGTAAGTTTTCACATACCCTCTGAATTAAAATCAGTAATTTATACATTCTGTGGAACTTACTTTTCCTGTCATGCACCTTCTCACTAAGTCCAGATGCCCTTATGCCCTAATATTCTTGAGAACTGAGAACTGAAAAGAAAAACAGCAGTTGGTTAACATAATAACAGGAATGAGTTAGAGTATGCATTAGTCTGAACAACACTTGCAAGTCAAGTAACATATTTCAGTGAATAAAAGATGGTTTCAGGCAACTCAGAATTCTAGCTGAAAGCTGTCTTGCCTTCTGAAGACATTCTTGAAAGAAAAATAAAAAAAAAAAATTTTTGCTTCTTAAATGTGAACTTGATCAACAATTGCAGCCTACACCCAACTGGACATTTTAGTTCTTGCAAAGCAGTGGGAATTTGATGTCACCTCAAGGCATTGAGGGAATCCTCACTGAATGTAAAACTATACTCAAATACAAAAAACTTAGAACCTCGTTACCACCATTCTTTTCCTTACAACTTTTTGACCTATTGTCAATGGGACAGATGGACTTGGTCAGTATTAGCTGTTCTTTTTTTTTAAAGATTAATTTTTTATTTATTTATTTTATTTATTTGTACAAGCACTGGGCACAGTAAGAAGCGTGGGAGGGTGAGAGAATTCACCAGAGCCAGAGCGGGCAGCAGAGCAGGCAGAAGGACCGAAGTACACCGCTGAGGGGAGCAGCCGGCGGCAGGAGGGGTCTGCGCGCTGTGTGGGACCCTCCTCCGGTGGCCGGGGAGCTGCCGGAGATAGAACCGGTGCTGCAGAGGCTGCGGGCAGCTTCGCAAGCCAGCGCTCAACCGCTGCGCCATCGGGGAGACCCACTATTAGCTGTTCTTGATAAATAATTTGTTGTATAGGAAAAAGACAAAGAAAAGATATGAAGCCTGTAGACTTATATTTTGAAAGTGGGATAGAAAGGAAAATTCTTATTTTGTCTCTATCATGAATTGAGACTTCGAGGACACCAGTTTCCTTGTTTAAACATGCAATTTTATGATTGCTATTACAAACTATCTTACGGTTTCAATCTCATACACACTAATTTTATATTAACACATATAAAATTTAAAGCTAAATGGGAATTATCAAATAAGTCCAACGGCTAATTTGCTTCTGTTCAATAAATATTGTTAATCACCTACAGCTAAGTATTGTCATGGGCCTGGTGGTGGAAAGTGAATAAAATAAATAAAACCTCTCATTTTATCAATACACATGAGATTTGAAAATGACAAATCCATTTGTTGAAAATGAAACATGCTTTTAAAAAGTTGTAAAAATAAAGTTAGCCACCTATAAAATCAAATCAGTGAGCTTATAAAATGAGGGGACCTCATAGGTCATCAAGCCCATCTGTTTTCATAGATATAAAACAAGTTGATATGTTATTATTATGAGTCCTCTTGAAAATCCTAGTTTTTCCTTTTGTCTCAAACACTTAAAATCATTCTGTTTTAACTCCTAGTTTACTTAGTGAAAATGTGATTACATATTTCTTACCTAGAAAGCACACTTGAAAACACATTGGAGAAAAGCAATAAAAAATAATTCCAGTAAATAAAAACTGCATAATAATTGCAGATGGTGGAAAGACTTCAGACTTAGATACCAGACCTAGGATTAATCTCTAACTCACTTGTGTGAGATTTTCAAACTTTAGCTGGAAAGTTGGTTAAAACTTACCTTGGGAACCCATCACTGGAGTCTCTGATTGAGTAGGGCTGTGTAGGGCCTGAGAATTTTTAATTTTATCAAATTTATAGTTGATGGCAATGATTTGGGATGGAAGAGATGTTGAGAATTTGTCCCATTGATCACAACTATGGTAAGCTTCAGTTTCCTCCTCTCTAAAAAGGAATGTATTTATCTTTACAGTCTTATTGTAAAGATTAATTCACTTAGCACAATTCATGATACATAGTATATGCTCAAAAAAATGTTTATTCCCAATCTGGCATCAATTTAGTGCTCCTAAATAATTCACATAAGACAAAAATATGGGTGGAAAAAAATATGAAGATTTCTTGTTTGCTTTTTGTTTGATCACTGCAATTTACTTATTCCCAAAGTTTTCATCCTTAAAAACAATCTTGTTTGCTCTTTTCATTATGAATTTTATCCCTACCCATAAAAAAATTCCAATATAAAAAAAATGAAAAATTCCCAATCTCTAGAAATCTCTAATATAAGATCCAGATATCCACTATCTATAAAAAGAATTTTTGGACTTGGTGGTATCTTAGAGATCATCTGGGCAATGTGTTTTTTTGGATGGGAAACTTGTTTAGAATCACAAAGCGAAATCCTAAGTCATTAAGATCAAGTCAGACTACTGCTATGCCACCATAGCCAGAAAAGGACTTAAAAATGTCTTTCCTTAAACTATCAAACAACATTTTAATAAAATAATAAAATTAGGAGAAAGGAGAGTTGGCCATACCAGAATGCACAGCAACTGTATGTTGGCCTCAAGGGTCCTGCCTGGGACACACATGACAGGAAGAAGGTAGGTAGTGGTTCTAATTGTCAGTGGTACTGGTTTACCCTTGAATTAGGGGAACACATCTATAGTGGGCTTGAAAACAAACTTGGTACCCAGGGATGATAATAGGGCATGTGAGGAGAATACCTGGTTAGGAGCAACATTCTCAGCCACCAGGACAGGAGATGGGAGTCAGTCTCCCAGTCAGGGGCTAAGGCTCCTCCTTTGGGCTACAAGCATCCCCACACCTCCTCCAGGTTCCTGTGTCATTTCTTATTGTGCAATAATTATTCTATGGGAATGTCTTATGGGATCCACTGTCTCTGATGCGTAGGCTTCGGACTAAGATCAGCAGGTGAAGATAGCAGGCTGTCTCTACTAGATTAAATCCACCACCTCTTCTTAGTCTCAAGGAAAAAATAACACTCTCCCTTATCACTTCCCATATTATCATTAGGAAAATTTTAGCTAATTTTTCCATTGGAAAGTACAGAATCTCCTTTATGTATCATGCTGAGCTGTACCATGAATTTCTTTCCAAACTACTATCTAAACTGCCTTAGAAATAAAGATTCCTCTAAGGAGTGGAAATTTCAGGGATTCCCAACAACATTCTTTGTGCCAGCCATTCTTTTTTCATAATACACTCTATTTATCATAGACTTCATTGTTTCCTCTTATGCCTCTGGTGATTATGACTATTATAACGCATAAAGGAAATGGGAATTAAGACTTTTAGACATCAGTAGATGAATAAAATCCTCTAATGACTTTAGTTCCCCTTTTTGGGGGATCTTATTTAAACTATTGTAAAGCAACCAACCCATTCTGAGCAGGTTTATGAACGGTTCTAGCAGCCACATGCTCTTTGCCGTGGTTTGTAGTCGCTCCAACACTCCTCCGTACACTCCACTCCTCCACCCTTAACACCGCACTACCACCACACCGCACTCTGCTGCACCACCCTTATATTATCAGTCTTTTAGCGCAGGTGTACCCACTTCAGGTGCCCGCCATCAGGCATGCACCCAGGATCACAGGGCTCTCTCATCTATCCTGATGGCGGAAGGGCAGAAAAGCCTGATATTTTCTTTACCCTACAACTATTTATCCTATTAGTAAAACCATCTAAGAATGGAGCAGGGCTAGTCTAGAAACATTGACCCCTATTGTTCAAGGGATTATTATGAATTGAGTATTTGGGTCTCTGCAAAATACATATGTTGAAATCCTATCCCCCAATATGCTGGTTTTTGGAAGTGAGACCTTTGAAAACTAATTAGGATCAGCTTGGTCTGATCCTAATCAGGCCAATGCTCCTATAATGAGAGGAGGAGAACACAGGGTGGTTCCCTTCCTTGCTGATCTCCACCATAAGAGGAGACAATGGTTAGGTAACTCTAAGCCAGGAGGATTGTTCTTATGGCATCTGGATCATGGACGTCTTAATCTTCAGAACTGTGAGAAACTAGGTTGTTAAACCACCAAATTTTCAGCAGTCCAAACTAAGACAAGGACTTAAAGTTCAGAAGCTTTGAGAAAACAAGTATAAGAATCAACATTTTGTTTCCATTAATTGCAATCAAAACATGGCAAATGAATTGGTTTAAATTGTAGGGTGAACGAGTACAATCACTTACACAGAAGAAACAGAAAAATAGGGAGATGGCTATCATAAAATTCATGCGGAGGTAGCTCTTGAGAAGAAGTAGGAAGTCACAGAGAGATGTACCTGGGAGAAACGGACCTCTTAGGTGTCACTACTATTCTATTTCTTATAATGAGTCAAATTGCAAGAGTATTTATCTTACAACTATTGGTAAATTATATACATCACTATGCACTTCTTTGCATGTGATGATATATTTCATAATGTTTTTAAAGCCATGCAGCAGAGATCAAATAGTTGTTAGATATCTGGAATTTCTGTCTGAATTTTTGAATAATTCAGGTTAATAAAAATAAAGGCAAAATAATATATCTTCAATAGCACTTTTTCCTGTAAATCTTATGACCCTTGATTTTTCTCACTTTGCTTTTTCCCAACAAGCTGAGTTTCTTTTTAATATTTTGCAATGATCACTTATTAGATTTTAGTCATTATGTGCTTAGGTTTTAAGGAATGGCTATAAGGAGCAGACAAAAATGTGTACCTATTTTGAAAGTGGAATATTGAAAATCAACAGTCAGGCTTAGTACCAGTTGAACAACACAGGTATACGTCAATATAAAAATCTGAAGGGTGGGGGGGGGGAGGAAAAAGGATCTGGAAGAAGAAAGGGGAGGAAAGATGAGAAAAACAAAATGATTTAGAGAGTGCTCAGTATATGTTAGCTGCTCCCATTCAGGATAATACCTTGACTTCTTTCTCAAGGACCACTGTGAGGACTGTTACCTTTCATAAGGGGGAAGGAGACTCTAAGCTGAGAATTTCTTATACCCCTTCAATTTGCTGGCATGCAGATCACAGCTTTGACACTGGCAATTATTAATAGGGAGTACAGAAAAAGGTGATGGAGTCCAGGCTAGCGATAGTGACAGTTTTCCTACTTATGTGGCCTTAGCAATTTCAGGGGATTAGAAAATTTGCTTCCCGGTCAGTTCATTAGAGACTGGGACTGGGGCTTCCTTGGGGTGTCCACACTTGCACTTTCAAAGCAACGGGGCTTGTATTAAGAGATACAAGTGAATGAATCTTTTCTTCAAATTTCGGATTTGTCACCTGGTTCCAGAGAGAAAGCAAAGTCACACCTTACTGGGGGATGGTGAAAAACACTTTTGAAAATATAAGAAATGGTATGATGTGTCATTAAATGCAATTTCTTTTTAAGAATTCTCTCATTGGTAATTATTCTTATTATGTAGGTGGACAGTCTCTTAATATAGATAAAGACCTTTGCAGCTGCTCTCATCATAGGCTCATGTTTAATATGCACTTTGTAATTAGTGTAGATGTAAAGCCTGCATTTGCAGTCAGCCTCCCTTTCTGTCAGATCGGTTTTTAATCTGGGCTGTGTTCAGCTGCGGAGGGCTGATAAGCATTTCTGAAATCTCTGTACACTGACAAACAGCACTTTAATCTCGTCTTTCAATTTCCAGTGCACTCATTACACAAATTCAGCTCAAAGAACCTTGATGCATGAAAATTAGCCTTCCTGGATATGGTACAATTTGTTTTAACCTTTTCTAAAATATTCTATTCCTCCAGGCCATTTGTCCCAGGAAAATGTAGGTAGTGGCTTACTTGTAAAATGGAGAAAATATATCCCCAAGGCCCATGAATACTAAAGTTGAGCTAAACATTAGCTATTTGTTTTAATTGAGGATGAGGGAAACGATTTCTTCAATTTTAATCTAATTTTCAGAGAATAAACATCATTACATAGAGATAAATTATATTCCCATGTAGTACTTCCATGCACAGGAACCTCGACTAGCCCAGCTGTGTGATAGAGCTTGCTCATTTAAACCTCAAGCCAATTAGCACCAATTTTTAATCAGTTATGTAAGCATTAACCTGTTCCTCTCTGTATGTAATCTGTCTGTGAGCCAGGCTTGGTGGAGATGAAATTCTTAATGTGTCAAATCGCTTTCCTTAATATGTGCTTAGGTCTTTATTTGCATTACACACTAGGCTCAGATTTCAACTTTTCAAAGATAAAAATGTGTGAAATAACTGCTGTGCCTTCCTAGTGTCTAGAGATGGGCGGGGCTGGGTAGGGAGGGGAAGCACTTGCTGCCCGTGGGAGACTGAGCGCACCTGACAAGGAGGCAGAATCGGTTTTATCTGTCATTGATCACATATAATATTCCTCAAACACAAAACAAGGAGAGTTGAGAATAAAAGATTCCCAATGTATTTAACCTTGTATGAGTGATTAAAATTTAGAGCTTCTGAAGTTCTTCATTTAAGAGAAAAAAAGACAGGGGACCTCCCTGGTGGTGTAAGGGGTTAAGACGCAACCTATGAAGATGTGGCCAGCCACTGCAGCATAAGTTTGATCCCCAGTCGGCCAGGGAGCTACCTATATTGCACAGCAGACCTCTCCTGTCTCGCCCGCTGCTTCCCTCAGCAGTGTATTTCAGTTAATCCACTTGTTCTGCTCCCCAATCTGTCTCTGGGGAATCCTCTAACCCTCCCCAGCTCTGGCCTGTACCCCAGTTCTTGCATGCATAAATAAAAAAATCTTTAAAAAAAGAAAAAGAAAAAAGACTGAATATTGCATCCACACAAATGGCTTTAAGAGGAATTATAAACACTTTTGGTGTGAAAATCTTGAAGAATGATCGAAGGGCTTTCTCTACAACTATACAAAAGAGTATATGTTAGCTGTTTCCATTCAGGGTAATATATTGACTGGTCCCTCCCAAAACACAAAAAGCCCTGAGCTGAGCTCTACTCTCCAGGTTTTGGTTCACAGGCTCTCTTTCCCATGCCATGGCCATCCCCTCTTCTGGGGTCTTTGGGTTACCTGAAAAGCAAGGAAGAGTTTTGGAAAAACAACCTTGATTTGTATTTAGGTAAAGGATTAAGCAAATCAAATGCAAGTTGTCATCCCATAAAGACAAAAGAATAATATTTGCAATGATTTTTTTCCAGAGTTCTCTGTGACATGTGCCAAAGGGTTTTGTTAAGTCCATAGTGAGGTTAGTTTATTTAATAGGAAAAAAGATCTGTTCTCCTGAATGCAGTATGGGGATTTAAGAATGAAAAATGTATGAAGTGTACTATTTTCTTACATTCCAGAAACAGAGTTTAGGGCATTGCCATTCCTTTGCACAGGTAAGATCAGGATTCTGACTTTGTGGACACAGAATTTGAACCTGGGATAACAAGGAAGGCAGAGGGAAGTTTGGAGAAGGCTAGTTTGATAAGACTGTTGTAATTTTTCTGTTTCCAAACCTTGTTGAGCTTTGTTCTTTTTGAGAAATGTCTTAAAGACTCTACCCAAAGGCAAGTTGCTAGAGACAGGTTTCCAGGGGGGTTGCTAAGTGAACAATTGTATTTAAATTACAATATCTGTCACATTCGTCTAGCCTTGTATGCAGAACTCTAAGGAGGGAGGGGGAATAGATTTCATTTCTATAATGTCACTGGAGGCAAACAATAGAATTTTTCGCATGGTAGAATTTACTTTCTGTAATTGTAAAATTCTCTTTCAGTAATTATAATGCTGGAAGCAAGTATGAAACAAAAGACCTGAGCTGCCTCCTCGAATATCCCATCACACCCCTCAGACTCTACCCAAAACCCAGAAATGGACAGAAATTCCTAGGACTCCAGCCTTTCTCACCAAAGAATTTCCAGTGATTTGACTTTGGCCTTTTGTCAGTTGTGTAGACACATTGGGCTATTTCTTTACCCTATAGTCCAGATCATGGCCATTGATTCGAGGCATTCTGGGCTGTGGAGCCCATGCATGACTTCAAAATGACCCGGGGGGCCACTTAAGCAAGCATCTTAGACTATGACAGTCCCCAGGTATGTCTGCTGAGTATGTCGCCTGAGAGAGGTTCTGCTCTCAGGTGCTAGGTGCGAGTCCCTTGCGGTCTAATTACGATGGTGGGGATATCACCTGTTTCATTGTTGCATCATTCATTCATTTGAGAAACATTACTGAATTCTCTTTATGTGTTAGTATGTTTACGGGAATAAATAAAGACTAGGATAAGGAGGAATTGGAGGGCAGGTTATTTGTCATCCTTCCTCCCCAGGAGAAGATCCACTCAAAGCTCAAATAGTCAAAGAGGCACTAAGTATAACTGTTTTTAGGAAAATTCCATCTCCTCTCCCTACAACACCCTCTAGCCTTTTAGACTTTGGGTCACTTACTCAATTCCTTTATGTTCTGTTGATTTATTATGCAGTATTATTATTAACTTTTTATCTGCGTGGAAGAAGTTAATAAATTATTTTCCAAAAAAACACCATTTAATTATAATACAATCAAGATGTGTGTAGTAACACAGCAGGTCCACAGATTTTCAAATCTATTCTCTGAGGTCTATGAGTCTTGACATGGGAGAGCGCTTAGTCTATGTTACTCAGTTCTTCCATTCACTGTCCATGTCATCAAAAGGAATATATTTTAGGTCCTGAGCCTTAGTATCCTCTCTGTTAAATGAAGATACTAGTTGCTATTTTTTTATGGAAAATAAATGGGAAAACATGTAATTAATCAATCTATTTCCTATCATAAGTGCACCAGACTCCTTGTGTACTTGATTTCAGTCTTGTGTCATTAGAATTACTGTTCACTCTGGGACAAAAACAGCATGGTACTTGAAGGTAAACAGCCATGACTTATTTATGACAAAAGGGAAATGGAGAGGTAATCACTGCATACCTCTGGCAGGATACACCTAATTTTAATTTATTCTCCTCCTAAGAATGCCTAACTCCTGCTTCAGAATTCCTCCCATGCTAATCCAAATTCAACACATTCCATTCTAAATTGAAACAGATAAAATCTAGCTAAAAGACATTTCCCATTCATTTAAGGAATGATCTAATACCTTGTTTCCAACAGAAGCCTCACTTATTATTTAAAATATTCAAATGGTGTGATTTTTCTATTACTATAAGTTATAATAAAAGCGGATAATAGTTTCTTTCAGACATTTTGTATCTGAGGAAAAGATTTGAATATGGCAAATAAAATACTACCTTTTTGTCAATATGATAGTTTAAGCAAGGTGTTGGTAGCTGTAGTTAATGTGGAAAGTATGGCCATCATGTAAACCACGGTTGCTATTGAATGACAAGGGAAGGGAAACTTGAACCTAACTTGAACATGAACATGAACCTAACTTCTGAACTCATTGAGGGTGTCCCTAAGTTTAGCTAGACCTGTCAGGTAATGAGTAAGTGTAGCTACTCCCTCAAGGAAGTCATACCGCTACAGTGTTCACCTTTAGAATGTATGGGTACCACTTTCCAAAAGCAAAAGACAATACATCAAAAAAAAAATCCACCCCAAATATACCAATCCACCCCCAATATTCCAAATCCACCCCAAATATACCACCCCAAATATACCAAATATACCATTTTATGTCTGCCAGGTGGATGCTTAAGTGTGCAGAACAGAATATACCAGGATGTGGAATTAGCATAATTATTTTGAATATAAAGAAAATAGTCCATATTTCCTCAATTCTAAGATGCCTTCCATTTTAAGCCTTCCATTTAAAATATTAAATATTTTATGGCAGTCTTTCTGGGAAAAAAACACACACTTCAATAAGAGTGTGGTTTGGTGACAAAACTATGAGTGACAAAACACTGTGTTTTGAGTTCTGCTGATCTTCACTATCACAATGAACAGTAATCTCAATCTTCCTTCTCCTTCAGAGTCAGGAGACATTTCTAAGTCATCTCCACCACTGGCCATCGTGCTGAGCATCATATGGCACTTAAATATTATGCTCTAAATTTTGCTTAAATATTATTTAAGCAAATTATGTTTAAATATTATTCTCTAGATTTTTTAAAGATTTATTTTATTTATACAAGAACTGGGGTACAGGCCAGATGCGTGGGAGGGTGAGAGGATTCACCAGAGACACAACAGGGAACAGAACAGGCAGACTGATTAAAATGCACTGCTGAGGGGAGCAGCGGGTGAGACCCGAGAGGTCTGCTGAGCCATGTGGGTAGCTCTGAGGCTGGCGGGGATTGAACTAGTGCTGCAAAGGCTGTGGACAGCTTCACAGCACTGCGCTCAACTGCCTGTGCCACCAGGGAAGCCCCTATTCTCTAAATTTTGAATGCACAGCAGAGGTTCCAGTCTAAAATGCTTAAGTCCCATAACCAGTAACTACTTCATTTTTCACCTAGTCTCAACCTCAGTTTATTCTCTCTCTCTCTGACCTGTTAAAAATGTGCTTCCTGTTTCACAGAGGTTTGCTCTAAATTAGGTAACAATCTTATAGTATTCTTAATGTTTTCATGAGGTAGCATATGTAGAAATGTTTCCAGAACTCTAAAGTGCTTCATTAATATTCATCATTATTATTTAAATATGAACTTCATCTCCATCCCTCTCCCATCCTCCAAACACAAGTTTTTATGACCACAGACACAGACCATGTCACCTTTATGTCCTGCATGGTTCTCAAAAGACCTTTAGCCCATGAAACACTTACTTGGTATGTATTTATTCACTTAGAGCAAAGAGCTTAACAGGAAGGTGATTACCAGCTCAGGATTTTATTTAAAAAGTGGGTGGTAATTGGTTTACTCGGGAACTAATTCTGACATGCTTAGTAGCATGTCACATCCACAACTGATCTACCTTCACTTATCCATATAAAAGAAGAGGAGAGAAATGAAATAGCCACCATTTTATGATGGTTAGGGTGTATTGAAATCACCAGGCATAATAGATCTGAGCTCAGTTCTGCAGCCCTTGCATGAGCTTTGCTGTTGTGCTACAGGAGAGAGTCACGTGAGCTTAAATACTCAGCAAAAACCTTGTAAGATGGAGCTTTCACCCACACTTCCTGTGAGTGTTCCTGTTTGCAATTAAAAATGGAGTCTAGGAAAATTACAGGATTAGTCAGCAAAATTAACATAAAAGAAAGAAAAAACACTGAAAAAAACACCTACAAGAAGTACGTTATCTCAACATAATATAGATATATGGTCCAATTATCCCTGAAAACTGACTCTGGGAACATTAAAAATCCATACTTCCCTTCTAAGAATTTTGCTCTGGTGAAAATAGTAAACACCTTGTAAGGTTTGTCTCTGCTTCATAATGCCAAAGTAGAATCTGTCCCTTTTTAATGTGTATTATTTATTCACTCTTCTGTCACATGATATAAACACCAAGAATGTACATTGTTGAATTGAGTTTCATTATTTGCTATGTCCACCAGCTCTTAAATTTAGCAAAACTGTTTCATTTTATTCATTTCACTTAGTTCACCTTCATTTATTATAAACATAAACATTAAAGATATTACTTGTATCTGTTGGTACTTTTTAATATTGGTTCCTAAATATTGCTCCAACCTAAAACCGTGTCTCCATCTCTGCTGGAAACACACACACATACACACACACAGACACACCCAAACACACACCCAATCTAATTATCATATTTGGTTTAATGAGCTGTCATGAATTTTACACAAGTAGGAAAGACACAACAGAGGTAAAATCCCTGTTTGCATTATTAAGCAGTCAATATGCATTCCCAAATATTTATTAGTACACACTATATGCTGGGTGTTAGTTTAGATTTAAGGGAACAAAACAAAAATTTTGCTCCCTAGAGTCTTGTAGTTATGTATGAACAAATAGACAAGGGGAAAATAAAATTATTCCACCTCTATGTTCAGTGCTACAAATGGAATAAAATAATATGAAAAAGAGAAAATGACTGCATTATCCAATAGTTCTTTTTTTTTTTTAAAGATTTATTTATTTATTTATACAAGCACTGGGTACAGTCAGAAGCGCGGGAGGGTGAGAGAATTCACCAGAGCCAGAGCGGGCAGCAGAGCAGGCAGAAGGACCGAAGTACACTGCTGAGGGGAGCAGCGGGTGGCAGGAGAGGTCTGCGCGCCATGTGGGACTCCCCTCCGGTGGCCGGGGAGCAGCCGGGGGTCGAACCGGTGCTGCAGAGGCTGTGGGCAGCTTCACAACCCAGTGCTCAACCGCTGAGCCACCGGGGAGGCCCCCAATAGTTCTTAATTAACCCTGTTGCTGTAGGAAATTTTCTCTGAAGAAGTAACATTTAAATTGAAACCTGAATATGGAAAAGTTACCATTATGTGCTAGGGAAAAAGTATTCCAAGTGCTCTGGCTGGAGAGTAACAGATATGGGAGGGAGCAGAGGAGGTAGATTTGAGAGATCTTGGTAAAAATAAATAAATAAAAGCTAGAAAGATCACTCTGATTACAATGAGGTAGAAATGCTGGTCAGAGAAACTGTTAGAGAAGGTCAGGCTGAAGTTGCTGTCTTGGGCTCTGGCTGTAACATTAGTGTTCAAATTCAAAATAGCTACTGCTCATAAAGCAACAAGTTACACTGGTGAATTCAATATGGAATGGAAAGAACGTATTAAGTTAAAGACAGGATTCCTGGTGGCATAGGCGGTTAAGCGCAGCACTATGAAGCTGTCTGCAGCCTCTGCAGCATGGGTTCACTCCTGGCCAGCCAGGGAGATAACCTCATGGCACGGCAGACCTCTCCTGTCTTGCCCGCTGCTCCCTGCAGCAGTGTATTTCAGTCAGTCTGCCTGTTCTGTTCCCCACTCTGTCTCTGGCGAGTCCTCTCACCCTCCCAGACACTTGGCCTATACCCGGGTTCTTGTATGCATGAATAAATAAACCTTAAAAAAAAAGACAGGCTTTGACCATAGTCCCTAGATGGAGAATATTATCATTTACTGCAATGTGAAAGATTTGGTAAACAGAATTCTGGTGCTTGTGTGCATTGTGGGCATGGGGGTACAATGGTTCTCTTTTTGGTCATGTTGTTTTTGGTGAGTACTAGATTTCCAACTGATGTTATCTATTAAGTAGTTGCTTATGAATCTGGTGTTCATCAGAGAAGTTAGAGCTGGAAATATTCACCAAGAATTAGTAGGCATTATTTTCAAAGCCATAAGACTAAACTAAATTTCTTAGAGGGTAAGGTTATAGAAGAGAAGATAACTGGGCACAGTCTTGGACATCAACGTGTAGATGGTTGGGGAAGTTTTTGAAGTTGAAGAACATCAAGCCTTTCTTTAAATCTAAATGAGAATATGTTCAAGAAGAGAGTATCAAGAATTGCTACAAAATCATGTACGAGTAAGACAAAGAATTAACCAATAGCTGGCAAGTTCTAAGTCAATGGAGACCTTCATCAAGAGCGCTCTATCACTGGGTGCCCAATGGGACCGAGGAGTGAACAGGAGGCAAAGTAGTGGAAACAACAAATGTATATAGAACCTTGCTAGGAATCTTGTGGAGAGAGGACAAGAAATGTGCTCATAGTTTGGAGTTGAGGTAGTTTTTTGTTTGTTTTCAAATGAATGATCATAGCTTCATGGTGGTGGAAGTCATCTAGAATGTAAGGAGAAAGAAACAACACCAAAGGAAAAAGGGAATGTTGGAGACCAGGAGATATTATGAGGCAAACAAATATGAGGCAAACAAATCCAGAGAATAAATGAAGGGTTTATTGAAGATATAAACAGGGTCAACCCATCTTCCTGTCATAGTAGAAAGGCAGAGTTAATGGGTACAGATACGAAAACTGGGCGAACTGGTGTTAGCTCAATAAATTGTAATTGTGTGTTCTTTCACTATTTTATTTCCACAGGAAATGTGGAATGATCTTTATTAGAAGGTGCAACTGTAGTATGTACTTTGTTGAAGGTGCAATATAACAACTTTACTATACAGACTGGTAAAGGAAATAGCCTGTATTTTCTCTGATATACATATCACTGAAATTAAAATTTTCCTTTTGAAATCATCTTTATCAAATACACTAGTGGGGGAAAGCCCAGTTTCAAAATATAAAGTAAAATGAAAAGAATTCATCTGCTTGAAAAACACATGAAAATGATACTAAATAATGTTGATCTTAATAAGAACTTCCTTTGTTGTCAGCAGACACATTTTCAAGGCTTCCACATTTTATTTTTTTTTAAATAGGGCAACTGTCAATTTGAATTATTCCATTCTGCTTTGCATAATAATTTACATATTTATCCACCAAGAATGCTCTGATAAAGGACAATATCCCATGAGAGATGAAAAGACTTGATTCTTGAATCACACTTTTGCATTCTTGAATAGCAAACACTCATTTCCAGCCGCAAAATTATAGTATTGAGAAAGACAATGGGTCAGGTCAGTGGTTTGTAGTTAATTTTAATCTGTGAAATTCTATTATACGAAATTGCTTGGAGCAATTTTTGACAACATTGCCCCAGTTAAATCTGTTTTTGTTTTTTAGCCATGAAAAATTATTTTGTCTAAAACTAGATGATTACAAAGAAGCTTTTATCAGCTCCCAACAAAAGTAGCCAAACCACTTTAACAACGAGAAAAAATTCTTGGTTTACTGTTTTCATTTACTAATAACTTAAATGTTTACCGATATCCCTTACAAAACAGATAAAGATTTTTGGTCTTCGGCATTCAGGTCTATTCTGTGTGTTGCTCTGAGTTTGGAGAGCTCTTTCTGAGGTTTTATTCTTATGTCAATCTTTATGCTGTCTAGGCACAACTTAACATCTTATACTTCTCTTGATTTTCTGCTTCTCTGTGAGTGTGACATTTTCTGCTTCTCTCTGATTATGGGTTAAGTTCACCTTTGCAGGGGCACAGGAAAAATTCCCCTCCCCTGTGGGCAGGATGAGCAAACAGATGAACATCACACAGAATAGTAGAAGAAAAAGACCAAACCTAATTACATATGTGTGGAAAATCTATGTGGCTATAAATTCTCAAGTAAATAAGACAGACTGAGGCTTTATATCCTGAGCTAAGGAATGGGATAGGGGCCTGGGGCATTAAGGGAGAGGAGGGGGTGCTTTCATAGGATAGAACCCTTTCTCTAGACGTTTGCCCTGTCTTAAGATAGGTTTCTCTGATAAAAAGGTTATTTCTGGAGATGACCCTAAATCTAGGAAATCTTCTTTCTTTAAGGTAATGGTTAGAGTTTCTCTTTAAGTTCATAAGACCTCGATTAACCTTCGTGCCATATGATTAACCTTAGTGTCATATAGTTGACGTGTATTAGAAAAATGTCTGCTCTGACATCTTGACAAAAGCCTATTTGAACATTTTTCTGGAGACCTGTCTTGTATATTCAAACTGCTCTATGATATGCTTCCCTGGTGGGAGACTCTGTGTGCTTTCTCTTTTTCAAGCGTAGCACATAAAAATATAAAACCCCATGGAACATGAGAAGATGGCGATATGTAGGTCAGAGGTCTTTGGCATCCCAAACTCAAATAGGCTATCAAGTTGGAAAAAATGACATGAATTTAAATTCTACAATTACAAACTGTGTTGAAAGTAAATGCCAACTCCAGTCACCCCATTATGCTCCTGCCGAGAGCTGCCCCCTTTGCATCATGCTCCTCTGCCCAGTTTTCTTTTATTTATAGCTGAATTTTTACCCCACCACAAGCTTGCATTCCCCCAGGACTCAGTTGTTCTCTGCTAATCTGATTATTAAGTGAGTGCTTAGGGAAGTATGTTCCACAGAGCAGGAAATGCCAGGACCACTGATCAGAACACACCAGTCCTTTTCAATCAGAGCATCTCCATTCATCTTTATTTTATATTTGGGTTCTATCATATACTTTCTTTGGCAAAAGTATTGGAAAATCAGAGAAATTATCCATATTAATGAAGTGGAAGTATTAGTCTGTGAGCCTTTCACAGCATTCTAGAGGCAAAGTTTAACCAAGTGGATTTCAGATGGAGTAAAAGACAGATGGACATCAATGATGAGTTTCATGTAATTTCAAATCCCATGGACAGGCAGAAAGTCCAGCTTAAAGGATGAGAAACAAAAGCTGCTTACACAGTATCAACAAAGAAAGAATTCTCCCTGGATAGCGTAGAAAATATCTAGAATTTCTTGCTCACCCTGTTTCTGTGTATGTCTTATAGTTTGTAGCTTTTGGTTTAGTATGGTGCTTGGCATACAAGCAGGAATTTGTATTTTCCTTGAAAAACATAAAACACAGTTGAACAAGAGCTCATCTACAATGTCTCACACTTCATCCAGTGAGTCACACATAGAAATTGTAAATGGTGCTTCAGTCAGTGAGCACTCCCAATTCTAACCAGAAAAGAGAATTATAACATGCTAGATCTTTTTTCTCATCTGTGATGTAGTAAAATCACAGATGTGTGGGGACTTAGGATACGGTATAGCTTTTGCTCCAGACCCCTGTCCCATCTTTCCTGGAGAATAGGCATAAATGCCAAGAAGAAGCTACAAAGAAAGAGGAGGAACTGAAAACACTTAAGATTCTACCACAGATTAGTCATCTTTAGGGAAATCTTTTCTTTAATGAAGGAATTCTTTCTGTATTTAATTAAATCAAATATTAGCCTTATAACATTTTGCTACATAGTAAGGAGTGACTTCTTTAGGTGGAGGGACAGAGATGAGAGAGTTCAGAGTGTGAGTCTCCCCAGTTCACTACCACCTCTAGTTTACAGACAGTTATTCTGTAAATCATCTTGAAACAAGATATGGGGTCAAAATATTGGCTTTTATATAGAACAAGACATTTCTCCATCTTGTGACTTTACAGTCAATGAGATGCTCAAGTCTTCCTTTCAGGCAGTGAGTGTAAGCAGGAACAGAAGCCACTTCATTTCACTTGGTGAATGACAACGTCGAAAGAGAGGGTGGACCTTGCTGCCTGGTGGTGCTGCAAGGATGTTAAATGTTGTTTTCTCTGATTCAGTGCTCACACAGTCGGGTGTGTGTTGCAAAACGGAGGAAATTATCCAACGGCTGTAATTATAGTGACTCATTGACACAAATGCTGAGAGGCAGATGTGGCATAAATAATGAGCGAACACAAAGAAGACTCTTCATTATCAAATCCAGCCTTCATGTCCTCATCATGCAGGAAGCAGCCAAGGCCAGAGAGGCCAACGGTGAGAATTTCGGCTTCCCCCAAGGCTCCTTGATCATCCCCACTCCAGAGCATGGACTGAGGAGACTATCTGGGTAAATAGCAGAGCCCTGAACTAGGAAAGTACAGCAAAAAGCAGACAAGTTCTGGCCCCTAAGATTGTAAATTGTGTGGCACCAGAAGAAAACTGCCATAGGGATAAGATCAATAGGGCATGTTTGTGCAAAAATGTTCTTCCAATCGGTGGGTTGTCTCTTTGTTTTGGTTACTGTCTCTTTTGCTGTACAGAAACTCTTTAATTTGATGTAGTCCCAGCTGCTTATCTTTGCCTTCACTATCACTGCTTTGGGTGATGTGTCTGTAACGATGTTACTGAGGTGCATGCCATGTAGTGTTTCGCCTATATTTCCTTTTATATATTTTATGGTTTCAGGTCTTATGTCTAGTTCTTGAATCCATTTTGAGTTGGTTTTTGTACATGGTGTGAGGTAGTAGTCAAGCTTCATTCTTTTGCATGTAGCAACCCAGTTTTCCCAGCACCATTTATTGAACAAACTTTCTTTGCTCTAGTGCATATTCTTTGCTCCTTTGTCAAAGATTAGTTGACCATAAATCTGTAATCAGGAAAATGCAAATCAAAACTACAATGAGATACCATCTTATACCAGTGAGAATGGCACATATTAAAAAAACTAGCAACAGGGCCTCCCCAGTGGCGCAGTGGTTGAGCGCTGGGTTGCAAAGCTGTCCGCAGCATCTGCAGTGCTAGTTTGATTCCCGGCTGCTCCCGGCCACCGAAGGAGAGTCCCACATGGAGCACAGACCTCTCCTGCCTCCCATTGCTCCCCTCAGCAGTGTACTTCGGTCCTTCTGCCTGCTCTGCTCCCCACTCTGGCTCTGGTGAATTCTCTCACCCTCCCACGCTTCTGACCGTACCCAGTGCTTGTATAAATAAATAAATAAATCTTTAAAAAAAAAAAAAAACTAGCAACAACAAGTGTTGGTAAGGATGTGGAGAAAAAGGAACTCTCCTGCACTGCTGGTGGGAGTGCAAACTGATCCAACCACTATGGAAAGCTGTGTGGAGATTACTCAACCTGCAAAAGATGGAGCTTCCATATGATCCAGCAATTCCACTCCTAGGTATTTACCCAAAGGACACAGAAACATTAATTCAAAAGGGCACCTGCACCCCTATGTTTATAGCAGCACTATTTACAATATCTAAGCTATGGAAAAAACCCAGAGCTCCAAAATAGATGACTGGATCAAGAAGATGTGGTACACATACACAATGGAATATTATTGAGCAATCTAAAAAGATAAAACTCATGCAATCTGCAGCAACATGGATGGAGCTGAAAGGGATCATGCTCAGTGAAATAAGCCAGAAAGAAAAAGGAAAATACTGGATGGTCTCACTCATAGCAGGAATTTAGAAAACCTAAATAAGGGACCAGGAAGAAGACTAATTATAATAAAGTAAAAATCTAAATCAATAAGCAACTATAAACCAGAGATACACTACGGGGGTGGGGAGAGGAAAGAGGGAGTAGGATCAAAACAAGGGGGGTGGGAATTGTATGGGGACTATAACCAAGATGAAAATGCATACATTGTGCAAAAATGAAAAGTGATGTAAAAATATATAAAATTAAAAAATAATAATAAATTTTTAAAAAATAGGGCATGTTTGGGGAATGTGTCAAAGCCACAGTGCAAAGGGGAAACCAAAACCAAAGAATGACTCTCACAAAAGTGAGGTGAGCCATGAAGAGATAGTGAGAAAAACCACAGACAAATGAATTCCCTCAGTGGTGAAGGTGGCAGCCACCGCAGCGTCTTAAAGTCAGAACACCTGGGTGACATTAGAGTCCCTCAGGCTCTCACAGCCCCATGCTCTCATATAAAATGGGGGAATTAGTGATCCTTTACTGTGCAGAGTTGTGAGAATAAAGTGATAATGAAGATAAAGGTAAAGGTGAGCACAATGTCTGGTATATATTTAGTGATTGGTGAAGTTTGCTGCCGTTTTCCAACAGTGAGGACTGGATATGGGTGTAAAAATGCAGAGTGCAGAGAACTCTCTAATTCTCTTCTTCCTCTTGTCTCCCTCTCCCCAACCTCTTCTCCTGTCCTCCCACCAGCAGATAGACACTCATCCATAAGCTAGAAGAGGATTTCCTATTGGCAGAACTAGTGATAGAGTGGATGCTTGGGAGGAAGAGCAACTTGTAACAACCATTTCATTATTATTTATAGAATTCATTCAAGGTTACCCTGGAATCAGACACTTAAAGAGGGGAAGCATAGTGTAGACTTGAAGAGCCTGGACTCAGGCGACTCTGGGTTCAATTCCCATCTATCACGTACTATCTTGTGATCTTGGGCACTAAATCTCTCTGTCTTCCAGTATCTCTCTGTAAAGTGGGGAAAATGATACACAGAATGATATATTAATTTTGGTAAAATGTTTAGGATATTGTCCAGCATCCGCTGAGTGCCAATTATTTTTATTTAAAGTGTATCTTTTTTTAAATGGAAGTATTATGGCTTATAGTACTGTATATGATTTAGGGGTAAAGGTCCAAGCTCTTCATATTAGGTTATTACACCACCCACCACCAAAGCACCTACAATCCTCCACTATCATCCATTGCTCCTTATTCCCACTCTCTCCTTTTGGTAGGCTTGATTCTGCAGGTAGATTCCAGGGTTTGTTTTGATTTGATTTTATCCATTCCTATGTCTTGTCTTTCTTTATATCCTGCACATGAGTGAAGTCATCCTGTATTTGTCTTGCTCTTCTTGACTTATTTCCCTTAGCATAATCATCTCTAGTTCCATCCAAGTTGTCAAAAGGGAAATATTTCATCTTTTTTAGTTGTATAGCTGAGTAGTATGCCATTAAGAAAGCACTAATAAACACAGTGGAGTGGGATAGTTCTATATATATTGGATAACTAATAAAAAGTAAAATTTACAACTTTACTATGCTTTCTACCAGAAATGTGCAAGATTTAAAATTTCAGTTAAAGATCCTATAGCAACAGTGAGTAGTTGGTTTAATTATACCTTTTAGAAGGAAAAACATGGTGAGTCTTGTGTGAAATAATATAAAAAGAGAAATACAAACCTCATAATTTTTAAATTATCAGCATTATGTTGATTACAACCTGACTGATTCTTGTATACATATAACATTGAAATTGTTTTTGCATCTTATAATATCCTCCGATTTATTTATACTATTTCATTTCTTTATAAGTTTGTGACTTGACATGAAGTCGTTTAATGAATTGAGCATTTTGATGCTGAAGATCAGTTGTAATTTCTGTTTTATGACTTAAAGTAACTATATTTTTTTATCATTATATAGTAGCAAACTATGTTTTTTAGTTCCAATAGAATCTTGAGATTCCAGAAAACTTTGCCACACAATTCTATATTTGTGTTTCCCAGATGCTTTACGTTTATTATAAATGATTCATTCATTTATCCATTTATTCACAGAATACTGAAAATCAATGATACACTAGGTTTTTTTTCTAAAATTGGACTATTAGACTGAATATTTTTTTCAGAACTTTTCCCCAAAATATTTCCTATAACTCATATATATTCCACATTTTGGAACCTATATAAAAATGAATGAATAAAATCAACAGATTTGAGCAGCCATTGAAAAATATCAAATATTAAAACATTCACCAAACTGATTTTTCCCTTTGCAGTTGAAATATAGCAGCATTTTGTCTCTTTGCAGTTGAAATATGCCAGCATTTCATCTCTGGCAATAAGGGACTCCATACCCACAAGAGATTAATCTGTAAGTACAGGACACATGAACCCTTCATATGGGTAATTCAGGAATGATGATATGAAAAGTTACTAATATTCCACCTCTAGGTTCTCAGGTTCATGTTTTCTACCTATGAGGGCCCAGTGCCATGAGATAATCACTGGTTTAGTGTGTATGACCTCTCCTGAAGGACAATATACCATTCAACGTATCATCTTCACATGACATTTTAGATGCCACTTCAAAGATATGTTCACACTATTATGAAGCTGGCAGCTTTTGTGTGGAGCTGTGTATGTTAGGACTCTAAAGTGGATTCTTTGTTTTGAGGTATATTTTGTAAACCTCTGTAAATAGAAATGAAATGATCACTCTCTAAGTCTTCTGTGGTGATAACCAAGGTACTCTGGGCGGGAGAGGCGAATATGTGTTAATCCCCATAAAGATTAATTACTACCTTTTGGCAGAGTCAAAGGAGTTCAATATAATCAACTCGTCACCAGGTAGCTGATTGTTCTGATGGATGGTACCATAATGAGATTTTAACACTGGTTTCTCTTGCTGACAGCTTAGACGTTAAACAGTAGCAATAGGGTACATGAGGCATGGTGAGTGGGATTCCGTACCGTTTGCTACCACACAAATCCTGTTCAGAGTTGATTGTGTGGAGGTAGGGAGGCAGGGGAGAGAGGCTGACAAACATCAATCATCATCTAGCCATGATGTTTACTTGTACTCTTTCATCACATCTTTCCTGGTGGATGCTTTCTGCTTGGTTTTAACATGGGATACAAAAATAGTCAGATTTCACAACCACTCCCATACATTCACCTAAATGATTTACCCCAGTTATACCCCATCCCCAAATCTAGTACACAGATACTTCTTGTGGGGGTTAGTATATCTTCTTGATTGAATGCTTCTCCATTTGCTATATAGCCTTAGGACAAAGTCTAGAGTCTTTTAATGAATTTAAAATAACTTTTATCAGTTAAAATGCAATGTGCTGGGGGAGAGTTTATTGGCAGTATGACCTTCTGATTTGCATTATATAATTTTTCTAAATAGAGAAGAAAAGGATGGAGTTATATAGTTTTATTCCTGTAAGAGTGCATGAGGATATATCACTGAGGTGATGCAATAATATGTTTTGGACTTCTAAGATCAGCAATGAGAAGTCATTGAAGCTTACAAACAAAGAAAGGACATTATTTTGACAACCCTGACTATGACAGTTCTTATAACTGTCACAAGAATATGAATTTGATAAAGATTGGGAACAAGGAAATAGATTAAGAGGCTACCAAAATTGAATCAAATATGTTATCAGTGCTCTCACTTGCAGCTTATCCAGGAGGGAAAGCTACTGCAAATGAATCCACAAAGACCTGTATTAGATGATGACATTTGAATGGGTGAGAGGGGGTGGGGAGAAGATATTGTGGAGGAAAATTCTATAGGTTTGACAATGGATTGAGTGGGAAAAGGAAAGAAAAAGAAAGAATCAAAGGTTACATTTAGTTCCTAAGGCAACCAGTCATTTACAGAAAGAGGAATTTAGACAAAAGCTCTGGTTTGCAGGGGAAGCTAATGGATTTGGATATTAGACTTGATGAGGATAAAACATCATCTCTCCACAAGAAAGGTCTGGTTCTGGCTACAGCAGGCAACTGTTAATTAATATCTAAATTTTAGGAGAGCAGTTACTAATGAAGTTGCAAGTAAGGATTAAATTATAGAAACAGAAAGTAGAGACAGTAAGAGGGTTAAAGATTTCCTGGAATATATTCATATTAAGATATAGATGAGAAAGTACATAGTCAAAGAAACTGCAAAGGAATGGTTAGTGGGAAGGAATTGAGACAAGAGAAAGGTCTCTATTATCTCAACAGTATGTTACTACAATCATTAGCTTGTCAATGTATATAGAATTTTTTTTAATATCTCATACCCCAGTCAGTTTTTACAAGGTTGACAGAGTCAATTATTTCATTACTGAATTAGTAAAAAAAAAAAAGATTTTATTTCTTTCTCTAAGACCCTTCTAGTGATCAATTGCTATGCCTCTATATAGGAAATAAAATTACATCATTGATGCACTTGGAAAATCTCATTCAGCATCCTCCTGCATGTTTCTGTATGTGTAACCCTGTGCACGTATCTAAAGCAGGGATGTTTATATCTCTGCTTAAAGTTGAATGAATTTTCAATTTAAATGAAAGGATGATTGAACTTAATTATCAGTTACTTTACCTTAGTGCCTACCATATATTCTTAATGCTGCTTCCTAGCATTTTGTATCTCTGCTAAATTTTTCTATCTTCATCCCTAGATACATCAGATCCTACAGGTATGACTTGACAAGCACAGGTTACTCTCATAAAGAGAGGGTCAGCACATTTCATAACTTGAAGTGACAATAGCTGACATTTTTTCAGCACTTAGTATATACCAGCTACTACACCAAGGGTCTTAATTTTGATCCTAATACCCACACTCTTTGGTATTTATTTTTTCCATCTTCTACATAAGAGGCAAAGAAAGTTGCAATGATTTGTATTGGCTTACACAGCCAAGCCAGGTGACCCGAGCAGGATTCAGCCCACAGCATCTTACTCCAGAGCTAGATGCATTTTCTTATAACACAGTATATCACTATAGAGGCCACATTTTCCTTATCTATTTCAGTGGATGTTTATTTTTAAAAAGTCAATGAATATATCTTAACCTTTCAAATCATAAAATTTTACTTAGAGATTAAAATATAAATCAGATACTATTCCATGAAACTTACATTTAGAAATTTATAGTCAAATTGAAAGGTACAACAATTAGACAGTACAATCCAAAAACTATTAACAAAATAGGTGATTCACAAATGAGTAAGAAAAAAAGTGTTATCTGAAAAGTAAGTCTGTCTTTCACTAATGTCATTTTCTTTTTTATTTGGTAAATAGTTTCCATTCTGTATTCCCTTTTCCCATTGCTGACATCTTTCATTGGTTATTTAATCCCAGTAGAACTAGTCTCCAAGCCTCAACTCTTCAGCCAGTCCAACACTTAAATAAATATTATTAGGCAAAGCTGTTAGATGTAAAAGACACCAGAACATTACTCAGAGTATTATTCCATATAGAATGATGGACAGGATACTATTAAAATATCTCATCCCATTGCACATTTAAGACAGCAGTTCCACAGCACAGATGGGGCCAAGGCCTCAGGACTTTTCATAAGAAGAAACACGCACACTCTAAAGTTCAAGTTTGCTAGATATCTTTATTCAAATTAAATTTAAATTAAAAAATATTCAGCTCAAGATGCAGCTGGTAATTGTAAGACTGGAAGTGGTATTGGAAAAACCTGTTAGATTTTTAAATGGCATTACAGCTGCCAGTTGAAAAGAAACAGTCATGGCCATTCACATGTTTTATCCAGGGAAATATATACTGGAATAAGTGTTAATTGTTAGTGTGGAAAAAAGTATGTCCTAAAGCACTTACAATTAGCACTTAAAGTCTGCGTCTTTGGCCCAAGTTAGTCAGTTGCTACAATAAACCTTTATGTATTTTTGTTGTGGAGACTCAGCTAAATACTCTGCCTCCAGTATGCTCTTTGGCTTTGTGAACAAAAAATGCACCAAGGTAAGCCTTGAAATATCTTCAACATACAGCAAATAAGTTATATTCAGTGAAGTTGTTAGAATGAAATGTTCTTTATGGAAAAATGGATTCAAGTATATTTACTTACTCTATGGCAGGATGGGGACCTTCCTAGTTTGTGATCTAGAAATCACACAATCAAACCAATTGTGAAAAGAGCCCACATTTTTGTGGCTTAAGCTGGAAGAATGTATACTTCTCATTGATTCTTACTGCATTTTTAAGTCAATTTTCATCTTGTTGATGAGTTACCCTGAATTCTAGGGATATGGTAAAAGCTTTGCTTTTTTTTTTATCCTTTCTCTCACTTTAGCAAGATAGCTTAATACAGTGAGTAGAACAAGTGTGATTCATTTTGACCTATGAGAAGGACATTCGGGTCTCACTTTCTTGAAATCTGGGGAAGAATTAGACCCTTTCATGATATTCAAGTATTTAATTAGGTTGTAAAAATAATATTTACTAGTGTGATCCTACAAAGAATCTATGAACATTTGGGACCCTAATTAAAAGTCTGATTTTAAGGTCTTGCTTTTTTGGGAACTACTCACATTTGCAGCCATTTTCCAAATATTTTCATCCACAAAAGTTGCTTTTAATTTTGGGGTTGGAAAAAAAAAACACAAAATATTGAAACCAGGAATTCAATCACATCTGGATGGATTGTGCACATATTTCTTATACAAGTTACTACACAGCTAAGCGACAAAAATAAAATTGAAGGGGAAATAAATATAATGTCTTAAGTGAATAGTAAGGGCAGAACTAGGTATTTTAAAGGCACATAATAACTATTGGCTAATTGAGTCATTAGCTGACTGGTTCTTATAGAGCAATGGATTGAAAATGGTGCTTAGGGCCTCCTCGGTGGCGCAGCGGGTTGAGCACAGCGCTGTGACGCTGTCTGTGGTCTCTGGAGCGCAGGTTCGATTTCTGGCTAGCCAGGGAGATGCCCACATGGTGCAGCAGATGTCTCCTGTTGCGCTCGCTGCTCCCCTCAGCAGTGAATTTCAGTAGTCTGCTTGTTCTGCTCCCCGCTCTGTCTCTGGTGAATCCTCTCACCCTCCCGTGCCTCTGGCCTGTATCCCAGCTCTTGTATAAAAATAAATAAATCTTTAAAAAAAAAGAAAGAAAATGAAGCTTAAATGCTCGATAAACACTCTTGTATCTTGCTTGTTTATACAATTTATATTAAAAATAGTAAACATAATTACACATTACCATAAAGGTTCAAATCAAATAGATCAACTTAAGAAAAACATATTTTTAAACTTGATTACTTATCTTCTCTAATCTTTTGTGTGTCCTGTCCTTATTTTACTCTTTAAATCTCCATTTTCATGTTTTCCACTTATGTATAACAGGGTTAAGAAATAATTGATTTTTCACAGCCTATGGGAAACATTGAAAGAAGCATTGAGATTAGAGAAAATGATTAGGGATAGCTCAAATACAAAAATGTAATCTCTTTTCTTAGTGACCACCATCCTATAGGAATTAATGAAATCACATTCATAGTAATAATTTAATTAGCACAAACTTTGCTAACTCGAGACTTCTTGACTTCTTTAAAGTCTCTTTCTTATATATTTTTGGTGTCCTCAAGGGAGCCTTACAAGTGCTTGCAAATATGCATATTTGCAAAGTGCTGCCAATAATCCATCTCTCAGTGCTCTCAAAAAATAAAAAAGGAACCAAAAGTGAATAACAGTATTTTGTGATGACATAGAATAGCCTTTTAAAATTCTATGTCACATTTTATTAAATACTTCTCAAAGCAGTCCTATTTTTACTTTAGTATCTACTATAACAGCTACTTCAGTTTGTTTTCCCACATATCAGAGTTTATTCCTAGGAGTCATATGAAAACCCATTACATTAGGCCAGGTGCAGACGTGTAGATGAGGTGCTATTCTGTGCCCAGAATCAAAAATATGACTTTGCAGCTAGCACAGCACCCTAGTGTCTAACTTGTTCATCCCCTTAACATACTGCTATTCTCTGGAAATATCCTCCAGCCCCTTTGCTCAAACTTCTGCATGACCACATTAGCAGTTAATCAGGCATACCCACTGCTGTCCCCAAAACAGTCTGAGCCCAAACTGGAACCTTGGACAAAAAAACTTTATAATTGTCATTGTATATAAACATCTAAGTTACCAAATAATCATTGGATTTCTAATAGGAAGACATTAATACTATATAAAATATTTGCTTCTCTTTCCAAATCAATAGCACATTAGGCATTTTCTGAGTTTGCATCTTCCAGAGAAGCCCAATCAGATAGAAACTTGAGAAGAAATTATAATAGGAAGCCTTAAACAATGCTGTCTGTTGATCAAGCATCATAATACTGCCTGGTAGAATTAACTAAAGACCGCATTTAATAGAATCTTTTCTCTTTCATCTGGGTAACATTTACCAGTCTTTCCAGGGGGAGAAGAAGAAATAACAGTTGGCATTCTGGTCTGCTGAGACACATGAGGCAGGCACACATTGAAGGTCAACTCCACAGTCTGTCAAGTTGTGGGAAGCATGTGAGGAGGGGCATTTGTTTCATTCTCTCATATCAAAGAAAGTATCTAATCATGTTCCTTTGAGCAAAAGGAGAAAAAAAAATGTTGGAAAGCATCACTGTTCTTTGGATCACTTGACAGCGCATGAATTATCAACATATATGAAATTATTCATTTATGCAAAACTATAATTTGTATAGCCTCTTATTCAGCATGAGTACTACCCATGTGTGCCAAACATACATAATTGTAACTTCATTAGAAAAAATATTCAAGACAAAGTTGTCTACCCACTAATTTCTTTCCCTGCCATACATACACGTACATATAAATTGCAATAAAAAGTTCACATTTCCTTATTATAGATATTATTGTTTAAAAAAAAAACAAAACAGAAACCAAAATGTGGGAAATATGCAATGTCCATTGCACAGGGATATTTGTGATAGTATGAACAGAATGGATACTCCCAAGCAACATCTGAAGGCTATGTGAACCCTTGAAAATGTCAGAAATTCTACATTCTTAAAACAGTGTCATAATATAACAGAGCAAAGTGAAGGGAGAGAAACTGATATGTTCATTTTAAATATTCTTTTATATTTTAGGAAATATCGCTATAGGAAGTATCTTGATGGAGTTATATTGATCCTCCTGATTATCACACAAACATGATATTAATTCATTCAATATTTTGAAAGCTTCACAGGAAAAGGACAATGAATTGATATAAATTCAATTGTATAAATTCAATCTCTTGTAGAGAAACAATTTCTTGATTATCTGGATTATCCCAGTAATTAGGTGAATAAGGACGAGAATAAAGAAAAAACTAAAATTAAAACTTCCATCCTATTAGGCTAAACAAAACAAAATAAGAAAATAAATGGTTTTTTAAGGCCAATTCTTATGTGTCTAAAAATGATATCAGTTTTTGTGTCTTTTCCAGAGATTATGGAATGGGAGATCATGGGCGATGGTTCTAATAGCCAATGCTACTTAGTCTTTCTGACAGAAGAAATGTCATGTGCGAAGTGGTGGTGGAGGGTAGCTTTCCAACTGTTTTTATGGAGGGGCACAAAGGAAAAGGTGAAGGCAGCCAAAACTATTTAAATGCAAAGACTTCATTAACGTCTGAATGTGTAGCTAGAGCAACAGAGCCCTTTATAGAGTGGATACATGCCAGGAGTACTCTCTACTTCCATTTTCTTCCTACCCAAAACTTATTCTACCTCTTAAATGAGAAGTCACTGACTGATTTGACTTTTTTTTTCAGCAAGGGAGAGACTACACTCCCAAACAATCTGAGCAAGAGGCTTACCCTCACACTTTTTCTTCAAGAAGGAAAGCTTTCAGCTACAGTCTGCTTCTCCAACCCTGCCTTGTACATCTCTGGTGTTTATGGCGTCCTCAGTGCATCATCAAAGACATAACTGCTAACTCCGGGTATGTCTAATGGACTGATCATTTGACTTGATGCAGTTGTTATTCAGAAAAGTAGAGTACTGACAAACCATCTGCTTTAGATTTTATTTTATTGTTATTATTATTTACAAAGAGATAAGAAGAGGCAAATAACCTGAAAAGTAAAGCAGGAAACCTTCATCTCATCATATGTAGCTTTAATTTCCAGGTATTTGGGTTTATACTGACCAACCACTGAGAATATTAAAATAATATCCATTGTGAAAAAGAAAGAAGGATGTTAAATATTATTTGAAAATGAAAAAGAGTAACCCAAGTTTTATATACTTTATAAAGAGCTAGCTATAAATAAAAATTTTAGAATGACTTCTGGTTTCAGAACTGACATATCACACATGGAAATGAAAACTGCATACATTGAAAATCAATGACTTTTTGGGTCCAGCCAAAGATTAGGATTTTAGTGCAAACCACCACTCCAAAGCTGGAAGAAAACGGGCACATAGAGAGATTAACAGCTGAGATCAGTTAACCAGGAGCAGAAGCAGCTGGAGCTGCTGGTAGCACATGCAAACTATAATTTTGATGAATTACTGAAAGTTGAGTCTGTACTACCCTGAGACTGTGAAGCTGTTAGGGGTTGTAGAATTAGTGAACCCCACATCTTTAAGGACTTTAACTTCTGGTACTATTTCAGGTTTCTCATGGTGAGGAACTGCAGTTTCTCATGGTTCTCACAAAGGGAAGGGAAACATAATTGTGAAATATATCAATTGCCAAACAAATACAACCAACTGCCAAACAAAGGACTGCTCATCCAGGAAAAAAAATTCCAGAATTTTATCCCACCTGGAAAGAGTATTCCTCCTACTCCATCTTCCACTGAACTTCTTGTTCCACTGAAGGCTAACAGCAGGGAGGGAAATGGAACACAGTCACAAAATCTTTTCTTTCCAGAAACCACTTGAGAATGCTGCAGCCAGGGGCACAGGGAAGTGAATCTAGGTGGTGATAGGGCTAAAACACTGACAATAACTGTGACATTCACAATTCAAAGACATAGTCCCACAAAAAGACTGAGATTTATTTATTATTTTAAAGATTTATTTCTTATTTATACAAAAGCTGGGGTACAGGCCTGAGGCACAGGAGGTGAGAGAATTCACCAAACACAGAGTGGGGAGCAGAACAGGCAGAGAGACCAAAAGCACTGCTGAGGGGAGCAGAGGGTGTGACAGGAGAGGTCTGCTGTGTCATGTAGGAATCTCCCTGGCTGGCAGGGAATTGAACCCACAGTGCCGAGGCTGTGGACAGCTTCACAACGCTTTGCTCAATCTGCTGTGCCACCAGGGAGGCCCCCCAAAAAAGACTGAGATTTAATTGGAAGTTTACAGAACACCTTCCTTTCCCATACCCTATACCACACCAACAAGGTTCCAGCACAAATACAGTGGATTATGTTTGGGAGAGCTGAAAAAACACAGACTCTTTCTGAAAGGGAACAATCAGGGAAAGCCAAAGTCAATGGGGGAGATCAATACAAGTATTCTGAAGAAATTTGAAGCCTCTGTTATGTGCATGCTTACTACAACAAACATTAGACAAAATCCAATTCCTTGCCGGATGCCAGATTAAACTAAAACCTCCATATTAAAGACCTATTTAACCAAAGAACATGTTTGGCTTTCAACAAATAATTACAAAGCATGCAAAAAGCAAGGGGAAAAACATATTCTGCAGAAACAAAACAGCTATTAGAAATAGACTCACATATAACACATAATTTGGGGATATTAGATAGGAAATTTAAAATAATGATTGATTAATATGTTAGGGTCTGTAATGAAAAGGTAGACACAATGTAAGGACAAATAGTTAATATAAGCAGAGAGATGGAGGTTCTAAAAATTAAAAAAGAAAATGTTAAGAGTCATAAGAAATTAAAAAAGAAATAAAAAAAACATTGTAACAGAAATGGAAAATATTCATTGACATCAGCAGACCTGAAATGACTGGTGAAAGAATCAGTTTGTTTGAAGACAGGGCAATAAAAATGTCCCAAACTAAAATACACGAAAGAATAAGAAAATTCAGAACATTCGAGAACTGTTGAAAAATCCAAAAGGTAGAAAATGTGAAAAATTGAAATACCAGGGAGAAGATGGAATGGTGCACAAGAAATATTCAGAATATTGAAGGATAAGAATTTTCCAAATTAATGACAGATGCAAACCAAAGATCCACAGATCCAGGAAGTTCAGCACCATGCAGAATGAAAACCACACTAAGCATTTCATATTCAAACTGCAGAAACTAAAGGCAAAGAAAGGGATAGATATTACTCAGAAATAAAGATATACAATACTGAAATGAACTTTAAATAGCTTTGCTAATTTCAGCTGTAAATGACCTCAGAATAAGGAATTTTTTCTGTTCTAAGATGGGGTATTACATAATGATAAGGAGAGGTTACTTAGTGATAATGTTTGAGAAAACATTGCAGCTCTAAATGTGTATGTTATTTAATAAGAGGTCAAATATATGAGGCAAAACTTATAAAACTGAATAAAGAAACATACAAATCCACTATTAATTTGTAGTCTTAAACATTCCCCTTTGTCAGCAATTGATATATCAAGGAGTCAGAAAATCAGTACAAGCAGCTAACTGGAGCAGCATTATCAACCAAATTGATGTAAATGACATTTATGGAATACTCCATCCAATTGAGGCAGAATACACATTTTCTTCAAATTCACTTGGAACATTTATCAGTACCATATCCTGGCTCATAAAACATGATTTAAAATATTTTCAAAAGCAGAAATCATAAAAACAGAATTAAATAAAAATCAATAACATATGTAATTGGAAAATTCTAAGTTATTTGGAATTAAGCAATGCATGTCTAACAAATAGATGGGTTAAAGACAAAGCCTCAATATAAATTTTAAAATGTTTTTTAACTAAATGAAAATAAAGACAAGTAATAAAAATTTGTGAAATATGGTAAAATCAATGTTTAGTAGGAAATTACTTAGGTGAAGTAAAACATACAAAAGGAAATAGCTTGAATAGCTCTGGAAAAGGCAAAAGTATAAAGAATGTTAATTTTGCACTTATTAAAATTCATAGATTTTACAGCATATTGAGTGAATCTTAATGTATGCAAGTTAAAATCATTTAGGAGGCTGAGAAATCTTAGAATGAAGTGCAGATTGTGAAAATATGATCCTACTACATTACAAAGTTATGAATTTGTATCGCTAGAAGTGGTGGAAGAAATGGTGCTGACCTAAGGAACTCTGGGAATGGGCAGTTTGTTGGAATAAGGTAAAAGGAAAGGCACACTGTGTTGTTTTTGATAAAGTTGTTTCTTATAGGATTACAGGTTAAAATTCTAAAGCTACTTTAAATGTAAAATAAAAATGGACAAGTAGATATTGGGAAAGTTCCTCATTATTGCAGTGGGAAGTTATAAGGAAACAAGTGCAAAAGAGGCTTAAGTAATCCATGAGGTGGTAATGCTTATATTAGGAGATATCAGTTTAAATTCATATTTAATTTAAGATAATTATGCATGATTATGTTAAGTGATATTTATAGCTTTGTGTGTGTGTGTGTGTGTATGGTTTACCACAAACCTGTATTTCTTTGCTCTGTCAGCTATGATGACCTATAAGCAATCTCACTTTAGTAACCACAATTACATTTAGAGATCACACTAGATATCTAATACTATTTTAATAAAAGGAGTGAGGGCTTCTTGAAGAAATGGCTGATTATGTAAGTGGGGCAGGAAATGAATCTGTAGTACCAGGATAATAAGAACTGCACATACACACACACACACACGATCTAAGACCTTTCAGGAAACAAATTTGATTAATTTGAGCAAAAAAAAATAGCTTTGAATTATAATCCAAAGTGAGTTTATACTGATATAAATAAATAACTAAATAGATGCATTAAAACCCTCCCACAAATCTCATATTCAGAAAAAACTCCAAATAATTTATGCAGTTATTCCAGTCTCAAAGAGATGGAGTAATACTCCCCTCTCCTGAAGTGTGGAACTTGCTTAGTGATTTCCTTCTAAATCTGACAGAAATGGAGGACTAGAGGTAAATTTAGAATGGAAAAGCTAGTAAACACTCTCAGAGAGGAGCTCAAGATGAATGTGAATGGTGATGTCATGCTGATAGTCCATATCGACATGATGGGATGAGAACAATAATTTACCTCTGTGTTCTTCCTTCCTAAAATTCATTAGACAATCCCAAGTAAGGGACATTGCAGAAAATACTTGACCAATACACCTCAAAATTGTCAAGGTATTAAAAATAAGGAGAGGCTGAGCTATCACAGACAATATGAGCATAGGTGCTGGATAACCAAATGAATTGTTGTATATTATATATCCTGGAACAGAAAAGGACATTAGACGAAAACTAAGGCAATTTGAATAAAGTGTGAACTTTAGTTACACTGTATTAATGATGGTTCATTAGTTGTGGCAAAAGTTGCCATAGTAATGTAAGATGTTAACAAAGGGGAAACTGGGGTATATGAGGTAAGGTTTATGAACACCCTGTATAGATTATCTTCACAAATTTTCTGTTAATCTAAAACTTCTCTAAAATAACATTTATTTTTAAAAAGTTACTGAAATTATAGATAACAAAGATTATAAAATGGTAGACAAAAAGAAAATAATCCCTAAAATTTTTAATATTTAAAAAAAATTACCACTAATGTATTTGGGTATTGTTTTTTTAGACTTACACATATTTTTCCCAAGTTTAAGTCCATATCCCTAAAATTTATGGTTTCTCATTATTTTAGTTTGCATTTCTTTGACTGCTAATGAGGCTGAAATGTGTTTATATACTCACTCTCCATTTTCATTTCCTTGGTGAATAACCTCTTCATATACCTCATTTGTTGTTCTATTGTTTTTGTCTTTCATTGCATTTGTAAGAATTCTGTATATAAATAGGTTAATACGTTGTTATAATTGCTAGCAATGTTTTTCTCAGTTTGATTTAAAATTTATTTTTTTACAAAGTGACATTTTAATTAGAAACTGATTAAGAAGAAAAGAAAATTAGAAAATACATTTTTTGTTACATTTCAACATATAAGTTTCAGTTGTGCATCATTAAAAACAGCATATGTATTACTACATTAATTTAGAATTAAATTAAAAATTAATTTAAAGGACAGATTTGGACTTTTTTGTTTGTTTCCCTCCCTCCCTCTCTCTTTTTCTTGCTCTTTCTTTCTTTTGCAATGAAAGTAAATTGTATTCTGCACTTTTTTAATGGGTGTATATTAGACTTTATGCTTTCAAATGCCTCCCCAACTTTAAGAATATAAATATTATTTAAGTATTTGTATGTTCAAAGTCCTAACCCATTAATGTGTTATTATGAGGTAAGAATATAACCTAAATTCATCCAAGAAAGCATTAATTAACTGACAACACTAACACTCTCAGTTGATTTCAAATTTCACTGTTATCATACTTTAAATTACTCTCATGTACTTCTTTCTCTTTCCTGTTCTTCTAATGTGTTCCTTTGATTTCAATGCCTATTCTGACACATTAATCATATTTAATATTTTATCCTTTTTGATGACTAAATTGATAACACCCTCAATAAGTTTTGCTGTTCAGCAGAGCTCAACCATTTTGAGAATATACAGATTTCAGGAAGTCCTTTATACTTTGCCTCCTGGGAAGAAGGGGGTCATGGAATTCACTAATCACACTGAGTAGAGATTCAGTGTCAAATGCTCTGGCCTTGCCTTTGTAAAAGAGGAGAACATTTCATGACTAATGGTTGTGTATATGTTAGTTCCATTTAAAAGCAAAGCAATTTAGTGACTTCTATGTTCAGATGTTAACATGTTAAGTGCAACTGATTCTCAAGTTTTAGGTCATAGACTTACCACTAAAGAGGTCTAGGATTAGTCTCCACACCAATTTGTTCCCATCTCTTTTAGGAAGCACAGGACAGCTTGCAAAACTGGTCCAAAGCTTTCTCTCTCCTTCTCCCTTTAAGTTCTTATTCTTCTGTATTACTAAAGCAAGCTCCTCTAGTGAGAAAATACTTTTGATCAGACCCTCTGCTCTCTTTTAACCTTTTTGAGTGCTTTGCTACTATCAAAGAGAAAATAGGAAAGTTAACAGAAGTATTTCCTTTCTTTGACTGAGGTTGAATCATTACTTAGCATTCTATTTGTCGATTTACTTTATAAGAGTAGAAAAACACCAAATATTTTAAAAAATAAGGAATCTTAAGTGACCTGTTGGGTTCATGATAAAGTAGAACTCATGGGTAGGATTGGTTCTTTTTCTTTTTGTTAATCTTACATCTTTGTTTTTTTTCTATATTTTCCAAAACCAGCTTTTTTACATTTGAATTTAATGCTTCTCTGTATACAAAATGACTTTGTGGCTAAGAGTCTGAAGTCTAAAGCCAGATAATGTGAACTCAACTTCTGACTCTACTACTGTGCAGATAATTATGTAAAACTGAGAAATAAGACAAAAGGATCACAATGATTTTCAGCATCCCACTGGAGTGTTGTCTATAAGAACTGACCAAGGATTATTTTACTAACTAAAGGATGTATTTCATTTGATTTACAATTTAGATCAGCTGCTCTTAAACTTTTTGGCCTCAGGAAACTTTACATTTAATAAATTGTTACAGAAGGCAAATAGCTTTTGTGTAGATGTTTCTATGGATATTTATCACATTAGAAATTAAAAGTCAGAAAAGTTTAAAGTATCAGTTTTTATAAAATAATAATAGCTAACTGACTACACATTAATAGAAACAACATGTTTTAAGAAAAACTATATTTCTAAAACAAAAAATTTAAGTGAGACAAAAGTTTTATATTTTCACAGCTCTCTTTAATTTTTTGCCAAATATGAGGAAACTGAAGCTTCTGTATTTAACCAATCCCTGTGTATTGTTTTGGTTAAATTAGTTAAGAAAATGTGTCATCTTATACATGTGTAGTTGGAAAGAGAAGTTTTTAATAGCATTTTCTGACAATTATGGATATTCTTTGTTAATGTACTAAAACTCTACAATCAGTTGTTGTTCAAGTTTGGTTGCAGCATGGAATCTGAAACTATGTAAGTGAACCTTTTGTGCTTTATTAAGTTATGGTACATCAGTGCATTTTGCAGGTTTTTTTTTTTAAGATTTATTTATTTATGCATACAGAACTGGGGTGTAGGCCAGAGATGAGGGAGGTGAGAGGATTCACCAGAGACACAGTGGGGAGCAGAACAGGCAGATCTACTGAAATGCACTGCTGAGGGGAGCAGTGTGTGAGTCAGGAGAGGTCTGCTGCGCTATGCGGGTTTCTCCCTGGCTGGGGATTGAACTTGTACTGCAGTGGCTGGTGATAGCTTCATGGGGTGTGTCTTAATCCCTTGTGCCACCAGGGAGGTCCTGTATTTTGCAGTTTAAATGGACTGCCTGAGCATAATTTTGTAATATCACTCATTCATCATTTGGAAATTATCAGTTCATTGAATTATGCACATATTATAAATATTGACACCTTAATTTTTTCACAGTATCAGAAAATGAAGTCTATTAATATCACCACTGACCTTACCAGAAAATCTTTAAGTATCAAGAAGTTATCAAGCTCAGTTTAGGTATGCTTTTCCAAAATTCTAATTTTAGCTGGAAAGTTCAAAAAGTTTAGTATTATTGGGTCTTTTCCTTAAATAGTTTAGAATTATTAGGACTTTTCCTTGAATTATTTACTTGTTTATATTTGAGAAAAATCCCTGTAAATATTTACATCAAATTGGCAATTTTTTCAAATAGTCTCAATTCATGAAAGCAATCAGTTCAGATAACAACACAAAATACTGAACAAATACTTTCTCTTAAGACTACTATGGTATTTCACTAGGCAGCAGAAATGCTTTATGTGTACTATTCATTTCATCACAAAGGATATTAAAAATATTCCCAAAAGTTTACATTAAAAAAATTAATGATCCTAACTGTTACATCCAGGACATCTTACATGAAACTTAAAATCTTTAAAAAATCTGAGTATCTGATGTTAATGAATGTAATGAATATAAATTGCCGGTACAATTTGGTATTGTTTCACCCACTGTTGTTTTTCATCATCAGTACAAATCCAATAAGGTGAAAAAGGCAAATAATATGTCATTTTGCCCTAATAAGTCATTTTGACTGTAGGAGCCTTTTGAAAAAGGCTTAGGTTCTCTAAAAGTTCATGGATCACACTTCGAGATTTGTGAATTTAGATGTTAGGGTGTGTTCCAACAGAGCAAATGGTTTTTGTTGGGTAGATCACTCAAGCCATGGGCCCACTGCTCTGAAAGGCATCATGCAGGTTAACTCTAACTTAGCAAGCATTTTTAGCTTGTTTTTCCTGAGTGACTGCAAAGCCTGTTTCTCAGATTCTTTTTTGAATCAGCTAAGCCATTTTGCTAGAGCTCTCATTGGTAAATTAAATGTATCATTTTTATTTTCTCTCCATATATTTGCTTAGTTGTTTTTCTTACCTCTAAACAACTTTTTGACATCACTATGTGATACAGAGTAAGTTGCTTCAATTTTCTGTCTTATCTGTAAAATGTAAATGTTAACAGTTACTACTGGTAAGTTATTGTAACAATCAAGTGATTAATGCATATACTGCATTTAGGAAAGTGCTTGGCACTGCATGAATGCTTGATGAAACTGTTACCTATTACCATTTACAGTTTTAAGAAAAATCTCCCAAAAGATGTTTTTAAATAAAGATACCACCTCACACTCATGCAATTCTAGGAAAAGATTAAATTTTGATGTGACTATTTTTGAAAGCATGAAAGAAGTCCAATTTTTAGGATGTATGCTAATTTCTAAATTGAACATAACATTCCCAAAGCTCTTAGTTCATTTCACACTTCCTTCAATACAGAAAGTGAGGTAAATCCAAGGGCATGGCAAAATCTCTGTTTCTGGTGAGTTTTTCCCAGGACAAATGCTCTGTAAAATGAGGCCCAGACCCAGAAGAGGTAGCTGAACAGGATTTTGTTTTTAGAAAGCTCTCTGCTTCAAGGCCAGCTTTGCTCCTATTGACTCGGATATTTGCCAGTTATTGAATGAGGGCAAAATATCTGACCATGATAGAAATAAACATGGAGTCATGCGGACCCAGCCAGAATTCAGGCAAGAGTTCAGTGCAAATGAATCAGAACAGCCATAGCCAACTACTCCTGAGCCCAGATTGCAAGGTTTACTTGTACTGATATTCGTAAAAATCGTTGGAGTGTGAACCAGGGACAAGCTACTGTTTTAAAGTTGCCTGTAGTTTTTGGTTGTTTTCTTCTTCTATTGTTTGAGGTGGAGTGAAGTTGGAGATCTTAAAATTATTAAAGCAGGAAAAGGAACATTTATATTCTGTGATTGAAACAGAAATTGTCCTGAGGTAGATTTTTTCCTTATTTCCAGGAGGCAAAAACTTGCTAGTCTTTTAAACATCTTGATGAAAGTCATTGTACTTGAGAAAACAAATTCACAGGCAGAGGCTGAGATGTTATTACATTATTGATGCAAACTGCTGTCCTGACCTCTGCCGAGATGAGCAGGACGTGTCTAGTTGTTCTTTCTCTTCCTGAGGCCAGAGAGAGGGGTAGGTCTATCAGACCAATAAAAGAGAGGACTAGGTAAAAATTCTATCTTATTTTCTATTAAAAAAAAAGAAGAAGAAAAATATAATTTGCTTTTTCCTTTAACATGGATGATTTTTTAAAGTTAATGACTTGGAAGAGTTTTGACTTCCTGACTCTATATTGGTAAAGCCTTATAAATTCTTCAGATTAATGGCAAATTTGGGACAATCTCTGTTCAGTTCCACTCATGGATGAGTTGAAAGATTTCAGAGCTTTTTAAATTTTCGTGTCATAGGTAGTCTTAAATTCCCTTTATTGATGATGTGTACTGATTTTTGTCATTGTTTTGATCTTTATGCTGTCTTGCTAATGTTTTTTGTCAAACCAAAAATTTAAAGCTTTCTAAAGTATGTTTATGTGGGTCACTCTTTCTCACTAATGAAATTATCAGATAATTCAAGGGCTTCTTTAATTCTTCTCAAAATTTATCATATCCTCTTAATGAACTGCCCCTTTTGGTATAATATGAAAAAGTATTATTCTTATATATTTCTTATATTTCATTATTTTTTTCTGTATTTTTCTAAATTATTTGAAAGGTAAAAACTAAGGTGTCCTTTTTATATGGCTAAATGAAAATTGTTTTCTCAAACTATGCCAAGATGTATTTCCAATTCCCTATTTGTATAACTGACTTTTTTCAACTTTGTGACTCTCATTGATGTACAATCTTGGAAATGTGTCACATCATGTTGCAAGTTCTAAGTAACCTTGCAATAGGCAGGCTCTACTCTTATTTAGACCTGAGTAAGAAAAATCAAAGTTTAAAATACTCCATACACAAAAATTAATGTGACATGAATTAGAGACTTGAATGTAGGACACCAACACATAAAATGCTCAGGGAAAGCATAGAGAAAACTCTTTGATATTGGTCTTGACAATTTTTTAATATGGCACCAAAAAATATAAGCAAATAAAGCAAACATAAGCAAGTGGGACTATATCAAACTAAAAAGTTTCTGCATAGCACAGGAAACCATCAACAAAATGAAAAAGTTACTTACGAAATGGGAGAAAATATTTTCAAAACATTTATCTGACAGGGCCTCCCCGGTGGCGCAGGGTTGAGCGCTGGCTTGCGAAGCTGCCCGCGGCCTCTGTGGCGCCGGTTCGATCCCCAGCTGCTCCCCGGCCACCGGAGGAGGGTCCCACAGGCGCGCAGACCTCTCCTGCCGCCCGCTGCTCCCCTCAGCAGTGTACTTCGGTCCTTCTGCCTGCTTTGCTCCCTGCTCTGGCTCTGGCTCTGGTGAATTCTCTCACCCTCCCGCGCTTCTGACTGTACCCAGTGCTTGTAGAAATAAATAAATAAATAAATAATAAAAAGAAAAAAAAAGAAAGTACACTTTGAGAGAAAGTATCATTAGAAATAAAGAGGAACATTTCTGATAAAAAGAACAATAAAAATTTACCTGATAAAGGCTTAATATCCCAAATATATAAGGAACTCATAGAACTCAATAGAAAAAAATATACAAGTGATTTTAAAGGGGCAAAGGACCTGAACATTTTCTTAAACAATATATACAAATGGCCAAAAAGTGAGTGAAAATATGGTCAACATCACTAATGAACAGTGAAATGCACATCAAAGCCACAATGAGTTATCACCTCACATATTAGAATGGCTGATATCAAAAAGAGGTTACAAAGACTGATGAGGGTGTAGAGGAAAGGGAACAGTTTTGTCCTGTTTCAATGTAAAATGGTAGCATCAATATGGAAAACAGTACAAAGCTTCCTCAAGAAGTTAAAACTAGAATTACCATATGATCTAGCAATTCTGCTTCTGTGTGTATGTCCAAAGGAACTGACATAAATATCTCAGAGATATCTGTAGTCCTGTATTCTTTGCAAATATATTAATAACAGCCAAAATATGGAAATAGTCTAAGTTAAAGTCCAATTTTGTTTGGTAGTAAACCTGGACAAGTGAAAGAAAATGCTCCATTTACAAGAACTCCTAAAAAACAAAATGTAAGTTACAATATAGTGAAACTTTTTCAACTAGAGTTGAATGACAGTTCAATAATGAAACAATGGTTTAGCAGTAACTTCAGGTATTAAGGAGGCATTTTTTTCTCCACTGAGATTTAAGAAACATCCTGCATATAACTTTTTATTTTGCAATCCGACCTTTCACCCTACCCTTGGTGTCAAGTTATATGGTAATTTGGAACAGTGAGTAGTCCAATAAGCCAAACTAATAGACTTGCTAACTCAACTTCCCTAGGTTGTTCCCTGCTATAGGTACCTATTGCTTTATAAAAAAATGTCCCAAAATATAGCAGAGTAAATGATGAATATTTTCCATTTTGTAATTTCTATGACTCTCATAGAATCTGGGCATAGCTTAGTAGGATGCCTCTATTTCAAGATCTCTCATATTTTTGGCCAAAGCTGCACTCTCATTTGAGGGTTTGACCTGGGAAATGTCTCCCAGAGGGATTCCAGGCTCACTTTGGTGGTTGTTGGTAGGCCTTGGAGGATCCTTTTCAAACCCAATCATGTGGGCTTCTCCACATAACATGACAGTTGATCCCCTAAAAATAGCTGTTCAAGAAAGAGCAAGAGACAGTTCCATCCCATCATTTCTGCCATTTTGTATTCATGAGAAGTGAGTCACTAAGTTCAAACCATAGCCAAGGAGAGGAGATGACACAAAGGACCCTTTTTAGAAACCGCCTATCACACCTCCCAAATAAGCAAATGTGAGAAAAAGAAGTCAGAATAGAAAGAAATAACATTCTTAACAAATTGAAATGAAACATCTTATTTTTCCACATCTTACAATAACATGTAGCCACACAACCATGTTTCTAGGGTCACTAGAATACCTGGGGAATATGCAAGTGAGGGGGCCTGAAACTTGAGCCCCATTACATTTATAGTAATGTCCCCTCTGTTTACACTTTTCCTAGGACAGTATGGGCACCATGAATTTTCGAGGAGTCTTTGTTTCAAACTTTAATTGTTTTGTTCTGTAATTCCTAGCCACCTTTACCTTGTTCCCCCACAGACCCTACTGTGCCATGCAGTGGACTCCTTGGCTAACTTCTCCTGCTTAATTATGTCACAGGCTAGAACTTGAGTTGTCAGCATTTAGTGATGAATGCACTTCAAAATGAACTACAATATATAACGCAAAGTGCTCACGCTTATGGTTTGAGAAAATCAGGGTCCCTCTAGTCTTGGTCTCTGCATCCCAGGCTCACCAGTGACCATTTTCCCGGTCATGAGAAAGTGATAAGGGAAAAGAAATATGAAACAACAGTAACTGCTAGTTCAGGGGTGTTATTCCAAGTGGGCCATTGGGAATCCTCTCTCAGATGGACCCAGCTGTAATGTTGAATAACATACATAACACAATAGTTACTACACACTGGGCACTATTGTACTTGTGCAAAAGTTACTCATTTAGTCCCTGTGGCAATCCTGTGAAGCAAGCAGTATTGCTGTCTCCACTTTCAGATGAGGCAGTAGAATCTAGAGAGACACATATGTTGTCCTTTATTACATGGCTGCACTATAGAGTTAGAATTTAAACACACATAGTCTAGTTATATACACCCCCACAATACTGAAATATCATAAATCCTATATTCCAAATGTAGGGTGTCTTACAAATTAGGGGCCTATTTCAAATTCTGAAATTCCCAAAATAGACCCATTCCCTTGGAAATATAAATGATACTTTTTCTCTTTTATACTAAGTAATCATGAACAAGTTTCACAACTTGCTCTTTGCTGAACTTCTAGGTGATTTCCCTCTGCAGGTTCTCAAGCCCCAACACCATGCAGGACGTGGTGCATGTCCCTTCTTCTCTTTTCCCTTTTCCACCTCTCTCCACATTCCAGGGCCTTTAGGCTATACTGTACCTCATTCTTTAGTTCCACAAAGCAATATAAATCACCCTGTTCCTTTGTTCCTCCAATAAAGTTGCTTGATAAACACAAACAGTAGAACAGTAGAAATGTTCTTGAGATTAGGGCCACAAAAATCAGCCTGAAGTATGATGGTATTCTTGGGATTTCCTGGAGTGATATCTCCTATCTTGCAAGGACATGGTACTTTTGTGTTTCAACAGCAAAATTTAAATGAGTGAGTTCTCAGCTGCTCAGTTTACTGGCTAAATCTTCACGGGCACATTTTGCTCCTCTGCATTGTTTAATACTATAGTATTTGATTTATTTTAGGACATGATGCAAATTTCTATCTGACACTTTTTCTCAGTATTCAGAAATGAGTATTTGCTTGAGAAACAGCCAGAGGAAAATAGCTCAGCTGTGCCCACGTTCATTTGTGGGAATAGGATTAAAATAGAACAAAATAAAGTGATGGCCATACTTTCTGCTCCTTTTCACACATTTTCTGGAGCATAGATGGAAGTTAAGCCTCTTCCATAGTTTCAGAATTCACAGAAACTTTTACTGAATCACTGATTCTGACAATTTTCCATGAATCTCTGAGAAAACACAGGAATAAACTTCAGAGTGGGTCCTCTGGGAGACTGAACTTGGATAGACGCCTGAGACTTCATGTGACTCCATGAAGACAGATGTGGCTCATTTATCCACAGAATTGCTTCTTTCCTGTTTTGCTTTCTTACATGTAACCTTCAGAGAGTTCCTTCCACAACCGTCCATAAACCTTGACCAAAGTTTCTGGAATCAGGCAAAAGTGTCCCTGGGAGAAAGGTAACACCATGCTCCTTATACTTATGTGGGGGAGAGTCTCTCCTCACATTTTTTTGGGGGGGGCAATGTCAATCAAGCAGATGAGCATTTTGGAAACTGCACTGATATAACACATTTCCTTATGGAAAACATCTGTCTTCAGGGCCCCAAATTTTATTACTCATTTATAATGAACCTACAAGATTTGAAGGAGATCTGCTCAGCAGCTGCTAAAATCACATTTATCAATAACATTCTTAATTCTTTGTACCAAATACACCTCTGCAATGGCTGCTTTGTTTTATCCCCAGCTCCTTTGGATTTATTACACTTTGTTGCTCTAATTTCTGGATTCAGATAGTTTGCACAGTTTTCACATTTGACAAGCTCCCTGTCTCAGTTTCACTGTTGCTTCCACATCTGTTTCTCACTTCGTTCCAGAAACAGATGTGGCCATTCCAAAAATTGATTTGCCAAGTATAATTTATAATTTCTGTGTTATCATGGATATAATCTTTGGGATCTAGAAAGCTTTGTGAAATATTTATGGACTGGTATTTTCATCCCAATCCTTATTCTTGAAACACTTTTTGGAGAGCCTTCTTTGTTTGTTTGTTTGTTTCTTACACACAGATAAGAACTTTAGGGGAAGAAACTCGGTCAATTAGTGCCATAGAGTTACTCATGTAATGAATTTTGTCTTCAATGTTAGCAGTAAAAAAAGGTCCAGACATCAGAAAGGCTGTGTTTGGACACAGATCAGAAAGTGGAATGGTAGGATGGCAATGGAGAACTGATCCAACTATTAGTATGCCCAGGAGAGAGATGGTTACTCCAGCCAAAATGGGTTATCTCAACTGCAGGAGCTGCTCTGTAAGTAAAGACAGCAAATGCTCAAAATGCGCTGTGTGGATGATTCTCTTGCCTGCCTAACCTTTCAGCACAAATGTAGGATTTTGTCCATTGTTCTATGGTTAAGGGTTCCAGATCCTAAGAGTTCAGCAAGAGCAGGGCATGACCTGAGACCACATAACAAAGATAATCAGATTAGGTATTCAGAACACAGTCCTAGGCAACCGTGGTCCGAGACAACACAATTGCAAATCTTGATGCACAGAATTGGGAAAATAAATAAAATGGTGGGAAAGGCATAGTAATGTGTATATATTATTAGAATCAGACTAAGCAGTCAGGGTGCCAATTGCTAATACCAATTTCTTATCAATCCATTTCTATGTTCACAGAAGTTCTCAAAAACAGAAAAGATTCAAACCCCTCTTAAAATACTCTAATAATGTTAGCACAGCTAAAAATTTAAAATGCTTCAGGAGCTCAATGTACTTCTCTTGTCTTCTCCCCTCCCTCCAGTAGCACTGGCTTTTGCATCAGAGATCATTGGCTTTTCTTCCCAGGGCTGCTCACCAGCTGAGAATTCAAATGTAGGGTGGAGCAAGGACCACAGAGAGGCAAGAGAGAGAGAGCAGGTCTTGCAACAGTGCACAGTTCCCCCTTACTCCCTTCCACAGACCAGAACAGTATTCCCGTTGTTCTGGGTAGAAAAAAAGAATTTCCTTTCTCTTCTGTGTTCCACTCCCCACCTCACTTCTCCACATCTGGGATCTCAGACCAGCCAGGGGGATTGGAAATGGAATTTAAGATTTGCTGAGTTGCTTCCTGGAGGGAAATAGAATCTGTGGCCCACAACTAAAATAAATTAGGCTTTTCTAAGGTGGGCAAGGGAGGGACAGTTATCTAAGAAAGACTGCACACCATTGGAGAGTTTTTTCATTTTGCTGGGCACCAAACATGAATTTGTGGGCACTAGGGTTCATACCTCCACCCTTCCTGGCCTCTTTGGTATTTCTACATGTTTACAGCTGCTACGCTTCCATGCTGGGATCATACGCTGTGTGTTAACACCTACCCTGGGTGTGTGAGCTGAGCAGCTGTCCAGCATGTGTTTCCAATGGTCTGGAGTATGTTCTCGTCAGAGCGTGTCCACAAGAATTTAGTAAAATACTTCACCCTGTCTTTCCCTTATAGTCCTCCCTACACATGCATGTGGGGGCTGTGAACTAAGTGTGTGAAACAGGAGGAGTGAAATGAAATCTGCCCCTTGAGTGGATGCAGGAGGTTTTTATTTGGGGAGGGGAGGGATGCAAAGGAAACTTCTAAAATCTTCAAGGGAGCAATGAACCAGCAACCCATTAAATTGTGTGGCTGTGGGTATAATGAAATTGCCTCAATAGTCTAATCTTTCAAAATGTGCTTGACCTGTGATTTGCCAAAATCCAAACGCATTGGGAATTTAGTCTTTTTCTTCCTCCCTCCCCTCCCTACCCCTTCTCTCACATGGTCAGAGACCCAGGGGCCTCAAACCCCTTTCAGTTTCCCAATGTTTTAGGAATAAATGCTGGAAGAACAGAACGCTATTTAGCAAGTGCTTCTGCATCGGGATAGAGTGATTTCATCATTAATGCAAAGCTCTAGTGAGAGTGCTTGGTTGCTTTGAAGCAGCTTACTTCCTACCATGAGCCAACCATGCTCTCAGTTAATATTTGAAATGCAACAAAAAATAAAATATATGCTTCCTTTTTTCTTACGTCCCCCCTTCCCCACCCCCAGTGATCAAAATACACACTTTTTAAAGTTGATATTAAAATGGCATTGAGACAACTGATAATAATTGAGTATCCACTTATTTGCAAGGACTAATTTGCATAAAAAGCCAGCTCTTCCTTGTGTTTGTGAATCAGTTCTCCCAAGATTTTCTTAGCCTGTTGCCCTGCTCAGTCATGATGACCTTCTTGGTGCTGCCCCAGGCACAGAGCACGTGACTGCTTCATTCAGAGAGGACTTCTGTGTAGCTGAGGTCATTAAGGAAGGCAAGCTTAAGGGTCTAAACTCTGCGGGTGTTCTCAAAATGGAATTTAACTGATTTTTTTTTTTTTTAATAAGGGAGGCTTTTTTTAAAGCATCTGTTTACACTAGGAAAGGACAGCAAGGTTCGACTGAAACTTAAAATGAAGAAGATAAAATGTATGTAAAGACTTCTTTTCTAAGATGCATATAAGGGAATTTTGTGTGTATTATAAAGCAGTAAGTTCTATCTTTTAGAAGATAGAAAAATTAGCTTTTTGTAAGATTATCAAAAAGATGAGAATGTTAGTATTTTTGGACAGGTACTCTTTTATTTTTTTTCTTTTAAGATTTATTTTATTTATACAAGAACTAGGGTATAGGCCAGATGGGTGGGAGGGTAAGAGGATTCACCAGAGACAGAGCGGGAAACAGAACTGGCAGACTGACGAAATGCACAGCTGAGGGGAGTAGCGCGTGAGACAGGAGAGTTCTGCTAGCCATGTGGGATTCTCGCCGGCTGGCCGGGATCGAACCGGTGCTGCGGAGGCTGCGGACAGCTTCACCGTGCGACACTCCACCGCCTGACCACCAGGGAGGCCCGAACAGATAGTGCTTTATAGAAATATTTCAATTTTAATTTAATGTAGGTGAAAAATCACTCCTCTCTTTCATTTTCTCTCACTCCAAATATATATATATAACTATTATCAAATTATCTAATTTTATATTATAATGTTTCGTATTATATATAATTTGATAATAATTTTGTAATAATTCAATACATATTTTGGTGTAAATTTAATTATACATGCTATGCAATACTATAACAGTTACTTTCTGCTCAACTTAATTGGTTTGAAAATTTTAAATAAGCAAGATTTAATAATCCTTTTACTATCCATGGAGAAAAGATATTTTTCTTCTTTTTTCTCTAGTAGGCTTAATTTTTCCATGTCTACCACCATCATCACCAAAAGCAAATGAATAGAAGAGTAAGTTCCCACCTGGTTGATTTGTCTCCATATTCATTCTCTCTCTCTCTCTCTCTCTCTCCCCCTCACCAAAATGTTTGGTTTGGGAGTCAATGACTATTTGGAATTCAAAGTAGGGAGAGAGGTGGCAATCCAGAACAAGGGTCTACAAAATTTTCTGTTAAGGCCAGATAGTAAATATTTTCATCTTTGCAATCGTGCTATCTCTGTGGCTACTAATCCACTCTTGCAATGTAGTGCAAAATCAGACATCATCATTAATAAACAAGTAGGCATGACTATGTTACAATAAAACTTTTATTATACAAACAGCCAGAAAGTCAGGTTTGACTTAGAGAGTCTACTTATTCATCCTTTCCATAAACCTAAAGATCTACCCGAATCAAAGTATTTCACCAGATAAATGCCTGAGAGTGTTACATATCCTTTACAAATTGAAATTCTATTAACGTTTGTCCTTTTTATGGTAATTTTCATTCATTAACAAGAAAAAAGATTTACCATTGCTTTTTGTGTTTTTGTCACCAATAGGCAATATATATATTTTTTGTTAGATGTTTGGTCAAGAACACAATTTCAATTTGAATAGCTTTTTTTTTGGGGGGGGCAGGATGTGCTCAAAAGTGATTCACTTTATAACATTGTATCCAAGAGAACATTTGGGTAAAAACAGCAGAAATTATTGTATTATATTAAGGAGAAATATTTCAGTCTATCTATATTAGAATGTAAAGGTGACTGCATTCAATTTCAAAGAATATCATAACAAATTACTGTAATCTGAGTGTCTTAAAACAACTGAAATGTATTCATATAGTTTTTTAGAATTCCAAAGTTCGGTGTCAACAGAGCTATGCGCGTTTTGTAGACTCCAGGAAAGAATTCTTTCTTGCATTTTCCAGCTTCTGGTGGTCACCAGCAACCGCTGGCATGCCTTGGCTTGTGGCAACATAACTCCACACTCTGCCTCCATCTTCACATAATCACCTTTCTTTTGTGTGTGTCTATATACAAATTCCCCTTTTCTATAAGGACACTAGTTGTTGGGTTAAGGTTCACCCTAATGACCTTATCTAAATTTGGTTATATCTGTAAAGACCCTTTATCCAAATAAAGTCACATTCACAGGCACTAGGAGTTAGGATTTCAATATAAATTCAACAAAAGTCAATCTAGTGTGGTGGTCACAAAGGAAATAACCAAGGGTTTGAATATAGCAGAATCATTCTTGTCAGACAAAATGAATTCTGGTCTCTAAATTTAAATCTGTTTTGAAGAATAATAATATGCTTCTAGATGTAATCATTTGTGACTCTAATTTGAGCCAATCTCACTATTGTAAGAGCCTGGCTATTTAATGAAAAATGCTAACTGCACACCACATACTGATCCTGAGAAATTCGCTCATTTATTATTTGCTGATCAGTAACAAAAACTCTAAGTGACTAAGGATAATCCAATTGTTAGTTGAATTCTTACTTGAACAAGGTAATTATGAATAATTCAAAATGTTCAAATAATTCAAAATGACATTCAACAAAAATTATACTGCCCAGTCCTGAACTTCTGCTTTTGTTTCTCAAGTACCTTCCCTTGGGACAATTGCCATTACCAGTTTCTAGTGCATTCACAAACATGTGTGTGTGTGTGTGCCCATGTGTATGTGTATATGTGTGTGTGTCAGTATATAATATATATAAAATCCCTTGTATATATACATTATATATAATATATATAATTCCTTGTCTTTTTATACATTCAAATTGTGTGCTTTGTTCTGCACCTTTTTTTCCTTCTTGGCAACTATTTCATATTAATACATACAGATTCTCCTGATTTGTTTAACCACACATATGTCATTATATGGATAAACTATAAATCATGTTTTTCAGGGCCTCCCCGGTGGCGCAGCGGTTGAGCGCTGGGTTGCGAAGCTGCCCGCGGCCTCTGCGGTGCCGGTTCGATCCCCGGCTGCTCCCCAGCCACCAGAGGAGGGTCCCACATGGCGCGCAGACTCCTCCTGCCGCCCGCTGCTCCCCTCAGCAGTGTACTTTGGTCCTTCTGCCTGCTCTGCTCCCCGCTCTGGCTCTGGTGAATTCTCTCACCCTCCTGCGCTTCTGACTGTACCCAGTGCATGTATAAACAAAAACAAACAAACAAATAAATAAATAATAAAATAAAACATGCCTCTAAAAAAAAAAAAAAAAAAAGACCTAAGGTGTCCCTTCAATATGAGGATCCCCTACTATATTAAAAAAATAAATAAATAAATAAATAAATAAAAATAAATCATGTTTTTCACATTTCCAAATTGAAAATTGCTATCCATTTTTTTTTATCTACTGTTCTGTTTGTTGTTATTTCATTATCAGATAAATGCTTCAAAAATATCTTTGCAGGCACTTCTTAAAAATATCATCAAATGTGTAAAAAGGTAAAATTTCTAGAACAAAGGATATGTTAATTTTAACTTAATAAGTAAACAACTGTCTTTCAAAGGGATCATGGCAATTCCCACCTGCAGCAACAATGGTTGTTTCTGTTTACCAATGGCCTTAACTAAAATAGCATCTAATAATTTCCTCTGTGCCAAAATGACAGATAAAAAATTATAACTCATTTATCATTTTGCTTTGAATTTTCTTAATCATGAATGTGGTTGCTTTTTTTCATCTGAATATTTAAAAGCCACTTGGACTGTGAAACATCTATTTATGTCCTTACTATTCTTCTCTTATATTGTTGATATTTTGAAATTGAAATTGAATTTAAAAAGTATTATTTTTATCAAAAATGTTGCAGATAATTTTTCCAATTTGTTAACTTATTAAGTAACTATTTTCACATCTAAAAACATTTCATTTTTCCAATCAATATTTCCTAGTGCTTCTGGTTTTTGGCATGCTGGTTTGTGGACCTACACTGAAATTATATTTTTTAAAAACTATCCTGGGCCTCCCCAGTGTCACAGTGGGTTGAGGGCCCCGCTGTGAAGCTGTCCTCAGCCTCTGCAGCACAGGTTTGATTCCTGGCTAGCTAGGGAGATTCCCACATGGCACAGCAGCCCTCTGCAGTGTCTTCGGACCTTCTGCCTGTTCTGCTCCCTGCTCTGTCTCTGGTGAATCCTCTCACCCTCCCGTGCCTCTGGCCTGTACCCCAGCTCTTGTACAAAAATAAATAAATCTTTAAAAAACTATCTTATATCTTCTCATTTTTTTTTTTTTTAGGATTTATTTATTTATTTATACAAGCACTGGGTACAGTCAGAAGCGTGGGAGGGTGAGAGAATTCACCAGAGCCAGAGCGGGGAGTAGAACAGGCAGAAGCACTGAAATACACTGCTGGGGGGAGCAGCGGGCTGCAGGGGAGGTCTGCGCTCCATGCGGGGCCCTAGCCAGCCGCCAGGGATCGAACCGGTGCTGCAGAGGCTGCGAGCAGCGTCGCAGCCCAGCGCTCAACCACTGCGCCACCGGGGAGGACCTCTTCTCATGTTATTTTTATAAATCATTTAATTTTGCTCAATTCTTTGATCCTTTTTGGATTTCAGTTCAACAAATGAGAGGAAACAATTAGTTTCTCCCAGCTGATTGCCTGTTTATTGAATAGCCTTTTTTTCTTCTTCTAAAGAATTGGAAGTATTTCCTTGATTACATTAAATTCTTACATGTTTTATGGCCTCTATTTTGTTCCATTGATGTTTTAAACTTATCATTGATTAGTACAAACTGCTTTAATTGCTCTAATTTTATAATATTTCTTAAATTTTGGTGGACCAATTCCCTTTCTATATTCCTTTTTCCTTTAAGTTTTTCTGGGAAAATAAAATGAGTGGATTTATTTTGCAACATATAATTTTGACTTTCATCTCTTCCAGTATGCAAAAAAATCTGATAATGTTTAAAATAAGGGTCTTAACAAATAACTCTAGGTAAAATGAATACTTGCGTAACATTAAAAAAGATAAGTTAATCAGAAATGTCATGTTATTTATTCAAACTTTTTTAAGCTCTATAATTGGCATTGTATTTTTTTAACTACAGGCTTATTTGTTAAGTTTATTACTGTGTGTTTATTATTTTGATACAATTGTAAATAAAATAATTCCTCACTTAAATTTTAAAGATTATTATTTTTATTATGCAGAAAATTTATGTCTTTGCTACAGTCGTAATATATCAGTGCAGTTTGTGTTTTATTATGTCATAGTTTTTAGTTGCTTCTCTTGGTTTTAGATAATGATAATTTCTTCTCCTCTTTTTTTAAAGACTTATTTATTTATGCATACAAGAATTGGGGTACAGACCAGAAGTGTGGGGGGTGAGAAGATTCATCAGAGACAGAGTGGGGCACAGAACAGGCAGATTGACTGAAATACACTGGGAAGGGGAGGAGCAGGCAAGACAGGAGAGGTCTGTTGTGCCATGTGGGTATCTCCCTGGCTGGGGATCAAACTCATGATGCAGTGGCTGCAGACAGCTTTATAGGTTGTGTCTTAAGCCCTTGCACCACCAGGGAGGCCCTCCTCTTTTCTAATATCTTTAAACTCTTCTATTTTTAAATTGTATCGGCAAGCAAGTTTTGAGAAAAATGGGAATAGTGAAATATCCTTGGCTTGTGCCTCTCCCTGACAGAATTTTCCCTAGTATTTTGTCATCAGCCTAATGTTGGATTTTGGTTTGCAGATTTTTAAAGAAGCAACCAAAGTAACCATTACATTCATATTTTATTTTTTTCTTAAAAATCAATAATGACATAAATCCCACTTGGTCATCATGCATAGTCTTTTTAATGCATTGTTGGTTTTGGTTTACTAATACTTTATTGAGGATTTTGTAGCTGTGTTCATTAGGGAGATTGGTCTGTAGTTTTCTTTCTTTGTGTTGCCTTTGTTTGCTTTTGGTATTAGTGTGATGTTGGCTTCATAAGATGTGTTTGAAAGAATTCTTTCTTTCTTGATATTTTGAAAATGTCTAAACAGAATGGATATTAGTCTTTGAAAATTTGCTATGACTCACTTGTGAAGCCTCTGCTCCTGAAGTTTTATTTTGGGGGAATGTTTTGGTTACTGTTTCAGTTTACTTCCTTGTGGTTTAGTTTGTTCGGGTTTTCTGTTTCTTCCTGATTTTGTGTTGAACGGTCATAAGAATCTGTCCAGTTGGTCAGAGTTGTTGACTTTGTTTGCATATAAATGCTCACAATTATCTCTTATTATCCTCTGAATTTCTGTAGTGTCCATTGTCCTCTTTCATTTTCCATCCAATTTATTTGAGTTTTCTCTTTTTTCTTAGTGAGCCTAGCTAAAGGTTTATTTTATAAAAAAAAATAACTTTTGGTTTTAAAAAAATCAAAAATAAAAGTTATGTTTTACTAAATGAGATTTTAGAATCTATGTTCACTATATATATCTCATTATATAACAATATGGTAAAATCATTTGCTAGATTTATTAATATTACATGGTACTTTAATTCTTGGTACAAATTCTTTCTTGAGTATTATTCATTGATGTCTACTTGATTTGCTGACTTTTTAAAGAATTTTTGGGTTACATAATCATAAATAAAGGTGGTCTATATCAGATTTATCATGCTATCTTTATATTTTGCTAGATTCATAAAAAAATATGTTGTATACTCTTTTAAAATCTATGCACTAGAATATTCAACAGCATTATCTCTTCCTTAGAGATTTAGCAGAGCTTGTTTGTGAATCTTCTTGTAAAAACTAATTTTATGTACATGAATTTTTATCTTTGACCCTAGATGATGAACTTGCTAATGGTTTTTCTCCTTTGCATATATTTTATCCAGTTCTGATCATGAAATATTATTCAGATAATCTTGACGAGAATAACGTTACTAATATTTAGATAAATGAAAAAACTTAAAGTGAAATGTAGCCCAGCAAACCTACTTTCTTACACCACTCCATGGTCAATGTAATTGGGCAAAGTTTGTCATTAATGAGACTGACATTTTCTTGTTCACAGTATTCTTTACAGATCCATCATATTAAACTCTTTTTGTATAAACTAGAAAAAAACGTGCATCTATATTCTCTTAGTGGCTTTACAGAATTAAATTTGTGAAGAAAATAATAATTATTTCATTTTAGCAGTCAATGGTATTTCTAAAATGATTATAAAGTTAATGTTATAATCCTGTTGATGATAAAACTGAGGACCCACACTCTTCTTAGCGCACAAAGATATGAAATGGAAGTTGGAGTTGGAAGGGAACATACACATTATCTGTCCTAACACTGTCATTCCAGAGATGAGGGAAACTGGGACCACAACATTCTTGAGCTGCTTGAAGGAGACCCTCGTACTCTGCCCTGAGAGAGCAGACACACGCTGTCGGAGCAAAACTGATCAGGAACAGCCTTTATTCACAGGGGCAGACCCAGTTTGAAGGCCACTTTAAGGAAAGGGATATCTTAATTTGAAAATCTAACAGAATAGTTGACTATGAAAACACCACCATTCTAAGGATCCCTGTGCAGTGAGGGAGGTGGGGAGGGGGAAACCCTGTCCTTTATTTCTTTGAACACCGAGCTGGTTCTGACTTCATCATTGTTAGTTTTGAGGTTCTTCCTATTTCTACTTATCCATCATAAGTCCTTTTGAGTAAAATTTAGATTAGATATTTATATGGAAAATTTAGATTTTATGTTTATTCAGAAAATTTTAGATTAGATTTTTATTAGATTCTGATATTCTTAGATAATTTTCAGACGTCCTACTCTAGAGGTAAAACTTCCTTGAGAGAAGATATGCTATTCATTCCATTCAAGGCTATGGCTTCCTTAGGCTATTTTATTTCAAACTCTTGAGTATAACTTCATGAGAGGCAAGGCTACCTAAATAAATAGCACTGGAGTCTATTAGTAATTCTTTCTACTCCATAATAACATCTGACATGATTTAGCTTACACTGACCAGCAGGGCAATATATGAATCATCAAACATGAGATAGGCTCCTGGATTCTGTGCAGAGGAGATGGCTTTAAATCCTGAGGTGAGCTATTTTCTTTTCTATAGGAAAGAAATTAATGGATACACAAGAGGAATGAAAAATCCAAATCTATTTTCAGTTCCAAAGGAAAAAAAAAATGTGTGTGTGTGTGTGTTTATATAAAGACACAGAGAAAGGGAAGAATGGGAGAGGTTTAATGTATTACTAAGAAAAACAGGGCAATTTTCGCCCAATATAAATAAATATTTCACAATTTTTAAGTTCCATGTTGATTCTGGAAGATCTAAATCTTGTGTTTCCTACATAACCTTCCTGGAAAAATTCAAAGAATTAAATTTGTCTCCTTGCTTCTCTGTCACTTTAAGTGTTTATTGATTTTTTTCTTCATCGTAGCAAAGTATTTTTAAAGTGCTTCCATTGGATTTGGTAATAACTTCTATACTCAACTCAACCTCTTGGTAGGCAGAAACATTTTTCTTTGATAAGATTTTAGGAACAGAATTCTGCAGAGCTGTAGGGAGATAGTGTAGCAGTAATGGCAAGATTGGGCATTGGAAAAATGTAGACGTTGGATTGAACCCTGTCTCTGTTGTTTAGTAGTTGTGTGATCTTGAGCACATCACTTACCCTCAATGAGAATAAAATACTAGAAGAGGGTTTGGAAGGGTGAGAGACAACGCATAAAGCTATTGACACAAAGACATTTCTCAGTAATGGCACCACAATATTGCAAACTCATGACCAGGCTTAAAGCCTGTGGGGCAAGTGAGTTCCTGTTCATATTAGTTAATGCTTGAGTTACATTTGCTGGGCACATTCCTGATGCCCTCCCTCAATAACTCCCTCAGTTATTGCTGGGAACCCTCAAGATGATGGCATTAGACCCGAGTTATAAAAATAAACAAGTCAGCACATGTTCTTCCATCTCATTAAGGTCCCGCACCACTGCTTCTGTTGCAGTGATTTCCATGGGAACACAAGGATAACCCATCAGGACCTGTCTCCTTAAGGAAGTTCTATGCCCTTTGGATGCCAAAGTGCAAAGTGAATGATAGAGGGGAAGAATTAGGGTGGCCGTCAGAATTGTTTGGTTTGCAATTGTAGGGAAGGAAGTTTTTCTCCAACCTGTTGGTGTCCCAGGCTTGGTCTAAAAATTAAGTTGACAAAGACAGACTAACAGGAAAAAGCATAATATGTGCTTAAATTTTAACATACACCAAGGAGTCTTTATTAGAATGTGAAGACCTGAAGAAGTGACCAGAAAAGGGAACTTTCATACTGTTTAGGCAAAGAAACAAAAAGAATTGTGAAGATTTGACAAGAGAAAGGGGATTGAGCTAGGAGTAGTAAATGACAAATAAGTGGGAAAATAAGTATGCGTTTAACAAGGTTTGTTGGTACAAAATTCTTGGCCCCAAATTCCCCATCTTTAGTGATAAGAATGTCTCCTCTTGGTACAGGGAGGACAACTTTCACATGAGAGTCTTATGATCTGTTTCAGGGAAGAAGGGCAAGGATGGAGAGAGGTTAGAATGATGTTCCTGCTGTTTTCTAAAAATTCCTTCAACTTAAGATATTTTCTATGTCAAGGAGTTATACTTTTGTTCTTGAACCTCAACATAAATAAAGAAATCCAATACGAAGTTGCTCCTATAAAAAATGAAATACTTCAGTTCATGGAGCAGACACACTCAGGGCATTTGACTTCAACTGTTTAGTTTAAATAAAGACCTAAAGAGTCCAATAGGCCTTCAGCTTTTCCTACTGTTATACCTGCTTTCCTCTCTAGAGAATTTACCCTCCAGTAGGCTTTTCCCACATGGTGGAACTCATGGTTTCAAGATTAAATCATCTAAGTCCTATCTCTTAAAAAAAAAAAAAAAACAAAACAGATTTGACTGTACTGAGCAAGAGAGGAGCACATCTTCATTAAGTATTTGCTTTATCATATATATATATATGATATATATATATATATATATATATATATATATTTTACCTCGAAGCTTTCCATTTCTGTGTGGAAGCACAAACTAAGACAACTTGCCAGGCTCCTATTGAAGGTTCAGAAATGGAAGGGAAGCAGTTATACTTGTATTTACTTTCCACCTGACTCCTGCAATATGGTATGAGATATTATACAAATGAGTATAAGAGAGATCCAGAAAGAGAATCCTCTCCTTTCTGTGTTCTCGGTGAGCCAAAGAGGAAAATTGAGCTCAATCTATAGACTAGTACAGACTAAATACTTAGTAGAATATTTTTAAGGTCTATATTTTATTTCCCAGGAGTAGTTCCATTTTTTTAGAAACAAGACTTAGTCCACATTATGTTGCTTTCTCACAAAGTTCTTTTTGCTGATCATAATAAATGAATCAGAAACTATACAATGCAAACTCAAACTCACAGAATATGACAAGTAATATCATAGAATTTAATATCAGCTCCATATAAAGTAGTCTCTACCTTGTTCTTCAAATAGGGCTTTACCCTTAACTAGTTAGAACTTGGAAATGGTCTTCTCAATAGGGCCATTTCATAAAAAGCAGAGAATGGGCCCATCTAAGTTTCCCAGCTATGTCTGATTCTATTGAAATTGTAAAAGCACAGTCAAGTTTATTTACACATTAAAAAAATAAAAAGCTAGAGGGCCTCCCTGGTGGTGCAAGGGGTTAAACATGGCACTATGAAGCTATCCAGAGACACTGCATCAAGAGTTAGATTCCCGGCCAGCCAGAGAGCTACCCACATGGTACAGCAGACCTCTCCTCTCTCGCCCGCTACTCCTCTCAGCAGTGTATTTCAGCCAATATGCCTGTTCTGCTCCTCACTCTGTCTCTGGTGAATCCTTTCACCCCCTGCACTTCTGACCTGTACCCCAGTTCTTGTATGAATGAATATATAAATCTTTCAAAATAAATACATAAAGTTTTTAAAAACTAGAATAGGGGCAATATGTTATGGAATTATTGCATCTGACCTACTAGTCTTTTCCATCTTGGACATATCAAAATGCAGACATTAAGTTTTGGTCATGTTATGAATTAGTAACTCATTCCAAAGGAATCCCATGAATGGAGAGATAAATAAGAGCATGCAGAAGAGATCAAGTGTGATGGGATCTGCTTGGTTAGAGAATGTTCTATTTCTTTATAAATATTTTTCTAATCAATTTAATGAACAATTCATATTCAACCTGAAGTCAATTGTTAGTGTATTGAAATTTACTGAATCTGAAAATATTTTACTTTTGATGATATGGCAAGAAAATCTCAGAGTCTTTTAATATGTACTCTCTAACTTTTTAAAGACCATCTCAGTCCTGTTAACTTAGAGTTCCTAATCTGTTGAATGCTTTTATAACCTTGTAGGGTTGAAAGTATAACATGAATAGTCTATTTTTTTTCACGTGTGTGTGCATGTGTGTGTGCATCAGAAAAATACTTTTTAAAAAATCAAGTAAGAGTCATTTTTTTAAGATGATTATTTGCCAGTTTCATGAAATCTGTTTAAGTAATGTGGCTAGAATCATAATCAAGTTTTCAACCAGTTGACCCAGTGCCCAAATGTTTTAGTCCTTTGGTGAGATGCCCAAGTTAAATGGCCATTTGATTGAAATACATGGCTAAAAGCATTAGAGATTTGGCAAAACAGCAAGATTGACAGCATGGCACTCTCATATACATAAAAGAGGCAGAATAAAAAGATACATGTAGTTGGCTTTCCATCCAAAATAGAATTTTAGTTTCAAGTGGAAGGACACCCAGTGCTTTCCCAGAGATAAAAGGAACTCTCATCTCACTCTCTTAAATGGAGTCATTGTTTAACACACATAAGTACAACACCACCAGACACACAAACTCACAGGCCAGCAGAGAAAATGATTAAAGTCCTGGCTCAAGAAGACAAATGCACATAGTCTCCTATTTTTATTTTATTTTATTTTATCTTGGCTGATTTATATACTCTAACACTGTAACCATTGAATCTTCTGTGTCTTTCACACACTCCCTGGTTAAATTGGCTAACAGCTATGACTTGGTTTAAATTACTTCTTTGAAACAACCAGGATTGCATTGACTTTTTTTTTTTAGTTTTCAGTTGTCCAATGGCTGATTTCCAGGAATCAATCACATCACCAAGTGGCAAACCTAATATAGTAATTACTCCAAAATAGAAATTGCATGATAAGTTCTTTAGTAATGAGTCCACAAATAACCATTTCTTTCAGACACATTCCCAAGATGCTGGTGTTTGGTGGTTTCTGAAAATGTTGATATTTGAAAGGCCTTGCTATTTAATTATTAATTCACTCTGAATTTTAACTAATTCACTTTAATTTGTGGGAATATATTTCATTCAAATTCATTGGCTTCTGGGCAGTCTATGGAATGAGCTCTGCTTTTGTTGTCTATTTGTATATTAATGTATTTACTTTGGTTTGTCCTGTTCATTGGTTTATTTACTAAGCTGTACCATTTAGAGTACTCTTACACAATTATTTGTTTAGTTAACATATAATATGAAACTGTGAACATTCCTGTTATGTATGGAATGTTTATGTCTTCCCCAAATTCATATATTGAAATTTAAACCCCCAAAGCGACTATATTTAGAGATAGTTCCTGTGAGGAAATAAAGATGAATTAGATGAATTGAGGTCGTAAGAGCAGAGTCCTCATCTGATAGGTCTGGGGCTCTTATAAGAAGGGGAAAAGACAGGAGTTCTCTCTCACTCGCTTGCTTGCTCGTGCTCTCTTTACTGTGTAAGGACACAGAAGAGGGCAGCCATCTGCAAGACAGAATGAGCGCTCTCTCCAGAAACTGAATTGAACAAACTAGACTTCCCAGCCTCTATAATTGTGAGAAATAAGCTTCTGTTGTTTAAACCACCTGGTCTGTGATGTTTTGTTACGGTAGTCTTATACTAATAATTTGTGATATCTGTATTATTTTCCTCTTCAATGTGAGTTATTTAGAATAGTGTTTCAACATTTGTTGATACTTAAATTATTTTGTCAAAATTTGCCCACTTAACTAAAAATCATTTTTGTTAAAGCAGAATACACACATAGGAAAGAAAAAATGATAAGGGCATAACTTAATAACCTATCAGAAGGTAAACATACACATGTGCCCATGGCTTTTGTCAAAACCCATCATCATCAACACCCCCAGGAGAAGTTAGCAGGTCTCTTCCAAAGAATTCTCTGTCTCTCCATTCAAACCTAGCCACTATTCAGACAGCTGACACCATAAATTAGTTTCATCTGGTTTTGAACTTTATGTAAGTTAAATCACTTTAAATAAATTGAACTTTATATAAGTTGAATGATGTACATATGTCTGTATGCACGCATGTATATTTAAGTATCTGACTTCTTTTGATTAATGTTAGTTATTGCCTAGAACTGTACTTTGTTCACTTTTGTTGCTTTCTAATATTCCATTACATGAATACAGCAAAATATATTTATTCTGATGTTGACCAGGCATTTCTGTTATCTCCCTTTTTTGGGAAATGTTTCAGATAAACCCTTCATGAATAATCTTTTACATGTGATTATTTTCTTTAATTTTTATTTATGTATTTATTATTTTATTTGTTTTTTTCTTGTAGAAGAACTGGGGTGCAGGCTAGAGGTGGGGGGCAGTGGAGAGGGGAGAATATTGACCAGAGACAGAGTGGGGAGCAGAACTGGTGGATTTACCGCTCAGGCTGTAGTGGTGATATCACTGAGACATAACTTCTAGGACAGCAGGAGGCCCTACATGTGTGCAAATGCAAGTATCTATGGACTGCTTTTATCTATCTAGATATAAAATAGCTCATCAACTTTCAGAGAGTATATTAAAATGTGTCCCTGAGATAGTACTACTTTGCAAAAAAGCAGTATCTTACTGCTCCTGTTTTTACAATAATTTTTATTTATATTCTTTCCTTCACTCTAGAGGGTGTATAACAGTCCTATGGTGGTTTGAATTTGCATTTCCCAGAAGATTTTTTCAAGCTGTGCACTTTTCAAATGTTTGTAGGCTATTTGACTATGGTCTTTTGTAAGGTGTTCATTCAATTATCTTGCTCATTTGTCTATTGGATTACCTTGCTTTTCCCTTTAATTTCTAAGTGTGTGTGTGTGTGTGTGTGGCACATGTCATTTTGTCTGCTATATTCTTTGCAAATATATTCTACTCTATAACTTCCATTTTTATTTTCTTATAATAAAGCCGTGTTTTCCTATAACTCAGTCAATATTTTCTTTATGGATTCTACTTGTACGTACTGCTTAATAAATCTTTATCTACTTCAAGCACATGAAAACTATTTTCTACCTGTATCTTTAAATGTTTTATTATTTAAACTTTTGCATTCCGTTGATGTGAAGTAGAGGTCAATTTTCCTTTTTCCAATTGATAGCATCTGAGCACCATAATTGGCAAGGTCATCATTTCCTCACCGTTGGGTAGTGCCACCTGTGACAGAAACAAAATATACAAAAGTATAGGTCTGTTACATGAGCATATATGAATATATATATATATATATACTCATAGAATATAAAGACATATACTTTTATCCATCTCTCCATATTTTATGCTATTATTTTCAATTTTTTTATCTTTCCCACTTAAGCTCTTGCATACATTATTGTTGTTGTTGTTATTGCTCTCTAAGTGAATTATTCGTTGGGCTATTCCATATTATGACCCTTTCCATTGTGCCTTACTCCTTGTATATCCTGGTATCCAAGGTCATTTTTCTTCTGTCTGAAAAATACCTTTTATTTTTGCCTGCATGTGTCTGCCGCCACTGAATTCTTTCAGTTGATATTTATATGAAAATGTTTTCATTCTGCCTTTTTTCCCACTAGTGTTAGAATTCTGAACTGCCAGTTACTTGCTTTCATGACTTTGTCTATGTCATTCCATTGACTAATAGCTTCATTGTTTATGTTGAAAGTTAATCCTTCTTCAGACACACTTCTGCATTACTTTACAGGTTCCGTCTTCCTTTTCCTTCAACACACACTTAAATAAATCCTTGCATTGCATTTTCTTTGATAAAATTGTTTTGTTGGGTCTGTTGTCCTGATTGAACTCTGTCTCATACAGTGTGATTATTTCAATGTGCAGATCAGATAATTCTAACATTTTTTTGGTTAGTTCTCTTATTTTATTGATCATATTCTGTATTTTTGTTGAATGATGAAAACTATATAAAAAATGCAGAGATAATTTGAGCATCTGCATCCTATATCCAGATGTGGGGTTAACAGAGTTTTTCTCTAAAGGCCAGGCAGCAAATATGGTTGCACACTATATAGTTTCTGTTGTAATTGCTCAACTTTGCCATTGTGGTGCATAAGCTGCCACAGAAAATATGTAAATGAGCAAATGAGACTTGGTATATCCTAATAGAATGCTATTTTAAAAAGGAGCAGTGGGCAATATTTTGCTTAAAGGGGTGTAGTTGTTGATCCTTGTTTCGAGAAATGTTTACTCTTGCCTCTGACAAGTGGATGAACTAGGACAACTAACAAAATGATGCTCCCTTAATTCAATGAGGAATTAAGATTACTCAAAGTTAGGCTTATGGTCTTGTGAAGGTTCATCAGTATGCAGCACATCCAAACACTTTTTAAATGTTTTTAGTGCTTAGAATAGGGTTTTTCAACTTTGGAACTCTTTGGAGCCAGATAATTCTTTGTTCTAGGTGGACTATCCTACACATTGAAAAGTGTTTAACAACATCACTGACCTCTGACCCCCATTGTGCCACTGGCTTATCCCCTCCTAGTTGTGACAACTAAGAGTCTCTAAAGATTGCAAAAATTACCCCCAGTTGAGAAACCCCTTCAGGGTTACCTGAGGATCCTCTCTGATCAGACCTGAATACTAGCATTTTTAAATCAAATTCTAAGAGTCAGATTGAGAAATTATAGAGCTGATTTATAAAATTTTATTTCATTATTTCTATTTTTATTAAAATAACATATTAAATATCAAGTGTTAAGTGTTGAGAAACAACATGTGTAAGTTCTACATTAAGTTCACTACCTAAATTCCAGTTCTAATCTTCACCATAACATTCTCCCCTTTTCATTTATTCACAACTGCTATAATTCAATTCATATAAAATTATGCTTGCAAGAGAATACCTTATTTATAGGAAATCAACACTCACTTTAACCTCTTTAGGGTTAAAGGAACATCAAGAAACAACTTTGAAATGATTCAGGTATAGATAGATAAATATAAATATACATAAACATTTACACATATATACATATCTCTCTATCAGTCTTCTACCTAGAGAAAGAGGGACAAATAAATACAGTAAAATGCTATGGTTGGAGAAATTGAGTGAAAAGATAATCATTTTACTACTCTGGCAAAAATTTTCTGCAAGCTTAAAAGAATGTCAGAACAAAAGATTAAAAACGAATTGTAAAAAAGAAATCAGTATTTTTCTTTTGTTCTCCTTCACAAATGTGGCTGTGCTTCATTCTTTGAATCTGTTTTTGTGTATTTGTCTATTGTAGCTTCTTTCTCAATCTCCTTAATTCTCTCTGGACTTCCAGTTCTTTCCATTCCTGAGATGACTTGAGATTGGCCAGTCAATAACCACAACCTCTGGTCACTTGCAAGTCTCGGGATTGACTTCCTTTGGTCAGATTCTGACACCAGGTTCTATTCCTTTGCTGACCTTTATAGCAGAGGCTGTGACAGAGCTGCTCTCCTTGCCAGGAGCCATGGGCAAGCAGTAATCACTGACATTTCTAGCACAGATAGAATAATTACAGAAATGCATAAAGAAAGTTGCATGATTTCTAGTGTTTAAAGTTCAGTGGTTGCATTAAATCAAAGCACATGGCTCCATTCAGAACAAAAAATGACTGACATCACAAAGTAAGTCAATGTTAAACTCCAACTCCAGCGTGTGCACGAGGGTCATATCACTTTTATTATCCTGGTAACAAAGCTGCGTCCAATAAAATAGCCTTTATATTAATATATTGCTTTTGTAAAGATATCAAAAAATCCCTTTTTAACTTATGATTTTTAAATCTTTTTGCTTTATTGCTCAGTAGCTATAGTGTGTTTTAGGGTGTAAGTTCAAAGGGCAATGACTTGACTTGGCTAAGTTTCACTTGTGTACTGTGGTTCCATATCACAATTTAAGAGTCAATGGATTATTCCTGTCTTTCAACCATATCTGAAGATGCTAATTTTTTGTAACTTTTTCCAAAAAGACATTTCCTAAAGAAAACTGAAGGGTTTGGTTTTATGTTATTCAGGTCACTTAATCAGAAAGCAAATCATCTGTCTTTGATCATGCCCTTGCCAGAAGATCCCTAACTCATTAGTGTGCTATTAATGAGTCTGGATTTTAAAGCAGGTGTTGTTAAGTGCAATCAGAGCAGCTTTATTAAGCCGCAAATTGTCCTGCGATGACAAAGGAAGTCAGATTGGTCCATGCTCAGTTAACCTTTGTCTATATGCATGACTTGGCTGATTAAACAGCAATTGATAATGACCTTCAGTCTGGCAAAGCCGGAAAAAGGTGATGCCTGATGTTGGTCTTCATTGTATGCGATGTGAGTGACAGGCAGACAGTCTCTTTAATTTAGAAATCTATAATGCAATTTCAAAATTAACTAATATCACAGTGCAATGAGCAATTAACTTATGTGTATTAAACTGATATTTTTATGTGTATGTTATTTCAGAGAAGAGGCATTACTGCAAAGTTAACTTTAAGTCAAAGTAGCTTTGACTAGTCATCCTTAAGAGTTACAGAAAGTAGATTGTGGGAGATAAAGGACAGCTGTATTTTTGATTTATTAATTTATTTAGCAAGCATACTGAGCTCCAAACATGTTGAAGCTCTGGTCTGGTGAATTAAACACAGGCACTGCTTCTCAGAACCTCACAATGGGGTGATAGACAGGAACACCATTTTTTATCACAATTTATTCAGTGCAATAGCAGTTTATCATTAGCACGTGAGAAGAATGCTGTCTGTCAATCTCAGGACCTCCACTAATACCAAAATGTGGAGGGAGAAACAGAGAGCTGCGGGTGAAAATGTAATTTATTGAGTGTCTATTACATGCTAGATACTTCATTCATGTTACCTTGTTGAGTCCCTGCAACAATTCCTAGGTTAGTATTTCATTTCACAGATGAGGAAATAGAAGTTCATTCACAGGTTGAGTATTTTGCCTAGTGCACTAATAAATAGTATAACCAGGATTTGAATCGAGCTCTTTGTGTCTAAAACCCACATTTCATGGAAGCATTCAAGACAAATGAAGGAAGAGAAAGATTTGTGAAATAACCATTTGTGCTGTGCATATGTGTATGTATTCTAGTTTATTTGTGACCTGCATTGGGGAACATGATACATGGGTCACATTATTTTGAAATTAATATTAAGCAATGGCTTATACCTCTCAGTATTATAAATTTTCCTGTATTTTTTGAAGTTCATCTTCATAAACAGACTTTTGATGACTTTTACCATTTGTCATAGCAGGCATCTGTTGCTTTTAGAAAGCTTTAGAAAGACCCCTACTGAAATACAGATATTCCAAGAGACTGTAGTAATTTGAAATTTTGCTAACACTTAGACTTCCCAGTTTGTGATTAGAGGTATTTTATTCTAGGGTGTGTTAATAGAGAAGCACCCCCCCCAAAAAAAAAAAAAAGTCTATTCTGGCTCAAATAGGTTTGTTGAGCTGTTAAACAAAATTAGGGCAGTGTCTTTCTTGCAGGATCTTTCAGAACCTTTAATATGCTAATGATAATGTGACTTCCCTAGGAGAGTAATTGGTATTCTGCATTTCCCAAGTTTTCTTGACCAGGAGGTTCTTTTGTTCTTTGAGTATCAATTAACACTTTCAAGAAATACTGTGTGAGGAAAAGAACTAGTCCTGCTCTATGAAAAATTAGCAGACAAGTAAAAGCACAAAGAATGCAGAGAAGAAAAACACAAGTACTGATAAAGGGAATAGGAAAACTCAGTGACCTGTTCACATTTTCCACAACCTTGTTAGAACCTTTTGTGTTTATTGAAAGACTGGAAAAATCTTAGTGAATGACATGATCACTTCTGATATAATATAAATGATATTCACCTAAAATGCCAAAACCAAACATCAATAATTACTATACATATCGGGCCTTACTTCCTTTCTCAATAATACTTGAGCTATTAATTTACAGATTATGTAAAGGTAATCAAAGAATGAATTGGGGCTAATTGAACACAGACATTGAAACAAACTATGTAGACTTACTAAGAGTTGACTAAGACCTATACAAGTATATCTTATTTGAAACTTTGTTGACTGTAGTGTTCTAGGACAACCCAGCTTGTACTTTTAGAATCACCTTTTTAAAGTATGTCTAAAAAACTACCAAACCAAGAACAAAATTTATGATGTGTGCTCGGGGTCTTACTGTCACAAGTGCCCCACTCAGGTGATGTCTCTTTAATGCTACACTTTTTATCTTTGCTCTACAACTTTCTTCTCTGTCCCTGATTCTTCCCACTGTTTGCTTCCTGCTATCAGTGCTAGGAAGCCAGTTAATATCAAATTCTGAAACTCTCCATCTTCAAGGAAAAAACCTTAAATTACAGGTTATCTTTTCACTCTTAGTCCATTTTCTATATTAAAACTGTTATTACTGTAGTACTTCTTCTCTTCTTCTGTTGCTGCATTAATCCAAGTGCGGCGGTAACCAGAGAGGGCTGATGTGTGTGTAATTCTCCTCGAAGCCACTGGAAGTTTTCCAGGCATACACTATAATGGTTTCATCGCCTGGAAGTGCCCTCTTCTCCCAGGAAACAAGGCTGCTTGGAAGACTATCACTTATTACTACTTCGCAATTATTTTTTTTCCCATTTAAATGTTTTCCAGACTTCCTCTGAAGACCACTTAGTTCTAGTCACTTTAAAGAAGTTCTATTTCCTCCTATTTGGCCTATCACTTTTGCAGCAAGTAGATCTCCAAAATAACAGGTGATAAAGTGATAACTGGCATTAATGATATAGAGACTGCCTGTTTAGTTCAATGACATTCTCTACCAGCTTTCACACACAGGCAGGCGATCAGCAAATAGATGGTAATGATGCCTGTTTTTTTTGCCATTTGATGTAACAGGCCTGGATGTGACCCAGATGAAAGTTTTTAGAGGCAGAGCAGGAATCATCCAAATTCCCCTTCAAGCTCATTAATTTTCTTTTTATATAATAAGCAGGTGTGAATAAGGATTATTTTATAAATTGAGCAATCACAGATTTGGATAGGTGAAAATTATTTGGAGAAAGAGGACAAGAAAAGCACACTTTGGCTGATATATCTTTCAATTTTCCTGAGAAAAGAAATGAATTTACCAGATCAAAATCATTTTGGTAAATTACATTTCAATGCTGAGTCATTTGCTCAGCAATGAGGTTATACATGCCCCTTTGAAAGATAAATTGTACAGCTGTTTTATACAAATCTCTGTATTAGAAATGGCTTGAGAAGAAATGAAAAAGGAACTGAATGCATGCAGGAGAAGGCCTAGCTTTTGCACTTATCTTTTAAGAAGGAAAATGACTCCAAAAATCTTAGAAAGAATCTCTAGGAAATATTTACATTGGAAGTAACTTTGCTATAAATGATTGCCTTGTTTTAGACACAAAAATTGTAGGCATGACCACCAGGTGGATAAGAGGGATGTAAAATTCAAGATAGTGTCTTTGAGCTTCAATCATTACAATAAAATTACAATTATTTTGTGCCTTAAGTCTACTCATCCTCTGTATAAATTCTTTCACTTCACAGTTATATGAAAAGCACTTAATATACTAGGATAGTAGTTCTCAAAGTTTGGTTCCAAGACCAGCAGCAGCAGCAGCATCCAATAATTTGATAGAAAAGCAGAAACTATAGCTCTAACCCAGATCTACAAAAATCAGAAATATGTCACTAGGGCCCCCAAATTTGTGCTGCAACAGTTTCCCCATATGGTTATAGTCCATAGAAACTACTTACTGTAAGATCCGTCTCTCCAAAATGTTAGCCAGCCTTTTTCCAAAACATGTCACTTTGGTACGTGGGACAAAGGTCAGTTGAGGTCCTGTGAGTCTCAGAAGAAATTGCTACCTTACCCTCAAAGAATGCAGATTACCCAGATTTAGGATCACATCCAGAAATAATCTTTTTTTATCAGAGAAATCTATCTTAAGGCAGGGCAAATATCTAGAAGCAAGGTTTTGTCATATTGTCATCTGTCTTTGCTATGTGAGTCAGAATCTCTCTCTCTCTCTCTCCCCCCTACCCCCTCCAAGATGCTTCAGGCCCCTATCCTATTCCTTAGTACAGGATACAAACCTAGTTTGTCCCATTTTCTTTAGCACACAGCCATGTCATTTCTCCATGCATATGTTAGTAAGTTCGTTTTTCCCTCCTACTGATCTGCCTGATGTTAATTTGTTTGCTCATCCAGCTGAGAAGAACCCAGAAGTTTAGGGAAATGTTCCCCTAAGTGCAGACAACTACTAAGAGGATCTCTGGAATTAGGAGACTCTGCTAGTCACCAAATCAAGTGGATGAACATAGACAAATCCTCTGACTTCTCTGCCATTAATTTCTTATCTGCAATTTGAGGAATGTGGATTACATGATTTCTAATTGTGTAATTACACATTATAAATTGCACATTAAATTTAATTTCCACCATCATAGCTCAGTGTTGAAAGTTTAGGCTCTGAAGTCAGAAATCCACAATTTCAAATTCCCAGTTACCCTAATACTGTGTCTTCTTTCTTATGATTAGTCTTTCAGAGCCCCAGTTTCCTGTAAACTACAGACAATAATCACCTTATGTCATAGATTTTTGAGAGTGAGAGAATGCATTTTAGTGTTTCGTGTGGTAGTTGGCATTTAAGTGTTGAATAAAGGAAGATTAATATTTAGAAGTAAAGTTCTGGAAAAAATACTCAATTTTCAATGTCACCAACACTAATTAGAAAAACAGCTTACATTTGAAGGTTTCTAAATAAAGACTGCAAGTTTCAGAGCAAATGGACTTATTTAGCTTCAGGGACTTGTGACCCACCAATTTAGGTTATTTGAAAATTCATGGGCCCTAAAACTTCTATTTTTCCAGGAGAAAAAAAATGTGTGTGTGTGTTTTTCACATTATTTGGTTAAACTGTACTTATTTTAAAATATGGAGAGGGATTTTGTGAAATTTTAGTGGAACAATGCATTTCCAATATAATGATGATTTTCTTTTTACTCAACAGCTTTATTTATTTTATTTTGATCCAGAAAAAGAAAACACAATAGTTTGCACTGTATTTGCAAACAATCAACAAGGAAATCATGCATTAATTGTTCAGATCAAAGCATGATGCTGTTCATATTTATCTATGTTTGTCGAGGCACCAGACGTTCTGATTGGGAAAGTGCTTCATTGTGGGAGAGCTTGGGACACAGCAGCTAAATAGACACGGCTTTGATGTGAGGTGTTCAGTATCAGATGGGCTTTGTTGATCTTGTTCCTACACATAATACGTCTGCACGGAGGGCAGCGTGCAGAAGCGCTAGGCCTCTGTTTTAGTTCTTAATTTCCTTCACAGCTTCAAAAGGCTTTTCTATTCAAAAGCTTTTCTTTTTCTTTTACTCCTGAGCCCCTGCAATTGAGGCAGAACTGCAATCTACCAGCAGCAGCCTTTGTTCTGGTCTTTTAGGAGGCTCGGGAACAGTGTGAGTCCTTCCTAATTAGCCCTTGGACCAATGAAATTCTCCTCCTAGCCAGGAGAGGCTGCAATCCCACAACCCAAGTGGCAGAAAAGGGGAGAAAGGACTCTTTAATTAAGACCCAACAAAAGTGGGTTAAAAAAAAAAAAGGCATTTTGCTCTCTACAATTTTTGTTTCAATCCCTGTAAATGCTGGCACATGCACATGCTTTTAGGTTGTGCCTTCACTTTTGCCAATGCACTGTTGCTGTGCTTTGGCTAAAGAGTACAGAAATCATTGGGCCGTAGGAGTCTGGGACCCAGCAGCCTTGAGCTGTGGCTGTGTTTGCATTTGAAGAGAGGCACAGTCTGTACTAGGGGCACTGAACTGATCACCGGGAAATGGTCTCTACTTATAAAAGGGATGCAGAGTAGACACACCTCACAGGCTTGGCATTTACACAGGACACACACAAATGTCATTGCAAAAAAAACCCTGTTGATAGCACATACGTATACATTTATTAGTGCCTTTCATTGTTTGTCCCGCCTTTATGTCTTTCAACTTCAATGCATTTATTTTCTCTTCAGGCACTTCTTCAGTGACAATACATTTAGTTTAAGAAGCTGGTTTTGAATGTGGCATAACATTTGATTATTCTGGTCCACCCTTTAGATATTACTAGCTTTATTTTCCATGCTTATGTAAATGATTATGTGGGTTTTTTCCCTCCCTTATTTTCATACAAATGACTTCTCCCAATTTTAAAAAGTGTAAACATTCATCATAAAAAATAAAATTATTATGGAATCATAGGAAGTATTTTTTTTAATCGAGCAAAGTGCTACCATCTAGAGATAATCATTATTAACATTTTTGGTGCATCAGTCTCACTGTATATTTCCATGCAAATTTATAAAAATAGAATATTTCACACACATTTTATCTTGACAATGTGTAGACATACATTTTTTTTTAAGATTTATTTATTTATTTATACAAGCACTGGGTACAGTCAGAAGCACAGGAGGGTGAGAGAATTCACCAGAGCCAGAGCGGGGAGCAGAGCAGGCAGAAAGACTGAATTACACTGCTGAGGGGAGCAGCGGGTGGCAGGAGAGGTCTGCGCGCCATGTGGGACCCTCCTCCGGTGGCCGGGGGAGCAGCCGGGGAATGAACCGGTGCTGCAGAGGCTGCGGGCAGCTTCGCAACCCAGCGCTCAACCGCTGCGCCACCGGGGAGGCCCGTGTGTAGACATACATTTAAGTTAATAAATGCAATGGCTTCATCATTTTAATGACTATGTATTAACAATTTTTAAAGATAAAAAGGCCCTCATTGAATATATTTTTTGTGTTTACATCCATTTATATCTGATTGGATTCCATCAATATATCAGAATATTAGTCAATATCAAATTCTCACTTCAGTAAATGTTTTTGTCTTTTGTGGGTAATATAATAGGAATATGCATGGCAAGCGGAATAATTGCATATATGTTAATGATGGGAGTCAGAAATACAAGCATAGCACTGTTTTTTCTTTCAATTAACCATTACACAGAATTATTTTTCCAACAGCACAACCTCAGATATCTTACATTTAGCAATTGAATGGCATTGCTCTCTTGATTTTTCTTTGTGAAGACCCCAAAATTATTTTGTTTGTTTTAAAAGGAGCTTATGTCTGTATGACACCAAATATTCAGTCAATTCACTATAAAGTAGGTCAACATCAAAATGTTTGTGTTGATCGTGAGCTGGGCACCAACTTGACACATCCTTAGTAAATTGGAATGGAGGAAAGGAATATAACACCTTGAACTTTCTCTATTTACTCTCTGTAAAATTTATCTTAAAATGTATGTGCCTCTAACATGAATGACATATTAAGAAAAAGCATGATATGCTGGGAAAACAATTAGACTTATAAAAAGGCTACCTGAGATGCCAAGTATCTACCCACTGTCACTTAATACTTTGAAAACTCAATGTCATCATCTATAAAAGGAGGAATATATCTCAAAGGAAAGCAGTGAGAATAAAGCATGATAATGCCCATAGCTATAGTATTTTAAGTCCATTCAGAGATTCTTGGGGTACCTACTATGTTTCAGGTTTTGTGAGAGCACAAAAACAGTTGAATTTGTATACCCTATCACAGCACACAGAGGACTTTCACATATAAACAACTTCTTACTAAAATTCTGAGCCACTGCTATGATCATCTTCTCGACTGTGCAGCTGAAGAAACTAAAGTTCAGGGGTAAAATAAAGGTTTGAAACCTGCAAACCCATTAAATGTCAGAGTTGATGGAAATGCATAAAAAGTGTCTTCCACACTGGATTTACAATGGATAGACATTTTTTTCATACAATCATGTCATGAATGAAGATGTGACAGTTAAACACCACATAAACCAGTGAGGGGGTTTCTCTGAGTGCTGAAGCTGATTGAAGCAAATGCCTGGTTCTTGGTGATCAAGGAGCAACATGCTGTGGATGGAGAGGTTCAGAAGTGGAGGTGAGATGTGGACATTCCCAGAAAGGTAGAGCTGGCAAATGAGATTGTGGCTGAGAGCTTGAAACAATACTCCAGCTGAAGCTATGCATTGTGGAACCTGTGTGTGTCAGCTGGCACCTGGAACTGTGGCTTGGGGGAGATGGTATTGAGAAAGCTGCCTTAATGTTCACCCACGTCTGGAGGGGAAAAGAAGAAGAGCATTTGAGAAAAATGGGAAGTCATGCTTAGAGAAGGAGGAAAACCCAGCTTCTCAGACAATGGGAAAATCTGGGGAGACTGTTATAAGATGACGAGGACGATTGTGCAAAAGAAAACTGCTCACCTGGATGGGGGCTGGTAGGACTTGCAACGACATACCTTCACAGCAGTGAGTGTATTTAGTTTTCCCAACTGTTCAATGATGTCCATGTGGGGAAACAGGACTGGGGAAATTCTAATAATTCAACCACAATAAGGCATCTCCTAAGTGGTGAAACTGCCCAGTCAAGCTCTATTTGTCTTTTGGGGCCCGCTCAACAGTGTTAAATCTAGGTGCAGAAATTCATGCAACATAAGTGGAAAAGGGGAAAGCCAGCATCAATTTTGAAATCACTGTTACTCTGTTATCTCCATTTAAAAAAGTAGGTAGAAGGAAAAAAAATAGTCAGGAAATAGAAGCAATGGTTACAGATGACCTATTACTAAAAGGCACTTGAATGCAAGGCTGGAGTGGTGTGTCTCTATCATCATACAGAGAACTTTCACATATGTGATACCATTTTATACTAAATGAGCTGACTGTCAATATTTCAAAACAATTCAGAATAAGTCTTGGAATTGAAGTGCCCATTGAGGCAATATTTTAAGGTTTACTTCAATGATTTGGTGTTTATATAAATCTAAAGATTTTTATGTTTTTAGTTGCTCTGTCTTAATATTGTTAAAAGTTAAAGTGAGGCACATTAAAATCTATAATAGTTTGTATAAGTAAACATAGATTCTAACTGGAGAGCACCAAATTAGAAGGTGGTTACTGGTGCATCACTAGCAGGGGAGAGGCTTTTGTAGAGGAGATATGGAAGCAAAGCTAGAAAACTATTTTACTGGGATAGCCTAATTGACTGGTTTTGATTGGTTGTTCTTACTTCAAGTTCTTAATCATTAGGTGTGTATAGGAATTGATCCTGCCTTTTACCTACATAAACAGCCAAGACATTAAAGGTATCTGAGTCTAATGGCCTGTTTTTATTTCTTTACCCACATTTCACAGTTCTTCTTGTCCCAATTACCCTTTTTTACAGTACAATGACAACTAACTTTCTTCTCTCTAGCAATCGTGTGTTCATTAAATGAAATGTTTAGCTTTAAGAATCTCTTCTTAAAGTCACTTTAAGAGTTCATATTATTATTCTCATTCAAGCTCCTAAAGCTCAGTTAATTCAGAAGCCGCCTTCAAGTCTGAGGTTGGTGTTGATAAGGAAAGATTCTAAGATAGGATTTACAGAGCTGAGCCAGTTGCCCTGCTGCAGCAATCAGCCATGGTTTTGGCAGCTGTGACTCAAGAGCAAAAGATACCTCTTGGTGGGAAAGCAAACTATAGACAGTAATGATGCTCCCCTGATAGTTTTCTTTGGCACATTTCTTCTCACCTGTAAGGATCACATTGAATTGGCAAAAAGACCTCCACAAGCTGGATCCAGAACTGCTTAATGCAGTATAGCTACGGTATAGCCAAGAAGCCTGGTTCAAAGCCATCCCCACATGCTTCCCCTAGAAGAGTTACATTGCCTAAAAATATGATGACAGAGAGAAGCATGGCAAAAGCTCTGAATTCTGTTGAAATTGTGGAGTATTGTCCTAATGTGATCTTACACTAATGGAGCCAACTCCTTGCTTCTAAGATGGTGACTGAAACTTTGCCCTTTGATGCCCAGAGTAAGGTTGACAAACTTTGGTGAGTGAGAAACATCACTGGAAAGTTGCCAAGAAAAGCATGGTGGTGAAACCCACTCCTGTGTGTACAAAGGTATGTCAGCCTGTGGCAGAAGACAGGGGGCCAAGATACAGCTTGTGCAAGAAGTACTCTGGTACTATTTTTACAGAATGAGTTTTCAGATGTGTTAGGATTCAGGATGCTGAATCTTGTTAAATGCTTTTACTGCATCCATTAATACTATCATGATTTGTATCTTTTGTTGATGTGATGTATTATATTTATTTATGTCCATTAAATGACCCTTGCATCCCTAGGATAAATCTCACTTGATCATGATGTATAATCCTTGTGATATACTGTTGAATTAGATTTGATAGTATTTTGTTGAAAAGTTTTGTATAAATGTTCGTCTGGGATATTGGCCTATAATTTTCTTTTTCTGTGCTGTCTTTGTCTAGTTTCAGTGTTAAGGTAATGTTGGCATTATAAAATATACTAGGGAACATTTCTTCTTCTTGTATTTCTAAAAATACTGTTTTTTCAAATGACTTTTTATTATTGTTTGAATTTCCATGTTTGTGTTCAGTACATTCAATTTGTTTCTTCATTGGTTAGTCTTGGTATATTATATTGATCTGAAAATATATGCATTTCTTCAAGGTTGCTGATTTTATTAGCATATAATTATTCACAGTAAGCTTATGATATTTTGTATTTCTGTGCTAACTGTAGTGATTTCTCCTCTTTCATTTATGTTTCTACACATTAACATTTTGTCTTTTTTTTTTTAAGCCCACCTAGATGTTTATCTATTTTGTTCATTTTCTTAAAGGACCTGTTCTTAGCTTCATTGATTTTTTTATGTGTTTTTTCGAATAAATATGTTGAATAATATATCTACTGAATCTTTGAAGGATAGCTTGGTTGCATCCAAGTCTTGGCAATTGGGATAAATCTGCTGTAAACCCCTGAGTGCAGGTTTTTGTGTGGACTCATAGATTTTTGTTTTGTTTTGTTTTGGATTGTGCTGTGTTAGCTCCACTTTTAACCCCCTTATGTGTGAGTTTTCTTTATCTGTAATTTGATTTTTTTTTTAAATTGAGAAAGCCATGTTTCTTACTCTATAATTCCCCCCAAAAGGTAAAAAATAAAAATAAATTATGATTTTTAGCTTCAGGCTCAAGTCCAATTGGACAATATACATTTCTGTAAGTTGAAATATATTATGTTTAACAAAAGAAAAAGAGTAATAATAAAGCAGCAAGCAACTAACGAAAGGTCAAATTGACTTCTTTATTATAGTCTGTCAGAGCAGTAATTGATATAAAATGTGGAAAGACTGTTAGAAATTGTGAGAGAACCCAGATACATTTCAAATATTAGAAATAAGTGAAGAGAAATATGCTTGAAACGTTTCAAAAGGGCTGTTTTATTATTTTTGTTCTTTCTCAGAATTTTCTTTTAACTATTAACTATTGGTCCTTTTCATTTACCTGCTCTAGTATGATTCTGTTCTGAACTTATAAAGAGATGACTTTAGGGCCATTCTCAGTGACACTCTTTATGTTCATTTGACAAGTTTTTCTACCCTCTTTGCATAATAGGTGCTTAGTAAATGCTTCTTGACCAAATAATTGAGTGCAGCTTTGTAAAGTGGGCGTGGCTTCATTGAGTGGCACTCAAAATAATTATTGGAGAGAAATCACTTCTTTCTACCATTTGTCTTTCTTTTCTATCTCCCACACCCCCTTTCCTTTCTTCTTTCTCCCCTTCTTTTCTGATACTTCTTTCATCTACTTTCTTATTGACTATTCTTCCTTTCTCTTTCCTTTTTTTTCTCCTAATTTTTCTCTTGTGCTTCTCTCTTTTTCTGCACCTTCCTTTCAGTGTTCATTTAATTAGAATTTAGTGGTTGTTTCCCAAACCATGGACCTGATGTCGTGCCACTGAGCATCATGGGTATTGAAACGCCTGTGGAGACCACTCATAATCATCAGTGCAGTGACTGATGTCCCCATAACTGTGTTTTTCTGGAATGAATTTTCTACAATCACTCAGTGACATAGATACTGAATATACTTGCCTAAATGTATTCTGTTGGTCACTTACATTTGGATAATAATCCACACTGGAATTTTGAAGAGATTATGAAAATTGAAAGAATATGGGACAAAATAACACATTTTACAAAAAGTAAGATTCTACTAATGGTACATTGTAATCTATTCATTGTATTATGGCCTGTGTTCTTTAAAGAATGTCTGAAAACTTCAAGATATTTCTATACTGGAATTTAAATTAATCTCTCAAAATCCCTCTGAAGACACTAGTTGCAAAATAGATCAAGGTCTTCTCTTGATTTCATTCTACTTGCCGCAAGTGCTCTGGGAGATTACATTTCTCTGACTTGAATCACTGAAACCCAGAGATTAACATTCTCCCTCTAGGGTACACCAGTGTCCTTGGAGAGCATGATCTGTGCATGTTGAATTTCAAAGGGCAGAGAAAATAGCTAATAATTTACTCAAGAGCTCACAAACAGGATTTACCTCCAAATAGTCCTAGTTCTGCTTCTGTCCTATACTTTCTTACTTTCTCCTTTCTGTCCCTTCTCTTTCTTTTACTTTCAGAGTGAGCTGGATCTCAGTCACTGGTTCTCTCAAAGGGCCTAATGCTCTGCTAAACACTAATCTTGGAGACTTTATTTAACTCCCTCAAGGTCCCTCCTTTCTGGCACAGGCAGAGACTCCTCTTGTCAACTTTGCTTCTTAGCACTAATGAGCCTTAATGTGACCTGAAGTCCTAATTTCTATAATAGAATTTATATTCATTCTTCTTAATTTGAAATGCAGTTTAATTAGATATTTTGTATTTCCCTTTCTCAAAAAATTAAATAACCCAAATAAAATCAATTAATTTTTATTTATGTTAAGAACTTAGTTTGTATCTCTTTCAGGATTAAATCTCTCCCTTTCCTCTCACAGCTCAATCAATAATTCTAGGTTAAAAAAAAATAAAATTGTGGTCAAGGTATACTCTATTCAGAGCTGCCCAGTAGAATCTTCTGTAATAGTAAAGGTAAGTCTATATCTGCCCAATACAGTAGTTAGTAGCCATGTGTGGCTAATGGGCATAGCATATGAGTTTGTGCTTTCTACCCCCACTTTTTTCCTTGTAAAACAAAATTCTAGTAAAGAAGAAAGAACAGAATTATGGATATAGGAAAAAACAGTAAATTTATTTTCTGGTGGCACCCTCTACAATGGAAAGAAAGTCTAGAAACTAGTATTTTTCAGTAAGGAATTTCTAGGACTTGACAAAATAAAGTGGTAGCCAGCAAAAAATAGGTAAGTATCACTGAGTTTTTACAGAGTTCAAAGAATAGATCTACCTATCAGCTAGTTTTAGTCAACAATTAAAATTCAGTCAGAGCCATATCATTCATCTTCAGTTGTTATTTTCATACCTTTATTCAAACCAATTTGTGTATGTAAAACCAAATTTTAGAGTTATGCAAACCTTATTTTGTAATTACTAATAGACAGTCATAGAACAATTCAGTCAGTACAATTTGCAATAATATAATGCATGTCTGAGATGAAGAAAGTGGCATAAAGTAACAGAACTGAGAGAGGTGGCAGTACTGTGCAATTGATCCACCCTCGAGCCTGAATCCAGTCTAGGTGCAAAGGCATTTCTGACAACTCTGGCAGTTGACTTACCCCACTAAGTTTGTGTTATCGATATCTCAATGACCTGCTTGACAAAACATACAACTCTGAGTGCATTGATTGTATCACAGATAGGTTCATGTTATCTATGAAGTCACACTTTTTGAAAAGGAGTATTGGTTATCTTCAAGACTCAGATTCTTCCAATTTACAATGAGAAATTAAATAGAAATCCTTCATGGCGTAGACATTTTATGAGCCTAGTTTTGTGCGTGAGGTAGTTGGGATGACTATGGTTTTAGATGATAGCAAGGCTTGAATTATCCCTGGGAGGAGTATGGTGGGATGGACAAGTCATTCAACCTCCTGGTGCTCAATTTCCTTATTAAAAAAAAAATGCTAAATTAGTGGTTCACAGATTTTTACATTTCATTGTCCAGAAGCAGTCTAAATACATATGAGATATCATATGGGTTGCCAACTTTCATTTTTGCCAAGTCAGGAGTTACTAATTTTTAAAAATCTATCTCAAACCTGTTTGCTAAACATTTGTTTGGGTTTTTTTTTTGTTGTTGTTGTTGTTGTTGTTATTCTTTTTTTTTACTTTTTATTTTTTTTGCTACAACCAAAGGGGGAAATGCATACTCATTGGGAGAGTTCAATTGTCACATGTAGCTGTGTTGCACAGAACAGAGTCATAGAACAAAGAGTTCTGTTCTGCAGTTTACTCTAATAGTATGTACACCAGAATATTAATTTTCTGTTTTTCTACCTAAAATTTCTGACTGTGGCTTTTGAGAGAAAGAGGAGGATTGAAACTTAGGACTATTATCAACTGAATTCCCTATATAAGTAAAAAGCAGCTAGATTCTACATAGGGGATTTTCTGAACCTAGATCTTTATGACCCTCCTCAGCTTTGACTTTCTTCTAGCTACTTCCTTCTGCTTGTGTAATAGAGCAAGGTCAAATATATTTTATGGTTTTGGTTGCTTGAAGCCCTGATTCAGATCCAGCCCCAGGTTCCAATATTTTATTGGAGTGAAGGATTTTTGGAAACAGTTGCTCTGTTTGGAATACCCTGCCTTTCTCCTTCCAGCCTTACCCCCCACCCCCACTTCCTCCCCACCCAGGCTCCATTTACTCAGTCTAACAGGCAAGCCCGCCAAAGGCCTCAAATAGGCTCCAGCTGCTCACTACCTAATCTCTATTTAAATCAAGCTAAGTAAACACTTTTTCTGGGAAAGCTGGGCACAGTTCTGAAGTGAAATTGTATGGAAACATCTCTACTCCCATCTTCTACAACATTTGTTTCTGAAGTTTGTTATTCTTGAAGGAAGGTCTTTTCAAACCATGCTTTAATTAGCACATGCATTTTTTTAAATGATGATCTATCCAAAACAAAAAAGAAAGGCAAACCTTGTGGTTACTGATCAATTTGGTCAGTGGAGTCAGTCACAACAGATAATTAAGGGTTCATTTTTAAGGAAATCATTTGTGGAATGAATTACTCTGTTAAGTTACCCTCTTTGATTTCAGCCATCTAATGCTGTCTGGAAAGAGGATGGCCTTATCTCTATTAACTTCCCTACCTGGACCTTCCTCCTGTCATCCCTCCCTTCCTGGCCCCCATTCACCCTAAAAAACTCAAGGAAAGTGAAACTAATGTCACTTCTTGTTTTATGGTCAATCTGAAACCTGACACTGTTTTCTGAAAATTGTGCTGTTCTCTGCCATTTCTAAATGGATGGGAGGGGAAGTGTGTCAGATCAAAATCAAAGGGCATTGTAGCCATTTTCAGGAAGTAGGACTAATGGATCTTGAATTTCAATGCCTATTTTATATATTAATCTCAAAAATATTTGACAGAAGGTCATGCAAACACATGTGTGTGTGCCTCATTTTTCAGCACAGATTATCCACGGTAGCCTCTTCTGGTCTCTGGGAAGACAGTTTTAGTCATTTGGCAATGTCATTAGAGGTTCTCTTCTTTTTAACTTTAAAACAAAATCTCATTTTTTAAAATATAATCTCAAGAATACAGATGAGTTTTGTTCTTTACTTGTTGTTTTCTTGCAGTCTAAATTTTTCTTAAGGCCTATCCAGATCTTGTCTGTTCTCAAAGTTTCATTACTCAATTTGACTCTGGAACTTAAAACTCTTTGGAATACTTTAGACAACAATGACACATTTGAGTATAACAGGCCCATTTTTATCCTGAGTTTTCTTTATGTTTAGTTTCTTCTCTGCACGTGGTTTACTCCCAACCAGTTATTCACATACTAATTGTGTATTAAGATAGATGTTCTATTCCAACTTTATATTTTTTACATTCAGTCTTCCTTCTCTGAGACCAAAACTAGAGTTGTGATTATTGTCTTTAGCAATCACACTACCAACTGCTTCAATTGTTTTCCTAAAAAGATTTTCTTAGTGCCACTGTGGATAGAATTCTGAATTTACCTACTTTAATAGTAAGAGTTAAACTTCAGGTTATAGATAGAAGCAAATAATTATTATTTTTATTTTATTTATTGTTGGGAGAATAATGCATAATCCAAGAAAACTAGTATTTCCTTCCACTTAAATACCCATTCCATTGTGGCAGAGAAGAAAATGACTTTATAGTTAATCAAGGAACTTGACCACACATCTGTCCCTGCTATCTTCTGACTGTAAGACATTGAGTAGTTTAATTAGCCAACCTGACCCGATGACTTATATGTTTTAAAAAGTAACATAATAATTTATAACTCATATATTTGTGGTTGAATTAAAAGACACAGCATTCTTGGAGGATAAGGACTGTCTTGTGGTATCCCCTATATCTAGTTTTCTCAGAACAGAGTACATACTCATACTCATTGAAATGGTAGCTTGATTGAATGAACACAACTGAAAGGATGGATGACTGAGAAATGGATGTGAAGATGCTATATAGGGGCACAGAGATTTTTATTAAAACAAAAGAGAAAAACTTTAATAGAGAGACTGAGCTATTTCTTGGAAATCAGAGGCTTTAGGCACTTTTATTTCCTAATTAACAGCTAGAAGCTAGAGTCTAAGCACCAGCCTTGATAACGATTTTTCCAAAACATTTCTTTTTTTTTTTTTATTAAAAGCATTTGTTTTTTTTTTTTTTTAATTTTCTAGAGGCATGTCTTATTTATTTATTTGTTTGTTTATTTGGTTTATACATGCACTGGGTACAGTCAGGAGCGCGGGAGGGTGAGAGAATTCACCAGAGCCAGAGCGGGGAGCAGAGCAGGCAGAAGGACCGAAGTACACTGCTGAGGGGAGCAGCGGGCGGCAGGAGAGGTCTGCTCGCCATGCGGGACCCTCCTCCAGTGGCCGGGGAGCAGCCGGGGATCGAACTGACAACGCAGTGGCCGCGGGCAGCTTCGCAACCCAGCGCTCAACCGCTGCGCCACCGGGGAGGCCCTCCAAAACATTTCTTAACTAATTAATAATCTTAATAAAACAATGGTGATAATAACAGCAAACATTAAGAGAGCACCAAACACTCAGCTAAGTACTTTGTTTCATTTTATTTTCAAAAATTGCCCTCAGAGATAGGTACTGATATATTCCTTAAAGAAAAATTTACGTGAAAAGTAACATAGCCAAGGTCACTCAGTGAGCACATGACCAAGACACTGCTGAATCCCAATTTTCTTCTGATCAGTAAAAAGTCATACTGTAATATGAATTTTGGTTTGTTAGTCTGTTTTTTCATAGGTACTTCAGGAAAGCATAGACCATGCCCTACACAACTTTAAGTTCTCAGAAACTATAATACTACACAGTAGGTACTTGATTATTAAATGAATTAATTAATTCATTGATGACTCTGCCCATCGTATATGAGTTTTGTTCTCAGCCCTCATCCCAGAGGTGAATTAAAGGAATTCTCTGCCCTTCACTTCCCACCCCCACCCACCTCACTTACCTCTTTAACCTACTCATCACTCATTACTTTCTTTTACCCTACAGCTAACCAAACTTGTGATTTCTTGGCAAGGTCAATTTTGGAAATTTCCACACCAATCTAAGTTATAATGAAAAAAAAAATTAAGTGAAAGTTCAACTTTGTATCTCATTACAAAATGGTAGACATTATTCAATATTTCTTTCTTTTTTCTATGCTTTTTAAAATTTCATATAAGAGTATGTGAAGTAAAGTCTCGTGCTGAGAACTTCCTTACGAATCATGATTTATGGTGTGTGTGTTTGAATTTGAAGTGTACATACTCTTAGGATATATTTCATACTTTAAGCAACAAGATTACCTCACAGACAGATGTATTACTTTGCATTAGATGAGAAATAGCATCCTTCCTGCTAGAGTTCTAGCCTATATACTGGGAAAGGAATCGTGACTATCTGGGGAGCAGCTGCCCTCAGCTGTCTGATTATCCATTTTCAATTTCCTTTTAATAACTAGCTTGAGAAATACCCTTGTTGGCTGCCATCCAATCTTGCCACTGGTGATGCTGTGTTCTACCAACCACATCTATAACTCTGTACAGCCCTCAGGTCCAGCTCTGCTGGCTGCTCCTCCAAACTTGCTGCTCATTATTAAATTGTACCTACTGGATTCCTCTGGTTAAGCACTACCACCTGACCCATATTACTTCTGGGCCCCTACATACTCATCATTATAAGGAAGCCAACTTCTGTAAGAGTGTCCCTTATTATCTGTCCATGCCAAAGGATAATAAACATCATTGAGCATCTAATGCATTACTTATCACTTTGGTAAATGGAGCATACGCTAGACCAACTCAGAGAGCAAAGTTGGCTAAGGGATTACCAGTCTTATCAACTGTCTCCAATCTATTATGCCACCTTTCTCCCACTATCAGTCATGGAAGTTCTGGCATTTCTACTTCACCAAGAATGGATAATCACTCCTAAGTTTTTTTTTTTTTTGTTTGTTTGTTTTTGTTTTTAAATAGAGGCATGTTTTACTTATTTATTTATTTGTTTGTTTGTTTTTGTTTATACATGCACTGGGTATAGTCAGAAGCATGGGAGGGTGAGAGAATTCACCAGAGCCAGAGCGGGGAGCAGAGCAGGCAGAGGGACCGAGGTACAGTGCTGAAGGGAGCAGCGGGCGGCAGGAGAGGTCTGCACGCCATGTGGGACCCTCCTCTGGTGGCCAGGGAGCAACCAGGGATCGAACCGGCGCTGCAAAGGCCGCGGGCAGCTTCACAACCCAGCGCTCAACCACTGCGCCACCAGGAAGGCCCACTCCTAACTTTTTAAAAACCTCTTTGCACATTTGTCCAGATTGTAAGTGTCCTTGCCAGGTATTAATTCTGATATAAGGGACAATGCCATCATATTGATAAAACTTTCTTTGTCTAATTTTTGTTCATGTTCCCCTTAATCGGTATCTTCAGTCCTTTTTCTATTCCTCTGGCTAGATTCTGCACTTCCCTGTGAAATAGTCCCTTTCCTTTCTTAGCAGATTCAGAGCCTCCTCACCCTCATTATGTTTTGACAGAGCCACATCTATTCTTCTGTGTCCAGGAAGAGAGGTGAAGGTACATCTGAAGGGAGTTCATGTCTTGCAAGACAGAGCCTTCACCAATGTTTCACCAGTCAGGATGAGAGTGAGCTAAAGTTTAATAGAGAAGAGTGGGCCACTTCTGTGGAACAAAAAGATGCAAATGGAACCGAGGATTTGAGATTTTTAAATGCATTAATACTGATATACCTATTCTAGTTTTAGGAACTCACTCTTCTCCAATTAACAGCCTGAACATGGTTAAGCAAACAGCTGACACTGAAAACAACCTGCTTTAAATTCTGCTACTCTTATAGCTTAGTTATGGCCCTGATCCTCATTTTTTCTGTCTCCTGGTTTTAGATGTGAGTTTCTTTATTTGCTGACAAGGATAACTTATGGCTTTCATACGTCACCTAGAATTGCTGATTCATCAGCCTCAGACCATCCTTGTCTTTCGACAGTCCTGCAGTTGTCCCCATCAACACTTCTCTATTTCAATAGTTCTTTAATAACCATTTTTCCAAACTACTCCAAGGTAATGCCTCACCAGTGCATTTATGGCCACCGTTAACCAGTTCCAGTTCACCAGCTGTGAAAGTTGTAACAACATAAAAGTTTGCCCTTCCAGTAGCAACACCTTTGGATGAGTGAATGAAGAAAGACTGAGCATAAAGAAGAGAGGATGATCCCATAGTAAAGCTCTGGTGCTGGGGTAATTATTTTTGCCTCACTTTAAAGCAAGAAACCAGTGACTGTTCCTCTTTGCAGCTGCTCCTGGGAAGTATGCTTCATCATAGACAAGGAAGCCCTTTTTGGCCTTAGAGTAATGCTGTAGAGAGTGAATTCAGTCCTTCTAGCAACTGGACTAAGAAAGGATAGTTCTGAAAGGGGGTCTGAACAGCATATGGCGTTATCTACTTGTAGATTACTTTAGATCTCAGTCATATCTGTAAAGCCAACTTCCAGCATGGAACCTGACCTGTAATAGGTATAAGTGTGGTTGGCTCTATGAATGTAGGTGGGATGGTGAGAAATGGCTATCACATTAAGTTAGAGATAAAATTTAGGGATCTAGGAATATTGGGCTTGAGCATTCATTGTGACTTGTTATGACTGGTATAGATTTCCAACAAATGTTTGACTGAATTAGCTGAAATACAAGGGGAAATAAGAGTTAAAACAGTAATTTTGGAGGAAATCAGAGTATAAATATGCTTACAATTCTTCTTCCTTACTAACAGAACTCTTAATTTTAGAAATAAACTATTTTTGCAGTGTCCTTTTCAGATGGATGTGGCTCTATAACAGGGTAATCTTATTGTGTAGAGAGTCTTTAAATACCCCTAAAACACCTAGTGACAGATTCAACTAGTTCTTGTCTCTCTCCTGCCCTCCTGATGATTGAAGATCTGCAGATCTTACTGTTGGAGCTTCAGGAGCCAATAGTAACTGACCATGAGAACTAGGTCAACAGGCCTCAGCCCTAACATAATTGAGCCACTATACAATCTGAGGATGACTTACCTCAGAACTCTGCAAATTCCTGTTCTGATTCTCTTATGTGATAAATGCCATCCACCAGTGATAATGATCTTGGATGATCTGGCCCCAAAAAAGGATTTAATGTGGAAAGAACTGATGCTATCAGAAACTTTTTGAATGTTAACGTTTAAGAAGACATGAATAAAGGAAGAGTAGTCCAAAGGACATGGGCAAGATAACTAAGATTAGTTGTAGATACAAGGAGAGGCCACAAAGAATGTGACATCATTGAAGACAAAGGTGTTATCACCACTTTAAAATGCAGCAGAACACACCAGTAAGAGTTAAAACATGCCCATTGGGTTTGGTACTTAGGAATCTACCCAGTTTAGTGCTCCAATAGAGAAGGCAATTGACAGATTGTTACCAACATTGCTTAATCCTGAATTGATTGTTATGATTGCTTCATTCAACAAATAGAAAACCAACAAACAATTTTTAAGCAAGTGTAAAACATTATGTTTATGATGACTATCATAGTCAACTGAGAGTTTAGAAACTCTAACTTTATAAAGATACTTCCCACTGACTACTAATGAAAATGTGATTATTTACAGCTTTAAATTACTAAAATGCATGGATTAAAATTCTGTATACAGCCTACATTACACAATTGGTTCTTCATGCTATTTCATATATCACAAATATCCAAATAATTCAGCCACATTACAGATACTAAAGGTAGCTATGGGGTAGGACTTATGGATATGCCTTAGGGAGAGAACTATGAAATTGGGTCATAAGTTAACTACACCCATTTAACCAGATGTGATTGAACTAGTGCTATTCTAACTATGTTGTGTGAATAACTGAAATACCAGAGAAGAGGACTTGGATCAAATATTATATTTACATGTATAGATAATAGCAACAGGGAATAACTATACAGTGTTTTTGAAATGAAATGAAATAGACTATCATCAAGATGCATGTAAAATCTTTATTCATTTTCATTCTTTTATCTATGATGTAAATAGATCATTTGCAGGCTTGAAAATAAATTCAAATGTATAGCTAGTAGCATATCACCATAATTTATCTTCATTTTGGCAATTGTTGGAATTTACCTGCTGCTTATTGTAGAAATAAAAAAAAAAGAGCACTTCATGGAATACGTGTAGTTATCATATCTTATTATAATGCCCACTTCAGAATTGTATTGCTGTGTTTGAACTCTTTGACAGAGTGAATGGATTTCCATTCTTTCCCCAAGCCACTTTAGCTCTGCAGGTCAGTTACACTGTCGATTTACGGGCAGTTGCAAAGCAAGTCAAAGCAACAATGGGAACTGATTATTATAGGAAAAGAAATAAAAGGGATCGGAAAGATTTTTTAAAAGTGGGCCAGAAAATATACATTTTTTACACTCTGTGTTTGTTAGATATAAATTGAAGTGGGCATGAGGCGGGGCAATGACAAAGAAAGATAAGCATATTTCAACTACTCCTTAGTACTTGTCGGAGATAGATGAGTGAGAATTCTTTATGTTAGAGTTACTACAACTTCAATTTTGAATACTGCTAACTCAACAAGAGCTTTCCCAAGGGCTTCACATAATAAATATGTTTCACAAGTATTAGAAGTTTGTTTCTTCAAGGTATTTTATTATTTTTGAGATGTATGGGTGGTCAGGTCTAAGCTGGGAATATGATCCCTCCCTTAGAAGCCACTCTACTACATTCCCCAGGGCCATGATGATAGGTAACCTATTGCTTTCAGAGATATTTCTGTTCCATTGAAGGACACTAATCAATGCCTGAGGAACACCCATGAGTTGTTTAAATTGATAATACAGAAGGTGCAGCAGACTTCTCCCCACCCGCCCGCTGCTTCCCTCTACAGTGTGTTTCCATTGATATGCCTGTTCTGTTCCCTGCTCTGTCTCTAGTGAATCCTCTCACCCCCCCACACATACACCTCTGGCCTGTGCCCCAATTCTTGTATGCATACATAGATAAATCTTTTAAAAAGTGATAACACAGAAGAGAGCAACTACTCCAGAAATATTATCAATAGTCTTGTCTACCACAGATTGTCCAGTGCCTCCCTGAAACTTGCCCTACTCCTACATGTACACAACCTTTTCTTTCTTAGTTAATCTTCCCCTACTTGCCACTTGAGGAGGCAACCTTTCTCAGTACTGGCACTGCTGTCCTCCTGACTAACTAATAAAGTGCTTCCTCTGTGCACACTATCTCATGGTTCACAGTTTGGCTTTCTGAGCATGAATGATGCAACTTGGTTTGGTTGGTAACATATTGAGAGCACAAAGTCAAACAAAAATATAGGGGGACTTTGCTATTTACCACAGACCCTTTTGGTCATTTTTCATTAGTATCCACATGGAAATTTTATTGAGTACCATCGTATGCAAGGTAGTATGAAGTATTCAGAAAGGGATGGGAAAATGCAATAGTAGTTCAGTGTGATATATTCAACCTGATTAAATGACTAATATAAGGCATATATACTTTATGAATGATATGCATCATATATAAAGGACAAAAGTCAGAATAAAGCTAATCACAATAAGATATATTGAGAATTAAATAATTTGATTAATATCAATGGTAATATGTATTCAATTTTAAGCACTGTACATGTATTATAAAACTCAAACAAATTGGCTAAATTACTTATTATTTGGAGACGTTGGCTTGAGAAAGTAAAATTGTGTTGAGCACAGGAACAAAGTCTGATAAGTGACATTTGATGAGATTGAGATTGTAGTGCATAAAATTATGCTGTGCATTTTAAAGAGCCGAACAAATGAATGTAGTAATTATAATACCTGAAGAAGATGTAGGCAGTATTAAACCACAGTGGGCAAAGAGCAGCTCAGACACATGTTCTTTTTCAAGATGACCCAGAACCACTTAGAGCTGTCCAGCAAAGATTATCATTCAAATATCTATCTGGATAGCTAAGTGCTTAACCACTGTGGTTTTTAGCATCAAGTGTAGCATTTAAATAATATTCAGCCATCTTGGGTTGAAATTAATTGTTGTAGGGAAAGCATATGTGGTTAGTTGGGTTGGTCAGAGAACTGATTGAGTGCTGCCAAGTTTCATGCTGGCTGGTTTAGTTCTACGCCTCAGCTACAGTCTGTATTTCTAAACCCAGTAGTCCAAAACCTCATACTCTTAACTTAAAGGGGATTAATTAGGGGACTGTGGTTAGTCCATACAAATCTATCCACACAACCAAAAATTTGAAATAATCATCCTCTATAATTGGTAGCTGGTAACACTGACTTTTTATGAAAGATAACATGTTACTATTTTATCATTAATCCTGCTTTACTTCTGCCTCTGGGAATTTTGACTGTTGGAACAATTGTGCTTTCTCTAGGATAAGGCATTGAGAATCTCAAATTTGGAAGATACCACAAAGGTGAATCATCTGTTCTGATGCAGAACAGATTCCTATGAGATAATATAACTCATAAAACGTTATCAAAGTTGAGTGATCTTTTCATCATAAAATTTCTTCCACTGAGTTTTCTTAAAATATTAAAAAATACATCTACCATTGACCCAGCAATTCTACATGTAGATCTCCACCTGAAGAACACAAAAACACTTTGAAGGAATATATGTACTCTGTGTTCTTTGTGGCATTGTTTATAATAACCAAGTTACAGAATCAATCTTAGTGCCACTGACAGATGAGTGGACTAAAAATATGTGGTTTATATTGCAAAATAGAATATTATCCAGCTATTAAAAAAAAAGGTGAAAATTTGTCATTTGTAACCACATGGTAAAATAAATCAGTAAATATAAATCAAGTAAAATAAATCAGGAGGGGGAAAAACAAATGACAAATGATTCCATTCATACATGAAATACAAAGAAACAAAGCAAAGCAACAGACAGGATTAAACAAAAACAAACTTTACACAACTTTAGAATTGAGCTTATCAAGAGGAGCTTACCAAAAGGGAGCTAAGAGAGGAGAGGACCCTATGGACTATGGTGGAGGACTATGAGTACTTTGGTGGTGGCTGTGGTGTGATAACATACACCTGAATAGAGTGAACCTATAACCCTAAGACATTTATAGTGCTGTAAATCAGCATTACCTCAATAAAAATATTAGAATTAAACAATTCTCCATTCTCATCTATTCCTACATATAAAAATCATTTTTAGCCTTTGCAACCACAAAAACAAATAAGAAAAACAGTAGTCATCATAGACTGAAACTTAAATGTTTCATTCTCATAATTTTAAGTATTTCTTTGTGGAATTATGAACAAACTTTTTAAAAACTCACTTCATCTTATTAAGAAATATATGTCCACTACAATTTTCGTTTTCATGCTCAATATGTATGCTCCTAAATGTGTAATAAATTTTGCTATTTTATACCATGGGAACCTAGGTCACAAGAATTTTTGAAATTTCATATTTAAATCTATATATATCTATATATGTGCATACATATGTATGTATGTATGTTCTTTTAAACAAGTTGAAAACTGATTAATAAGGCTTTTAAATATGAAAATATGGAAAACTGGAAGAAAATGATCCACACTTTTAATAAGGACCAATATAAATTGTCATACAATTAAGAGAAGTATTTTCAAGCATTTTATAATAGATGATCTAAAGTAAAAAAAAAATTAAATTATCCAAATTCCATTGGCTGTATTTAAAAGATTCAATTAACCATTTTATTTCTTAATATCAACATTCCAGAAATTGCATTCATTGGAATGACTTAAAGAATCACATTTTTTTAACTACTTGTGATCAAAATTCTTTAAAGCTACAGATATCAAACTGAAACTATGCGAAGGGCACATCTTTTTTCAATGAAAATTAAACAAATTTTAGGCTGATTTTCCTTTTACGACCAAAAGAGCTCAAATACCACTCCCATAAGCCTCTTACTAAGCAACCTGGTGTTACTCACCCACACTCAGGACTAATTAGGACACAGAAACTGTTTGAGCTTATATATCAGCCATATAATCCTTTCCTGCCTTTGTTGAAGGCAAGGTGCTGAGAACTGAAACAATGCACTTAATTGTCAGTATTGCAGTAGATTTGGAGGGATGGGGCAAAGCCAAAAATAATACAGATACCTTTATCCATAGCTTATTACTTAAGCATATTGCAATAGACCTTGTCTACTAGACTTTTCTAATGAAATTGATATTTACCCGATTTACTACATAAAAGTAAAATATTTTATGTTTGTGTATCAGGTGAAAATGCACAGCTCCAAAAGAACATATATTTTTGTTTGCTTTTGAAATTGTTGAAAGTTTAATGAGTGTCAAAATTCCCTCTATGGGCTCTCCATGGTCAATTTTAGTCATGCTGCTCTTAAATGATTGAAACCACTTCTTGATTATTGATTTTTCATGCCATATGAAATAAAACCCTGTCTCTCATGGAGTTTTGGAAAAGTAGATAAAGATACTACAATGATCTTTCATTTAATTTGAGGGTCTAATTTCCTGCCCGATTGAGCTCATGTTCTTCTATGGAAAATTATTCACTCTCATCAGAACAGTCTCTTAAGTCAGTCCTTTGGGAGAAACAAGAGAGGTGGGCCCCTTCTATTCATGAAAAGAATGTCATACTCATCAGTTTCCAGCAAGAAGAGAATGCAGCCCTGATGTGATTGATACAAATATGCCCTAAATAGAGTTTCATTTGACAAAATTTACATTTTGGAAATTTACAGGTTTTCATTTAATTTGATAATTACATTTAAATAGAGCTTTTAATGGTCATAGTCATTTCTAGATTTGACTATATGCTGAATGGCTAGGCACATCTGGACTAAAAGCTAAATGTATAAATATTTTATGAAGAATAAAATAGAAAGATTAATTTTCTTCTGCTAGACCAGGGTAACCATACCTCATAGGTAAGGGAGTTGTACACTACTTTATCTCCATGGTTCTTTCCAATTCTATCAATGGTAATCTATACACATAGATGTGGCAAATCAATAGAAAATCATCACTGGAATTTTAAAAGGACCAAAAAGTATAATAATACCTTGTCAATAACTAATTAATAGAATCATGGGCTTTGAGAATTAGTGATAATATTAGAGGTTCTCCTATATAGTGTTTATTTCTACATGAGGTAAATTGCAGCCCACCAAGTTCAGATTGCCTATTCAAAGACAAATAATAGCAAAACACACTTGAGAATCCTATTCTATTACCCACTTTTTGTTTTTCAGACCCTTTGTTTCTCTTATCTTGGTGTACAAAAGAGATATACTACAAAATTAATGAAATAGTCCTCTCTTTCTTTGACAGCTCTTTTCATTAGCATACCTAAGAGCCTAAATCCCTCTTTCCTGCCACATTACCTCAAGTGTGGGAGCCAGAGAAGTTAACACTCCCATTCTCTGTGTCCATGGCAGTTAGAGGTGTTCATAGATCCGGTCAATAAAATACAAATGAATGTCTGCCAGGGGCTCAAGAAGATTTTGCCTTTTGGAAAAAAAAAAGAAGATATATGGAATGACATTCTCTTTTTCTTTCTTCCTGGCTTGAATACATACTTGCAATCTGGATCTCAGCCAGACATCTTGTAAAGTGACAAACATGAAGAAATACCCAGGAACTTTGTAGAGATGTCCTAATAAGTTTAGACCACTGAAGCATCAACAACAGCTACTTATTTCCAGATTTCCTGTTAGATGAGAAAAAATAACCTCTTTGTTTAAGCCACTATATTTGTAGCTTCTGTTATCTGCAGCCAAAAAATTCCACACTGACATTTCCTCTCCCTGTTCTGTGTGTAAAATCATGCTATACCAAAGAGATCCAGAACACCAACTTGGGAGCTTAAACTGAGAGTAAATATGTGCCATATGAGTTAGGTTGTTATAGAGCAACCCCGGTATTAAACGGGTTCCTGGCTGTGGGTCCTCACCTGCGCGCTTTAAAGGGACTTATGAATACTCTACTACAGACACACGCAAAAGGGTTAATAAAAGGTTTATTTACAAGAGAAAAAGAAATAAGGAAAATGTACAACTCAGGGAGAAAATAGGGAAATAAAGTCTTTAATGCGTCCTACCCGATCCGACGACCTGGAAACCCAAAGTCACTCTCAGAGCTGGCCGGATGCTGCGAGCTGGCCGAGAGCCCAAATGGGGATCCCCCAAAGTCCACGTGTCTGCCTTTTGTATCCACCTGGCTGCTTAACCCCACCCTCAGGTCCCAGCCACCTTCCCTTTGGTGGTGATGGGATTTGGAGTTCCCAGTGTCTTTGGCTTTGACCTGGGGTGGGGGTGGAGTCCACAAAGCCTATATGGAATTTGCTTTGGGACATCCTTTTCCCCCTAACAAGGTCACCTGAGGAAATTAGGGGGAAGTGTTCCCTCAGTATCTGCCACCTCTTTCTAATTTCTCATCTTTCAAACTCACTCTTTGTAGTGGATTGAAGTGTCCCCCAAAGATATTTCTCAGTCCTAACCTTGAATATCTACGAATGGACTTCATTTGAAAATGGGACTTTTACAGATGTAAACAAGTTCAGAATCTTGAGAAAACATCACCCTGATTTCAGGGTGGGTGATAAATCCAATGACCGATGCCTTTATGACAGAAAAGAAAGGGAAAATGGACACCCTCAGACTCAAAGAGAAGAGGACCAAGTGAAGATGCAGGTAGATCAGAGGGCAGTCATAATCTGAGCAACAACAAAAAGCTAGGAGAGAGGCACAGAATGGATTTTCTCTCAGAATTTTCAGAAGGGCAGGGCCCTGCTGACATCTTGCTTTCAGACGTCTGACCTCAAGAACTGTGAGAGCATAAACTTCTGCTGTTTCATGCTATGAGGTTTGTGAAAATTTACTATGACATCCTTAGGAAGTTTATAGCTTCCAAAAACACTTCGTGCTTTGATGCTGCAGGAGAACAGGCTGAAGAAGGGAGACTGAGGCACACTTAACATAAAAAAGAAAACATGTTGGGCCTCCCTATTGCCGCAAGGGGTTAAGCACCGCACTAAGAAGCAATCCGCAGCCTCTGCAGCACGAGTTTGATCCCCAGCCAGCCAGGGAGCAACCCACATGGTGCAGCAGACCTCTCCCGACTCGTTTGTTGCTCCCCGGAGCAGTGTACTTTAGTCAGTCTGCCTGTTCTGTTCCCCACTCTGTCTCTGGTGAATCCTCTCACCCTCCACATCTCTGGCCTGTTACCCCAACTAATGTATGCATAAATAAATAAATCTTTAAAAAGAAAAGAAAAAAGAAAACATGTTACTAATATGGTGGACTTCTAGGCATCAATAGGATGTTTTTTCAATCAAATTCAGAACAAAAATAAAGTGTCTTTAATTTCTCATGTAAACACTACTCCAGAATAGAGTGTAGGGCAGGAAACACTAGAAGTTTGATGAGAAAAGCTGTCACTTTACTAAGTCTCCTAGGAATTTTTTAAAAGAATGAAGATAAATAGTAGGTAGACATTCTGCCCAAAGGCCAGGCATTATGCAGAATCCTATCTGGTCTTTGAGAGTTAAGTTGAGGAGATGAGCTTGGGAATGAGTGCAGTAGTTTATCTTACTGAATCTAAGAAACAGTGATGGTGGGGGAGGGTCACTGTTATTTATTAGTGAAGGTCAGAGGTGCAAGTGTTCTCCAGCTCTCAGGATTCCACAGAATCAAGCATTATCTCATTGCGAAAGAGTCCTAGAGAGTGCTGGGAAAGCTCAGCTACCAACACTCCTATTTCCACTGAGAATCACAGATTTTGTCCCTGTGTCTATGGTACATGGGAAACCACCTCCTTTACTACACTAACTTTGGCTACATTGTCTATGACCGTGACCATAAGTTTGTGTCATCCTGCTTTCTCCTCAGTTCCTGGGAAGGGGAAGAGAGAATGTAGAAATTCAACTAATTCATTATTAATCAAGAATAAGGGGTTGCATTTTATTTTAAATATCCTCTCTCCATTATGAATTCTAGTAGAGTGCATATTAAAATTGTAATTAATGAAAGAAATGTTAATTCAAGTGATATATTATTTAATGAGTTCATGATTCATTAACTTGAAAAGAATCCATTTGTTTGCATAAAATGAATTTCAATGATGAACTATATAATTATTTAGTATAAATGATGATACCACATTTAATAAAATTAAAACAAATTTTTGTGAATTTTAGAGATTAGGATTAATTAATAACAGTTGCATATAACACTCTTATATATTACATATGTAAATTACACTATGAAAATAATTAGAATCTTTTAATAAGTTCTAATGTAACAACTCCAATTGTCATACTCTCTCCTTATTTTTACAGTAAACTTTATTCTAACTCACAAAAATGAACCCCCAATATTAAATCTGCTTCTTTAATAACAGCTATATTTGTCATGGTGAGACAGTGGTTTTATTTCATCTGAGTTGATATAATATTCTGTAGCAATTACTGTCACCATAAAGTCTTCATCGTGCTCTTAAAAATAAATGGTACACATGAACTGTAGAAGTGCATTGTGTGATAATTTTTGACTCCTAGAAATAAGCAGCAAGATAAAGAAGACAGTAACTATAGTTCAAAACAACTGCTGCTCTTAGAAACATCATTTGGCTCAATTATTTTTTTTCTGCATAGAAAAAGGATACCCTTTTAAAATTACTGAAAACCAGCTGCATATAAATTATAGACATTTCAGTCATCAAAATCCAGGCAAGACAAATATTTTGGATTATAGAGCATTTATTTGATTATGAGACTCTAATAACAAACTCTTCTGTATTAATGACAAAAAGAGGCAGACTATTTTACACCAAGCAAAAGGGAATCATAGATGCAGGAATGACATGCCCTTGCCAGCAACACGACTGAAACTGAAACCCAGATGTCCTGAATCTCTTCCCAATGAGACATCAAAAAACTAGGAAGTTCCTAGTGGGAAAACAGGGAAAGAAAGAGAATTCCATAAAGGTGAAAACAATCTGTGCCTATGATAGACTTCGACAGTAAAAACGCCCTGCACAAGCTCCGTAATTAATCCAGAAAGCCTGACCTCTCAGTCCACTCATGGGTGAAGGGGTTCCCTTCTGGGTTGCCCTCCAGGATTGTTTTGGGTCAATATCATGCAGACTTTGGCCAACTTAGTTGTATATTCAGCTGTAACAGTATGTGAACCCCCAGCAAGTTCATCTGTGGAGTCTCCTGTGAATGGGGCCTTTTCACAATAGGGTGAACACATGTTTATGTGGAAAAAGGAAGTCCAGATTTGGAACTGAGCCCAGTAAGTTAGGGGGTCACAGAAACCCTAAACAGATAAAACATATTTTCTAAAAATATTCATTAGACTTCATATTACTTGGATATCCCCACAATAACTATGCTGATTGATAAATTACAAATCTCCATTTCAACTAGTACAGTAGACTTAGTTTTAGGCCTGGTGAATTGAATTGTCAGGTGAATTGAATCAGAACAAAAAGCAAAAACAAAAAAAACCCTTTCAAGTGTCAGTTTATGGAAGGGACTGAATTTATCACAGTAAGTGTTTTTCCTACCTTTTCTTAGTCTCAATAATTCTATCAATTCATGTAGGGTTATCATAATTAATTGGCGACTTATTTATCCATCTATTCATTCAACAAGTATTGATTGAGAAGCTTCCATAGGAAAAGCTTGGGCAGAAGAAAACATGGAGACACAACAACCTTGCTCTTAAATTTTCAACAAAATAGCGGGAGATAGTTAGCAACAGTGCTGTATCGACAAGGTTGGGCCAGTGACATGGGAAAGCATTGGAAAAATATGGTCAGCCTTGTTTGGGTAAGCCTGAGGGAAAAGCATCCTGTCTGGGCTGGTTTCTACCTTGAGCCTTGCACTGCTGGGAAAGATTTCAGTCACCCTCAACACTGAATTGGAAGAAGTGAGTTGGAAAACGAATGAATGAATAGAAATGATTGTTTAATATTAGAAGTGATTTGGATCTTTATATAGAAGTGAGATTTCAGTGACAAATATGCTGTAAGAACTTAACTATCATTTATTTCAATAAACCTCAGCTAAATTGATTTTGTTATATGTGATCTCATGTAAAGTTTGTAGGCTTCTAAGAAACTATTGAAGGACTACTGTATGAACTTTGAATGCTCACACTAACCCTATGGGATGGATTTACTCATTTGTACGGAATATGAAAACTCAGGTCCAGAATAGCCAGATCGCTGTCCCAGGATGTCAGAGGTGGGATTCTAGCCAAAGACATCTGTATCCTGAGTCCTCACCATCCAACAGCACATAGAGAATTGTGAGTATAGACATGGAAAGTGATTTGGTGTGACTGAAGCATAGTTGGTTTGAAGTAAGATGCAAGGAACCAGGAACCATACATGTAGGAAGCTTTTCACAGTGTCCAAACCTCCATGGCTGACCAGGGAAACCAGCCAGAGCAGAGGAGCTTCCAGAAACATCCAGTGTGCGGGACTGTTATGAAAGCCAGGTAACAGAAAACAGCACTAAGAAACATGCATCAATCACCATAATGTGGATCTAATTTACATAGACAACTGCATAATTGTTAACCACCATAGTTTTCATTCTTTTGTGACATTTTTGTTCTTTAGTCAGTCCCCCTCAGGAGTTCTATGACACGTGTTTATTTTCAATACAGATGTGGTATTGGGATTATTATGAGACTGCCTAACATACCAGGGGACATTCTGAGGTGTGACAAGCCCCAGAATGGATGGTGCTGGGATTTTCTTACTTTGTTTCTCATAGCACAATACACGTGCCCATGGTTTGCTTGTCCTGTGGGTATTTCTCTCTATATAAACAAAAGAGCAGAGTCATCTAATGAAGTACTTGAGTCCAGTCAGGGCCTGAGGTCAGCAGCCTCTCCACCTCCAAACTCCAGCCATCATGCCCCTTGGGGAACTCTGTGCATTTCTGTGACCTCAGCAGGTTCTGAGGGCTTTCAAGCTAATGGCTGGTGACCAGGTTTTAAGATAAAAATATATCCCTGTGTTTCATGTGGAAAATAGCAAATGGACAAAAGATGTTGATCACCTGGAATTTTCATCAGTAAACTTGAGAGCAGTCCGCTGTCTTCTGGGGCACAAGGCTCCACAACGCCTCACAATATTATCTCATTGACCCTGATGATGAAGTTAGCTGACAGGCATTGGAACATGGAGAAACTTGATTTTATTCCACACCTACTAGAAGATCAATACAATTATCTTTCTTTGTTTCCTACCATTCTGGGTGGAATTGTCTCCAAGGTGTAAATATATAGAAGATAAGAGCTTGCAAGACAGAGCACTCATTCTTTTTCTAACCTCTTAAGACTGATTTTTCTTTGGAGACTAATAATGACAGAGGTGGAAAGGAAGAGAAGAAGAGGAGGTAAGGGGGGAGAGGGCGAGGAGAGAGAAAGCAGTCTCCTCCTTAGGGCAGCAGATATATCTCTGTGTCTGCCATCCTAAATCCCCATGGTCATCTGGTCATGACCTAAAGAAATGTGTCGGGTCACTTGGTCTGAAGCCCCAGGTGCAGAAAGGGAAGCAGAGCCTTCTTTATTTTCAAAGATACTAAAACACACTTGTCTACTCCACTGTTATCCCGCTTCTGGCTATTTCTTACACCATTTTCATCTTGAAGTGCTTAGCAAGAACTGCTTTTGGTCTGCTGACTTTGAAAGAAATGGAAATGTTTTCTTGACTTCTGAGTGCTGAAGGAGAACAAGAATTCTGTGTCCTTTGCACACTTATTCAAAGCCACAATGTGTGGAGCACTTCCTATAAGATGTCAGTTATTTTCTGTATTTGTTTTATTATTTTAGGCAACCATTTCCAAGCATTTTTATTGTCAGTCACAATGAAATTGTTATCTGCTTTTTCTTTCTCATTTAATCTTCTAAACAACTATGTGAGATAACTTAAGTATTCCCTCACTAGGGTCTTGGAGAGTTGGAAATAATCAGCAAAATCACATACCTGGTTAAGTTACAGAGCTGAGATTCAAACTCCAAATCCAGTGGCAATGTTTTAGCCACTCAATTGCACTTCAAGGAACTTTCTGAAGAAGGCATCAAGCCACTCTTTTGGATACTTACCACATTCTGCTTTGTATGATTTCTTTATCGATGCTTAAAGCACTAGAATGAAAACTATTTCTGGTATGAAATAACACTTAAAAATCTGTGTTGGAGCCCCATTTTTGCTTACTTGTTTTAAAATTTTTTATTGACTTATTTTTGAGGTAACAGTGGTTGACACCATTGCATATGATTAAGAGAAATAGGTCCACACCGCCTCAGATGTGCGTCATCACACCCCACTCCCCCAAGAGCGCCCATACACCTAATGGTTTACTACTGCACACACACCCCCTAATTTGATCCTGCCTGCATCTTCCCCCTCTAGTAGTTTTCTTTTCTTTTCTTGTCTTTTTTTTTTTTTTTCGCTGCTTACTAAACGTGGACTTTTGGTGCTCAGTCTAGCTCATGATAGAGAGGATTTAGACTTTTTATAGTCCTCACAACACCTAGTATTGTCAAAGGGGGTTGGGGGTTAGCGCCTTTTAGATTCATAAGGCAAAACTTGAGAAACAAGAGTTCATGGAAGGAAATTGGGTTTAAAGAGGTGTGACAAACCTGAGGACATAGTGAACTAAGGTCACAAAAGCCTTTTCCCCACAGTGGGGAGAAGCAAGGACTTATATGGGGTATAGGGTTTGAAGAAGTTTTAAGTTGGTACACCCATAGAGGTAGTCAAATCTCTTCCCAATGAGTCATCAAAATGCTACTTAAGAATTTGGTTTGCTTATTTGTTTCCTCATAGGTTTAAATTTGTTGTCATATACAAGATGTTCACCAAAAAAAAATTTTTTTGTCTTAAAAGTTGGGGAATTTGACAATATTGGGACATATTATCCTTAGATGACTTGCAAAACTGACCCAAGTCAGTTTTGTCATATCTAACTCTTCAGTTCTTTTGATAGGCAGACTGTAACTCTTAACAAAATCTAGGAATCTGGGATTTAGCAGCTTTTCCCAACTCCTCAGTATGTTTCAAGAAACTCTGCCATAATGCAGCATTTAGCAAATAAGCATGTTTGCAAAGCATCTTTGCTATGGGGTTGATAAAGATCCCCAAGCTCTTGGTCTTTTTAGGTACTCTGACCTAGCCTTAGACAAAAGATTCTCTTCAAGAAGTTGTGACATGATGCTAAGAGTCTTGTAACCCCTACTGCCAACATCTGGTAAACCTCTGATCCAATGACTGGATGTGGGGATCAAAGTTTGGGTACCCTCTTTACAGGTAACAGACTCATTGGAGTCATTAGAGTCTTCTACAATATTTATTTGAGTTTGGGGAGTGTTTCTAACATATACTTTATTTTTTTTTTAAAGATTTATTTACTTATTTATACAAGCACTGGGTACAGTCAGAAGCGCGGGAGGGTGAGAGAATTCACCAGAGCCAGAGCAGGGAGCAGAACAGGCAGAAGGACTGAAGTACACTGCTGAGGGGAGCAGTGGGAGGCAGGAGAGGTCTGCGCGCCATATGGGACCCTCGCCAGTGGCCGGGGATCGAACCGGATTTGCAGAGGCTGCGGGGAACTTCGCAGCCCAGTGCTCAACTGCTGCACCACCAGGGGAGGCTCTATACTTTATTTTTTTAAAGATTTGTTTATGCAAACAAGAACTGGGGTACAGGCCATAGGTGCAGGGGAGTGAAAGGATTCACCAGAGACAGAGTGGGGAGCAGAATAGGCAGATCAACTGAAATACACTGCTGAAGGGAGCAGTGGGCAAGTCAGGAGAGGTCCGCTGCACCATATGGGTAGCTCCCTGGACAGGGATCTTTTGCAGATAGTTTCATAGCACTATCTGCAAAAAGGGATCTTTTGCAGATAGCCTTATAGCACTATCTCCCTTTGTGCCACCAGGGAGGCCCCTCTAACATATACTTAAATTCTACAAGAGCCCATTTCTCAAATCCATTATGGTCTTTAAAAAAATTCTTACATTCAATTAGCTGATTAACTAAACTTCTTCTGTTGACCTGACAAAAGCACTTGTAGTAGCCACTTCTGGAGTGTGGGCTTTTTGGGCATAATATTGGCAATTTTCCCTGCAGTGTGTGTTACTTACTGACCATAATGCTTGCCATGCCTGTTTTTTTTTTTTTTTTTAATATAGAGGCATGTTTTATTTATTTGTTTGTTTGTTTGTTTATACATGCACTGGGTACAGTCAGAAGCGCGGGAGGGTGAGAGAATTCACCAGAGCCAGAGCAGGGAGCAGAGCGGGCAGAAGGACTGAAGTACACTGCTGAGGGGAGCAGCGGGCGGCAGGGGAGGTCTGTGCGCCATGTGGGACCCTCCTCCAGTGGCCGGGGAGCAGCTGGGGATCGAACCGGCACCACAGAGGCCGCGGGCAGCTTCGCAACCCAGCGCTCAACCGCTGCGCCACCGGGGAGGCCCCCATGCCTGGTTTGTTATCTCACACTGCCTAGCTGGCTTACTTACCCTGGGTGCGCATTAGAATCACTGGGATGCCTTAAAAAAAAAAAAAATTCCATTCCCCAAACACCCAAACACCATCCCCAAAGACTGATTTAATGACTCAGGTAGGACCCAGATATCAGTATATTTTTCAATGCCCTCCAGTGATTTTAAAAACCAGGGCTGACATGACTGGTTTCTGCTAAGTATTTGAAAAATACATGGCTATCACAGTAATAAGCAGCTGGAGCTGAGTGGAGTCTGCTCTGTTTTGATGGAATGGGGCTTGCACTCCAGTGAACCTTGTGGCTTGGAGTCCCATAGCAGCCCTGGAGCCCGCAGACAATCTATTTCTAGCCTCCAAAATGCTTTTAGGCTTTCCTAGTCCCAAGCCCTGCACAATCAGCCCAGTCTTTACTACCCAGCCCCTGGCAAGATAAAAGAAAATAAAGTAAAAATTAATTGGAAAATTGCATTTTCATGCAAAACAGCATTTTTTTACTCAAAGGAATTTGCTAAAAAGAGTCCATGCCTGAAGATGTTTGAACAGATGCCAGCACAGGTCTAAAGGAGATTTTAAATTTTTCTAAGTCCTTACACCTCATCAAGATGCTATGCCCAGGTAAATGACAGAGATGTAGCAATTAGGCTTATTTAAACTGTCATTCACTAAAGAATATATCAAATATATCCCACCATTGACTTGAGATGGTTTTACATAAGAAAATTTGTACAAGGAAAGAGTATTTACTATTTATTTTACTTACTTATTCATAGTGATTATTTACATTCCTTATTTCTTTCCACCATATTTGAGCAAATGTTAACTGGTTTCTATGTATTACTAAACTATGTAGCCATTTATCCTACGACTGCAAACTACTTATTCCAAAAATTTGCTTACTGTCTTTATTCCCCTTTCTGGTTGTCCTAAGCTATTTTCATGATTATGCTCCTCTTTTATTTCAATTTGTTTCCACTGACAGCTAGAGTAATAACTCTCTTTCTAGTTAGGGATGGGTTTAGAGAAAGAAAAATCTAAAATTCCTTGGAGTAGGAATGGACTGGATAAGCCAGATGTGAGTATTTGGACAAAATTCTAGGCGACTCTAATACCTAGTACCAATCTCTTCCCCTAATCACTCCTTCCCATCTCCCACTCCCCATCTCCATCACATACACAAAACTTAGCAATCACTGACCTTAGTGATGTCTGTGCTGACCCTTGACCATTGTATGCTATATTCCAATTTTAATGTTTGTATTCTTAATACGAATTTCAGTGCTCTCTGTACATCGCTCTTCCATTCCTGGTTCTCAAATTTGATTGCACGCTGAATCACCTAAGGAATTTTTCTTTTTGGATTATAAGTGCAGGATTAATTGATTGATTGATTGATTGATTGATTGATCATTGTGGTAACATTGGTTCACAATATTGTATATGATTTAGGGGAATATGTTCACACCTCCTCAAATGTATATCACCACACCACACTTAGTACCAAAGCACCCTTACCAGTGTACCTTAGAGCACAACTCCCTTTATCTCCTCTGTCCCTCTCCCCTTGAGTACCTCAATTCTGCAGTTGTATTTCTAGGGTTTGTTTTGGTTCAGTTTGGTCATTTCCTATGCTTTGTTTCTCTATATTCAATACATGCATGAAATTGTTTGGTATTTGTCTTTCTCCAAATTTATTTTGCTCATTAGAATACCTCCAGTTCCATCCAGGTTGTGAAAAATGGCATGATTTCATCCTTTTTTTAAAAAAAATAGCTAAGTAGTATTCCATCATGTGCATATATAACACATCTTTTTAATTCACTTATCTGTCATTGTGGACTAAGGTTTCTTCCATAGTGTGGCTACTGCAAAGAGTGCTGCAATTAATGTAAAAGTACACATATCCTTGTGAATTAGGATTTTTAAGGAACTTTTAAAAATATCCAATGCCTGAGGTACACTACAGATTAGGTCAGATGGAGTTTCAATAGTAGGATGGAGTTTCGTCAGTAGGATCAATACATTTTAGAGCACCCAAAGTGATCTCAATGGCTGAAAAGTACTGCTATAAATTTATTAAGAGATGAGCTACTTCTTTTTTTTTAATTCTTTTTTTTTTTTAAGATTTATTTGTTTATTTATTTATTTATTTATACAAGCACTGGATACAGTCAGAAGCGCGGGAGGGTGAGAGCATTCACCAGAGCCAGAGTGGGGAGCAGAGCAGGCAGAAGGACAGAAGTACACTGCTGAGGGGAGCAGCGGGAGGCAGGAGAGGTCTGTGCGCCATGCGGGACCCTCCTCCAGTGGCCGGGGAGCAGCCTGGGAGCAGCCGGGGATCAAACCGGCGCTGCAGAGGCTGCGGGCATCTTCGCAACCCAGCGCTCAACTGCTGCGCCACCAGGGAGGCACAGAAATGAGCTACTTCTAATCCACTCATCAAATTCCCCCCAAAAGTTTAAAGGCCAATGATTCTTAGGCTTTATTGTGCAAAAAAATTCTTCTTGGAGAAGGATGGAAAGATAACAAATAAAAATACAAATCTGTTAAATTTGAATCTCAGATATACCAAATACAATTTTTTAGCATTTCAGTATGTCCTATTTAGATTACCTGAAATTGTAATTTACTTAAGTGTCTGCTTTCTATCAAGCAGGCCCACCCTATGAGCTTTCAATTCCTGTGCTCTAATTCAGCATATCCAGAGTAAATCAAACAATTTGCATTTTCAAATGTTTGCATACCTTTCATCAAGCAGAATAACTGTGAATCTTAAGGAATCTGTACTTTTAACAAGCACATCAGGCAATTTGGTTGCAGGTCATGGACTATGCATTTTAATATTTTTTTTTTCCTTTTATCATCTTTTTTTCAATCAGTGTACAGTTTTGGCCTCTTTAAAATGTTAAAATAAAACATCACTCTTTATAGGCGGTGACACTATTTTTATCTAATCAATCCAGGAACTAGAATTGGAGCCCAGAGCTGGAGGTACAGTTAACTCCCTTAAAATTAGACAGTAAACATTTTAGAAGCACCTATTTACTTCACCTTGTCTTTGCCCATAAAAAAACGTGATGATGCTTTCAAAAATGAAACAACAGTCTCAAAGTAGAGTCACTTATGCTAAGTCCCATGGCACCACAACAAGATTTACTATAATCACAACTTCCAATCTCCCAGAAATGGAATCTTAAACGAGTGAGGAATCACCTGATCAACACTAGTTACACAGCCTTCTGGATAGACCCCTGCCATCCATAAAGGAAAGTGACCTTGCAATAACCAGCCCGCTTTTCAATATAACTTTCTTGTTCCCGAGTCTTTTGTCTATAAAGGCCTTTCATTTTGTACAACTCTTCAGAAGTTCTTTCTATCTGATAGATTGGATGCTGCCCATTTAAAATCAATTTTTGCTCATATAACTTTAAAAATGCATCAAGTTATCCTTATGCATTTATATATTTATGCATATATATATTTTTGCATCAATTTGTCTTTTAATAGTAGCAAGCTCTATTGGGGTATAAGAAGATATGAAAAAGATGCAAACCTTATCTAGAAAAGTGAATGAACTCATGAAGTATCAGGTTAGATTTTTTTTTTATTTAATTCAGTTATTCATTCATACACCTTAATAGAAGTCTCTGATGTGTCAGCTTTGTGCCAACAGCAGAGTCAAACAGACGAATACAATATGGTATTTGCACTGCAGCCACAGTTCTCAATATTGGATTCAGGAGCCCTTTATGTCCTAAATATTAAAGATACCAAGAGCCTTTGTTTATTTGTTTAAATATTTATTTCCCAATTCGTTTAAAAATAGCAATTGTGAAGCATTGTGTTAAAATAAATAATATATTGTAAAAATAATTTTATGAATAAAACATTAAAAACAATGTCATTGTTTTACTTTTTGCAAATTTCTTAATCTAAGTTAATAAAAGACAGTAGGATTCTTATATCTACTTCCACACTCAGACTGTTGAATTCTGTGATTTAGTTGAAGTATTTAAAGAAAATCTGGCCTCACACAGACATATAGCTTCACCAGGACACAAGCTAAATATTTTTATTTGTACTATATATATATTTATTAGAACTATATACATATATTTATATGCATAACATGTTTTATTATATATTATTTACATTAATATCACTTAAGGTACAAAATCCACTCAAGGTTGGGATCCTTTTTGAACTACAGGGAGTGTAAAATCCATATTTTAAATAGTCTTCTTGATAGTTTCACTTTTTCTTTTCCCCTAAATCTTGAGAAATCTGATTTCATGATATGTCTCATTAGGAATAAAAGTATCTTTTCTGTAGTTTTCTTATTATTCATTTTGCTTCCATGTTTATTTTATTTTAATCTGTGTTTCCTATTTACGGATCTTTTAAAGTCACTTATTCATCTGATAAGGGTTAATTCAACTTTAACTCAGAAAATATAATGCAAAGCTTTATGCACCAGACCACATGAGCCACAAGGAAACCACACCAATGAAGGCACCACTGACATTCTGACAACACAGAGAATCCCATTCTCTGAGTACACTGGATAACACAACTAACCCATTACTGTCTGAAAATGGGATTGAGGGAAGATACCAAGGTCAAATAATGTATTAAAGATTAGTCACACTTCTTTTTTTTTTCTCCCTTTCTTGATTTTTGCCTCCAAAATAGGTTTTCTAATATTGTCTTCTCACCTCAGGTGTGTGATCTGGGATGTACTCCAGGGCAAGTCGCTTTGGATTGGTGTCAGGTGCTCACAAACATGGGAGACCAGATACAATGGGACACTGATAGAATCACTAAGGCACTGTGGGAGCTTCAGGAAAGGTTTGCTCGAGAAAAGATATGTGAGCTAAGATTTTGAAGAACAAGTAATTATATGTTTGTGGTGGGGGTGTTGTGTTCTACAAAAGGAGGACTAATTATTTTAATGTGAATGAGTTTTGAATATCCTTCTCTAGAAATCTCAAATAAAAACAGATAACATTTATTGATCAATAACTAGGGATCAGAACTAATGGTTTGTCATACATTTGCTCATGTGCTATCCCAACAACTCAATGAATTGGTCACTAAGCAGAGAAAACTTAAGTTCAAAAAATGTAAATTGTTCAAGATCATAGATAGTGACCAGCAAAGCCACAGCACAGGTCCATATTTTCATTCACTGTGTGACATTTCCTATTAAATGCTTTGCCAATTAAGCCTAAATTCTTGTCATCAATATGCCAAGAGAGGTTTTTCATTTATCTGCTTATTCATTCAATCAGAACTATAGCCATAAAACAGATCCTGAACTCAGGTGCAGTTCTGGGGATACAATTTTAAACAACAGAGATGAGTCCCTCCTCTGTGGAACATATATTGGAATGAGAGGCAGCAGAAAGTGGAATGACCACAACCATTTCCAAATGTGATTAGTGCTATGAAAAGGGGAAAAATGGTCAGAGAGAGAAAGTGATGAAAAACCTCATTGGGTACTTAAAGACTGCATCTCCAACATGGCATTTAAGGTGAAATTTAAAGGATGAAAAGACTATGGCCAAGCACAGGATGATAAGAAAAACACTCTGGGGAAGCAGAGGTTCACCACAAGGCTGTGATGTGGGATAGAGTCATCAAAGGGCGCTGACTCCTGCCTTTGGTTGGCCACAGGGAAATGTGGTGGGCTGAGCAGGTGCTCTGAGAGGCTGGCTGCAGTGTTTTGGTTTGTATTCTGTGTGTTACATCTCATTTGCGTCTTCTCGGAGTGATTGGAATATTAAAACATAAACTTGTCATCTGAGCCATGACCACTGTGTTGTCATCTAGAGACTCTTATCACTTTGATAAGGTCACTCAGGCGTTACATGTGAACAAGGTAGAGCTTGGCCAGCAAGCAAACGGAAAATCAGATGCAATTTGCAAGGTATAAAACAGAGCTGAACAGGCTTTAGGTTTCAGATGAAAATCTAAAGTTACATGAAACACTAAAAATATTTATTTCTAAGGTACTTTAATAATATGTATTATCTATTTTGTCATATTTTCATAGAATGATATTATCTCTAAAGAAGCTTCAGAAGATAATGTGTGATTTTGCTGTGTAATAACTTACTATACAATAATAAAAATGCAGAAAATACATTTTTCATCATTAACTACACTTATGATAAATATTAGATAGTCCTCACAACTAATTTTCTTAGTCTTGAAGGCCTAACATTTTATATCCAATTCCATTTAAGTGATGTCCACTGAGAACAGAGATTTGTAGCATCAAAGTGCTTGGGATTTAGACGTGTGTAGGGTACATTTAATTTTCCTGGTCTCTGACATTCACTTAGCAACAATCAATAAGGCACTGATAGCATTATTGATCATAGGGATGGCATTGTTGATATTAGGAGTCTTTGTAAGCCCTGCTGGCCTATGAACAAGGGATCCTATTTCACAAAAGAGAATGGTTTTCAAAATGTGCAGAGTGTGATGCTTTATCCTTTTGTAAAATAAGGAGCACCTGGTTGGAAATTGGGATTAGCCTGAGACAGAATCTCAGACATTGTGAGTTTGCAATTTTCATGTAAAGAAATTTTAGGGCTGGTTGGCCTGAATCCCAACCACACCCACCTGTGTGGGACTCCATTTTGAACTGTAACCATTCAAGATCTGACATTCTCAGGAAAGTGACACTACTCTAGCCCTGACTTTGAAGAGAGAAGTTTTCACAGAGTAATCAACAGGTTGAACAGGCACAATTTGAGTTATAGTCAGAATTTAACTCTTTTGTTGTCACTATGGCTTTAAATTTATTCATATTTTATTAACCTTACATGAAAACTAAGACACTCTCATAACATAATTGTATGACCAATTTAAATCACAGATGAGTTCTTAAATAAAAAAAAAAATAGAATCCAGCCCAAATTTTAATCAATGGCCAGAAATGGATTCAATTGCAGATCTGTTTCCCACCTCCAGCCTAAGTCAGTTTTAAGCTAAAAGTTAAAATGAGAAAAGATGGCAGGATTGGCCACCTCTCTATTTCCCTATAAGCTTCTCCATCCCTACAACTTCCCCTCACCTCATCTCATTTATTTTGCTAGCCAGTTTCTAACTAGTGCACAAGAGAGAGAAAGGTGGTATAGGGATCTAAAAACTTTTACTTTTACTTGATCTAGTTCCTTGCAAACTGGCTTCATGCTTTTTGGTGATGGTTTTGCTAGTGGGCAGACTTAGGTGCAAATCCTCATATTTGCACATTCTAAAGGGATTCTGCCATCCACCACAAAAAGACAAAGTGTACTTTTAGTATGAAAGATCTTTGATAAAAAAGAACTTTAATAGAATTAGTGTGCAAATAGAAGAGAATAAAGTATAATAGTTCCCCAATAAAACACCCAAGTTACCCATGCCCTCATGAGTAAATATCCAGTCAAACAGGCTTAGCCCAAAAACAGGGCAGCTGAGGCCCTAAAACTTGCCTCAAGTAGAAGGGATCTTCTTGCAGGAAACTGCAATTATGTGGCCCATAGGAATTATGGAACTAAAAAGGCAAAAATAAAGTACAAATCAAGATGAAGGCTGCCATTGTCAGCAGCCCCACTGGTTTTTCACCCATGTCTCATTCAACTGTCTCTACATATCTCCACTCCATGTGTCTCCTTCCATGTCCCTCAAAGCCCTGGTGCAGGTTGAAAGCTGAGAAGCAAATGGGCCTTCTTCTTCACATGACTCTGCACCAGGTGCTTCCTCCAAATCTTTTTTCTGTGTCTCCTCCAAGTCTCCTTCAGCTTCCTCTCTCCCTGCTGAGCTCCACCCTTCACTAGGTGGAGCAGGGAACTAAGAACCTCTCCTTCTTTATGGCGATTACACTGCTACAGCCTGTGCTCACAATCTGGTTTATTAATTAGTTGCTGGCAATAGCTATATATTAGAAATGCTGTCCAATAGAACTTGTTTTTTTAAGTAGTTTTTGAATATATGTCTTTTCACTCAAAAAAACTCAGGAAAGCATTTTTAAGGAGTGCTTCATTTTTCCTAAGAGGTGTTTGTACTGAAACTCCATCTGTATATTATAATGGAATGTGAAAATGGAGGATTTTTATCATCCCCAAAAAGTTCCTTTTCAATCACTACCTGCTCCTACACCTAGTTGAAGGCAACCACTAATCTACTTACTGTCTGTAGATTTGCCTTTTCTAGACATTTCATATTAATGGAGTCATGATATATGGTCTTTTGCTTCTCTTCCTAAGCACATTTTTGATACTTATCTATGTCTTAGCATAATTCGATATTTTTCTAATTTTTTTTGTCAAATAGATTACATCAATGGTTATAATACTCTTTACCATTCCCAGTTGATGGCTATTTTGGTTGTTTCAAGTTTGGGGCTATTATGAATAGTGCTGCTATGAACATTCATGAACAAGTCTTTGTGTGGACATATACTTTATTTTTTTGGTCAACTTTTAGGAGTTGGATTACTGAGAAGTATGGTAAATTCATAAATTATATTTAATTTATGAAGCAACTGATGTTGTTTTCCAAAGTGGTTGGAGACTTTCTAATTTCTAATTCTTATTTATATATTCTTGAACTTACAAAGATCTAAGAGTCAGGGTACTGGTCCTCCTTATTTCCTTTAAACATTCTTCACATAGAAGTCTCTATATTTGACATCTAATAATTATCATGTAGTCATGTCTGTAGATATTAAATCTGAGAGAGTTCCATTTTAACATCTTATTTTAATATAGGGATTGATTATCAGCACAAGTACCTCTTTGGAAAAACACTATCCTGTAATTCTTTAGAGTGAGTTAGAAAACATAGTCTTCAAAATTACTGGAAAACAAGGTCTATTGGCACAGCATTTCTAATATGTGACTATTGTCAACAATTACTAAAAGATGAACCACACAGATCCTTAAATCTCTCCTAGTATCTTGGGAGGGGCAGAAATCCAAATAAGTGTCTCTAAAGGGCAGCCTGATTGTAAAAGAGATTTTCTCTCTCATGAGTGCATCTTTGATAGTGAAAATTTAAATAACAGCCCCAATGGAGGAATAATGGGGAGAAACACTGGATGCAATCTCTGTAGATTAGAAGGAACTATTCTGTTTCTTGATTTTATCAGTTTAATAATCCTGTTGAGGTTTCCAAGAGCATTTCAAGTCAATGTCTCATGATTCCAGTGATTTTTCTTGGTGTTCACTGGAGGAGAATGGGAAAAGCAATGTGCAGATTTAATCAACATTTGATTTTTTTTTCTCTCAATCCCTTTGCATGAGGAGAGGAGCAGCTGGTAGTAGGTAATCTTGCCCTTGGGAATTATCAAGTAAAAGAAAGAGACAAGCAGCAGCTTCTACAAAAGCTGCTTTTATGAGACTGAGCTAAAGAATCACCAGGGAAGCAGCTGGGTTCACCATTTTCATCCAAGTAATTACTGGAAGAGATAGATGGTTTTCAAGGTCACTGGTAGAAAGAGGAACTAATGGACAGTCTTTCCTCTGGGAGAACGTTCACAGGAGAGAGAATGGATGAAGACGTCAATTTCTCAGCCTTCCTGAAAGTAGCAAGGGCAGGTGCTTTTCCCACTGCATGTTAAAGACCAGAGTTCAAACCCTACCTTTATCCACTCAAGTGGTATGACTTTAAGTACATATCTTAACCTTGAAGACTTAGTTTCCTCATTTGCAATATGGAGATAATAATATCCTTCTTACAGGTATTTTGTGAGTGTTAACTGAAATAATTGGATAGGGCTTATTTTCATACCATTTCTAGAAACTAACTCAACTAAGTTTTTAGAAATCTCCATTAAATATGATTAACATCTAGCAGTTCTCTTGTAATTCTTCCCATTAAAGAAATTTTAGAAAAATGTTGATTTCTGTTTATCACAAGAGTTATAATAAATCAGACATGGGACCTTTTAAAACATATCATCTTCAAAAATATGAATCAAAATAAGTTGATGTCTTCTGGGAAATAAAATTCACTAAAAACTTGTATTGCATAGCTACTCTTGTATTTAAAACCAGTTAATAATGTACCCTCTGCATCAATTTCTTTCTTTTAACAATTTATCTTATTGAAATAGTTTAAAATGAAATTAAAATGTGTATCAAAATGCTCATTACAGTGTGTTTAAATTTTTTAAAAGGTGGCAACAACCTCTATGTTTAAAATTCAAGGTAGGGAGTAATAAAATAAATGACAATACTTTCATATGAGAAAATTATGTAGACAAAACTATCTTGAAGTGACTTTTAATAATCTTGGAAAATGCTGAAGAAAAATAGCAGATGATTGCATCTTAAAAATTTGTACATACACTTTCTCTTGCATCAGTCACCTTCTTCTCCACTTCCTGCTCAGCAGCTGCAGAGCAACAACCATGCATGAGTGCATCTCCAATCACTTGAGCCAGGCTGGTATCCAGATTGGCCATGCCTGCTGGGAGCTTTACTGCCCAGAACACAGCATTCAATGTAATGGCCAGATGCCCAGTGACAAGGCCATTAGGGGAGGAGGTGATGCCTCAACACCTTTTTCAGTGAGACAGGCTCAGGAAAATATGTGCCCAGGGCAGTGTTTGTAGCCTGGGAACCCAACCACAGTCACTGAAATTCTCACTGGCAGCTACCAACAGCCCCTCCAGCTTAAGCAACTCATCACAGTGTTGTAGACACTACACCATTGAAAAGCAGTTTACTGACTTTATCTTGAATCAAATTCAGGGACTGGGTGACCAATGCACTGATCTTCAAGACTTCTTGGTTTTTCACAGCTTTGGTGTGGAAACTGGTTCTGGGTTCATATCCTGTTGATGGACCATCTCTTTGATGATTATGGCAAGAAGTCCAAGTTGGAATTCTTCACTTCTCAAGTTCCTTCCTTTAGGTTGCTACAACTGTACTTGAGTTGTCCAGCTCCATCCTCACCACATACACTACCCTGGAGCACTCTGATTGTGCCTTCATGGTAGACAATGAGACCTTTTGTGTCATCCATCATAGAAACCTCAATATTGGACACCAATCCTATAATAACCTAAATAGTTTCATTGCCAAGTTGTGCTCTCCATCACTGTTTCCCTCAGGTTAAATTGGTACCTGAATGTTAATGTGGTAGAATTCCAGACCAACCTGGTGTGTTATCACCTAATGCTTCCTCTGGCCACATATTCCCCTATCATATCTATTGAGAAAACCTATCACACATAATTTCCTTCGCAAAGATTGCCAATGTGATCTTTGAGCCAGCCGACCAAAAGGTGAGATGTGTTCCTTATCATGGTACATATGTTTATTGCTGCCTATTTTACCATGATGACAGGGTTCCCAAAGATGTCAATGTTGTTATTGTCACCATCATGATCAAGTGCATCATCTAGTTTATGGATTGGTGCCTATGGGTTTCAAAGTTGACATAAATTATCAGCCTCACATTGTAGTGCTTGGTGAATTGGCCAAGTATAACAAGTTGTGTGCCTGCTGAGTGACACCACAGGCATTGCTGAACCTAGCTCAGATCATAAGATTGACCCACATGCCAAGTGTGCCTTTTATCATTGGCACGTACTGAGGGTATGGAGGAAGGGGAGTTCTCTGAGGCCTGTGAAGACTTAGCTGTATTTGAGAAGGAAATGAGGAAGTTGGTATATATTCTGTTGATGGAGAGGGCAAAAAAGAATGAGAGAAATACTAAAAAATTGTCACAATGGTGTTGCTTTTATAGGGAAGTTTATTCTATTTTAAACATTTAAATGTTGTGGTCTCACCAGTTAATTCATATATAGAAGCATGTACTCTCATATGTAATTATTGACTTATGCTTTAAAATATCTTGCTTTATGATAGGCCTAAGTCATTAATTTCAATGATGTTTTTGGACAAAGTAATGCTTGTCTTAAATGAGAAAAAAATAATTGTACATAAGAAGGACTGAAAAAACTAAATCAGTATGTTACCATCAATAAATGATAAGCAGTCCCAACCTATGAATCTCCTTAGTTTGCTTTAATCCTGCCCTTGTGATTCAAACTTGTTCCAGAGAGAGTTGGCCGTTGCTGTGACAGCACTAAGGCCTCTTGGGTTCCCTGCTATGCAGAAATGGGGTTTGGCACCATAGTACTGTATTTTGCCATCCAGCCTGTGAGGGCTATTAATAGCAATACTGAGTCAAGCCTGACTGCTATTACAGACCCCACTGAAAACCAAACTATACTGTTAAATTTGTTACTCAGCACTCAAGGAACTGATTTCTTAGAAATAAGAACTTTTTGTGTGTTTTGAGGGAAAATACACACACACACACACACACACACACAATTTCCTCGAAAGTCCTAGTAATCAGTGTTTTAAAGCCTGTGTTCCAATCCCACATGCTTCAGAACCCTCAGGAATGCTGGATGAGATGCAGATGCTTGGGCCCAGTCTCTCATCTATCAAGTTGGTATTGTGAATGGTCTAAAAATTAGAATTTTACTAAGTCTTCCAAATAAGACCACAAACTAAAGCTGAAGAAGCTGCATTTTCAGAGTAGGCATAAGTTTCTATAATAGCAAGAAGCCATCTTCCTCTCCATGCTTTGTACACAAGTACATTTCCCCTGTATTTTTTGCTGGACTTGTTCTATGTTGACAGCTAAAATCACTGAAGTAGCACTAGACAGCTGAGTGGAACTTTCCTGTGAACAGAGGAAGCAATCTTATGCATAAAGTCTTTGTTATTGGTAAGAAAAGAAAGAGGTCTTTATAAAGTCAGGCGTTTGTGTCATTTGCTCCATTTTCTGTCAAAGATGGCAACAATCTCAATTTCAGCCTTCTGACCTGGAGTTTAAAAAAATTCTGTTCTTTTAAATATCAAAGGTGACAGATATCCTACTGACAGTTTCAGAAGATTCAGCTGTGCACAGCTTTTTCTTTCTTGTAATACTCTTCATTTTGATCTTTATTTTCTTAATAAAAAATTTTATCTTACTGCTTTTCCATCCACTAGAGAGTAATCAATATGCTTCCTAACTTTTTTGCTTTTCAGACTTCAAATAAATCAGTTTCATTATACACACAATTAATGCTTGGTATTTGGACCTTAGGACCTTAGGCCCATTTGTTCCTGCTTTCTCTCTTGGGACAAGGCTGATCCCCCCACTAAGGGCTTATAAATGGACCGGCTGCAGTTTGCAGGTGCAATCATTTTGTTGGAGTTCCAGTAAAGATTTACATATGCAAATTGTGTAGAAGTGCCCAAACTGAGTAATTGTGCATGCAAATAGGTGATTAAATAGACAATTACCAAATTTGCATGAACAAATGAAAGTTGTGCATATTCAAAAACCAGGAGCACCTGAACAGTATGCAAACAGGCAGCTTTCCTCAAAGCTATGGAAACCCAGCCCTGGGGCCTCAGAATTGCTTAAATCCCAGAGCAAGCTGGTGTCTCAAATTGCAGAAGTGGAATGTAATCTTTGACCTCAGCTGCCATGGCAATGATCAGATCTCTAAGAAGGTCATCTTCAGGAAGTACCGTGGGAAAGGGTTTTGATTTTGTCATTTCTTTCCAGGTTTTTATATATACATATATTAAAGAGCAGATTTATTAGGGAAAGGGACGGAAGTGTAAAAGACACTTGCATAGACACAAACTGGCTGGAAGAGCTGCCCTGAAAGGGACAGGCTTGCTAAGAGAGGCCTGCATGGTTGCAGGCTGGCGGCCTTGAGGAGAGCTGCCTCCACTGAGAAGGTCCAGGTTTAAAACAGAAATTTGTACTAAATATTCTCTATAATCCATAGTAAGAAATGAATTTTGGATATATCAGCAAGGGACATGGCCTATCCAATCCTCCAAGCCAGTCCTCCAACCAGGTATGGGGAATCAGTCCCAGTTAATCTACCAGACTACAGAGAGTGCGACTGACTTTGTAATGCTCCCTCCCACAACTGTGAGGCCAAAAATAGGGAAGGGAATTTATTTGCTCTTAGATAGCAAGTTTTTACTTCATCTTTTCTGGCTAGAGAAAATACCCATTGATTTAATAGTTCATTTCTTCAAAATTTGAGATCTTGGTACTCTACCCCCATCCCAGTGATGGATGGTGTTGTCAGAGGGTATTTCAATGAGAAATGATTTCATATAAGGTGGAGGTGGTGATGGGGAGGTATCTGACAAAAGATTAGTAGTGATACCTGGAAGTCCACTAAGTGTTAGAGGTAAGTAGAGTCGACAGCAGCTTGAGAATGCTGATTGCTGAAATCCTCACATTTTTCACAAAAATATCTCATCTCTAGGATACCCTATTTTCCCCACATTTCCCCGTATTTAGTTTTATATGAATTGCTTAGAGTCTTTCATTTTACAGCATGAGGTGATGTTCTGAAGACCATAAAATCAATTACTCAATTCAATCAATAAACCAGTTACGTGTAATAATTTCTTTACCTAGTATATGTCAAGAAATTTCAAAATATTTTCACCAGTTTTCAGAAGTGAATGGAGTAGCCATGTCCCACAGAAAGAGCAGCCAAATCTTTGTGCAAAAATGGAGGCTATCCCATAAGGCCTGCAGCTGCAGAGAAATGCTGACCAGCCATAACAAGGCTTCCAGAGAGAGATGCCAGGAAACAACTTCTCTGCAGACATTCCTGCAGCATTATCTTGTAATGAAGATAATCAAGGATGCCTTGGAGCTTCAAGTCACATAAGTATTGTCCATTTGACCAGGAATATTTTAGTAGAGAAACTGACCTCACCAGTTTAATTGCAGAAGCCAAAGAAAATTGTCTTTTTTACCTAGTATAATGGAATTGTCAGTTCTTTTTTTTCATGAGTGTATAAATAAATTCTCACCAATGAAGCAAAAACCAGTGGTACAAATACTGCAAAACAATATATCTGTGTGTATGTGTGTGTATATATACACATATGCATATATATGTATATATTTGTGAAGATAGGTGCATTTATATAAGCACATTCATGTCGCATTCATTAAGTAGTATATAGTAGCAAAAAAAGTCTAATAACAAACTTCAGATCACTGTATGCACAACAAAAATCTATCAGATTGTACCCTTTGAAATAATAGTCTTCCTCCCATGTCATCCTGCATATCTTTAACTAGTGGTCATGCCCCTTATGTCCCCCCAACACACACATACACAAAACTCCCAGAACATATTATGTATGCCTCTCTTTTGTTGCTAAGCAATTTTCTTTGATTGAACTTATTTATAATTGTGTTTTTCCTTCTTATTAGAATGTACGATAATTGAGGGTCATTGCTGAGGTCAGTAGCTGTGCTTCCAGTATTCCAAGCAGCTCATCACACTCTTTCATGTGTGTTAGCTCATCCTGCTTTACAAATCTCAATTAGGTTGGTGCTATTAGCATTTTACAAACAATAAGAATATGATCTGAGGGCATCGGCAACAGATCAAGGCCAGCTCTTTAATCCAAATATCAGCCCCAATACTTACTATCCATGTGATTTTTTTAAAAAGATTTATTTATTTATTTATTTATTAAAAAAAACGGGGTACAGGCCAGATGCGTAGGAGGGTGAGAGGATTCACCAGAGACAGAGTGGGGAACAGAACAGGCAGATTAATGAAATACACTGCTAAGGGGAGCAGCGGGTGAGACAGGAGAGGTCTGCTCCCCAAGTGGGATACTTGCAGGCCGGCCAGGAATCAAACCTATGCTGCAGAGGCTGTGGACAGCTTCACAGTGTGGTGCTCAAACTGCCTGTGCCACCAGGGGAGGCCCTATCCATGTGATTTTGAACATTTTTCTTAACCTTTTATTTTTATTTTTTTCTTATATATATATATATATACATATATATGTATATATTTTACATCATTTTTCCATTTTTGTACAAAGCATGTTGTACGCTTTCTCCTTTCAGGTGTATTCCCCATAAATTTCCCACCACCAATTCACCTGTGAACCATCACCATAGTTCTTTGTGCTCTTCTTGCCCTTGTTTTGATTCCGCTACATCCCCTTCCCTTGCAGAATCAGAGAACATGTTTCTTAACCTTTATAAGTCATATTTTTCTCATCTATAAGAAATAGACAGAAATGATGCCTATTTACTGTACCAAACAATCTCATTGAAATTATGGTAAGGATTAAAAGAGGCAATTCATAAAACACGATTAACACAGTGCTTGACTATTAGAGTACTCCAGTTACTGCTAATGTTAATATTCTAATTAGCTTAAAATAAACCTTTGTACTACATTATCTATAAATTATATATAAAATTTGCCAGTATTTTGTGTGTGTGTGCTGACAATGAATACACAGATGAGGTCAAATAATTTTCCAACACTTAGAGCATATTCACGGGATCCTTGATATACTTCATCAGCAGTTACCAGAAAAGCATTTCAATTTTGTCATAGATCCCTCCAGTATCGCATAACTTCCAGAAGTAAAGCACAGGGCAGCAAGATTCTTGCAAATTTGTGATTATAATTTATCATGCCCTCCCAGAGATCTGTGTGCATTTTGTTCTTCATCTAGATAAAGCTCAAACCCAGAGATTCTTCCACATCCCCTTGCATATGTTCCTTCTCTAGATTTACTGTTTAAAATAGTGACTCTCAAAGAGTGACCTTCAGCACCCTAGGGGTTCCTCAGGTTCATTTAAGGAATGCGCAAGGTCCAAACTATTTTCATAGCGGTAAAGAAGTATGTACCTTTTTCACTGTAGTGACATTCTCACTATTGCTAAAAACAAGTAGATGCGAGTGAAATTCTGATACTTTAGCCAGAGGCCAGGCAGTGCCACCACTCATGAGTGTCACCTGTGTATACTTGCAACATCAGGCGCTCACAAATAAAAAGAGGTGGTTTCACTTAAGAATTTCCTTGAGAAAGAATAAATAAGATATTTTTAGTTTGGTTAAATCTCTACTTTTGTGTACAGGTCTGTAGAATATTTTGTGATGAAATTCTAGGAGTGCATAGGCAGTTCTTGGCTGGGTGTGGAAGTGTAGTGGCCACCTGAGCAGAGGCACTAGCATGTGTGGTGATGTCACTTGCAAGCTGAACCTCATATTCTTCCCATGAAACATAATTTCACTCGAATGACTCACAGACAACCCCCGGTTACTCAGACGTGGGTATTTTGCAGACATTTTTGGAAAGTAAAGTAAACCTGTTACTTCGAGTAAAACAGCTGATGGTATCTGTTGCCAATAACATAAAGCTTTCCAACAAAACTAGGATTTTGAAAAACTTGTCTCTAGCACTAGGAGTCTGAAGGTTTCCCAATACTTAAAGATTTTTCTGATGAGATTGGTGGTAATATTGAATACAATGCGGGGAGATTTTAGAATGATGTATCAATTTGAAAATCAACATTACTCAGCAAACTTCTATTTTCCAGATGATCAATACCTGAAGTTACAAAGTTATGCATGGGTAAACGATCTATCCAAAGTGCAAGACAGACCAATATATTTCATTGTTACACAGTTCAAATTGTTTATTGATATGGGTTCTGATTCCACATTGCAATTAACCTTTGAGAAGCTACTATTTGTCAAGTTTTGGTGGGGTGTCAAAGAAATATCCACAATAATCTGAAAAAAAACTATTAGCACACTCCTCCTACTACTACTAGATAGCTCTGTGAGAGCCCCCTTTTTTTCACATACTTCAACCAAAACCACATATTACAATGGATTTAATGTAGAGGAGATATGAAAATCTGTCTTCTACTACATCAAACATTAAAGAGATTTGCAAAAATTTAAAATAATGCCTATCTTCTCAATTATTTTTTAGAAAATGTAGTTAATTCTCACAAAAATATGCTATTTATGTTATCATGTAATGAGTTTATTATTTCTATTTCTAAATGAGTTAATACAATATCTAAAATTATTTTGTGTTAATTTCAAATATGATAACTCTAACATATAAACCCACACAAATGCATGCTTTTTGAGGTCCTCAATAATTTTTAAAATCTAACAGTATCTTGCAACCAAAAAGGATTTGAGAACTTAAATTTGAAAGCAATGGTTTGTAAACTTGTTTTTAACATCAGAACTCTGTCCTCAAAAGACATTTATATAAAGGCCTAATTTATAAAAAAGATGTTAGACTTGCTCTAACTAAACAGGAAAAAGGACTCAGAGTCACCCAGTTTTGTTCCTCTTCTATCTCCTTCCTGCCTCCATGAATCCCAGATAAATTATGTGTGTGCAAGCATCACTGATGCTGATGTACCTGGCCATGGGACTGCAGCATCTTGGGCCTTGTGGGAGTGGAGAAGGTAAGGTGCTAAGGTGAACTGATCAGTGATGGGAGACCCTCGAATCAGACTGTAGTTGGGGTTGCCTTTTCTGTCAATCAACTGGAGTCTTGATTGACAGGAATTGGAAGATTTCTTACTTAAAAATATTTCCCTTATGACCACTGATCTCTTAACTATGTATGGAATACTGGTGAGCATGCCCTAAATTGGTTAATTTGGAAGGTGGTGTCTGAGTATAGGGTGTATACTGGGACATTCTTAACACATTCTTTTCTCTGAATTATCATTGTTGAGGTTGGGCAATTGAGGATTAACTTCCTTCCGACTGTAGACAAAATACTATTTTGAAACACTAGGGAGTAGGATGAAATACAGGAATACACAGGAAGGTGAGATAATCACAAAGCTATAGATGAGTAGAATTCTTCAGGTGGTTCTGACTGGACAGAGAGTAGTGATAAAAAGAGTACAATATTGCCAGATAGTGGAACTCACCAGTCTTTACTTTTATCTCTAAATTTTGTCCTGATATCCTGTCCACAATCTCCAACTTCCCAGGTTTTACTTAACTTTCTCAAAGGTATCTCAAATATATTTTTTCCCAACTCTGTAACTTGCTATTGCATTCTTTCTGGTTCTGTGTCCTATGTCAGTGATGACCTCGTTCACTCTACCAATAAATCTAGATCCCCTGGAGTACTAATGATAAAGAGTTAATATCCTTAGAGTGTACAATGTATTTCCTTGTAAAAAAACGAAAGCAACCAGATTTTCATGGCTTCCTTTTGCTTTCAGAATAATGTTTGAAATTCTATAATATATACCATTCAAGGTCTTTCAATCTACTGTCTAATAGATCACACTCAGCTCCTTGACAATAAATAGGAGTCAATTCAAAATTTTCTTTGTTCCCCTGGGCCCTAGCAAAATGTCTAACATAGAGTAAAATCCAAAAAATGTTTGGAACAAATAAATGAATGAAAAAATGTTTGTTATTGAGAAACTCTATGCACTAGGCACAAAGAAATATTTACCATTACTCAAACGCTCTACAGAAACATTCAGAATTTCTCTATACATTGAAAATATATGTATAAAGTAAAATATATATTTTGGGTGGTTTGTCCTCACAGTACTCTGTATTGCTGACATATACTTATCACAATGTATTATAGTCAGTTTGGTTCTGCATGCCTTGTCTAACACATCAGCTCTCCCAGGGCAGGACCATGTCTTACTCATCTTTGTACCTTAATGCTTAAGTACACAGTAGATATTGCATATATCCTTCTTGAACTTGCTTCCTAGAGAGGCAGTGTGCAGTTGTGAGAAAGAAGTGATAAAAGTTGTGTTTGCCAAAAATTCCACTTAAATCCTTCAAGAAAGCTTTCAATATTTCAACACTAAGTGTGATCTTTGCTGTAAGTTATTTTTATTTTATTTTTATTTTATTTTTGCCAAATTAAGGACTCTTCCTTTTGCTCCTATTCCATGACAGTGGTGATCCTGAGAGCCTGACCTTTGCAAATTGGAAGTTTCATTGACTTCGACATTGCCTCACATTCTTGACAACAGAGTTTCTGGGTCATGGTACTCACACAGTAAATTGCACAGACAAAATTGAAATAAAATCTCTAAACCATTTCTGATAATGAAGAGAGTTCTGAAAATATCTATAATTATCTCAAGTGAAACCTTCTTATTAAATTTTAAACTCTTTTCATTTTGGTTATTGTCTTTTATATGACATGGGGCGAATGAGAATGAAGCCTGGGAAAATTATGAAGTTGTTAATCCTGTTTATGTTCATTCAGTATAGAGCTCGGGCTTAAAAGGTGAAGTATGTGTGGAGGAGGCAATTGAAGCATTTTTATGAACTAAACCCAATAGTAATTAACAGATAACTGTGGCTTGTTTTTCCTTGGCTGGGAAAGAGAGAAGGGTCAGCCATAGGTGATGTACTTTCTGTCTTGCTTGTGCTGAACAACTTTGAAGTGTTTAGTGTGCTCAGCAACTTTTTTGCAAGACCGAACAGGGATTTTATTTAGCTCTTTCTTGTATGAAGCTAAGATATATTAAGTAACATAAATGTTGCCAATTTAGGAATTGGTTTCCAGTGATTATAAATGGAGCTTATAGTTCCATTTACAAGGCTTTCTTAGAGGGGTCTGCAAGCTCCCTTTTTTCCAGAATTGTCTCAATTGGGGGAACTGTGCCATGAAGGCATGAGAGGCGTGGACAAACAGCAGCCTGGGCATGCCAAGTGGTGATATCTGCTCATCCATCATTCCATTTAGACAAATGAAAGATTACAGCCCTATGAGAAAAGGCAGCCACAGCCACACAATGCTTTGTGCACAAAGAAAATTGCTAGTTTCCTGTGATCTTTCTGACAAGTAAATTACTGCAGAAAATAACATAGATGGGAACACAATGACAAAAACGCAGAGACTTGGTCCTTCAAAGGAGTTATTAGACCTCCAATACAATCATTTCTAAAGAACTTCAGAACCTCACCCCTACACTAATGGAAAAAGGATTTCCCCCCTCATATTTCTATAGCATATCTTGAAAAAAAAAAGAAATATGACTTGCAGAGTGGAAAGTAGATTCCTCAGTGATCAAATATCCTTTTTTCATGAGCAGGAAGATGTTAAAGAAGATAAGATTGGAGCTCATCACAAGAATTGCTGTGCCTATGATCATATTTCTCTAGCATGGCACCCAAAGGCCAAAGTGACTGAGGATGTTCTATATTACAAAAGATAGCCTTTGAGAAATTTATTTCTTAATAGTGTCTAGCTCTCCATATTATTTTTGTTCAATAATAAAATGTGAATTCTCATTTTATGTGAACTGAGAAAAATCTATCCCATTAGAATTCATTTCCCTTTGCCTATTCAAAGTTCAGACTCTAAAACACTCTCTAAAGGCTCTATGAAACCCCAGGGCAGAACAATAAAAGGTTTATTAGCTAAGTCAAATGGAGCAGAGTAGGGAAATTTATTGAAGATAATAGGAGTAATAAACAAATCACAAATATCATAAATTTTTGAGCTTCAATTTCATCAGAGCAATGTCTTGAAGTTGACAGACTTCATAAACTTTTAGAGTCAATTAGAATTTTTAGCAAGACTTAGTGAGATAAAATGATCTACCCAATACTGAAAATATTGCACAGTTATGCTGACACGAGAATCCTGTATTGGAGTCTATTGAGTTTCCTGCTAGTAAAGTAGGGATTTCTGCTAGAAAATCTTATAACAAGGAATTATGGCCAGTAGAGTCTTTAACAGGAACACCAAACCCCAACCCACCTCTATTGATGTCTTCTTGTGTGATGTTTGGCAGGAGGCATAAACTCTTTGGGCATCATGGAAGGGTCAGATGGGATCAGGACTACTCAAGTGGCAGCAGGGTTATGTGTACTTAACCAGCCCATCGCCAACACCACTTTCATAATTTTATATTAAAAATTAAAAATCACTTGCTTAAGAATAAAAACTACAGAAAGCAGAGTTAGACCAAATTGGCTATTGAGGCATATGTTAAATGGACTAAAACACATGGGCATAAAGTGCTAAGATCTTTGCCAAAAACATGTAGTCTCTGTGGTCCTGAGTGATAGATGACAACTCCTCTTTGGTCAGACTGTGCTGACCAAAGGTAGTTGATTTATTTGTTCCTTAAGGTAGTTGGTTTGTTTCTGCCTTGAGTTTACCTCCATGTTTTGGGAAAAATTGACCTAATAGCATAAAAATCAGTGACTATATTTAGATACTGAACATGTAACTTCTTCCATTGCATTTAAATATCACCATTTATATTCACGTCAACAAATATCTTTGTGTCATTATTGTATAAATAAGAGTTGGTCACTGCCTTTAGAGATACACAGCCTTTGCAGAAGATAGAACTTTATCAGAAAATGACCTTAAGACTATATAGTTTTATCCCAAATAATCCTCCACTCCAAGAAATAGTATGGGAATTCACTGCTAAGGGAAGAAACTGTATTTGTGTGAAAGAGCAAGGAGAATGGCCTTTTCTGCAGGTTATTCATTTGAGGAGCAGAGGAATTTACTCTTATTTGAATACAATAGGGTTTTTCTATTTGAGATGACTCAACAGCTATCAATGTCTAATTTTAAGGTGCAACCTAAGAATCTTATGTAAGGGCAGGAATGACACAGTGTAGGTTCTCTATGATCCCATGCAGACGGGCTAAAGGAGAAAAGAGTCCTGGAGCCCTCAGTGGCTTTTCAGGCTTTTATTGGGATTTACCCGGTACACAGCAGGTAAGGGTGCCTCTCAGTTCTGCTCTCTCAGTTCTGCTCTCTCAGTTCTGCTTCTGCTTCTCTGCTTCTTTCTCGGCTTCTGCTGGCATCCCTGTGACACCGCCCCTAAAAGCCCAGTCTCAGCCCAGGTGAATCCCATCTACCTATGCTCACACCCTATTCCAGGTGCCCGCCATCAGGCATGCATTCAGGACCAAAGGTTTCCCTCATCTGTCCTAATGGTGGGAGGGCAGAAAAGCCTGACACTTTTTACCTTACCCTACACTGTATTTCTAACAAATTCCCAAGTGATATGATGGTGCTGGTGTGGTATCATATTTGAGGACCCTGAGTTAGACAAACAACATTCAAACTGAGTATTCAAACTGAGTTGTGTGTACATTTGGAGAGACAGAAGAACTTCTCCAAGTTACGCAGGAGTAGGTAGGGTTTTTTTAATATTTTATTTTATATAATTCTTACATCATTTTTCTTCTTTGTACAATGTATGCATTTTCATTTTGGTTATATATCCCCCAGACAATTGCACTCCTCCCTTATTTTGACTCTAGTTCTTCCTTTCACTACCCCTCCCTAATCCCCACCCCCCCCCGCCCCCATAGTGTGTCTCTGGGTTATAGTTGCTTGTTGATTTTGATTATTACTTTGCATTGATTAGTCTTTTTCCTGGTCTCTTATGTAGGTTTTAAATTCCCTGCAATGAGTGAGACCATCCGGTATTTTTCTTTTTCTTTCTGACTTATTTTGCTGAGCATGATCCCTTCTAGCTCCATCCATGTAGCTGCAAACTGCATGTGTTTATCTTTTCTGATTGCTCAGTAATATTCCATTGTGTATATGTACCACATCTTGATCCAATAATCTATTTCTGGGCATTTGGGTTGTTTCCATATCTTAGCTATTGTAAATAGTGCTGCTATAAACATAGGGGTGCAGGTGACCTTTGGAATCACTGTTTCTGTGTCATTTGGGTAAATACCTAGGAGTGGAATTGCTGGATCATATGGAAGCTCTGTTTAGTAGGTCCAGAAATCTCCACACAGCTCTCCATAGTGGTTGGACCAGTTTGCACTCCCACCAACAGTGCAGGAGAGTTCCTTTTTTCTCCACAACCTCGCCAACATTTGTTGTTGCTAGTTTTTTTAATATGTGCTATTCTCACTGGTATAATGTAGTTTTAATTGCATCAAATTTCCAGATATTCAATCTCTATAGTGCTCTTTCCTAATTAATAAAGTATGTATCTGAGAATTCACCAGTGGTTCTAGTTTTTTCTTTTGCAATTATTTTTTCTCTCACCTTAAGAAGAAAAAACATAGCTTTCCTCATCAGCAAATGATTCAAAGAATCGAGTGAGATTATTATTTAAAAATTCTTCCCATTTGTATCTACTTACTTGTCTGAATGAAGTTTCTTTGTTTTTATATTTATTTGAACAAAATAACAATAGTATTAAGGATGAAATCTGTCTCCTCTAGCACAGGTCATTTTTGTGCTAGAAGAATATTCATAGGTCCATGAACCCATTAAAAATAAAAGATCTCCACTCCTTATTAAGGACATCTTTCAATAAAATATTTCTACATGTGATTATCCACATTTAAATACATTTATTTGTTTTGATCAACTGTGATAGAAAACTCAATCCAAGAAAAATTCTTACCACTTAAGGCCTGTGATTATAGAAAATAAAAATGAATTTGCAATGTATATAAATACTATTACAGTACATAAGTATGATAAGATCATAAATAGAAAGCTCTCAGACATGAAGGTATTAGGCTAGGATACTCAGCAAAAGTAAAATGGAAACATCAGGTCAAGGAAAAAATAAAACAATGCATAATTTCACACTGTTAAAGCAGAACTCATTCACAGTGTTTTTAAAACAGATGAAAGTGGGAATCAGCTCATAAAGGCATTTTGATTCTTTGGATCTATTTAAAAGGGTAATTAATATCTTGTAATCTATAATTTAATAAAATGCCCTTATTTACAGTATGAAAGGGATTTTTTTTTTTTTTTGCTGTTACTTAAATGTAAGATAAAATGCGTACCTAAAATAGGTGATGGACTATACCTTTTTTTCCCCATAATACTGGCAGGAGGAACTTCAACAAAAATGTGAAGACCATTTGCTTGAATTGTACTATTAGTCAGAAGAAACCAGTATTACACGTATTGATATTGTAAAGATCATGACTAATCTAGAGGTAGAGGCAACTGAGATGGACTGACTTAAATTATCAACTAAAAGACAACCACTTATCAATTGTAAATAGACATAGGAGGCAAGGACAGGATAAAACCTAATTGTACAGGAGGTCAAACCCAAATTAAAAGTAACAGGTGGGCCCCATAACACACTTCTGAAAGTAATATAAGTCTAGGAGCTAAAAAAGCCAGTCTGGGCATCCCTGTGGCTCAAGGAGTTAAGCACAGCACTGTGAAGCTATCTGCAGCCTCTGCAGCACGGGTTCGATCCCAGCCCCACCAGGGAGCAACCCACATGGCGCAGCAGGCCTCTCCTACCTTGCTTGCTGCTCCCCTCAGCAATGTATTTCAGTAGATCCACCTGTTCTGGTCCCCACTCTGTCTCTGGTGAATCCTCTCACCCCCACTCCCCACACTGCTGGCCTGTACCCCAGTTCTAATATGCATAAATAAATAAATCTTTAAAAAAACCATTAAAATAAGCCAATCTGATATGCTTGGTCTTCCTGCCCATGAGATCTCTGAATTCTTCTTCAGGTTTGCCATCTGCCCACAGAACCTCTGCCCAGAGATGAAACAGCCCCTCTCTGAAAAGGTGACACAAACGAAGGAAACTCCAGACAGACCCCAATGCTGCTCTGTCATGTTGGCCTTCCTGAACATGCGTAACCTTCCTCCTTTTTACTTAGCATTGCGTAACCTTCCTCCTTTTTACTTCCAATTAAACTTTATGCTTGTATTGTTGTAATGTCAATTCCTATCAATCAAAATAGATCATATTATAAGCAGTTGGTTTGAGTCTTAAGTGAAAGGTCTCTACTCCCATGGGAGTTAGCATTTTTGAGATCTGAACCTCTTGTTATAGTTTTTCTGAATCATCAACTATCAATTTTATTAATTTTCTGCAGATGGCTCAAATAACTTTTTGAAAAGTTTGATAGCTGACATGAGTTGTGGGCATTCTCTGCACCCTGGGGGCTATGAGGAGTTCACCTCTGCAGTCCATTGAGACTTTCTGCCCTAACTTTGACATCTTACAGGTATCTTTTCAAAAGAGTCTATGCATGCCATCTTCACAGGTATATGAAATCAGAGGTAAATGGAATATACTACAGAGCATTTTTACATTAAAAAGATCAGATCATGATGCTTAATGTGAGAGAGGAGAAATAATGAGGAAGGGAAGACAAATGCATTATCTTTCCAACAGTTCTACAAACAAAATGAGAAAGGTATAGAAAAACAATAAAATTAATTGTCCTTCGTATTTGAAGATGATTTGGGCAATGCTCTCACTTCCTCTGGAAAGGTTAGGCACTGAAGTTTGGGATGGCATTATCTACTATTTGTGAATGTCATGGAAGATTATTAGAATAATCAGGAATTTAGGGAATTAAATGCGTTTTTAAATTAAATGCGTATTCTTTATGATATTTCTGCCCATCTGAGTTCCCCATTTCTGATTGCTATGTACCTGGTTAGTCAGCTACCCTCATATTCAAATTCTGCAGATGGCAATGACTCACTACAGAGGTCCCATGAGTTATAAAAGTGCCTGGATTTCCAAATTGTGCTTGAGAGTGCTCCAGGGCATCTCCCTGGATCATTCTGTTTATCATTAACACTGGTCACCACACCACAGAGAAGTTTACAGAGACTGCAAAGCCAGGGTCAAAGGCATGGGCAGCTTTTCCTGTATAATCAATTTCTACTGTTGAACATCTTGTAGACATGAAAATTGCAGCTTGCTGACAATTTTAAAAATATCTTCCCACATATAAAGTCAATATCAAGATGGAATTTAGTTTTGTACCACTGCTTAAGAAAATTAAACTTTCATGTTTCAAAAATCATTATCAATATTATGAAAATGCACTTTAATTGAGAAATAAGATGATTCAAAAACTTCAAAGCACTCTGTGTTCAAGAAAACCATTAAGGAAATAGGAGCTATGGGAAGACTTTCTACCTTTCACTCAATAGTGCTTTGAATAAAAACTACTCTAAAAATGAAATCCATTAAAAAGAAGATAGATAAATGATAGCTTGGAAAAACACCTCATATATACGGGTGGGAAGGGTTAATTTTTTATCAGTGAGTTTTGAGGGGCTCTTCATATTTTGTAAATGTTAGTCCTTTATCACATGAATGATTTTTGAATGTTTTCTCCCCAGCTTTGTCTTGTCTTCTTGTTCTCTTTGTCACGTATTTAAAGAATAAAAGTTTTTATTTTATAAAGTCTAATTTATCAATTTGGTCCCTATGGATGATGTTTTAGCATCATAACTAAGAAATCTTAGATGCAAAGATCATTAAAAAGATATTCTAATGCTTACTTCTAAAAGATTTATAGTTTTGATTTTATACTTGGGTTTATGATCCGTTTTTAGTTAAATTTTGTTTATGGTATGATGTATAGATTGAAGCTATTTTATTTTTGCATGGAAAGACCTAATTGTTCATGTGTCACTGATTGAAAACATTCTTTTTCTACTGAATTACCTTGCTTTTCAGCCATTGCCAAGAATTATTTTTCCATATATTTGTGGGCATATTTTTGGACTTTCTATTTTGATTCCATTGATCTGTTTGTCTATCAATTTATATCAATACTACATTATTCCAGTTAGTGCAGTGATGTCTTGAAACCAGATAGTGTTACTCCTCCAATGTTATTTTTCCTTTTTGAATGTTGTTTGGCTATTCTTATACCTTTGCACTTTCATTTGAATATTAAAATTAGCTTGAAATTTTCTACAAAATACTTGCTGGAAATTTGATTTATAATATACTGAGTCTAAAGCTATTTCTAGAACAACTGATAACTTAAAAATATTGAGTAATCTTGGGGGCCTTAATCACTGTGGCATGAGTTCGATTCCAAGCCAGGGAGTTAACTCATTGGCGCAACAGAACTTTCCTGTCTTCCCTGCTGTTCCCCTTAACAGTATATTTCAGTGGATCTTCCTGTTCTATTCCCCACTCTATCTCTGGTGACTCCTCTCCCAAACCCCCTCCCTGTACCTCTGACCTACACCCCAGTTCTTGTATGCATAAATAAATAAAAATTAATCTTTTAAAAATATTGAGTGATCTGCTCTTTTTGCGAGGTATGTTCTTAAATTTATTTATAACTTCTTTCATTTCTCTCAACAATGGTTCAGTTTTCAGTATACTATTTTTATTTCTCTTTACTCAGACTAATCCATGTTATTTCAGAAGTTCTATGCTCTTTTAAAACTGCATTGCATTTTAAATTTCCATCTCCTACTGTTGCTATTAGTATAGAGAATTGTAACTGATTTATATATGCAATTTATTTTTCATTCTTAATAAACTCCTTGACTTATTATAGTAGATTTTTTTTTAGATTCTTGCTGATGTTATTCATTGGCAATAATACCAAATATGAATAAAAACATTTTTAGTTCTTTCTTTCCAATCTGAATGTGTGTTATTTCCCCTTTTTGACTAATTACAATGGCTAGAATGACAATTTTGAATAGAAATGGTGAGTTCATAAATAATTGTCTTGTTCCCAATTTGGGGGAGAGAAAATTCAAATTTTCACCTTCAGGTATATTGTTACTGTAGTTTTTATGCAAGCATCCTTTGACAAGTTGAGCAAATTCTCTGCTATTTCCTTGTGTACTGATAGTATCTTTGTTATGAGAAGATATTAAATTTTGTTGACTTTTTATTCACTTTTTATTCTATCAAGGTGATCACATGATTTTTCTTTTTTAGTTTGTTCATGTGATACATTCATTGATTGACTTTCAAGTGTGTAGTAGTGTTCATGGATGAATACCACATGGTCACTATTTATTATTCTTTTCATTTAGTGTTGGATTCAATTTCAAAATGGGCAAAGAAATTGAATAAACATTTCAAAAAGAAAACATATGGTAAAGTATATGGTAAATATATGGTAAATAAGTACATGAACATGACAGATATTATTTGTGACTAGACAAATGCAAAATAAAATTGCAGTAAAATAACATTCCCTCATTGGAATGACTAAAATTAAATAAATGACTAAAACAAAGTATTAGCAAGAATATGAGGCTACTAGAACTCTAATTCCTTCTTATAAGACTATAAAATGGCATAACCACTTTCAAAAAGAGGTTAGTAGTTTCTAATTAAAAAACATACATGTATCATGTTATCCAGTCATTCCACTCCTTAGAGAAATGAAGGTCTATGTCTATTCAAATATGTGTACAGTGGTGTTTGTAAAAGCTGTATTTTAATAGTTCAAAACTGGAAGCAACCCATAGTTCCACCTATAAGCAGATGGTTAAACTGTTTGCCCCTACAGTATAATAATAATACAGCAGAAGAAAAATAAGGAAAGAAAGACCTGTTGGTATATGACAGAATTTGGATAAATCTTAAAATAATTAGGAGTGAAAGAAACTAGACAAGAAAAAAAAAAAAGAGGCCGAACTCGATGATACCATTTCTTAAAATAAAAAGAAACCTATAGTAACAGAAATAAGATCAGATCTTGCTCTGGGACACAGAAGGACAGAAAGGTGTGTGAGAGAAGGGCGCATTACAAAAGGACACAGGGATAATTTTGAGGCCAAAGGATATGTTTATTGTCTTGATGATGGTGATGCTTTCTGGATCAAAAGTATACTTTCAAGAAGTCCAATGTTTTATTTTTATATACATATATATAAGTTATATATATATTATATATATGAAATTTCTCTATGTGGCTGCTAGAAATTTAGAAGGGTAAATATTCTTATCTATGAACACCCTTCTAATCCACAGAGAAAATATAAACAGAAAGTCGAACAACTTGCAAAGGACTGAACAGAAAATTTACAAGCAAAAAGGAGGAATATATATTCTTAATAGTCACATTTTAAAAATTCAATCTTGCTCAAAATCCAAGAATTTTTAAGGATTTATTTATTGATGCATAGAAGAACTGGGGTGTAGGCCAGAGGTGCTGGGCGGTGAGGGGGTTCACCAGAGACAGAGTGGAGAAGAGAACTGGCTGACTGAAATACACTGCTAAGGGGACCAGAGAATGAGACAGGAGAGGTCTGCTGTGTTACAGTGTTGTGCTTAACCCCTCGTGCCACCATGTAGGCCCAATCCAAGAAATTTTTTGAGTTAAAACAAAGATAGTTGAATCACATGTATGTTTAAACTTTGTGGAAAATGCTATATTAAAAATAATATTATCTATGTTGGAATTATGTTTGGTGAAAAAGTATGTTCACACTCTGCTACCTGAGTAAAAACTAATACAACCTTTTTTTTTTTTAAACCTTTTATTTATTTATTTATTTATTTATTTATACAAGAACGGGTGTACAGGCCAGATTCGCGGGAGGGTGAGAGGATTCACCAGAGACAGATTGGGGAACAGAACAGGCAGACTGACTGAAATACACTGCTGAGGGGAGCAGCAGGAGTGACAGGAGAGGTCTGCTGCACCATGTGGGACCCTCGCAGGCTGGCTGGAATCAAAGCAGCGCTGCAGAGGCTGCGGACAGCTTCACAGTGCTGCGCTCAACCACCTGCGCCACCAGGGAGGCCCTTAATGTAAACTTTTTAAAGTGCAGAACATATATTTTTAAAAGAAGAAAAATAAATGATTGCTTGTTTGGAGAGAAAGAAGATAAATGATAGCTGATGGATGAGAGACAAATAGGTGAGAGGTGATAGATTAGATAGATAGATAGATAGATAGATAGATAGATAGATAGATAGATAATGCCAGAAGCAATCATAACTTTTTACCTTGATATTTCAACTCCTTGGAATTTATCCAAAGGGATCAGAGAAAAGTATAAAGATTAATGTCATGAAGGTTGAAATTACTATAACTTATAAACAGAATTTCAGAAATACATTAATGTCCATAAAACAAAGGTTGCTTAAAAATTTTAAGATATGAAATATTGCAGAGTTCAGTAAAAATCAGACTTTCAAATAATATTTAATAATACAAAAATACACATGATGAAATATTCAGAATTTATATATCTATAGTGAGAGTCTGGTTTTAATAGTACTGTATCATGCCATAGACATACATGTCTGAATTCCTTTATGGTAGTGCATTCCTTAATGTAGTGCAACGTTCAGAGATGTTAACTTTAACCAGTGTTGAAACAGCAAATAATTATTATATTTGCCTTTTTATGTGTTTTTCAATTTCTAACTTTTTAAAATCACAGAATACATAATTTTATAAAGGCATAAATAAATGTGGGAAATTTTTGTTTCCTTCTGTCAACCATGTTCAATATAACACATGTGTTTATAGTCAGTCATGTTTGAGTATGGAAGGAAAAGTGACAGACTATGATCAGGAAGACTGTGCAAAGAATGATTTAAGATCCTTTTCTCAGAGAACTAAAATAATCTGTTAAAAAAAAAAACTAACACAATTATAAAAATGTTCAGCCTCACCAATCCTCTTCTATGTTCTTTTCTTATGCATCATTACAAAGCATGTTATACACACACAGACAAACACACATATTCCCTCCCCCACCCCAAGCATGTGGGATTGAAGCTTTGTGCCCCCAGGAAAGTTAGTTTAAGCTAGCCATGAAGAAGATGAAAAAGAGAGAAAAATTCCCAAGCCAGTCAAATATTTCACTTTGTCCAAGAAGGAAGCAAGGGACCTAAAGAAAGGGGGAAATCAATGATTGATAGCAGCGTTTGTGATAGACTTTTTGATCAAAGGGTGAAATGGTAGTCACCCATATCCTAAGATCTTCTCCCTGTCCCACAAATGGTCAGTCCCAAGTCCTGCTCTGGAACACAAGATTAGTGAGACTGACTCTCGAACAGGCTGACTAATTTCCCTGAGGAATAATTGCAGGTGTTTTGACAGATCTGAATTACGTTACCAGTTAAGGTTTGGTGACCTTTCCCATACATCTTATTTTATGGGCGAGTTAATCAGAACATTCTGTAATTATAATTCCATATTCTCTAATTTATAGGTTTTTTTTTTTTACAAAGCAGTGCAATATTTTCCTTTTACCCCTTTACATGACCCTGAGTTTTGTTGGAGAAATTATTTATTATGGTCTTGACATAAATGTTTGAATCTCATATTTGTATATATCCCTCTAGCATGGTCTCTAGCCCTAGCGAATGCCCTGAGACCATTTTTCTTAGAAACAAATTGTATCCTTTATATTTGCTGATGCTTAGCAATCTGCCACATCCTTACTTGTCAAGGCTTAGCCATGAATTACAAGAAGAGACACACACAACCTGAGCTCTTTAGATCTTTATGGTTTTGTTGACCATTTCAGCTCTTTCCTGCCATAGTCAGTCCCTCAGCTGCTCCTGTCCAAGGATCGCGCTCTGATGATAAACACCTGACATTTCAACAAGGCACAAGTCTTCAAATTTTCAGATAAGCAATCATATCACAATAGTACATCTCTACCTTTTTCATTCAACTTCTAGAAACATAAGGATCAATAGCATTTCCTGTTAAACAAATGCTTGTGAATACTAATTCTAGTTGTTTACATTTCAAAACATCTTTGTAATAAATAAAAACATTCTAATAGAATCATCTAATAGAATCATCTGACATGTATAGATTTCTGAGAAAAATCTATTTGGGGGGAATACTTACTAGGCTTTGTACTGAGTGCTCAACACAATACACAATAATAGACCTGCATCCAGATCCATCAGTGTGAAATTTCTCATCAGTAGGAACAAAGTAAAGATCGTGCACCTTTCCAGAGTTAAAAGAAATGTTCACATACAAGATATCAGGAATTATAATGTCTTTGAATTTCTCAGCAATGGCTACTAGAAGCTTGAAAATAATGAAACAGCACTTTCAAAATTCTGACTGAACCTATTTACAACCAGCATTCTTTACAAAGCCATTATCAATCAAACCTGAGGCTAGAACAAGGGTTTTTTTAGACCTTTCAGGTATTAATAATTTTATCTTCTCTGCAAGGTTTGTCAGAAATTTTTCTGAGAGAGTGTATTACTTAAGCAAGGAAGAAAAGACAAGGTTTCCAACCCAGGAGAGATGAAGAGGTTTCCAGAGATGATGGCACAGCGTTTCAGCAGGACAATTGTATAGGAGGAGATGCCATTCCAGACTGAGCAGGACAGGAGGCCCCAGGAGAAATCTATTCAATAAGAGGTCATTGATTAAATACTGATGGGCCTGAAAATATAAAGAAGCAATTTTAAAATTAAAGAAGAGCTTGGGGTTTTAACTACAGAAGAGTATAGGAAAAACTAAGAAAGGGTAGAACAATGATTAACTCCAGAGAAAAGATAAAAATGTTTACAAAGAAAGCTAATCAGGGCATGCTATATAGATCATAATTATGCCAATACTATTACTCTACCCAAATTAAAATTTAACTATATTCAAGTTTGTCTTCAAAATTGAGCGTCAGTGGCAAGTGTGGAATGGTGCAAAAAAATTAGATTATCTTTCATAGTAGGAAGTCAATAAGAAAAGCCAAAGTGTGAAAAAAATCAAGAGTTTTTCAATCAAGCAATTGAGAGATATAGAGGTAATAGAAAAACAAAGGGCGAAAACAATGAAATGGTTTCCTCTGGATCTTTAGGCAGGTCACCACGGTTTTGCAATAAGCCACCTAGAGATATTTAAGTCTTTCACTATGAATATCAATACTTTTTATGAAACTGTTCATCAGAAACTGAACAAAAGGAGGTGGTAAGATAAAACAAAAAAGCTTATTCTTATGTATTTTTTTCTTATCATTATTACTTTCATTTAGTAAAAAATTGCCTGGCCCCTCCTTTGTGCTTTGGTTCACAGAGGTAGCAGATACAGTCTTTGACCTCTGGTTTTATCATCTAGTGGAAGTGATAAAGCATGTACTATTATAAACAGTAGACAATCAAAAGTGTCATAAGAGGGCCTCCCCGGTGGCGCAGCGGTTAAGCGCTGGGTTGCCCGCAGCCTCTTCAGCTCCGGTTCAATCCCCGGCTGCTCCCTGGCCACTGGAGGAGGGTCCCACATGGTGCACAGACCTCTCCTGCTGCCCGCTGCTCCCCTCACCAGTGTACTTCATCCGTCTGCCTGCTCTGCTCTCCGCTCTGGCTCTGGTGAATTCTCTAACTACCGCACTTCTGACTGACTGTACCCAGTGCTTGTATAAATAAGTAAATAAATAAATCTTTAAAAAAAAAAAAAAGTGTCATGAGAGATGAACAAGATGACAGGAAATTTAGAGGGACATTCAGCTGAAGGAGGCTCACTGGGGAGGCTGCAACTGGCCCATTCTCTGCAAGAGGACACTACCCAGAGAAAAACAGCCACAGCCAAGGCACTGGGTGGGGGAGGGGTGGCGAGCCCTCTGGGTAGTTGCAGGAGACCCCACGTGGTTTAGTTTTTGCCCAGAGCATGTGTAAGAGGAATTAAGCTGGGAAGGCGGCTGCAAATATATTGTGGAGGCTGCTTCTACCAGCTTAGAGGTTTCTGGGACTTCAAATGCTTTTCCCACGTACTTTGACCCTTTGTTTCAGAAATGTAAATCTACAGAGAGAGAGATGGCAAGTCTAGCTATTGCATTATTCATCAGGCATGCTGTCTCTTAAAAGTTCTCACCTACTGAATCTTCTTCTGTCCCACAAGAGACTTTACCAGTCTCTCTAATTAAACTTTCATTTCCCAAAAGATATTTTTCATGTTAAGAACATCTTTACATGAGGAAATTCGTTCCTCCACTCAACTTTTCTCCCTCCAAGAATGAAACAAAAGTAAATGTATTAGTTTCCTGCACTCTTTCACATTTCAAGTGATTATTTGAAGTTTTAATAGTGCTCTGGATAGACAGTGTCAATTTATTAACGACATCAGGTGCATTAAAAAGTCCTTATATTAGATAGGGCAGCTTGTAAAGCCTTTTTAAATTACCCTTCTCATTTCCCACTTTTCTATTGAGTTCTGGAATGACAAAATAACCCTCTGGTCCAATGGGATCACCACCTTTCATTCCCTGATACAGAAGTATGTCAAAGCTTAAATATCCCTTTTAGGTAATCTGAAGGGGATGCCACTTTAAGAAATACAGCCCCTCTAAAGCTATAAGAAAGGATAAGAGGATATCCATCAGGGAAAATTTATCTGAGCCGTCCATGTCTGGGCCTTTGCTCTGATTTCCATCCAATTAGGTCTCTTTAACTCCCAACTTGGCTTTCCCCCAATTCTGAGCGTTGGGTTTTTAACTCTTTATTGACATATCTCAGAATTGCAATGTGAATCCCTCTCTCAGTTCTCTAGGATCTGCATACTTCCAGATTATGGATTCAATACAATCTCTGATATTGCAGTCTGTGTAATGATCCAGCATATTTCAGATTTTTTTGTAGCCATCCATTGGACTTGATAGAAATAAAATCAACAACAGACTGATTAAAGGATAAAGTCCATTTAGCCAGCATGCTCATAGAACAATGTCCCGCCTTTGGGCCCTAGTCTTTTATTTTCATCTCCTTCTTATTAGTTTCTATGGAGCACAGCTAAATATTTGGGGTTGGCAAGTCTGAAACGCCTATCTGTTGCCTCTGGACCAGAGTTTGTAGCAAAAGAACAACCACTGAACTACTAATGTAATGCTGAGACCTCTAACCTAGCAACAGGACTTTTTGCAGTGTAAAAACTTAGGGGGCAAAATTGATCCAACTTAGGCTGATGGATTCTGCTCACCCGTAAAGCAATTGTAGTGATGAAAAATTAACACAACAATTTGATATAGGGTGGAGCTGAAGAAAGATTAGATTAATGCCCCCAACAATGTCCTACCACTTGGTAAGGCTGGTACTTACCAAGCCACTGTCATGTGACATTGAGGAAGGAACCATGAGGAAGGTTAGAATGCTAAATAACAGCTCTAGCTAAATATCTAGATTTTAAATAAAAGTCAGAGAAATTATTAAACCAGCGGGGTAGGGGAGAGTAAGCAGAATGTGAGGAGGAAGGAGAGACAACAAGCCAACAAAGACAACAAATAAATTTATGGAATTTATTTACATTATCTCATTTAATTTGCACAAAAACTTGATGAGGAAAAAGGGAATGCACAAACACTCTTGAACACAATTTAACTTTTGCTGTAGTAATAATCAACATTAAACTCTAGTTGTTTTTAACAAAAAGATAAATTTTTTGCTTTCAAGTTGTCAGGTTGGTCCTGATCCTTTAGACTCTGCTGGGTTCAGCTAGATGTGAATGGATTGCTGGTATCATATTTGGGGAGCATTCGCTGGGATAAACATTTTATGATGGAGGAGAAAATCTGTAGAGGAGTGAGCAGGATTAAGTAATAGCATAAATTCTCTTCTTAGAAGCAATGCTTCTACCCACATTTTACTGTTCTAAGCAAGTCAACTGGCCACAGTCAGAAGTCAGCGGAGGGCCTCCGCAGTGGCGCAGCGAGTTGAGTGCCGCGCTGTGAAGCTGTCCGCAGCCTCTGCTGGGCCAGTTTGATTCCCTGCCGGCCAGGGAAAAACCCACATGAAGCAGCAGACCTCTCCTGCCTTGCCCGCTGTTCCCCTCAGCAGTGTCTTTGGTCTGCCTGCCTGTTCTGCTCCCCTCTCTGTTTCTGGTGAATTCTCTCACCCTCCTGTGCCTCTGACTGTACCCCAGTTCTTGTATAAATAAATCAATCTTTAAAAAATAAAGTCAGCGGGGTGAGGATGCTATAGTTGGCATGTACAAGTCACATGACATTGGCTTGGTATATTGTTGAGGACAGTAATCTAATCTTTCCTCAGCCCCACCCCATATCAAATTGCTGTTGTGTTATTTTTTCATCATGAAAATTGCTTTTAGAGATAGGAGAGGTACCTGACTTTATAGGTAAGGAATTTGAGATGTTGCAAGGTTAATTACCTAAGGACTGGTAGATATTGTATCAAGGATTTAAATTAATCTATCCAATTCTCAAATAATGTTCTTTTTATAACACTACAGTCTAGAGACACTAGAAGTCAAAGATTTAAAAGAATCTAAGACTACTAGAAATTATGCATAAATTATGCATGAAGCAGAAACTGTGGGACTCATCCCAATATAAAGATTAAATCTGATGTTTAATGAGTATAAATGTTAGAAAGTTATTTTAGAAACCCTCTTTGACAATGCCATTCTTTGGAAGGATGGATAGGATGAGGTAACAATGTAGTGGAAGTTTCTTTCCCATATCTTTCTACCCTCTTCATTGATTTTTATTTTTGTGAGGCACACCAGCTATCTGATCCAGAAGTTTGCTACTCCTAACTCCTTGTTTGCAGCCCCTCTCTATGTCAGTCCTCCCCAAAAGTGTCCAAGTTGTATATTATTCCTCTTTTCTCAACCACAGAAAATCTCCAGGTTGTTAGTGTTCCCTTTAGAAGGTATCTGTTTTGATAGAGGATTCCTGAAAATCTATTTCTGATCCCCAGATAATGTTTGTTGATTTTGACCATCTGACCATGGGCCTATCGCCAAAGAAAGTATAACTACAGCTAAGCTTGTATACTTCAATTAACCTGTACACGTAGAAAATGATTTAGTTTTTATAAAGGGGGTTACTCCTCCCCCCTTCCTTTTCATTCATACTCTATTGTCAAGTGGATTTTATGCCTTGCAGAAAATAGATATGCGACTCCCAGCTGGGATGGCACTGTGCCTTTTTCCCATGAGATGCCTCTTATTTAGAAGAAAAGGGGTTTTGGTCTGTTAACTTTGGGGAAAGTCACTATACATATTGATTCTGAGGAAAAGAAACAGATAGGATTATTTTTACAAACTCCCCTAAAATATTTTCTTAGCTGTCTACTCCACTGAAACTGAGAACCTTCCCTTTAAAGGAGGTAAGAGGGCCTCCCTGGTGGAGCAACAGGTTGAGCACTGCACTGTGAGGCAATCCGTAGCCTCTGCAGCACAAGTTCCATCCCCAGCCAACCAGAGAGAAACCCACATGGCGAAGCAGACCTCTCCTGTCACCCCCACTACTCCCCTCAGCAGTGTATTTCAGTCAGTCTGCCTGTTCTGCTCCCCACTCTGTCTCTGGTGAATCCTCTCACCTCCCTCCCTCCCCACACCTCTGGCCTATACCCCAGCTCTTATATGCATAAATAAATAAAAATAAATCTTCTAAAAAATAGAGCGATTATTCCACAAAGTTCTTACTGTGCACTTGGCACACACTTGACATTCAACATCTATTTGTTGAATGAATTAAAAAATGAATGAAACAATGAATGAGTGAGTGAGTGAATGTGTTAGTGAGTATGAATAGTGGTTGGAGTCCACTAATATGTCAAAGCACTATTCAGTTGTGTTTATTTAATATTTGAACATTCATCTATATATATATATATATATATCTTATGAGCTTTTTGTAATGTACAATGGTATCTGAACCACGATAAATACTATTGTCATTTGGATATATCTGCAACAAGTTTTTTTTTTAAAAAGTCATTAGCTGTAAGAGCTATTATGATTTTGTTTTACATATTTATATGTGCATTACCAAAATATTTTATATGATAAAATTCTGAATAAATTATCAAGAGAGGAGCTTTGTAAATTCTAGAAATTGTATTTGCACATTTAAAAAGAAACATCCATCAGTTAAGAAACCTTTGTTTTATGCAGAACATACTCATGCACACAGACTTAGCATCTTGCAGTGAAGCAAGCGTTTCTTTCAAGTGCTGCTTTTCAGCGTCTTGGTTGATTGACTTCATGGTATGACCTGGTGGAAAGGGAATAGAGGTCAATTAGAGGAGAATGGTGTGGTAGAGAGAAGACAAAGAGTGAATAAGTGGATCATTGCTAATGTCAGAATTCCAGAAATGCCTGAGATGCTTGGAACATTCCTGCTGGAGACTGAAATAGCATAACAGAGTGACCCCAGCTCTGGAGAGTCTTACCTCATTCATTTTGTACTGGAAACCACTATAAAAATGGTTCTGAGTCTCACTTGAGCACTGACCTACACTTAAATCGAAAGAAACCAATAACAGTTTTACTTACAATCCCTAGTGCCAATATGTCTAAAAATATGTTGTGAAGGAAAAGGGAGGGGAAAAAAGCTTTCATGAGCATAACTTATCTTTGACTGTCACAAAATCAATAGGCTTTACAGAGCTGAGGAAATTCAATAGCTCAGCATTCATAATAAAGATTGGTTTGGGTGATTTGTCTCTCTCTAATAGGGCAGGCTGTGGACCCCAGCTCCCCTTCCTTTCAAACTCAAGGGGGGTGGGGATTTCTTCATCACAGCCAAGTCCTCTTGCTTGTCTATTGTCAGGACTTTACAATGGTACTGCTTGTCTGGCCAAGTCTTGCTTCACCCAGGAGAACAGACCTCACATTGGGGCGTGGAGTAACAGATGCACAGTTTTATACCAGCATTCAACCTCCCTTAGCTGGCCTGACAGGCTTTTCATGCATCATGGATTCATCTGTTTCAATGAAAAACCCAGAGCAAAGCTGCAAGTATTTCTTGTTTTTTTTTTTTTTTCTTGGAGAACACTTTATAGAATGTGTCCAGATATTCACTCTGGAAACTAGACCCATTACAGAAACATGTGAAAAAAGATTTAAGTGCCCTGACCTGACCCAGTGCTCATCTGAGTTGTAGTAGATGGAAAACCAGGCCACAGGCTTGTCATCCCATTGGTTGCATGGTGCAACCAATGGCATCCCATTGGTTGCATGGTGCAACCAATGGTGCCTTGAACATGGCAGAGAATTGATAAGAATCAACTGAATTGAAGTACATGTCTAATGTATATTGAATTCCTAAGATGTGCCAGTCACTTCATTCACTGTGCATTAGTCCTAATCTTCATAACATGCCAAAAAATAGATACATCAATATTCCTGTTTTCATCAAAAACCTGAGCTTCAAAAAGATTAAAATGCATGCTCAAAATCATACAAAAAGCCAATGTTTAAAGCATAAATTCAGTCAACATTATGAGAATCTTAAGTTTTTTGGCTACTCCAGAAGACCTCTTCTTAGTGGTATTGTCAGACCAAGGAGAACAAACAAATCACATGATAAGTGATATTGCTTGAGAGATGTCAGTATTTGAGATCTCTTTGTCAAACTTAAGATTCTCTAACTTTATTAACTTATAAAGTCCGGGTTTCCATGTTGTTTCTGCAACTAACTCAGTTATTTTGCTATGTACCAGTAGATACATTTCAAGCATGTGAATGCACTTTCTAAATCCTAGATGGTCTAGAAATGTGTGCTAACAATCGTAGTCCAGGAAGTCAGTCTGGTCACAGAGAGAAGTGATTGGCAAACAAAGGAGGGATTGAGCAGTACCAGTTGGGTGACAGCTGTCTTCCTTCCCAAAGCTGTTTTAACGGCCCCTCCTAGAAAAGCAGAAGATGAAACATCAATCAATCAGTCATCAGGAAACCATTGTACGCTTACTCTGTGTTCCCATTAATTGATCTGCAGACCACTTGCAATGTGGACCAGAGGATTTGGAGTTATTAAGAAATAAGGTGATGGGAGCCTGGCTGAGTGTGGCAGCAGAGGGTCCTTTAAGAGGTCAGGTCTATAGCGCCATTGGTGCCTCATGCACCCTTCCTAGGTAAGAGCCCCTCTCCTGACTTCTCCTACCTGTATTCAAAGAGTGTCTGGTTCAGAATTGCCAGAGTGGGGAGAATGTTGGCTTCCTGCCCCAGGAGGAGCAGCTGGTAGATGAGCCAAGTAGAGAAGTTTAAAAGAGAAAAGGAAACCAAGCAGTGAATCGTGGAAACAGCTGTTAGTTACTTGGAACATGATGAGTGAAGAGCGTGGCACAGTCAAATACCAGCATCAACCTGTCTGCGCTCATGTTTAAAAACCTCAAGGTTTAAACATGGGCATCGAAAAATCAAGATTCATGTTTAAGACCATCAATGTTGTATGTGTTGGGATTGAGTTTACTACGAGTGACAGAAAATTGAAATAAATATGGTTTAAGTAAATTTTGAAGTATATTACACACACACACACACATACACACACACACAAAAGAGTCTGAAGATGGTGAACCAGGCTGATAGGGTAGACTCAGGGAGTCCTAAGTCAAGAGACTCCTCTAATGTTTTGCCATGCCATCTTTATCCTGTGACATCTACTTTGTGATGCAAGGCAAAAACTCAAACTTTAACTGTCATCTCTGAATTCCAACCAACAAAAAAGAGGAAGGACAATTTCTGTTGTTTTTACTGCACATCTCAAATGTCTCACCTAACGCCTTTTATTTTCTGTGGGCCAAACCCCATAGCTTGTCCTAGTCGTAAGAATGGTTATTGCTTGTTTCCAGCTAAAAACTTTTCTGTTTTGTCATTATGGAATAAAAAGAGGATGAATATCAGGAGAAAATGTACAGTGTGTATCATACAAGATAAATGAAAAATAATGCCAAAGCCTTTTAACCTCAATTCTTAGGGAAAAAAACTGTCAAAGAAGTCCCCAAACTCTTTTCTATCCTATCTAGATGTCTGCTATTCCACCTGCATATATTAGTTAACAGGTCATTCACAGGTACTATGCCATTCTACCAAATGAGCTTACTTCAGAAAGTAACAGAATAACACTTTCAAAGAAAGCAAAAGAGGGATGCATGGGGGAAAAAATTCAAAAACAATGAATCTGAAGAGGAAAATTAATAAAGTTTGATAATTCTCTCACATACCCAACAGATACACACACACCCCTTATATTCACATTCTTGTATCCATTTGGGACAAATGGGTATATATATACACATATATATATGCACTATATGTGCATATATATATTTACACACACATACATATACACATATATGTATCTTGTGACCAAGTATATGTATGTGTGTATGTATGTATGTATGTATACACACACACACTTTGTCATGGTTAACTCCTGTTTGCTACATGCTGTTGTTTTATAAAAGACTATTTACACAAGATCAACTTTCTTAGTACCGTATTACTCCCTAGGATGACCAACCATTGGTAACCTATTTTATATGTGTGTATGTGTGTGTGTGTGTGTACTAACAGTTGTTTGGTAGTGTAACTCATATCAGATGTAGAGGGAAGAGGTGTTCTCCTCCTTCCTCTCTTCCTGGAGGTAGTAGATGGCAACAAATTTATTAAATCTTGCTTAAAAAGAATTCTTTGGTTTTGGGTTGCTTTGTTTTTTGACAGAACTTTCACAGGTCTAGTGAACCATGTAATCAGACTGCCAGTGAATTTGTTGTTATATAAAGGAAAATGTATTTTTTAAGATAAGCACTACAAAGCAGATAAGGTGGCACTAGAGAATTATGATTCAAAGCTCATCAAATGGAACAGTCAGAACATTTTGGATTGTATGATAAAGCAGAGCCAGTGAGAAAGCCTGGTATCTTTTGGAAAAAGTAAATTGAATTATTTACTTTAATTGCAAATATTGATGAATTAGAAAAAATGGTTTCTTGCTTGGAAGTAAAGCTTTGATTTTTGTGAGCCAATTTAAAAACTGCCAATTCAAGAGAAATAGGATATATAGTAATGTTCACCAAATATTCAATTTGTCTACATTTCTGAGTCCTCTTACAATTAGGTTGGACCACTTGACTAATTTTGTCCAATTAAGTGTAAATTGATGTGACTTATTAATACTTCCAATGTGAGGCAACAAAGAGTCCATGATTAATTCTCTAATTTATCTCTCTTCTCTTATCATTATAACTGAGGAAATTTCATGTTTCTAACAGTTAAATAGTGATGTATCTTCTGTCCCACTTGACTTCCTGGGTGACTCTTTGGAACAAAGCTCCAGGGGACCAATGTAGATCTTGTTGTGTGAATGATGAAAAAAAACTTGTTAATTTTCTTTGATGGGAATGTTAATTTGCATGGCACAATTCAGCTAATACTTCCTAAAACAAGGAAAAAGTAATCAAATATCAGGGAGGAAGCCAAACTCATATTAGAAATGAAACAAAGGCAATAATCTTAACTTCCCAAGTTCTCAGTAACTCACTAAGCAGAAATTTTGCTTTAATTAGGTTAAGATTATTTCCAAAATGGTGTATCTAGCTTTAACTTTTGTTTTTTCCACTTTTGTTTTTTCCAACTCTCAAAAATGTTTCTGAATTCAGCAACAATTCGTTATTTGTTGATCAATCAATTTTAGAAAATGGTTTTTGTTTATTCATTTTTATTGAGCTATTTTACTATTGAGTTGAATAAAATTTTAGTGTGCATAAGCTTCCCTTCCAAATGTCTGATCTGTTGGAAATCTGATAGTCATGAGGCTTAACTTCCTCAGGTCAAATCTTTGATAGAGAAAATTACCCTGGTTTGGGAAGAATATGTCTCATAGATTCTGCCAAATTGCAAAATGCACTATGAGCATGTGTTGGAAAGCCCTCAATTAGGACCCAAGCTACAAAATGTTAGCAATACAAATTAGGGACTGTGAATGATATAAAATTGGTTGCCTGGAATAATAGGTTGATGGTACTTGTGTCAAATTGCTGAGAGAAAGACTTGTACTGTGATTAGCCTGAGGCGCCCAGGTATTACCTGATGGTGCTCTCAAATTTCTTCTGTGTCTCAGAGCCAGGAAATTGAAGCAACCAGTTGGAGAGTAATAATATTTATTGAAGGTCTATATTCTACTAATTGCTACACTATGTATTTTCTTTTTTTTTAAATAAATTTTATTTTTATATTCCCCATACAATTGCAACCCCCCCATTCTGACCTCAATCCCTCCCCTCCCTGCCCCCCACATCCATAGAGTGTCTCTGGTTCATAGCTTTTTGTTGATTTTGATTTTCACTTATAGTTATTCATTTTCCTGGTCCCTTATTTAAGTTTTCTAGATTCCTGCTATGAGTGAGACCATCCGGTATTTTTCTTTTTCTTTCTGGCTTATTTCGCTGAGCATGATCCCTTCCAGCGCCATCCATGTTGTTACAAATTGCATGTGTTTATCTTTTTTGAATGCTGAGTAATATTCCATGGTATATATGTACCACATCTTCTTGATCCAGTCATCTATTTTTGGGCATTTGGGTTGTTTCCAAAGCTTAGCTATTATAAACAGTGCTGCTATAAACTACACTATGTATTTTCTAAAGTAGATTTCTATTTGGCAGATAAGGCAACTGAAACTAATAGCAATTAAGTAATTCAAGAAACAGGGGAAGAATTCAACCTGGATCCAGGTTTTTCCATCAAATCATACAACAGCATTAACCAGAATATAAATGTATTTCCACAGAGCTGTACTCAACTTGATGGAAATATCCTTGGTGAGGGGATCTAATTAAAATTGATGCCGATTTTTTAAAAAGATTTATTTATCTATGCATATAAGACCTGTGTTACAAGCCAGAGGTGCAGGGGGTGTGAGGATTCACCAGAGAGAGAGTAGAGAGCAGAACAGGCAGACTGACTGAAATGCACTGTTGAGGGGAGCAGCGGGTGAGACAGGAGAGGTCTGCTGTGCCATGTGGGTAGCTCCCTGGCTGAAGGGTATCAAACTCATGCTGCAGTGGCTGCAAATAGCTTCACTTTGCTGTGCTCAACCACTTGCGCCACCAGGGAGGACCCTGATGCTGATTCTTTAACTAAAAATACCTGAGTCAATATTGGGCTATGAATTCCCAATGTTACAGATTAAATATGTAAAATATTCACAAATTTTGGTGAAATCCCACTTAAAAAAAACATGTTTTTTAAATTAAAATTGTTAGAAACTATAATATTTCTCATACGTAAATTTTCTTACTGTCCAGGGTCATATTTTAAAATATTTTACTAAAATATTCACAAACCATGTTTCTGTCTTTTTAAAATTAATATAAATTGACATGACATACTGTAAGTTTAAGGTGAAAATCCTACTTTGGAATGAAAAAGCAATAATGCAGCTCCAAGAGACAAGATTTATCATATTAAATTCATGCTCAGCAATCAATAAAAAAGGAGGTGGCTGGAGGAAGAATGCTAAAAGTTACAATTAAAAACAATATTGACACCTTGCTGGTAAGGACTCAGCATAGTAAAAAAGCTTTCTTTGTTTTACTGTCTATATAGGTTTTGCTCCTGAAAAATGGATATTAAAATTTGTTTATATATCTGTTTTTATTTTTATGTTTATTTATTGATTGATTTTAAATAATAAATTTTATTTTTATATTCCCCATACAATTGCAACCCCCCATTCTGACCCCAATCCCTCCCCTCCTGCCCCCCACCCCCCAAAAAGTGTCTCTGGTTCATAGTTTTTTGTTGATTTTGATTTTCACTTTCTTGTAGTTATTCATTTTCCTGGTCCCTTATTTAAGTTTTCTAGATTCATGCTATGAGTGAGACCATCCGGTATTTTTCTTTTTTTTTTCTGGCTTATTTCGCTGAGCATGATCCCTTCCAGCTCCATCCATGTTGCTGCAAATTGCATGTGTTTATCTTTTTTGAATGCTGAGTAATATTCCATGGTATATATGTACCACATCTTCTTGATCCAGTCATCTATTTTTGGGCATTTGGGCTGTTTTTAAATAAATGTAAGAAAGGGATATATACAAGCAATCTAAGTTACATTCCTTTCATTCATTTTTTTAAATTAGAATTGGAAAAACAGTTTTATTTTCTTATTAAACACATTGCTAATAAATTATCTTTCTGATCACCTTCTTGAATTTATTTTGTTATTTGATCAGCAGACTTATTCCTATCATGTGTGAACAGTATTCATTTCATATTCACTTTAAATTCTTACATTATGCAAATATGTAGAGACTTTAGTCTTTTGCAAAGGACCTGAACTAGGAAGATACATAGGGAATTAAAACAGAAGAACTATACCAATTCTTTAACACTGCTAACTTTGAGCTCTCCAGGCAAAACCAGCTGGTATACCACGGGACACAGGATTCCCAAAATTTTCATCCCCTCAACCATGAAGAGGGAAAGGGAGGAATTGTTGAAAAGGTTTGCTTTGTTTTGTTTTGTATATTATGCTGAGAGGAAACTCTTCCATTCACTCCTAGTGCAGTACAAACCAAACTCTGTCATTTTGATGTTTGTTATATCTGAAAGAATTTGGAAAGCAGTTCCCTAGAGGATCCAGTCCTTGGTCTGTGCTCTTAAAAAAGTAAACCTCTAGGGCCTCCCTGGTGGCGCAAGGGGTTAAGACGCAACCTATGAAGCAATCCACAGCCACTGTAGCACGAATTCGATTCCCTGGCCAGGGAGCAACCCACATAGTGCAGCAGACCTCTCCTGTCTTGCCTGCTGCTCCCCTCAGCAGAGTATTTCAGTCAGTCTGTCTGTTCTGTTCCCCACTCTGTCTCTGGTGAGTCCTCTCACCCTCCTGCACATGTGGCCTGTACCCTGGTTCTTGTATAAAAATAAATAAATAAATCTTTAAAAAAATAAACCTCTAAAATAAATTTAACTTTCTAAAAGCAATGATTTATGGTACTGTAAGAGAGGAGTTATTTCAAAGAGGAGGGGGGCTGAGTGGAGTATGTGGATTGTTAGTACTTTGCTGGTGAGTGTGGTTTAGTCACATACATTTAAAGAGGTATAAAACTATACTCTTAAATCATACATAGTATTGTAAACAAACATTTCCTCAACAAGAAATAAATAACAATATCTCTTTCTGAAAAGTTTAAAACCGTACAAGATAATTCTAAATTTTAATTTCACTGCGGTCTTTTGATACATTATTCAATTTGATTCTCCATCTCATTGAAATAATACTCCAATTTCTTTAGAGGGAATTGCAAAGATCTTATTCATGTTCTGACTCTACATTTTTCTATAGATGGTTTTAATGAGTAAAAAATGGCTTCAAATGTTTTTCTACTATGTATGTACTCATAATGTTCAAAGTCTCAATTGCTTAAAAACATTATAAGTCAGAATAAGAACTAGTCATGTTTTGTTGTTTTGTTTTGTTTGTTTCATATCACAGGGAGTTAAAAAGAACAGATAAACAAAGCAATTATATTTTGAATATAGTGTAGATAGGTAATTGATCTACTCCTTTATCTTTTTAATCCCCCCTTCTTTCCACAATAACACTTGTAAACTATTGTTTTCTACTCATTTTTGAGGGAATAACATTTTGGGAGGACAAATACACTTAGTTCAACATTTTTGTTCAAATGCAAAGTAATGCTATGAAATTGTACCTGCCTTTATTATGGGAAAAGCAAAACCAACCCAAACATTCTTTGCCTTCACACTTCAGTCTTGTCTTTGAAATGGTTTTACAATAACTAATCTTTGGTGGGACAACCCAAAACAAAACTTCTATTTATAATGCCTACATATGAATCCAGAAGAGAGAAGCAAAGAAGAAAATTATATGCACAGAGCTTTATTTAGTCTCCAGAATCACAACCCAAAGTGAGCTGTTTAACCAGAGAATGGGGAGTGGGTTGGGATGGTGAGTTTACTGCTCTCAATATAAATGTGGCCTGGTTTTAGTTTGTATGAAGTGGTAACCCTCAATCAAACCTCATTGTTTGGGGAGTGAACTATCAACCATTATAACTGTGCAGCTAAGAAAGCGTCCCCATGTGGCTAGTTCATTGCTCTTCACAAGAAGAGAAAGTGAATAGGGCTGAATAAGTTACTTTGAAAGTTGTGTGAGAAAACTGAAGTTAATCAGAAGAAAACAAACAAGAAGTATCAGGTAGTGTTTGTCTTAACAACCCCCTAACTTCTCACCTTTCTACTGTCATGTCTCCCTTCCTACACACCCTTCCATTAATCTTTTGAAAACACTAGTCTGATGGAATCTCTCCCCACTGCCAAAGTCCCTAAGACAGAAGCTTAAGCTCTTTGCACAATAGAAAGCATCCCTTCTAAGTTGGTCTCCTACCTGTGTCTTGACCACTGTCTTCATTAACAATCAAATAATATTTAGGCAATAGCAAACTCCTTATCACTCCCCTGACTTTGATGCTTATTATATATTTTTAAAGATTTATTTATACAAGAACCGTGGTACAGGCCAGATTTGCGGGAGGATGAGAGAGGATTCACCAGAGACAGAGCAGGAGAGGTCTGCCGCGCCATGTGGGACCCTTGCTGGCCGGCCAGCCGGGATCGAACCGGTGCTGCAGAGGCTGTGGAAAGCTTCACAGTGCTGCGCTCAACCACCTGTGCCACCAGGGGAGGCCTGATGCTTATTATTCTTGTGCCCGGAAAGTCTCTGTCACTCTGTGTTCCCAGAAGGCAATCATTTTCTTCTTTGTGCTGTCTTTGCATTTAGTGCCTATTTTTATTACTGTATTGATCACAGTATATCTTAAGTTATTAGTTGACAAATCTCGTCTCTACCTTCTTCTAATGTTACATATGACTAGGCAATATATTCCATTCCCCCTCACAACTCTAGAAAGCATTGCTCAACTCTAGATTACCTGAGCTACTGGTGACAGCTCTGTGTGTACTGCCAGCAATAGTAACAGCAGCTGCTGTTATACATTTTGAATATATCCAAACACTACTCCTCATTTTCTTTTACTTATATACCAAAATCATGTAGTGAGCACTACTCCTACCTCCTGTTTGTAGATGAGGAAACTGAGCAGACAAAGCATAAGTAGTCAGCTCAAGTTCAATTGTGAATTTAGGAGCCAAGTATGGATCTAATTATTCATATATCTCCAGTGCTAGCATAGTATCTAGAGTGGAGGAACACTTGATATATGTTTAATTGAATGAACGAATAAGGAGATTGAGGGAGAAGGTGTTTACTCTCCTCAAATACTGGAAGGGTTTCATGTAAGTCAGGCCTTTTTTGGTTGCACAAAATTCTGGAACACGAATGTATTTAGGTAAAAGGAAAATTTTAAGCTCAAGGAAATTAAAGAGAAAGAGCACCAATCCCCATTATTCATTTGACATTTGTTTGTAAAGCACTGCTTTCTCTATATTCTTTTGAATTTGAGATATACCAGATCCCTGCCATCATGGAACTCACATTCTAGTAGAGGAATATAAATAATAAAAACTAACATAATATATAATCAAGGGGATAAAGTATATTCCAGTGGTATATGCTGTGAGAAAAGAAAACTTAGAACAGGGTATGTGTGGTAGGGAGAAGGGTAAAGGTGGTCAGTGTGAAATTTGGTCATACTCATCGCTGACTGAGAAGAAAACATTGGAATCTAAGCAAATATTGAAGGGGGTGAAAATTTTAGCCTGGTGGGTGTATATCTGGGGGAAGAAGAACCTTGACAGATAGAACAATCCAGACATAGTCCCTGGAATGGCAAGAGAATGTCTGGAATGTCAATGAACAGTGACCAGTGACGAGGCAACATATTTGTAGTAAGGTTGCCAGAAAATATATAAGATTCCAGTTAGTTTGAATTTTTAGGTATAATTTCTGTCATCACTATAGCCACTGTGAGGGTAACAAGATGAAGAGGTATCTATGGCAAAGGAAAATTACAAACGTGTCATGGAATGTGTTTATATTGAAAATTATTGGTTACTTGAATTTGAAATTTAATGGACCATTCTTTTTTTTTTTAAGATTTATTTATTTTTATACAAGAGCTGGGGTATAGGCCAGAGTCACAGGACGGTGAGAGGATTCACCAGAGACAGAGTGGGGAGCAGAACAGGCAGATCCACTGAAATATACTGCTGAGGGGAAGCAGTGGGCAAGACAGGAGAGGTCTGCTGTGCCATGTGGGTTTCTCCTTGGCCGCTTGGGAATCGAACCCACACTGCAGAGGCTGTGGACAGCTTCACAGCACTGGGCTCAACCTGCTGTGCCACCAGGCCCCCATTCTATATTTTTATTTGCCCACTATGGCAACTCTCATTTAGAGCAGAGTGTGAAGGGAAGAGCATTCTCCCTCTGCAGAACCTGCTATTACCACCATAGCTTTCCATATTTCTCACAGGCAGGAAACTTCAGAGCTTAATCCAACAAAGTTTGCAATTGTGGAATATGTTGTATACTTTTAAGGGTCTGAATATGTTGATTACTTTTAAGGCTCTGAATATGTTGTATACTTTTAAGTCACAGGTTCAGGGGAGGATTCTAAATGACCCAATAAGAGTCAGGGCCATTGTAGCCAAGAGGACAAGGTACTGCAAGAGCTCAGTTTGAGTCAAGGGATTTCCTTCAGTCAATTCCCAGGGAAGCTTTGGCTGTCTCTGAGGGAAGATACAGTGATGTGGGGGTATCTTGTTCTATTCAGGTTAATAGTTAAAATTGCCATCAATTGGTTGTCTTATAAACAGTAATCATTTCTAGCTCTTGAGGCTGAAAAGTTCAAGATGCTGGTGCTGGTAGATTAGGTGTCTGATGAGCTCCCATTTCCTCATAGGCAACTAGCTTTTTGCTATAACCTCAATGGCAGAGGAGCAAAGGGCTGTCTGGGGTCTCATTGATAAGAACACCAATTCTATTCATGAAGGCACCTCCCTTTCGACCTGATCACTCCCAAAGACTTATCAACTAATACTACCACCTTGGCGGTTAGGTTTCAATGTATACATTTTGTAGTGACACAAACATTCAGGCCATTGCAGGAAGGAAATATGCATGCAAAAGTTAATTCGCATGTGGCTTTCTTGGTAGATCCATAGCATTAACTGCTTCATTATTTTCACCGGTGGCTAGAGCAACAAAGACAATTTTTAAAATCTAACTTGAATTTAAAATGTATTGCCCATCTATTTTTATGTGTGTGTGTTTTATTTAAACAATTATCTTTCAAATTATTATTTCATTAATTAAACTAATATCATCTTAATTGTCAATATAAACGAAGTGCCTTTAAACGAGTGATGTTCCAGAGGCATGCTTGGAAATAAATGAATAGAGCTTCCTAGAACTCATTTCTCATAATAATCCATCACTGAGATAGTCCACATTTAGCTGATTATAAAGTTAACCTCCTATGCTAACTTCAGTGCTGCCTGAATGGACATAAATTTCCCCGCATAGAATTGCAACTCCACCTGGAATACAGAAGTTGGACTCATATTTTAAAAAATATTATTGGAATACCCTGAAGACCTGAACACCTGCAGTTCTCTCTCTCACAGAAGCTGTGGATGTACTGGTGACAGTAATTTCACAGAACTCAAGCGATTTTTCACCAGATTTTGCAATACTTCTTGCTGGATAACTGTAATTATGAGGTGTCACCATGATAGCTGGCTGTCGGGCTGCCAAGGTGGAGAAGTGTCTGTGATGAAAGAAATTTACAAGCAAACTTGGGTGAAAGAGTCTTTTTCTAACAGGAGAAGAAGAGGGTCGTCAGTTCTGGTGTTTGTGGCTGTAGGAGACTGTTGGCGCCACACAGCTGGAATAAAAATGGTGTCGGGGTTCACAGCCAACATCCATCAGAAACCACACATTATAGCTTGAAGTGTCCTTTCTGTGTTCCCTGTAGCACAGGACTTCTTTATTTCATATATCATTTATTCCTCCTGATGGAGGGATTTTACAAAGGAATGGTCTAGAATACTTATCAAGTTACTTGGGACAGTAGCTTGTGTGGGGCCTCCATATGGGGACCTGATCACAACCACTCAGGTTTCACACTCTCCTTTTCTTTCGAGACAAACTTGTTTGATAATTTGTCTATTAAATGAAGCTTTACATTCCTCTGGAGACCAATTCACTAACCATGTTCCTAGTCACGCTTTTACTTAGTAATATTGCTAGAATAACATCCAGTAGAGGAACAACATTCAAGAAGAATGTTCTGGTCCTTTCTCTGTCAAAATACATAAACAATGCTGACAGGAGGTAAAGCAAAGAGGAACATTCGTCGGTTTTGTCAGAGTAACTTCCTGACCACTTTCACAGGCTTTGTCTACACGCACACATCAAATATTCTTAATGGTGGCTTATCAAAAATAACATTAAAATCTGTTGTGAGATCTTGGAGTACCCTAGTGGTCTGATACAAAAAGCATCACCAGATATGATGATGAGTTTGAAATATGAAATGAGTTTTCATTTTCTTTATTTTCAAAATACTAACATGCCCTCCAGCTCTTTCAAGAGGAGGGGGAACACCAAAGAGAGCCCATGCAGGTCCATGTGGGTTGAGATATGAAGCTGGATGTTCTTGGGCATTGGATCATGTCCCAACCACTGGCTTCCATTATTCTTTTTTTTCACTCCGTTTCAGCATGGCTCAATGGAGCATCCACTATGTGCCAGTCATGTGTGTGTAGTGGGAAAAAATTTTATAACCTTTCATCATACTCTTGTGAAGCAAGTTTTCATCCTTGTAGTGTCTCAACAAGTTCCTACAGACTTTCTTCCTGCTGCTAGTTCTGTTTGCAGAGTTTTTCTTTTCCCAAGCCCCCAAAGGCCAAGCAGAGGGAGATAATGCTCCCTGATTACCCCAGGGTCCCTGTGTTCACTAAAGATAACCCAAGGCAGGAGGGCCTGGGACACTTTCCCAGAGGACATTTATTCTCCTTTTACCCCAGCCAAAGTGCCATTATGGAGAGAAGGGTGGTGGTGGCTCGGGTTGTTTGTCAGATCCCTCCCCTCCCCATCATTTTTAGTCTGTCAACTCAATCTCCTACCAGGACACATTAGGAGAAAAGCTGTCCCCATGAAAGGCTTCAGCTGCACTCAGAGACCAGTCACTCTGCCAGCTTCCCTGGCCTGGGCACTGGCATTATCGCTGTCCTTCCATTTAGAGCAAAATGAAAGGACGAAATGAATAGACTTAAGCCCTTTCACGATTTCTTTTCAAGCACACCCACCTCTAGGCACCCCCAAAATGCCCTCCTCAAGTTTTTCTTGCCTCCTTTTCTAGGGAGAAAACAATGGCATGGACAAGAAACAGTGCTGCTAAAATTTAAAGGATTTCAACACTGGATTTTCTATGCAAATCCAGAATGCTGTTTAACAAGAACAGGGAAATTTCCTCCTTTCATAATATTAATTTATGTAGTGCCTGATCCTGTTTCCTTCCGCTAACTCTGCTTGAATTGCCTTCTGCCCACTTAATGAGATGTGCACTTTTCACATTTTTTCCAAAGAACTTTGTGAGTTGAGAGCAATCTGACAGAGGAAGTAAACTGGTCTTATGGGGCCTTTGAAAGGTGGCAGAAAATTATTAAGCTAGGCTTTTCCGGGGGTAAGGGTAAAAGCAATGTGGGTGAGTAGGAGCATGTATTATATTAGAGAGAGAAGGAGAAATATTTTCTCCGTGCATCTGAATATGGCAACTCATTCTTTCTTCAGCATTTTCTGCAGGCCGCTGATTACCTCTTCAGTCACCCCTTCTCCTTCCTGGAGCAAAGCATTGTCTCTAGGCCCAAGGTGATGTGTTATTCAACTGTTTTGGGAAAAGACATAGATCATCATTAGCCACAATGTAAATGTTGCTTGTATTAGAGAGGGAAAATATAAAAGATAGGGAGGGTACATACAATAATCAAAGTGTGGGCCTCCCTGGTGGCACAAGGAGTTGAGAACCGCACTATGAAGCAATCTGCAGCCTCTATAGCATGAGTTCGATCCCCAGGTGGCCGGGAAGCATCCCATAGGGCACAGCAGACCTCTCCTGACTTGCCTGCTGCTCCCTTCAACGGTGCATTTCAGTCCGTCTGCCTGTTCGTTTCCTGCTCTGTCTCTCGTGAATCCTCTCATGCCCCCTGCATCTCTGTCCTCTCTGTCCTGTACCCTAGCTCTTGTGTGCATAGATGGATAAATCTTTAAAAGAAAAAAAAAAAAACAATAATCCAAGCATAATGAAATGTTACTTGCATTGCTAGTCATTCTTATAGACAACACCCCAATTTTTATATCACTGTGTGGTTTTAGTCTTCTACTTCCTTGAACTTGCTAAGTCTATTTTTCTGCTGTGCTCTCACTGTGCTTCATCTAACATACATGTTACCAAGCTTTCTTGGTATTTATAGTTTGTGATGAAAAGTAATGCTGGAGATCAGAGCAGAGAGTAGTTGAAGGGCTTTGATGTCAGTCTGGAGGTGTATTGGGTTCAGAGAACCAGATTCTTGGGTTACCACTGAGAAAATTTCAACAGAGGTCCCCTTTCAGCGGCACTGGCGAGTTTCCCCATGAGGCAGAGAAGTTTACTTATATCCAAAAAGGCAGGTATATTATAAAAATTTAAAAAATGGAAGGGAGAAGAAGACACTTGCACAGACACAAGGGCCTGGAATTGCTGCCTGTGAGAGGGAACAGGCCTGCTAGAAAAGATGCCTGCATAGACACAGGCGGGCTGACTTTGGACAAGAACTGCATCTTGCCAGAGTAGAAAATATACTGATACTGTGATCTTTTTTTGGAGTTCATTCCTTTGTGGAATTGGTATCTATTGTTAAATTAATTACTTCTGGGGTGTGACTAGGTTGATATGTAAGGACCCTTGATTCTTAACAATGGCACTCAATCTCCATATCTCCATCTCTGGTCTGCGCCTTGGAACACTGTCTATAGCAGTTTGATACTCCCTATAGCAGTAGACACCAAAGCATTTTTCATTTCTACAGCTGGTTTAACAACTATGTTAATCATTTCTACCCACACCTCCGGTTTCTGGTCTTGTGATGCCTCCATCTTCTACTCTCAGTCTCCATCAAGCATTGTTGAAAAGCCCTCGTGAAACTTTTTATGAAGCTCCTATCACCCCCTCAGTCTCCCTAGTACTTGCCTTTGTATGTAGCGTCCCTAATGATAAAGGTACTTAGCCCTGTCCTACTGGTGACCTCAAACTCATCCTTCTGGGCCCAGCAAGAAATGATCCTCCTCTGTCAAACTTAGGTGTGATTTTTACAGGCCATGTTTCCACTCCCTCTGAGCCCAAAGCATCCTGTATGGCTCTCTTTTTCATACCCCCCCACCCCCCCACCCCCCCACCCCCCCCACCCCCGCCACAGACCACCAGCTCCTGAAGAATGGAAACTATGTCTTTCATCTTGAGAGCTGTGGTGCCTGGAACATAGTGGGGAGCCAGTAAATGTCTCCAGAGTACATCAAACAGACTACTCCTCACCTCATCCTCACTCTTCCACTCTGCCTGAATTTCTTCCAACTGACCCCAAACATTCCTTTTATCTTTATTGTGGTCGGTTGAGATGCTGATGCTTGCTGACCTTCTTAGAAAGTTCAGAGTGATAAGATGAAATTTAATGGATTGCATGGGAGTGTGTTGAATGCTTCTAGAGAGTTTATACATATACGATAGCATATTTATTATTCTGTCAGCTAGATGATCAGAAGCTTTTTACTAACCCAGAAACAGATTCCTAAACTCATATTGTTCTTAAGCAATTTACATAACAAATAGCATTAACACTCCTTTTCCTCATCTGTGAAATACAGGGACTGACTAGAATCTCTCTGATGTCTCTTTCAGGTCTGAAATGTTCACTGAGGATTAACTCAATTGTTTGGGGCAGGTAAACTTGGGTTAGAAAGCAGAAATTACATATTAGAAGCCCATGTAACCATCACAGACTTTAAGAAGCAAAATCTCACAAAGGGCAATTTTGATTAGTACTCAGGTCTGCCAGCTGCGACTCCAGCCACAGTGATGGAGGCTGAGGGCTAAATTGCCCTCCTCTTTAGCTAAGCTGAGAAATGAACTGGGTGAAATTAGGGACAGGACACAGAGCACTGACAATCTTCTCTTTTATAGCTATAAATCATTTCTTTCCTCCTCTTGATAGTAGCCAATGAAATGTATAGCAGAGCTTATTTTTAAAAAGTTAATTTGTTTGGTTTATTTCCATTGACAATATTTGGCAAAATGTAATAAAAAGTACTTCTTGTCTTCAGTGTTTTGGAGCAACCTTTCAATAGGTACCCAAGGTAAAAATGAAGTGATAGTATATAGTCACTTGCTTTTTATATGCTTTTCTATTGCACTGATTCACTGTGCAGACTTGTTTTAAGCAGTTTGTTTAAAAACATAATCCTGTGCATATATATGTATATATATACACACACATATTAGCTTGTAATAGGCAATAGAAGGATTATTATGATGATGACATTTTAAAGATTCATCAATGGTATTATAAGTGAACATATGCAAGGTCCAAAAGTAGTAAAGATACTGAAAGATTCCCAATGACATGGTACTTCAGGTAAATATATTATGACTTTTGCTGTTGTTTATTCCTTTGATTTATTTTTTCTTCTTCAGCCAGTAGACAAGAACATTAGATACTATAAAAGGGATAGATTATTATAAACATGCATTCCTTTCTCTGTATGTAATATTTAACTTTTGCTGTAAAAATCATTTGGGATATTTCAGTTTTGTTTTGATATTTTGATACTCATTTAGAAGATTTTGGTAATAGATAGACGGCTACTTTATTCTTCTGTTCCATGCTGAAATTCTACATGACTGGCTAACATAAATATGTAACTTATGTTCTGATGTGCTTGACCTTGTCAAATTCGTAAGTATTTATTGTCATGTCCTTACCCTTTATCAACTATAGTTGTATCTAAACCTTTTCTCTTATTTTTTTTAACACAATGAAAAAAAGTTGAATGCATGATTTTTTTGGACTGAATACCAAATTCAATTTATTTCTTTCAAGTTATGATGTTTTAAATTCTAAACAGATTGCTTCAAGCATGAAAATTCACACATATATTCTACTTTATTTTAAAAATAAAACAAATCAATTAACATTCTACTACAAAAGAAAATGTGGCGATTATGTATTATTATGTTTATTTTATTCTCTTTGCCACTTTTCTTACTACACTGTTTTCTTTATTCTTTTCCCTCTGTCACACTCTTTTCAGTCTCAGTGACCAGCCTGTTAAAATCAGTCTAGTGGAGGCATTAGGAGAGCAACCCCACTATTTATCTAAAGCTCTATCAATTGGAGCAAACTGATTTAGGACAAATTACAAATTAAGAGCATGTGTCTTTTCAAATTAGCAAATATTTTTATTTGGGATTGTGTGTGCATATGTGAATTTAAAACAACTGTTGACTTAAATGTTAAAATTAGTTCTCTGCTTTCATTTTGCTATGTTTTGTTTTGGTTTAAGCTTTAGATACTGCCTCTAGTCTACGGCATCCTGCTAATGACCCATAACTGGCTGGTCTCAAGAATGTTCATAAGAAGACAAAGAAGCAACACCAGGGATAGGGGGTCCTGACCAGACTAACTTAAGTGAAACTGTCAAGCCCCTAGGGAAGCATTAATAGTTTATTGGGTATGGAATATGCATAGCAAAGCAAAGGAAGAAGGCTAATAACCTTTAACATTAACAAAAATAACTATTATTGTGACCAGTGTAGCATGAAGCACAAACAGAGTACTCTCTGGGCAACAAAAAAAATAACGTGTAGCCCACCAGAGCAATTAATAAAATGAAAGCACAGTTTCTTGCAGATGGATATGTTGGAGAATAATGGTGCAGGGCTGTGCTGAGCTGTCATGCATCAGATACTACATCTGTTATGGAAATCAGGGGAAGTGGGGGCCTTTTGTTCATGCAAGAGCCCTCCCAACAGGGATTTGGCTAGAGTAGATTTTCTTGTTATTAAACATGATTTCTAGCTAGTCGAGAGCAGATGCTTCTGCAGCATTTGGAACTAATAACCAACCTTCAAGTGTATGCCACCCCTTGAAGAGGCTGGTACTGTTGGAAAGACCAATTTCAGCGCAAAGATAATGTGTTCAGTTCAGTTTCTACTTTGCAAATGAATGACACTGATACCAGATGAGCCTTCTGGCCTTGTGTTTGCTGGAGACGGTACTACAATGGCACTGGCCCTAAAGAAGATCAGAACTTTCCAGGCGTAGTTGAGAAAGACAACCCAGAATCAAGACACCAATGCCCTGGACATTAACTGGAGAGCAGGGGTTGGGAGTGAAGGGAAAGCTGTACAAACTTATGTTGTATTTGGCAGGTAGGTACCCAGCTCATGCTCTTGTGAATCTGTCACACCTGGGCTGTGACTTTTGTTGAATGAAAATGATTTATAAGACCACAGGTCACTCCTTAATCCCTAAGGAAATCTTCTTTTCTTTACATATCACCTAAATTCAACTGCCCAACATGTTATTCTTGAGGGTTTTTTATGTTTTTCTCCAAACACAGCAAAATAATTTAACAACAACAACAATCATATAAAACATCCCTTACATTTTATTGTGTACATGGACTGTTTCTACATAGAAAATAAGCTTTTGGAGCAAAGTCTTGGCAGTTAAGAATGGCATTGAAATTAAAGTGAAGAGAATTTATGTCTGAGACTCAAAACTAGTATGTAAAAAATTCTAAAATGCAAATTTTTGGTAGACATTTATATTCATTGTTTTAATATAGTCAGAAATAGATATAAATATAGCCATGGACAGTGCTTTCACCATTCACTTCAGGATCTTTCTTATTTCAAGAAATGTCCTATAGCAGAATTTACCTCCCCAGAAAGGAGATTCTGTGATGGAAACTATGCCAACTATGACACAGCTTGAAATGACAGCATAGTAGACATTTCTAAATACAGAAATAATAGTATTTGTTTTTGTGTTTTAAGAGTCTGCATTTTGTATTTCCCAACTCAGCCCTTGGTTACAGTTCCAAACACTATTCTTAGCATATTAATTTTGACTTCTTTTCTCCAAATTTTCATGTATGATTCCATGTGGCTAGCCCATAAACAGCTACCGCAACCTGTTGAGTTCCCAACTGCTCCATAGGATTCTCTTTGAAACAGATTCAGTTCAACAAGTAACTAATAAAACACCAGAAGCTGTGTCCACAGCATATTCCTGCAAATTGAATGAAATTGAAAGTTTGGTTGCTAAATTAAATCTTCTCTGGAGAAATATGCCTGCCCTTTCATAGCTAAGTCCTTCCAACCTGTGATTTCCAAAGTTTCTGTAGTACGGGTTCGCCATTAGCTAATAACCAGGGGAACAAAAGCAATAGTTTGCATCAGAAATTTTCTTTCAGTTTATCATGAGCTTTCACGTGTTTGGTGGTGTTCTATCTGATCCTAACTTTTATTTAGAGAAGGTAGTAGATGAATATTATGTCCCTCATTTTGTAAATAGAAACATTGAATGGGAGTTAGGTCAAAGAGCTACTGTAAATCACACAGCTGGAAGTGGTGAAGCTGGGACTTCTGACCCAGTAAGAAAGGGTCCATCTAAAAGAAGCTTTTCAAAAAGTTTCATGCCATGCTACTAAAAGTGCAATTATTCTCACTCCCCCACCCCAGATAGTAGTTTGAATTCCTATTAAAAATAATAGCCCAATAAGATACATGAGCATTTCTGAAGCTAACACTGTCTTTCTATATCAGCTAAATTTTTGCCATGTGATTTGGCAGGTGTTAGGGGTACCAAATCTAAGAAAGCTTTTAAGATGAGATGTTCCCCTGGACATCCCATTCGCTTGTGATCTATAAAACTATGGTTAGGATCTACCTTTTATTACTATTTTTCACAAGCAGGGTTGTTAACCCTAATGCCCTGGCCAGTTTCCAAATAAGGGATTACAATTTGCCTTGCTAAAAAACGTTCCCTGCTGCTTTAATTAGATATGGTATTTTCCCCTCCCCTCAACCCACAGTCTGTAGCATGCTCTGTCCTGTCAACCAGCTGCTATCACTCACTCTAGAAGGATGAAATGACTCTTCTAATATCAAGAGACAAACAATAGCCACAAAGCTAAGGATTTCAAAATAATATATAACCTGAAATGACTGATGGTTAAGATTTTAAAAATTAAATCATAGAATGGGAAAGGAGCTTTGAAGATTATCCTTGTAAGCTGGGTCAGCGAGAGGCCACATTTACAGGAAACTAGAATGCCAAATTAATTTAACCAACTCTATTTTTAAAAATCCATCCAATTCTGGCAAAGAAAATGTCAAACCTATTGTTATGGTTTTTTTTTTCCTATAAATATGTGCTTAGTTATTTTGTTTTGTAGTAAAAAATAATCCTATTTATTACTATGATGGTAAATAATTTTAAACCCTCTTCTTGCATCCTAAATTTAACAAGGAAGCATTCGTTTAGCTAAATGAAAACCATTTAAACCAAGGACCAAGAAAGCAGAGGAAAAAAAATTAAAAGAAAAGGAATATTCCACAACTTGGAAGTGGATCTGTGAAGAAAAAATGAAATATTCATACTATGTTACTGTAAAACAGTTTTCATGGGATTATGTGAAAGGCTATATCCCATATGGTGTTTCCAGACTGCATCCCAGAAAGCTGCCATAAGGTGAGAGCTGGCTTGACAGAGGCGGCGTCCATCTGCATTTGGAGAAGCTGCTGGCACCGACAAAGCAGATCTCCATATCTAGACACGGCTCAAAAGTTGGACATTCCTCTTTGAGCCTATGACTCAATGACTGCCCTTTGCTTTACAGGTGAGATTGCTGTGTCTTATTCTGACTGTCAGCTACTGTAAATAAATGCCTCTTCACTACAAAAATATTCCCATTGGGGGTCACTTCCTCAAAATATACATTTCAATAGATGTCTTTTATTCATATTGCTTCTGAATTTCCCAATTCACATGTTTCACACTCTTCCTCTGTTTCACTAAATCCATTCTTCCCCTTTCATTTCAAATGACACACAAGGCTGGAATTCAAAAGTGGCAGATAAGGGCCTCCCCGGTGGCGCAGCGGTTGAGCGCTGGGTTGCGAAACTGTGCGCGGCCTCTGCGGCGCCGGTTCGATCCCCGGCTGCTCCCCGGCCACCAGAGGAGGGTCCCACATGGCGTGCAGACCTCTCCTGCCGCCCGCTGCTCCCCTCAGCAGTGTACTTCGGTCCTTCTGCCTGCTCTGCTCCCCGCTCTGGCTCTGGTGAATTCTCTCACCCTCCTGCGCTTCTGACTGTACCCAGTGCATGTATAAACAAAACAAACAAACAAACCAGCAAACAAATAAATAAAAGCATGCCTCTATTAAAAAAAAAAAAAAAAAAAAACAAAAGTGGCAGATAAAATTCTTCAGGTACTTAATATCCTCCTTTAAGAAATGACAGTTCTGCATAAGTTTATATGTCAAACATCACAATATAACATATTTGTGGTGTAACTTATAGAGTTCATCTTGAGAGACTTGTGCTCAGAAAGGTTATCTAGGTGAAAGAAGCACACAATGTGTGAGGCAATATGGCATGGTAGAGATTGCGGAAAACTGAAAAGTTCATTTCCTGTATAAAAGAGGCAAGTTCTATTTAGTTGCACAATTGATGTCTGAATTATAGTAAATTTTATTAAAGTTTTTAGATTTCCTCAACAAAAGTATGGTTACTGGTTCATATATTTATATTCTCAGAAGACTGGTTAAAATGTTACACCAATATTGACATAAGTGCAAGGAAAAGAACAAGCTAGAGAAATGTTGTACTTGTTCAAAGTTGGGAGGCTGGTTTTCCCTGCCATCCAACACAAGCAGGATTTCTCTTCAGTAGGGGTCCTTGGAAAGGGGACAACACATTATATGAAAGATAAATCTGAATGCTTCCAAATCTACAGTAGGATTCTAGCACTGGGGACTATTCCAGTCATACCAAGGTGATTCTTCCCCATTATTGTTCTTTTCCCATCTCTGAAAGACTTTTTTTAAGTGTCTGAAAAGCAGAAGTAAATAAAGTAGGACATCCATGAGACTGCAAAATAAATATGTAATTTTAAGATAAAGAAAAAAAGGAACAAGAATAACCACAGCTGGTAACACCAGGGTGGCTTTCAGGAAATCTGAGTCTGATTTTTGTACTCTTCAGATTTGTATACTTGGACAACCATTTAACCTTCCTTGAATATATCAATCTAGTCATAATTCTACATCAGTCTTATGTTGTCAGCAGACTCTTTCTTCAAATGAATACAGCTATTGAACCAACTAAATAGAGCAGATAAAAGAGAAGTAGCTTGTCTGGAAAAATATAGAACACTGATATTCGGTTGACATTTCAGGAGGGGCTATTTCAATAACATATTTTGCCTTCTGGACAAAAGTACCTCTAATTTCATTTCTATAATGAAATTCAGATTTTTGAGTGACCTCCCTGGTGACGCAGGGTTAAAGTCAGCACTATCAAGCTATCGCCAGCCACTGTGTCATGAGTTCCATGCCCTGCTGGGGAGCTAAATGACAAGGCATAGCCAACCTCTCTGCCTCTCCAGTGGCTCCCCTCAGCAGTGTATTTCAGTAGATCTGCCTGTTCTGCTCCCCACTCTGTCTCTGGTGGATCCTCTCACCCCTTGCCCCTCTGGCCTACACCCCAGTTCTTGTATGCATAAATAAATAAAAATAAAACTTCAAAGAAAAATAAATTCATATTTTTGAATTACTGGAAATAAACACTATGCCAAATGAAAATAAAATACTCTTTTCCCTTAAAATAAACTTTGCCACAACTTTATAATAATCAATATTAACAATCACATATCAAGTGCCCACTTTAAGCAAAACTGTCCTTGATTTCAAGGGGCTAATAATATATTTGTAAAGGTGAGAAATTTGCATTAAGTAAAAATATTTATAAAACTAATAGGAATAATAAATTATCTTTACAAATAAAAATTGCATTACATAGCTAGCATCATTCATTGGGTTATAAGTCAGGTCAACTTGACTTCATGATACAAATGATACTCAAATTCCATAATATCATCCGTTTCAATTCCCACTTTCATTCAATAACTAAATGCTATGATTTTCCTCTATTGCTGCAGTAGCTCTGCTAATGTCTCTGTTCTTCAAAGTGCCTGCTAGGGCACTATTAGCCTGCAGCTGGTTCTCTTCAGGGGAATATTGCTGATGTTCCAAAGTCCCTTTTTTTTTTTTTAAAGATTTATTTATTTTATTTATACAAGCACTGAGTACAGTCAGAAGTGCAGGAGGGTGAGAGAATTCACCAGAGCCAGAGCGGGGAGCAGAACGGGCAGAAGGACCGAAGTACACTGCTGAGGGGAGTATGGAGCGAGACAGGAGAGGTCTGTCGCGCCATGTGGGACCCTGGCCGGCAGCCGGGTATTGAACCGGCGCTGCAGAGGCTGTGGGCAGCTTCACAGCCCAGTGCTCAACCGCTGCACCACCAGGGGAGGCCCCCAAAGTCCCTCGTCTGTGAGTTACTGGGGCTCCACTGGAAATGAGGAAAGAAACCCCCTTCCCAAGAACATTCTGCAAGTGTTACTTGCCTTCTTCAAGGCATCATTGTACATTTCCAGGGTCATGAAATGACCACATTTGTTCCTTGTGATAGCTCAAAAACTCAGTGAAATGACTCAACTCAACTATCAGTAATTTAATATGTACACTTAAGTATGTATAATGCTTTCATAGCTTCCACCAAACCCCGGATGGGTATCTATTTGGACTGTGGAATTAAAGTTACATTTTGAAGGATTTTCTCAAGCAAAATGTACATTCAGCATAGGTTGTGTTACATATGAATAAACAGTGCCTAAACTTCAGTTGCTTAAAAATCAAAGATTAATTTCTTGTTTATCAAATCTATTAATTATAGGATAACTATAGCCCGATTGTGATTTTATTGGCTCTGACTCACTGAGAAGTGATGTGATGATGGGAGGGCTCTTATTTATATAAGCTTTTAGAACCACTCCAAGGTTGCAACTACTGCTGGACAGATTGCCGGTTGCTTAGAGAGGGGGAAAGAATTTGAAGATTGCACATTGACTCTTAACACTCATAATCAGAAGGATCACATGTCACTAAAATTCAAAATCCATTGCCAAAATAAGTCATGTGGCCACAACTAACTCTGAGAGAGCAGATAAGTGCAGTCACACCATACTCCCAGAGGAAAAATAGCTGAAAATCATTGACTAAAATGAATGATTACCATACCAAAAATAATTTTCCACAAAAGTCAATTGGAGCGGGCCTCCCTGGTGGCGCGAGGCGTTAAGACACAACCTAAAAAAGCTAACCGCAGCTACCGCAGCATGAGTTCGATCCCCGGCCAGGGAGAAACCCACATGGTGCATCAGACCGCTCCTAGCTCACGGGCTGCTCCCCTCAGCAGTGTATTTCGTCAGTCTACCTGTTCTGTTCTCCACTCTGTCTCTGGTGGATCCTCTCACCTCCCACACCTCTGGCCTATACCCCCATTCTTGTATGCATAAATAAATAAATCTTTTTTAAAAAAAGTCAATTGGAGTCTCTATCTTTAGAGATAGAACACTGCTTGCAACTTTAAATGCCAGCTTCCGTAAGCCCTGTTGTCTCTCAATATTTAAACAATTTCAAGAATTAGTATCATCCAACAACATGACTGATGATTGTCAAAATGGTTCAGGAAAAGAGTAACCATTGACACTGGTAAAACTGAGAAGGTAACAAGAAAAAGATGGAATTTGAAGGAAAGATTTTTAAAAACGGAATGGGGAAAATCTGGAGGAATCACATACATGGAGACACAAAACGAGGAGTGGGCTGGGGTGTGTGGAGCAGTGAACCCATCATTTTGCATCACCAGGGTGGTGTGTGGTATAGTAATTAGTGATACGAGGTTGGAGTGGTAGTTTGAAAACAGATTGTGAAAGGCTAGATAAAGAATGTAGTCTTTATTCTACAGAAAATAAGAAGCCATTAAAGGTTTTGAAGACAGGGTGATGATTGCAATGTAAGATGATAAATCTGTTCATGGAGAAGTTGATAGATTGGGAGAGGAAAGGCTGATAAAGTAAAACTAATTAGTCCACTATTGGCATCATCAAGGTCTAGACAAGGGTGGTGACAGTAAGAATGGTGGGGAAAAACAGCAGGGGGGCGGGGAACTTGACAGAAGATGATTCTAACAGACTAGACTGTGTGAATGATCAAAAGGATAAAGGGAGAGTAACAAGGCCCTATGCTTACTGAGCCTCCTGGTTAACACTCCCAGAATTTACAGCAATCAATCAATAGATTTTGGGGTGTGTGTGTGTGTGTGTGTGTGTTTGTGTGTCAAAGAGAGAAAGACAGAGACAGAGAGAAGAGGGAGAATGTATGCACCTATAAAAGTTTCCTTCTCATTCAGTTGTGTGAATTCACTTGAGCCTAGATACTATTAAAAGAGATTCAGGGTCTAATAAATTGAGAAGTGTTATGATCATAGTTACCTACAATTTTTAGATACATTGTAATTTTGCTTGTTGAATAGTAACATGACTGAACAAGTAGGACCATTTGTAATTTCATTGTTTTACTCTTACAAATCCTTGTCCTTAGTTTCTCAGTTCAAATTGCCCTAAAATAATAACCAGATTTGTCTCTTGAGCTTTCAGGTGCCAATAAAATCTGTTATAAATTCAATTCATACCTCTGGGTGCCCACCCCCCCATCCCTTGATCATACTGCCCATATAGAATTCAAATCTGTTCCTCAAGTTTTGCCATATTTTGCCCATTGACATATTTCCAGCAACACAATGTTAATATTTTGTAAATGTTTTCTTTCAGCTTATTCAGGAGGTTTGTTTATGGCTTTTTTCCAGCTTGCTGCCTCAGAGTGTCTCGTGGCCAACTGTAATCTCTCCAAGTGGACTCTACGTTCTGTACTCCATCTTTTGTGACTGGCAACTTTGGACTGTGACTGTATCACTTTTTAGGATTCCAGAATAGGTTTAATTCCCACACTTCACTTTCATTAGGTGCTGCCCATAGTGTGTCTGATAACTAGAAAGTATAAATCAAGACATTTGCATTTTATCCCTAAGGACTTAAGCGAGAGCTATTTCACAGTGGAGGTGGCAGACTCACCAGATTATCTTACATATCTTTACTTGTGACTTTATTAAAACCACTATTGTGTTCAAGTCAATTATTTTTAAGTGGATCATTTTTAAAAGAATGGTGTTTTAAAAATGACAATTTTTTGCTTAAAAATAGTTTAATATGCATTTATCATTGAAAGTCAACACCAAATCAATTTTTAACCATAATACAAATGAAAGTAAGCTGATTATGGCATCATGCTGAAGTAAGAATGAACTGCTCATAAATGACATGAAAATAAATAACTTCTCCAGATTTTGGATTCATACTTGGCTGACTCCAGTGATTATAATTCTAACCACCAATTTTGGCATTTTTGTTTATGTGAACGTGCCATAAAGTTTTTTAAAATCATAGTAATGTGACCATAGCAATAGATAAATAAATCACGTGAATAGAAATGGATTACATAAAGACCTTTATATCTATGAGAGAACTTTGGTCATGATGTTAGTAAGGAAGAGATAAATTATTCAATAAATAGGGTTGGAAACGCAGAATGCTTGAGGGGAAAAATAAATTATGATTTCACTTCAAATACTGATACAATGATAATTTTTGGATGAATTAAGGTGCTAAATGTAGAAAACCAAAACTATAAAAAAAAACTGCAAATATGTGGAGCTATTAAAATATGTTTGTACTTATATCTATACTTTATGCAACATCATTTAAGCATTAAAAATAAAGTTTATGACTATAAAAAAAATCTATGTTAATTAAAAATTAATTTTCTGGGGCCTCCCTAGTGGCCTAGGGGTTAAGTCTCAGTGCTATCACTGCTAAAGCCTGAGCTTGATCCCAGGCCAGGGAGCTAACCCACATATGGCTCAGCAGACCTCTCCTGTCTCACGCGCTGCTCCACTTAGCAGTGTATTACAGTAAAGCTGCCTGTTCTGCTCCCCACTCTGTCTCTAGTGAATCCTTTCATCACCCTTCCTCTGGCTTACACCCAAATTCTATCCAAAAAGAAAAAATACTTTAAAAGTTAATTTTCTGAATAGTAGTATTAATTTATGTGATATATGTGTGTGTATATATATATATATATAAAAGCATACACCTATTCATATATGTATGCACACATTTTCATGCACACACACGCACACACAGAAGGAATTAAGTGAAGAAGCACAACGTTACCACTGCTAAAAGGGGGATGGTAGTTAAAGGGTTTATGGGTGATTGGGATCTGTTTTCTATATATACTTTAGTACCTACTCCTTATTATGTTATTTTTAAAAATTAATCAGGAATTTCAATTCTTTTGAAATTTTTTCAAAAATATGCTATTTCTATAAAAAATATATTTGATATTGTTTTAAGCTGATGAAATTAGTCAAGGAGAGCTTCATCCATTACTTCAAAAATTTCTGATATCATTAGGTAAGTTATCATTTCTTCCCTGTACTTGACCAAAATCCTGCTAATTCCTCCCTTGCCTATATCTACTGCTTATTACCTCCAACCAGTTTCCAAAGAGAAGACTTGAGGAGTCCAAATGTTCCAGCCCCCTGCTGTGTCACCTGGAATGTCACTTCCTCTGCAGATTCCCCCATTTGAATTGCTGTACAAGCTTAAAATACCCTATGTTTTTCTCTGATGCTGCATTTCTTTATTTACCATCTGCTTCATTATTTTATTAGCATCTTGAGGACAGGAAGAAGTTCTGTTTTGTTTTATACACAAGCCTCATCAGCTAAAACAGTGCGTGGCATGAAGTAGATTAGTAGACAATAAGTAATAATTGAATGAATGAAAGAATTGCATGAACAAACAAATATGAATTAAGTGAATAAATTATTTAAGACAGAAACCACCAATTACAAAATTTATCCATTAAGGGGAAAGTAGAAGCTATAAGTATTATTTACACATAACCAAAAGGAGATTTAAACAATGATACATAGAGAAATAAACAACAAATGAACACTATCTCCTGATTTTCTTAGACTCTTTGAACAAGAAGCCTACCCGGAAGTGCAAAGTGATGAAAGTCAGATTTGTTATTTACAAAGCTGCCTTCATTTTCTAGCTGTATTTCAGGTCAGGACTGGCAAGATAACAAGATGCCCAAGAGAATTCTTCTTTGATTCCACAAATGAATTTTTCTAAAGGAAACATATTGGTGAAAGGCACAGCCCTCAGATCCTGGAAGAAGCATAATGCAGGGCTGGCCTGAGGGAGGGAAAAATCAATAGTTTTAACGTGAATGAGACCAGCTTCTTTATAACTAATGTTGGCATACGGGGAACCCTCAGAGGCACTGGTGTTGGCACTGTCTTCATCAATTTCCTCTGGCTCTGCTTGATAGCAGATACCAGCAGGGCTTGGGGAGGCACTGGGGCGAGCCAAGCTAGGGAGGGGTCAGCAGGGAAGCCAGCTGGCTTGCAGAGATGATTTCCCCCTGTTTAGTTCCCTCTACTCAGTCATTATAAGTCTATGGGGTATCTACCAGGCAAGACTCTGACCCTGAGAACATTAATTACATCTCAGAATCAAAATTAGACCTCTGGTCATGTGCCTTCTCTTCCTCAGTCATTGTATCCTAGACATATCGTGGATAGATTAAAGATTTTTAATAAGAAACTCCTACCTTTGAGGCTGGATATTCACAAACCATGAAAGAAACTCTAGGTGTAGTCCTTTTCAATCCAATTGGTTAATGTAGATGAAGGTTTTAAACCTAAACTTGTTCCTTATCACAACAGTCTGTGTTCTTTCCAAAGAAAAGAAAATGGTTTCCCATGACAATATCCATTAATCAAAATCAATAGCCATAAAAGCAAATTTTTGTTTTGGAGTTAAGGGCAGAGAAACCATCTGGAAATAGAAACTTGATTCCTTAGAAAGGAAATATCCTCAGCCCAGCATCCAAACTAAATTATCCTTTAAGCAGGAAAGAAAGTACCTTTGTGAAAAAGAAAAAAACCAACAGCAACAACGAAAAAATGATGATGTCTAACCCATTAGCCACTGGTATATACTGTTAGGGTTGTTTGTTTATTTTTTAAAATATAAGCAATTACTTTAGGCTCAGGCTCTTTTTTCTAATTTTAATAATGGCACCTTTCTCAAATCAGACAATTGAATGTGGGCATTTTACCCACCTCTTCTGAATTCATCTTTTTTAAATAAAAATATCCATGACCATGCCTCTCTTATCACTCACTAATAACATACTTTGCCCAGTTTTGAGTATAATGTGCATATGACATTTATCAGTTTACTTGTAGATTTTAGTATTTATTTAGTATATGCTAAAGGCAATATACAATTAAAGAAAATTAACTTAGAGTTAAGTTTACATATAGGTTTATAGTTTTAAAGAAAATTTAGGATGAGTGGAAATAAGATTAACTTGATCTGAAAGGGGAAAATGCCCTATTTTTCCATGTTTTAGTATATACAGAAAATATAATATCTAATTATAAATCATCAATCTCATTTACTATTTATAGAGCAAAAATTATTACTATTCATGCAGTTTCATCATAGTTCTGTGCCAGTATCTCTATTTTTTGCAGTCACTTGGAGACGACTAAGTGAAACTCAGAAGAAATCACCCTGGTCCCAGTCCCAGAATCACAGAAATCTGTCTCACCAAAGCTGAGAATCTTTGAGCTGCAGTTTTGCCTGTGATTCTTGTCAATGGAAGGAAATTTGAGCTCTACTTGGTTTAAAGAATTGCAAAACGTATTTAATTTCACTCATTTCTCATTTTTCTTATGATTTCACATACAAACACATTTTTTTTTTTGCATAGAAGAACTGGGGTGTAGTCCAGAGATGTGGGGGATGAGAGGATTCTCCAGAGGTAAAGTCAGGAGCAGAACAGGTGGATCTACAGAAATACTCTGCTAAAGGGAGCAGCCGGTGAGACAGTAGATGTCTGTTGTGCGATATGTGGGTTTGCTCCTGGGCCAGTGATCATACTCAGGTTGTGGCAGAGATAGAGCTGAGACTTAACTCCTAGACCACCAGGGAGACCCCCAATGCTTTTTAAAACACAGAACCTAAGCTCCCATGACTTGAGCAGGCAGTATAGTGCAGTCCTAAAACTGCTTGGGAATTAGCAGGTTTCAGTTCAGATATCAAGTACAGAACATATTAACTGTACAACTTTACAGAATATATTTCTCTTCTCCAAGGCTTGATTTCCCCATCCAAAACCTAACTTAAAATACTGAACATATGTATGTATAGTACTTGGCACATAGTAAATATTCAGTCTGTTATTTTTAATACATTTGATTTTCATTATGTCAAAAATTACCACGAAACGCAGGTTTGCTTAATTTTTTTTTTTTAACAACAAAAAAGACAAACTCTCTCCATTTCTTAGGAATGCATTTGACCAGATGACCATGTTGGTCAATGCTGGACGTTAAATTAAAGTATCAGTACATTTTTTTCTAAGACAGTTGTGGTTGGCTGTTGATGACTAGTTTAAATAATTTTCCCTAATTAAAAAAAAAACCCTAACTTTCTATGCTATAAAATTTGGAAAAATTATCATTTATTAATGCACTAAAACTGTCAAGACCTACATCCTAAGGAAAAAAATTTCATCTTACCTAAAGTTTTGTCTTCTACTATCTCTGAGGAGATAGATGGTCATCACCCAAATACCTTCAGACTGTCATTGATACATAAATGTTTGCATCCATTCATTCATTAAATATGTATGTTTTCATGAGAGAAAAGATTCTCAAATTGCCTATCTACAAGTAGTAAAATAAACTTGCCTGAGAGAAGTGATATGTAAAGGTAATTTTCTTACTGCTGTTTCAAAAAATTTGTGTTTATTTTTCCTTTATTACACAGCAAGAATACAGTCATTGAAGGAAGCATTAAAAGTAAAGATTTTCAAAAGTCATTCAGTCCTACTACCTGTGTATAATGTCTATGAATAGTGACAAATAACAACCAAAGCCTTTAGACATTCATGTTTTGGTTTTGAAAATAATCTCAAATCATTTAGAAATTTTCCTTTTTCTTAAAAATATATAAATCATTAGGATTCATTCAGTCACAAAAGACAGGGCACTCAATACTGTATTATTTAAAACAGGGAAAATATTCTCTATTATAGTAAAATGTTGAAAGATTGAAACATGGCTTAACCCCGTGTAATCATTTACCATTTAGACAACTCTGTGAGTTATAGGCAAAAACACATGTTGACTATGTAATAAAGGTAAATATTTTCAAATGTGTAGTGCCAGGATGGGCACAGTGCAGGATATCTATGATCCGAGCAGAGTGGGTAAAGGAGAGTCCTGGAGCCCTCAGTGGCTTTCTCAGGCTTTCATCGAGCTTTTACATGTAGTGCAGCAACCAGGTACATGGCAGGAAGGGGTGCCAGTGGGCCAGGCCTCCAAGCCTGGGGCAAGTCTTCTCTCTCTCTCTCTCTGTCTCCCCAAATATCTCAGTACTGCTGCCATGGCCCAGAGAAGTAAACAACATAACATAACAATCTACCAAATTGTAGGTGCCCCATGAGGCAGGGCAACCTAATGGCAGGAAAGCAAAAAAGCCTGATAATCATTTACCCCCCAACATGTGATGAAAAATAAGTCTCTTTATATATCAAAAATATCTTTACCACATAATTACAAAAGATAATCTATTTTTTTAGATATTCTCGATTTAATCACTTTCTTATTATTAAACATCAGTAGTAAGCATAAATTAATGACTAAAATGACAGATTCAAAAACTAGCTGATTTTCTTTGGGCAAGTTGTTTAACTTTTATATGTAAAATGAAAGTAATAATGGAATCTATCAAATAAAGTCATTTTAAGTTTGAAATGAATTAATGAATTAATATATGTAAATTGAATGAATATATGTAAAAATGAATTAATATATGTAAATTGTTCTGAGTAATACCTGGTAGATAGTACATACTCAGTGAAATTTTACCACCTTTTTGTTATTGTTACTGTTATTACTATTACAATTGATTGTCAGCATGAAAAATATATACCCATTGAGGAGGTAAAAAATTGAGCACAGAGGTTTTGGACTCTTTTTCTCTTTGTTTATATAAACTTACACTTAGAATCTATAATAGTGTTACTAAATTTGGAATCTTTATTAGTGTTATGGCAATATTCATTTTTATCTTACAATTTCTTCATAGATTTTCAAAATATTTTGACATTTGTATTTTGTTTTGTAGCTAAATTTCTATATTTATGTATGTTTAAGTTTGACAAGTAGTGCCACTTTATTACATGGTTTCTCTAATCAACTGCTCATTTTATTTTCTTTCTCATAGTATATGTCAAGTATAGTATATATCAAGTATATATATATGTGCGTATATGTATATATATTGTATATATATATATATATATATCAAGAATGTTTTTCAAGAAAAATATATATTTTCTGTGCCTGCTTATGTGTGAGTTTATGTATTTTCGGTTTCTTTACATATAAAGGAGAAGTTAACTCTCCTTTGAACATGAAATTCTTGACTTACAATTGTTTCTTTTCAAAACTTTGTATATAAAACAACAGTTGTCCCTTTGGCATTCTACTAGGCAGATTAAGAGCAATTTAATTTTTATTTCATTTGTTAAGTCAACTGACTCTCTTGAACTCTGGTTTTAATATATGCTTTGGCCAACATGCATTTAGAGTTAAGTCTTTCATGGACATTGTCTTGAACGTGGTCATCTCATTCACTGTGCACTTTGCTAAGGAAAATTTCTTTTATGATATTTTAAGTTCTTTTTCCTCTTCCATTTGATTTTTTGACACACAGTTACTTTCCCATATGGTAATTTTCTGTCCTTCCCCTTCCACATAATTCAAGGGCTGGCTATTCCTCATTAGTCCTAAAGAACTGTCTTCCATCCTTTTCCACTATGCTCTGTGATTCTGACCGTTGTGACTATAGAAGTTGTTTTCCTGACATTTCCTTTCCAGTTGTTACTGGTCAATGGGAGACATCTTCCGAAGACTGAAGGATAGAAAAATTTGCATGTTTATTTCCTTAGCTCCCTCCTTGCTAGGACCAGACTTGGCAGTGCCTGAATCTACATTTAGTCACAGTTTTTACAGACAGTCTTCTATTGCCTTGTCCAGGTTTCATTGCTTGCTGCTCCCTCCTACCTTCTGACCAGAGGGTGTTATTATTTCATCCACAGTATTGCTAGTTCTAGATGCTTCAGTCTTTACTGATTTCCCTTCACCTTACCCATACCATTGCACATAATTAATCCTCAATTATTCTACAGAATTTTGTATTTCCTGCAAAAAATATTTTCTTCTTTTTATATATAAACATTTTCTCTCATTTTCCTCAAATAATAGTGACTTAACTCAGTTTCTACCTTGAAGATGGAAGGATTAAAACAAGTAAAGTCTTAGAACAGTGCTAGGCACACGGTAAACATCATATAACTGTTTGCCATTATTTGTGTGAGTTGCATCCTGGGGAGGTTTTCCCTTACTCTGTCTCCTTTATAATTAATGTCAATTATTTAAAATCTTAGTGACTCAGTTGTCAGTGAAGGGGTTTCACTTTCTTCTTTGTCTTTCTGGGTATTTTATGAAAAAGTTGAAGAGAAGATTGGAGATGATCCTAAGACTTTTTTGGAGTAAGTTGGTGTATCAGTAATTTTTATATTGAAGTCATAATTTCTGGATACTTTGCAGAATATTTTCATTAAAATAGGTTTTGGAGTAATTTGTTAAGATTAAGATTAAAAAATAGCTTTAAAGTCAACATTGAAATTTAGATATGATTTAGACTGAGAAAAGAACGAAAAAGAAATATCAAGTGGGACATATATACCACATTTTAAGAGAAAGGAGTGTAATCAACACATGCTTCAGTGAAACATATCTCTGGAAATCTAGAATTAAGCTCTGAATCCTACCTGGGTGCTCCTTCTGTTTAACACTATGCAAATGGGCCCCAGGCTTTTCAGAAAATTATTAGAGCAAAGATTATACTTGCTTTGGAAACACTTGATCAAGTAACAATTGTTACTTTTATCTTCTTCAGTTTGCATAAATGTATGTAGAATGATTGAAACAAATAAAAAGGAATACGGATGAAAAATGTTCTCTAATTGCTGATATTATTTATATTTTCTCTGTATTTCTATTGGAGTTTCTAACGTTGAAGTTCTGAGAAAAAGAAATTAGCCATAAAACAAAAAAGAGGAAGCAGTTAGGAGCAATATGAAACATGAAGCAACTCAATAGTGTCAACCCAGGTATAAGTATCTGTGTTTGCTGTGACTTTTTGAATTTAACTTTTAAATTTCATGTCCTTCTGATATGTACTGATGTGCAATCTGAATTGTGATTTAAATTACCTGTAATTATTTTAAAATTATTCTCAAAGAAATTGTTGCACTATTTTATTTTCAGTATGGTTGTATTTTAAATAGGGTCAATTCTTTAAATGAGTCAGGAAATCTACTGAACATTATTTCTAGAGATCCAAAAAAATAATGGTGAAACACATTATTTCTAAAGTAACATTTTATTTAAGATATGTGCTAATTAACATCATTTTCATTAGGGCATACTTAGTATTCGAGCAAAACAAATGTGTATGAAAAGAAATTTAGTAGCAACAGTGTGTTATGTGCTGAATCTTGCAGACTTAACATATATGAAGTAAAGATTTGGTCATTGTCTAACTGTGGGAATCTAATATGGAGAGTCAAATTGAGAAGTGTATTAATTGGAAAATGAATAAATCTGTTTGATTATTGCTATGGCTAAGAAAGTGCAAAGATACCACTGAGCAGTGTTTTGTTTGCTAAGGTATACTTCTTAAGTCTCTAACAAGAATCAAACCTTGATAGTCTACACTGAATATGAGTGTGTATGTGTATGATTTTCTCAAGTGAAAAATATAAATATTAGACTAAAATTGTGGAAGAGATAAGACCACACATGTGAATGAAAGAAGCTTCAGAGACTGAAATAAAACTCATTGTGTACTGAGAGCGCTTTCTGGCAATATATGCTTTGATGAGGTTAATGGGAGTATCAGGAACTTTCATGTTTAAGAAGTTACAAGGATAATTATGCCTTCAGCACAAAGGTATGCATAAGCTATGCTACAAGTTTCACTTCCAAATCAGTGGAAGAGCTGGTTTTATGTTTTGGAGTTCACCCATACAGGAAACAACTGAATTTCTGTACATGAAAGCCTGTAAAAGGTCCTGGGAACTAGCCAAAAACAGCTAACATCACTGCAGGATATGATGGAAGATTAAAAAAATGTAAAGAATAGAGATAACAATCTTTTGGTTAGTTGATTGAACTTTTATAAGGAAATGTACATATTTACCTATAAATATAAACATTTATAAAACCTAAAACCAATATACATAAATATATAAAACCTTGAATATTCTAATATCTAAAAAAGATCTGTTTTCATTAAGTATTCTTTATTTGTCTAATCAGAGAACAATATCTTTAAAATATTTTAAAATGAAAGTTCACAAATTTTAGGTATAAATCTAGGATTTACTAGACATAGCATATGTTTTTTGTAATAGTGTTGCATACCTCTTGTAGAAATTTTAGCTTTCTATGTGTTGTCATTTTATGCAATCATATTTCCTTGTAAATTTAGTAATAACAGAAATTCCAACTTTTTATGTGTCATAACTTTACATAATCTTGTTTCTTTGAAAATTTAATAAGCACAAAAATTCCAACTTTCTTTTTGTCATTATTTTGCTAAATTTGATTTCTAATTTCAGTCTCAGCAATTCAAAACACAAAGTTAGTATGATCTGTTTTCTTTATACCCATGTTTAATCTGCTTTTAAATACCCGAACTCCCAAAGTTTGCTCTAATGAGGTATTCATTTCCACTTTTTCCTGTTCCAAACTTTATCTCTCCATCTCAGTGAAAACAGACCTGTTAAAAACAGATTTAACTTAAATCTTATAGATGGTAATAATTTTCTATGTCATGTTCACAGGGAGAAAGAGAGAAATAGGCTTTGATTTCCGGGAGCTGATCTGGCCCTCACAGCTAGGTCTTGGTACTCTCCTGTTAAATTTCAATAATTTAACAAAATATCAATGTGAGACAAGGTAACTCTGGAATCATTTAGATCAAGACAAACACAAGACTGCTCCATAATAATACCCAGACATAGCAAAACATGAACATTTCCTATGTCACAAAATAACCTGCTATCGCCTTGCCAGTTAATGTAAATGATTGATACTTATTCACCAATGATAGCTTCAATGTTCTTCTAGTCTTCATTTCTACTTAAAATTCATGAAGACACACAACCAAAGAATTATTTACATTTTCTGACTGTATTCAATCCAGAGTGAATTCCCTTTCTCTAATCCTTCCCGAAATTAGCTAAGCCAAACTCAGATCCTACAATAATTCATTTCTAATACTTTCCTGTGAGATGCCTCAGCATTCTCTTGTTGCAATGAATCATAAATCCAATTTTGTTTGCTATAGTTGTGTTCTTGGTGACCTTATATAGAAGACATTTACACTAGGTAACAACCAAGGTTCAATACCTTACAAAGTTAACAGTGACTGGAAGCAAAGATTAAAAAAAAAAAAAAAAGAGGGCCTTCCCTGTGGCGCAGCGGTTGAGCGCTGGGTTGTGAAGCTGCCAGCGGCCTCTGTGGCGCCGCATCGATCCCCGGCTGCTCCCTGGCCACCGTCGGAGGGTCCCACATGGCGCGCAGACCTCTCCTGCTCCCCTCAGCAGTGTACTTCGGTCCTTCTGCCTGCTCTGCTCCCCGCTCTGGCTCTGGTGAATTCTCTCACCCTCCCGCGCTTCTGACTGTACCCAGTGCATGTATAAACAAACAGACAAACAAATAAATGAATAAAATACATGCCTCTTTAAAAAAAAAAAAAGAACAATGCTGAGATCCTGTTGGTCAAGCAAGATTTCCTACACGGAAAAGAATATTGCTTGAGTTCTAATGTACGTCTTCTTTTATCCAATCATTCAGTGATTTACTCATACATTCTTTAATTAAATAGTTACTGAGTTTATATACTGTATAACTCAGGCACTGTACCTTGAGTCAAAGAATGATTAAAATCAAATCAAACTTGCAGGTTAGTCCAGATATTGATTAAATAATTATGTACAAGTGCAAGTAATTAAGAGGATTTTTGCCTTTATCCACTTGGACATTTTCTCTGCCACCAAGAAGATAATACTGGCCTAATGATGTATGTGTTTCTATTTTGTACCATGTATTCATCACATGGGGAAAAAACATCAGTTTATACAATACAGTGTTAAAGGATCTAAGACAGAAAGTCTCTCTTTGTTACTATAACAGATACTGGAATAAATTTGAACATTAAATATGATTGAAAGTACATTTTTAAAAGCCTCTTGTGCTTTAATTATCTAATCCTAATACCAAGAGCTAAGCTTCTCTCCTCATCAGAAGAAAGTGAGATGGGTCTCTTATCCATATCAACAGTAAAAGGTATAGAATGTAATGAAAGTTATACTAGGTTACCCAGCCATGTTTGAGAGGCATGGTGCTAAACTGTGCCAGGGTGGAAGACACACATAGGACCGAGACATATCGCATACATAAACACACACACAAACACACACACACATCCTTCCTGCTCACTCTCCGGTAGGCCTTGGGTACCTCCTGGGGAACATACTTCAGCCAAAATTAAGGTCACTTGATGAAATAGGGAGAAAAGTACTCCAGATTACAGCTATAATATTTTCTAATTTTTCATCTAGTGAATTTCTAGACACATTTCTGAAGAACTAATGATGATGATCTCCCATGGGAAGAATGGGAGAATTTTCCTAGTCAAGCATATATTATCATCCATCGGGTCAGGCATTATGGTGAAAATATGCCACATTACATCATTTAGTCTCTATTCATTCATATGTTAGTTCATTTGTACATTCATTCAATTATCCATTCATCAACATAAATTTATTGAGCATTTACTAGGTTCCAGTCACTGGTCTAGTTACTAAGTACATATATTAATCAAAGAATCACAAATATTAATACAAATATACAGTTTTTAAAAAAATATTTATTTATGCATAGAAGAACTGTGTTGTAAGCCAGAGTTACAGGGGTGAGAGGATTTACCAGAGACAGAGTAGGGAGCAGAACAGGCGGATCTACTGAAACACATTGCTGAGAGGAGCAGTGGCAAGAGAGGAGAGGTCTGCTGCACCATATGTGGATTAGCTCCATGGCTGGGGATGGAACTCAGGCCACAGAGGTGATAACCCTGAGACTTAATCCCTAAGCCACCAAGGACACCCTAAATATACAGTTTTAATAAGTAAAGTTTTAATAAGAAGGAAGGGCAAATAATGTTATGAGACGATAAATGGGAAAGTGATACTGTTGGATAGGTTAGTGGCATGGTCTAATCAAGCTAAGATCTAAAAAAAATTAAGATGTTCATAAGAAATCTATGATAGGCTCCTCCCCTGGTGGCACAGCGGTTGAGCTCTGGGCTGCAAAGCTGCCCGCAGCCTCTGCAGCGCCTGTTCTATCCCCGGCCCCACATGGCGCGACAGACCTCTCCTGTCTCACCCGCTGCTCCCCTCAGCAGTGTATTTCATCAGTCTGACTGTTCTATTCCCAGCTCTGGCTCTGGTGAATTCTCTCACCCTCCCGCACTTCTGACTGTACCCAGTGCTTGCATAAATAAATAAATAAATCTTAAAAAAAAAAGAAATCTATGATAAAGTTATTACTACATTTACCTCTTAGAAGATGGAACTGAGTCAAGGAAATGGGCGAGCCAGGATTAGAACCAATTATCTGTGATTTTACAATCCATTGTGTATTTATCACACTGAGAGATTCTGTACATCTTTCTATCAGCATATTCTTGTTCTGCTAGAGTTTTGTTTCCACATCTGCATTCCCAATTAGACTGAGGACAAAAACTATAATTTATTTAATATATAGTTCCAGAAATATAGTTTCACTCTTCAAAGGTTGATTAGATGATTGTCAGTGCACTTTTGTTCATTTAAAACAACTTTTTGGAGGAAGAGAAGATTTTGAAAAGCATATATTTCTTAAAAGAAAATCTCCCTTGAACTTGGAACTGATGTAATTTCTTTACTCTCAAATCTAGAGATTTATTTTTATTATTCTGTTGAAATTATTTTATTAAATTATTCTTAGAGTTTTATAACTTTTAGTGGCATTAGTGGCCTACAGCTATTTTAATATTTTCCTCTTTTTTATTTTCTAGGAAAATCAAGATCAAAATTTTGGTATATTTGAAAGCAATTGCAGATCAGTATAATGTAGCTCTTGATTCAATTTCTTTCCTTACCCCATTTTTTTTCACACATTTATTTTATTATCTTATTAGTGTACTACAAATCACCTCTAATCCTTTTTGGAATATGCAAGATATAAATGAATAAACAAACATCATTTTAGAAGGCCTCACAAAAATTCAGATTTATAGAGTGAACTTTCATAAATCTAATTCTATTCCCTTATTTTTAATTTTAATCTCCATATCTCAGAAAAATTAAGATGTCAAAGGAAAAGAAAACAGGAAAGAAATATGAAGGGGATGCATGGATATGGAGCTGCAGAAACAGTTAAGTCACTGTGTCTTGATGATGATGTGGTGGTAGTGATAAGGGAGGCTTATGGGGTAATTGTGAGGATGTAGTCTGTAGGAACTTTGTAGCAGCAGTAAATGGTTTTGTCATCCATTTTCTGATTCACTGTTAAGTTCCAAAATTAAATGGGTAAATAAAGATAATAAAAAGTAAAGGATATTCATATTGATACTGGTGAATGAGTCAAGCAGCAAAATAGGCAAAGCTGAAATCCCAGTTGAGGGCGGGCAGAAAGAAAGATGGGCATTCTATGAAGTTGTTATAGAGAGGACTTTGTTTCTTAGGTTTTATTTTCTTGAAAGAAAAATGTTCATGGATTCACTATGCAGTTAATTTATCTCTAACATAAAGGTCATGAGAGCAAACTTTATGGCTAGGATTTCAACATCTGCAAAGTTGACCTACTTCACAATCATGATGTAAGCAGCAGTTTAGAGTCCAAGCCTTATTTTCTCAAAAGGCATCAGACACTTTAAATCTTAAACTGAAAATCACCAATTTCAACATTATTAACCCAGAGTCTATTATATACTTAAGATACTCTAAAAATGAAGGACACCTAAAAAATGTCTTGGTCTAAAAAGTTAGTCTTTAGGGCAGATTCTAGATTTTGGTAGAACGCCTTTGTAACAGGAAGATTTAAATAGACTATGTGTTGTTAACACAGAGGAATCTGTTCAGAATAACCAAACATGAGAGGCTGACCTATTGTAGGGTAAGGTAAAAAGTATCAGGCTTTTCTGCCCTCCAGCCATTAGGAGAGATGACAGAACCCTGCAGTCCCAAATACATGCCTGATGGAGGGCACCTGGAGTAGGGTGTGAGCATATATAGATGGGATACACCTGGGCTAAGACTGGGCTTTTAAGGATCGCGTCACGGGGACTCCAGTAGAAGCAGAGAAGCCGAGAGAACGCCAGAGAGCCCAGAAAGAGTGAAGACTTGCTGGGGGCTGGGAGGCCTGCCAGTCTCCCGGCCCCCCAGTACCCCTACCTGCCATGTACCCGGTAAATCCCAATAAAAACCTGCAAAAGCCACTGAGGGCTCCAGGACTCTGACTCCTCCCTTACCCCCTGTCTGCTGGGACCATAGAAAACCTGCCCTATGGCCATTCCTGCTCCTACACTTATCAATATAATGCAGAGAAAAGAAATTGAGTTTTATGCAAATATTACATTTGGGTTAACTTCACTAGTTCTATGCAGAGATCTGGACCCCTGGGGAAAAAAAAAAAAACACAGAACTTTATGCTATTTTAAATTAACATTGCTACCATGGAAGATTTGGCTGGGTTTGCTAACAAGCTGTGGAACCATTCCTTTAAAGGGGAAGGGCCAGCTGATAGTTTTTACCAAATCATGATAACCATATAAGCAGAAGAATCAGAAAGGCCAGAGGGAAAACTGCAGGTAAGTCAGTTCTGGGAAATTCCTCTACATTATTTTTCCTTCAACCCAATGAAATAATATTTAGTAAACTTGTGGGGAAGGTGCCAGAGATAGAATCAAAGAAGCATTCCACACAGTCCTTGCCCATCAAGCTAGGTCAGTCAGTACTCTAGGAATTAATACGTTTTTCATTGTTTATTTATCAAATTTACTGGGTAACCATACTGTATTAGTTGCTAGGTTGTAACACCTGCAATCATGGATCTTGCAATTTATTACTATTTCCTATAGCAATACACATGAAAAATTTTGGAAGAGCTCACAAGGAATTCATATTTAGAAAAATATGTCCTCAAGACCTCTAATTTCATTCTTCTTGAAAAAATTAATTTTGTGAAAAATAACCCATTGCCTTTATTGCTTCTATTTTTGTAGTTATTTTTGTATTTTTTATTGCTTTAACATTGGTTTATAACATTGTATATGACTTAAAAGTATAGTTTCCCACCTCTTCAGATGTCTGTTACCACACCACAGATCTTTATTTAGTCTCAACAGTACACTAAGTCTCTATGAAAATGTTATCAGGAGAAATAAAACTATGGTGGGCTATACAGAGCAGCACAAGCAACTACATTGGGTTAAAAGAACAAGAACCGTGAGACAGTGAGAATAAAAAGCAGGAGGATGAGAAATTATAGATAAGCTAGCCAGAAAAATAGTCACTACTGTGTAATTACCAGTTACTTAAGGATGTGGTCCCTGTGGTTTCGGATAGACTTGTCTGAGGCATGTTTGTCTGCAGAGTTGGTGGGGATGGGAGAACAAAGAGAAAGATAAATCTTGTGGGGAACAAACACAGAAGAAACTGTACTGTGATGTCTTCCAGCTCCTGAACATTCCCAAATGTCTCCTGGATTAGCTTGTTGGCAGCTGTAGAAGTTAACTGCATTTCTGAAAAAGCATGCAGGAAGTGAAACAAACTCAAAAAGTCATGATAATATTTTCCCATGAGAACAATGGCGGAATATTTCTAGCCAAGGATATGTCATCATCAATCAGTTTAGGTGCTGAACTAGGCAAGTTCCACAATATGTCTCTTAATCTTTGTTCATTCATATACTTATCCACTCAATTATTCATTCATCAACCCAAATTTATTGAACATCTACTAGGTGCTGGGCTAGGTACCAGTGACACATATTAATCAAAGAATCATAGATATAAATACAGCCTACTACCATGATAAGCACTTCGGAGTGGTGCATGGTACTCCTAGAGTGCCTGGTAAAGCGACACTTTTGGATGGGTTATGAAGAGATTTCCTGGAATGCTGCCACCATGCTAAGATCTAAAAGGAGTAGATAATAAGCTCTAGAGATTTGCATTAAAGCATTGCACCTGTAAATCAACAATCTATACTACATTACTTTAAAAATTTGTTAAGAGGGCAGCTCTTCTATTAAGTGTTCTTTCCACACTAAAATGAAAGGATAAATGAGTAAATGAATGAAGGATGGAAATAAATAAATAATGTTACCATGTTCACAGTAAAGTTATGTTGTAGTTATTATTATATCTATCTCTTAGAAAATTGTAAGTCATATATATCCAGCAATGAAGAAGTGAGTGAGTCAGATTTTGAATCCATGTCTCTGGACTTACCTATTACATTGTGTGCATATGATGAGGTCATGATGCCACAGATCATGTAGCTAAGGGATAGAAGGAAATTTTGTTTGAAAATACTTCATCAACCTCCCTCCAGTTAGTGGAAATCTGTTTTTTGGACTCCAAAACTTTCCTCAATGTCCTTTCTGATAGGACAAGGTCTTCTTTTGATCAATTTTTATTCTGATTCATTATTTATATTTATTTCCTAAGGAAATATTTGTATTTACAGGTATTTATTGCCTCTACAAAATAGAAAAATGTAGAATCCTTTTAAAATTTATTTTTATTAATTTATGCATACAAGAACTGTGGTATAGGCCAGAGGTGTGGGGTATGAGAGGATTCACCAGAGACAGAATGGGGTGCAAAACAGGAGGGTCTGCCAAAATACCCTGGTAAGTGTGGCAGCTGGTGAGACAGGAGAGGTTTGCTAAGCCATGTGGCTTAGCTCCCTGGCTGGGAATTGAACTCAGGCTAGGCTGCAATGTTTGATGATAGCTTTATAGCACTGAGACTTTAACCCTTGCACCACCAGGGAGGTCCAGACTCTGCTCTGTTATAATTGAATAATGACAACAGGACAATTACACTTTATTCCATGAGCCACCTCTGAAAAGCATCTCCTGCTACTTCATTTTCTTATCCTGAAATGACATGGGTTTCTTGAGACAGTAATGAGGTTAGTTTTTTATATTTAGAATGTTCTTATTTTTCTTAAGCTTGTTTTACAGTGAGGTCTACTCTGCTTTGAACCCTTCCATTCTTTCTCTTGTTTGAAGGCCTGATTCCAGTATCATGTTTTGTGCTGACTGAGTCCTAAAAATTTAGTGGAAGGTGAGGTTTCCTGAAATCTTCCTTCTCTGTTGTTACCCTCTATTCAAGGATTGTATATATTTCCTATGACAAAATTGTTTATATTTTTCTAGTATTCATTGGGGGTCATATTAAAAATGTCCTAGATTATTGTCTTATTTTCTCTGATTTACTTAATTATGTTCCAAATTCTGTTTTTATGTTTATCCTCCTCTCTCCAGCTGTATGTTTCCCTCGGCACATATTCCTAGTGAGTGTCAATTTCTTGGCCTTAGATAAAGCATAGCTATTGTTTGTTTTCTTCACATTTCTTAGTGGCTAATATTGACAGGCAACATGGAAGAAGAATTCTAACTTTTCTGTTCATTCAAAAATATATATTTATTGAAAGCTTAGTATGTTCCAGGAAGGAAGTCAGATGTTTGGTAATAATGGTGAATACTGAATACATCTTATGACACAGGAAATCCTATAGATCCAGATAAAAGGAACATCTAACCCAATATGTAAGGACAATTGTCACTAACATGTCTGGATCAGTGATGCCTGAACTGAAATTTGAAGTATCAAAATGAGTTTACCAGGTAACCATGGCAACCATGGGAAGAAAGAAGAATATTTCTGGCAGAAGGAACAGCATATGTCAAAGTCAGAGAGCAATTTGAGAGTACCCCTGCTCTGTCTCTCCTTTGATAACTTTCAAACAAACTAACAAATGTGAAAAAATACACAGTAACATTGTATTGTATCATTGGGAGGGAAAAAGTTTATATCTTACCTATGCAATATCATCTAAATAATTTATTTACCAGATAATTATAAGTTTTGTAATCAGCTTATTTCTCATTTGGAGGAGCTAATAGTCTAGGGAGTGTGAGAGTCACAGATAGAGGAAAATTTAAAGATCCTAAGGCTGGGCAGTCTAGAACAGAAGAGGATGGAACCAGTGAGTGAGGAGCAAGAGAGAATGTGGTAAGAGAACAGGTTCCACTGGTGAACAAAGGGCAGAAGAGGCTGCACCGCGCAACCACATAAGGGTGGTAGAACATAATCTGGAAAGTAATGGGAAGCCACGGTTTTAAACTCTGTTGTTGCGCCAGGGAGGGAAGGTATCAGGCATACTACTCTACACAGCCCCTTTCCCATCAATGCCTTTGTTCTCCATTAAACTGGAAATAATAGCAACAAAAATGAATGGATATGTTTTCTCCTATCCCAGTTTTATGAGAAACAATCCCACTGATGATTCTAATGTGTTGGTTAGAATAAATCCATATTGAAATAGTCACGAAAAAGATTTTTTCACCATCTAATTGTGGTCCATAAAGGAGTGATATATACAAAAACGCACAGATCAGGAGCCTGCTGTCTAAAAGTTTGTCACTTACTATTCTCCCTGAAGCCTCCCACACACCACCATCCTTCCTCCACCTGTTTTGTGTCATTAGGGTACTCAAAATCCAACCCAATTTTCTCTTGAGTGATGTCAAGATACCAAGGAAACAATGTATTCTATCCAGAGAGCTCTTTTTTCCCCCCACCTTGGCAGGACATTACAGAGGGAAAAAAGTAACCACAACATGCAAGGGCCACTAGACGCATTTTGGTTTCTCTCTGCTGACAGCTTCATCTTGCTTTACCAACCACATCCAGACATAGGCAGCTGGAAGGCTTACCTCATTAAATCTAAACGACTCTTTAAGAATAACAACAATCTATTTCTTTTTCTACAAGCATGCGTTTCTTTATAATTAAGTTAACATTAGAAGGATTTCCCACCATCTTCCTTCTAAATCCATAGAGAGGATGACTAAGACCTGCCTGAGGTGGGCTTAACAGATCCAGGAGTGAACATTATGAAAATCTCACGTAGAAATGGACTGGTCTGAGAAAGGAAGACATTACTCATATTGTCTCTCATTACGAAATTAAAGATTTGGATTTGAATTGCTGAATTCTCTTCTTTAAGACATCTCAGCTGTTAATGCTATTGTGCTCTTTTAAAAAAATATTTATTTGTGCATTCAAGAGCTGGGGTACAGGCCAGAGATGCAGGGGGTGAGAAGATCCACCAGAGACAGAGTGGGGAACAGAACAGGCAGACTGACTGAAATACACTGCTGAGGGGAGCAGTGGGTGAGATAGGAGAGGTCTGCCTCGCCATGTGGGTTTCTCCCTGGCCGGCCAGGGATCGAACTCGTGCTACAGAAGCTGTGGATTTCTTCATAGTGCGATGCTTAACCCCTTGAGCCACCAGGGAGACCCAATGCTATTGTGCTCTTAGTATTGATTGGTCCTACCATATCTCTCAGTATCCTCCTTTTCCCTCTAGCAACATGTATTCATGCTACAGTGCTTATGTCTTTATTAAAAAATACGCACCCCATTTATTATTGATTATGAAAAACAATACCTTTCTGTTTCTGTACATGAGATCAAGAGAACACCTGAACCCACTTCCTTTAAATCCCAAGAAAGTATGAGTTTGCATTTGGAGAACAAAGAAACACATTTCTTTCATCTATAGAATTGGAGTAGCCATTATTTATTGTCCAAGGAGTTAGAGGAAGAAAAAAAAATAGCAAGCATTTGCAGTCTGATCTCATCATTTTTGTCCTATACTTCTTCGAAAAATCTGTCCTTGAGGTGTAGGATATGAACAAAGTACAACAGCAATAATAATAGCAGAGGAAAGATTTTTTTTCGATTCCCCAGACATTACTTACTCTGATTTTGATTTTACTTGTATTTCTCTTTCTCACCCATTAGACTGCCATCCATAAGGACAAGCACATCTTTTTTCTATGTCATCTTTCTTTATGTCCAGCACAGAACACAGTGTCTGACACACGGATAGTACTCAAAAAGGACTTGTCCTTATAAGTGAATGAGTCTGCAAAAGCAAAAGGCATCCCCCAACAATGAATTCCATTGTAATATTTTTCACTCTCAGAAAAGTTCTGCTGCATTTGTCAGAGGTACCATATTCAGATTTGGAAAAAGCCATGTATTCCAGTCACATCAAAACGCAATTGCACGGGGCATGGTGGGTGTGTCTCCTCATGCAAAGGTCTACTCACTGGGAGAGCAATGGCTCAGGAACCTGAGGGCCTAGGGTGATTCTCTGCCATTAGCTTACTTCTCACACCTATAGGCCAGTCCTTCACACTCACACTCATTGGGCTTCCATTTTTTCTTAAATTTGGACACAAATTTCTAAACTGAAGGCATAAATTCACAAATAAATACCAAAGCAAGCCTGCGGACTTCCTGACATTGTGTAAAATGAAAAAGTTTATCACTTTCATCAATTTTTAAAAGTAAAATTACTTTTTTCAAAAAGGTTAAGAAACTCTCAAATAACAAACTTTTGATATTGCTTCCCCTATAATATGTCTATACTTCTAAGGAAACTACTAAAACTGTTTCAACCATAATATTTATTTTCTGAAAGCCTCATTTTGCCTCTATCATTTACTGCCTCATGATACTTGAAATATGTATGTATGCCCAGGCTAAACTGTACCTACATTATTTGAATCCAGAGCTAGGTTTTTAAATGCCCTCAGTAAATAGTGAAATTTTTGTAAATTTATTTCATGAGAAATCACTATTTTCCCTAAGATACTCTGTTCCTGCATCAGGATTATAAATATGAACCCAGAAGGAACTCATGGATAATAGAGGGACTGTTTGTTCAAACTATCCACCTGGAGGCCAGCAGGGTGAGATGGTCCCAGAAACTTTGGGGGATGCTGTGTCAAGAGAGACTGCAGATTCTTGACATTCTTACAAGTGGCTCGGATTAGTGGTATAACATCATCAGCAAAGACCATCACCTCGTCATCTAAAGGAGCCAAATTTAATGGGTGAAGGAAGAGATTTTTATTTGATATAGTTATATTAATTTCCTATTGCTCCTGTAACAAATTGCCACAGACTTGCCACAACAAAAACTCTTCAGGTCGCATGGGTCTTTGGTGTTGCATTCCTTCTGGAGACTTCAGGGGAGAATCTGTTTCCTTTCCGGCTTTCAGGGAACAACTACATATTTTGGCTAATGACCTCCTTCCTCTGCCTTCAAAGCCAGCAGCACAACATCTTCTAAATTATTTTTCTCTGTCCTTTTATGAGGCCTCTGTCATCACATTACCACAGTCTGACTTGGAATCTGCCTGTGACCCTCTTATAAGAATTTGTGAACTTGCATGCAGCCCATCTGGATAATTCAGAATACTGTCTCATCTCAAGATTTTAACTTGATCACATATGCAAAGCCCTTTTCACCATATAAGGTAACACTTACAGTTCCTGAATATTAGAAAACAGATAAGCTTGAAGAGTCGTTATTCAACATACCACAATACCTGGGTTTGCTTGCATTTATTTATTATGCCAGTTTTGTTAGATAGGACATGTTCTCAGATAGTTGAAGAGAAGGAAAAAAGCAGAAAGGGAATTTTTATAGCTAATTTAAGAAAAGAGTAAAGAATTCTGTGTCTGAAAGTGAAGGAAAACAAAATTTTAAGCAAGTCACCATTTGTATCTGGGGAAGATAAAGAACAGAATATCCTCTCCTCAGCCATTGTCCGCATCTCCTACTTCTGTACTGTCTGCGTGGAAGACTGAGTCATTGGGGGGATTTTCAAATAATAATAATGATGACATATTATATTTCTTTTGATAATATATTAGCTGTGTAATAAGCTAACTGAAATGAGAATGCTCTGTAACATTCTCAGATGCTGATATTTTCATGGGGTAGAGATGAGTGCAGTGGCAAAGGAGAACAAAGCATGGGTGGAGCAGAGGTGGGGCAAGCTCATTCAAGGCAGTCATGGTTACATACCTTTTTCCTACGTAATTTTGTTCTCCCCTTGGGGTACTTCTTTAACCAATAAGTTTCTTGGGGTCAGAGACAACCCTAAGAACTCTGCTTAATCCAAGTTTTAGAGAAAATTCAAGCAACCCAAAGAGAACATTATGTTCAGTAGCTCAAGATGTTAATTAATTAACTCAATTAATTAATTGACTTAGTATAGCAAGATAGCCATACCAAATTATATATATATTATATATAATTATATAATATATATATATATTCCTTGTGTTGCTAAAAGTCAATGTCATTTGAAGACACCCTGGAGGTTGCAAAGCGATGTAGAGTTTGACACTCACAAACTGGGTGAAAGTTGGGCATAAAATAAGCAAGAATATCTATATTTTTGATGATGATTAAAAAAAATTGTTTACTGGTTGCTTTTGGTCTTGTTTTTGGATATGATTGAAGAAAGATGAACAAATAAATGATTAGAAGTGACTGCTTGGCCCAGTTGGACAATAAGTGGATGAAGGATAGGGCCTGAGCAGGATGGGAATAGATAAGCAAGGGGAGTGGTGAAGATTTAATTTTCAGAAGTATGCAGAAGCACTTAACACAAAAGAAACTCTTTTCACAGTTCCAATGGCACTTGCAAGTAGTGCATCCCTCAACTCTGTTCAATGTCAGTTAAATTGCCCTGAAGTTGGTTAATCCAATGGAAACCACTGCTTGTTTGCTTTGAATTGCATCAAGTCTTCTCCATCCATCCCCATTACCTGCGTCTTTGTGAGCCCTCTGTGAAGGAAATCAACTCTTGGCTACTCTTAAATATGCTTAGTAACTTATTGAGAGTGCTTCCATGGGAAACTAAAAGTGAATAGTTTCCCACTCTAACTGGCTTCCTAAGAATAAGGAAACTGCAATCAAGAGAATGGAAGAATGGAATTGAATTGCTTTTCATTATCATATACTATTATTTATATCCATCTTATCCAGAAAAATATAAATGCACCTGACTAGTTGCCCAGCAGTCAGTGGTCAGGTCAGCGTCAATCTTTTTTTTTTTTCCTGCAGTTTCTTAATTTTAATGCTGACATCTTTACATCGAAACATTCTAGGACTATCACTGTGCAACCTCTTGGTTACAATACAGTTCAGGTAATCTTGGATAATGGAAGACCATGTATGTCAACTGCCCATGGCATGGGTCCTGCTGTGGACTGAATTATGTCTCATAATTCATCTGTTGAAGCCCTAACCCATAATATTACTATATTGGAAGATAATGCTTGTAGTAAATAATTAAGTTAAATGAGATCATAAATGTAAGATTCTAAACCAATGGGATTGGTGACCTTGTAAGTAGAAGATCTCTATCTGTCTCTCTTTCTCTCTCTCTCTCCATACACAAACACACACACACACACACACACACACACATATTGAAGGAAAGTCATGTGAACACACAGCAAGAAGGTGGCTGACTATAATCCAGAAAGAGAGATCTTACCAGGAGCCTAATTGGCAGACACCTTGATCTCAGATTTCCAACCTCCAGAACTATGAGAAATAAACTGACTATATAGCAAGTATAGACAAGTGCCAGATACATAGAAGATACTCAATAAACATGTGGTCAGTGGAAGAATGACAGAAATAGAAAAGGGGAGATTTAGAACGGAATGCCAATGACAAAATAAGTCATCATAAAGAGGATACGCAACTTTACGAGTTTCAGAAGTCTTAGGATATGAGGTGATCTTTTTAAATCCATTATTATCTAATAAAATATAATTCCCTGGGTTATTTCTAAATTTGCACTTAAGGTATATAACCTATAAGGAGAGAACCTTCCAAGCAACTATTTCCAAAAAAGACTAATAGAAGTGAGGCACAATGTCTTACTCAGAGTTTGAAAATCACTTTGTAGTATTTAAAGAAGCATTAATCATGATCATTAATCAATAGAAAGGAATGTTCACAAAATGCTTAGAATGAATGTTTGCTGAAGCAAAAAGTCAGAGGAGAAAAGGAATGCATGCCCAGGGCTAAAACACTAACTTTTTCTTTTTGGTTTAACAAATTAAAGCCGCTGGTAAAAAAACAATTCAACGGAGGAGAACATGACTGTACAACCTATAAAATACTGCCAAGGTCAGCAGAACCTCAGCTGATTATTGCTGTTTTTTTTTTTCTCTGCCTGTCATTGTTGAGAAACCAGTTTTGAATAAACCTGATTTAGATTATGATGCTTAGAAATTACTCAATATCAGAGATTAGGAAACTGCTTTTATATCTTTTACTATTTGCCATCAAGAATGAGTTACAAATATTTTTGGTAATTTTCTGTGCTTTTTAAATTTTTAATAAGGCTATCCCAGAAGGTCATTGCTCTTCAATTTGTTCACTCATCCTAGCTGTTCTGGCTTTTCCTGGTTTATGTTTCTGAGAAATATTTCCAAGCAAGTAACTATACCTCAAAGATTTCTAAAGTCGTTGGGAAAAAACCAAACAAACACAAGGATGCAATTTTAATATGAAGCAACTAAGCTGTGTAGAAAGAAGAGCTGAGATTTAAAGTCCCACATGGAATATCTTTGGATATTTATGTAAAACTTATGTAGAAAAGTTTTAGCTAAAGAAGGATAACTAACCAGGTTTATGGGGAGCGTGGTCTCTCTTGGTTCTAAACTATTCCATGCTTACTTTACATTTTTGAGATCACTGGGGAAGTTTTTTCCTGCTGTTTTGTGTTATTGTGCAATGTTACTACCATAAACAAGGCCATTTTCATTTTTTTTTCTCCCTCCCCCCAATTGTTTCAATAGCTGGAGCCTAGCTCATCTACACAAGTGGCCTCTGTGACCAAGAACATGCAGGCAAGGTGGATGGCTGGGTTAGGCACTTAGGTAGGGACGCTAACTAAATCCACATCAGAATTAAACCTGTGACCCAACGCTGCATGGTACTGTTTTGTTACTGAAGAGTATGAGACATTTCCATACTTTCTCTAAGTTGATCCTAGGCAGTAGCTAACTTTGTCCATGAACAAATCGGTCTAACTATGCCCCATTTTCTTGTGATATGAAATTATCATGAAAACTTTAAATATGCATGGGTTTATTTTTCCACCAAGAAACTAATACTATTGTCAGGAATCAGGGCCTCCCTGGTGGCACAGGCGGTTGAGTGCAGAGCTGTGAAACTGTCCGCAGCCTCTGCAGTGCCAGTTCGATCCCCGCTGGCTGCTGAGATACCCACATGGTGGGGGCAGACCTCTACTATCTCACCCGCTGCTCCCCTCAGCAGTGCATTTTGGTTGGTCTGCCTGTTCTGCTCCCTGCTCTGTCTCTAGTGAATCCTCTCACCCTCCCGCACATCTGGCCTGTACCCCGGTTCTTGTATAAAAATAAATAAATAAATCTTAAAAAAAAAAAAAAGAATCAAAGAATTCCAAAGTCTTCTTTTCAGGAAATGTTAGACCAGATTCTATAATCATCTCTGTTAAAGAATAAAACTAAATAGCTAAATCAGGAAGTAGATAATAAAAGAGAGATCGCATTTAGACAAAGACATGGTTACATTTTTATTTGAAGGAAAAAAAAGTATGTTTTAATAAATACTGCGGAAACAATGACCAAACAAACATACAAAGTGACTTCAACATTTAAAAAAATGCAACAAACGTTCTGCTTTATAACAGTTATAACTTATTTTCTTTTTACAATATTTAAATACAGAAAGCACTTGCCAGCTATTTTGTAATACTGCCCAAAGCATAATGCTGTATCAATCAAAGCATATTATGTTGGTAAAACCTCTGTATTTTTTGGGAAATGACTGGAATGGTATTTTCTTGCAGAGACAAAACAAAGTGCTTGTAAGACATAGAATTGAGTGTTGTAATTATCCTAACCTCCTCTCCTGCCACAATTTAATGGGAGCACAGCTTCAACACTTCAAAAATGAAGCTTTATCATTGGAAAGAAAGCTCGTTTTCAACAAGCGCCAATAATGAACAGGTCGGATCTGGTTTCTTCTCTGAAAGAAGCTCTGAAAGAATCTGGTCAAAAAATATCTGTAAACTATTTTAAATGCTGATTATTTTATGTAACAACAGCTATCAAGTATTAGACACAGGCATTGACTGAATCTGGTTAAGTGAGGTTTAACAATCACTCTCTAGAAATGCCCTAGTATAGTGTCAGGACTGACATTACCTAATTTTCCTCTAAGGATTTTCTAAAGCTTGGGTAAGAGGGTCCTTCTCTTATCAATGTTCCTTTAAAAAGAAAGTGAAATAAACCAACAGAACATGAGATGCTGCCAACTTTGGAGGAGTTTCATCCCAAAATAATAGTCCTTTTGCTTTGTATTTTGGTAGCTTAATTCCAGACAGCTTTACTCACACACTGTGCTTTCTGTTACTATTCCTTCATTCATTATCTCTTCAGTTGAAAACAGTACCTACATTATTTTTTCCCTTAGATCACTCTATGACGTCAAACCATGACACCGTTTATTTGACTTTGCATTTTTATCAACGATGGCAAAAAAATCACACACTCTCTTTTTCTAAATAGCGCACAAAAGTATTACATTGAGCAATTTACCACTTTTAAATGACAATCACAATGATGAACAGAACCATCAGACTGTATAAAAATCGACACTTTTTTCCTATTTGAGCTATTCAATCTTTGTAGTGCTGGTCTGCGTATCTTGCAACACTGCAAAAGCCTTTTTCTAGAACCATCTCACTCAGCTATCTTCAGGAAGGCAAGATTTCAAAGCCTCACAAACTTTTCCTCTGGATATCCCACGGGTCCTGATACAATTTCCATTTTAATGATGAGCTAGGAGGAAATTAGATCACATCCTCTAGAAAACTAAATGCTAAGGTCACAGTGCCAATTCCCCAATGAGGACGGTATATCAATATATACTTTTTGCAAAGGAGATTAAAACACTTAAAATTAAATCAAAGTAGAGATCCAGGAATAGATTGAAATGAAAACAAAAACACAAGCACCATTCAGGGCATTTTTTTTCTTCTGGGAGGTACTTGCATTCCTCCTTATTTACCTCCAGCCCATTTGAATCTCTCTTTTTTGGCATATTTTTCAAGTCACACTTCAAAACTCTTCAATGTATTCACTTCTCACCACTTGTTCTAACATGTCGAACTTAAGGACAGGATTCCAAAAAGATGAGCATCTCTTCAGATGCCTCCTAAACCTCCAGCATACGTGACTTTGGCTGTGTACTTCATTCAGACTTCACCTTTTTGCTTCGGTGTTGGTGTTTTTTTACATTAGATTTCCTTGTCCTCATTAAAGATAACCAGAGACTCACATCACAGTGCAACTCTTTGCTTTGTCCTTTCTTAAGTCCGTAGCAACTGCGGAGAGTTCTGGTCTGCTGGGCATGTGTGAAATCCGCTTTGTGGCCCTCTGTGATTTGTTCCGCTTAACGTTTTTATTTGTCTTATTTACACATGCCAAGGTAGCAACGTGAAAAATGTCTCTGACGCTATTTTCTGACTGTAAAGCTGAGCATTCAATGTAAGTAGCAGCTCCAATCTGTTTTGCCATATTTGCCCCCTGAGAAGCAAAAGAAGGAATCGTAATCAGCAATAAGTCTTTGGGGAAAATTATAAAGTATCTTCTAATACTACATAATAACAATGCATTGCAAAGCATTTCTGATATATTTGCAACCGAATTTTCCAAGAATTATAGCAAAAAAGTCCGGTTTTGAATTTGAACTGTGTTATTATTTCATAAATTCTTATAGTCAACACCCAGTGTCTGATTACTATCACTCAGTAAATACTGCTTGACTGCTCACAGGTGCTAATAAAGGCTGATCCAGTTTTTATTGGCTCACCAGTAAATGAGAGGCCTGATCATCAAACAATTAGTATGAGGTGATTCAAAGATGTAAGAGAAGATCTCTTCATCTTCACTATCAACTGTAACCAAGAGTCACTAGATATTTAGGTCTTCCAGGACACAATAAAGTATAGAATTACCTAGAGATTCTTACTGTTGGAAAAAAGTCAGTTGAAGATCATAACTGTAAATGTTGCATTTTCAACATGGTTCTGGCAAGGGAGATGGGCTCGAAGAACCCATTCCCCCTCATAGGACTCAATTCCTCTTTCTTAACTTTAAAGAGTACTCAAGACTAGTCGATAGACTGTACAAAAAACAGGAGTTGGGGATGGAATTTAGAATCAGTTTTGAAATGCATGTGATTATGTCTTAGGGTAAAAATAAATTGAGGGAAGGAACAATACTGTTATATACAATGATATTTATAACTTCAGCAGCACAAAATAAGTACTTTCAAAACATGGGCCATACAACCAGTATAACTATTATAAACACTGTGCATCAAAAAGAACTTACTTAAGTAACTAAAATTTTATTAATTAGAAATACAAGACAAAGAGGACTGCAGTACTTAAAATGATGATTAATAAATAGAATTCTATTTCATAATGAACTTTCTTTAGTATCTGGTGTAGGTTTCAAGAGAATGAACTTTTGAAGCCAACTCTCCTCTTTTCTAAGTACTTGGGGAAAATGCCAGCAGAAATGATGAACTTCTAAAAGATGGTTTTATGAAGTAGTCTATTTTACTGGCAACAGTCTATGTTAGTGTTTTATTGCCACTGAGTGTAAAATAAGATTAAGTCTCTTAAACAGTATTACTGATTTTGACCACATTCTCTCTTAAATCTCTTTTACTTTAAACCCAGTGGGGGTTGCAGAGACACATAATGGTAGCATATGATCCACTGTCCTTGCTCTCAGTAATCAAATATCAGGTGACTACCCAACTGAATGACAAAGCATTTTACATTAAATTTTTTTTTCAAATTTGTCTTGTTTTATGCATGCACGCATGTTAATCCTTATATAATAAATCATTAAAAAATGTTGGAAAGATACTTTGAGGCTCCTGCATCAAAATAACATCATGATTTCAAACTTTGCCCACATCACTTTGCTGTTCATACTGCAATCTTAACATTAATCTGAGCTATGGGTGGCCATGAAGAAGCTCAGGCCATGAAAGCACAGGATCCCTAAGGGCTGACTCCTTTACTGTGTGTACAGATGGCCACACTCTGGACATTTGATGCCCATGCTAAATCTAAGTAAAGGGTCTTACTTACACCTGGAGTTGGCACTGGTTAAACTTTTAGAAAAACAGCTTCTCCTCTTTATTATTATGAGTGATGTTTCATTTCTGTCATTCTTTTTAAAATCCACATTTGCATATTGACATCATACCTACCTGGTCATATGACACTGGTGTCTGCCTGTGATTCGAGAGCTCTACTAATGTACTAACATCTGTCCGGAGATCAGATTTGCAGCCAACCAAGAGCATTTTGGTGTTGGGGCAAAACTCCTGGATCTCACCTTTCCACTATGGGGAAAAAGAAGATGAAAAATTAACAAAATTCTGTCATCCATATAATGGAAAACAATTTCTCCACTGGCAGCATTGGAAATGGGTCTCAAAAGGACTTCAAACAAATGTCAGTTCAGATAAAGAAGCAAACTGGCATTAAACTTCTATATAGATATTAAATTCTACTACTTTTTAAAGTGGATTCATTAGGGAATGCTCATTATGTTATTAAACATTTTCCCTCTCTGTGACTCATTATCTGTTCCTACTGCAAAACTCTTATTGAGTGTTGTCAACAATTTCTTAATTATTGGGCCATCTCTGAAAGATAAAAGTGCCTTAAGAATAATTATATATCCTGACGAGTGACTACATCCTTGGGTATGTTGAGTTGGTACTTCCCAGCATAGACGGCCGGGAATAACGCAGAGCCAAGACAAGCACAGGTATGCACTCATAGATCCAATCAAGAAAGATGAGTAGCTACCACGTGTTGAAATCTCTACTGAGATTTCAGAGACTGGAGACAATTAGTAAATAGAATATCCTGCCTTTAAGGAGCTTCTATTCACTGGTGTTTGAATCTACAGAGACCATGACGTTCGTGAAGGCCCATCTCCCAGGCTCTCAGGAAGGCATCTGGTCCTGTGGCTCACATGTTCTTTGAATTCGTTTTAAGTTATAGAAGTTGTTAAATACTTCCATTTGTCCAATTTGGCTAACTATTTTGTGACATAACAAGAACTATTGGAACCTCCAGAAATCCCTGACAGGGAATTCCAATACTACTCTTAAAGGGTAACTGGGCAGCTTTTTGTGTATGCATTTCCTCAAGCCTGAGATCAGTGCGGGAATTGGGAAATCAAAGTGTTCACAGAAGCATTCTGGCTATTGGAGAGGAGGGATCAGAGGGGCTGAGAGTGGGAAGTGATACCTCACTTGCCTCACTCACCAGTCCACGAATAAGTGTTAAATGCTCTACTAACCATTATGGTGGTAAAGAGGTGATTAAGACATAACTGCACATTCCAGAAGGAATCCACAGAAGAGTGGGAATGATGAAGGCATATATATAATACTAGATAAGAGGTACATCCTGCAGGGGTAACTCAAAAGGCCCTACAAGAGACAACTCCAAGGGGTGCTTTAGGCAATGAACTCTATGTAGTCCACATCATATGCCAGTGGATTGAAAAGACATATGTACTTTTCATAAAAACCTAATTTATCATCTTCTCTACCTCCTTCTTTCCTTCCCTCCCTTTCTTTCCCCCTTCCTCCCTTCTTCCTTCTTCCTCCCTTCCTTCCAGAATTACATAGAAGAAACGACCATTCCAGAGCTAGCTGTCTCTGGAATAAGAACTGGTAGATGATTTGTGAAAAAAAGAATAAGATCTGTCTTGCTTTAACTTATTCTAAATTCTTTGATATTCAAAGACTTAAAGGATTCAATTAATCAAGAGGAACCATAGCAGAGGTTATCACAAGCCTTAAACCTCACGTGAATGTAAAACACACCCATTAATATCTCTAAGGCCCTAAGTCACTATTCATTTGGTTTTAGAAGACAAAAACAAAATAAAACAGGAACAAGGCTTTTCATCATAAATTATGCATAACCCAGGAGCACATCAAGTAAAAACTTGAGTAAATAAGCAATCTCTTTCATCTATAAGTAAGCACTAGACATGTTGTTGTGTTGTTCTTCAGCTGTGTGATGACTTTGTCTTACCTCTGCATGTCTAGCAAATGTTTACAAGAACTGAAGACAGGAAAGGTGCATTCCTGCCTGTATCTGACAAACATTAGCATTATTTGTGTTAGATATACATTACTCAAAATTGAAAGGAGTTAAAGAATGAAAAAGAGCCTTTGATCTTTTAAGAACTTCTTGTTCATTAAACTGTTTTTGTTATGTTTAGTGAAGGTGTCTCACCTTCAAATCCTAATTTAATAATGACACAGAAAACAAGCAGCTAAATATGATAGGAAAATAAACTGATAAAAATACAAAATGCAAAGACACTGCCTTGCTCTCAACCACATCCTTGGTCTACCCCTGAAGGGAGCTCGATGAAGGTTTTGTCCAGGCTTTCAGAGTTTGATACCCCACAGTACTCAGGCCAGGATTGAGAAAACAGATTGTGGTTAACACACGCTTATCCACAAACAAGCATTTGCCTCTGTAACCATCTGAGGCTTCATCCTCGGTAGGTGGAGTCTTCTCCTTCCCTCTGACCTTCCCAGGACCTGTGACCCACCCTCTAGCAGGTTCTTGTCCTCTTGCCAGTTTCATTCAGAGCTTCTTCAAGTGGCTTTACCTACAGAATCTCATTCACCTTTGCCTCCAGAATCAGGTTATGTGTTACTTATAACATGTTCCACAATTACTGTTTTTATTAGTAACTGATATCTACCATATTTTACTTTGTAGGATGTCTGAACCATACTCCTATGCCCCTATATAAGTTTGGTCTCTGTTTCTAATACGTAACATCATTACTGAAACACAGCTTCTTTATTAAAACAACTATTATTGTGTTCACTTCAATATCTGATTGGGGCTAAATGTAAGCCTGTAAACTAAGGCTTAATCTAGAGGGGGAAGGAAGGAATACATGTTTGACAAGAGTCACATACAATCACTTTAGCTCCCAGCCAACCGCAAGTTCCTATTTTATACATCAGCCAATAATGAACTGTGTCATCAATCCCCAGCACTTGCCTTTTTTAGGACACTGTCCAGAGTCTCTGGTCTACTGATGTCAAAACAAATCAGCACTGCGTCTGAGTCTGGGTAAGAAAGGGGCCGGACGTTGTCATAATAAGGAGAACCTGAGAAGAAAAAAAGATATGTTTTTAGATGAAAATCCCCTTTGTCATCCATTAACCTGGCCTTTTGAGTTAAAACCTTTAACCATCTCATGGAGCCTCATCCCCACCTCCTCTAACTCAAACAAAAGCTTGGTAGTGATGCATTTCTTTCTACTGGAAGTCAAATGAAGCCTCACTTGTGGCTGACTTGAATTTAAAAAGAAAAGCCAGGAACTTAAGTTGAAATCCGCTTAGTTCCAAGAGCAAAACTCAAGGATTTCTGGGTAAAGTGTGGCAGCCCCTGAAAATCCACTTCCAACACTGAGGGAGTGGGCAGGGTAGCTGTAGGCCTCTGTAGCTCTAATCCTTCATTCATAAAATGAAGTGATAACAGTACTAACCTGGTATTATAAGCCCAGACTGTGCCTGGCATTAGATAAGGGGCCAGTAAGTACTGACCGTGACTGTGATTGTATGGTTGATCTTAAAAGCTGAGTGTTAGCAAGCACAATAAAGGAAGTTACATGTTGGGGAAGACACCAAAACTCAAGATCACTCTGATAGCAGGACAATCATGACTGGGAGAGGAAGGAAAAGGATAGGTTTAGCTAGGCAAAAAGAAGTACGAAAAACCACTGCCCTATCTCACAGTGACAAGTTAGGATAAGTCAATGAACTTTGGGCTTGCTTATTTAAACCTGTCCCCAAATTTCATATAGACTCTAATAAATGCCATATCGATCATGTCACTTTCTACACAGTCCCGTTTCTGATAGTAACACTCAGACATGATCCAAGAAACTTAGTCTGAATTAAGTTCAGAGTACATTAAAGACTCAGTCAATTAATTTAGCCACAGAATCTTCCAGTTGTTTAGGAAGTCTCTTCTATCCTTTTAAGAATTACAAAGAATTATATGAGATTATTAGAAAATGGTGTGACTATAAAAGTAAATGCAGCTTGCTAGTAATATTTGTATCTTTTAAAATCATTTTTAGTATACTGACATATCACAAGATGAAAATCATTTATATATACCTAGTATATTCACATGTGTATATATAAGATATATTCTGGACTAGAAAAGTAAATCTAAAACAAAATATGGATATCACCTTTCTTTTTAGCTAGAAGACAAATGATAAACCAAAACCTCCATAGTCAAACCCAAGAAGAGAAAAAGATTAAAGAAGGTTTTAAAATAATCTTTTACTTTTCTATCAAAATGAAAATTTTCAGGGTTAGTGTGTATCACATTCTATTCACACAGTATATTCTAGGCCCCTAACATTCACCATAGAACCTTTTCTATGTCTGCTTTGGTGATGTAGTAGATGGAGTAGCCTTTTTAATAGCTGCTTTAGAGATGGAGAGTGAAAAATTCCAGTCAGGTGTGTCTACCAAGCAAAGAAGGAATGTTCTGGAATCAGGAAGAAAAGTGTGAACAAGAACTGACAATCTAAACCAGCAGTTCCTGATCCACACCTGGAATGAAGACCCTAATGTTGCAGAGGATAACTGGAAACTATTTTCCAAAAGGTTTAAGAGTTTAGAGTTAAAAAAATATCAAGTTACCTTAAATATTAACAGTATTAGAACAAGGCTGTTTCTGAAAATGACAAGCTGTGTCTGCCTTTTCCATTACCAAAAGAAATCTGAGGTGGAGGGCCTCCCTGGTGGCGCAGCGGTTGAGCGCTGGGTTGCGAAGCTGCCCGCAGCCTCTGCAGCGCCGGTTCGATCCCCGGCCACTGGCGAGGGTACCACATGGCGCGCAGACCTCTCCTGCCTCCCACTGCTCCCCTCAGCAGTGTACTTCTGTCCTTCTGCCTGCTCTGCTCCCCGCTCTGGCTCTGGTGAATTCTCTCACCCTCCCGAGCTTCTGACTGTACCCAGTGCATGTATAAATTAAAAAAAAAAAAAAAAAAATCTGAGGTGGAGAGAAAATAATCTAAAAATGTTTAAGAGGCACCGGGAATGAGTTGGCTTATCACTCACCGCATGTGGATATACTGATATCTTCATATTCATTGTGGCAAGGCCTGACCTTTGGATTATAATCTCTTATTTCTGTGTCCAAAGTCTAACTTTTACACAGCTTTTGCTGTAAACATTAGGGAAACTCTTTCTAAACAGGAAGTCAGAAAATTCCAGATTCAGGGGTGAAAATCCAAAGACCCAAAGATTTCCAAAGCTCTCCAAAGCTAGCAAAAGATGACCTGATCCCAAATAAACCAGATCGGCACTACAATTAGGATTATCAGAAAGCTAAGTAGACTTCAGAAAGCTTCTTTCTTGGAAATCAGTTTAGGTGCGATAACGATCTTGCTGTGGAAATATTTTCTTGTCTCAATCAGACCTGAAATTCAGAAGACAGGCTTCTTGGGGCACCTTGTTCCTTAGGATGTGACAAGAAGATTCACTGCTAATCTCAGCTATAAGGCTACTCTAAGAAACAATGAAGGCCATCTTTTTCAAATCCAAAATTGAGGAAAGGGGCCTCCCCGGTGGCGCAGCGGTTGAGCGCTGGGTTGGGAAGCTGCCCGCAGCCTCTGCAGCGCTGGTTCGATCCCCGGCTGCTCCCCGGCCACCGGAGGAGGGTCCCACATGGCTTGCAGACCTCTCCTGCCGCCCGCTGCTCCCCTCAGCAGTGTACTTCGGTCCTTCTGCCTGCTCTGCTCCCCGCTCTGGCTCTGGTGTATTCTCTCACCTCCCGCGCTTCTGACTGTACCCAGTGCTTGTATAAGTAAGTAAATAAATGTTTAAAAAAAAAATTGAAGAAAGACAATTGGAAAGCCAAAAAGACACTATGATAGAGTGATTAACATAAAGAATACCAGGAAAATCCAGAAGAATGCTTCCAATGTTTAGACATTAAGTTCATCACATGACTGCAGATGCTTATTCTCCATCCTGCCTATGTTCTGGGTTTCCCTTCTCTATCCTTTTATGGCTATAATGGGGATCTGGATTTGTTTTCAAACCTCTTCCCCAGGAGGAGAACCCTACTTACTACAATCAATCTAGCAATCTTCTGTTCTTTGAAGTTATATCCAAATATGTGCAAAATTTAGACCTGCCTGACTTTAAAATGAAACAGAGTTTGCAACTTAAACCAAAATTACAGGTTTGTTTCTGCTTTTGTTTTTATATAGTTTATTATTCTGAATGAAACACATATGTAATATAAAGGTTCATGATAGATCTTGCTTGTTTAGGTGGAGAGTTACATTTTTAAGAGCTTTAACAGGATCTAATTATGAATGCCATTTGACCCCTCCTATTACTTTCACTAATAAACAGCACTTTAGATCAACAAGAGTGACCAGAGGTAGTAATAAAACTGACCCTTATGTTTATTAGTTATACGCATCACTAGTTTAGCCACTAATTACCAAAAAAATTTGTCATTAAAAATAAGATCATTTATTCTTTCTATTTTTTGACAGAACAGAAGCATTTTTGTTACAGAAAGAGCTATTATTTACATTTTTTTCATTGTCAAAAAAAAGAAAAAAAACACAACTGAAACAGCATTTTCAGATGGTACAGAACTGTGCTACCTGAAAAGTCTAACAATGACCATCCCAGAATGTCCAGGGAAAAAAATCCTGTGCAACTTTACAGTGTGCACATTGTGTTTAAGCATTTTTAATTCTTCCCTATAAAGCCCAATATTGCACAAAGGAAAGAAAGCAAAGCTAAGAGTGCATGGTGTAATTGCAGATACGGTGGGGTAACTCATGAGGCAAGAAAAAAATTAAGAATTCTAGAAATTCCCCTGTAAAGGGAGAAGCCAACGAACACCAAAGAAAGGAGGTGAAATTAATCTGATGAAACAGGGACAAGACCCGACCCTAACTCTTACAGTCTTCCAGACAACTCTAAAAACATTCTGTTAAGTCAAACAGTAAAAAAAAAAAAAAAAAGAACTCTGATAGGTATTTGAGAAGGTACAAGTGCAAAGCTTTCAGAATAGCACTAAACACAACACAAAAAGAGCTGAACACTCTTTATTGTGTGGGAAATTATGGACTTCAATTGCTGTATCAAGAGGTGCTGACGTGCACAAAGCATGTGCTCTAGCTCCAAGAATGCACTACAACTAGATTCAGATGTCTGAGCCTACCAGGTACTGAGCTTTGGTGGTCAAATTGAACTCTCAGCCCATGGAACAAGATTCATGCACATGGGCATTGTCAGATGCATCATTTTTCTGATACTGTATGAAATCGTAAGCACACAGCATGATTTCCAGGATCCTTTCTAATGAACCTAGTAGACCACCATCAAAGGGGAAACCGCAGGAAACTCCATAGTGGAAACAACATCACATATGCAAAGTGTGTGCAAAAAAAAAAAAAAATCAAAGATCAAGAGCTTTCCTGTGGTGTCAACAGAATTGTCCTCATTTGGGGTTCTCTGTGTTCCTCAACTTCAGCAAATGTCAGCAAAGTTCTAAAAGGCTTTTTGAAATTTCAGGATTACCCATCTTTGTCTTCAAGATCATTAATTCTGGGTGAGAGCAATATTTCCAACTCGAGAATAGTCACAAAGTGCCTCACCCAGAAACTAAGTCTGTAGCCACATACCTGCCTGCTTAAGTCATCCGTTCACAAAGATAGAACGTACCATATATGTACATAACCAAATGTATATGTAGGACGATTCATACCCAAAAGGGAGGCTTTATGGAACCCTTTTGCAAAACCAGTCCAAACACTGAGAGGCTTTACAAGAGATTGAGAACTGAAAACTCACTTAACAAGGATATTTCATAAATGCAACTATTTTTACTTGAACCTTAAATTGAAAACCTTCCTTTTGCCCCCAAAAGAAATTACTAGCAAGAACAATAAAATTGGGAATGGGGCATATTATGAGCAGAGAAAATATGCCAACTTCGTTTAGTTTTAGTGACCACCTAGAGGACATCTGTACCAAGCATGAGACTAATGACCTGTCCAATCATTACAAGATTCCATTTCCTCATGCCGTCTCCACTCAGAGGGAAAGCTTCATATTAGTAATGATCTCAAGAATGTGGATCAAGCCTGGGCAGAACTTTTGTGTGTGGCTTAACAGAAGACTCCTTGAACTCTTTTTCTAAGCAGTCAGCACTGCACACACCATGCCCACAAATCAGCAACAACCATTCCCAGAAAGGATTATTTGCTTGTTTCTTCTATAGGTTCAGATTGAAATTTGGGGGCATAGCTGTGTTGCTATGAAAACTGAATCAATATTTTCAATTTTGGGGGACAATGTAAGTACATAAAGTCATAGGGACATAAAGTCAGAGAAAGAAATATGATTGCTATTCTTCAGCTTTAAATGAAGCTTTAGCCTTAAACTCCTGAACTCATTGATACACTTTTAAAAAAAGAATCAAACATTTTATTTAAAATGGAACCATGGTACATCACAGAAATTTAGGCATAAGAGTACAGATGTCTATTTTTCTAAAAGTTACATTATTATTCCATAGACTGAAGATTTTATGTTTCATATAGTGCTCAAAGAATTTGATTCCTTGGAGCAAATCCAGGGAGTATGATCACTTTTCTACATACTAAATCATCACAATCATTTTTCAAAACCGATGTGCACAACTTTTGAGGCAGCTGATGTCCTAGGGGGATTCTGAGTGAAGTTGCCAAAATATAGTAACTGGGGAGACATTTAAAGGACATCAGAAAATGGCAGAGGCACAACTAATTCCTCTGCCACAGCCCAGGATTACGAGTAAACTGGAGAAATTATCTGCCCTTGGTGTCACATCTACATGCAAAAGAACTGGATTAATGAGAAAACATCTGGCTATTTCAGGTGGCACCAGAATGACCAATGCAGATGCCTCACTGAAATGTGCAACCTAGCAAGAAATCAGATTGGAAAAAAAACAGCATTAAATGGGATTAAAATTTAAAAATAAAATTTAAAACTAAATACTTTTTTTTAATTCATAGTTTAGTAGAACTTGTTGCATTATTGGCCATTCTCTAAATGCACTTTTATGTCTTGCTCATTAAAGCTACTATCTGACTTGTTTTCATGTCTCTTAAAGTCTCAGAGTGAAAAAAAATTTGAGTTGAGGCCAATTTTGAAACTCTAAGTTCCCAGGGATCATCACTACTGTATGATCTAACTGGTTTACTGCAATTTTGCCCTTGGTAGTTTCATCAAAGCACCCACACTTCTTTCTGCTTCTTTGTAAATGCCCCTCCCCCCTTTCTTAAACAAAGTTAATTTAAGTTAGGATTCTTCAACTTTCAGAATCTCATTTTCGCTGATAGCCATTAAACCCAAGCATGTTTCCTAGTGGGAGGAATGTTAAAGACTTCTGCAAAACTGAGTTAATTTCTAGAGATAAAGAAATGGAACCCACTTCTAGGAGTAATAAGTCACAGTCAGCGGGTTTGAGCAAATCCTGTGACCTGCAACTCTGCAACTCTTGCTGCTGGGTGAATCAAGCTTCCGAGACTCCACCTTTCTGCAAACAAGTACTTTGTAGCAAAGATAAGTCTGTGAGGACCTTGAGGGTAGGAGCTGTTCTTGCCCTGCTTTGCAGGTTCCAGCCCTGCTCACACATACAGCTTCCTCCATTGAGTGGTCCCACACAGAATGCCTTAAAAAGTATTTACTGGTTTTATAATCATTTCTACTTATCTTGCCTAGATATGTTAATTTACATGTTAAGTCACGCAAACAAATGTAAACAGTGATCTCTTTTGAAGATGATCTTTTCTGTATCCCCAACATTTCTATTCCTGTTGAGAAATATTTCAACAGAGCACTCTGTACCAAGTCCAGTCCACAAACTTTGATACAAACAAATAATAAAGATGGATTTAAGTGTTTGTTGAGGCATTTGTCCTCAAAGTCAGGCCATGCGAAATTAAGATTTTTTTCTCTCTTTCCCTTTCCTTCAAATATAATATTTAAAGAATACCACATTCTTTGCCAATAATGCTAAACGCTAACACAGAAAGTGCTAACTTTAGCAATCATGGCTTCTAAAAGCAGCTTGTATCATGACAAAATTCCAAAGAGTGTTCATGAGGCAATAGCATAGTTATTGAAGGGAATTTTAGCAGCTGAATTGAGAATTTTAAAAGTAATAATATGCCTTAAATAAAACATGCATTAACTTGCCTTGGTTAAAAGCTGGCATAAATGATTATTACTCCCTAAATCACATGTGCTGAAATTACACTGCAATCAAATCACTTAGGGAAAGATATGGCGATCCTTAAATGACTAAGATTCTATTATTAGTAGGCAGTTGGCTTCATGCTACAAATTGCTTCTATGCTTGGCAAATGTGGCACGTTCTGAAGCACAGGCATTAGACCTAGTTTGGTATTACTTATAGCTTTAAAATGTTGAAGCCATCAGCCATGGTTTCCCAAAAGTTCATTGAATGCCTTTGAAAATCATTAGGAACATTTCTGCAAATATTAATAAAAATGCTCACTTCATGAATGCAAAGGGAATACTTCTTAGTAACATCAAGAAATTAAAAATCCATGTCTAAAGACTCCTTTTAGAAATCCCCCCTTCTACAGGATTCACAGGACAGTAGTTAAAAGATTTTACTTACTTTTTTTTTTTTGGGGGGGGCAAGGGAGGAGAGCTGGAGTAAATAAGACGCTATAAAAAACCAAAGTGTCAGTGTGGCTGCAATCACTGGTGTGTGCATTGGCATTGGGGAATGGGAAGGGAATATTTCCTTCCTACTCAGATGAACTTGGAAGATGTATCAACACTAGGCTACCTAGTAAGAGAAATATACCAGGTGGAACAGTTTTAATTAACAGTGCATCTCTGTTAGAGACCTAACCCAGAGGGTCAGGCACCATAAGTGCAGAAAGATGGGAAGGAGAGAGAACAGGAGAATGGAAGAACAGTTAAGTTACTGTGACTCAAAAAGTGGGGAGTTTCCTTTTCTCTTGGTGCAAAAAGACCTCACATAACCTATATCCACTTGATGTTTTCTCCCATATCTAAGTTGACAGTTATGTCATTGCATGAACGTCTTTAATTCTGGGGGAACAAGTAGACTCCTTATGAGCAGCTCTCCAAGTACAGAGGTAGATAAGAGAAGAACTGCTTGTTTTGTAAATGCCTGCACCTCTGTTAGGAGGCTAAAAGGACGTGAACGTTATCCTTTTATGTCATCTCTTTCCTAATGTCACTTTCCTCATCTCTTTCCTCATTTTCTCCCCTATCAACCTCTAACTTTCACAAAGTCTAAGAGGGAAAATCTGACATATAGGACTTTAGAGACTTGGCTTGGATCTTCTCTCCAGAGGTAAACTGATAGTAACTGGAAGAAAATAAATGTGTCAAGAGGCATTAGGCATATGCAAACATTTCACCAACTGAACTAAACAAACGTTTTCATGGGCAAAGAAAATACCAAACATTTCTCAAAAAATAATCCTGTTCTGAAACTTGTGACAAAAACTTGAGCAAGGTAAATGATGAAGATGCTTGAAATAATTAGTTGCTGATGCAACTCACTCTTTTTTACTCATGAATGACAAACAATTTCTGAAGGAAACAGTCCACTCAGGATTTCAGCAGTGCTTGGCGCTGTGTATAATTAACCCACATTTTACCTCACAAACAACAAAACAGGATTCTAGATGATTCCCTTCTGCCTTTTTTCCATCTACATAAATCTAAATTTGAATTAGGATTTCATTATTGAATAATCCTGCATCATGATATTTTCTTAATCATCATTTTCCAAACTTTTATATTGTAGTTAAATATGCATAGGTTTTGTTTCATTAAATAAAAATGCAAGTGATTGTTTCACTCCAGACTTCATTTCAGGTGATTTTCATTTTGATGAAAGGCAAGGTGTATAAAGTTGCCATTCTTTTTGCACAGGTAGTTCAGTATAATAAATGTCAGGGATGTGCTCATCTCCTTGGAAACTATGCATATGATTATTCACTTGTTTACTCAACAGATTTTATTGGGTGACTACTGTGTGCAAGGCATGATGTTATGTGCAGAGACTACAAACTGTCAAATTTTTATTAAGCACTTGAAATTATCTTAAGTGATATTTATCTGCACGTGGAAAGGACAGACCGCAAATAACTGCCCACATCTGGTTTGTTTTCTAGCCTTTGAAAAAACAATGCTCCTGTTCGCTCTTTTAAAAAACTAATTTTAGCCCTTTGGGCTCCTAGTCTAAAATCTCCTTTGGTGGTACTTGAAGCTAAAGACAGGGGACGTATGACCTAGCATTCCTAGGAATCCATCCATTATCCCTCACTACCCAGGTGAGTCTCCTTCCTAAACCACCAGGAAGCAGTGGCTCCATTCAGAATCTGCTTTGCTTTGTGGTGAAAACCCCAGCATGGGATGCCAGGTCTACTGGGACTAAGAGCTGAGCCAATTAATATCCTGGGAAACAATAAGACTGCCTGTCCCATGTACTAAAGCCAAGAAGTATACAGCCAGGAGAGATCTGCACATTATCTAGCCCTGCATCCTCTTTACAGATGAAAATGAGACTCAAGGAAGTAGGGGATTTGCACACAGAAATCTGCGGTAACCAGTAGGAAAACTCTAAACACAGCTTTGTGTTAACGACTGGATCAGACTCACAGACAGATCCCACACCCAAATATTTCTTGTCATGTATTGGGTACAAACATGACTGGGTGGATTGGGGAGCAAGGGGCAAGTACTCGTGCTAATTATTGGTTCCAGACCAGCTCTCCAACCACTAGGTAAAAAGGCCATGCTTTGTCTGGGAATTGGAACCCATTACGTGCTAGCCTATGTAAGAATTCTAAGGATAGGAACTACTAAAATAAGAAAAGTCTACAATTCACCTCTTCCCTCTAGCTGTGAGTCTGTGTGTGTGTACGACACCCCCCCCCCCGCCCCCCCCCGTGCAAAACATGGCCAGATCCTGGAACCGCGGCCGTTGGAGAGGCTGGAGAAAGAGCCTGACTCTCCCAGGGAAAACAGAATCAGCTCTTTTCACTGCAGCGCTCAGAGAATCTGGCACCAACCGTGAGAGGCGCTCGTGCGAGACTTCTCGCTTGCCTTTGTGCAGGAACTGCCTCTGGCGGCACCGTCAGTCTGGTCTCCTCCCAGTGCTTTCTAATCCCGTTTCCCTGGGGGCGCCAGAGGTTCAAGTCATGGGTTGTGAGATGTTCCAACAGCCCAGAAGCACCTCCACCAGGCCACTCCCAGGTGAGCGCAGCTCCACCTCTGGGTCTCCCCGCCTGACAGCAAAACCTGCGTGTCGGCACTTGCACGCTCCTCCCGGCTAGTTTCACCCAGGATTTGGCTCGATTCACCAGCAGCAGCCTTGCACCCCGCTCAGCTCTCACACTTAAGCTCAGGACCCTGCCTTCCCGGTGGCTCCTCCCCCTCCAGAGGCGATCCTCTTCTCGAAAACGTCTCTAGCCTTGGCCCCGGGAACCAGTGACAGGGGCGGCGGGTGCCTAGGTCCGGGCCCTAGATTCCAGGTGGTGCCCCCCAACCACACCGCGCTTGACCCTACCCTACCCTAATAGTCACGCGCCCCAAACATTCGCGCCCGCGGGGTCCTCGGCCCTTCCTGCCACCGAGTGCAAGGTGGGTGTGTGGGCGCGTGGGAAGGAGATACCCCGACCTTGAACCGCAGAACCTTGAAAATAATTCACTAAGATGCCAATAATTCAAATGGACACAAAGGTCAAAGGCGAACAGCTCGGCCCAGGGCCTCGTGGGCCGGCGGAGGGTGATGCAAGATGGGTCTGGACGGAATGGCGGGGTGGGGGCGGGGAGGGCGGGGAGCAGCGTGATCACCCCGGCCTGGGGAGCGCTGACTCGTAGGTCGGCACCCAGGCGGCGCAAGCGGCCGGCGGCGCGGCGAGGCCGCGACCACGCGGTGGGTGCAGCCCGCGCCGCGGGCGCATTCCTGACAGTAGGCGTCACGTTACTCTCCCTTCAAATGCGGAATCTGCACGTAACTGCGTCGCCGCTTCGGGGATTTTCTCCCGCTTCCCGGCACCCCGCCGCGCTCCCGCCTCCCCGCCAGCCAGCAGGGCAGGTGCCGGAGGGGCGCCCACTGCGAGCCGGCGGCCCCGGGCGGCGCGCGCATCCCCCAGGCGCGCCCCCAGGCGGTCCAGGCACCTTGCCCACGAGGGGCTCCGATCGTGGGGTCACCCTGCGGGCACACAGCGCCCTTCTCGCCCCACTTGCCGTTCCCCATCCCCACTGCCGTCCCCGGTCCTCAGCCAAAAAAGACGAAATTTTCACTCAGCAGGGACCGAGGGAATCCCTCGGAAGAGGCAAAGTTAACGGAGGGAGCGGAGCTCCCGCGGCGCTGAGAGCGTGCCAGGCGCGGGGTCCCCACGCCCGGGCGCAACCCCGCGAGGCTGGAAACCCGCCCCGAGCGCCACGCGGTCGGATGACTCTCTTACCCGAAGTGTCCCACAGGCTCAACTCTATTCTTTGTGTGTCGATTTCAAAACTGGCCGTGTAATTCTCAAACACTGTTGGGACGTAATTCTAGCAAACAGAATGGACAGGAGGAGAGAAGCAAAGAGGTTATCTTAAAATGCACGACACCCATAGAACGCCCTCTGAAAATCGCCTCCCCATCCCTCTATTAAAAAAAAAAAAACACGCAAATACCAAATAACACGCTAGACATGTAGAACCTTTCCGAAGCCCCTTCTGACTCCCGCATTCTCCCTACTAGCCTCTCTAAGCAGCTAGCACCCCGAATCTCCCACCCCAAATGTTCTGCGCACTTGACCGAACAAGTTTCTGAAGCGAAGAGCAGAATGTGCCGGCGTGTCCCAGCCCCTGAACGCTTCCAGCCCACTTTCCCTTTCCGAGCAATCTAAGGGGGTGGGGTGGGGGTGGGGGGGAGTAGTAAAGGGTGAGAAATAGGACTCTAAAAATTGGAAAAGGAGTGAAGGAGGAAAAGCAAGAGGAACCCCTCCTCGAGAAAGCAGATCCCCAGGCCGTGCCCTCCTTGAAGCCCGGGCCCCTCCACACTCACCTCGGGGAAACAGTCTTTGGCGAAGACGTGCAGCAGCGCGGTTTTCCCACACTGACTGTCTCCCACCACTACTATCTTGCATTTCACGTTCTGATTAGGATCCATGATAGATTTACTGGATAATTTCTGACTGGCTCTTCTCTCCTTCATTGATCTTGCCTTATTTTCTCTTGGAACAGGAATTTTCTCTTTAGAGGAAAAAATATATATATTTCGCTATATATGTATCTATAAAGCAGATATAAAAATAAATCGCAAGGCTGGTGGGAACCCCTGAAGCGCAGCGCAGACCGGGAGAGCTGGAGGAGCCGGCTTGTGACTCCCCTCCAACAAGTTTTATCCCTGACTCCACGCCGCGCTCCCCAAGTCCAATTCTGATCCGACTGCTTTGTTTCACGCTCTCTGCGCGGCTTTATACGCCCGGCCTTCCAATCCTCTTCTTTCTCAATGAGAGAAGGAAACTGATCCGCCTCCTCCCCTTTTATGGAGCCTGGGAGCCAGCGCTGTCTCGTTACTTGTGGAAAATGTAAACAGCGCGCCCTCTAGGGTGGCCGAGCGGAATCTCCAGACCGAGGCCCTGGGTCTGCTCCAGGACGCTTTGCTGATGGGTGGGGCTAGAAGGAGGTGAGAAGCGGAATGTGCATATTGATTTTTACTACAATTCCTTTAAAAGCGTTTTAATAGTGGCTTGATCTACAAAAGCCTCACAAGCACATATTAAGCAAAAACATTGCTCACCCAAATTAAAAGCCATAAAGTGTCAGCAGCAAATACTGGGTGGGGAAGGGTTAAGTGTTTGTCTTTTTTTTTTTTTTTTTTTTTTAGAAAATGTCTTGTATCAGGTATATAGGCCACTGGACTATAGTTAAACCAAGGTTTTCAGGGCGAGAACTGATTTAGCTGGCTCGCAGCCATAGACTGACTACGAAAACCTGTCAATTTCAATAATCTAGGAGGCGGCAGAAGGGTTGAGGAGTAGGATGAAGAGGTGAGAGCAAAGAAGAAAGAAAAGTGGAAAATGAGAAAAGCCACTGGAATTCAATCTTACTGCACTTGGGACCCAACCACCAAGGTCCGCGCACTGCCCCACTTGCAGTGAGGATATTAGGTTAGGATTCTGATCCTTCCTTTAATTCCTTTATCTTTATATCCCACACCTACCTGGAAGCAAAGTGCCCTAGACTAAGCGTAGAAAACACAGAGTATTTTTAGCTGAAAAATACAGGTACAGTCCTTCACTCACTTTCTATCCCTAGTCTACATTCATCCCTTTACCCATCCACCCCAAAAGTCTTAGAGGAGTAAAAATGACGCATCATTTTTTTTTTCCTCTTGTCTCAATGGCACAGTTCTTTTCTTTTCAAGATTTATTTATTTATTTATACAAGCACTGGGTACAGTCAGAAGTGTGGGAGGGTGAGAGAATTCACCAGAGTCAGAGCGGGGAGCAGAGCAGGCAGAAGGACCAAAGTACACTGCTGAGGGGAGCAGCGGGCGGCAGGAGAGGTCTGCGTGCCATGTGGGACCCTAACCCAGTAGCCGGGGATCGAACCGGCGCTGCAAAGGCTGCGGGCAGCTTCGCAGCCTAGCGCTCAACTGCTGCGCCACCAGGGGAGGCCTGGCACAGTTCTTTTCTGATCTTCATCTACTGCGCTGAAAATGGTCAGGAGGTCTTCAATTGTTAAATTGTAGTAAGATTGGCCAAAATCAATGTATCGGCTCCCCTATGGAGGAGTCTAGATGAAAAACCAGAAAGTTCAGTGTGGGACTGAAAAGGCACGATAAAGGTGGTTAAAAGCATGAAGGTGGAAACTCCCTGGTGGCTACGGCCAAGGAGCTAACCAACATGGTGCAGCAGACCTCTCCTGTTTTGCCCACTGGTCCCCTCAGCAATGTATTTCAGCAGATCTGCCTGTTCTGCTCCCCATTCTGTCTCTGGTGAATCCTCTCACCCCCTGCACGTCTGGCCTACACCCTACTTCTTGTATGCATAAATAAATAAAAATAAAAAAAGCATGAAGGTTTGTAGTGGGCAGCTGGGACCACAAGCCTCGGGGATCCCAAGATGGTCTCCTTTCCAGAAGTGAGAAAATTGGAGCCTTCCAAAGGAGAATCCTGACTCAGATCCAGTGTGCAGGTCCGTGTTTGCATACATGGAGGCCTGACTCAGAGAGAGAGATAGCCGGCCTGGCTGGTTTCTAAAGCAGCACAGGCCAAACTTTGCTCTTGCAGAACTTCGGTCTTCCTCACAAAAAGGGTCCTGTATCCCAATTAGCATTGGAGACACTGTGTCCATGTTACCCCTTGACCGTGTATGAAGCATGTTAACATATTTCAGGACAAAAAAGCTCTATAAAAACCATAGTCTACATAGCTTAACCATATTCCCCAAATCTGCTTAACAATAGACACCTTTTATATTATTTTCTTGTTTATTGGAGAAGCAATTGTCACAGCTGTATGCGGTCAGGAGATGATTGTGTATTTGTGTCCTGAACTTCACCATTTCTGGCTGTGTGACCTTGGATGAGTTATTTAACATCTCCAAGCCTCAAATTCATCATCTGTAAAATAGGAGTCATAATAGTAATTAAGAGAAGATGCAAGTGAAGTTTGCAGAATAGTTCCTGGCATAATTAAGAACCCTTGACCTATTTTATATTACACATGGAAATCTTATTTGCACTTCTCAGACCCACTGAACATATAAGGCCTCATTAGTGAACTCACTAATTAGACTAGGAGAATAGATCCACCTCATTTTTTCCCTCACATTTTTAACTTAGGAAGATGCCCCTTTCTAGAGAGATAATTTGACCTTCTACATTCCTGAATCGATTAGTGTATGTGGTCAAACCACTCTAACTAGCAATGATTATGAATGATTAGCATTTGACTGACAATGAATAGGATAACCATGCAATTTATCATATAATCCTGGACACTTTGAGAGCAAAAGGGAGTACTACTAATGATTGTGGCAGAACAACAGTTATAAAAGGGTCTGTCACAGGCAAAATGAGAGGCATAATCACTTTACCAATGAATAATCCAGAAACAGAGTGGATGACTATTTTTGGAAATCAGGTGACCTGAATCTCCAGGAATCTGCCAGTTACTGAGGGAAATTTAATGGCTGTGTAATAGAGTAGAAAACCAACTGCCTGGAGTCACTAGGCTTTGAGTGTCTTTAGGGTAAGAATTCTCTCATTTTCTTTGAGTCTCTAATGCTTATGTGTAGTGGATATTATTTAAAATTTATTTAGCATTTAGTTTAACAAATATTTAGTAGATACCTGCTGTATGTCAGGCACTGTTGTAGGAATAGTAGATATAACAGTAAACACACCAGACTTATTTGCTGCTCTCACAGATCACACCTTCCACACAAAAGGTAGATAATACAGAAGGAAGCAAGTACAGAAATAGGAATGTATGTGGTAAGCTCTATGAAGAAAAAAACAGCATGACATGATAAAGCCTAGTGGAATGGGGATTAGACCCAGTTGCCTGGCAGTGCCTCTCTAAGCAGGTTGAGTCTTCGATGAAGAGAACAAATCAGCCATGACAAGTTCCAGTGGGAGGATGCTATGAGGCAAGGGAACAGAGTGAAAAGGTTATGTGCAGGGAAAGAGCTTGGCAGGTTTGAGGAACAGAAGGCAGGCCAGAGGGACCGAGGCCCACTGAAGGAGAGAGAAAATAGGAGGGAGAACAGAAGAAAATTAGCTGGAGCTAAATAATTGTGCCTGGAGCCATGGTCATATATTTTGGATTTAATTCTAAGGACAGTGTGTAGTTAGACATAGGAAAACATAAAAAAGAGTAGCAACATAATTACTTGAATGAATGAAAGAATGAATGACTCCAGATCTAGGTCTGCACCTGTCAGTACACTAACTGAAACTTTGGCGAAGCTGCTCACCTGCAATCAGATTTTCAGATTTTCAACTGCAGTGAAAATATCCCCCTAAAAAACACATTCATTTGGAGAATGTGACGTCCCCCTCTAGGGTGGGTACATGGCCTAATGTCCTTCCTTTTGCTGTTCCTCCAGTTTGTCTCGTCTTCCTAGTCCTCTCTCCTTTCTCTGACTAAACCCTAGTTCCAGAGTGGAAACACAGCAAAAATTTCAATATGGCTTGGTTAATAAACCACATGTATTCCACATTCAGTTGCCAAATGCTCTTTCCTTTGTGATTAATCCTTTATGTATTGGAGGACATCCCCTTCTCCTAAAGATGCTGCATTCCACCTGCCACAAAAATGGTTGAATCCAGGTGTGGCGAGAGGTTGAATTGGGAGAGAAATACTATCTAGGGGTGGTGCAGGGCTGATAATGGCTCTGTTTCTTCCTCTGAGCAGTGGACTACAAGTCAGGAAAATTGAGCTTTAGTCCAAGCTGAACTAAAGCACAGTCTGACCTTGGGCAAACACTGACTGAATTATTTTCCTGTTTCTTCCTTACAAGAGGATAATAATATCTGCCTCTTTTAAGATGCACATTAAAGCTGCCTAGACTGTGACTTACACTTTCAAACATTCTTCTTTAGAACAACACTACAGTTCACCCCCCCCCCGCCCCCACCAGCTTCAGTGTATTTGTGGAGATCCCAGTTCACAGTTGAATATTGTGAGATATAATCCTGATTGTTTATGCATGGTCGCCTGCCTCTCTCCAGACTCCAGCAGAAAAAATGTTTGAAGGAGCAAGTGCACCGTGAGGAGAAAGCACAGGTCTCCTACCGGCATCTTCAACAGGGCAGAGAGATGACATAAAAACAAGAAAACGGGCAGGATGCCCTCATAGACATTATGTCAGAAAATATGGATATGAGTCATAGGAATTCTTGGAGAATTTAATAAGATAGTGGATATGAAATATATTCAAATGAAGTTCAATATAAAATTAAGGACAAGATATAAATCTGTAACCTGCTCTATACTGAAGTGGGGTACTTTCAAAGTCTTCTTTTGGGAGGGTCACTCAGGTGAGGTTAAATATAAGACATCAACAAAATTGGAGGCTTTTTTTTTTGAGAAAGAGAAATTAAGGAAAGAAGATTGGTACTTTTCTGTGAATTGAGCTTGATATTGGAAAGAATTTCTTCTCTTGGAAGGGAGTCACTTCCTTATATTAGCTTAGATAGTGGCTGTTTGCTCTGTCAGGGGCAGCGCAATAAGCTGTTTGGTCTGGGTGCTCCAGTCTGGGTTGCAGAATTTGGTCTTGTTTATCCTCATTAATGCTGACTGCTAATATGATTTACTGCTGCTGTGGAGACTTAGCCCTAACTCTGTAGCCAACAGGAAATGACACAGAGGCACGAATGTTGAGTAATAAGTCATTGCCCGTTTGATCCTTTTCTCTGTTTACAGTAGACTGACAAAAATTTGTTGCATTCTTTAGAGACCCAGCCCACATAATTTTGTCTCTATGTATTATAGATCACACATAACCCTTTCCAATTGCCTTTTATAAACTTTGGTGTCTGATTCCTGATGACATTTCTTTCTACTTCAGTATTTCCCAGAAAAAGTAAACAAAAAATTAACACATAAAGTGGAGGATGATCAGACTCATTGATCACTTAATCTACTAAACATCAAAATAGTTTTTATATCAACTTGTCAGTGCAATGTGAAACCTATTTAAGAAACTTCTCTAATAAAAAAATTAAGAAATGAGTTCTTCATAAATTGTATCCTTTGAAAAGCACATAGTACACTCAAGTTATACCTTTTTCTGTGTTTTCAGAGTAATCAAAGAAAATAGATTATTTATTACTGATCACAAATTAGACCGTTCTGCGGAGACTGTCAGAGCTCTGTTATCAGTCTGATGAACTATGCAGAGCTGGGTTACTTATGAATCTGTATTGTCAAGTGGCATTTCATATTTATATCAAGACTTAAAAGATGAAGACAGATATGTATTATGAGACTTCGAGAACAAGTCTTAGTGTAAATTTTCATCCCTTATGCTTAAATGCTCAAAAAAAGGAAGTATGAAAATTTAGTTGAGGTTAGTTTTAGTACAATAAGAGGACAATAATTGTTAGAGCAATTTTTTTTTAAATTTGTTTTATTCACTTATGTATGCAAGAACTGGGGTGCTGGGGGATGAGAGGATTCACAAGAGAAAGAGTGGAGAGCAGAACAGCTGAATCCACTGAAATGCACTGCTGAGGGGAGCAGACCACGAGACAGGAGAGGTCTGCTGCAATATGTCTGTTACATCCCTGGCTGGGAATCGAACTCATGCCCCAGTGCCTGGCGATAGCTTGATAGTGCTGAGACTTAACCCCTTTGGCCACCTGGGAGGCCCAGTTAGATCAAGTTTATTAGCTAAAATACCCAGTAGCCATTAGTGTATTGTTCTTGAACTCAAAGTGAGAAAACAGAAAATAACTTGGAAAACTTGAAAGGAGTCATTTACTTGGACACAGACAAAGGCAGTAGATTTTAAAGCATTTAAACTCAATTTTCAGATAATGCTTTTTAGGCCAGTAGCTTTCAAATTATGTTTGGGCAAAGGGCTAGTACTCACATAAATAAAACCAATCACCAAGAAAAAAAGTCCACAGATGTTCTCTGGGAGACTGCACCCAGAATGAGAGGTCAAGCAGTAGCAATTTTGATGCAAAGTTATAAAAAGGTATCTAGGTCTGTTACTTTGTCTATAATATTTGTTTAAATATTGAGTGCTTAGAAGTTATACTAGAACTTGAATGATGCATGATCCATATACAGTAGTGATCCCATATCCAGATTTTAAGAATCAGTGCTCTAAACCAGTTTTTAGGGGAAAATTATTTCTTTTTGACACAATTGATTTGACTTCAGCACAGTTGATTCAGTACTTCAGATTATGTCTTCAGCTGGAGAGGTAAAACATAGCAATGTATTTATAGCTTGCTATAGAAGTCTGAAAACCTGTAAAAAATTGTTACAATATTAATGCTTTATTTCTTTTTGTTGCAGAAATGGGAGCAAAAGTATTTCATTTGCTTTAATTATTTAAAATATTTTAAGTTTTTTCGTAAAAGATCTTTCCAGTTAACTTTTCTAGTATACACGTTATAAATTAAAAACCCAAATCTTATTTTTTCCTTTGAAGGCAGCTGTTTGGGGTAAGAGGACATATAGGAAAATACACCTGATATATTCAAAATTGTCCTGAAGAATAGCTAAGGTAATGAATGTAGCAGGTCTCGATAAGGACTTGTAATCACTAATCTTAAACATTGAGGGAGAATAAAAGCACTCTTTTATTCCTAGTCAATGAGAATTTTATCTTTTATAAAAATCTTTTATTTTGGAGGATCTCCTGTGCCTTCTTTCTCCAATCCAGTCTCCTAGAAACCCTTCCTGAAAGGCACTGCTTTTTATAATACCACTACTTACTGAGTCCTGTTGTGCATGATTGTGACTGACAGAGCCTTAAAACTGGCCACATAAGTGGAGGTCAGATGACTCATCACAATCTGATCCTGGACCTTATCTAAGACTTTTCTCTAGGTCACATTACTGCCATCAAACTACTGCAGGCCGGCAATAGGTTAAATGAATATGTAAGCATTATGATGCAATGTCTGGTGACTAACAAGATACGTAAGTTATATGTGTGTGTGCTGGGGAGAGGGAGGGGAATGGGTCCTATGTTTTAAAGGCAAAGAGGAGGTTCTGATATATCAATAATGCAATTCATCTTAATTTTAACTCAGAGCAGAAAGCTATCATCAGCATATTGTATGTTGTCATTGATCTTAATTTACTGAGGATTTATGCCAGTACACTTAGTTCTTGCTTATTGTCTCCATGCTGCCTCTGACAATGCCCCACATTCCCCATTGTCACAGCAGTGCTATGGAATCCATCAAATGACTGTTCTCAGTGGTACCCCATGTCAGCAAGTCCCACGTCTTTAGGTCTGGATTAATATTAGTCAAGGTCTCTCAAAACCCTTAACACATTGGCATCAGGGCACTTATGGTGGGTCATATACAATTAAAACAGGCATTTGAAACCAAATTTTGTAATGTGTCAAAAAACTTTGCATGGTGAGGAAAAAAACCTGGGAAAATATGTATTTGTTTTAAAAATCATGAATTTTTTAAAAAAGTTTTAAAAAGAAAATCATATATTAGCATCCTCTATAGAGGCTTATTTATTATAATGTACAATGAAAATGTTTCAATGTTGATTTATTTTCCAAACAAAAACTAATAGCTGTTGCTCAATTAATATAGCTTGGAAACTTTCCCAAAATGTTGCTTTCCATATATATGTGTGTGTACATGTATATGTATACATAGATCAGTATAAATATATATGAATTTATCATTTTATCCTCTCCCAGTGTTTTCACTTTGCATTCTCAACTGTTGAGTGCTAGTTGGCCTATACTTCTCAGTCATAGGAACTGGAAATTAAGGTTAAAAATTGTTGGAAAAACAAAAATCAGAAATTATTGCAGTTCTTTGGAATTCATGGGGTAGTCCATGGTCCATAGTTTCTTGAAGTCTCCCAAAATGACTGATGCTGGAAGTATTGCAGGGCCCTTAAATATTCTTGGGTGAATGAATAGAGATACTTGGGGAATGACCATGCTAACCAGAAAAATCTCTTTCTGTAATAGTTCAAAATGTCTGGGTGCAAGGATAACAACAAATCCTTCAGAGGTCAAATTTTATGGATAATTTTTGGCCCCTGAAAGCCACTCTTCTCACACTAACCTCCAAAGATCTTCCCTACTATAAGGAAAACCATGTTGCACTGAAATATAAACAGAACTTTACTCTGTAAACTCAATCTGTGAAGGAAATTGGGGATACAAGCAAGATTGTTTTTTCTAAAATTACATAGGAGTAAAAACAATGAGGTTATCATTTAGAGAACAAAATTTTGCTTATAAGCTTGAAATTATAAATAATCCTTAAATTTAAAATATATATTTCTGTTGAGTTTTTTAATCTACATACCGATTCCTGAAAGTGTGTTATTAAAGTCTCCAGTGATGAATTTTTCTATTTGTCCATTCAATTTAGTCAGTTATCACATTCATAATTATAATTTTATGAATTAAATTTTTAATAATTATAAAATATTCCTTTTTATTTGGATAGCACCTCTTATTTGAAAACTACTTTTCTGATTTAAACATGGTCACACCATTTCTTATGACAGTATTTGCAAGGTGTACATTTTTTCTACCATTTTACTTTTAAGCTATTTGGGACTCTATATATAAAGTTTGTTTCTTATTGACAACATATAATTGATTGGTTCTCATTTATTATAAATTCTGACAATCTCAGTCTTTAATTGGAGAGATTAACCATTTACATTTAATAAAGTAATATATACAGTTCAGCTGGTTGCTTTTTTCCCCTTCTATGATGTGTTTCCTTTTGTTGTATGTTATCAACATAGCTTCCTCTCAGCTTGGGCTGCTTTTTACCTCTCAAGAAAAGCCGACCAATATAACGTATGTAGAGTAACAGGCTTGTGGGGAATGTAGTCTCATGTTGCAATGGTGGTTCCTTCTAATGGACCCAGGAAGGAGATTTTCAGCTTCCTTATATGTAGAAACATCCCTGCCCATTCCATTCTCTTCCACAGGAAGTTCCAGAACCTATCCAAGCTCCACATGGTGTGTGTCCCAGAGGTCATGTGCAGAGAACTTTGGACAGGAGAATCAGGGTTTTAGGAACAAGCCACTCCAGGCCCCTCATGATTCTACTCCATTTGCCTTCTCTCCGAGCTCTATTTTTAAGTCCTGTCTGCATTTCTAAGAACAACATACAATGAAGAAATCTCTAGTGAGTTATTTTTCCTCAGTTTGTTTTGCATTGTACTTCATGTACTATATGAAAGTTCATAATTTAAAAAAGTAGAAATATGTAAAAAAATAGAAACATATATGCACTAAACATAGTCAAATGGAAATGGAAAATAACTCACTGGGAAAAACAGGTTCTTGGTAGGCTCACACAACTCCTGGTCATTATGCAGGGAGGACTTATCAGAGAATCATTGTTAACATCAGTGGTACTTCTCTGGAACCAGCATCAACTGATAAATATTTCCTTGGTGAATAGTCCTTTGAGAATAATAATTAAGGGATTAAATAACGTTAAATGGAAAAGTAGGCCAGTCCATGGTTTCCCAGATTATAATAAAACAATACATTGAAGGAATAATCAGTAGCAAATTACGATTGTTAACCAGGTATACCTTTAGCTAATACACTTAAAAACAAAGTTAAAAGAACTCAAAACTAAAAGGTCTGAGCAACATTAGCAGGAAAAAAGTCTTAAGGCTAACATGGATAATAAAATGATTCTTTTGCCATTGAAGTCTATTAGCTTAAAAATGTTTTGTGAAACTAGTATTCAGAAATATTAGTGAAGCATCTTTCACAACTGTGACATAGCATGCTGTGTCCAGTTCAATATTCCTGAAATAATGTGGGAGAATTGGATAGATTTCCTAATGAGGCACCAGAATTTTGATTTGAGACACAAATAATTAGAGATAATTCTGTCCAAACCATATTTTACTGATGATGAAACTTAAGGCACACAGTTAATTTGCAGCAAACTGACTTAACTCTGAACCCTTTTCTATTGTTCTTTCAAGCTCTTAGCATGAATTAGGATTTTGAGGTGAAAGGAGATGAAAAAAGATGCAGGAAATTGAGATATTCATTTTAGAAAAGAAAATGCTTAGATCCCAAACCTATCATCAAGCCTATGAAAGTTTCTTATTTAAAGGATGCTGACAGATACTCTCCATCTCCCCCTAACAAAAATTGTCATTTCCATCGAGGACTAAGCAAGAGGTAACGCACAGTGAAGTGCGAAAGGAGGAATTTAGGAACACATGAAGAAACTGTTTCTGTAACAAGAATCATTGCTTATTAATAATATGGTAACTTATAAAATCGGTTAGCCATAAGTTGGATATTTTTGAGTATAGTTTCACTTCTCTAAAATGATAATCTTTATAAATGGGAAGAGTAGACGAATTATTTTTTCAAAGTACCTAAAAATATATAAGACTGTCATTGGCCCTTACTTTTTTGCCTGTTTATTATTTTCTTGCAAGATTTTACTGAAAGAAGAGAAACAAGATTAAAACCAAATGAATATTCTTATTCTTAGAACCACTCAATGCCTTTCAGAATGAGCTGACTCTCTGCTGAGTCTTTATTGTATTATCTTCTCTTTTATCTTTCACTGTAGAATATAGAGTTGTGGTGATAAGTGAGGCAATTTACTCAAGAACTTTCTTGGCTGACCAAAATTATGACACTGTAACTGGAATGCTTCTTGATAAATAATTTGGCAAATTTTATAGTCAAGTTATGAGTTTTTTAAAATAACAATTTGTTGCCAGTTTATTGGGAAAATAAAAATCTCAATACTGCAACATACAAGAAAGACTACAGTTGAAAGTTTTTACCTGTGAATTTTACTTATATGATCACTCTTATGATAAAGAAATTTTAATGGAAAGTAAGTTCAAGTAATATTAAAATTTGTATTATCTCATTTCAGACATAAACCTGGAACAAGTTTAGAAATTCAGACATCACTTTTTGTTATTATTTATATGCTTCCCAAAAGATCTTGTGCTACAAATAATAAAATAGCTCTGATAGTTAAAGTGAATGGAAATTCTTTTTTAGGCAAGTCCTTTGTTTCTGTCAAGAAAAAAAACTAAGTTTTACTTATTTCTAGGTTGATTCTTTTCCATTATAGAAGAGTGTTTACACAAGATTTTGACAAAGATCACATGATCAAATCATTATTTTTCTTTCAAGAATACTTCTCTATAAGAGATAACAAAATGAGAACCTACCGTGGAAAGTAAATAAGCTTGTTTACTTCTCGTGAACATATGCGTGAACCATTTGACTTGCCCACATTCCAGACAATTTACAAGGGAAGGAATACAATTACACTATAGCATGCAGTTGTTTGGAATGGCTTTAATGTTTAAAAAAATAGGTCACATTTCAGGTAGTTTTCCGTCCAGTTATATGCATACATAAGATGTTACAGAGTATTTTCTGTGCAGGGAAATCTGGCACACATCTTTTAGGTCATATTGTGCTTAAATAAGGGGAAATTATATGTAGTGGACTGAAGGAGAACTTGAAACGTAGAATTCCAGAGACCTGGTTTTAGACTTTGACTATTTATTTACTTCCTGTAAATGAGCACTGTGGACAAGTCACTTAACCTTTAGTTTCTTTGTGCTTGTGGATGACTTACTATTGTTGTTTTTTTTATTATTCTAGTCACTAGGAAGGTAACATTCATCGCTGACTTCTGTAATATTTCTTGCTTGTCTCTACACACTTAGGTGAGAGAGGGCAGAGCAACCTCTACAAGGCCAGGAAAGCTGGTATTGATGACAATGGTGCCCTAGAAGCTACCCACAGTATTCTGCATCCCGAAGGAATAATTTACTGCTCTCTATCTTGAACAAAATGCATCTTATGTGACCATCATTTTTGTAAATAGATGTACATTGCTATTCTGTAGGTTTAAACTTGACATGTGGTGTACCTTACCTGCATGTTAATTCCCCAAAGCTTTATGTTATTAGAGCTAACCCAGACCTTCCCTTTTGCAATCCAATGGAGGGTTTTTTTGGCATTAGATGGCCATGATTTCCAAAGAGCAAGCATTGCAAACACAACTAGATATTTCATAAATCTGAAAATAATTTTTGTTATGTCATTATTTGGTTGAGGAGTTCACTATCACTTTTAAGTTGCCTTTAGGAGAACAACATGGGGAGCAAAAACATTAACATATTATAATGCTGGAGACATTGAATCTAAGAATCCACTGCAAAGCATATGAAACTGAGGTCTGAAGAAATCACAGATTTAGTATGGAGGCATTTGTGCACCTTGTTTTGCTTTCCTTATTATTCCACCCACAGTTTTTTCTTTCTCCTACCCAGGTTCTTTGGAAGTCCAGACTCATATTTAAAACTCTTCTATGGAATGCCTGCCCAAGGTGTTAGCAGAGCCTATAGCTGAGGAAATTCTTGTACCTGTGACATGCTGGCACAAATTTGACCTTGTAAATGAATCCAATAAACCTGAATTTCAGAGTAAGCAGAGATTCTTAGGAATTCAGTTGGTCATAAGATGACTTTTAGAAAAATAAATATAATAATATACAGCCATGCAGAAACAGACATCAATTCTGAACTCAAGCAATTTATCTAATACTTGAAGTTATTAACAAATATAATAATCATAAGATGGACGAAAATAGTGATAAAGTATTGTATGAGTTATTTTATAAAATGCATTTAGAACAGTTACCTCATCAATAACTATGGTAATTTATTGAATCTCCACTGGGAACTGAGTACTGAATATGGAAATCGAACAATTGCTGCTTTCAAAATTGCAGACAAACTCCCAATGGCACTTAAAGTATTTTAATCTAAAATGACATATACATTTGCTGTCTCATAAGCTAACAATTTTAAAACAACAATTATTTTAAATGTTAAATGAATTTAAATTTTAAATAATAAGGAAATTAAGATTTTTAAAATCAAAATCATAGATTTTTTTAAATTTAGTGAATATTTCATTATATCAAAAATTACGGAGTTTTGTTGTAATGAAAATGTCAACTCACTACTCAGTCCATTAGACATAGGGGTGAGGAGGAACCAAAGGGAAAGAAAGCAGAGTCCTAAATAAATGCCTGTCCTTGCTACCAAGTCACTCAGGTCTCTCTTTGCGGTGCTGAAATCTACTGACTTAAGCTTATTAGGTTGCTTAACCTCCACTTGCCTCTTGCCAAGAATGAGAACCTCAGAGAGATAAGAAGAGAGAAGTATCTCTCCACACTAGCTGTGAGTTGTAGAATACTTTTGCTAATAATAGTGTATGTGAGCACCTGGATCAGGGAGGTTAAATCAAGGACATGGCACATTCCTGCTTTGGGTGGAAGAAATCATGATGGTGTTACTGAGTCCAAGTATAATGTAAACTGCTGAAAAGCAATAATTAAACTTCCACCTTTAACTTTGTTAAATGAATTATTTAAAATGCCACCCCCCTAAAAAAATAAATTAAGTAGCATGAGTTTGCTTTTGGCAGTTGTAGTGATTATATGGGACGTGTGATTTGGGATTGGATTAAGAGCAAATTGTATGTATAGTGTTCAACCACTCAGGCAATACTATGATTCTTCTGGGTCTTGTTCACTATCATAGAGTATAAATACACATCAGATAAAACCAAAATCACCACAGAAAGGACTATATTAACAATGCATAGGTCTATTCTATGTGTCCAAAAAAATGAGAAAAAAATTAAATGTCAAATAATAATGATCTCTATCATAACATTTCCCTAATTACTGTTTATAAGGAAAATATTGTCATATAAGTCAAACAAAGGAGCTAGAAATAGCTGTATTGAAAAAAAAAGGTCAAGCTTTTCCTAATAAGAGAACAAAACTCAAAAAGAAAATAGCTTAAGAAACCAAAGAAACATTTAATTTAGAGAGAAGACTGATGGCCCAAAACAGCCAGGTGTTACATTCAGCACCTGATAATTTTATGGAGATTGTAAAGAAGACTCTTTGACCCTGTGGGGGCCTCCCAGATGGCACAAGGGATTAAGTCTCAGTACAAGCAATCCTTAGCCACTGCAGCATGAATTCCATCCCTGGCCAGGGAGCTGACCCACATGGAGCAGCAGACCTCCCCTGTCTCACCCGCTGTTCCTCTCAGCAGTGTATCTCAGCAGATCCACCTGTTCTGTTCCCCACTCTGTCTCTGGTGAATCCTCTCACCCCTCAACCCTGCACCTCTGGCCTATACCCCAGCTCTTGTATGCATAAATAAATAAATCTTTAATAAAAATAAAGAATCTTTGACTCTGTGCTTTTTTTTTGACATTTGGCCAATAATTGGATATGTAAGTGTATGTACATATTTGACATCTTCCATCAAGCCTCAGATTTAGCTTCTGTCTCTTTTTTTCAATGTGGGTATGATTTTTAATGTAGAGTGTAAGATTCTCTCTGGCAAATACGGTACAACTATGTCTGCTGTGGTGCATCTCTTTGTTGAGTAATCAACACATTAGACCAACTTTTCAGTGAATGGTCTTCTCCATGGAAGGAGGAGTGCCCTTTCCCAGCTGACCCTTACTAGAAAACTGAAGAATAATGTTATTCCTGGGAGAATTGGTTCTCCTCAGGTAATAAGATGATTTTTTCTGGAGAGAGGAGCCTCTCCTCTACATGCTGTTGTGCTGACTTGGCACTAACAGAATTATTTGAAGAAACCCAAAGCAGGACCAGGCTCTAGCCACCTAAATTCTGTAGATATACCATAAAATCACCTAGAGGCATCTCAATTAAGTGAGCATGACTGTTCCAATTAGGCAAGAGTCCTCCCTATTAAATATTATTACACATAATTTGGTGCCCTGGGAAAATTCTTGATGAAGCCCATCCCACTAAGGGCAGGGCATTGTATTTTTAAATCCACAGCAACGTGACCAGAAAACACTTCTACATTATTGTTTATTAAGTCCTAAGCAATATTACTTGGAGTCCTGAGCAATACCTAGGTTTATAGAAATATCAACACTTAAAGCTAGAAAGAACTTTGGAAATGTCTTTGCATCTAATCCTGTCACTTTAAAAATGAGGAAATAAAAGTCCTTGAAGGAGTGGTTGTTTGGTTAAGAGAAACAAAACTAGATTTTAGAGCTCCTGGCTCTTCCAGCCAAGTGCTCTTTACAAGATACCATCAAACATCCTAGAATATGTCAGTGACTAAAAGCACATCTCTAAAGCTGTGATCTCTCAATGTAGTCATGTTTGTTGTTAGTACTGGAATTACAATACTTACCTTTGTGTTTCTAACTAGTGTTTTAGCTTTGAGGAAGTCAATCTGAAACACATCTGATTTTTGTTAATTGCAAATTAGAGATAATTTAGTCTAGCTCATGAAGTTGTGGTAAAGATTTGATAAATATTTCATGACAAGGTGCTTTCTGTAAATATGTCAAAATGGAGATGAAAATTATCTTGAGGAGCTTATCAGTGACATTTGGCTCCAAAAGGCGGATTGAGTACATGTGTTTCTCTCTCCCCTACCACCACCCTTAAAACTCCAACTGAGATAATAATGAATGAAGATAAGATACCATAATAATGTGAAAATGATGAGGAGTGAACTCAACAGACAGGAAAATTTAATAGATTCCCAAGAGACAAATATAGGATGAAGGACTGGTGGATAATAAAGTTGGTCAACAGACAACACAGCCACAAGTTCATGTGTAGAGAATTATGGCCCTGGCTGTAGCTTACCTTCCCTGAAAAACCCTGAAAAAGATTAGGACTCAGAAATGGCAGATAATATTAAAGGTAAATACAAGTTGTTGTACTGACAACAGAGTAATTAAGTTCTGAACACAACCCAGTTGATCTCTAGTTATCAAATGCCTGGCATGGCAGCCCATTCCTGACCAGTTACCATTAGGGGGAACATCACTGTTGAGAATCTCTGTGACTATACGGGGGAATCATAGTGAACTTTTATGTTGTTTATTCATTAATATGATAAGAAACAAAGGCGAGAAACAAAGGCATTTATGGAAAATCTGCAGCATGAAAGAGAAAGAAGTCAAGAGAATAATTAATCTCAGAAAAAAATAATAAAATTCAGGTTACAGAAGAAAAAAAGATCTAAATGGCATCCTTAGCTGGATTGAAGTGTATATTGTATCCATAAAAATGTTGAATGATATAAATAATGGGCAGAGGAGAAAAAAATGGTTTTGGACTTTAAAAATTATTGCTGGAATAAAAAAATACAATGTTTGTAAGATAAAGTAATATTCTCCAAAAAATAAAAAGACCCTAAAAAAGAACCTGCAAAGAAATAACAATAAGCCCAGATAATCAATCCAGCCAGTGTATTGTCCAAATAATGAGTTTTAGGAAGAAAGGTAGTAAAATAAGATGAAAAGGCATATTATTTTAAAAAAGATAAGAAAATTTATTGTAGCAGGACATGGACATTCAAAGGACTCAATAACATCTAAACAAAATAAATGAAAATGACATACCTAGGAACATCAGTGTAAAATTTCAGAACACTGAAGATAAAGAGCTGTCTAGAAAAGTTCTCAGAGATATTATGTATAGGTGCGTGTATATATATATATATGTATATATGCTCTCATATATATATATATGTCATGCTCAAAATTAATAAGAATAAGACTCATGTCCATCTTTTCAACAGTCACTTTGGATGTTAGATAACAACAAAACAATGCCTTTGAAGCTGGGAATGTAATATACAACCAAGCTGGACTATCATATAAACATGAATTCACAACAAAACTCTCTTTAGATACTCAACTCCCAAGCAAACTTTCTCAGGAGCTTTTGAGTATATCCTTTAAAAAATAAGAGAATGCAACATGGAAGAAGAATGAACTCAAGTAAATAGTGCATCCAAAACAGTTGAACATTTGAAAGAAGTTCTGAAATGGCAGCTGCCCAGCAGGTCACAGACCAGTCAGGACAGATGGAAGTAGGAAGGCGCTCTGGAGGAATCACTTTGGAGGGACAACCATGAAACAACAGAAAATAAAGAGTAAAGGCAGAACTGAGAGTATAGACAAATGATTCTAGAAACTAAAAAAAGTGTCAAAAAACAAAAACTTATACAAAAGGAAGCTCCAATTAATTGTTTTCTATAAGGATACATGTAAATACTATTGTTGATTTTCAACTTTTAGAAGTAATTTAACTCAAAGGACAGAAAACATAACTAACTCAATGAAATGTAAACTTACCTATGCTTATTGAATATTATGAACATATTAGTGTAAAATCAGATTATAGATGATAGAAATTGGGAGGTTTGTAGTCAAGGAAATAATGGGAATGAGTAATACTTCAGCTGATAAAGTACAGAGTTAATGATATTATCTCTGGCTGGTTGAACAAAAAATAAGAAAATGTAAATAAATTTTTTCTTAGAGTTATAAATGTAATCTTCAGAGGAAGCAAAATAAATGACATAATTATATTTGAATAAGAGCAGCACTAGTGGTTGAGAATGTAGAAAAATTATGTCAAATTCCATCAATAAATCCTAAATTCATAGATCAAAATATAGCAGTACTCTTTAAGAGATACAGGGGTAATTATTCAAGGAATATTTAAAGTAATAAAAAGTTTTTATGAGGGGGAGTAGACAGGAGGAATTATGGGGCAAGAAAAGGGTTATTCCTTTTTGAAATTCACTGTAATTGACATTGTTGGTTGACTGTCCCACACCCATTTACTCCTCCATCCTTCCTAAGAAAATCCTAATTTGTTTACATACCCTTCTACTTACAATTCCAAGAGTAATCACATCTCTTCTGTTTGGGATGTTATTCTGTTCAATGAAATGGGAAAGGAAGGCTTTGGGGTGAAAAGGGATGTTTTTGAGAAAAGAAAGGACCCCTCACTCCTAATGAGATGTGCTCTGTCCCCTTCTTGATTATGTTGCAGTATCTGAGGGTGAGAATCATACTAAGAATAACAAAACAGACAATTAGAAGAAAACTGGATTCTTCATGACAACCATAAGCTGTTGAATCAACTGACCTAGAACTTCCCCTCCCTTCACACACACTGTAATAGGAGATAACAATTGCCTTGTTTTTTAAGCCAGCTGATTCAATACTTTTGTTACTTATAGACAAAAATATATAAACTGATCCATAAGGCCCTCATATTTTTTAAAGCAAGTGCATGCATTCCATTCATTAAAATACTTAGGATAAAAAACATTATGTTTAACATTATATCATTCACTAAAAATATGAAGTCTTCCATCAGCATTTCACATTTTTAAATTATTGTGTTTTCAAAATTTATCAAATAGCGGTATCACTCAATGCAAAAGTATGTCAAAGTAAAACAGAAGTCTCTGGCAGCGTCCTGCTCACCTAAAAAGTTGATAATCAGCATCATTATACATCTCAGACATCAGTATGAATGGATTTGTTTGTGATTATGTATTCTACAAAAAAACTCACACTACATATACTTTTTCACAGCTTTCGATTTTTCATACAACATGATGTCACAGATATTCTTTCTTGTCAATAAACACATATTCAACTTACTTATTTTTATGATTGTACAGATTTCTGCAAATGGACAAAATTTATTTAACTTGTACCTATTAATATATATTTAGATTACCTCCAAGTTTTCCCTAACAAAGTAAATGCTGCCAGAAATATTCAAACATATGCTTCTTTGTACAAGTACTTTTCTAAGATAAATTCCAAGATATGAACTTGCTTGTTCAAAGGACACACATGATTTAAATTTTTATAGATTAGAAATTGAAAGCCCCCTTCCCCAAAATGGGCTGTACTATTCTCTACCACACTAAAAATCTATAGGTAATCATTTCCCCACATTTTTAACAACCATTGATATTTTCAACATTTTAAAATTGTTTCATGAATCAAGCAAAGATGACAATTCACTATTTTTTAACTTGAATTTTTCTGATAAGTAGTGTCCTTTAGCTTCTCTTCCTCTGCTTTGTATATTTTTTCAGATCTTTTTAATTTTCCTACTTGACAGTTTGCATTGGAGGGTATTTTTTTTTTATAGTACTTTGTCTCCTAGACTATTCCAATTATTACATAAGACGCAAGCTTTTTTTTTCAGGCCGTTTCTTCTCTCTTAGGTTTTTTTTTCAGGCCGTTTCTTCTCTCTTAGGTTTTTAAGTAAGAAGCATCTGAATAAACAGATGAGTGGATCAAGATGTGTGCATATATAGAATATGTATATAATCCATATATAGTGGAATACTACTCAGCAATCAAAAAGATAAATCCATGCCATTTGCAACAGCATGGATGGAACTAGAATGTGTTATCCTAAGTGAAGTGAGCCAGAGGAGAAAGATAAGTTTCACTTATAGGTGGAATATAGAGCAATCAAACAAAGGAGCAGAGGAAGACAAACTTTAAAACTGACCTTTGAAAGCTGACCATAGATCTGAGGTATACAGGAGGGCAGGAGGTAGAAAAGAGGGAAGAAGAAGTCAGTGGGGGAGGGGAACATGACTATCATTAGTGGTAGTGGTAGAGAAGAATGGTGACCACACCTGAAGGAAAAATCCTATATTGTGAAAAATCAGACAAGAATGTAAAATAATGATAGGTCATTAATAATCATATTTTTTTCAAAGTACAGGGAAAAGTAAAATTAAAAGGTGTCTGAATATATAGGGTTTTAAAGACTTTGATAAGATTATTTGTCTGGTCTTTCTTTTTGTTTACATTAAAAACAAGTCAAAGCAATATCAAACTATTGAGCAAATTCTTATTGAACGCCCATTGTGTTCAGCAGTTACAGATGATATTAGGGTAAAAAAAAATCCTTGATTATAAAATTCATCAAGTCAAAGGAGCATGTATATTTGTTAATAAATTATTTCAACACAATGAGTTTATAGCACAATATACTTGGTGACAGGATAGAAAGAACACCTTAAATTAATAATATACTCTCACTAAAAAAAAGAATAGCCAGGGATGAGTTACTTATTTCTACTAGTTCTTAATATTTTATACATATTAGTTTGTCTTGACTGTTGAATTCTTATTAGATAATAATAGTACTTGAATCAAATATAATTTGCAATTCCTTGGTAGACTTTAAACCATTTTTTATCAAAATATTGATAAATGAATTCTTCAAAATGTATGTATCTTGTTGCATTAAATAATGAAAAAGTTTTTAAAGATTTATTTTTATTTATGCATACAAGAACTGGGGTGTACACCAGAGGTGCAAGGAGTGAGAGGATTCACCAGAGACAGAGTGGGGAGCAGAACAGGCAGATGGACTGAAATACACTGCTGAGGGAAGCAGCGGGTGAGACAGGAGAGGTCTGCTGCTGCACATAGGTCAGCTCCTTGGCTGGGGATGGAACTCATGCCACAGTGTCTGGCGATAGCTTGATAGCACTGACTTTAACTCCTGTGTCACTAGGGAGGCCCAAATCATTAAAATTTTAATGGAAATTGAATTCATTCATTCATTTCACATTCATATGAATGTGACTATGGGTGGTGGTAGTGGTAGAGAAGAATGGTGACCACACCTGAAGGAAAAATCTTTTATTGTGAAAAATCACATTCATATGAATGTGAACTGCAGAAACTATATTCTTTTTAAAGAATTCATTTAATATTTAATTTCTATTTTTAATTATCTGAAACTTCATATTTACAGAAATATGAACCACCCAACAATTGTTTCCAGGGACAATTTATCAAAAAAACCTATTATGAAATATAGCAATTATTGTCATCAATCCATGTGGCCCCTTCACCCAAACATACCCACACTCAAAGGAGGAAAATGTGTTAGAGTGCTTCTTTTAAATCTTTGAAAATTTCCAGCTGATTGGTTTCCCTCTTCAGCATTTGATAGTCTTTTATCAACCATCCCATTGTAAACTCAAATTATGATGAATGCCACTGATTATACTGCCCTAATAATTTTTTTTTAATCATTTAAAGAGTTAGTTACAGTTGGAAGGCTAGCATACCATCAACAAGAAACCATGAGGTTTTGAATTACTTATCTCATGCCAAGGCAGAGCCCACTTTTTCCTAGGACCTTTGTAACATTTCCCATTCTCGTTTGCCCCAACCTCTTTTCAGTTAGTCCTTTGCCAATATTTATCTGAGAAACACAACTTTCTTCTGCAAATCTCTGTCACCCCATCCCAAGAAAGAGAGAGCATAGCCTCCAAATACCTTGTATTTTCTAAAAAAAATAAATAAATAAAATTTAAAAAAGTAGAAGTAAATTGCCTGTACCTGTAGTTCTAAGCAATCAGTGATTTGTTTCTAAATAGCTCTGGGTGATTTCACCATATGACTCCTATTAATGGAAATTGCTGAGCTAATCTCTCAATGTGACATTACAAATATTAACTTCCCGTCCAACTTTGCTTGAAGCTTTTCTTACTTTTGCTACTAGAACAAGAACTGTAAATCTGGAAAGGATTTTTAAGATCTATCAATTTGGTCTTCTAATTTTGTAGATGAAGAAATAGGTTTCTAGAATTGTTACCATTAAATGACTGTGATTTTCACAATTTGATTCACTGACTTTAAAGACTGACTTGGAATTTAGAAAACATATTAGTCTTCATCCACATAAAAGGAAAGAAGTGAGGAAATTTAACAAATAACCTAGATTGTGAATTCAGTGTTTCAAGGGTTTTCTTTTAACTTGTAAACATTGTTATTAATGGTTGTGTCAATGTTTAGAAGTTGTCCATTTGAGAGATTACTTTATGAGGTCATGTCAAAGGTTATCAGATAAGCCAACTAAAAGTTTGCTATTATTAATAGGGGCTAATATGGCAAGATAATCTCTGTAGGGTAAGTGATAGCCAGGCTTTTACTTTGCAGGCTGCTGTGGCTATCACCTGCATCCGTGACTGCAAAAGGCACTTGGGAATGTGGGTACGGGGCCTGCATGCCTGCTCGTGCACAACTGGAGCATGTTGTGTGCATGCGAAAGTAGGCACACCTGAGCCAAGAGAAAGGCTATTAAGGGTGTTGTGACCCAGACAGAAGATGAGCAATGGCTGTGAGAGGAAGAGACCATGAGATGGGACCACAGAGAACCGAAAGAGTAAAGATTTGCCAGGGGCTAGGAGGCTGGCAGTCCTGCTAGCCCCCCGGCCCCCCTGCATGCCTTGTACCTGGTTGCCTCACTACAAATGGTGAAGAAAGATCATTAAAGGCCTGGAAAAGCCACCGTGGGCTCAAGGACTCTGCTTTACCCGTCTCCTGAACTGACAGAGAAGCTGCCCCATGCCTTGCTGTCACTACATCTAGAGTATATTTTGCCACGCTTCCTGGAAAAACAAACAAACTCCACTGCAGTGGGATCATAAAAATTAGATTTTAATAAGCTTTGGCTGAGTGGATTCCTACTATAAACTCCTCTTGGAATTTTCCTGAATTTAGAACAATTCTGAATAGTCTTCAAATGGGTGATGGACAAGTGACAATATGGTGCCAACAGCCTTACTTGTATTTTGTGTGCCAACAGTTCTCAGAAACATTGCAGTCCTTCCTGCAACTTATAGAAATTGAAATTCTCCCACATTTACAGGTTCAGTTCATTTATCTAGAGCAATGAGATGCTTGTTTTTCTTTCATGATATTCTGTTTCTGCTATCATACTTCAGTTGTTGGTATGAAAGAAATAGGCTTTTTATTTTTAGATTTTTTTCTTCACAGTGAAATATTTGAATACTTAGTAAGATTGCGCACAGCACATGACATAATTTATAAGTTATTAATGCCCTTTCAATTTTCTCCTCAGGTAGAGAAAAAAAAAATCTGCCATACATTCATGTGTGTTTCATGATTTTGTATTTGTAGTGGCCATGGTGATGCAGACCTTAGAAAAGGACATACTATTTCAATTCCAATCTGAGTTTTATCTTTGACTCTTGAGCTCCTCTTACAATTTAGGCAAAATACTGTGAAAATCAACAGCTCACACTGTTTGCTTCTCCTAAGGGTGGGTCAAATGTGTGACTAATTAAAAGAAAGCCTATCAGGGCCTCCCCTGTGTTGCAGTGGTTGAGCGCTGGGTTGCGAAGCTGCCCACAGCCTCTGCAGCACTGGTTCGATCCCTAGCTGCTCCCCGACCACCAGAGGAGGGTCCCACATGGTGCGCAGACCTCTCCTGCCACCCGCTGCTCCCCTCAGCAGTGTACTTTGGTCCTTCTGCCTGCTCTGCTCCCCGCTCTGGCTCTGGTGAATTCTCTGACCCTCCCGTGCTTCTGACTGTACCCAGTGCTTGTATAAATAAATAAAAAAATAAATAAATAAAAAGCCTATCAGTATTAGTGTATTTGTTCAAACCTAAAAAATTTCCTACAAAATAAATCCCTTGAATAACTCTCTCTCTCTCTCTCTCGTGTGTGTAACATATAACATGTTATATTTCTATCTGCAAAATTGCTAATTCATCAAAATATTTCTTTTGAGAAATGAGTGATCACTTATTTGAAACCACACATATCACAATTTTCCACCTGGGAGGCTTTTTTTAAAGGATCTTAATTTCTCTAGCTGACTTGAAAATGAATGACCTTCATTTTCCCATGTAATGGGTTTTATCATGGTGGAAAGATGATTGAATAATTACAGCCTGACATTCATGTGACTTCTCCTGTGTACTTCCTTAGGAATGGCTCATTACATGACATCAAAACTAAATTTTCCAACTAGAAAAGGGTTTGTATTGAGTGAATTTTGAAAGGAGAAAATAACAAACCACCCAAAATTCTTCAAACAATAAAAGAGAGATGCAGGAAAAAAAAAAAAAAACTTGGCATTTGCTCACCTCTTTTAACTCTTGCTCTTTCATAAAACAGAAACATGTTGGAAGGATTGTGAACAAAAGGTCTTAATTGCAAAACATTCTTTAGGAGTGTTGGAAAGAAAATAACAGAGTAGATTAATTGAGTCTGGACAAAGCATACTTGTCTCACATTTTTCAGTTTTGTTATGTTTAAATACTTATTCAGAATCTGAATTTAGTAATGACACCATGAATTCTTTCACATATGTTAGATAGAGAAGAGTGGTGTACTTATCACAACTAACCAACAAAGCATAATTAGAAACACAAGTTGTCAGGCAGAGCTCATGCGAGGAAATTTTATCCCTACCACTGTGTAAGCTTCGAGAGAAGACTCAGTACCTAAAACTGGAGCCCCTGTGCTATTAGGAAAGTACTTGACTCTGATAGTGCCTTTTTAAAAGGTGCAGAGATTTGTAGATAGAAATGCACCAATGTCAGGTGGGTTTGTCCCCTCCAAGTGGGATGGATACAAGGATTTGGGCATAACAGCTTCCATTGTCAAGTAATATGATTCTTTTTTCTTATAAAGATGGAAGCCATTATTTTTCAAAGAATGTGGCTTTAATGGTACATACTTGATTAATGACTAAAAATTATTTTTCTCATGCTTTATTAGCACCCCCACACAATTAAATCATTTCTTTTGAAACTTTGTGCTGAAATCTGTTTTACCAAGGTAGTCACTATGGCCTGTATATTTTAGGCTTTAAACACATTAGAGATATGGAAAATGTAGGTTTTTCTTTCTTGAATTCCATAAGGCAAAAAATCATTGTCCTTCCACTGCATTTTGCAGGTACAGATATGATGTTGGTCTGAACGACTTAGAGGAAACTTAGTTTCATCTACACCTCAATCTTGTCAGAATGACATGGGTGTGTGAGCTTAGTTGGATTTAACTGGATATGAACCTGAGCACAGATTACAAATGCAAATCAAGTCTCCATTGTTTTAACCATAAAAGGCATGAACATAAATTCCAAAGCTGATTCCACATGAAATGACGTGGGATAGCAATATTACTTCCTTTTGTGGACCTGTTTCTACTCCCACAAGACTTAAAACCTCTTTACCTCTCTTGAGGCTTGTCAGTGCAAGCCCATAAACATTTACCTGTATAAACTTATAATTAAAAAATATATTCTAATCCTTCAGCAAGTAATTATATTGAGTATTATTCACTCTTCACAAGAAATTCCTTAAAGATCTAAAGGTGACAGGCTCATCAAATTTTCACTGCCTACCTCCATGCATTTCCATTTTTGGAAGGATCCTCTCACTTTTTGCTTAACATACAGGAATACAAAAAGAAATTTAAAGGAAGGTATCTTGAAAGAAGAACTTCATTAAATAATTATCAAATTAGAAAATTACATAGCCAAATATTCCACACATATATAATAAGATGAGATCTACATGTGTTTGCATGCTTGTATGGGAAATACAGTCTCTTGCATATATAAATATGCATAATGTTCTCATACAACATAATTAGAGAAAATTACATATCTAGTCAATTAGTCCTCAGAACAATTTTCTTCATATTTTCCTTTTCCTTAGCTAAAATGGCCCTGGTAACCCACCAACACCTGCAGTCTCTCTCTCATGTACTCCCCTCTTCAATTCTCCATCAACCTCCACATTTCATGCCTTCCTAGCAAGACCATCTCCTTCCTCCCCTTTTTAGTTTTGTTCATTATCCCACCCCCTTCCCAAGTGTCAGATACTGGGCAAGACTCCAGCAGTTGTGGGTGGACAAAACAATTACATAGAAACTCTAGCAGAAACAAAGAAGACACTCTGTGTGATGTCATGGATGGCCCCATCCATGTTCTCCCCATCTGTTTGTACCTCAGCTACAAAGAAGAGGATATGTCATCACTCTAAGAATTTGATTGCCAGATTATCCTTCTATTCCAGTCTACTGGTATACAGAAAGTACAACGTAGCCAATATACTTCCTTTAGAGTACCTCCATACCCATTAACTCAGGAGAGACTGGCATGTTTTGGTGAGATGGCACTTAAAACTAATCTCAGCTTCACATGTCTCTCCCCATATGTAGAACAATATCAGGGAACCCCAGCTGTGTTGGTACAAGCCTGAGCTCTAAAACAGTTCTTGGGAACTCCCTACCCTCAGGTTTAATGCACACTCCTAAGCTGGCAAATCCAGCTTCTTCCCCAGCTGCCACTCTGCAGTCTTTGTCTACAGCCTGGCAAGACCCAGGAATTTTATATTCTGCCATCAGCTCTTGGAATAGGTACCATCAGCCTTGTGGGAGTGGATGCTAAGTAATCAGACAGCTCTGCCTTGGCTCAGGAGATAGAGTCAAGTTGGGAATTTCTCATAGATTTCCCCCTCTCTTACTTTCTACTTCTCATGTGAACTAAGGGGGTGGGGGAAATTGAATCTCCTTGTCCTGGGAAATCGTTTCTCAATCTCTTTTTTATCACTGCTCTCCTAAAGAAACTTTTAAGTCTTGGTTTGTTAGTAAGTTAATAAACTTTCTCCCCCATGACAATTTAATATCACAGGTGTACTGCATATTTCTTTATATACTGTATGTAGTTCTGTGTTTTATATTTAACACAAACTGGATGCTTTGAGCCCTCAAGAATCTGTCTGCACCCTTTGGAGGTGATATAGCCCCCATTAAAATGCATGCTGTGTGGATTTTCTGTATCTTTGATGAAGGGCTTACACTGATTTTGGTTGCCTACAAGGGGTAGTCCCCTGCACACATCATCCCATTGCATCCTCTCAGCTGTAGTTCATTATCATGTTGAATCCTCTTAACAACAGGGAAATATCAGCAGCTGTTTGGGGCCAGAGATATGGCTGTAGTGGAGAAGCGATTGTTCCAAAAATAATGTGTAGAACAATCCTGTAGAGTTAAGCTCTGTACTAAAAATTCCCCTGATCTCAGGCTGATTGTTGCCTGGTTCTTTATCTAAATACCTAGGGATACAGAGATGTCACATAGTACCTGCACTGTTAATGAAACTTGCCCAGTGGAACAAGGATTGATGCTGGAGAGGGCTTATCCATATGCCCAACGTAGGAAAGTTGCGTAGGGGTAGTTATGGGGCAAGGAAAGACTGTTATTGACAGCCTAAAAAGAGTGAAGAGATGATTGGTTTGCCCTTCTGGAGACCCAGGACTTTGCCTCCTCTTCAACTTTGTCTTTGTCCTTGCTTTATACAATGCTTTAAGACATGTTGTGGTCAGACTTGCATTTAGGAAATTCACTACAATCACCTCTGTTTTCAAATATATTTAATGACTTTCAATTATCTATGGGTTGAAATGCATTCTATTAAACTAGCATTTTAGGCCTTCCATAGAATGATCATCCTTATTTACTGGCTAGTTTTCTCTGACAACTTTAAGCTCATTGACTCAAATTCCAATTTACATGCCTTTGCTGATACTATGTTCTCTATTTTGGTAAGCCCTTCTTTTATTGCCACCCATTCAAATCTTACCTATCTTACACCGCCAAGGTCAGCCTCTACAGCGTAACTTCTGATTTTCTAGAGATATTAATTCTTCTTCCTTCAGACTCTCCAGTTTCCCTGTACAAGCACCAAACTGAAAATTAAATTACAATAAAATATGGAATAAGGTATTTAGCTCCTTGATAAACTTGTAAGTTCACTAAGAACAAGGACTGAATTATATTCATCATTGAATTGTATATAGTGTCTTGTGCACATATTGAGGACACAAGAAAATTATGGAATTTTTTATGTTGATTCTGTTGTGTTGTTGCTTCTAGGTCAAAACAGGTAAGAACTTTTCTGGAAATACCTAACTCATCTCTATGGTAGATAATGAGACATGAGCTGAGTCTGATACTAAAGAGATAGAGATTCATTTAGATAAGCAGAGACAACTTATGTGTTTTGATGTCATCATTTTGTTTTGTTTGTTTTTCTTTCTTATTTTTTTTTTGAGAAAAAAAAATAGATGGGGCCAATGTGCCACATGATCTAGATGTCTTGTCCTCTTGTATTTTAATATTTCCTATTAATTATTAAACTAAAAAATCTAGTCCCTGTAAGTGGAGCTGATGGGCATCATTTATCTAGTCTATTGACTTCAACGACCCAACTCAAATCTTTCATTTCAATCTCACCTTCTTAAAAATATTTCCTCTATCACCTTTTTCTGGGTGATGTCCCTGTTGCCAGTCCCCTCAAATTATTTAAAAACAACGTAGTTAGATGCAGACATCTACATTTTTAATTATCGTACATGCAGAAGATATGTGTTCTTTGTTTGGGGTTATTTTTTCATTGCTTTCAAAGACAAGTCATATCCAGAATCAAATGAAAAAATAAAAACCATTCAGAAGACATTGTTCAGGTGAAGGTCATTTTGTGCTTTGGATTCAACAGCAGCTGAAATGTAAAATACATTTTCTCCTCCCCTTTTGGTTACCATGGGGATAGCAGAATACCTTATATACAAAGTTTGTGGGAGGAATAACCTTGGAAATTCTTCTACTAAAGAATGATTTAAACCTTGTCCTGACACATGAATCATGGGGTGGTGCTTTCTATCAACATTCTTTGCTCCTTGGAACCAGAAAAGCCAGTATCTGGTTACTGGTGCTGCCACTGCTGCTGGGAACTCACTTTGACAGTGGAAATTTTCTGAATTCATTTTGAAGTAGTTGCATGTACTCACGAACATTCAAATAGTATTTTCATCACAGGTATATTTTGGACATGTTACTGATATTCTGCACTATATAAAATGACATTTGGAACAGCTTAATTTTTATTCTTAGTGAGAGGGAAATATTCTAAGAAATTATTTCAGTACTTGAATAATGTCTTCTAGAATTTGGATATAATGGAAATAATGTGCTACTTGTGATTAATTTTAATTCAATATTACCTTCACTCTTTATGTCTTAAGATGGCTATATGTAATTATATATATATATATAATTGTATACATTAGTTCAAATGGTGTATCTTATCTTTTTTTTTCTTTTGTGGAAATCATCACTTTTCAGCACTCTTTTTCTTGAAAAACAAGAATAAATGTAAGGATATATTAAAACATTCTAAAATTATTAAATTTGGTGTCTTCAATGGTTTTTATTTATTACAAAGAAAGAGATATATCTGAAAAAGCATGTGAGTAGATCATGAGATCAAACTAATTTTTTATTTACTTACCTAAATATTTTATCAGAAATCCTTTTGTGACTACTTTGCTTGCTATAGTTTTTAAAAAATTGCTTCAATCTCACATATTCCATTTTACATTTATTAACACATTACAAATTTTTCTCTACTACCCATTAACAACCAAATTTTACTTTAAAAAGGTCATTATTTTCATAACAATATGTTCTATTAGTTTTTCCTTCACAAGCACTTCCTTTCCTATCATATCTTGACCAATTTTCTTTGCTACAATTCAAATATATGTTCATCTAGGATACCATGTTCAAAGTCTAAACTCATAAGGGATCTTTAACCCTACCTTGTCTACCCCCAAGCTAAAGTTCTATACATGGTGGCCTTGTGCTATCCCACAGAATCACAGGACATCCATTAGTTTACTCAATTCATTATGTTTGTGCTTTCTCTCTCTCATAGAGGTACAAATAAGATATAGATAGATACAGATATACAATATACATATCTCCATATAGCGGTGCCTCTTTGTGGATACCTCTATATGGATATATCTACATTTATATATCAATATTCATCATATAGATGATAGATGGATGGATGGATAGATCGATAGATAATGCTGATTTCAATCTTTTGCACTTAGATGTGTCTTTTTTTTTTTAAGATTTTTGTTTATTTATTTATACAAGAACTGGGGTACAGGCCAGATTCACAGGAGGGTGAGAGGATTCACCAGAGACAGAGCGGGGAACAGAACAGGCAGACTGACTGAAATACACTGCCGAGGGGAGCAGTGGACGAGACAGGAGAGGTCTGCCACGCCGTGCGGGACGCTCGCCCCCTGCCTGGGATCGAACCTGCACTGCAGAGACTGCGGACAGCTTCACAACGCTGTGCTCAACCTCCTGTGCCACCAGGGGAGGCCCTAGATATGTCTTTTGTTCTTATACCCAGTCTCTTTTTTAGCTTGGATTTTTTTTTTGGGGGGGGGATTGACATTTTTCTTTTTGCCAGCATTGCATTTGATATTGGACACATTTACATTGATGGACTGGAGCTAATTTTGGTACACAGATCCTAGGACTTCAAATGTAACCAGGCAACATTTCTTGCTATTGATTCATCTATATTATTGTCCACTGTCACTAGCAATCCATTAACACACCACTGAACTTATATTAATTCACTCTGCTTGTGAATACTGAATATTAGAATTAGTTCCCACCACCCAAATGAATTTTAAATTGGCCCTGTTTCTTTGCATTACTCACACCAGACTGCAAGATGACTACAACACCTTTAAATATTCAATTGTCCTCATTTATTTACATATTCTTCTTCCCAACAAGACTGTGATGTCCTTGAGGACAAAGACAACAACTGATTCATTATTGTGTGCTTCCCGGTACCTCACTAGGTGCGCAGCATATCACAAATGTTTATTAAGGCAGAAATTCAGAGTATTTCCTCTCCTTTTTCTGATTCAAATAAACAAAGTCTGCTTTTGGCATCACTGTGAAACCTTAGTGGGCTTATTATAGGAAATATAAAATGGTTCTGTCCCAGAGAGCACTCCTGAGGTTGTATGAAACACAAGCCCATTAACCATATCTGGAGATGAGCAGACATGACATGTTGTGTTGGATCGGATCCTATGAGTGTGGTGTAGAGACTGTGTTGAATTTTCCTCAGGGAGCAAGAGACCGTGGAAAAGTGAAAGGAGGAAGAAAAAGATAAGGAGAAAAGACAACTTCTAGGTAAACGTCATTTGAGATGTTCCACCACGTTTTATTTTTTATTATTTGTAATTATGTCCCAAATTATATTGTGCTATTCAGATCCACCCCTACCTCCCACCCTCACAGTGACTTTTTGCTGTTCTTTACCTTCTCTATAAAACCTTTGTAGGAGGGGATAATGAGAAAGTTTTCAAGAGGAAGCTATTTATTCTTTTTAGAAATTATTATTTTACTTTTTGTCTATATATTACTTTATTGTTTTTTCTTGTAATTGAGGTAATATTGAAGTGTTCCCATCAGATATTACCGCCATAGTGCACCTGCCACCAAATCACCCATATTTTACCACCATAGGCCACTGAGGAAGCTAATTTTAATGAGAACGACAACAACTTTGATTAAACTAATATCCACTTTAGTTTGAATGACAACTAGCATTTCAAATTCTTCTGTTATTCCTGTTTGGAAGTCTTGCCCATAGCAAAGATTATCCGTTTACACTTTCACAGTTTCCTTTATCCATTTTTATATTCCACTACTTTTCAAAGCCTTGCTTGCTTGCTTATTGCTGTATGTGTAAGGGGTGGTGGTGGAGAGGAGGTAGGGGATTATGTATTTGGGCAGAATCAGCAGGGTCTTTAGCAGGATGGAAAAGGCAACTCTGGAAAGAAGAATGCAATTGTTCTAAGTATGGATGTTTGTAAATCAGGTGTTTGTAGCTGAAAAATTTTTACATATTATATATCCTTAACAAACTCTGCTATGAATCCACATTTTTTGTATAAAGGTGAGTATGGGTTCTGTGGAAACCATAATTTTGGAATTGTGCAAGCCTGAACCCTTGGATCTATGACTTTGTGTTTCAAAGTCAGGAATGTGTAGTATGTGGGAAAGTGTTCTTGGGGCTCAGATCCCGTTTTGGTCTCAATTTCATAGTCTTTGCAGCTTAAAAAAATAATCCACTGAAAATCTTTGGTGGGGAATGTAACTTTCCAACAAGTTTTCTTTATTCTTTTGTGATTCTAGAAATTTGATTATATCAATTAGGGAGAGTTCACATTCCCTTAATGTCCCCAGGGAGTTTCATGTTTTTTTCTCTAGTAATTCACATAAAGTTATGAGTGTGAACAAATCTCAGCTATCAGAGAACATCACCAGTTTCCTTGAATAAACTATAAGAAAAGAACATTTTTTTGGATCAATAAAATGTGATGTAAAAAAAGGGCAAACATTGTTTAAAAATGAACAATGATGTTAAATATATATAAATAAAAATAAATTAAAATGTGATATAAAAGGAATATATAAACTTCAATGGTATAAGTCTTCCCTTACAAAGACTATAAATCTCTATGTATAAAGAAATTTACATAGTTTATATATAGACAATAAATGTTATATACACACATTTATATATAGAATGAAAAATGTGTAGTTGAACCAACATATGACAAATATGCACTATGTAAACATATATAACAAATACATATTTGGTGTATACAATTTTGTATCTGATATGTATATGTATAATCTTATATTAAAATATTGAACATATTGAAATTATTTTGAGCCATATTGAAATATGGCTATTTCTGAATCACAATATCTATGTTAACATTAGAGGTTCAAATATAAATAAGTACAGCCCATAACCAACTCCAACTCCCAGCTCCCCTTTCCAACAAAGGAACTAGCTGGGTAGGAAGGGCACAGCGTGAGCAGCTGTGTGACTGTGCACATTCCCAGCTTCCCCTTGCTCTCAGCCATGTATCTTTAAACCATTTTGAAGTTGGATTAAAGTAGGGTTGGTGTACAAAAACAAAGAAAATAATCCGGTCAAAAAATGGGCAGAAGAGCTAAAAAGAAACTTCTCTGAAGAGGAAATGCAAATGGCCAAGGCATATGAAAAATTGTTCAAAATCACTTGTAATCAAGGAAATGCAAATCAAAACTACCATGAGATACCATCTTACACCAGTGAGAAGGGCACTTATTAAAAAAACTAGTAACAACAAATGTTGGCGAGGGTGTGGAGAAAAAGGAACTCTCCTGCACTGTTGGTGGGAGTGCAAACTGGTCCAACCACTATGGAGAGCTGTGTGGAGATTTCTGGACCTACTAAACATAGAGCTTCCATATGATCCAGCAATTCCACTCCTAGGTATTTACCCAAAGGACACAGAAACATCAATTCCAAAGAGCACCTGCACTCCTATGTTTATAGTAGCACTGTTTACAATAGCTAAGCTTTGGAAACAACCCAAATGCCCAAAAATAGATGACTGGATCAAGAAGATGTGGTACATACACACCATGGAATATTACTCAGCATTCAAAAAAGATAAACACAAGCAATTTGCAGCAACATGGACGGCACTGGAAGGGATCATGCTCAGCGAAATAAGCCAGAAAGAAAAAGAAAAATACCGGATGGTCTCACTCATAGCAGGAATCTAGAAAACTTAAATAAGGGACCAGGAAAAAGAATAACTGTAAGAAAGAAAATATCAAAATCAACAAACAACTATGAACCAGATACACTCTATGGGGGGGTTGGGGGGCGGGGAAAGGAGGGATTGGGGTCAAAATAAGGGGTTTGTAATTGTATGGGGAATATAAAAATAAAATTTAAATTAAAAAAAAGTAGGGTTGGTGTATTATTGTATTCTGTTGATACAATAGATATTTCTTGCTCAGCTGGCCTCCATTTGTGGTCTAGAGAGGCAGAGTGTTTGCTATGTTCCTTACAATTATTATTATTTTTTTAAAGATTTATTTTTATTTATTTATTTTATTTATTTATACAAGCACTGGGTACAGTCAGAAGAGCGGGAGGGTGAGAGAATTCACCAGAGCCAGAGCGGGGAGCAGAGCAGGCAGAAGGATCGACGTACACTGCTGAGGGGAGCAGCGGGCGGCAGGAGAGGTCTGCGCACCATGTGGGACCCTCCTCCGGTGGCCAGGGAGCAGCCAGGGATTGAACCGGTGCTGCAGAGGCTGTGGGCAGCTTCGCAAACCAGCGCTCAACCGCTAGGCCACCGGGATGGCCCTCCTTACAAATTTTTTTAATCACATTTTCTTTAGAAAAAGCATATTTATGAAGTCCTACTACGTGCAGATTCTATGAGGGTGAAGCATTCCTATTACCTCTAGGGAGCTCAACATCTAAAGAGTTTTTGTCTTGTATGATATTATGTGTATTTAACTTTGTATTATAACTGTGTTTAGGTTTACATATTGAGAGGTTTTCTGTAAAGGGTATTTCTATGCAGATGTACTGAAATATAAGACGGTTACATTACAGAGTTATTTGCAATGAATCCTAACTTCAGATCTAAGAACCAAAATAAAGAAAAAAAGGCACTTCAATGAGAAGATAAAGTACATTGTATAAACAAAAAAATTCTTTTTAGCCTGTAAAGAAAAAAAAAAAATAATGTGCATTTTTCTGACAGTGATTGGTGAGTTTCCAAATATCTGTAGCCTATGTTATTAAAGTTAAATAGTAAAACAATATATCTTCATAAGTCTTTGTGTAACTTTGACTTTAAAACCAACTGAGTTATTGATCAAACGTGGTTTCCCTTTTTCTAAGAAAAAAAAAGACCTTTAAAAATCTGATAGAGCTTATTGGTGATCAAGTACTTTGTAGAGAGTAACATTTTGATGAAGAAAGTGAGAATAAATCAGTAACATATGGATTACATTTACCTTTAAATGTGTAGACTTTTTAAGATGTTATGAGGAAAATTCTTGGCAAAAATGTGCCTCCATTTGGAATCTGAAACATATCTGCAAAAAAACACAAAATGGTGGGTAACAGGAGAAATTAATATTCAAATCCTACAAGAGGCTGAATTTCTTTGTCATTCAAAAATGTCTGGGACTGGGCCTCCGTGGTGGCGCAGGAGGTTGAGTGCCGCACTGTGAAGCTGTCTGCAGCCTCTGCAGCGTGGGTTCGATCCCAGCTGGCTGCCGAGAATCCCACCTGATGAAGCAGACCTCTCCTGTCTCGCCCGCTGTTCCCCTCAGCAGTTTATTCCTTCAGTGTGACTGTTCTGTTCCCCACTCTGTCTCTGGTGAATCCTCTCACCCTCCCACACATCTGGCCTGTACCCCAGTTCTTATATAAAAATAAATAAACAAACAAACAAACAAACAAATAAATAAATAAATAAAAATGTCTGGGACTATTCTGAAACACACAGCCAAGCCCTAGAATGACTGGTCCGAGCTAAAAATTCAAGTGTGCATGAAATTTGTAGAACAATCCAAAGGGCAGCCAGTTGAACAATCTTACAACTATAACACTAAATAATACAGAATTTCCAATATATAACTTGAAAAATCTCTTATGAGTGGCTAAGGGAGTATATAAGATGTATGTATACATGTGTGTGTGAAACATTTAGCAACCTGCAGTTGGAAATAGAGCATTTATGTTTCAATAATTCATTGTCCTATCATTTTTGTGATGCATCTGTTTAATTTTTTTGTAAATATGTAAGTAGCCTTTCTCAGAGGTAGGTGCTCACACCTACCTCAAAATATCCGTAACCCAGGTGATAGTACTTCCAGGATTTCTGAAAAAGCAGTGAGTCAGTTTTTAAAAGTCAATTTCTGGAAATTTCCTCACAGAAGGATGACTATATGTGCTTTGTGAATCTTCATGGAACCAAATACCATCGTATTTCTCTCCTCCCTTTCCTCATAGACAGACAAAGGATGCCAAGAGATTCCAGGAATGACTGTTGAGGGAACGGACCAAAAGTAGGATGGCCACACAGTGGTGTGTGGGCCTCAAGCCTGACGTGATTACTTGGGCCAGGTAATTGGGAATGACTCATCATAGGGGACCTCCTGGCTAACATTTTCCATAAGTTCCAATGTCTCACCCTTTAGCAGTATAACCAAACCTGACTCTAAACCTCATGGAATTGTGGTCTTAAAATTGAACCAAAACCTGAAACACAATGAGACATGGAATCCCAAGTCATTGTCTCTGTGACAATGTCAGCATCTCCTTCCCTGTATGGCTCCTCTGAGTGCCATAGCTTCCCAGGAGCTCATGATGTGCAAAGTCAGGCTTGTTGACCATGAAGAGTTGGATGAATCTTTCATTTGTGTCAATATTTCCCTTTTATTTGTAAGTAAATTTTGACCTTCTTGAATGATAACTGTTCTATTTTTTTATAATGCCAAGGCATTAATTGTTTTCTATTGTTTGTGTCCTGATTACACATTCTTTTTCTAGAACACTGTAAGATTTCTGATCTTATAAAACAGTTTTGGAATGTAAAAAACATGTCTCATTGCTTTCTCAGCTAGAACATACTAAGAGGACCTGATTCTTAACTGGGTCACATGAAGAAGCCAGCACCACAGCCTTTGAAGTTCAGGTAAGAGGAAATCATCACTTTGCTCACCCCCCCCTTCCACCCCCAGATCTGGATTTTCTTCATCTCTGCTCCCACCCCAATGTCTTGGCTCATGTGCAAGTCCTGGCAGAGGAGTCTGGTAGGTAAATCCCAGAGCTTCGTGGCAGCCATATTGATGGCAGGCAGTGGTACAGCCCTTCCCAAATGCTCTAGAGCATGGAGGCATGTGCATGGCCAGAGAATTCCTGGGCCCTGAGCTCCAGCACCACCTTGAACACTGCACTTTACAGTGATTTTCTCCCAATCCTGTCCAAAGGCCAGTCTCAGGAATAGCTGTCTTGAGCTTGGAACAGCCTAGTCTCCCAGTCTCAAGGAATGGGCAAAGCTTGGAGGACCACATTATTCCCTGCTGTGAGATTCTAGATACATCTAGCCTACTGCTTCAGCCTGTTCTCTATCAAGGATTCTTAGTTTTTTGACTATGACACACAGAAATCTCAGCCCAGCCAAACTATGCACCCATGTACACTGACACATGAATGCCACATAACAGAAATTAATAGTTTCCCAAAACCTTACCTTTACATGCCAATATACCTGGAGTTTTTTGTTTGTTTTTTTTTGTTGTTGTTTTGTTTCGTTTTAAAGATTGATTTATTTATATAAGAACCAGATTACAAACCAGATGCGTAGAAGGGTAAGAGGATTCACCAGAGACAGAGTGGGGAACATAACAGGCAGACTGACGAATTACACTGCTGAGCAGAGCAGCGGGCTAGATGGAAGAGGTCTGCTGTGCCCTGTGGGATTCACACCGGCTGGCCAGGATCAAACCGGCACTGCAGAGGCTGCGGACAGTTTCACAGTGCAGCGCTCAACCGCCTGCACCACCAGGGAGGCCCGAGGTGTTTTTTTGTTTGTTTTTCTATTCTTTTTTTTTCCTTTTAATCCTTGTCATGACCCACCAAATTGATTTCACGACCTTCATATGACCACAATCCAGTTTTAAATACAGTGTTCCATATGATATGATTTATTTGCATGTTAGAAAACATTTAAATAACACAGTAATGATAACTGTGATCTTTTGAGCACCTACTGCAATTCAGGCACAGGGCTAGATGCTTGCATACATTATTTCTAATCCTTACACTCTTTTTATAAGGTAGATATTATGTTTATTTTATAGAAAAGATATTCAAGTTCAAGAACTTAAAATATTTAGACTTTATAATATAGTTCAGCATTTTAAAATATCTTATTCACAAAGACTAACTGTGGGGTATGGATATATTGGATATAGATGTATGTGTATATAGCTTATAAGCTTGTGAATAGAGTCAGAGGAAGTGGATTGCAGGGCACTGGGGACCTCAGGAGAAAAATATAAACAAATGAACTTTATGTAATAACTTATGGTACAATTTTTAGGCTTGAGGTAGTGCAGCTATAAAAGGAAATCCCGGCATATATCATTCAGTAATATCTTTGCAGGTTAAACTCTCTCTCTGGAGAGAAAAATGTAGCATGTTTTTATTTCTCTTTTTAACATGTACAAACCAAACCTGTCTCAAAAAACTGTTAATTAAAAATGGAAAAATGAACCAGAGAGCTGATGATATTTGGTCATCTGCTCTCTAAGCACTTGGTTAGGCTGTCTTCAACAGGAAATGATTCAAAGAAGCAATATTTGTTGTCTTTGTTTTTGTTCTACTTTGTTTTAATAGAGACAACACCATGGGTGCTGAAGCATGAATCACAGTGATGTTTAAAGATACTTTATCTCTTTGGCTTGTATAATAGTCCCAGGCTTAGGAGTCAGGTTGTGGGATCATAAAGGGAAGTCACTGTCTTGCCCGCTCCTGGTATTTGTACTTCTGCGGTAGTTTGGATACTATCAAATGTATTGCTTTCCCTCAGCCCTGATGTTTGGCATCTAACAACACTGTGGGACTGAGGTTGACATAAAAAAGAAAGCAATCTACCCAGATTGGTCCTTGTGCCCTGGAACAAGCCTATTTGGCTCACAGCCAGGAGTGTGCAATCTGTCGTGCATTTCTCGCCAAATGCTAACTACCTTGCCTCCTACTCCTAGTTGATGGACCTTCTCTTCCTTTCAGTCACAGTCTGCAAATGACAGCAGAACTCCACATGTGCAATGAAAATCCTAAGGCATGAAGAAAATCAGAAGTTCCCCCACCTTAGCATAACCTATAGACTAAAGGCTACCATATGAGAGCAGCAAGAATGTTTTGATCATTTTTTTTTACCTTTATTTTTTGTGTGTGTGGGGGAGGGGATGTAAGAAACCACTCATGATTAAGTTAGGAAAAAAGTTACACACATGGGTTTTTATGGAACTTTCCATGCTCTATGTGACTTTTCAGAAATAGCAAATGTTAAGGTCAATTCAGACCTAAACATCTGTGGAATATGATCTATAATGGGCCCTAGGATTAAATGAGACAGAGGAGCAGCAAGAAAGAAGTAGGTTCTGCCATACTGAAAAGGAACACTCCTCAAAGAGACTAGAAGTGCCAGCTAGAAAAATAAGCCCAGCCTATGGGAAAACTGGGTTGCTACATGAAAAAGAATGAAGCTTGACTACTACCTCACACCATACAAAAAAACCAACTCAAAATGGATTAAAGAACTAGACATAAAACCTGAAACCATAAAATACATACAAGGAAATATACGCGAAACACTACATGATATGCACATCAAAGACATCTTTACAGACACATCACCCAAAGCAGTGATAGTGAAGGTAAAGATAAACAGCTGGGACTACATCAAATTAAAGGGCTCTGCACCACAAAAGAGACAATAACAAAAACAAAGAGAAACCCCACCGACTGGGAGAACATTTTTTCACACAACACTAATGATAAAGGACTAATCGCAAAATCTACAAAGAGCTGATGAGACTCAACAAAAACAAAGAAAATAGTCCAGTCAAAAAATGGGCAGAAGAGCTAAAAAGAAACTTCTCTGAAGAGGAAATGCAAATGGCCAACAGGCATATGAAAAAATGTTCAACATCACTTGTAATCAGGGAAATGCAAATCAAAACTACCATGAGATACCATCTTACACCAGTGAGAAGGGCACTTATTAAAAAAACTAGCAACAGCAAATGTTGGCGAGGATGTGGATAAAAAGGAACTCTCCTGCACTGTTGGTGGGAATGCAAACTGGTCCAACCACTATGGAGAGCTGTGTGGAGATTTCTGGACCTACTAAACATAGAGCTTCCATATGATCCAGCAATTCCACTCCTAGGTATTTACCCAAAGGACACAGAAACATCAATTCCAAAGAGCACCTGCACCCCTATGTTTATAGCAGCACTGTTTACAATAGCTAAGCTTTGGAAACAACCCAAATGCCCAAAAAATAGATGACTGGATCAAGAAGATGTGGTACATATACACCATGGAATATTACTCAGCATTCAAAAAAGATAAACACATGCAATTTGCAGCAACATGGATGGCGCTGGAAGGGATCATGCTCAGCGAAATAAGCCAGAGAGAAAAAGAAAAATACCGGATGGTCTCACTCATAGCAGGAATCTAGAAAACTTAAATAAGAGACCAGGAAAAAGAATAAGTATAAGAAAGTAAAAATCAAAATCAACAAACAACTATGAACCAGAGACACTCTATAGGAGGTGGGGGTCGGGGAAAGGGAGGAGTGGGGTCAAAATAAGGGGGTTGCAATTGTATGGGGAATATAAAAATAAAATTAAAAGAAAAATAAATAAGCCCAGCCTGGATGCAAGTAATTCTTGGATATAATGATGTTAAATCTACCCATATATAAGATTAAAAGGAGTTCACCCAATTACAATTAGAGGGAGTAAATAGATAGTCTCATATCATATCATCAGTAATATTTTCCTAATAGTCTAATTATCCATCTGGAATACCTATAGCCATGACAGTGTGGTGATAGGCAGGAGTACCCATGGGCTTATTCAACTCTTGAATTTTCTATTTGTCCCCAATTACTTCAAATGATGAAAGTCAAACATTAAATGAGACTGGACACATATTTAAATTTTTCCTTCTTTAAGGTATTTTTTAAGAGTGAACTATAAAATATTTTCATTTGTTTATTACACAGACATCCTTATATTACAAAAAAAAATTTAATCTTCTTTCTTGGTAAAGCATAATCCACTAATGAGTTATTATACCAGGTGTCAATTACCCTGTTCTATATCCTGGGCCAATGGACATTTCCTTCTCTATCAGGGCCTCTTAATGACAAAACATCTTCCTCATTCAGTGGCAATTGTAAAAGACCAAGAAAATTGTAAGTCATCAGTACATAAATCACTGAAAGGAAATCTGACAAAGTTTTAAAAAGTTATAAAACTTCCATAAAACAACCTGTTCTTGGCAACTTACAATTAGATAGGATGAACAGTGGCATTCAACTCCCTGAGATAGAAATTATCAAAAGTAGTTTAGAAATACTAACTCAACAGCCATTTACTGACAGTAAAATTTTACTCTTTTAGCTAGTGATGTTGGATGGTCAAACTCCTTGAAAGATTAGAAAACTGGGTACACCCCAGGGTAACTTTTTGATTTAATGGAAAATTTTTGTTTTATTACCTAGATTTTTTTTTTAGCTTCAAATGTTAACTCTAGCCATGTGTACATTTTGTCACTTCTCTAAAGAATTCCCTCATGAATAGCCATGTTTTAAGGCTGTTTCATGTAATATGACATCATGCTAAATAAACCAAAGCAGATTTTTCTGACCATACTACATAGGACAACAAATGCCAACATGTGGTTTATGTCCAATGTAGGTTCTGCTTCAAACATTTGGCTGGAGGAGAAAAGAAAGTATAAAACATGTGTGTGTGTGGGCGTGTGCGTGTGTGTGTGTGTGTAAAAGCCAGGAATCATTTTACATAAAACAGAGAGTTGTTTGCCTTCAGTATTGCTGGGTCTTCTGAACATTTTTTTGGTCATGTTGTCTGTATTTTAGGCACAGGATAAAACAGCCAAAGGCAACATTTTTCATTCCCATTACTCATGCAAGGTCTCATGATGAGCAGTAACAGAAGTCACGGTGTAAACAAATCAGATGCATGACCCTCAAAACCATGGATTTTTAATTATTTCACATGAGTAAAACATTGCAAAGATGAGTGCTGATAGCTCAGTAGAACAACAGTATTCACAAAATAAAAGCTTTCTTTCCCATGACAATTTTGTGAAATGTAAGTTTCCTACTTTCATTTTCTCCTGAACCTGGGGGAGATTTTTGGGAGACAGAACTCTTTAGATATGAGATTTCCAGGTGTGAGGCAGAAATACTGAGTCTGTCTTAGTCCCCACTTGATCACTGATTTCATTATTTGGGCTTCAGTTTCCTTATCTACAATTGAATGCTGTGAAATAGACAGTATTTAAGATTACTTTCATTCTAAATGTGAGGAGTACATGATTCTTTCAGAACTTCCTCATGAATTCTGTGGGAATGTGACAAACTATTTCACTAAAATAAGTGACAGTTTAATTCCCTGTTGTTGCCTAAATGCATTAATCTCTGTGCTATGATTCTTAATATCAGATTACACATTGCAGGTGATTAGTTCAGTAATGCCTTCCAGGGAAAATCCCTGTTTCTATTTAAGGCAGGATTATTGATTAGTGGCCACATTTTTATGTGCCCTTCAGGTTTTTCTTATGATTTCTTAGAGATGAAGTTGATGATAGATATTTCATTGTCCAAATTGAAAGGGTAAGATAAATTAGATATCCTCTTTAATTTACAACTCTGAGTAACTAAGTAGTGACTAATGTGAAAGCAAATATTACTTTAATACCTAGATTTATTTGTACCACACCTCTGAAATGTAGATTAATGATAAAGCCTTATGAGTTCTTGTTAGGATTATAGCCCTATATATCTCCTCCACATTTTAGAATACAGTCCCCTAAGAAAAGCTTTTTAGTTTATGTTAAAATGAAGCAAATCTTTTTGTTTCTTTTAAATCGTTTAATCATTTTAATAGATATGTTTGTATATGCTAGAAACAAAATATTCTAAAAGCGACTGTGGTAGGAGAATGGGAGCAGTCTCTTGAAAAGTGTATTCATATAAATACTTTAACTGTATATGGAGTAAATTATTGTAAGGGAGAACCTAGCTTGGAATTATAATTTTCCATCCCTAATGAGTGGAAATGTAACAGTGTAATCTAAAAGGGGAGTTTCCATGCTCCTGCCCCACCTAATGAAGGGTGGAGCTGAACAGCAAGAGGAAGCTGGAAAGGACTTGGGAGAGGAGTTTGGAAGAAAACTTGGAAGATGCACGTGGTTTAGAGAGGCATGTGAGGAAGATGCCGCACTTGCTTCTCGGCCTGGGACTTATACCAAATACTTGAGGGACATGGACGGAGATAATTGGAAAAGATGTGGGTGAGAGAGATGAGGGGAGGCTAACAATGGCTACTGTTACCTTAATTTTTCTATTCTCCTTCCACACATGCCTGGCCTCTTTCCCCTCTTCTTGTGGATCCCTGCCAGAAGATGCCTGAGAATTGCGGCAAGCTTATGGACCTCAGTGGTAAAGCTTTTGGTCAACAGTGTTTAGCGGGGCATTTACCCAAGAGGGGAGAGGTAACTTTGTGTGTTTTATTGGGAACCTATTATTCTTTCTTCTCTCTATTGCACACTAATCCTATTAAAGTTCTTTTCTATTAAATGTCTTACAAACTAAGAATGTACTTTGTCTTTATGTGGCAGATGGCAGAACTCATTTAGATCAAGTAGGTTTGGGGGTCCTGGGGTAGCTCTGAAGTCTTCCTGCTAACAGAAATTCACCACACTTATAAAATTGGTTTGTTTTTCCAAAGGGGGGAAAATGTATAATTTCTAAAACTCTTAGTTTATTCTTTGTTTGATGAGAAAGGTAAATACAGGTGGGAAAGAAATTGCCCTTATAAATTCCAAAGAGTATTGCCAAACATATTTTGAATTTTTTTGTTGTATTTCCTATATTTATAAAACCTTTCAGAAAAGTACTGCTATCATTATTTAAAAATACCCATACAGGGCCTCCCTGGTGGTGCAAGGGGTTAAGACGCAACCTATGAAGCTGTCTGCAGCCACTGCAGCACAAGTTTGATCCTTGGCCGGCAAGGGAGCCACCCACAAGGTGCAGCAGACCTCTTCTCACTCACCCGCTGCTCCTCTCAGCAGTGTATTTCAGTCAGTCTGCCTGTTCTGTTCTCCACTCTGTCTCTGGTGAATCCTCTCAACCCCCACACCTCTGGCCTGTACCCAGCTCTTGTATGCATAAATAAATGAAACTTTTTAAAAAATAAAAAATAAATAAAAATACCCATACATCAGGGAGTTATCGTTAACAATTTCTGGAAGCTTGCCTACAAAAATGGGAGTCGACACCACCAATATAGTAGCAATATATTTTTTAAAATAATTCTACACAAATGTTCATTTTATAGACATGATTATTTACCTTATAAACGGCAGTTAACACTTTGATTTCCTAAATGGAGCTAGTGAAGAGCATATGACAAATGCATTACATGTGCAGAAGTCCCCTTATCCATTACAAGGACTATAACTAGTAGTAATCTATTCGTATATTTTTGTAAAATATTTACATTAGCTATCTTATCCAAGCAAGATGGAGACATGATGGTCTTTAAATAATATAGAAGTGCTAAAATTTTACTCTGAGAATAAATACTTTATTATAGGCTCTCAAGTAACAAAAGAAAGGAAATCCAACTGTAGCACAGAACTAGGTAATGTAACTAACATGTTGACACAGATTAGTCTTGCATACAATTCAAAAAGAGAATGGTCCCAGGAAGGACCTTTCTTTATAGTTCCTGAATTGGTAACCACAGAAGATGACAAGTAAAAACCCTCACCACCAGAGCCATTTTTCTTGAAATCCAAGTCCAGAAGAGTAAAGGGTATGAGAGAGAACAACACATACTTCCTTATTCTTTCTCAATAAGTTCTACTTCTAAGTTTCCATTTTACTTTCTGAGAATACTCCTTCTGCTGTGTTTGAAACGGTCTCCTATGGACAGATGGTCTCTTAGGCTTCAGCAAGATAACTGGGCCATCAGATAGCACCAGTCCCTTGCTCCCATAGGTGCTATGAACTGCATAGCTTATCTGTCCCCATCCTGGCTTTGATCTGTGTGACCTACAGGGATGTGACAAAATCAGGGCTCCTCTCACATGCATTGCTGATTGTTTATTATGAAGTTTATTATGGAAAATTAGAATAGATACAAAATTCAACAGTAGACATAAACATAAAATTCTCATCCGTTCTTTTACTAATTAGAGTGTAGAAACAAACTTTTTTATATGCTCATGTTTTATAGTGTAGTAAAGTAGGTTGTGCTAATGAGTGCTAAGTTAACAATTATATCCTTAAAATACAGAACTTTTTTTTTCCTACTAGGCCTTTTTGCAAGAAAATTCATTTTATTTTCATTCTTAAAGGGACTTCATGCCTGAGAGTGCCACTTGAAAGAACACCAAACATGGACAGTTTGTTTTTAATCAATGGTTTAGGAGAGGTAAATTAAAAATGCATATAACCTTACACATAAAAGGCAGAAAGAATTTTCAACTTGTAACAACATTAGAGAGATGTCCCATTATATAGAGCTAAAAATCTTCAACTAAATTTTTCACCCTTGATGGATACCCACCTGCAACATGGTTAAAGAGACAATATCTTCCAGTTAAAATTATGGGACAGTTTATGTTGACTTTCTGAAAACAACAAATCATAAAATCTAACATCTTAAATAAATTTTATCTTTCCTAAGCTCTTTTTGATTAAATTCCACATTCATTTTAGTATTTATCTACACTGTTAGTATGAACATTCTTGTGAGTAAAAAATCTTCAAAACTGCATCTTCTTGTGACTATTTACAGAGCATTATTGGAAACATAGACTATAGAATGATTGACTTAGGTAAATGTTATCTATATCTTTATGTAATAAAAAGATATACTTCTCACGGTAAATGCAGTATAAGCATAGGCCATAAATGTTTAAAAGTAATTAATTTCCTCTCAAAGACAGCCCTGGGCAAATTGATTGTCTAAATATCTCCATATACATTCACAACTTTAACTTTTTTATTTTTTAAAGATTTATTTTTATTTATTAATGCATATAAGAACAGGGGTGTAGGCCGGAGGACGGGTGGAGGAGAGACAGAGTGGGGAGCAGAACAGGCAGACTGACTGAAATACATGGCTGAAGGGAGCAGCAGGTGAGACAGGAGAGGTCTGCTGCACCTCATGGGTACCTCCCTGGCTGGGGATTGAACTCATGCCATAGTGGCTGGCGATTGCTTAATAGCACTGAGACTTTAACCCTGTGACACCCTTTAACTTTTAACCCACGTCCCCTACTCTACCCACCCCTCCTTTGTCATATCTATGGTTGAGACACAGATGTTGCATCAGGCAGAGATATTGAATTCAGCATTTTCTGAGCTACTTCCTTATCTTCTTTTTTTTTTAAGAAGTGGGGTACAGGCCAGAGTCGTGGTGGGGGGTGGTGAAAAGATCCACCAGAGAGAGTGGGGAGCAGAACAGGCAGATGTACCGAAACACACTGCTGAGGGGAGCAGCGGGCGAGACAGAGACAGGAGAGGTCTGCCACGCCATGTGGGTTTCTCTAGGCCAGCGGGGATAGAACTTGCACCACAAAGGCCACAGACAGCTTCACAGTACTGCGGTCAATCCCCTGTGCTACCAGGGATGCCCTTACTTTTTTATCTTTCTGTCCTTCTAGTGTTTATTTGTAGAATATTGATAATAATTCCAACATCATAGGATTATTGTGAGAAATCTCTCCCTTAGTGTATATGAAATGGCTAATCCAGTCCCTCCCAGGTAGAACATACCAAAAAGAGGCTCTCTGAGTCATCCCCCATGATTATGAGAATTGGAACTGCAAAACAGCAATGCTACAGGAATTTAGCAACAATTATAGTAATGTTGGTTTAAACCCAGCTCTCAACCAGATTCTTTTGGTTTTTGTATCAAAACCTGTTCACAAAGAAAATTCTGATAAAAACCTGACGGCATACATAGTTTATGGACCCTTAGGAGTTATGATTAGTCTCAGAAATATTATATTTGAATGAGTAAAAATAAAATGAATGTCATGAAATTGAAAATGACAGGAAAACAGCAAAAATAAAATATGGAATTTCAGGCATCAGTGAGCCAAATGGCCAAAGTAGCTTGTAAAGTCATGCTTTAACAGTCCTAATTTTTTGTCTACTGGGGTTATCTTGATTAGGAATTATTTCATTGCAAAGGATAGAAAACTACACATTAAGCCAAAAAAAAGAAAAGGAAGGCAGGCAGGCGGGCTGACAGGAAGAGAGGGGGGGAGAGAGAAGAGGGAGACAGAAGGGAGGGAGGGAGGGAAGGAGGAAGAAAGGAGAGAAAGAAAAGTTTAATGGAGGACTCATGGCATGGCACATATCCCAAAGACAGAAGACTTTTCTCCCTTCTTATCAGCTGAATTCTTTTTTATTATTAGTATTTTTTAAATTTTATATATTTTTACATCATTTTTCATTTTTGCACAATGTATGCATTTTCATCTTGGTTATAATAAAGTAAAAATCAAAATCAATAAGCAACTATAAAACAGACACACACTACGGGGTGGGGGTGGTAAGGAGGGAGTAGGATCAGCTGAATTCTTTATGCAGACTGTTCTCAGCTTTTCTTGGCTCAGGGGTCAAATGTGACCATTCTGTCCTGGAGAAGAGGGTAAGGGACCCTGTGAAAGTTGTTTGGAGAACTTGTAGCTTTCCCCTTCCATTTGTCACTTCATAACAAGGTTTCTGCAAAAGTAGTTGGAGCCCCACAACCTTAATTATAAATGGGGTAATCCAAATGGATTCCAAAATTATATCCATTTAATATATGCTATAATCTGCCCTGGAGGGTAAAAAGCCAAACTCTTGACTTCTGTTTATGTAGGATTTCTCCCCTTTTTTTTTCACACATATTTTTAGAGACATGAATAAATTTCCTTTAAAAAAATCTACTGTGTGACTTGGTTCTCTGTCAGGATGTCCCTCTCTCTCTCTCTCTGTCTCTGTCTCTCTCTCTGTCTCTCTCTCTCTCTCTCTTTCTCTCATCTATCTCTCTACCTACTTATCTACCTATCTATATTGATCAACATATTTTAGTTCCAACTTTGGGACTAGAAAATTATTACCACATAAATAATTAATATGCTTCTCTTTCCAGCAGAAATTTACCATTCTCTGGTTCTGAATCACAATTCACTAGAGAGAGTGACTCACGGACCCATGTAGGTTCAGGGTTCAAAGTCTGTTCTCTTTAACCAAAAGCAATAGTAGTGAAGATGGGATTCAGATCCCCTAGACACAGGATGAAGGCAGGTTATTTAAAAAAATAAAAACATGAAAAGAGTGGGGAGGAAAGATTGGAAAAAAATGGAGCATCCACCAAATAACAGAAATCCTACCATTGAGGCCAGAAGGTTTAGATTATGCATGAGAATTATCTGTGACATTTGTTAAAAGTGCAGCTTCTTGCACACTATATTTTGAACATGCTGGTTATGTTGAAGTAATTGCTGCTTGTTGCTAAAGTCCACCTTACTAAATTGTGGTAAAGAAATAAATGTGTCAGGTTTATCTTTTCAATATAAATAGGCAATTTTCAGTAAGATTTTTCAGAGTTCTTTCTGGGATTAACAAAATACAAGTGGTAATTTTTTAAATAAAAGGTGTTACCTGATCTCATCCTATTTTTATATTGGATTGTTTGTTGTTGTCGTTGAGTTGTGTATGTTCTTTGTATATTTTGGATGTTAAGCCTTTCTCAAATGTGTGATTTACAAAAAATATCTTCTCCCATTCAAAATTGGTTATTTTTGCACCTTAATGATGGTTTCTCGTACTCTACAAACACATTTTAGTTTAATGTAGTCCCATTTGCTTATTTTAGCTATTGTTTCCTTTGTGAATGGAGATGAATTTCCAAAGACATCCCTAAGGTCAATGTCAAGGAGCTTACCTCCTTTTACTTCTATGTATTTTATGGTCTCAGATATTATATTCATCTTAAAATCATTAAAATCATTTTAATTTTTTATTTATGGTGTAAGATAGTAATCTACTTTGTATATACATATATCACAATAATTTGCCAACAATCATGAAGGTAAGAAGTGGTCTACCTAGAGTCAAACCTCAGCCATCTGTTTCCCAAAGCCTGTGGACAACTTAACCCATCAGGTTGCTTTCTCAGATTTTTTTTTAAACCTTAATTACTTATTTTGAAATTTCTTCTTTAGAAAATGAAAGGAGCCATTTATATCATCACTTATTATTAAACCAATTTGGATAAACCCTAAAATATTAAACACAACTATATATACTTAGCAGACTCTGGCCAAGTTGTTTTTCTGAGTCTCAGTCTCACTAATGGAAAATGGGGAATATAATGGAGTCTATCGCATTAGAATTTTTATAAGGATTAAATGACATAATATATGTAAAGTGCTGAGTATAGATCTGAGCAGGTGAAAAACACTCAATAAATCTTATTATTTTACTGCTTACAGAAGTTGGGTTTAACACAGTAATAAGGTGTTAGGTTTGTGCTATATTACTACATATGTTTTTACTGCTGTATGAATAACAGATTTACTCAAAACCACCCACTGATGTCATAGAAATCTCAGACATTAGTTATGATTAACACTATTATTTCCCCTAATATTGTTACAATAGATTTTTCCCTTTCCATGAATAACTAGATAGATAGTTAGAGGGATGAGTTAATGTACATAAATATGTAAAATAAATGTATACAGTGCAATTAATAGTCATCAACATTTAGGGCAATGTCATACATTTCTATGTGTTTGTGTACACATTTTTTATATAATCCCTTTAAGCACTTTTCCAGTTAAAGGAGTATACATTTCAGGATTATTGTTTCAGCTCTGAAATCTTGAGAGACCCTACTTTTTTTATTATTATTTTTTAATTTTATATATTTTTACATCATTTTTCATTTTTGCACAATGTATGCATTTTCATCTTGATTATAGTCCCCATATAATTCCCACCCTCCTTGTTTTGATCCTATTCTCTCCTCCCCCTACCCCTGTAGTGTGTCTCTGGTTTATAGTTGATTGTTGCTTTTGATTTTAACTTTATTATAATTAGTCTTTTTCCTGTTCCCTTATTTAGGTTTTCTAAATTCCTGCTATGAGTGAGACCATCTGGTATTTTTCTTTTTCTTTCTGGCTTATTTTGCTGAGCATGATCCCTTCCAGCTCCATCCATGTTGCTGCAAGTTGCATAAGTTTATCTTTTTTGATTGCTAAGTAAAATTCCATTGTGTATATGTACCACATCTTCTTGATCCAGTTATCTATTTTTAGGCATTTGGGTTGTTTCCATAACTTAGCTATTGTAAATAGTGCTGCAAATATTGATGAAATTCATATGGCGCTACCAAAAACCCCAAATAGCTAAAGTTCTCCTGAGAAAAAGAAGGGAATGGGGGTATTACACTCCCAGACTTCAAACTATATTACAAAGCCATCATAATCAAAACTGCATGGTATTGGAACCAGAACAGACACATGGACCAACTGGAACTGAATAGAAAACCCAGAAATAAACCCACAGATCTATGGTCAACTGATCTTTGACAAAGCAGCAAAGAATATGCAATGGAGCAAAGAAAATCTGTTCAATAAATGGTGCTAGGAAAACTGGGTTGCTACATGCAAAAGAATAAAGCTTGACTACTACCTCACACCAGGCACAAAAACCAACTCAAAAAGGATTAAAGAACTAGATATAAGACCTGAAACCATAAAATATATAGAAGGAAATATAGGCGAAACACCACATGACATACATCTCAGTAACATCTTTAAAGACACATCACCCAAAGCAGTGATAGTGAAGGCAAAGATAAACAGCTGGGACTACATCAAATTAAAGAGCTTCTGTACAGCAAAAGAGACAGTAACCAAAAGAAAGAGACAGTCCACCGATTGGGAGAAAATTTTTTCACACAACACTAATGATAAAGGACGGATCACAAAAATCTACAAAGAGCTGATGAGACTCAACAAAAACAAAGAAAATAATCCAGTCAAAAAATGGGCAGAAGAACTAAAAAGATGGGCCTCCCCGGTGGCGCAGCAGTTGAGTGCTGGGTTGCGAAGCTGCCCGCGGCCTCTGCGGTGCCGGTTCGATCCCCGGCTGCTCCCCGGCCACCGGAGGAGGGTTCCACATGGCGCGCAGACCTCTCCTGCTGCCCGCTGCTCCCCTCAACAGTGTACTTCGGTCCTTCTGCCCGCTCTGCTCCCCGCTCTGGCTCTGGTGAATTCTCTCACCCTCCCACGCTTCTGACTGTACCCAGTGCATATATAAACAAACAAACAAACAAATAAATAAATAAAACATGCCTCTTTAAAAAATATATATATATAACTTAAAAAAACAAAAAAGAACTAAAAAGAAACTTCTCCAAAGAGGAAATGCCAATGGCCAACAGGCATATGAAAAAATGTTCAGCATCAGTTGTAATCAGGGAAATGCAAATCAAAACTACAATAGATACCATCTTACACCAGTGAGAGTGGCACATATTAAAAAACTAGCTACAACAAATGTTGGCAAGAACGTGGAGAAAAAGGAACTCTCCTGTACTGCTGGTGGGAGTGCAATCTGGTCCAGCCACTATGGAAAGCTGTGTGGAGATTCCTCAACCTGCTAAAGATGGAGCTTCCATATGATTCAGCAATTCCACTCTTATGTATTTACCCAAAGGACACAGAAACATTAATTCAAAAGAGAGACGCTTCTTTAAATTTACTTTGTGATTGGATCCTTGGACTCTTACAACTGAAAAAGTTGGAGAAATTTCTACTTTCTGAAGGAAGTACAATCTGGGGTATAGTGGATATTTAAGGCCTATTACACCTCTCTAGATTATTGGAATTACTACTTGAGACTGACTTCTATTTCTTAATTCCTCTTTTCTCTCCAAACACATCTTTCAAGGATCCCTAATCAATGACTCCTCACCAGCCGTATTCTCCAGCATTCTGAGGTGGCTTCTCCATTGTTTTTAGGAGAATACACATCATTTTTCTGATTGTGGAAACTGAAGATTGACTAGTCAGATCACCTTTGCAGACCAGCTCTTAGTTCATGATAGAAAGGAAATAAGATATTCTAGATGCTATGCTTCTTATCTTAGAATTGTGTTGTAAATGACCCTTGTAACCTACAGCAGGCATAATGCACAGAATCTTAACTCCATTCTGTGTCCTCTGCCACCAGGGCTGCTACTGGCATTGCGAGTTGAACAGGATTTCCCAATGGGGTAGAATAACAGGGCAAAAAGAGGTTTGGGCAAGGCCCTGTCTACCAGTCATAAATGTGATATGCAAGCTTGAAAGTTTCCCAGGAAGTGTTAATATTTAAGAGTCTGTTAGATCCAGGAATTTGTAAATCTGCGGTTTTGCTTTGAACAGATCTCCAGCCAGTTGTGACACTGTTGAGTAAACTGGCAGACTGTTTGCTGTTGTTTCCTCTTTTTGAAATTTAACCTCTTGGAAAAACAGCAGTCTGGACTGTTAGATGTCTCAACATAGGCCACCAGAGAAGACCACTTAAAATTGTTTTTTTTTTTTTTTTGATCTGGAGTATGAATTCCCCTCCAGCAAGTTTCTTTCCTCCTTTTAAATCATTTTGACAGGGCATCTTTGCTGGGTGCAATTTCTGTGCCCTTTGAAAAGCCGAGGGCTGAGGGTTAGGGTAGAACATCTGCAAAGTTTGGTTTCCTTTGACTCATAACGTACAGGAAGAAAGTTTCTCAAATTTTCATACCATGAATGGAAAAATTTTTAAACCAGTTAACTGATATTTAATTCCATGCAATAGCATTTCAAATGTTAGACATCTTGATGTTGCATTTTAAACACATGCAGACTTAGGTGTGTTTGAATAATCAACAGTAACAGAGATAATGATCACACTAATTCAAGTCATTTTAAATAATACATGTTTAATGAAGCACAGCTTTATCACTTTTACATTGTAACCAAAGTTGACCATTTTCAAGTGGATTCAGATGACAAATTTGTACCTAAGAGGGGCCTTGGAAAAGAAACCCACTCTGGGGCTTTTAGAGACTGAATAGGTTTCTTCAGTCAGTACACAGGGATCTGGTTATAATAACATGATGATTCATGATATTTCTCTTGGATTAAAATTGATTCATGTTTTTCTCTGCCACCAGTAACAAAACTATATAACTAGGCAAAGTTTGCTTTTTTTGGCTTCAGTCTCAAATGTCAGTTGATAGAATTCCACAAAAAGGAGACTTTCAGACAATCAACCAAGTTGGTAAAGCAATGTTTTGTTTGGAAATATCACAGACTGCTGCTTCAAAGTGCTTAATGAAGGGTTATGTGTGTGTTTCTACAACATATTTTTTATATTATTTTTTTATTTTTTACATCATTGTTCATTTTTAAACATTTGCTTCCCCCCACCCCCTCAGCTGTAGTCCCCATAGTTTCCTTACCAATGCACCTGTGCACCATCACCTCAGTCTCCTGTGCTTTTCCCTCCCTCCTCCTCCCCTGCAGTAGGTCTCTGATTTATAATTGTCTGTTTTCGCTTTGTTATGTTTTGTACTGTTATTATTTTTTTACACTGATATCCAAATACAACATATTTTTTTTTAAGAAAACCAGAAGATGGGTGATGTGAACCTACATATTAAAATATTCTGCCAAATCTATATTTTTTTATTAAGAATTTTTCTGCCAAAACCTAGTTGTAAATGAACATCACAACTTTTCACAAACAAACTAGAAAATCCCATGTATGAATGCCCGATATTTTCATGTTCATTACCAAGAAATCACTGCCCATAGGAGGAGAAATATTTTGCAATGTTTATGAGTACCAACATCCTGCAGTTCAGACCATGGCTTCAAAGCCATAATAATTCTTTAAAAAGCCTTTGATTATTTTCATAAACGGTGGATAAAGAGTGGTTGAGATAGAGGGGAGATTTTATAATTTCCAGTTTCTCCCAGAAAATAAATATTGATACCTCTTTTTCAAACCTTTGGAAATAGAATTTTAATTTTATCTAGAGTCAGTTCCAATTCATTTTTGGGCTAAGAGGCTAGAAAATCACAAGGACTAGAATATTAGTTTATGGGTTTTTATTTTTGAGGTAGTTACTTAATGAAATAAAAATATTTTTCATGCTTTATTTTCATGGACCATGCTATAAACATAATGGATATCATTCCTGGGCACTTATTTTGCCATAGACAGTATACTGTAACTGCTTCAAATATTTATGATAATTGTAATGATTTGAATCTCTGAGTAAATTAATGTATTTTCAAAGAGCTCAGAAAATTTATCTCAAGTTATTTAGCTTGCAAATGGAAGGTCTAGATTTTAAATAGAATTCTGTCTTTAAATTCTTCTCTCTCTCTCTCTCTCTCTTTTTTTTAAGATTTATTAATTTATTTATACAAGAACTGGGTACAGTCAGAAGCGCGGGAGGGTGAGAGAATTCACCAGAGCCAGAGTGGGGAACAGGACAGGCAGAGTGACGAAATACACTGCTGAGGGGAGCAGCGGGCGCGGCAGGAGAGGTCTGTTGCGCCATGTGGGACCCTCGCTGGCAGCAGGGGATCGAACTGGCACTGCAGAGGCTGCGGGCAGCTTCGTAGCCCAGTGCTCAACCGCTGCACCACCAGGGGAGGCCCTAAGTTCTTCTCTTTATGATACATTCTAACACATCAATAATAAGGCAAAATACTTCACTTGACTCCATAAAAGAAATAGAAAATCCCACTTATAAGTTACCTTTATCCATAGAACCAAATTAGTATTTATTTTCAAAACATCTTCTGTACCTTCCTTCAGTCTTTCTCATGCTATTGCAGTGGCAGAACTATCTCCATTATCTTTACCCTTAATCTACCCCGGGCCAACACATATAAGTCATGGATATTACAACCTTCTTTACCTGGCTGGTGTCAAGTATCACTACTAGAAAAGAGGACTCTTTCCATAGAGGCCAGTCTTAGCCTTCCATTCCTCAATACAGTGATGTGGGGCCTGAGTTTTTACCCAAGAAAAAGCATGCTTGCCATCTCATCCTGTGCAAGTTACCTAGGAAATCTCATTAAAATAATGTTTTTCTAATTCTACCATCCTTATTAAAATCAGCTAGTGACTCAATACTATCTACTACCTAAACTCAGATCCTTTAGCTCCCCCAAGAACTCTCCAAAAGTTTCTCTCAGCCTTTTCTTCCCCGCTCTTTATACTTCGAAGTAGATTTTACCTCTCAGGTCCCAATTTTTTATTCTTTTTTTTATTTCTGTGATTGCTTTTCATCTACGAATGTTGCTTTGCTCACACTACCTATCTTATAGGTCAACCTAACAATCAATCCAAAACTAACTGATTTCTAATTTTTTTCCAAATTTTCAATATGATAATACCATTCAATGAGCTCAATAGCAATAGTTGATGAGTAAATCAATTTCCAAAACAAAGAAGGAGTAGCAGCAAGTAAGCAAGCAGGAAGAGAGACAGAGGAACAGGGGAACACAAAGATAGGTTAGGAAAAGAATCATAACATATCATAAATAATCCATTTTAAAACTTAAAAGTTTTTGATAAAGGCATGCTCAGTGAAATAAGCCAGAAAGAAAAAGAAAAATACCGATGGTCTCAATCATAGCAGGAATTTAGAAAACCTAAATAAGAGATCAGGGAAAAGACTAATTATAATAAAATCAAAATCAAAATCAACAGGCAACTATAAACCAGAAACACACTATGGGGGGGGAGGGAAGAAAGGAGTAGGATATCAAAACTAGGGGGGTGGGGTGGGAATTTTACAGGGATGATAGACAAGATAAAAATGCATACATTGTACAAATAGCAGCACTGTTTACAATAGCTAAGCTTTGGAAACAACCCAAATGCCCAAAAATAGATGACTGGATCAAGAAGATGTGGTACATATATACCATGGAATATTACTCAGCATTCAAAAAAGATAAACACATGCAATTTGCAGCAACATGGATGGCGCTGGAAGGGATCATGCTCAGCGAAATAAGCCAGAAAGAAAAAGAAAAATACCGGATGGTCTCACTCATAGCAGGAATCTAGAAAACTTAAATAAGGGACCAGGAAAAAGAATAACTATAGGAAAGTGAAAATCAAAATCAACAAAAAACTATGAACCAGAGACACTTTTAGGGGGGCAGGGGCGGGAGGGGCGGGATTGGGGTCAGAATGGGGGGGCTGCAATTGTATGGGGAATATAACAATAAAATTTATTTAAAAAAATAAATAAATAAAATGTAAGCAGATAAAAAAAAATAAAAAAAAATAAAATAGCTTTGAACTCTTGATTTTTTTTTGTAATTTATTTAAATTCTAAGAGAGATCAAGAATTCTTAAAAAAATATATATAAAATAAAAATTTAAAAAGTTTTTGATATAGAACCATTTTCCTTCTTTAACTGAGAATGTGCTCATATGAATGTTATAACATCTTTTTTTTTAAATAATAAATTTTATTTTTATATTCCCCATACAATTGCAACCCCCCCATTCTGACCCCAATCCCTCCCCTCCCACCCCCCACCCCCCAAAAAGTGTCTCTGGTTCATAGTTTTTTTTTTTATTTTTATTTTCACTTTCTTGTAGTTATTCATTTTCCTGGTCCCTTATTTAAGTTTTCTAGATTCCTGCTATGAGTGAGACCATCCGGTAATTTTCTTTTTCTCTCTGGCTTATTTCGCTGAGCATGACCCCTTCCAGCGCCATCCATGTTGCTGCAAATTGCATGTGTTTATCTTTTTTGAATGCTGAGTAATATTCCATGGTGTATATGTACCACATCTTCTTGATCCAGTCATCTATTTTTGGGCATTTGGGTTGTTTCCAAAGCTTAGCTATTGTAAATAGTGCTGCTATAAACATAGGGGTGCAGGTGTTCTTTGGACGGATGTTATAACATCTTTCTTGCACATGACACATGCATCCTAAATCCTCTATGATTCCCAGTTTTGGTTTATTTAGAGTTGAGCAAGAATCCTCCAAAAATCAATCTAAATTTTTGTGATTTTTCTCCTAATTTTTAAGTTCTCTTGCAATATTTAATTCATTAGTAATTGTTTCTAAGCATTCATATTTAAAGGTCTTTGTAAGCATTCACTTTACTTTTCATACCAAAAAATCCCACCTCTTTTTATATCCCACATTTCATTGATTTATATATGTAATTTTGATAAAAAGTACCATATACTTGGGACAAGTACATCTTCTGTGTCCTAGAGGGTGACTAGCTAGCTTAGGGCAGGCACCATGCTATGACAATATATTTTATTTACTAAGTAAATGAAGAGTCAAAGTTATTCTAGAGTGTTTGGTAAGTGGATGGTGAAGACAGATTCTTCTCACATTTATAGTCTTGTCACTACTTGACTCTGATTATTCACAGCTTTTATGGGGATAATTATCTTTCCACGCAAACTATTACAGTTGGCTCCATGGAGCAGGAACTTTTAAGATTTCTTCAGTTTTTCACACAGCTAATCATACTGATATTATAATGAAAGTATACACAGTATTCAACAAATTCTATTTACTTATCAAACTCACATGGCAAAGTGAAGGTATGTTTTATTAATCTACAAAAGAGAAACACTCCAAAGTTCACATCTTCAAACAATATGTCATACCTTGAATAGGGACATAAAATCAGAACTGAAAAACATTTAGGAAACTAGGTTAGAGCTGTTGCACTGACATTTTGTATGCATGATGGCTGATATGATACAGTATTTAAAACATAAATGAATTAGAGATAATTGGGGTATTTGTTTAAATAAAAAATAGTACAAGAGTTTTAATTGAACAATTGAAATAATATCCTAGAAGTTCAAAAAAATTTAAAACCTTCTTCATTTCCATTATCTAGATATTGACATCTCACACTGTCATTCTCGGCTTAACAAAAGAGAAATGAAAGGCTGAGAGATTTGTCCAAGGTTGGATACCAACTGATCTAAACATAGCTAACCAACCACAGGGTACCCAAAATATTCTTACTCAAAAGACTTAATAGCTTTTTACCAAAAATAACTACTTCAGTCAAACAGAGGATAATTGCTACTTTCACAGACAACCAGCATCATTTCAGCCCAGAAGCAACATTGAATGACCACCCACATACCCCATCACATGTTTATTCACTCCAGCTGCAAGACCCTCTTCCCTTCAGTTTTTTGTTGACCTAAAAAGAAGAACTAATGAATAAACAAAACCTAAAACAGACACAAAGGCAGTATGCATAAAAAATGCCACTGAGCTTTAATTTGCTCTTTGGGTCAGCTCTTCCCTGCTTACTGGTTCTTTAGTCAAGGAGCCAAGCCTGCTCTTTGCAGAGACTGTGGTAACTCCCTATCTGCCAATACAAATACTTGGCTGTGCAGGATGGGAAACCTCAGCCAACCCCTAAAAGTCCTCAGTTTAGGCAATATGCAACCATTGGCTAGGACTAATTCAATTCCTTCTTTTTTCTCTGAACAACAAGTTATTAGTGGTTCCTGAAGGCAATCATGACTTACCAGATGTGTGGTTGTGTCAGATGCCTCCTCTCAGAAGAATGCACTGGCAGGACAGTTTAAGACTCATCCACTACAGTAGCATTTCTTTAAAGCTTAGGTCAAAAACACTGGGTCCCATAGGCCTAATTCAGCATCCCGTTGAATTTTGTGTTAGCTACACAGCTGTCTAACTTATTCATTTTTTTTTAATGTAATGCATTAGGTGGAGATTTTGACATTTTTTTGTAGCGTTGATAATCTTACAGTCCTTGATTTCAAGCCATGAACATGACATGCAAAGATGCATTTCTGAGCCTCCCTGGTGGCACAAGGGGTTAAGATGAAAGCTATGAAGCCATCTGCAGCCACTGCAGCATGAGTTTGATCCCTGGACAGGAAGCTACCCACATGGCGCAACAGACCTCTCCTGACTCACCTGCTGCTCCCCTCAACAGTGTATTTCAGTTAATCTGTCTGTTCTGCTCCCCACTCTGACTCTAGTGAATCCTCTCACCCTCCACACCCCTGGCCTATACCCCAGTTCTTGTATACATAAATAAATCTTTAAAAAAAGGGATGTATTTCCATCATACATATAAAATAGATACAGACAAATACATATATTATGTTAAAACATAGCAAAATAATTCAAAAGGGATGAATTTTAAATACTTATTAATATATTTTATTGTAAATTTCTATAATTTAAATTTTCATAATAACGCTGTTTAATGATCAACTTTCAAAATTCCTGAAAACTTAGCAATAAGCAAAAAAGCTATGAATTTTCCTAGGTCAAGCCATGTCTATATTATCCATTAGAGTCATTCTCAACATCTCATAAACATTATAAAATCTCTTCATACATAATTGCAATCATTTTTCCTTGAATGGACATCAAGTATACAGCCCATCTCATCTATTTGGCCCAGATAATTTAACTGATAGTGGACATATGACCAACAGTCAGTTACATCCTTTCATCTTGAAATCTGGAATTTATACCCAGAGAATTCAAAGTTTTGCAGTTCTGATTGGCCATGAGAAAATGGTAAAAGGAAGCCAATCTCAAGTGAAAATGGAGATAACCTGGCTCCTTGCAGAAAAGGAGATAGGAGACAAAAATGGCTTTTTTAGTTTCAGTGAAGTCTGCTAATATGTGCCTGACTACCTTTAAATGTTGTTTTGTTTGATAAAGACCCTTTACCTAAGCAGGATTAAGTGGGTATCAATTTCTTACCACCAATGGTCCCTAACTAGACAACCTCTGACAGTTTTAAAGTTTTATAAAAATAAACAAAATCATAGCAAAGAGGTTATCAAGAAGGTCAATAGATACATGGAAAAATGTTCAACATCACTTTTAATAAGGATAATATAGGTCAATACTACAATGAGATATCATCTCTCACCCATGATTGTGGCACATCCATTCAAACAACCACCAACAAAAAGTGTTCCAGAGGAAGTAGAGAAAGAGGAAAATGAAAACATCATTGGTGGGAATGTAAACTGGTGCAGTTGTTCTGGAAAGTAATCTGGATTTACATTATACAACTAAAAATGGAAATGCCACATGATTCCACTTTTGTGCATCTATATTAAGAACATGAAAACATTAGTTTAAAAAAATCATATGCTCTACAGTGTTTATTGCAGTACTATTTACAATAGCTAGGAGGTGGAAACTACCTATGTGCCACTAACAGAGGTCTGGATCAAGAAGATGTGGATTATTCATACAACTCGAATTCATAAAATCTGAGTCAAAAGGAAAGACAAAATGTTACTATTTACCACAAAACAAAGAGTTCAAGGGAGCTATGTGCAGTAAAATAAGTCAAAACGACAAAGATAAATACTGGATCTAGATAGCAGATGAGTCAACAAAGCTAAGTAGGTATAAAAACTAACTGACATAAATAATCAAAATTACGTTTCTGAGGTTAAGATGCAAAGGGAAGGAGAAAGGGTCAAGAGACGGTGGGTGGGGTGGGAGGAAGATGAGTAGGATGAAATGGAAGGCTTGGTTTACCTTTTCAGATCTGTTGAAAAACTTCAATTCAACCACTAACTACCATTTTTTTTTTATAGAGGCATGCTTTATTTATTTGTTTTGCTGGTTTGTTTGTTTGTTTTGTTTATACATGCACTGGGTACAGTCAGAAGCGCGGGAGGGTGAGAGAATTCACCAGAGCCAGAGCGGGGAGCAGAGCAGGCAGAAGGACCGAAGTACACTGCTGAGGGGAGCAGCGGGCGGCAGGAGAGGTCTGCGCGCCCACTAACTACCAATTTGATATCAGTATGAGCCTTGGTTTACTTTGTGAAATGGGATTACTTTAGATGAGTGATTTCCTTAAGGTGTTCTCTAGAGCTGAAAAGTTCTCCAGGGTGCCCTTTTTGGGCTTACATGTCATATAGGGCTTCACAAAAAGAAAATATGCAAAATCACAGTATTTTACAGATCTAAGAGATGAGATTCCCGCTTCCTTTGCTAATACATGATCAACGAACTCAATGGAGCACAAAGATATTAAATGACTTGCACAGAGCCATGTATTTAATGAGTAATAGAACTTATTCTAAAGCTCAGGTCAGCAGGGTCCCAGCAGCACCATACTCAACTGCCTTACACTAATGGTGTGCTTCCAATACTTGAGTGGTGGATTGTTAGAAATCCCCTGAGATTGATACTATTCTCAAAGGTCAGAACTCATTTTCTTTTTTTCTTGTGTCTCTTCTTATGAATGATGAGAGTGAACAGAGCAGAAGTAGGAAGTCAGTTTGCTCAGTGACAAGGGTAAAGCATGGGCGTGGCAGTTAGATTGACCTGCCCTGACAAGCTTTGTGATTATGGGAAAGAGATATTACCTAGCTAAGCTCCAGTTTGTCCTTTGAGAGATGGAAATAACTAAAAATCATCTAGTTTATAGAGCTTTTGAAGAATGAAATTTATTTATTTACATTTCATACATAAAAGTAATTAGCATAATCCCCTACCATGCAATAAATGTTCAGTAAACAATAAAATTGTCCTTGATCTTAGTTTTGTCACTGATAATTGGTCAGGTAGGAGTCAGAAACCAAAACCAATGGGTTCTCTGCATTTTCACTTCAGGGTGCAATGCTTTCTCTCCTTGATATGACATAAGTTTACAGAACCAGTAGTGATAGCCACACATGAGGATTATTTCTACATGACACAAAGCATTCTTTCAAAAATAGATATTTACTAAAACTTTTCTTGCAGTTGCAAATTATTTTCAGTGCAGAAAACAGTTGAGATTTAATGTTCTTTGAAAATGGAACCCTTTATACTGGTTGATTAAAAAGCTGGCACTAAATGTTATAAACCATGACTGTTAAGAGTAAGCAGTAAAGGCAAGCGATACCTTTCTTGGAACTTTGATGAGGCAGAGCTAACAATAATCTCTAGCCCAGCAACTCAAATCAGGAAACACTATGTAAGCACAGTTACACTTCATTAATGCAGAAGAACCAAAATTGTTTTTAGCTAGAAGGAATGTATAATACAACATAATTAAACAAGCAGAGATGGATCAACCTAGAAACTTTAAAGGACATTATTGCGGCTTTAAAATTCCATGATGCAGTGTTTATTACCAAGATCAAGGTAATCTAGAGCAGCAATTCTCAAGTTTCTACGGCATAAGAATCAACATGAGAAACTTGCACAAAGCAAATTTTCCTGGATCCCAGCCCTCGAGATCAAATTCAATCATTCTGTGATGCTACTTTTTTTTTTTTAAATTAAGTTTTTCTGGTAATTATAATCTAGGTAATCTCAGAAGAACACACTCTGAGAAACACTGATGTAGACTCTCAGATCGAGTAATTTTTTGGATGGAAAAGAAGAAAAGGCTCTTCTGAAGGAAAAGAGTGCTCTTCTTAGCAGGCTTGGAATGGAGGCAGGTCTAAACCTTTAAAAAAGGTAAAACAACTCAAACTACATAGGAATTTCAATTAACTGTTGATTGATACCCATTGAAACTTAGAGGGTGGGATCTCTGGAAATATCAGGCATGAGCAGTAACTATCTCAAGGAACTAGGATGACTAATGTGAAATAGCAGAGGCATAAAGGAATTTCAGGCTCAATGAATCATCCAGTGGACAAGAGAGGTATTTATTTTCAATAATTAAATATTTAAAAAATTCTGTAACAGTGATTAGCACTTATTTTTTTTTAAAGAAACCTTCAAAACTAAGGGATCCTAAAGTTAGTAATAATATACTTCACCTGATATAGTGTTTGTGCACTTACCCAGGCAAGGGAAACAGGAATGAAGCTTTCTATGATGATCATTTGGGACATTAAGATTTGTTATTTAGGACATTAGGATTCTAACCTCATATCTGATCCCAGCTCACTCTGTAATTTGAGGTAAGTAGTTTTACCACTTTGGATCTCAGAGTTGACTTAATAGCTCAAAATTTCCTTTCTGTTTCAACAATCTGTAATAAGGTGTTTACTCTGTGCCAGGAACTGTTCTAAACATGTCACTAAAAAGTCATCGTGTGAATAACATACCCAAACTTTAATTAATGCCATTTTATAGATGATCATGTGAAGCACAAAGAGGTAAGTGATTTTTCCCAGTCATTCTCCTAGTATATGAATCAATGTGGCTGGGATACTGTATCTACATATCTGATCCAGCATTATTCTAGATGTTTCTGTGAAGTGGTTTTGGATGAGATTTATGCTTAAATCTGCAGACTTTAAGTTAAGCAGATCCCCCTTTATCATGTGGGTTCTTCATCTAACCAAAGACTCAAAGCTACCAAAGCTGACCTGCCAGAGGTCCCAGGCTGCCAGGACCTTTAGACTTCATATTCAATATAGGCTCCTCAGGAGCCCAGCTAGCTCAGTCAGTAGAGCATGTGACTCAATATAGATAACTCCTGGCTTTCCAGTACTGCCTTTGGATTTGAACTGCAACTCTTCCTGAGTCTCTGGCCTGCCAACTTAGCCTTATCAGATTTTGGACATACCAAGGCTCTAAACTCTTGTGAGCCAATACTTTAAGATAAATCTCTTAGCTCTGTTTCTCTAGAAAACCTTGACAAATAGTCATTCACTATCATTCACTAGTGGTAGAACCAGGCTTTGTCCCAGGCAGCCTGACTTTCCGGGAGGAGGATAATGCCAGAGATTGACCAAGCTTCCCACCATGAGCTCAGTCATCAGGGGATGTAGACTTATAAATAGAATTTGTTCTGAATGTTTTTCCTCTGGATGTCTACACTAATATCATTCAACTGGGCACAAAAATTCACAAAAGATGAAATTCTAAGCAGTGATACTGAAGAAACTAACACAATACATGTTTGATCATACACATGTATTTGGGGCACAGACCCTTAACCTTTCAGATTAGGAAGATTGATATAAGGAAGTAATTATCACCTTATAAAAAGTCCCTCAGTGACAGTGTACCCTCCCCACCCCCAACATCACAAGTAAAAGTCTGGGCATAAGATTGACTTACTATGACAATCTTTTTCTTATTTCTTTTTCTTTTTCTTATTTGTTGACCTTGCCCTCTGCTTAATTAATAGGTACTTTCTTGGATATTCTTTGAATACCTGTTGGTAGTAGGTGGACTTAAAATTATCACTTTCAAATTTCTCCTCACTTTAATTTAATTAAATAATATGGATGATTATGCTTTCTTTATGAAGTTGTATATATGTCAGTAAATGCTCCCTCACAAGACTAAAATTCAATTCTTGATTTAGATAAAGATGACCCTAGAGGCATGACATCAAACCAGCTCTACAATGGATATCATCAACCAAGCACTCAGTCATCACCAGCTAGTCAAATACCTGGTGTGGAGAGAAAAAGCTAATGGGGCTCTGGGTCTTCTTTCACTAGAAGTTAGTTTTGGATTTTGACAGAGAAGGCAAGAAAGGTTTTAGAAACTTGAAAGAAGCGCCTGTCTTCAAATGTACTCAGTATTAAGGCCTGGGAGACTTCGCTGATGGAGGTCAACTCTCTCCACTTTAGATGTTTGTTTCAAAACCTGAAGCCTGATAGCTTAGGAAAGACAGGGAACTACTAAGTTATGGCTCAAGATCATTGGACTCTGTTTTTCATACATGGCTCAAAGATTGTCTATAACACCCTGACCCAAACTATTGACTTAGAAATTTAGGTAACAGTGGAGAAAGAAGAGGAGGAAGCATGAGTTATTCTGTTTAAGACAGAGTCTGAGCCATTGCAGCCAGATTAAATTAGTGCAAGAGAGAGGAGCTTGGAACATTTGGTCAGTTTCCTTTCTCCCAAACGTCTAGACGCTCACAGGGGTGTGCAGACTTGCCGCTGACTATTCCCATTCAAGGCCTCTCTTCATGGAAAATGTCACTGGTTATACGGGTTTGTTTGCATTATCTTTGAACTTGATGTATATAATTCTACCTTTGTCAACATCCATTCCCATTTTCTATAAGCTTTAAACTATCCCAGATGCTGACCAAATGTGGATTCTTTGGAATGTGACTGGCCTCTGTAATCTAGTTGCACAATCACTACTTTCCCTCTCCAAATTCTGTATAACTGTCAATTTTAAGTATGCATTGTCTGGAGTATTTATTTTCTGTAGTTCAAAACAGACGCCAAATGTGTAAAAGACATAACCTTGACCAACCACTATCGGCGTCTATGCTGTTTAAAAGGAAAATGGACTCTCAAGTCTGACTGCTTATCTGCTGCTCACAATCACTTAATGCCTGGAAACATATGCTCCCAATGTCAATTCTTTAGCTGCCTGTCAAGGCATTTAGCTTCCAGTATGTTCTGTGCAAATTGCAGCCAGAGCGTTAAGGATGTCAGTTTGGGTATTAAATATACAAATCAGGATCAAAGTCATCTGATATTTACTTTTTCTTGACACCACAATGTGACCAGTTTCCCTGTTTCCAAAGTCTGTAGCGACACAGTGTCTTGCTTGATAATAACACTCTACACTGTGCAATGCAGACTAGACATGGGCATAATAAAAATGCATGGTCCTCATGCGTTTTGCAGAGATTTAGATCTTCTTGCTTATCCTCAATCCTCCACTGCGGCTCTATTATATTTTACTTTTTTTATTATTATTATTAAGCTCTAAACTGAAAGAAGGAGGAGCAGTCACAAGCAAAGAGAAAAAAAGCTAATACAGGGAAACATTTGTCTAGTCTCAGTAGACATTTGCAACACAGCTTTGTGTAATTATTTATGAGTTACAGAGATAGGCTATGTTAACAGCACAAGGAAAGAATATTGAAAAAAAAAATGAATCGGATAACTTTAGAATGCATAGGGTGGGCCTGGGGAAAAATATTTGTTTTCGTCCCCCCCACAAAAAAAAATCAATACTCTCCTTTTAAAAAGAAGCTTTGAGGGTCTCCCTGGTGGCGCAGCGGTTGAGCGCTGGGTTGTGAAGCTGCGCGCAGCCTCTGTAGCACATGTTCGATCCCCGGCTGCTCCCCGGCCACCGGAGGAGGGTCCCACATGGTGCGCAGACCTATCCTGCCGCCCGCTGCTCCCCTCAGCAGTGTACTTCGGTCCTTCTGCCTGCTCTGCTCCCCGCTCTGGCTCTGGTGAATTCTCTCTCCCTCCCGCGCTTCTGACTGTACCCAGTGCTTGTATAAACAAATAAATAAATCTAAAAAAAAAAAATTTCATGTCAAGACTAAAAGATAAAAAGCTTTAAAAAAATAAAAAGAAAATAAAAAGAAGCTTTGAAAAAAATCTCTGTGAAACATATAAACTTCCCAAAGCTTCCTAACAACAATAGCTCTGTCTACCTGCTGGCATTTGAATTGATTTTCTCCAATTTTTTTATGTGTGTAGGGGGTAATTTTAATGAACAGTTTTGTGTAGTCAGTTTGGCCATAGATCTAATTATGTTGATAAGGAAGACTGAAAATAAATGTGGTCCTAAAAATCCAGCTTAAGCTATTAAATCATTGATTAACCAAATAAAAACCACATCATATTTTTGGTTTAACCAGTTGTTTAAATTATGTGTCAGACTTTCTTCTATATGAGTTGAAAATGTGATTAATGAAAGCTGTCCTCTGAGGGAAAAAAAACTTAGTTGTTCCATATGTCACAAAAAGCTTGACTGGAGACTGAGCAGACTATAATTCTTTCCTTTCTGGAAGAAAATGTGAAGTTCTTTCCACAGCTTTTAGACTCTGATCTCAAAGCTAAATGAATTATTTTTGTCTTCAAGATATTCCCAGTTTGAGGCTGTCATGTCAGAGTGAATTGTTGGGGTGGGGCAGCAGACCTCAGGGTCAACTTCAGGACCCTGAACTCACCCCACTCCTCTTAGTCATGCCCCACTGGCCTAGCACACCATAGTTAACAGTATGATGGGTCTTTTAATCTTTCAAGCTTTCAAAAGCTACAATCAATTGAAAAACTATAGCTTGATCAGTCTTGTTATAAGGTCACTAAAGAAAGAAGATCAGTTGAAAAAACTTGATTTTGCTGCAGTCAGATCTGAAGTTCTCACCTGCTCATTAGGACATTAGGAAAGTGTTCACTGTGTTTCCATTTTGCATACACAAATATGGTGAATTTCCATGATTTTTTATCCCCTGTTTGGAAGCAAAGCAATTTTGAGAGTCTAATCCATTGGACTCTAGCCAATGCCATGGAGCCCTCAGCTCTCTGATTTCCTCACTGCTCTTTACTGCCTTGTTCAATAAGGAGTGAGGATGGAAGTGGTCAGTGACCATGATTATGCTGAGCACAGCAGAGAGCTGTTAATCATAGGAAAGCAAAATGGTTAATAACATTTCTAGGAATATTTTTATCCTGGAAGAATATCCTGGTGATGGTGGATGGGGAATGTGATTGGGAATATGAAGGATAGGACAACTGGGGACTTCAGGAATGGATCAGGTTACCAACCCTTCTAATATTTGCCAAGCATCGTATTATATTCTGTGGATAAAAAGATGATCAGGTTCTCCTGCTTTAAATAATTATGGTATTTATTTAAAGAGATTTATATTCAAATAAGTGATTTTGTAACAAATACAATATGTGCAATAATATGTGAACTATGTATGGGATAGAGAAATGGTAAGGAGATGGGAGGGATTACTTCATTGTTCTAAAAACAAGTTCAGGTTTCCTACATATTAAAGACAGAGAGAATATTTATTCAGAATATATAACTGACAAAAATTTTTAATAGTCATATATTTTGTAGCTTTTATCTGTATTTTACTGGCCTCATTTTCATGGAGTAAGATATAGTGCTATGGTGTGTGTGCATGTGTGTGCACATGTGTGCATGCATTGCACATGTGTGTTTATCAAGTGGAAAGGGTGATAGAGCAAACACTTTTCTTCTGCTTCTTCCCATCCCCTCCCACTGCCCAAAATTCTCCTTAGGCCTTCTGCTATTACTTCCTTTTGTGGGCAAAATTTTACTTTTACAGGTTTATGGTGATATTTGAGCCAGAATAAGAGAAGTGGGAGTCATATATACTTGTAACAAAGATGTATAGTAGATTTTCACAAAAGCATGTGATTTGTCAAATTCCTTAAGGAAACTATCAAATGCAAGAAAGTCATTTTTCATAACCTCAGTTGAGGAGAAACTGAATTGAAGAAATTCTGAGGACATGGAAGAAATCAAGCCAGTTTATAAAAGGTATTTCGAAAATCTTTTGCCACTCATTTATTCTGACACAGTCCAAACTCAGAACTGACATTTTTAGAAGCAATGAAAATAAATAAAGAACAAAAATCATCCAACAAGAAACAGAACCTTCCCCTAAGGGGGAATGTATGACTGAGTGTATTCTGCAAAGTGGACAAAGAGGTAATAGTACAGCACTGGTGTAAAGAACTTTCTGGGATGGTGAAAATGTTTTGCAGCAATGCTACCCAATACTGTAGCTGCTAGTCTGGCTATTGAGCACTTGAATGTTTCTAGTATGATTGAAAAAACAAATCTTTATTTGTCTTTAATTTTAGCTAACTTACATTGAAGCAGTTACTCTTGACTACTAGATACTGTCTTAAATATCCTGAGTCTCAAAAATAGTACTAAAGGCAAGGAGTTGTGCTCCAAAATTCTTCACAATTTTATGTGTTGATGTTAATCAAATGTTTTCTCCTATCTTTAAAATAGTGCTAGCAATTCATACTCAATGTAAGGATGTCAGTGACACATCTGATTTGACATGAATACCTTAAATAGAGACATCATACTGATAGATTTCTAGTTTGTGAGATAAGAGATTTGGAGATTAATTTGGAATTTTTATAGAGTTACTTCAGGTAATATAATTACAGAAGTGATTATGAAAGGGTCTCTGCTGAAAAAGCTTGAAAGATGATGGAAAGATAGACTTTTATATTATTTCAACTAAGCGTAATGGGGACAAAATGAGGGAGCAATCAAATGTGGGAATGCACTGGGGGATGGTGGATTGGAGATGAATATGATGTGTAATGGAGGGAAGATTTTAAGTTATTGTAAGCAAAGGAGCACATCCTTAGCAAAGGCAAAAAGTCTGGAGAAGTGTGGGGCCTTCAGGACTACTGATTAGTCTGCAATGGCTCTAGGATAGTGCATGGTAATTAGAACTGTTGGGAAATGTATGTTGAGCTGATTCTTGGAGGGGTATAAAATGTCTATTCAAGATTATATTGTTATTCTGTAGGCAATGGAGTGAAACTAGAGATTTTTGGATAAATGAGAAACAAGATCAGATCTATATAAAAATAACTCTGATGTCAGTTTTAATAAACTTCCAGAAAGATGTAAACGGTTGAAGACTAGTTAGAAGAATTTTTAGGAAGGGGTCAAGCAAAAGGTAAAGATTAACTAGGATCCTTATGAAGTACCAGCACGAAGGGATCTTAAATGGTTGAATAGAATCCAAAAAAATGTGGTGATCTAGTAGATGTGGTTGTTTAAGGAAAGAGAAAGACAATGGCAACTGTGTAGCTTTACATTTGAGAGACTGTGTAATAATATTCATCAAACTAGGGAAGAAAGACAAGCCTGGGCTTGTTGATTTGGAGGTACTAATTTGGCATCCACTTGAAGATGACCACGCAAATGCAGAGATGAATTAAAAGTCTGCAAATGAATATTTGGCCAGGATCTCAAAATCAGCACTCCAAAGCTAAGGAAGCATTTATTGGATGTCCAACTGGGTGTTGGAAATTCCTGCCTTGTACTAAACAGAGAATGCAAACAATCATCTGAATAGAAATGATAGTGAAAGTCATAAAAGTGGGAGCTTGGTTAAGAGGTGAACATTGTGCAGTTCACATAAGATGATTAGAGTAGGATAAGGAAGGATGAGGACTCATCCCTGGGGTATGAGTCAACAAGAGAGACTGAGAAGGAAAAACAGCATTTAGAGAAGAACTCAGGAAGAGAGTCACAAAGTTAAGAAAGAATAGGTTTCACATTCTGGAGTCTATACACGCAATAACATGCAGATAAAAACAAGCCATTGATTAACTTACTGTAAATTGCTTTCCACCTGAATAAGCCCCATGGTAGAACAATTCATGGAAGTTCCATGTAACAGGGGTTAACCACAGAAAGACCAATGTATGGAAGTAGGTGGGGATAAGGAGCTGTGGAGACAGCAAAGGAAGCATTCCCTAGGATATGAATTACTACAGGTTGAGGGGAAGAATAAACAGTAGAGTCAAAATTATGAGTCTTGAGATGAGCCAGTGAAGAATGGTCAAAGATCAGTTGTTACTATCTGGACCCTGGACAAGTAATTTCAACTTCCTGAATCTCAGTTTTCTCCCACCTATAAGATGTATAATTGCAGGATTCATAGGATAATTTTGAGAATTAAATGAAATGAAGCATCTGGCATGGGGTTTAATAATGCCCTCTTCCACTCTTGTCCCTCTTCAGTTTATATTGGCATACCTGTCCTTGAGTGTAAATCCTGATTGTGTCAGCTGATTGCTGGAAAAGGACAATTTCATCTTATCCATCTTATGCTTCATCACAGTTCTTGTACCCTTAAGTCATCTCAATGTCCTGGAAATCAAAAGTTTTGAGGCAATATCTTTGCATTGTGTTTGAAACTTTTCAATTCTGGCTTATGAAATGCAAAAAGAGTGAGAGGTACCCAAAATAGGTAATTATCCATACGAGAAGTTTCTGAAGTTAACCCATCTGTATATCCATATAATAGCAGAGGTATTGGTGACTATTTTCCAGAATAGGATGACTGTAGCCTAGAACTAACAATCTTTTTAAAATTTAGCCCGATTGAATGCTCATGCAGTCTAGATAATTCGATGAAGAAAAATATGGGCTGTCTATGTTGATACATGTGTGGTGGTTAGGGAAGAGAAAATTATGAGTTAGGTTGACCTGTCAGAATGATTCCTATCTCTCCACTAAAGGATAAATATAAGTATAGTTTTAAAAAGTATGTTCAAAGTTTATAGTGGAAATTAGTGCTTCACTATAACAAGTGAGTAAAAAGATCATGTTTTATTTCAGAAAATTGGCACATAAAGGAACCTGAATGAGAAATATTGATTGGATAATTCATTCATCTATTAATATAACAAAGTGCTGAGACTATGTTCTCTGCTCTTTACCATGAGCTGGAAAAGGGTGTGGATTAGATAAAAAAAAAAAGTACCTGTTCTCATGGAGGGTACAGTCTAGTAAGTAAGATAGACATCACACAAGTAAAGAAGAGGGTAAGAGACATTTTAGCAAGGCATTCTAGACACACACAAGACAATGTCCTCAATCTAAAGGATAAAATAGCAATAACAATAATGATAAGAGATAGCATGCACAGAGTGAATAATGGGCCACACTCTATTCTATAACACTTTTCATATAACATTCAATTTAATTTACTTGTCAACCCTATGAAATAGGTATTATTATTATCTCCATTTCACAGAGGAAGAAATTGAGACACAGAAGGGGTCAGTAATTTCCCCCAAGGTCACACAGTCGGAATGTGGAGAAGGCAGGATTTATCCAGGATGTAATGCACAAGGTCCTATGAATTTAATAAGTGCAAATTAGAAAAACAGATTTATCTGAGAAATCTACAAGAATGATGTGTTTCTTCGGGTGCATTTGGGTCAGGAAAATGCACAGAAAAATCTACTTCTTAATGACTTTTTTAAAAGTCTGATTTATGAAGCTATAACCCACCAACTACTTTGATAACCACAAACACAATATTTTGGACCCGTGACTCTTAAATTGGGTCAAGTTTTACTGTCTGTCTTCAAAACACTGCTTATTAGGCACTAACATCCTCCTTTACATGTCACATGGTCTGTGTTTGTTCACATGGGAACAAGAATAGCAACAAAAGTAGCTGTTACTCAGAGCACAAAAGAGAAGATAAGTCTGAAAGATAAACTGTGTGAGTTATCAGTCTTTTTCACAGTCTTTCCCACACTAACCAGTGTCAAAGAAGTGATGCAACCTGGAGCTCAAGTGTGACATCAACCCAAGTGCTGCTTCGTGACTTTACACCCACCCTCCCAGGGAAGCTGTAGCAGATGCCTTTTGTGCTGGAGTCATAGTCCTGGACCTACCTCTGATTTGAGTGCAGTTTTTGGACAGCTCTGTGAAGACTCTTTGTTCTTGTGCCTCAGGGCTTCTGTCAAATCAAGAAAGGCTACTCAGCCTCAAAAGGGGTGGGAACATGGATGGAGCTGGAAGGGATTATTCTAAGCAAAATAAGCCAGAAGGAGAAAGATAAATACGGATGGTGTCACTTAGATCTGGAATATAGAGAAACCAAACAAGGGTCAAAGACAAACATTAAAACCACCCCTTGAAAACTGCATAAATCTAAGATATCCAGAGAGGTGGGGGGTGGATTATTTCAGGAGCAGGGGAATGGAGGGGTAGGAGTGTGTGGGGAGAGAGGAGAACACAGTAGACTATGTTGGAGGACTTGGGTGCTTTGGTGGTGAGAAAGCTATGGTGACCACACCTGAGGGGAGACATCCAATACCGTCAAAATATTAAGAATGTAAAAACATGGTACTTAATTAAAAAAAAAAATTAACTGAAAAAAAGAGTGGTTGGGGAATGTTAAAATTTTCTTGGGCGTTCCTTAACATGGGAAAGGTAGGGTTACAAAGTTATTTTAAGTCTGTACAGGTAAGTCACAAAAGATGAAGTCTATTAAAAGACATCATCATCCAAAAATTGGATGGTGCCTGGAAATGGGACAATGATTGTTCTGTCATTGCTCATAGGAGGGAATTAGCAGATACTTTCAAAGAGATCAGAGAATTAAGGACATTACATAAAGCTGTATAGTGTTAATCATACAGGACAAAGGAAAATACCTTTCAAATTTCAAGAATAAAGATACATACACTGTAATGCAGAGAGCTTATAGAAAGTCATACAAAGTAAGAATAAAATAAAGATAATATAAAATGTTAAACACACCTGGCATCAAACATTATTTTCATATGAATAAATGTACTGATGGATAGATTTGTTTATAAAAGAAAAAAAGATTATTACTAGAATTATAAGACTAATTTCAATTATAAAGTTGAATAGTAGATACTTCAAATGCCTCAACAAGATTGAAAATTGAAATATGGGAAAAGGCATATGATGAAAATGCAAATATATAGAAAAACAAGGATAACTATTTTAGTATTAGAATCAATTGAGTGAGAAATTCATTAGTAATAGAATCATAGACAACTTAGACAAAGGATGAAAGTTGTAACATATTTAGTAATTATGAATATCTACATACCAAATAGTCTAGTATTAGTAATAATGAAGACAACAGAACAGGAACTAGAAGAACACATTAGAAGAAAGATTCTAATCTACTATCATTGCATGCATGATTAAGTTTAAAAAGCAATTTAGGACATACAGGAAGTCTAAATGGCTTTTTAAATAATTCTGCTTGATTTCCAACAGTGAAAGCAGAACATATTTTTCAGGTATCCATGGAGCAATCACAAAATTTGGTCATAAAGAAAATTCAATAAGTTTATAAAAAGTAAATAATAATAGCCAACATTCTCTGCTAAACATGTAATAGTACAAAAATTAATGTAGAAACTAGGGAACAAACAAAATGCTATGCTACCTCTAAATCAAAAGAACCCTTCTTAGAAGATTCTTGAGTCAAGATTCAAGCACCTATTAGAAACTGAATCATAAAAGAAAATACCTAGCACTAAATTCTTACATCACACAGCAGGAAAGAATACAAATAGATGAATACAACAGTAACATAAAAAACCAAGGGGAAAAAAAAACAACCCCACAACAAAGCAAATGAACACTGAAATAATATAAAATATATGTAAAAATGTAGGCTAAAAACAATTAGATAATGCATAGCATTAACAAAATTCATGAGTTATCTCTTTGAAAAACATATTAACTGATCTACTCATGAAACAAATTAAGAATATAAAAATATATACACCAAAAGGTACAATCCAGGAATAACCAGAATTTACTAAAAGAAAACTAAGACATATTTTAGTTCAACATTTTGGAAGTCACTTTGAAGTTAATGGAATAATGAATATTCAAAGTTTTCAAGTGCTAATCCCTAGATTTGTAAATGTTACTTATTTGGAATGAGGATTTTTGCAAGTGGGACTAAATTAAAGATTTTGAGATAAGAAGATGGCCCTAAAATATTCAGATAGGCTCTAAATCAACTGTCAAGTATATTTATGAAAGAGACTAAAAGGGGGGGAGACATAAAAAGAGGAGTCCATAGGACTGTGGAGGCAGAAATAGGAGTGATGTGGCCACAAGCCAAGGCAATCTAGAGCCAAGAGAAACCAGAGGAGTCAAAATATAGCTCTTCCTCTATAGTCTGCAGAGACAGCACAGCCCTGCTGGCACTATGATTTGAGACCTCTGATGTAAAGAACTGTGAGACTAAGTTTATAGTATTTTAAGGCTACCAGTTTGTTGTATTTACTACAGTATCCCCAGGAAATTTATACACAAAAATGAAATATATGACTGTTAAGTTCACGATTCTCCACTATGTAAAGTTTGTATCTATTTCTTCCATTTCACTTTCCTGTGCTAACTCCTGTCCTAATAATCTCACCTTCTGGCCTCAACAGACAGCACACGCAAAGGCCCTGAGGCAAGAAAGTGGCCTGTTCAAGGAACTATCTGACCTTCCTCCAGTATGTCCACAGCAAGATGAACAAGGGAGAAGGTGGCAACTGATGAGGCATTTTCCTGAGAAGAGTTTACAATCTAAAAGGAATTATGGCATCAGCCATTGAAGAAATATATATTTTAACACTTCTACACACTCTTCATCTGAAATGATTCCTCAGGGTCTCATTGAGTTAGATAATGAAAGAATCAGAGGATTACACCAAGGAGAAAGAAATAAGGACAAATTAGCAAGGCAGACAGATCTAGATAAAGAACAAAGGTAATTATACTGACTTCCCATTCTTCAAACAAAAAATGAATTTAAAGCATGGGCATACATGTGTGCCTGCCAGGTGTGTGCACACACATGTGTGCATACATACACATACACATGCAAAGATTGGTGCCATAACTGTGCTGAAGAACTCATAAACAATAATACTTATCTCAAAATCTCAAACTATTCAACATATTCAAATAAAATGGAAGGAGTTAAAGCAAATGATTGCTTCTGCCTGTTTTCATTTCACTGTTTGGCTGTTCGCATTACTGTACACTCAATATTTTTGTCACGGATTATTAAAAGAAATCAAAAACAGTTGCTGTCAGCTGCAAGATCATTTGTTTGAAGTGCAATACCACTCCTTTTACACTCACACACAAACACACACGCTCACTCATGAATTAGCTCTGAACCGTGACTGAGTAGGCAGTGAAGAAAAATGTTGAATAATAAGTGATCTGCATCCCAATCTCCCTTCTGACTCCAATATAAATACATCAAGTCTTTAAAGGTCAAGGAATTAATAATTGTTTCCATCTTTTTCTTTCTTAGTCCCTTAAAATAACAGATACCCCTCTTTTAGTCTAAAATTTTTGTTGAATCTGGAAAGGCCTCAAGTCTGCTTCCAAGTTAACTATCCAATATCATTTTTTTTGTGACTACATCTACTTTTGTCAGAACTGTCTTGTTCTGAGCAGTTATTCAGCGAGGTTTACGGTAATTTATTTGGTAAAGATTATGTCTCAGACAGAGTTACTCAGATGTTACTATTCCATCCCCTACTAATAAGAACTGTGGCTTTTCAAAGACAGGGGTTTCAGATCAATGATGCTTTCTATGTTCTAGGAAGATAAAGTATAATCCAAGGTATTTTTGTTATTTATTTATTGTTATTTTCTTACCTCTGGAAGTGTACATGCAAAATTAGATCCCCTTCCCTTTAGTTTAACTTGATTTAGAATAGATATATGCATGACCTTAATTACAAAATAAATGTACTACATAGTTACATGATACAGCACACTTCAGGCACCTTTTGCTTTCATCACCATACTTCTGATACAACTTCATAAAGAAGAGGAAGAAATTTTATTATCACATTCTACAAATGGGAAGTGCAATAAGCACTGAAATAAATTAACTTGTGAAAAACTACTGAGCTGGTCAGGGACCAGGCCTTGAGGTAGCCTGGATGCTCTCCATTCTCACCCAGGTCTTTCTCCAATTCATCACATGCCTCGGCCTGCAGCTCTCACCTCAATTGATTAGAAATAAGTGATTATGCTCATTTCACCTCTCAGAATAGCTGGTCAGGTAGAACAGGGCAATTCACTAACAACCAGAGAGTGAGTCTTTAATAAGAAAAGACACAAGTGATAAAAATTACATCTATCTATCTTATTTGAGTATTAAGTGAATAGTTTGTATGTTTCCAGAGCTTTCTCTGGCAGTAGGAATATAATAAGGAACAAGCAGACACAATTCCGGGTCTAAAGGAATTTAGAAACTTGTGGAGAAACAATGAGTTCACAATCACTCCAATAACCGTATAACTAAAAACAGTAGGGAATTATGTCAAGCACAGGTTTATGGTTTTATGAAAAATCAAGTCCATACAACTGGGTGATTTTTTTCCAGGAAGACTTGAATTTAAGTTGAAACATGAAGGACAGCAAGTCGAAAATGAGGACATTTTGGAGGACCTGTGCAAAGACCCTGAGGCAAGAAAAAAAGCGGCAAGTTCAAAGACCTGGAAGAAAATCAGTCTGTTGAGAGAATGGCTAACAGGGGATAGTTGGCACCCAGGGAAATCTCAGGGGTAGACTCAGGGCAGTTCATATGGAGCCTGTGGATTGTTAAGAATTTTTGTGTATTTCAGGGCCTCCCTGGTAGCACAAGGGGTTAAGACGCAACCTATGAAGCTATCCGCAGCCAATGCATCATGAGTTCGATCCCCAGCCAGGGAGATAGCCACATGACACAGAAGACCTTTCCTGACTCACCATTGCTCCCCTCAGCAATGTATTTTGGTCAATCTGCCTGGGCTGTTCCCAACTCTGTCTCTGGTGAATCCTCTCACCCCCACATCTCTTGCTTGTACCCCAGTTCTTGTATGCATAAATAAATAAATCTTAAAAAAAAGAATTTTATGTATTTCCAAATTAAGGGGGTAATCCCCTGAATACTTTAAAGAAGGTAAATACTATGATTTTATTTCCATTTGTAAATAATCATTGTAGATGCTAGACTTAGAAAAAGATGGATGTAAGAAAGATGAATTAGGAGGTGACTGCAATAGAATTTTTGTAATGACAGGGCCTCCCTCATGGTGCAAGGGTTAAGATGCAACCTATGAAGCTGTCCACAGCCACTGCAGCACAAGATCGATTCCCGGCCAGCCAGGGAGCAACCCACAAGGTGCGACAGTCTACTCCTGACTCCCCTCAGCAGCGTACTTTGGTCAATCTGCCTGTTCTGTTCCCCACTCTGTCTCGGTGAATCCTCTCACCCTCCACACCTCTGGCCTGTACCCCAGCTCTTGTATGCATAAATAAATAAATCTTTAAAAAAATAGAATTATTGTAATGACAAAATATGTACCCACACACGTGCATGGCACACAGACAGAAGCCCATGCCTGAGCACAGCCTCCAGCACACACAGCACATTGAGTGAGTATCTGGCTCAAACTAGGAATGCCATAGATAGCTGGGAGTTTTCCTCTCAACTCCCACATGACTGAGTCTCATTTTGCTAACCCACTCATAATCTAAGATTGCCCATAACTTGAAACAGAAATAGCCGTTCTTCCTTTCCTGTAGCTGAATTTTTGTGAGTGTCATCACCATGAAATTTGCTTTCATAGTCATTTGAGTCTCAATTCTCTAGAAAACATTGAGGATTTATGCTCATTTTTATTGGAGCTGCATATTTCATAGGGAGATTCTTACATATGTGATTTATAGATAGACATTTTGGATGATGGAGAGATAATATCCATTTGTCACATACTTTTGATAAACCTAAGGTAATACAGGACTCACATTTTTGCAGGATCCACAGTTCTGTGTACTATACATTTTGTGAAAAGGCTCTATGATAACTTTGATTCCAGATAGTGACAAGAATGACAGAAATTGTTGCTATTGGAGCTCATTTACACACAAGATGAAACCAGCAGGGCAGATGTTCCTAGAAAAATAAAATGCAATTTAAGAAAATAACTCTCTTTCATCTTCAAAAATGACATGGAAGAAATTTGGTTTCTGATTTTAAGAGGTAGGATTTGTGAAGAGTAGGTATTTTAAACCATTGTTCCCCACCCACTTCTTCAAGGTTGTACTGATGGAACTGCAAGATCTACAACATTTGTACTTCTAAATTGATCCTTTTCCATATTGGTTCTATTTTAAGAGATTATCATAGGACAAAAAGATTATTATTATAAGAGATTATCATAGGCCAAAAGGACAGTAGCTATTTATTGGACCTTTGGTTAATAAGCACAGAAATAGAAAAAAGTTTAACTGAAGATTGAGTATATTTATTTGAAATGTGTCAGGCAAGCTATTTGACAGGCAATTAAATTGAAGTGTAGGTGTCTCTGGAAATACTTATAATTTATAGAACCATTCAAATGGGCATTAAAGAGAATGAACAAGGTTTCCCCCCCCCAAAAGATACAATTTGTTAACAAAGAATTAGTGGGAAAATGCATACCATATAGTTGCCTCTTCCATTTAGAAAAGAGATCTTGCCTTCTTTCTTTTGTTGACAGAGACAGAGGAGAGTGGTATGTGTTTGTTTGTGTTTGCTTGATTTCTAAATGGTTCTCCACATTTTGAAAGTCTTCCTTTTCTCAGAAAAATTCTATACATGAATAGCCTCACCATTAGAATTTAAGCCCACTTTCTTGTTTTTTAATCCAGAGTTCCAAAAATATCCAGTAACAAAGACAATAAGATTCATTCATTCAACTTAATATTTATTGAACACCTATTGTGGAATTACAACATAGTATAATAAAAAAAAGAATGGACCTAAAAGTCACAAGACTTAGGTTCTAACTGGTTTAGTTATCTAACTGCTGTATAAATTTGGGCAAATAAATTAGCTTCTTTGAATTATTTCATGTTTATTTTACAGAAAGTTACAAACCAACATTTTCTTTTTTTAGACACTTATAATAACTAAATTCAATAATGTACTAAAGGTACAGTTATATATTTTATTGAGCATCTGTGCTAAATGTTTTATATGTCTCACACAAAGAATTAATATGTGTAGAGTATGGCAGTATGGTGAGGACACAATATCCACTGTCGAAGAGTAAAATGAGAGAGAAGCAGTATATGAAATTACAAGATATATCTAGGTTTTAATTTTTTTAATCACTAATACTCAGAACCAAGAAAATTTGGAAGAGAAGTTTCTCTGATGCCTTGCAAGAAAAAATATGGAAGGGGAAATGGAGAGAGAACATTTGGAAGGAATTTCATCTAAAACAGCTGCCTTGCTAAGTCCCTGTTTCAAATTGCCTGTTAGCTGATCTGACTTAAGACTTTCTTTAATCAAGAAACAAAATCTGTGGGGTTTGCTAGTTTTAATTCATTTGCACATTCCACTCAGCTACATATGGCAGCCCTGGAATGATCAAGTTTCCTTCAGCTTTATCGTAAATCACAGAGATTCCAATGTGTCCTTCATAGCTTTAAGTTTTCAAAACCATCATGACTAATGAAATATTTATTCTAAGACCTACAGCCACTTGCATGGAGTCACGTTCCTTAGAAGAAAGTCTTTGACAAAGAGCCCATCAAGAAAGCAGCTGGAGGTCCCAGGCCCCCAGCCCCAACACCATCCTCCACTTTTGGCCTTCACATCTGCCACCTTCATGTTACCAAATGGCAACCCTCATAAACTGTGAACAGACCTTTTGCTTAACGCCACAGCTTTCAGTTGGAAACAAATCAAACTTTAAGGGTTCTACTTAAGAGTAGATTTTAGGAATTCTGATGGTTTTATTATTTTGTAAAGTGTCAGATTTCAAATCAAGTTAATTTTAAAGAGAATCTTGGTATTTTTACTAGATGTTTTAAAGTTTCCACTGATATCCAAAGCCAAAACAATCATGATTATGAAGCTTACTCTACAAATTGGATAGTGGCCAAGTGCTTACAGCAGAGGAGAATGCACCCTCCATTCACTGCGAAAGCGGCAAAGATATGAATGACACAGGACTGGGCTGACACAGAAATGTTCTGACCTCTGGAAGTAGACAGTTGGATGTGGAAGAGCATTTCCAAGAACAATGTTGGCAATTCCTCCCATGCTCCTTTGCAATGCAACTTGACCCCCCCCCCCCATTAGGAAGTGAATACATTTCTTCTCTTATCTGACTAGTTTTGAAATAGAATGTAAAAAAATATGATACTGCCAGTTAAGGATCTAGATCTTAAGAGGGCTTGTGACTTTTTCTTTGCTCTTTGGAATATTGAGATTGCCATTGAAGGAAACTGGTCTAACTCCCTTAGGGATGAGATGCCACATAGAAGAAAACCTTGGGGCCCCAGCTGACTATCAGCAGCAATTACAAAATGAGTAAGGAAAGGCATCTTGTTCCTTTTGCCCCACAAAGAATTCCCACTAAATACACTCAAGTGCCGAAGCCCAGATAAAGACTATAGAAGATCCTTCCTACTCAACTCACAAAGTAATTGTGATTTTTAAGCCCCTAAGTTTTGTGGTGTTTTTTAGTCTGCAATAAGAGAACTGAAGCATCTGCATTCTGGCTTTGGTCTTACCACCAATTAGCTGTGTTATGTGGACACAATATTTGATTCTGTATATTGTACATGAGCTATCTCACATCACAAATGTGGAAATGTGAACTCTGTAAAAGCTGAAGTCCCCTTTTGCTTCAATGTTGTGGGAATTTTCCCCAACTCTTCTATTTTGAATCACTAAGCTGACAGAAAATCGAAGAGTTGTTCTACAAGAATGACCATGAGGGGCCTCCCTGGTGGCGCAAGGAGTTATGACGCAAACTATGAAGCTATCCGCAGACATTGTAGCACAAGTTCGATCCCCCCTCTGGCCAGGGAGCTACCCACATGGCACAGCAGACCTCTCCTGACTCGCCTGCTGCTCCCCTCAGCAGTGTATTTCAGTCAATCTGCCTGTTCTGTTTCCCACTCAGTCTCTGGTGAATCCTCTCACCTGCCACTCCTCCTGTACCTCTGGCCTATACCCGTTCTTGTATGCATAAATAAATAAATCTTTAAAAAAAAAAAAAAGAATGACCATGAGGAACAGACCTAAAGGTGGATAAGCCAAGTGAATCCTCTTGTTATAGAACAAAATGCACAGAAAAAAATATACACGCAAACAAATAAAATAGCTGGTGCATACCTCATAGACATAAATTAGAAATTCATGTTTTGGGAGAAACAGGAGGTTTGGAAAGTAAAATATGAGAGAAATAGAATCAGTTTAAATAATCACTGCTCTTACATGTCTTCCATCACTGTGGTTGAAGAGAATTTTGCAATGAGTGTGTATAACGTAACAACGAATGAGACATTACAAGCTGACTATCATCATGGGTCATCATCAGTTTGAACTTGTGTATAAAACTCCCTTAAGTCAACTATCAGAAGCCAAGAGGGGCCCATCTGCTTCCTTTAAAAATCTTACCCAGTTATTCAGTTCAGCACTTTTATGAGCTAACAACATCATCTCTGCAGACACTCTGCATAATTGGTGATTTCTGATTGCCTGGCTGGAATTCTTACTTGATACTTATTGTAATCATTGCCTGATGGGAACATTTCATTCTCCAGCATGTGTAGTCATAATTATTTTAGATTCCAGTGTAAAGTTAATCAACCCTGAAGGAGACTCCCTGGATGTCACCATAGAAGTAGCATTGAACATTTGTGCTATTTTACTTTGTCTGATCACTGTTGAATAAGTAATCATATTCTGTTTACAAAACTAGTCTAGCAAAATTGGACATATTATGTGAAACACAATCTGCATCTTTGGCAGATACCTACACCTGGTTATTGATATGTGCTGAATATCACTATCTAAGAAACAGAGTTATTCCAAATGAAAGAAATGTGCATGAAGTAATGCATTTCATTCTTTTTAAATTGCCTAGGAAGGCTGTTAAATGAGGAATTATTAGCAAAAGCTGCCTTTCCTACTACTCTCTCAGATTTTTCTTACCTGCCGTGACTGTTACCAAGTAATGTTGAACTGAAAATCTGTGACATTTTCTATAATAAGACAATTTCTACACTGACATAACATATAATCTCAAGGATATTTGTAGTCTCAAATACTTGCTGCTATGGCAACTTCCAAAGAACTCACTTTTCAAAATATTTGGATATACTGAGAGCTCTTTAAAAATTTACTAACTTTTCCAAAACCCTGATTTGATCTAGATCCCATTTTTATCTCCCTGTTAAAAAATATACCTGTTCATTGTAATTTTTATCAACTTGTTTTAGAGTTTCAACTCTAGGGGATTAAAAAAAACACTTTGAGAAATAAGACATGCGATGTATGAAAACATAAAATGAACATTGAGATTGTGATGCAATCAAGGCCAGCATTATCCTGGGTTCTTTACTGTAAAACATGTCAAATACTATAAAGTTGTAGGATTTGTATATTTTTTAAGCAGCTTCATCTAATATTGAGACTTAACCCGGACACATGGCTTTTTCGTAGAAAACATAAACCACTCTGGAAACTAACAAGAAGTATAGCAAATGCACTGTCATGTTTGTGTGTCATTGGCAGCTTCCTTGTTGCAATGATCCTTTTCTTCCTCATCTCTTTGAAGGAAGCTGTGTACTTAGGAGAAAAGACAATTTGTAGGATGTCATTGCCCAAATGCAGCCAGTATTCATAATATATTAATCCAAGGAAAACAATAATCCAGAAAGCAAAGTCTTCTCCATAACTTTCGAGAGTTTCCAAAGAAAAGCATTTTGTGAGAGGAAGCTAGCTAAACGTAAGTGTGAATCACATGAAAGAAGTTAGCCATGAGAAACTTTTTCCGTTTGAGGAGAACATAATAGAAAGCTTCTCTGAATGTGACCTGATGTTCTTTCTTTTAATTATATAAACCAGATTGTACACCCTCATCAGATATTAGATTTTGCCTCAATATTATAAAAAAATAGGAGCTTATTTGAATTATGTATAAAGTCATTATAAAAAGATATGAACTTTAAGAAAAATTGCTTTATAGACAGAATCTCATTGGATTTTCTTCCAAATTTCAGAAAACTTCATTCATTATCTGTGAATTGCTACTGTCCTAGAGTTTAAATTGAATTGAGTTAAAATAGAACTGAAAAAGTGTTCAGAATGGTCCAGTCTTAACATTGTTTAACAAAACATTATCTTGTGGAATGCCTGGCCTCTCAAGGCATTTATATTTCCATCTTACTAAATGACAGCCAATATAAACCTTAAAACCAAAGCAAAAGGGCAAAATCCTCAAGGTAGTTTAAATTCAGAAAGTAGATTCTAGTCTCAGCTCCTTCATTCCTCCTTTCATATGTCTCAGTGAAACTCCTACCATCATAGTTACATGATATGAAATAATTTAAATGTTAGGAAGGACCCAAGACATCATCTACTCCAATTCTTTCATCTTAGGTATGGAAATATTGAGACTGAGAGATGGTTAGGAACATGTTCAAGATCACATGTTTACCTTGATAAAGAGGTAGGACTAGAAGCTTTGTTTCCAAGGTTTGATTTTATCATTCATAAAATAAAGAGATGTATTGGATGTACTTAGAGGTCTAGCCTTATTCTATTATAGTGTTATCATATACATAAAAGCACCAGAAGAGCCCACAGGAGGTAGATACCTATGATACTGCACTTTTACCTCAAGGAATATCTCCATCCAAGGGGAGGGTGGGGGAGAAAGAGAAAATGCAAAGTGCACATTAAATACTGGCACCTTCTTTTGTAACCCTAATGTAGTCAATGCCCAGCAGGATCTTTCTGAATATTCATGAGAGATTAATTCATTAAAATGTAACCCCAATGTCCTAGGAACAATAGCCAGAAAAACCATCATTAAAATAACATTTCTGTTTATGCAAATAGCTGGGCTTGCTTCAAAAAGTGGATAGCAGATGCCAGGTGTTACACTTTGCTTCATGTCTGCAGGATAGATCATGGATAAGGACAAATTTTAGCTCTGAAACCTATTTGGTCAGAGTTGGAAGTTATAGTGCAAGAAAATAGTCCCACTCAGGTAGCAATAGAAGACCTAATTTTTTAATAAGCCTATGGTCTCTCAGCATTTGGGCTATAATTTTATATTTTCCTTCTAGGTGGGTATAAATATATGACCCAGCTGTAGCTAAACTTTGTAGATTTTCTCTACATCACCACTATTGACAATTTGGGTGTGATAATTTTTTGTGGGTCTCATGTATCCTGCAATGCTGAGCACCATATAGTGTGGCCTTTACACTCTAGATGCCAAGGATCTCCACTCTAGATGGCCCATCTCCACACTATCCCAGTTGTGATAAACAAAATATATCTTTGACAGATATTCCCCGAGGAGCAAAACTGTTCCCAGGTAAGAGTCATACTAAAGGAATGGAACTGGCGTTGTCCTGTTTCAGTTCCTGGAAATATCTTCAAAGGTTTCATTCATTGTCCCTTCATTTTTTCCTGTTGTGATGATTAGAGTTTGAGCAGTTATTTCAGACTGACATGTGGAATCACAGTTTTGAAGACAGAAGGGTGACAGAACAGGAGGAGAGGGGATCTCTATGATCAGCGGGGCTTCCCTCTAGACATGCATGTGCACATTTCTGCACATTTTTCATAAGAGCAACGTAAATTTATATCTCCATTGTTATGTTGTGTTCCCTAATGGAGACTCAGTTTTCCCATGTTCAGTCATATTCTGTATTAGTAATTTATGGGGATAAGTATTTATGTGCACAATTCAGAAGCAACTGAAGAAACTAAACTTAAAGCTGCCTTTCCCCTCACACAAATATTTCAAGTTATCTTTGAGATACACAAACATAGAACAGTGGCTCTCAAACCTGACTATGCATTAGAATCATCAGAGTTTTTAAAAAAATACTATTGCCCAGGCTGTACCCAGATAACATTCAGCAGAACCGTAAGGACACAGGTATTTGTATTTTGTAACGCTCCTTAGGTATTTCCAATATGCAGCCAAGGTTGAAAACTACTCATGTAGAGCATTTTTCTTCAAGTTCTGTTTGTAATTAATTAACCTCAGTTGCTTTTATTTGCCTTGGAAAGTTAAGGTATCTGCTATGCTCTGTGTTGCAGACATTCTTCTCCAAGATATTATGTTTCTACTTCTGAATACATATGTTGTTTGGGGTGCAAATGGCAAGAGTAAGATACAGTTGTGTGCCAGTCAGCAAAATCTGGCTGAAGAAATATTTTGATATCTCATATTGTTGGAAATCAATTATTGCACTCATTAAAGGTAAGCACTGTCTTCACCATTTGGGCAACATGCATGCTCACAAATGAATTGAGAGAAGCTAATGGTTAAAAGCTAAACACAAGGAGTATGAATATAGAGTGAAGCCTGCTACAGATGGATGTGGGACTGCTATTGGGGTATATTTTGAAGTCAGATTTAAAAAAAAAATTCCCAGAAGAATAATCAAAACAACTCAAAATGGGGGTCCAGCACCAGCCATGGTGCAATTCTGGAACAAGAAGAGTCTTCAACACCATTAACAATCTTGTAGATCCTGATGAACTGTTCTCCCACCCTCTCACCCCACTACAATCATGAGGACAAAGAACAATTAGCTCCTTTACTTCCTTTTGCTCCCATTGTCAATGAATACATCTTATTTCTTTTTCAGTGTTTATTGTTAAAAGATTGTTAAGTCAAATTTGTCAGTGATCTAAGATTTACAACAGTCTATCATAATGGTGTTTCTCTTAAAGTGAAGGGAGGCAAATGTGGGGAAGAGAGAAGAAAAGAGAGCAAAAAACACATTGGATTTTCACGACAAGCCAGGCACTGTAAACGATTAACTTAAGTCATCTCTAAAACTATTTCAAAGCAGTAACCACATAACAAGATGTTCATGAGCATCATGGCATATTGGAGGTGAACTAAACATGAAAGATCATCTACTGATAAGAAGACAGATGACTTGTTCAGATTTCACTCAACAGTTTGGGATAAAACTAGGATCATAATAAAAATCTCCTAGCTCAAGTTGTGTGTTTCCATTTACTACTCTCTCTCGCCCCACCCATGTCAACCCACTCACCATTTATGGAATCCAGTGAGCAGGGGCTTTTCCTCTTCATTAAAATGGAACAAGGAAACGGCTCCAAACTGCAAAACAAAGGATTTAGGAAAGATGAAAGACTATTTCCTGATTCCCTGGTGCCAGAATCGGCATGTCTTTTTTTTTTTTTTTTAAAGATTTATTTATTTATTTATACAAGCACTGGGCACAGTCAGAAGCACGGGAGGGTGAGGAATTCACCAGAGCCAGAGTGGGGAACAGAGCAGGCAGAAGGACCGAAGTACCCTGCTGAGGGGAGCAGCGGGCGGCAGGAGAGGTCTGTGCGCCATGTGGGCCGGGGATCGAACTGGCACCGCACAGGCTTCCGGCAGCTTCGCAACCCAGTGCTCAACCGCTACGCCACTGGGGAGGCCCAGAATCTGCTTGTCTTATGAGGAAGTTGTGGAATATCCCTTTCCAGATCTCTTGTTAGATTTATTTTATTGTCATTATACCTCTCTATGTGCCTAGAGGTAAAAAGTGGGGATTCTAGTGCAGCAATCCCATGAGACAGCTGCAGCATCTCTAGCCTGTACAGCAAAGGTGAAGAGTTCTGCCTGGGCTCCTCTCATTACCACCTCCTTGGCCCTGGCATGGACGGCCTTCTCATCACAGTTTTTCCAACAATAACAACAACAGCCTATTTTTGTTTCTTACTTACTATGGGCTAGCACTTCCTACAGCAATTTGCATGCTTTTTTAAAATTTACATATGCTTATTGTACTATATTATAGATAAAGAAACAAAGAGGTTAAAGTAACTTGCTTAAGGTCATGTAACACAGTCAACAAATGGTAGAGGCAAGAGTCAAATACATCTATTCTGTTTCTACTTCTGATTTTAATTGCTCTGCAATTCTGCCTCTTTTCTGTGAGATCATAGATACAATGGTTAGTATTTAATAGTATTAATGTAGTTCTAAAAGAGATATGTGGCTTGAAAACCACATTTTAAATTCTATAAAGATAACCCAAGCATCACCTCATTTCCAAAATCACAATTTGGCACTTTTTAGAAACAGTCTGTCAAAAGGGAAATAGTAATGGCTAAGGTGTGTACTATTATGTAATAGCTTGTGTCACTGAGTCTGCCCTGCACTATCAGCTGGCTGGACCCGAGGTAGGATAGGCCTACCAGAATCAAACCATGTCTTGTACTGCTCTGTTTTATTTTGTCAATTGCACCAGAAATTAGCCTTGATGAAGGGCAAAATTAGATAGGAAATAGCTTATAGTAATTGTAAAAAAGGCTTCCCTGAATATCAAAACCATGCATTTCCTGGTAGCCTCAGTCTAGAACCCCATTTGCCTGACTCACAGAAAACTGGGACCTACAAAAAATTGACAAGTCCAAGGTAAGTCAATACAGAGAAATTTATAGCTCACTTACTGTATTTCCCTTAACATCTGTTACTTGCTGGGTGATTTGGAAATGCAAGGGAATGCACAGACTTAGCATCATGGTGAATTGGACAAAGCAGCCTCAAAGCTCCCTTTCAGCACAGAGTTCTGTAAATCTAAAGGAAATGGAAACGATAATAATGTGACCAATTCTGGGCATGACACGGAAAACAACAGCAACAACAAAAAAATCCCCAGACAATTTTAGATAAAAAACCTAGGAAGCAAAGTGTTACTTCAATGCTCTGTCATTGCTTGTGAACCTGTTGGCCACCAGCGCTAAGCATCTAATGACAGAAAGTTTAAATACTTCAGTATTATTTTCCTGAGCTTACTGCCTGCTGATTAAACACATGTTCCAAAAGTGCTAAATGAAATCCTCTCCCCAAATTATGAAACTAAATATTTTCCTTAGACATATCTCACATTGCTCTGTATTCCAGGGAAATTTCCCATGACCCTTGGAGTAACCTCCATTTATTTGTTCCCATACACACTTCTCCTGGGATGTAAGATAATCCAGTTGAAAGCTAAAGTGTAAGTATCCGGTGGCATGTCCAACAAAGCTGTTATTTTATGAGGAAGAAGTGAAAACTCATTTCAGAAACTGAAGCTTCTCAAGAATGAAGTTAATGGTTTAGTAGACATGCCTTGAAGCCTATCAGAAAATTACGAGTATTGTTTAGTTAGGAGATAAGAATTAACTAATGTTTCTAAAACGCTTGAGTTTAGATCAAGAATTTCAGCAACTTGATGCATTCAGGATGGAGAGGCCAATTAAAAAAAATTGCCACCTACACTTTCTTTTCACTGGAAAACAAGGAATGGATTTAAGCTATTACATTAAGAGATTTAAAGATATATCAAGAAATAAGATTACATTTCAAGGAGCCAACACCCCAAAAGAGGTTAAAATTAGTTTAATTGTTGATTGCTTTTCAAAGTCAGAGACAGAAAATTAATTAAAGTCAATACTCAGTAGACTTTGTTGCTATTAAGTAGCATTTGAAATCTGATTTAATTCACAAAGTGACTGATGAAAGAACAGTCCAAGTTTTCAAATCAAGCAAAATTTATTATTGAAGTCACTGATAAATGTTTAGATCTAAATAAGCCAGGGAACACAAATGGGCACAAGTGGCAAAACCAATTTAAAACCCACAAAGACCCACAGTGATTATCAAAGCAAGTGAGAATGGTAAATATTTCATTGACATAACAGCAAGGGGTTATGTTGCTGAGTATATCCAGTTCATCCTGTCTTCTCAAACTATCCAGGGTTCTTTCTATTTTTCCTTGCTCCTATTTCTTCCTTTATTTAAATCCTTTTTCCTTAAAGAAATAAAAAATAAAGGTTTTTGTTTCATCTCCAGGCTGACACAAAGATACCAAACTGAGGAAAAAGATAATTATATCAACGTATTTAGACTTTGCAGAAGGGTTGTTGGACAGGGGATAAAAACCTCTTTTCTAATTATGCTTATTGAGGACATGTTGGTTTACAACATTATATGTTTTAGGGGTATAGGTTCACACCTCCACAAATATATGTTATCAGTCCACATCTATAACCAGTACTAACCCCAATAATCCTCCACCCTAGTCAATTAGGCCCCTTCCACCTTTTGTTTGCACCTACTACCCTCCCCCCTGCTGGTAATCTCAGTTCTGCAGTCAAATTAGAAAACATTTTAACTATTGCATATGTTTTCGTGCTTCTTATTAGACTCTTATTTTCACAAAACATGTTGACTGACAAAAGACTCTGTCTTTAAGGTTCTTCCTAAATGTTTACAGTCAAATTTCTGAAATAAGTCTGTTGATTTTTGGATTTCACTACTTTAAATATATTATTTTATTTTATTTTTTTTAATTTTTTAAAGATTTATTTATTTATGCATACAAGAGCTGGGGTACAGGCTAGAGGTGCAGGGTGATGAGAGGATTCACCGGAGACAGAGTCAACAGAACAGGCAGACAGACTGAAATACAGTGCTGAGGGGAGCAGCAGGAGAGACAGGAGAGGTCTGCTGCCCCATGTGGGTTGCTCCCGGGCCTGCCAGGGGATCAAACTCATGCTGCAGAGACTGCAGATAGCTTCATAGTGTGGTGCTTAACCTCTTGCACCACCAGGAAGGGCCCCCTCTCTATTTTTTAAATAAAACATTCAAAATTTTTCACTGGCTTTTTTCCCCTAATGATTAAATTCAGCTTAAGTATTGTCAGTTGTAGCATTGCATAATTGCTGTTTTCTCTTCTCAATCTATTTATTTTTATTATTATTATTTAAATTTTATTTTTATATTTCCCCTTACAATTACAACCCCCTTATTTTGACCCCAAGCCCTCCTTTCCCCGCCCCCCACCTCTATGCTGTAAAGCTGCCCGTAGCCTCTGCAGCACCTGTTCGATCCCCAGCCACCAGCGAGGTCCCACTTGGCGCAAAGTCCTCTCCTGCTGTGCCCACTGCTACCCTCAGCAGTGTACTTCGGCCCTTCTGCCTGTTCTGCTCCACGCTCTAGCTCTGGTGACTTTTCTCACCCTCCTGCGCTTCTGACTGTACCCAGTGCTTGTATAAATAAATAAATCTTTAAAAAAAAAAAAGAATTTTTGGCTTTGATAATACACAGTAATTTTTTATTTAATTTTATATTATAAGTTTTAGGCATTCAGTATTGAGTTTATATTATATATATAACAGTATATTTTATATATAATATACATATAACAGTATATATAATATATATAACAGTATATTTTAACAGTATATTTTAATATAACAGTATATTTTATACTGTTAGATGATTGTGGATTTCTTGAATATTGCTTCTTGAAATCCTGACTTTTTGAACAGTAGGCACCATATAGTACTCCTCTAGTCATTACATTCCATTTTTGTATCAATTTATTTCCATTATTGGCATTTCCAGATACACTAGGAATCTTCCATTTACATCTACAGAGTCCTTCTCCACTCTTCTCCATCCTGTTTTCTGTATCCTGACAGGAGCTTTTTCATATGGACTTCATCAAAAAGCTCCCCTGCCCTCTGTCATTCTTGGGTTCTACTGCTTCCAGGACATCAGAAGGCAAATAAAAGCAAAGATGAGGTGTTTACTTCCCCTTAGATGCATCGTTTATTTTCTGGACTGATTGAAAATCAGCTTAGCATATTTTCATGTGTTTGAACATTTTTTAATGTAATAAATAACATTTATCCCATGTTGTGTTCTATAAAGGGATTTGGTATATTTTAAAATAATGCATCCAATATACAAGGCAAAGGAAAACTTCAGCTTATTACTAGTCAAAACAGTAGACAACACGTTTTTAAAAAGATGAAGTTTATGGAAATACAACATTCTTCACACCTAAACAGAGAAAATTCCATTAAGATAAAGAGGAAACTATAAACAGTAAATGACATCTTTAACCACATTCTTAATGAGCTACTGAATCAGATCAAAATATTTTCCTATGATGCTTTTTTGGGGGGGGTGACTAAAGAGTCTCCAAAACATCAATATTTTACTGTCTGAACTTCATGATTTCTGCTAAGTGGAATTTTTACATGATCTACTGATAGTCATGTTTCCATTTTCTTGGGATGGTGCTGGCAGGGATAGATGGCTAAGGGAGCTTTTAAAGGGTTTTATCTTTTAATGAACTATCATAAGTTTGGAATAATATGTTTGTTTTTTGTTTGAAAATAAGTTCAAAGAATTCAAAATTTTTTGGGCTACCATCTAAATGACCAGATTCCAAGATGAACAAAACTAGTGTTAAATGATCAGTGGTGGCCACAATTATGGTGCAGGGAGGGCATATATTTTATAAATTAAGAAATCTTAAAAATAGGGCCTCCCCGGTGGCGCAGCGGTTGAGCACTGGGTTGTGAAGCTGCCCGCGGCCTCTGCGGCGCCGGTTCGATCCCCGGCTGCTCCCCAGCCACCGGAGGAGGGTCCCACATGGCACGCAGACCTCTCCTGCTGCCCGCTGCTCCCCTCAGCAGTGTACTTCGGTCCTTCTGCCTGCTCTGCTCTCTGCTCTGGCTCTGGTGAATTCTCTCACCCTCCCGCGCTTCTGACTGTACCCAGTGCATGTATAAACAAAAACAAAACAAATTAAAAAGAAAGAAAGAAAACATGCCTCTATATATATTTAAAAAAAAAAAGAAATCTTAAAAATAATTTCCCCCCTAAAAAACTTGTCATTGTTACCACAGCCCACTGGTGGCACTAATCTGGACAGATGTTAACACTCTTAGAATGCAAGCGCAAGTCACCATCTTCCTAACAGAGCCATCCAGTGCTTTAAAATGTGGAGTACTGTGACTCACATTAACTGTCTTCACCCTACAACAACTGGTAAGACAGACACCATTGTCCATGTTTTAAAGATTAGGAGTATGAGGTGCAGAATGGTGAAGCAATTCGTCCAAAGTCTTACAGATGGCATATGATGTAGCTCAGAGTATAGTTCAGAGATCTCCTGCCTTGGATCTAGGATTTATTTACTGTTATCATGGCAATGCCTCAGTGCTTAAGGAAACTGAAGATAAGGGGAGAATCTGTGTGTGAAGAAACAATGTTCCACTTACATGTAAAGAGAAAGAACATGAGTGTATAAATTCTAGTGATGAAAATTCAGGAGGACTTTAAATATCATTTAGTCTAGCTCCATGTTTCTCCACTGAATAAACCCAAAATGGTTTCATGTTCACTTCATTCCATTGATTGTAATACTTGTTTCAAAGAGTCTTTAACTAAGTGAAAGGATACCTCAATTACATATATGTTAACTTTTCAATAACCAAGCTGGCAACTTAAAAAAACATTTAAAAATTTAAATGCAATCACATTTTATTCCTCTACTAAACCCTAAAATTAAGTGGCAATTATACCTCAAGCATAGTTCCCAAAGAGCACTAAGGTGCCCCAGGATGGCACAGAGAACCCACAGGGTCAACAGTTGGTATTTGCAATCTTGGAAGGAAACACCACACACCATAATAAATGAAATATGTTGACACTTTGAAAAGTATTAAATGGAGGTAGCTCATATTTAAACACTGATTCATGCTACATTACTTTCTATGACAGCTTATTATGAACTAAGTATTTAGCAGGTTTTTTTATTTGCTATAATAAAAAGCAAATTTGGTGCCATGATCACTGTGAATCAGGATATGAATGTGGTGGTGTGCAATCTGATCCAAGATCTGGGAAGTTATTGAGTACCCAATAGATGCACATATCATGTTACTAAGAGATTGTGGCTCTGTAAGAATAAACTAAAATATGTTTTTTTCACCTTATTTGCATGTTTTAAATATATGGCTATGAGTTGTGTCGACTGTAACTATATCATTAAAAAATTAAACTGTTAGATTTTTCTTGTAGTCTTTGGGATAATGTTAAAAAAATATTTTGAGATCCTAAGACTGAGACACAGTCTTAATGGTTAAGAATGTGGACTCCACTCCTGGAATCCCAGTTCACTTTCTACTAGTTGTACCAATTTGAACTTAACTCACAGGGTGCCTCTATTTCTTCATTTGTGTAATGGAGATACCTCCAGAGAGTTACAGTGCACATTAGCAAGTCAGTATACGAAAGCCAGGTAGAACAGACTCAGACACAGAACCAATGTCATCTCTGTCATTATTAGCTCTATGTTTATAAGACAAATGTTAACTCAAGACATTCTGGTTACAGCATTTACCTGCTGATTCATCAATCAAATACAAATCACATAAGTTTGGGGACTTGTGTATGTGGAACCTATGAGCTAGAAAACTTTCCATCCATGTTACTGTTTTCCTGCTTTATATAGAAGGAAACATGCCAGAAATATTTTAGAGAAATTTCAACTAGATTTGAGCGTTCTCTTAGTCACAATTCCAGAAGAGGTGAGGAACTTAATGTCTCTTGGGTACTATCAGGTGTTCTTTATTTGCCACTTTTGCTTCATAAACAGAGCTGAAATAACGTTATTCCCTGGAGGAAACAAACTTTTAAGCATGCCTATTCTCACACTCAAAAGTTAACTCTAGCAATCTTCTCTTTGGATCTTCAAAGGCTTATACAGCTGCACTTTGGAAATAGCACACTTTTTGAATTGTTTCTGACTTCCATGTAATTATTGGTTTCTAAAGAAGAGGTGTATTTTTATTTTCTTTAGAAATTTTTTTCCTAAGAAGTGCTTTATATCTGTTCTTTATATCTGTATAATGGCTTTTAGGCAACAAAAATCTGTCTTAAATTGCATACAAAATAAGAAAAGATATATCCCATTTAAGAATATAAAAATTAATTATAGCAATTCATACCATTATAAGTCATGGTTTTAGATATTACCCAAAGAAATTCTAAAATATAATGTAAAGTTGGCAAAAAGAAGAATACATAATTGTATATTCAGCACTCTGGGTTTATAGAAACAGAAATTAGATATATTTGTGTATGTGCAGAGGACAATGTAAGCAACTACAGCAAATATTTTCAAATATATCTGGTTGGAGATATGCAAGAACTGAACTTTTTTCTTGCATTTTGATTCTGATAATCACTGTCTGTAGATATGAATAAAGTGATTTGAAGCAATAATGGAAGCACTTCAAATAAATATTTCTAAATTCTCTTGACCTATATCTCGTAGAGCACAGTGATTACAACTGCTCCAAGCATCATCCTCACGTGAATATGTTCAAAGCAGGAAGAAAGGAAAGAAAATACTTCCCCAAAGTCCACTAGTACTCTTGCCCTTATATCACATTGGCCCAAACTGGGTCACATGTCCTCTCTAGACAAAAGATTACCACATTTAGCATAGATCAAGTATATTTCATCCCTGGGAGCTAGGCACATAAGCACCAAGGGGGGGGGGAGGGAAATCAAGGTTATATCACTAGGAAGGAAGAAAAGAACTATTGTAGGATGAGATATTAATGGATCCTATATCCTTTAGTATAGTTCCCAAATAGTCTAAGATAGGCAATTGCTTTTTCCAAAATCAGAATTTATATATTATGAAGTAAATTAAAAAGGTTTAAAAAATCAATGCAATTTCTAAAACAACCCATTATAGTTGAAAACAAATAGGACATAGGAAAATGAATATTGTTCACACTTCTACAGGCACATCTAAAAGACCAGAAGTAGGAAATTTTGACACACCATGTAGACACTTACATACGCTTAAATACATCAATTCCCTCTTATCAATAACTGCAAAAACTTGAACAAAAACATGTCCAACAATGAGAAATACTCTCAAAATTCTGAAGGGAAAGTATTGCTTCCCAAACACTAATATGCCAGGAAAAAGATCTCTCAGGCACAGTAGACAGTTGACTCAGTGGGCTGCTGGAGCCAAAAAGATTAGTAAAATTCTGGACATCACCAAAAAACAGTGTCCTTCCCTTTAAAGTGAATGAAATTCCTGGCATTTAAAATGGTGCATGGAGTCCTGTCAATGGACTTTAAAAATGTCTACTGAAATCAGAGGGAATTAACAAAGAATAGCTGTGATACCTGTAGGGTATGAAAGTTTTAAACAGTTTAGAAATGTTTTCCATTAAAATGCTATACCATGGGCCTCCCTGGTGGCATAAGGGCTTAAGCGCAAAGCTATCCCCAGCTACTGCAACATGAGTTCTATCCCTCACCAAGGAGCTACCCACATGGCATAGCAGACCTCTCTTGTCTTGCCTACTCCTCCCCTCAGCAGTGTATTTCAGTCAGTCTGCCTGTTCTGTTCCCTACTCTGTCTCTGGTGCATCCTCTTATCCAAGAACTGGCCTCTACCCAGCTCTTATATGCATAAATAAATACATCTTTACAAAAAATAAATAAAATAAATTGCTATACCAGAAAGATGATTATGAATAAATTCTAAGACCTTTGAATAGACGGTCTTTGTTGTTTTTTAATTAATTTATTTCCCTATGTCATTGTTCATTTTTGTACAGTATAGTATAGTCCCTCAGGTATAGTCCCCATAATTCTCCTACCACCGCAATACCCACCACCACCACTATAGTCCCTTATGCTCTTCTCTCACCAGCTTTGACCCCTCCCACTCCCACTCTGGTGTATGCAAAAAGGCAGTCTTTGAATTGGCCATGACTTAAAACTTTGAAGTACTGAGCTGAGAGACTGGCTTTCATGATCATACCATGACAGAGAAGGAGCCATTCCCAGAAAAGCTGCTCAAGCCCTTCAGTGATTCTGAGAATTAAATGTGGAAAAAAGGAGCAAACACATCAATGAGGAAATGCACTTAAGGCTGATATTGTCAGGAATAGTGAATACTAACCTGGATTTATTACAGAGTTATTCCAAAGGCAAGTATGATGGCCTGGGTTTGTGTTCTCAGCTGTGGGCTTAAAAAAAAAAAAAAAAAAAAACAAGCCTGAGAACAAGACCCAAAGTCGATACAATAGAAAACTTAATAAAAGTTTTACTTTTAAGGAAAATGAAAAGAGGGAGTGCATGGGGAGAGGGAGTTAGACGCACAGAGAGATATATTAATGGGTCAATATATCCTGCCTCTAACACTGCCTGAGCTGGGACCATGGTTGCAAGCTGAAGGCAGGCAAAACCAAAACCCTCCAGGTCTATATGTGTTCAGTTTTTATATCAAGCATGGCTGCTTAATTCCATCATTATTTCCCAGAATTCCCCTCTTCAAGAAGTTAAAAGTCATGGCAAATTCATGGCATGATGGGAGTTCTAGTTCTCAGGCCTGGTGGGGGTGGAGTCCATAAAACATCAGTGGGTGGAATTCATTTAGGACATACTGTTCCCCCAACAGAATGATACTGTAAATAAAACATTGCAAAAACCACATAGTAGGTTAATAATATTGTATAAAAATTTGACAGACATTTTTCTAGTCCTTAGTTTTTGTCAAAGCATGGATTCCTACTTCCCCCTGGCTCTCTAGAACATATTCAAGGCACTTCCCAGCAGTATCTACTGCAGGAGGGAGGTTTCAGAAAACTGTATGAATGAATGGTGCGCAATCGGAGGTAGTTTGAGTCATAGACTTCATTTTGGTTATTGTAATTCAAAAATCTTTCTTGGGGTTCTATCACTTATTCATTTAACAAATAATGATGGGATATACATTATTTTAGAATCTGTGTTGTCAAGTTAGTGCAATGATAAATCAAAGTTCTAGCTCATGGGCACAAGGGAGGGAGTGTGGACCCAGTTGGACCCAATGTGAAACTTGTTCTGTCTCAAAATCCTTATGAGGGAGGTACTCAAACACAGAGTTCTGCCCCAGCCTCTTAATGACCAGAGCTAAAAATAGGGAGGGCACTAAGTGCTTACAATAAGAAAAGGTCTGCACTTTCTATAAGTCCTATCATTCTAACAATAATTTATTGAGAATCTTCTATGAAAAAGCAACATCCTGCTTGATTAATGGATTTACAAAAGAAAAAGGCAGAAACTATTTTTCTCCTTTGGAAACAATGTCTAATGGGAAAGACATCCCCATTGTGAAAATAAGGAAAGCTTAGAAAAATATGGAATTCAAATAAATGCCATTTTATTAAAATTATCTTTAGGGATAGACAGCACATATGCGTATGAAAATTTGAGGTCCTAAACAGTTCATCATGTAAGTCCATGTGCTTGGGTTTGCCTAAAATATAAACTATAGCATAGCAAATCTCTCAGGAAAATATGTAGCAAAGTAGAATAAATGTATCAGCATAAAAGGTAGGCATTTGGATACTTAATTCTTTTATAAAACCTTAACTAGGGGTAATCCTTTTTTTCGATTTGAGCATTGAAGCATAAAGGCAATAAAATTAATGGCATTTGAATGCTAAGGCGTCATGACTTGAGGTTATTGTAAGTCGTCCCAACAGATGTTAGTAAATTTTAATAATCATGGAGGTGTTAATAATTATTTATTTGGCTGATTAGAAATTGTGTATGGTAAAATTAAGCTAGCAATATTAATTATAAACTTTAATTATTTCTAGAATCTCATAGCTTTTGTTATTACCTGGAATACCATGAAATTTCAAGATAATAATTAAATGTGAGCTTTGATATGCTTCCCAGGATAGCTTGTGTAGCATGTGCTTAAAAATGATAATAACAATTAATAACTCAAATAATTAATTATGTTAAAAGTCAGTTAAAACCACAATTGTTTTCTAAAAATTTATTAATACAGGAAATTATAAAATAAGTCTTAACATCTGGGTTCATTAACCACCACTCTGATTTAAAAGGGGAATAGAGAATTAGAGATATAAGAAATAAGGAAATGCATCCAAAAGCAAAGGTAATTAACAAGGTAATAAATATTTTAATAAATATAATCTGAATTGAAAAATATTTCATCTACCTATGTTAGGATTGATGTGCTGTAGGGAAATATTCAAAGTGTAGGTTACTCTGTTAGATAAAAAGATTTCACCCCCAATTCTATTATGAAAATTTTCAAACATACAGAAAATATTAAAATATACAGTAAATTTGAACGACTAGTAAAAACCTATGTACCCACCACATATATTCTATTAAATAATATGTTTTTGTATCAGAAAGAAGCATGAGGAGACCTAAAAGATGAGAAATCATTTAAGGTAGTAGTTAAAAAAAAACACATCAGGTAACAATCTTTTCTTTAAAAAATAAATAATAATGAATAAAAAATAAATATGAGTCATTCAAAATATTGGCAAAATATTGCAATGTCAAAAAAATCGACAAAAATAATAATATGAAGGGAAATATATATCTTTTACCAAGTCCCATAAAATGTAAGCAAATAGAACAGTATTTACCTTTTTTTTAAAGATTTATTTATTTACTCATACAAGAACCAGGGTACAGATCAGATGTGCGGGAGGGTAAGAGGATTCACAAGACAGAGCGGAGAACAGAACAGGCAGATTGATGAAATACACTGCTGAGGGGAGCAGCAGGAGAGGTCTGCAGCAGCATGTGGGACCCTCGCTGGCAGGCCAGGACCGAACCAGCGCAGACAGCTTCACAGAGCTTCACAGCTTCACAGAGGCTGCGGACAGCTTCACAGAGCTGCACTCAATCGCTGGTGCCACCAGGGGAGGCCCAGTATTTATCTCTTATTTTAAAAAATCATTCATTACTAATAAAGATGCAAATTCACCATAATATAATGCTGAAATTGTTTGCAAACTGTAAAAAAAAAAATCAAATTGTTTTTACAAATTTTTAAAAAATTTATTAGAAAGATATACTCATAAAAAGTGAGGGGAAATCTGAAAAAATCTAGGAAGGAGAAGACTAATATGTAAAATATCAAAATGTTTCAAAACACAATAATATTTAAAAAAAAAAGGTACAAGACTAGACCAGGAGATCAATGAAAAAGAATAGAACATCCAGAAATATACTTATGGAAAACTGGTGATTAACATATGCTAATATGTGTTGCGTTGACAACACCACACTGACAAACAGGAGGTGTGGAGCAAGCTGTAGGATGCAGGATGCTGCTGAAGAGCAAGATCCTGGCCTTTTTATTGATGGAATAATCATATAGTTTCAGATATAAGGGGAAGAAAGACAAAAAGGGAGGGGTGAAACTAGAAAGTGTGCTCTGTCATCTATAGCATCAGGGGTTGTGAGTCTGCCCTCCAGGCACTTCTCATCTGCTTGATGACTTGGTATTGTAATTGAGATCAAGCCCTATATCCCCAGCCATGATTTCAATCTTATCAACAAGGTGTTCCGTAGATCAGCTTCTGGGGTCCCTTGTCATACATCTGTCCTCAGCCTCCCCGGGCCTTCCAGTCATACCTCATGATGCATACCCTTCCCAGAGTATCAGGCTTTAAGCTCTCAGTTGATTTGAAAGGAAGACTTGTAAGGTTTGACTCCTATGACTGATTGACCAGGCAGTTCTGACCTTGTATAGGAATGCAGAACAGCAAGCAACAAAAAGTGGTGGCCAAACAGGCCGCTTAGGATTAGCAGACCCACAAATACAGATATTCAAAATAGTTGAGAATAGATGCATTGTCTAGTAAAGGTTATTGGTTCAAATGTGTAGACATTTGAGCAAAATACTTGTCCCTTACTTCATAACAAATTCCAGACAGATTAGATGTTTAAACATATTTCAAAAGTGTAAAATATCTTAGGAAAAACTGAATTTTTTTTTGCAATCTTGATTAAGGAAAGATATTTTTTAGCATGACAAGAAACCTGTAATTAATATGCTAAAACCTAGTTAAGGCTGACAATTTAAATTTGAAACATATATGCTTAACACAAAATATTATAAAGAAAGTAAAACCTGGAAAAATATGGTTATTATCAAATGACTCTTAAAGGGTCAATCTAACTAACAAAAAGTTCCTATAAATCAATAAGAAGATGACAAATCATTGTGTAGGAAGTTGGACAATGGCTCCATGGAATGTGAGAATGAAGGCTCCATGGAAAGAAATATAAGAAAGACACCAAAAAAACATTAAAATTGCATAGCCTTGTTCATAAATAAATATAATATACATTGCTTACTTCTTTTAAGCAAGTCAGTTTAATTGAAATTGTACAATGGCTGAAAATTGGGACAATCTAAATGTGCTGATGTAGAAAAGTGCTAAAATATATTGCTAGGGGGAAAAATAAGTCAAAAAGAACATATGTAGTATGGGATTGTTTTTGCAAGGAAAAAGTACATCTATACATACATATTTACATACAGATAGACAGTAGTTGGAAGTGCATATAGCAGCTCCTTCTCTGCAGTGAGATGATAAAGAATAAAGAAAAGGATCCATAAAGACATATTTCTCCTTTCTAAAAGTTCATACTTTTGAAATTTTTCTATTTGACTTTTTATTATTTTGAGATAATAGTGGAATCATGAACCTTTTAAAGCAGGAACATTCATCTTATAGTACAAGAAAAATACTGAAGTCATTTCAACAAGAAGGAAGAAAAATAATACTAAACCCAATTGAAAAAGAGAGAGTCAATTCTATTTTCTTTAGTGAGGAGAAACCAAACATTAATATCATAGTCCCATGCTTATTGTGATTTCATATGTTTATGTTAACTGTTGGGTGGGCCCAGTCATTTTCAGCTAATAATTTTGTTATCTCACAGAGTCTTCATTTGAGGAGCATGCCATGCATTATTATAGATAGGTATCTGGAAAAAGAGAACCCCACCTGCCAATTGTGGTTGAGACCATATTGCTCAAGAGGGACAGGATAGAGGAGTGCCCCCGGAGCATGGTACTTTCCTAAGCCTCGCTTGGGACAGAGTGGACCACACCTTCAACGCAGTGGACATGTACCAGATGCTCTAGCAGGTATTCATAGATCTACCCTCGGTTGTGTACTTACTGCAGGTCAAGTACTGCTCTAAACCATTTATATCACTGACTTATTTGACTCATTAACCACCCCATATGATTATTGTGCTTTTTAAAATTTTCAATAAAATGTATCATAAAATGAAATTCGTAATATTTTTAATGCATTCGTCATTGATGCCACTTGGTTGTGACATTGTCTTTTTACTTTGTTTTGTTGTTTTTGCATCAAATGAGTGAATGGCAGATGAGGGACGATCTTTATTTTCTAGAAAGATATTCTCATGCCTTGAATTAGATTTGAAAAAAAATACATAACCAAAGGATATGCTCTTTAATATCTTCAGTGTGCACATAAGGAAACTCAAGTTAAAGACGCAACAACTCTCTCAAGAACAGGTATCTAATCCAGGACTTCCTAATTCTAACATTATAATTTGCTACTATGCTACACTTGGGGTTGTAAAGTCTATTTTGGGGGGGCTGGAGGAGTCAGAAAACAACTACTGATATGTGAACTTTCATAATCACTACAGAGATCACTGGCAAATGTTCACAAAGCCATGAGATACTTACATTTCTGCTCAACTTTCAAAGCTATTATGGTCTGTCAAGTTAGCTTTTACCCATGTCCAGTGACAAAGGCTCCAGAGAAAAAAATCTCTTGAGAATGAGAAATAAAAACAGTGCCCATATGAGCTTGATACCAGAATCTGCCCTCATCGTATTCATTTTAGTTAAAAAGTGTTTCTGTCGATGTGGAGACTTCAGGAGCTGAGTCTTTCTTGGAATGCGATGCCCTTGGATGAAATTTCAAGTTTTGAACTCTGTAGCATCTGAACGAAGACTTGCACTAGTGGAAGTGACTAAAATACAAGTTTCAGGAGCAGGCAATTCTGCTTCAGCTCTGAATGACACTCATTAGCATGCTGCTGGAGATGAGCAGCGGAACTCTTGTCGGAGCCTTTAGATGCTCAGCAGGTCTCTGGCTTGCCGACAACAGTCGTTTTGAGACCTGTGGGGTCTGATCTGTCGCAGCTAGTCTGTGAAGTGGCTGCGATGTTCTCCGTCCTTAAGAGGATGTGTGGGAGCCACATTCCAGGGGAAGTTAAGAACAAACAGCACCATCCCTTTGGATATTTGCAAGCACCCTAGAGGAATTCTTAGGAATATTGAAGTGGACATGGATTTTCTACTAATCTGGACTGGAGGTTACTGAGGAATGGCCACAGGGCAAGTTATTCACAAGCCTGATCATAGAATACCATTACTCAAGTGCTGATAGCTGGTAAATTTGACTATCTACTTAATCCACAACCTGTGAATTGGGTTTTTAATTGCAGGAGTTCCAAAATATCAATCACAACCAACACATCACACACAAGCAAACCAAGGTCACACAGATAGTGGCTTTTAAGCAATGAGTAAATGACACTGTCTAGCACACGTTATAGCTTAATGGAGTTATGGTAAAATGGCAAGTAGTTGAAACCCATTTCTAAAAATTAAGCTTGAACGGCCCAAGGGAAGAATATTCTCTGGACAGCTGACCACGCGAGCCTGGAGACCTCTTTCACTAAATGATAAACTGATAAACTTTTCCACTTAATCACAATCTGAAGAATTCATGTGGTGATCCCTAATTCAAACCCTTCCCTAGCAAGCAAGTCACAAAAGACTTTGGGACCTGAAAGAACAAAGGCAACCGAGCATCCAAAGACTTTGCCTATTTATGACAAGATTGAGTTGTGTTTTTGTGGCTATGCACACTTGCTTCTAAGCTTCATAACTTTACAAGCAAGACTAATAAGGTTTGTTTGTTTTCAGAGTTGACTAATGTAGAGAGCAGCCATCCAAATATAGAAGGCTTTGACTAACCCAACTCACTTCCTGTTATGACCAAGCACTGAAACTTGCAATTCACTTTGGTACAAGTTTTAAGCTGTGGATGTCTACCTTTTGTGTTCTGCCCTTCACTTTCTTCCAATCTCAGTTCTTATCTCCAACAATAAAATATGTTCCATTATGTGGTAGACACCTCCTTTCGTGGTAAGTACAAAGCCATATAACCCATCGTGAATGTGAAGTCACCCATTGAGAAAATTAGTTGACACATGGCTTACCCATGTCACTAACACAAATACCACTTGGACATTGTTTTTCAACAATATTGTTTATTTTCTTTGTTGCTTGTATAAGTCTTTCACAAAGGCTTGATTGCTTTTCTGCTTTTTTCTCTCCCTTAGTCATTTTATATTTAGGGAAACATACCCAAATGACAATTATTAAGCATTTATGATTCTTCCACAATTATCAGGGATTCTAGCAACTTGGTTCATAGCAGCCCTATCAGACTTTCTCATCTTCTATTTTTGAACAACACAATCCCCAGGGTGTTTCCTGTTTTACCCCATACCATTTTCTCTCCCTGCCATCTTGAGTTTCCATCACAGCAAGAAGTCTGAAATGGATGCAAGCCCATCTCCCCACTGCATCTCCATGCAGCCACCATGGAGATGTTTTCTCATGAAAAATTAACTTCTAATCTTTCTTACTGGTAGAAGAAGCAAAGTGCTCCAACAGAGGTAGGGAAAGGCTTAAATCCCATTCAAGCTCATAATTGTTATCCTATGATACTCATTTGGGATCTTAGGTGTTAATTTGTTGTTGATGACATCTTGTTTGGTTCATTTGGTTTTGAGTCACCTTATTAAACTAACGTTGCAACAATGATAAGTTTGTAGGTTTTCATAAAGTATTTGCCTTTTTATCAGTCTACTCAAATCTTTAGGAACTACATTATACCACATAAGTACAAGATTTTATATTTCTTTTGTCCTATGTAAATGTTTTCTCTCTAGTTTTGCCTGTGGGTTGTTTTGGTTTGGAAAAAAGGATTGTAATTCTGTCTCCTTTGGAAATGTCTCCTCCAAGCATGCTCCTTCTTTTTCGCTTCCCTGGGTCCCATGGTATGCTTAGGCCACATAATGCAAATCATTCCCTTAATGGTTATATATTTCACATGGAAAACTCAGACATATGTTTCTCATTTTTCTCCCTTTTATGCCACATACTTGTGCTGAATGGTTTTATTGGTAATGGGGGAGATGCCAGAATATTTACAGGATCATAGTCATGGGAGTGTGCTGTTATTTGGACTATGTCTGGCTAATGCCAAGATAATCAATCAAACCGGAAACATTTGGTCAAGTAAGTATTTTTTAATGATTACTATAATGCTTATAGCTTTGGATATTCAAACAACCTTACAGTTATTTTGATGTGATACAGAAATAAACCAAGCAGAGCATGTTGTGAACACTTCTGTTTCTTTAAAATGAAGAAATTTTGTTGGACTTATGTAGAGTTGCAACACCCCTCAGGGAAAGAGGGTTCTGTCCCTGTTATTCTGAGAGACACAAACAGGTCATTTAACCACGTTATCAACCAGCTTCCTCCTTCATACAATGAGTGTTACTTAGTCTTACTTATTTTTGCACATCTTTCAGAAAATAATGAAAGTTTCATCTGTATAACCCCACACACACACACACGAAAATTGCAAACAACTTCAAAACTATATGATAAAGTAACTTCAAACTCAAGATAATCCACACACCTTAAAGCTAAGAACTCTTAGGACAAATGATCTTTAAAATCTTGTTCAGATTAAAATTTTATGGTTCTGTGAATTTTCTCTTTCATAATGCTGACAGATGTCCCATCCATTCCTTCAGCACAAGCTCTCATAGCCTATATTATTTGGGAGTTGTACATATACTAAAACATCATGATTTGTTCTATTATTAGTGATGTTTCTGTATTCACTGGTTTCTTTTAGTGAGGGAGAATTCTTAAAGAATCAGGATATATTTTGGTGCTTTCTCACACCATCCTGAAGTGACTGACAAGCACCACCTTCTGGAGAAATCGTATAGTAAATGTCAAAGTTGATGGTCCCTGTGTCAGGTACCCAGGACCAAATCTTCAGCTTCAGTCTCACCCTGCATTTCTTGGTCAATTTCATTTCCCTTTGCTTTAAACAATGATGAATCTATCTTTGGCTTCTAGACAGATGCATTGTTTTATTAAACCTTGGACTTAAAAATATTCAGAATACTAGCTCTGCTAATTTAAAGAGTTCTACTTTTCTTCATAAATCTATAGTAGTAAAAATTAGATCCTTTTAAAAAACTGAGCTATAGTTCAAATTAGAAGCTGTATGTGAAGGAACTTAAATATGACTTGCCATTAAAATGTTGGTGAAGCAGCTTAAAGTACTTAGAGGGGCTGGGGAAGATCTGAAAATAACAAAAAATCTTGGTGATGTAACAATGATGAATTAATTAAAATAGCACTCCCCATGCAGAATAAAGCATCAAAGGAGTATTTAGTTTAAAGGATTTATTTTAAACATGTCAAATATTTTTTCAGTAAATAGCTAAACTGCTTTTTTTGTATACACAATACTTTTTTATACCTGCTTGAATTTAATTGTTAAATGAAAATATTTTAAGTAACAGAATTGACAGAAAACTGAACTGTTCATGAATATCTTCATTATGACTCATAATATTTAACCTTGTTGACATTGTTATAGAACCCCTTTTTGCCTCAAAAATTTACTTCTTGTGTACTGGGATCAGATCAATGCTGGTATGAAATTATTTGTCCTATAGAATTACTAAGGGAGCTCTATAAGGGTTTGTTCCATCCTAATCTGAAAGATCCCCTTTCCATTTGCACATTTTTTTTGCTATTAATCTAGAGAAACAAGAATTATTATACTTTCTGAGATATGATATTTTCCTTCACAATAAAGCAAATTCTTTAAAACTCATTTATGATGCATCTTTGAAAAATTTTGAAAGCTGAATCAGGGAGTGGAATATTCCTTTAGGCTATCATGTCTCAGGGATAGGTGGTTTTCCAGGGAGATGAATTTAATATGATGAAATTTACTGTGGAGGAGTCACAGAAATGGAAACTTGGAAATACAGTCTCTGAACACATTAATATTTTTCTCCTGGCATTTTTAATGAAAAAGTAGGCACTGATAGCTTACTCCCAAATTTCTATGTCCCATACCTAAAAATCCTCCCTCTGCCAAATGCTTCGCCCCTCCCAAGGGGCTATTAGTCATTCTGTAGAATTATATTTATTTTTTCAACTTACTTTCCAGATGGACATATGCATCGCTTCATTAAAGCCAAATGTGGTTTATGAAATTTGAGAATAATATTAATCATGCCAGGGAGAGCACTTGAGTGAGGCAGACTGAGAACACTTTCAGAAAAATAAAAAAATAAAAGTAGAAGTGGTTGTCATTTTAGGGGTACTTACTATGTTCCAAGTGTCTTTAATGTTTGAATGTCGCTTAATTAAAATTTTACACAGTGAATATTATTATTGCCATTGTAAATGGAAAGATAAAGTACTGAGAGCTATTAAGTGATAGAACAAGCATCCAGGTCTGTCTCGTACTGCCTATGTACTCCACAACATTGCTTCATGAAGTTAAGTGTTCAAACTTAATGTTGAAGCCTTAATAAATTACATATGTTCTCTTATAACCTCCAATTGTAAGTGAAGAATTATTAAAATTCCACATAGTTCATCCATGGATAACATTTTGTGTTTAGATAATGCCCTATTGGTAGAGGCTACGTACCCTTTAATCAGTACTATTTGTCAAACATCTCAGTGAAAAATTTTAAATGAAAAAAAATCAGAAAAACAAACACCCACCAAGACATAGCCCATCATATCTATGGGAGTCCAGTTAGGACCATCTTTTAGAGAGAATGACAAAAATGAAGTTAAACATACAAGATCTCATGAATAGAGAATGAAAAAAAAAAAAAACAAGGCAGCAACTGATAATCAATCCAAGGCAAAGCAATGGTTCAAGACAATGAACACAAAGATATAATACACTTTAAGCCACTTTTAGCGAAAAGAAAAAAAAAAAAAAAAACTTGTGTCTATTGGGAAGGCAAATCCCAGCAGGAAAAAAAAAAAAAAAGGAATTCCTACCACTCGGATCAGCATGCATCTGGGAGAAGTGTCGAAAATTACATCAGGGCAAATGGTGACGGTTGAATTGGTTTAAATAGGGAGGCGGCCAAAGGGAAGAAAAGAACAAGCCAACAACCATTCTAGCTCTGGGTACCCCTGAGAAGGAACAGACGTAAACACAGAAAATTGTTCAAATTTGCCAGCAAAACATATCAGCTCATCAGCCAGCAGCCAAGTCTAGAAAATAGCCAGAAATGCCTTCTTATAAACAAAGAGAATTGGAAAAGGGAAGGGAAACTAGTGTCTAGGTTTTGAAGCTGCTGAGAAAGTAGAGAGAATGTGCTCTACGTCCATGCAGAACAAAGGCATGTGTGGCAAAGACACAGCATGGTAGATGGAGCTGGGGGGCCAGGTCCAATGCCTCCTCTGTGATGGGGTTTGAGACCAAACAGACCTGAAGGGGAGGCATGTGAAATTAATGGAGATCAGTTCAAGGGTCATTTGCATACTTCATTGCAAACAATGAAGAGTTTTTACTGAAATGAATCCTCAGAAAAGACTATAAACCTTCAGTGTGTCTTTTCTGAGTTAAGAACACAGAATGTTCACAAACTGGAATACAGAATGCATTTTTGTTGAGATAATTCATATTATAGCATTGCTGGTTTCAGTTTCCAAGTTCACTGTTCAAAGGCTTTTTTTCCTTTTAGGTATTTTGCTTTGGTTCTATCTACATGCCTGGAATTGCCAGGATTCCAACAGTGCCTTGGTTAGCTGAGAAGATTAACAAGCTTTTTCACTCATCATTTAAAACTCAGAAGAAGAATTCTTTAATAAAGTTAAACAGTAGCATTAAGGAGCACTTTAAAAAGACATTATAAAAATCTAGCTGTAATAAAATGGGCCCTCTCTGCGACCTATCTCAGCATGTGTCATACACAAAGGAGATTTCCAACAAGGTATTGCAAAGCAATTTAAAACACAGTGAATTCTCATGAAGAGATAGCTAGAGACCTGCCATTTACGAATCTAACAAACCTTCCTAAAAATTCCTTCCCAAGAACTCACATAGGAGGATTGATGCCCTAAGTAGTTTCCTCCACATACATTCAAACTTTCTCTTCCCCACCTGAGACTCTTGTGGCTCTTCTCTCTAATTCTCTGTCTCCTCTCCACCTACTGTGTCTTACAAATTCAGACCATGACCAAAAATAGCAATTACTCTTTAAAATGAAATGTCATGTGCCTTCTCATGGAAACTAGCTAGATCCCTTCAGTCAATTCCTCATCTACTCTTCAGACCAGATTAGAAGAGCAGAAGGCAAAGAGCCAACATGACCTTTTTCTTTGCCCCAAGGATGTCATAAATATGCATTTATAGTGAATCATTTTATCCTTGTCATAAAAAAGCCACTGAAAAGAATGAAATGCTTACAGAAGTCTTGATACTTTTCCCAATACTCTTTAAATCACCAACTACTATTTACTCTATTATTTTTCACTCTGGACACTTGAGTCACACCTGTAGAAAAATAGATAATACTCCTTGCTCAACATAAATTCAACTCTCTGGCTTTTCTTATCATGTATATATCCTTTGTACTTTCCAAAAGCTCTCTTATTGTATAAGCCCTATGTACAGTGAGAGATAACAACAGACCCCCCAGTCAAAGCCCAGATTATCTGGTTTTCAGTTCAGTGCTAGTTTTATTTAGACTTATTTGAGAAGAGGTGTTAGCAATAGAAAAGGGAGAGAGATGGATAATAAATTCAGAGACTCATGAAAGAGGGGGAGGTCTCTGTGAAAAAGAACAGTGTGTCTCTCCAGCCACTTGTTCACATCCATTTCTGCCCTGTACCTGTGGAAGCTCATTCTTCAAGTGGGATTTCTCAGGCTCTCCAATCACTGGTTAATGGTCAATGGAAGTCATTGGAGAAAGGAAGAGAGAAACCAGCGTACATTTCCTGCTACAACTTACTTTATTTAGGCAACATGTCATTTGGTGGCCAAACTTGACTAGAACAAGCAGGAGGCAATATTATTTTTATTGGGTGAATATGAGTACATTTTGCTGAATTTCATTATAGAGCACTGTCCCTGAACCTACTGGTGACATAATGCATGATATGTGCATCATACTGCCTTTCTTAAATCTGAAAAATTGTAGGTTCTGGAACTAATCTGCTCCAAAGAGCTTCAGATAAGGGACTGTAGACATATGGTTTGCAAGCTTTGTGTGATCTTTGATCACAAAAATTAGACACATAATTCAACATTAAATTTGACTTTTCCTGTTGTTCAGAATTTTCAGAGGGAAAAATTCAATAGCTCCTCCCAACGCAGATGTTAGAAAAATCTATGAAGGACACACTTGGATATTGTTATATTTATTCTGCCAGGATTAGTCTAGCATCCACCTGCAGTCAATAGAAGATTAAGGCAAGAATTTACTTGGGGGCTAAAGATATCAATACAATTTCTTTAAAGGGAGAATGTTGTGTTCTGAACACCCATCCCTCCCCACTCATGGAAAATGTGAGAGGCATATATCCTTCTCCTAACCCCAAGTGAGGGATGGCCTCAGGAGGAACCATGAGAAAACATGATCTATGAACACCCAGAAGATGTGAGCAATGAAATTTGAGTCATCCCCTGAAAAAAGTGTCAATGCATGAGGCTGGTTCTGGAGTTTCTGATGGCAGAGGGAAGGAAAAAATTGGAGTTGAAATAATTTTATGTTTCCACAATATGGAAAAGCAGAGAAAAAATTTTCCTCATGGTCTAGATGCCAACCCTTAGGAAGAGTGTCTTTGAGAGGGATTCCAGTAGGTAGGGGTGGGAGTCATCAAAACACCTAAGGGAGTACAAAATAGGTACACAATGGGTACAAACTTCTAGTTATTAGACAAATTAGTCTTGGAGAATTAATGTAGTGTGGTGACTACAGGGAAAATTACTGTATCATACACTTGAAAGTTGCTAAGATAATAGATATTAAACGTTCTGATCCCAAAAAAGAATTTATGTAGGTGATGGATATTAAACTGATCATGGTGATCATTTTCACTGTTTACATATATCGTATCATTATGTTGAATACCAAAAATGAATATAATATTATATGTCAATTGCAACTCAAAATACTCATGTGAAACTCATCTTTGGATATAACTGCATCCAGAGTTCTCCAATAAAACTTTTCTAGTCACATACAAACTTTTTCAATCCTCCACATTTTAACTGATGCTAGAAAATAGGAGAATGATTTTGAATATGTAATAGGGTTATCAAAGGCAAGACTGAATATGACTTTCTTTTTTGTACTGTGATCTTCCTAGTTTGAAGGAAGCTCAAACAAGGGAAAAAATTAGAATTGAATGAGAGTATAAAATAATATAACATTGGGCTTGACATTTTGACATAGGATGGAAGAAAACTACTTGTTTCAAGGCAAGTATGTGAATAGGTGTGAATAAACAACATCCCACAGACCCCTCTAGGCAGTCCATGTGGAAGCTGTCTGTAGCTCTGTGCTGAGGACAGTGAACTGTGAACCAGATGTGCCATGACCATATGTACTCAGGAGTGGGGCGTGGAGACACATGTGTCATGGATCTGTCATCTGTAGATTAGGAAACTGCAAGAAGACTTGAAATTCTTGCTTTGCACTGTGAGAGTCCTTTGAGTGAATCCAAGGTAGGATATAACACATGGTATGTACTCAGCAAAGTATTGCTGAAGAAGAAAAATGTGAGCAATGGGGCAAATCTATACACCTCATGGTCTAGAGGATTCTTTGTACATTGAAACACAAGCTTCTGCTAAGAAGGAAAATAGACAGCTACTAAGCAATGGGATAGAAGAATGGCCATCACTACCAGTAGTATGACGTGCCTAAAGGTAAAATTGGTCCTGGGCAGAAAAGACTCAGTCTCTCTAGAGGAGTTATCATTGAAGAATGACTAGCAATTCCATGACTATGATTTACATATAAGGCTGACCTCTGATTTCTCAATGCGAGAAAGCAACAAAGGTATGGGGCAGTTGCAGCACCTTAAACCTCCTTCTTTAAGGAAGCTTGCTTTGGGGTGGGGGGCATGGACACTACCCTAAAAACTTTTCTCTAATTTACACACTGACAGATCAGACCCCTTGGTGCTACTAGAATTATCTAAAGGGAAAATTTCTTTCCCTTGAATCTATCCTATATCCATTTATTTTCCTAAAATACTGCATTGTTTATAGTTCTTCCAGCGTAAAAAAATATTTGGAAATTGCTCATCACTTAGCAAACAGAATCCAAATTCTTCATTGATTATTCAGTGATCTGTACAAATGATACTGGCTTAACTTACTACTCCAGTCTGAACTTCTGCTCTACCCACACTGCCAAGGAATAGACAAACTCCTTTGGTATTTCTTGTGCTTCTTCTATCTTAAGACCTGTTTTGAATACTACCCTCTTCCTGAAGCTTTTCACACTCAACACATTGGCACCTGCCAGTCAAAAATTAACTCTAACTTGGTTGGTGTCATATTTTATAAGTAGAATTTATGAGATATTGTCCTGTATTTTAATTGGAAAATGGCAAGCTTCCTATTAAATCTTTCTCTCTTAAAGGTATAAACCGGTTTTGATTTTTCTAGATACAATTTATTGTACACAGTATACCAGGGGTTGTTTATAGGATGAAGAGTAATTAATGAATAAATGTTGAGGATGATGAGAATGTTTGAGTCTTGGATAGAGGTGGTGATTTCACAATATTGTGAATGCACTAACTGACACCTAATAATTCCCCTTTAAATGGTTAATTTTACGTGACTTAAATTTTACCTCAAAAATTGTTTTAAAGAATGAACGAGTGATTGAATTAATTGTTATACTTTTCTATCATTTAGTTTGAAAACTGGAATCACTTCCTTCTCCTTGACTTCATCCATTTTGCAGAAGAGAGCACTCTGACCATGTAATTATCTTTTCAAACCAGCAGCATAAATATATTCTATAACTAATTGCCCCCATTTCTCTATCTTTGAGTCAGATTATCTTTGCAGTGTGGTGGCTCCAACAGTCTCATAGCCTCTGATCTGGAGTGAAGGAATGGCATTATTCTTCAGATTCCCCACCTCCAACCTGATTTAATCAACTTGGTGGCTTTGAATCAGACTATGTGAGAGAAAACTCACCATCTAATATAAAAACAGCTGGTTTCAGGCATCTGCCTCTCTCCTTAATCTGAAAGAAACCTAATCCTAGAATTTATAGACAAGCAAGGTACTTTTCTTGGTGTAAGTGCAAATAACTGTCAATTACAAATCCTTCTCTATCTAAATGCATTCCGAGAATGTTTTATCTTTTACCACAGAAGTCATTTTAAATGACATTTAAACAGAATATTTAAGTAGTTTAAACAAAGATTTTGAGTGGACTTATTTCACCTGTAATGACAAGACTGTTCTGCCTTCAAATGTTGATGAAATTGCTAGATTTGTGACTTGCACCTCCAATCTCTTCTCCAATATGTCCTGCAAAATGTCACCAGATTTATCTTTTGCACACATTCCAATGTCCTTAAACATTACCAGCTACTCATTACTTATCCAAAAAAGCCCTAACTCCTTAGATCAATTGTTGTTAATTCTGGCCACATATTAGAATCATCTGGTGAATAGTTTAATGTGCTGATGCCTTAACCATCTGAATTCTAAGTGCTAGGCAGCAAGATTCAGGAGTAGGTGTTGCTTAAAGCTCCATAAGTGTTTCTAAAGAGCAAGCAGTGTTAGGAACCACTATTTTGATTGATCTTTTGGAATTCTGGATAGGAAAAGGCAAAGGCAGAATTATGAAACACAGGATAAGACATGGATAAGAAAGAGATTAGATTGGTCACAGCTGAAGGGGAGAATTCGGCAAACTGAGATGTAGCTTGCAGATGTCCTGGGTGTGAGGAAGAAACAGTTTTTACTGTCTGAGTACAAACAGAAAGTGAGACCCACAGCCAGTTCTTGCTGATACAGCTCCTTCAACAATCCTTTGTTTATTTCTATCTAGTTGTAGCAGAAGTGTCCCCAATGAAGACTTGTGTAGGCACCTAGCGTGCTGCGGCCAGCCACAGTTTCCATTCTATATCTGTATGAGCAACCCTGTTCCTTTTCTAAAGGGCAGGACCTTTGGAAGGCACAACTGCATGAGCAATTCTTTATGGGTTGATCATTTTTCCCATTGCATAAAGACTAAGTGGGTGACAGTGTTTTATCTACCAAACTACTCAACGGGCTCTTTTCTCCTTTGGGCAAGATTAGGTACAGTTTGTGTCACATAGTTTCCCTGTTGGGATTTCTCCCCCAATGTGAAGTCAAGAAGGTGAATGGATATAAATAATAATGCTCAGAGTGGACAGAGACATCTTGTGGCCCCCCAACTCTTTTTATCAGAGGATACATCCATGACACAATTTTGCTTCAAGGCCTATGGTGGGCTTTATCGAAGCGCTTTACAACTGTGCTTTGGAAAATGTTTCCCTCTAGTCATCATTATGAGGTAATGGATTAGGTAATGTCTTGAAAAATGACCAGAGGGCTTTAAAGTGTCAGCTTTACAGTTCACATACCTGAAAATAACAATGTTGGTTTATTATTTTTATACTACAATATCTTTGGAATGCCTCATAAACAGAAATTAATGGTGACAACCCTGTCTCTGTACTTAAACACAACCCTACCAACACATACTGCTAAGAAAAGTCAAGGTCACTCATGAAGTATTTTAGAGAATTCCTCTATTATCCCATCCAGTGTGCATTCTGGCCTGTCTGTCTCAATCACCAGAGCCAACTTCAATTACCCACAGTTCAACAAAATCCACAAATAATTCTCCAATCATATTTTTAAAAAGAATTTCCACCTTATCTCCTATCAAAATTTCTAAGAAACGAGAGCTATAAATTGGTATATCTGGCTCTAACGAAAGTGCTAACAAAGAAATGACAAAATCATTTAAAACCACATTGATTTTTAATTATTTTTTTCTTTTTACTTAGCCTTTGTAATGGGTGATCTAATGACAATTGTTTCTTCTTTCTTTGGGAATATGAGAAGTTAATAACAAATGAAAAGAAAACATAATGTCTATTCAGTCTGGATTTTAAATCCTTAATTAGTGTTGGTTCTATATAAGAATTACTCACAAAAACTTTCCCTTCACATGTAAAGATTGGTTACTTCTCTAGAAGAATCCCTTTCAGATTTTAAAAACCAAGCAATATTAATCATTAAATATAAATTAAGCATATGCTATGTGCTATGTACAGAACAATAGTCTATGTGTTTAAAAATATACAAATAGTCCTACATTGTAGAATATTTATATCTAATTAAGGAAATAAACACATTTTCTTATGCAATTTCCTTGGACACTCATATAAGTGTGATAATATTTTTACAATCTACTAATTAAATTATTCATTTTCATGAATGTTCATCTGCTTGAAATTAGGAACTAGGTTATATTCTTATTTCTTAATATCCAGTGAATCACATAAGGAGTTAATTCATTTGAGGTAATCAATAGATGTCTGTTGGTGAATAAATAACCTTTAAAAGGAATGTTTTGTGGTCCTACATAAATGTAGATGTATGTGTATACTTGCATTTATATGTGCAATGATATGTATAGACACATAGGAAATTATTTATGTAGGTGAAATTGATGTATGTGTAAAATTAGAAGGAAGTGACAAGTACAGTATAATATTGCCATTATGCCCTCATTTAGAAAATAGGGCCATGTGCAATTTGTCCTGTGATATCATAGTGAAAGTGTAAAGCACAAAATATGTAGGTGGGGAGAGGTTTGATGTGTATTTTAGCTGGATCCCTGGCATAATAATGTCCTTTATTACATTTTTATTGGACATACTTTCAAAGAGTTTCTCCACCAAGCAGATTTTGGCAATGCAGCTTTTTAGTGGGTTCCTAAGAAGAGTGAAATGTAGAAAAGGTAACTTCCATTCAAATATGCATCTGTGTGACACAGAAATGAATAATAAAACTTGTGACAATATATATTTTTAATACTTGAATTATATATTCTAGGTCCAATGACTGGAAAAATTGTTCCTATTTATTTTTTCCAACATGCTTGAAGACGAATGTCCTTTAAATTTGCACATCATGAGAATGGAATGTGCTCAGAGATCAGCTGAAAGTTAAAAAAAAATGAGAACTTTGCAGCTGTGGTTCTGGGCTTAGGTTCGGGGGAAAGGCTGGTCCCCTTTCTGACCCTCCTGCACATTCTGAGAAGCTCTCTAAGGAGACACAGTTACTCCTCTGTCCTGACAAAACCCCATGCAGAAGTTGAACCAAACAGTTGCAGGTATACAGTAATAGTAAGAGCTTACATTTGCACAGTACAATAGAATCTATTTCTCACAACAATATTTTGAATTAGGCATAAAAAATCATTGTCTCCAGCTTATAGACAAAGAAGCCAAACTTGGTGAGATTTTTGGGCAGATAATAGAAAATATACAATTGACTTCTGCTACCATCCCACCCCTGCTCTATCCCTGGCACAGAGTTTCTAAACGCAGATGTTGTGAAAGGGGAGCTGCATGGGAGTAAAGACGAAAGACAGGAGAAAGATTAGTTTTTTCCTACCCCATTGGCTTGTAAGGTCCCACAGTAGAAAGGGGTGAAGTTGGAAACAGAACTTAGAGATCCCATCAGATCTTCTATACAAGTCAGAGGACAGTGAGTTTTCAGTCCCTCTGTTTCTTGGTGTTCAAACTACTGCAAGTTTCTCAAGCTCTCTGAACTTGAGTGCCCTCATCAATAAAATAGAATAAGACATCTCAGATTGTTGCTCTGAGGGTGAAATAATTTGTGAAAACAGTCTTGTCAATTGCAAATTATTATTCAAAGTTCACATTAAACTTATTTTCATTTCACTGTGAAGACAGTCCTCCCCAAAATGTTCCCAACAGGTTTCCCCATAATCTGTCACCTTGGCATGTGGATTACTTTGAACTGAGGTCAGTGAAGACCCTGCAGGTTCACAAGAAACTTTCACCACTCCCTTTACTCTTTATAAGAGTGAAAGTTGGGTTTATTATTAAGAATTTGGATTTTTAACCGGAGAAAAGAAAAATTCTTTTCAGCCAAGAAAGCTATCTGATGTTCTTCATATGAGACACCCTCTCCTCATCATGTGGTCCCCTTCTTCCCTCCTTGAAGCCCCAGGCCCCTGTCTCATTTATTAGCTCAGGATATATACACTTATGCCCCTCACTGGAATCAGAATCCATATCTATGTAGATTCCTCATACATATGCAATTAACTTATTCTTTTTCCAACTAATTTTCTGTATTGATTGCTTAACCAGTCAGAAAAGAATGGGGGAATTTTCCCTTCTTCCTGATAACTGCAAACAGTAACTATAGCTTCCCAGTTATTTTAGGAAAAATAAAAGGACACAATCCATTATTTGTAATTCTGAAATCCCCTAAGCTCTAAAAACAAAAGTATTCCTACTCATTTAGCAACATAGTCTTACCTGAACAGACAGGCCTATTTAATACTTTGTTTTTCCTTATTTGATGTGAAAGTTCATTATTTTCACAGAAGAAATATCAATATAATTACAAAGTTATGCATTGCTGGTTCATACCTATAGAAACAATAATTGGTGTAATAGGATGCAGTAATTGGTGACACAATACATTATCTTTCTAAAACCCAAATATCCTATATTTCAGTACACATCTGGTTTGGGAGATTTTGGAGGGATTATGTGGTTGTAATGTGGAATAAGCCAGTGAGATTTCACTCCATATTACAGGTTCTGTGATCCCCGCGCCCCATGACAGGCTGCCCAACCCTGATGAAGGCTGTCAGAGATGAGTGGTTTTGGGGTCAGTCCCAAGCTGGGTCCATTCCAAAGCAGACACAGGAGAACCTTGGAGATGTCAAATGCTTCCATTCCTGAGCTTCGCCTTGGTCACTGATCTTGAAACTATGTGGCCTTTGAATGACTCCTTAAAACAACACATCCCCAAGCTGGATCTAGAAGCTATGGCAGAAAGTGAATGAGCAAAGGTGATGTGCAACATAAATCTGAGACTGAATCCCTGACCACATTTGACCAGCTCTGCATCTTTGACACATATACTATGGTTTTAAAGTTCAGCTTCTCATCCTTGAAGTGGGATTATTAGTAACGTTTTTGAAGGCTATGATAAGTTTTATTTTATTTATTTTTTTTTAAGATTTATTTATTTATACAAGCACTGGGTACAGTCAGAAGTGCAGGAGGATGAGAGAATTCACCAGAGCCAGAGCTGGGAGCAGAGCAGGCAGAAGGACCAAAGTACACTGCTGAGGGGAGCAGCGGGCGGCAGGAGAGGTCTGCACGCCATGTGGGACCCTCCTCCGGTGGCCAGGGAGCAGCTGGGAGTCCAACCAGCGCTGCAGAGGTTGTGGGCAGCTTCGCAACGCTGCGCCACCGGGAGGCCCCTATGGTAAGTTTTAAATGGCCCCTATGATAAGTTTTAAATAAGATAAAGCCCCTATGATAACTTTTAAATGTGGTGATCAATTGAACACTAAGCTCCCGGTAAAGGCCAGATTCCCTTAGCTTTTTTTGTCTGCATTTCCATGAACAGAAATCCCTACCATAAGGTGATTTGTGAAGTTTTTCTTTAGATGACTGATTTGTTGTGGTGGTCGTAGTTAATTAAAATAGTTGAGCGTTGTTATATTTTTTTTCTGAATCTCGGTCTGGACCCATGCCATTTTGAAGTCCAGAAAGTTGAATTCTGGTTTAATTCCAACATTATTCTGCCAAGTTATTTCTTTTGGAAAACAAACTGTTTTAATAATGTATGAGGTTTATAATACACGTGTCTCACAGTTTGCAGGAAACAGAATAAAATGTCCGTAAGTGATAAAGTGTGTTTACTGTAGGTCAGCTAATTACATATCTCAAACCTGGAATATATGAAATTTGATGGTTGAGTCTCCTCTGTGAGAGCGGTGGGGTATGCACTGTATCTTGGCTGTGATTCATTTTGATGTTTGGAAGGCTGGCACTCATGACAATAGCACACAAGCTTTGGCATGACTAATTCACTTAGAATTTTGAATAGGCCTTGAATCAAAAACTCCTCTCTGAAGTTTAATTACCACAGGTCATAAATTCATAGAGATTCGCCCTAGTATTTGAGTTTCTCTCTCCTCCTGCATCAGGCCACATAAGCTCCAACTCACAGCCATCAGAGAACCTCAGGTGAGGTGCTAGGTGTCACTCTCTGGCCCTTCTTCTCAAGTAGAGGAGCACAGGTCCCAAAAGGAAGGCTTGCCTGTTTATGAAGGTGGCCTTTAGGTAAGTGAGGAAATGAAGAGCAATTCAATAAATAGTTGTGGGACAGAAAGTCACTGTAAAATAAAATAAACTTCACTAATGTGGGTCCAAGGAAACCAAGGCCAGGTGAAATTAAGACTTCAATATGAATATTGAGTAGATAGTGTGTGTGTGCATATACATATATGATTGTGTATGTATGTGTGTATATATACACATATATACATACACATGTATGTGTGTGTGTATATCTATATATACACACATATACATACACACACAGAGCACTGTCTATGATTCAGAGGTGTAGATTCACGCCTCTTCAGATGTACTCGTCACACCACACAAACCTCCAAGGATAGGCCTCCCTGGTGGTGCAAGGAGTTAAGACACAACCTATGAAGCTATCCACTGCAACATGAGTTCAATCTCCGGCCAAGGAGATACCCACATGGCGCAGCAGACCTCTCCTGATTCGCCCACTGTTCCCCTTAGCAGTGTATTTCAGTCAGTCTGTCTGTTCTGTTTCCCACTCTGGTGAATCCTCTCACCTCCCACACCTCTGTCCTGTACCACGTTCTTGTATGCATAAATAAATAACTCTTGAAAAAAAAAAGAAAAACCTCCAAGGAACCTGAAATCCTCCATATTGTCCATTGTGCCCCCTCAGCGCTTTGCACCATCCCTCACTCTCTGATAAACTCAGTTCTACAGACATATTTCTAGGGTTGTTTGGTTTACTTTTGTGTGCTCCTTATTTTTATTTCTCTAGATTCTACATATGAATGAAATCATCCCATATCTGTCCCTTTCATTCTGACTTATTTGACTTAGCCATTTACAACAACATAGATGGAATTGGAGGGAATTATGGCAAATAAATAGAACTTTTTTTTTATAAAATAGATAGATATATAGACAGACTATATGTCCTCAAGATAGGGAAGGAGTTTTAAACAAGACAAAAATGCATAAGTCATAAAGGAAATTATTATTAAAGTTTTACTATGCTAAATTTTAAAATATCTGTAGGATTAAAAAGTTAGAAGACATGCCTTAGTCTGCAAACAAAAAAATATTGGTAGCTGGATTGTATAAACTAGCTTTCTGGATTAATAAGTAAAATTAGCATCACACTAGAAAAGTGAGAAAAAGATACAAATCACAGAAAAGGAAACCTTATTGCTCAAAAAACATGCAAAAAGATGTTTCATGTGATCAATAGTTAGGGAAATGCAAATGTAAATACATGTGGAACATTTTTAAAAGTTCATAATACTAAGTGCTGGCATAGGTATCATTAAATGATAGGTCTATTATGTTATTGAAGGGGGGGTAAAAATTAGTAGAGTCACTTTAGGCAAAAAATATTTGACATTATTTCCAAAAGTGATGATGTGTTTACTCTTTGGTACAGCAATTCCCTCCTGGAGCTGGACTTCCCACAGACATCCCCGCGCTGGGCATGAGCCACACATGTGCCCAGGTATTGATTGTAGAGGTTCTGGGACAAGTGTGAAGGGAAGGCTTTCAGGGGCCCAAACCCCTTGCTTCCTCTGGGCTCTCACAGGGTGGTTAATCTGTTTGTAGAAAAAGACACAAATTTTCATTTTCCATGAATGAAAAAAGCTGAGCAACACAGTACAAAAGCCAGTGCCAGGGCCTCCCTGAAGGCGCAAGGGGTTAGTTAAGAAGCAACCTATAAAGCTATCTGTAGCCACTGAAGCACGAGTTCAATCCCCGGGCAGGGAGCTACCCACATGGTGCAGCAGACCTCTGCTGACTCGCCTGCTGCTCCCCTCAGCAGTGTATTTCAGTAGATCTGCCTGTTCTACCCCCCCCACTCTGTCTCTGGTGAATCCTCTCAATGGACCCCCCCACCTCTGGCCTGTACCCCGTTCTTATATGCATAAATAAATCAATCTTTAAAAAAAAAAAAGCCAGTGCCTTCACTTTGCAAGAAAATCTGGATGCGGTCATCGATAATGTATTGTTGATGTTATATCAAAAAGCATGACTATGGTGTTGTTTATGAAAACAAAAAAAATTGGAAACCACTTGAAAATCCCAGTCAAAGCTTCCCAACTCAGAAAGCCCTTCCTTGGAGATAAGTCTTAAGGCTGCATCTCCTCTCCTCTTACCCCCTCTTCCTGTACTTTATTTTGGTTTACTTTCTTGATTTTCCAAACATGATATTCAATTATATATTTATTTGTTTCTTGTTTATCTGCACCACTAGATGTCAATTTCATGAGGCCACAAAATTGTCTATCTTATTTACAACATACTCAGAACATGAAATGTGTGCAGTACAGAGACACACTTTTTTTTTTCAAAATTGAATGAGGTCCATTTTCCACTTTATGTATATTTATAATATAGAATACAAGAATTAAAATGTGTTCATAAGGGTTCAATGTACTAACAGAGAATTATCTCAAAAATATAATGTGCAAAAGAAACAGGTTGAAAAGCTGTAATTACATTGCATATATCATAAACATCATAATACTGTTTTTATAAAAATGAAAACATGCAAATATGACTATAGATTATTTATATATATTTTATTTATGTATGATAGTATAAAATATGCTTGGAAAAGATACACATCAACTTTGTTACCTGTGAGAAAACAGCAGGGGAAAAGAGAATGACAGACAGGGGACTTCAGCTACATCTGTAGTATTTTCTTTAAAAAACTGACACAAGTATTGCGGATGTGTTGGTGCACAAATATATTTGCATAGTTGATACACAGTTTTTTTTTAATATTTCAGTACTTTCTCATATGTTTGAAAAATTCTATAATACAGACTTAATGCAAAAATAATGTTCACTTGATGAACAATTCACTTTTTGCCTACATTGCAAACATTTAGAATAACTGGTAAACTTTGGGATACCTGGGATTTTTACCTCTTCTGCAGCATGGATCAAAGGCTGCTTCTCCATTCCTCATCTATTTTTCCTAAGGTTTCTTAAGAATCAAGTTGGAGAAGTTTACCACTGATGGAGAAGGGGTCTCTCTATCATCAGAGTAGCTCAGAAATTTTTCCTTACCTGCAACAGTCCTATATGCCTCTATAATGCTTGTTTAGTTCCACTTCCCACCCCAACCCCCACATCCTAGAACTCCTACAGAGCTTCCTCCTCTGATTTCTGGGATATAGTGGATCTTGGTCATTGTGGGACTGTCATTTAAACTGGACTGCAGCTGCTGTGGATTCTGACACTGGGGAATATGCACTTTAGCATCATGTCCTGCTCTCTGATGTTAAACAGACCTTTTCAGTCTTTTAATAGATTCTTGGAGGAGGAGGAGGAGGAAGTGGAGGCTGAGGTTAGCTTGTTCACTGTGTGCCTATCTCTGCCAGATTGGCATCTGGCACCAAGCCTACCATTTAGTCATATGGTAATGTTTTCTGCTACATACACACACACACACACACACACACACACACAGAGCACAAGCTCTAGCCATTGAGCCAAATGTCTTTGTGTGCACAAGTTATACTGCACTGACCGAAATGGTATTTAACCATATACTGAAGTATAAGCTCAAAATATGTCTGTTTTGAGACAGACATATGGCCTCTGTTAATTATGTCAGTTTTTTTTTTTTTAAGATGGCAAGACAGAGATAGTAGATGAAACTCCCTTCAGTGATTTCTACTCTCTTCAATTAAAAAAACATGCAGAATGTGGGGAGAGAATCACTTCAACCAAGACTCTCCCACGCAAAGGATTTGCAAACATCCTAGAGAAACCTCATTGGACCATTAATATGACTACAGTTTCCCAAATCTCCTCCTTTCCAGACACCTAAAGGGAATGAGCATAGAACTTTGTCCTTTTCTTTCACCCTTTCATGGCTCTCTTTCAGGATAAAAGTTCCCCAGAGCCCACTAAGACCTTCTTTCTCACTTTCTACAGTGAAACAAGAAACATTAGAACTCTCAGAGCATAGGTTGGTTAAGTATGGCTCCATGGTCCAAATCAGATGAGTTGCCCATTTTTGTAAATAAAGTTTTACTGGAACACAGCAATGCCCATTTCTTGAAAAACCATCCATGACTATTTCTACACTACATCATAATGCTGACCTACATCATAGGGCCTAAAAGACTAAATTACTTGCTTCCTGATCCTTTATTAAAAAGTAGGCTGAATCCAGGGCCTCCCCGGTGGCGCAGCGGTTGAGCGCTGGGTTGCGAGGCTGCCCGCGGCCTCTGCGGCGCCGGTTTGATCCCCGGCTGCTCCCCGGCCACCGGAGGAGGGTCCCACATGGCGCGCAGACCTCTCCTGCCGCCCGCTGCTCCCCTCAGCAGTGTACTTCGGTCCTTCTGCCTGCTCTGCTCCCCGCTCTGGCTCTGGTGAATTCTCTCACCCTCCCGCGCTTCTGACTGTACCCAGTGCATGTATAAACAAAACAAACAAACAAACAAATAAATAAATAAAACATGCCTCTATTAAAAAAAAATAATAAAAAAATTAATAAAAAGTAGGCTGAATCCAGTAGAATCTCCCATGCCTTGGAGGACTGACTAGATTACATGTTATTGTCAAGAATAACTGGTCAAGAGATGCTTGTAATGAAATTCATAGCATGTTTATAGCAAATGAGCAGCAAAACTGGGGTCTAAATGTTCTCAATTTACTGATTCTTTAAATATACAAAAACAATACTCCTTGATAAAGTAGTTCCATTCCTATTTGGAAAGTGTTGACAGCTGCCCTGGACCGCATGCTTCTACACATGTGATGACCTAGCACAGGTTTTTCATTTCCCAGTGAATCATCCTCTTAGCTCAACAGTGGTTGCTTCCCGGACGTGTCACCCCACACCTGATGGCTTGGGGCCAAGATGACCATGACACAGGCACAGCCCACAGGGCTTGTGGAGGCTGACAACACAGATTTCGCATGCCCTTTAAAGGTCAACACTCACAAGCTTCCCCAAGTTATGTGTCATATTTCATCACCAGTTGGTGACTACTACTGTCCCTTTTGTCTTAGAAGAAAACCAACTGGATAGAGAAGATGAATATATTTTTTGTTTGAGGCTTATACAGCTCTCTGAGTTCTGAAACCACCTGAATGACCCAGGCTAGCAGCAAATGACTACTGGAAAGAATTCTCATCCACACTGACTTCAGTGAATGATGTCTGTTTCCAGACAGATCGTCACTGCTGATACTATATGCATGAGAATACATTTGGCAAAGTAAACTGACCAAAGAGAAATATGCCCCAGGTAATTTTGTTTTCTGTCTGCTGTGTGGTGACTGGACCAAGAGACAGGAAGTCATATCAACCAGGACACATTGCTCCATCTCTGAGTTTCAGTTTGGTTTGGGTCATGAGGAGTTTGAATCAAAGACTAAGAAAATCATCTTTGTGGTTTACAAAACACCTCATAAGCACTAGTCTGTTATTCTATGATTTTAGACAAGTCCTGTGTTTGTGCATATTTAAATGCCATTTGAAATGCTAGAGCCATCTTGGCAGCTCTTTAAGAGTTGAGAGATAGCAGTTCAAAGTGAGATTCTTTCTTTTACCAAGCTTTTCTTTTTAACAAGGGTGTTGCTCAAACAAAGAGCATTTGAAGGATAGGGCTTTTCTTGGGTTTCCAGGACTCACCAATGCCCACTACTTTACATGTCTTCTTGGTACACTCTTTCCACGTAACTAGCCTCAATTAATTGCTGCCATTGGCCAAAGATTAGAGTTAAGAAATCCCACCAGGCACCACAAAAATGTCTCCAAACTCATTGCACCAGGCCTAGTTGAACCTGATTCTAGTCTTGAGGACTGCAGAAAGGCCAATGAGATACTGCAGCATGCATTATCTAGGTGCATTCCTCCCATAACCAAGTTTAGCTCAATGCAAGTGAACTGTTTGCCCACCTAAGTGACAATCCTCCCCAGGCAAATGTATTAATCCTGGTGGAGACTTGTGGCAACAAAAATCCCAAAAAAACCAAACAAACAAACAAAAAAAACAATTCAGACTCTGGCCTTTGTTTTTAGAATTCCTGTGCAGAAGAAATCAACTATGTTTCTGATAATGTGAACAGAGGTATGCAGTTCTGTGGATTACAGTGTGTCATTTAGGGTTGTGGTGATGAATTTTAGTAGTAGAAGGAATGTGTAGTAGTAGAAGTGAGTAGCAGAAGGAATGTGTAGGAATGAGGATGCAACCTGTGGAGATCTTTCCAAGTTGCCAAATATTTTTTCTAAAGCCCAAGTGTACCACCATGATTGGATTTTTTCTTCCCACATTCTCAGCTGGTTGCATTTGTACTACTGCATGGACATACCTGAGTGATTAGTATTGAACAATTAGGTGGGTGCTAACAAATTAGGAAACTTGGACAGTGATTAAAGAAAGATGTGAGGTCTCCCTGAACAGCAGCTGAGTGTTTGATGGGAAGAGAAAACAAATTCAATTTCCAACTCAGTTTCTTGCCCAAGAACATTCTGTTAGTCAAATACATCTTCCAGTCCCAAGCACTTGGGGTTTTAATGTAATTCTAGTGTTTCAGAAAATCAGTGTAGGAGTCAAACATCAGATGGCTTAGTGAGATGCTAAGTCCTAGATTAAAAACAGGAATTAAACTCAAATAACATTACTTGTTATAATGTTGCTTCCTGGTGCCGTTTCTTTATTTTATATACCCTGAAAGCAGAAAAATGTTGCCCTTCAGTTTGAAAATGAAATAAGAAGTTGCATGCATGTGTCTTACTAAAACCAATTTTGAATTTACTTTTGAGGCCTTAATAAAAATGAATATACATAGCACTGGGAGCTTTTTCAGAGCACAACACTTAATTAGATACCACTTAATTGGTTTATATAGACTTCATTTAAGGCTAATGGTTTACTAATTTGTTAGCACCCAGAAAGAAAACATAACTCATTTCAACTTTTCTTTTTTCTTAAAGTCTCTTAATATTGAGGATTACTGTGTGATCTCAATTCTAGAAAAGTTTCTGCTGCTAAAAAGACTTGAAAAGCATTGGATTGGGTTACTCTGAGAATCCTTATGGCTTCTCTAGCTGATATGATGGAATGAAGAAGGACATGAATTAGGGAGAGATTAGTGTGATAGACACTACTGTTTTTTTTTTTTTTTATCTTTATCCTACTCCCCACTTCACTCCTTGCTTGTAGACCTCTGAATTTGTTCTGATACTTCGAGTAGCTATGGGTTCAACATATAGACCATGCTTGACCCAAAGGTGAATCTTAATTTGTCTATTCCAGTTAGTATAGTTTCAATCTCTACCTAGTCACTGATTTAGGCATGGACATGTCATCTAACTCTGGGCTATGTAGACTTTTCTGTAAGAAGTCCATAAACCATTTCTTTGCTAGGCAAAAGAGATGCACAGTAAAGTCTGTTTCCTCTGCTGGAATTTTGCATTAGGGCCAGATATATAATTTGTGGAGTCCAGTGAAAATTCAAAATATGAAGATCCTTTTCCTATATTTCAATTGCTCTCTCTCTCTAACTGTCATGGTGTTGTTTTTTTTTTTTTTTTAAATTTTGTATTTAGGCATGTGCTCCTTCATAGGCACCTGGAACCTTGCTCCACAACTCAGGACACAGCACACACACTACTTTGACCCTGATCCTCACCACACTTACTTCTAGACACTTGATGGAGACAAAAGGTGACATTAGTTGTTGGGCAGGAGCCTGTGATTGAATGGACTAGAAGCTACCTAGCCAATCCAGGTGATGAGGCAGGATTGAACATGAATAGGGGCTCCAAGTCCTTGGTTCATGTTCCTTTGTCCCATTTCACTTACAAAACACAAATTCAAAGTGTAATTATCAAGTATTCAAGATGATGATCATAGAACATATGCTTCCAACCATGAGACTCTTCTGAGCCTGGGGTCCCATGCATGTATGTTGATTACATGCCCATGAAACTGAGCCTGATCTTTATGTCACCTGTGTTACTTGAATCCACAGCCATTATGAAATCACAAGGGGAACATGGCCAAATTAGACAGAGAAGAACAAAAGTACCTGAGTCCTTGAAATTATGATGTTATTAAATTAGCCAATCATAGAAACTGCTTATGTTCAAGAATTCACAAGAAGTAATAAACTCCTTCTGGCCACTTTTACTTAGAACTTTCACTAGTGACAAACGAAAGCATTCTAACTGAAGGGACAGAGCATAGCTTGATGAAAATGTCTACAAAGGGAATAGAACGGGGTGATTAAGCTAGAAGAGTTTTGTTGCAGCTTTCAAATCTATGGCCACTCTCCTCTAGAATGTTGTTCCTGCCTTTCCCCAACCACTATGCAGGGCATGGGAGGGTCAATGTGTTCTTTGGAGCCAGAACACAATGCTCTCACTTACACTCCACCCCCTCACATTCTTCCAGTCTTAGAAAGCTGAAAGTTTAAGTAGGGCAGATATTGGCAAAGTATGATACAGGAGGTAAACACCACACCCACATTGAATTCAGAAACACAAGAATTGAGATGATAGAAAGAGGTCACTGTGAGCTTTGGGATAGTAGAAACTAAGTTAAAAAAATTAGTACATTATAAATAAAATTATAAAACAGATAAAGTTTATCTGGGGCTTGCCTAATCTCCTTATAATAGACCTTTCCATCCTTCAGAGACATTTTTCTAGGTAAATATCTTGGGTTCTAGTCTTGGTCATTCCTTCCTAAGGTGCTAAGTAGTAAGTTGAAAGTACCATCTGACCTTAAAGGTTTGATTGACTTCAAACTGAGATTTTAGGAGTCTACACTGGCTGTTCTGTGTCACTGCTAAATAAACATCCTAGGATGGAAGTTTTGGGAACCTTTAGCAGTTCCAAATCCATAAAACACTTCCTCTAATTACAGATTAAAAGCATGATATCTTCTGGAATAAACAGCCCTAGGCAAAAATTGTATGAAAGGAGTGCCTTGAAGGATATAGGTTTGTTAACATATTTAGAGAGAAAGACATTTCATCTACAAACATAGTAAGCATAAGTGTGAATATGTTTCCTCCACCTGAGGAAGGAAGATATAACCCTTAAAAGCTTTTCAGCTTCCTTCTAAAGGTTTAACACTAAACATTAATTTTGCACATTTCCAGAGCCTGGAGTTGGATGGGCAGAGAGTTGTCCATAAAATGGACATGGGTCATTTTTCTACTTTTATAGATTATACTCATTGCAATAGCATAACCCCCAGATTGTATGTCCTCTTGGAGCTTCAAAATGTGATTTAATTTAGAAATAAGTATAATTAGTTCAGATAAAGTCATACTGGATTCAGGTATGTGTAGACACACAGGGAAGATGGGTATGTGAAGTCAGAAACACAGAGTGGAGTTATCTGGATCATAAGCCAAGGAACACCAGGGGCCACCAGACACTGAGTGAAGCAAGGAAAACTTCTTCTGGAGCATGACCCTGTCACCACCTTGACTGGACTCATAGGCTTCAGAAGAGTGAGGGAATTTAGTTATATTGTTTTGACCTTCTCCCACCCCACTACACACACACACACACACACACACACACACACACACACCCCAAGCCTGGGTTTGTGGCAATTTGTCATGGCAGCCATAGAAAACTAATCCACAGGTGACCAAGACAGGTTTGGTCCCACATGGGCACTGTTTCTATGGAATGAAAAGATCCAGGAGCAGAGTGAGACTTTAATTTGCAAGCGGGAAATGGAGGAGCTACTTCCACAACAAAACATCTGCTCACTGCTATAGGTGGGGCAAGAGGATTTACCTATCCATCTAGCATGAAGCCAGGAGGTGAGCAATGTTGAATTGGATGTTGTCTCAAAGGTCAACATTCCTCACTCTTGCATGCCAATGCTAATGCCTCTGGGTTTCTCACACACCTACCTTTTCATCACAACCTTCTGCCAAAAAAGTTGGGTCACAAAGCCTTCCTGTTTGAACCAGTGATGTGAGTCTTTTCAGTGACATCAGACAAAAGCAAAAAGCTGCTGGAAGTTTCCTCCATACTAGATTAGCAGCACATGGGTGAACCAAGCTCATGCATTATTCAGAGGGGAAAAATGTGGGCTCTGACTGAACTTTGAAGGAATCAGCAGCTATTCCAGAGGAGAGTGACCTATTGTTCTGCTTCACAGCTCACAAAGAGCGAAAGGAATTCCTTACAGCATAGCTAATGGAGTGCACACAGACGCTGTGATGAACTGACCAGCAGACATCTTTTATGAGCTTTGAAGTCCTGTGCACACCACCGTTTGCAGATCAGAGGAAGATGTTCACACTTTTTCTATTTCTGTAGAATTACAACTTAGTGATACTTAGCAATACTCAGGAGTTTCTGGAAGATAAAAGGTTGTCACCTTTGGAGCCTGTGCTTGTCTTAGGTGGTACCAAGTCACTTCAAAAGGATTACAAAGCAGATTAGGTTAACCTTTATGCCTATGTCTGGAAGTCCTTCTCTGGGACATGGGAAACCTTTCTTGCCTCATGGAACAAGAGGAGAAGTGATTGTGAAATTCATTTTTTACAAAATTTCCACACCACATGTATCTTTGAAGCCAGAGAGCCATTTTAAAAGAATGGGAGAAGGAAACTCTGACCCAAATGATCAAGTGAAGACTTGCAGACCTTCAATCCAGAGCCTTGGCAAAGATTCTGAATAAAGTCAGTAACTAAATTTTATAAATTCAGGGAAGAACTTAGAACAAACCATGTCAAATGAAATTAACATATATTTATTTGTGCTCTGTGTTACCATTCTGGGTTTCAATAAATGCAAAATTATCTTGCTTATATTTTCCTCAGCAAAAATTTCTTTTTTTAGCTTGATTTTATTTTATTTTTTTTTAAATAAATTTTATTTTTATATTCCCCATACAATTGCAGCCCCCCCCCATTCTGACCCCAATCCCTCCCCTCCCGCCCCTCACCCCCCAAAAAGTGTCTCTGGTTCATAGTTTTTTGTTGATTTTGATTTTCACTTTCTTATAGTTATTCATTTTCCTGGTCCCTTATTTAAGTTTTCTAGATTCCTGCTATGAGTGAGACCATCCGGTATTTTTCTTTTTCTTTTTGGCTTATTTCCCTGAGCATGATCCCTTCCAGTGCCATCCATGTTGCTGCAAATTGCATGTGTTTATCTTTTTTGAATGCTGAGTAATATTCCATGGTGTATATGTACCACATCTTCTTGATCCAGTCATCTATTTTTGGGCATTTGGGCTGTTTCCAAAGCTTAGCTATTGTAAACAGTGCTGCTATAAACATAGGGGTGCAGGTGTTCTTTGGAATGGATGTTTCTGTGTCCTTTGGGTAAATACCTAGGAGTGGAATTGCTGGATCATATGGAAGCTCTATGTTTAGTAGGTCCAGAAATCTCCACACAGCTCTCCATAGTGGTTGGACCAGTTTGCACTCCCACCAGCAGTGCAGAAGAGTTCCTTTTTCTCCACACCCTCGCCAACATTTGTTGTTGCTAGTTTTTTTAATATGTGCCATTTTCACTGGTGTGAGATGGTATCTCATGGTAGTTTTGATTTGCATTTCCCTGATTACAAGTGATGTTGAACATTTTTTCATATGCCTGTTGGCCATTTGCATTTCCTCTTCAGAGAAGTTTCTTTTTAGCTCTTCTGTCCATTTTTTGACTGGGTTATTTTCTTTGTTGTTGCTGAGTCTCATCAGCTCTTTGCAGATTTTTGTGATTAGTCCTTTATCATTAGTGTTGTGTGCAAAAATGTTCTCCCAGTTGGTGGGGTTTCTCTTTGTTTTTGTTATTGTCTCTTCTGCTGTACAGAAGCTCTTTAATTTGATGTAGTCCCAGCTTTTATCTTTGCCTTCACTATCACTGCTTTGGGTGATGTGTCTATAAAGATGTCTTTGGTGTGCAAATCACGTAGTGTTTCACCTATATTTCCTTCTATATATTTTCTGGTTTCAGGTCTTTTGTCTAGTTCTTTAATCCATTTTGAGTTGATTTTTGTGTATGGTGTGAGGTAGTGGTCAAGCTTCATTCTTTTGCATGTAGCGACCCAGTTTTCCCAGCACCATTTATTGAACAAACTTTCTTTGCTCCAATGCATAGTCTTTGCTCCTTTGTCAAAGATTAGTTGACCATAAATCTGTGGGTTTATTTCTGGATTTTCTATTCGATTCCATTGGTCTGTATGTCTGTTCTTGTTCCAATACCATGCAGTTTTGATGATTATGGCTTTGTAGTAGAGTTTGAAGTCTGGGAGTGTGATGCCTCCATTCCCTTCTCTTTTTTTTTCAGGAGAGCTTTGGCTATTTGGGGTTTTTTGTGATTCCATATGAATTTCATCAATAATTGTTCTATTTCTTTGAAGAATGACATTGAAATTTTGATTGGAATAGCACTGAACCTGTATATTGATTTTGGTAGGATGGCCATTTTAATAATGTTTATTCTTCCAATCCATGAGCAGGGGATGTCTTTCCATTTCTTTGTGTCTTCTTCTATTTCTTTTAACAGTGTTTTATAGTTTTCTTTGTATAGGTCCTTTACCTCTTTTGTTAGATTTATTCCCAAATATTTGATTTTTTTTTTGTTTCAATAATAAAAGGGATGGTTTTTTTGATTTCTTCTTCTTCAGATTTATTGTTTGTGTATAGGAAGGCTACTGACTTTTGCGTGTTGAATTTGTATCCTGCCACTTTACTAAACTGATTGATGAGTTGAATTAGTTTTTCTGTGGAGTTTTTGGGGTTCTCTATGTATATTATCATATCATCTGCAAATAGTGATAGTTTGACTTCTTCTTTTCCTATTTGGATTCCTTGGATGTCTTTCTCTTGTCTTATTGCTCTGGCTAGGACTTCCAGTATTATATTGAAGAGCAGTGGTGAGAGTGGACATCCTTGTCTTGTTCCAGATCTTAATGGAATTGCTTTTAGCTTTTCACCATTGAGAATGATACTGGCTGTTGGCTTGTCATAGATGGCCTTTATGATGTTGAGGTATATTCCTTGTATCCCAAGAATTTCAAGGGCTTTTATCATGAATGCATGTTGCACTTTTTCGAATGCTTTCTCAGCATCTATTGATATTATCATATGGTTTTTATATTTCGTTTTGTTGATGTGTTGGATAACGTTGATTGATTTTCGGATGTTGAACCATCCTTGTGTCCCTGGAATGAATCCTACTTGGTCGTGGTGAATTATCTTATGGATACAGTGTTGGATTCTGATAGCTAAAATTTTATTGAGGATTTTTGCATCAGTGTTCATTAGGGAGATTGGCCTGTAGTTTTCCTTTTTTGTGTTGTCCTTGTTCGGTTTTGGTATTAGTGTAATGTTGGCTTCATAGAACGTGTTTGGTATTGTCCCTTCCTTCTCAATTTTTTGAAAGAGTTTGTGAAGGATAGGCGCTAATTTGTCTCTGAATGTTTGGTAGAATTCATTTGGAAATCCATCAGGTCCTGGGCTTTTGTTTTTGGGGAGGTTTTTGATTACCATTTCAATTTCGCTAATTGTAATTGGTCTGTTTAGGTGTTCTATTTCTTCTTTATCTAGCTTTGGGTGATTGTAGAGTTGTAGGAATTTGTCCATCTGCTCTAGATTGTTGAACTTGTTTCCAAACAACTGTTCACAGTAGTTACTGATTATTCTTTTGATTTCTGCTGTGTCTGTTGTGATTTCTCCTCTTTCATTTGTGATCCTGTTTATTTGTGCTTTCTCCCTTTTTTCCTTTGTGAGCCTGGCTAGGGGTTTGTCTATTTTATTTATTTTTTGAAAGAACCAGCTCTTGGTTTCATTGATCTTTTGGATTGTTTTTTTAGTTTCAATTTCATTTATTTCTGCTTTGGTTTTTATTATTTCTTTTCTTCTACTCGTTTAGCAAAAATTTCTTAATCTGTGGTTTACATCGATCTGCCATTGTTAAATTTGATGGTTTTAAAGAAAAATGATTTAAGGAGAAAAATTGTTAATACATATTTGTTTAAAACTTTTAATTTTCTCAAGTACTTCTGACATTTCAAAATTTTAAACAGTTTGATTGGAATCATATCTTACAAAATGATAATAAAATTATTTATAAACTTAATATCTGTAATAGTTATGCTTGTTTTAAAAAGTATATTTTAGGAATAGGTACTATTTAGGGAAACTATATGAATTATTTCAGGTCACCAGATTTGCCTTAATAAATATCTTTAGCATTTTCAGATATAAAGCTTATTTATAATTCAACCATCCATCCCATATTAAAATTCCTCATTTATTCAAGAGATATTATTGAGTTCCTGCCATGTTCCAAGTACTGTGCTAATATCTATGGATAAAAACAAGATTGAAATAAATTCAATCTTCCACAAGAATATTTGAATTAGGAAATATGTTTCCCACATGAGCAAACTACCTCTCAGATTCCCTCTTTGATGATACTTGAATTCCTAGTGCTGAATTACTGTCATTCTCAAATAAGAAGTTGATATCAGAATTTTATTTGTCCACTTTTAAGAAGAAAACTTGATTGCTTCAATCTTACTAACAGTTAACTACTTTGAATTGCCATAAATAAATAGACATATATCTATGTTGTATAGATTTATAGCTATACTAATCCTTAGTTGTTTTGATAAATAACTAAACAGTTATGTGCCTCAGTGTTCTCATCTGTAAAAGAGAAATGATAAAAATGTGTACTGATATGGTTGTGGTGACAATTAAGCAATTTAATAGTTACAGTGTGTTTGAAATTGTCTCTAGCACATAGTAAAATCACATATATCTTTTATATACACATTTGAGTTAGTGACATGGTTTCAAAAATACAATAAAATGAATAAACAACCATGTTGTGGTGAGGAGTGCTAGACTCAGCCTCAGAAGATCAGAGGTTGAACTTAGCACTGCTTCAAAAGGGTCTGGTGAGTCAGTAAATGGTGCTTATTTTTATTGTGAAGATACAGTACATGGATACCCTTCCAATTGTCTGTTCTTTCCTTTTTATCACAGGAAGTCAGCTTCTATTGCCCACTGATACAATCAATGAGGGAATTGAACTTTGTGGTCTCCAGCCTCATCTTTATTCACCTCTAAAATTTTGTAGAAGTGTGATTCAAATGGGACCACAATTCAGGTCTGGAAAATATTTTAATAATGAATCATTCATCAGAAATTTATTTTTTCAAATGGTGTTTATAGAAATTATTGATGGAGGCTCCTCCCAAGGAGACTTTCCTCTATAAATTAAAACAAGGTAATTGATGTTCAGGCTGGTGAAATGAATTTTGATATTTAGCTAACCATTCCAAATAAACTTTTCTTTAAATCCAAGGGCTGGGAGCTGTTCTGAATTAAGCTTGAGAATTTGTTTTGATTTTTTAAGTAAAAAGAATGGCATGGACACAATTGTTTGAATTCTTCAAAGTGCTTTTGTATCCTCTATAATTTTGATTTCCCTACCTGGATTACAGTTTGTTCAGGAGAGTTGAATAAACATTGAATTTTTGATATTCCTGATTTTCCATCAGCTATATCATTGATTTCTGACAAGCAGCTCACTTAGATCTTTGGCACAGTTTACTTATATGAATGTTTTTCTTTTGTGAACAATTACATTAAAAATAATTACTTGGGAAGAATTAGTTTTCAAATAGCCAACTTGCAGTTATAAAAAGAATTATGAATTACACACCCAAGCACAATCTTGAGACTTAGCAGCCTTCGTAAGCAGCAGCTTTATTTCCATACATAGATTGTTAATCATTGGCACATCCTACTCAAAAACTATACATTGGGGACTATATAATTATTTGAAACATTACCATGGTATTTAGATCTATATAAGCAAACACATTGGACTAAAAAGAAACTTGTGGGAAGATGAAAATGTTCAGTTCTCTTACATTGCTTAAGATTTTCTTATTAAAAATTCTTAAATTATTATGACATATTGAGGACACATCTAAAATTTGAAAAACTTAAACAGTTTCAACTTAGTAGATTTGGTTTGTCTTGAGTAAATATTGTTGCCTGCAAAATCTAACAAACTGTCAGGAATCTATCATGACAACGAAGGGAAATATTTAACAAAGTGAATGGCCAATTCAACATTTTTATATCATTGGTATTCTATCTCACAAATCATTCTTTTTTTAAATAGATAACATTAAATTCAGTCACTTTGCTGACAGACATATATGGAGCATCTGCCTGTGTTTTTATCTGTGGAATGGAATACCTCTTCGGTTAAGATATGGGCTCGGTCTGTAGTGGTTTCTAATGTAAGAGAGGATACACATTAATACAATGAAAAATCCTTCCAGCTCCTTTACTATCATCCCAGTTCAAGGTACTATCACCTTATTCTTAGATTTTTCCATGTTCTTTTTGTTTCACTCTTTACCTTCTCACAATTCTGTTCTACACAGAATTCAGTGATCAGTGATCACCCACTGTACTTAGGATAAAATCTATGCCATTTAGGAGGGAGAGAATAACAGGTTGAGGGGAGGTGGAGGAAGAAAAGTAGGAGGAGGAAGAGGAACAGTCATCTTGCTACTTTCCTTAGCTTCAGAGCTTTGAATTCCTATAGTGTCTGGCCCCACATATCTGTCCTATCTCACCTTCTAGCACTTCTCATTTTATCTAGGCTCCCACCAGAATTAAATCCCCGTGAGATTAGGTGTCATTACCTGTCTTTCTCTTTGTATTTTGTTGTCTAGAACAATGCAAGTACACAGGCAGCATAAAATACATATTTGCTAATAATGACTAGGAGAATGTCATAGCCTTTCTGTATAGTGATATATTACATTTTCAAGTAAGTGTACAGACATTAAAGAACAGGATAGTCTTTCCAAAACTGATACATAAGAAATTCAGAAAGAAAATATTTTTTATAAATGAGATGAATAGTGGGTATATGGTAGACCTCAAAGGAGATTAAAAATTGAGAAAGGTTAGAATAACTTCCTGAATTTCAATAGGTGAACATGAAGGATGAGGTATAGTATTCAAAGTCAGTAAAACACTAAGCATGAGGCAGAAGGGGGAGTAATTGAGTGGATATAGTTAGAGGATAATAAAGAGATCAAAATGAGCCAATCATTCAGACTAAAAGTAGAAACCCAAGTAGAAATCAAAACAAGACTAGCCAAATCTACTAAATTAGACACTGTCCTGTGGTTAAGAATGGCCAAACTATCAAGGGACTTGAACAGAGTAGAAAAGGAAATTACATTTAAGCTGGTAAACACAGGGGATTGAATGTCTTTGGGGAGATAACAAAAGCTGTATATTAGGAAGATTCCTCTTGCAGCACATCAAGGTGAAATGAAAGAAGTAAATAACTTTAGACAAGACCTAGTAACAAATGTCAATCTTTCAAAATGAGGTGATAAGGTAAGGACCATAATGTGACGTGACAAGGATAATTGGGGGAAAAAATGAAAACAAAGATGACAAAAAGAACTGATGATAAGAATGTGACAAGAAAGGAGAAAGTCAGCCAAAACTAGGAAGACACTGTTGCACTAAAAAATATCCTTTCTTCTATCAAACTGGAGACAAGAAATATGAAGCCATTTTGCTTGAAAGTCAACATTGAACCCCAAATATAAGTATTTCCTGTGTACCTCAATTTCCTATATTTTTCTCTGTCACTTTAGAATATGGCTCTTTCAATGTCTCTCAGTGAATTGTCTAGTTATATTTTAGATTTTCTTATTATCATCAACAAAGTGATTGCTTGAACAGGTATTCATAGCCGTGTTTGATGAGCATCCAGTAAGGTGTCCTCTAAGTACCAATTTCTGCCCACTCAAATCACAGAAGTGGATTAGGCCTAGGATAACTGACTGGACACTGAAGTGGACATCTAATCAAAGACATACATAGGAGCCTTGCCTTGCTTGAGAGTTTTAAACAGCAGACAACCAAGAGAAAGACAGTGATGCATATTCATTCTGCAACTTTAGGGGAGAATCTCATATATTTGGGGCAGCTTTGTCTTTTAGTGCTTCATTGTTCAAGACTTCTTTGATATCTGAGTATCTATCCAGCACATTTCTTTTGTATATTCTTCTCTTTTCTTTTTAATCATCTGGTTTCTATTGCATACCACTCAGAGTAATTTAATTAATACCTGGAGTAAAATACTTTAAGAACTGGTATCAAATGTAAATGCAGGCGTTTCTAACAGAAATTTAAATCACAGGGGCCTCCCTGGGGGTGCAAGGGGTTAAGATGCAACCTGTGAAGCTGTCCACAGCCACTGTAGCACAAGTTCAATCCCTGGCCAGGGAGCTACCCAAATGGCACAGCAGACCTCTCCTGACTTGCCCGCTGCTCCCCTCAGCAGTGTATTTTAATCAGTCTACCTGTTATGCTCTCTGGTGAATCTGCTCACCCACACACACTCTGGCTTATACCCCATTTCTCGTATACATAAATAAATCTTTTTTAAAAAGAAATTTAAATGAGAGAAGGACAAAGGTAACTTGGGAGCTTGGGAAGAAAACTTGCACACTAGTAAAACCCTTCACAAAACCCATCTTAGAGAGGAAAGCAGCATTTGACTCATGGACACAAGATTAGATTTCCATTTGCTTTTCTCCTTCCTGAGAATTGATATTTTTGGTAGGAAGTTTTCCTACTTCATCTTGTCATCTCTTTCCTCAAAGGGAGACTTCTAAATTTTAAGGTAGGGAACAGATTACCTCTTGCCCTATTTTAAAAGGTAGAGGATATAAAAGTTAACTTGCCAGAAATAAAGCATGAGTTGAGACAGAATAATTTAATTGAGGGTGTTGCTGAGTTCCCTTGGTAATTGAGGTTCTTAATAGCACAACTGCTTAGCATGATTATGACACCCACCCTTCTAGGGTAGGAGAGCATATGAAAAGAAAAGTCTGTTTTTTGTGAGTGGTACTCGCCCAGAATAGTATTTCAGTTCATTAACTAAAATACTGTTGCATTATGGTTCACTGATTTTGTGCTCTAGATTATTTTCAAATATTTTGACTTGTTCACAAAAGTAGGCTAGAGAAGCTCTTTTAAATGTAAAAATCAACAAGAGAAGGCCAGTACTCCTTCATTTATTTGTCATTCAGAAATAGTTATTATGCTGCCAGGTATCCTACTAGAAAATGATTTAATAGGCTTGCTCATATTAAAGATGAAGTTCTTTCTGGCATGAATATGGTTGTAGAGAGGCAAAGATTAAGCAAGAAGACATATAGAAACATGATTATAAAACATGGCAAGTAAGTAAAGAAAAAGTACATGATAAGTACTTCTAAGGAGATGAGAAACTGATAGGCACTTTAACTAATAAAGAAGATCAAGGAAAACCTGTCTGAGGAAATCTGTTTAGTTGAAGAGGAATCTAGTCTTCTTACTAGAAGATTGTGTTTTGGGGTTTGGGGCATAATTGGAAAGTGCTGGGCAGGAAAGGGCATTTCAACTAAAGTGGAAAGCATGTGCCCAGGTCCTGTGGCAGTAAAAACTTAATGCCTTTGAACAAATGAAGGGGTTCATTGTGCCTGGAGTACAATAAGGCAAGGTCACAGAAGAGACCAAAAAATTGGAGTAGACAAGAAAACATAAGCTTTACAAGCTGAACTAAGGATTTAGGGTTTCATCTTGGGTATAATAGCAAACCTCTGAAGGGGGTAAAGGTAATGGTGATATGAATACAATTCGAATTTTAAAGACTACTAAGACTGCCATTTTGAGAATGGATGTTGCAGTGGGTCAACTATAGAAGGGGGGGAAAAAGGGGAAGCAATTTGTAGGAAACGCAGTAATTCAGGGGAACAATGAGAAGCAATCAATGGAGCATGTTAACAAGTTTGAATTTGATCTACTTAAAATCAGCTAGAATCTGCTTACTGCTTAACATGGAGGACTGCTTTCAAAATGCATAAGGATAGCTAAATGTCATCCCTTTGGGCACTATTTCATCTGAAGTATTTTTGCTGGAGTTTTTTAATTTTCTTTTAATTAAAAAAATTTCTTTAAGACTAAAAATCCAAAGCACATAAAAATTCCTTTAGGCACATGTATTACACATACATGTGCCTAAATATGAAATCATATTATGTGGAGTTTTGTCACTTATATTAAGTGTTATAGATCTGTTTCCTTGTCAAGATTTGTATATCTTCATTCTTTCATTAGTTTATTAGCTTCCTACAGTGTATATGAACCACAATTTATTCAATATTGTTTTATTGATAGGCACTTCAATTGTTTCCATTTTTCCCCAGTGTAATCACATCACAAATAATGCTGCATTTTTATTATTACAAATGATGCTGCAAAGAATATCTTTATGTGTTTCCACATTCATTTAAACTCCCTTTTAGAAATATTTCTGAAAAATTAATTGCTATGAATAGAATTGTTACATCAAAGGATGTACACATACAATTTATACACTGAAAAATTTCCTACCAAACTTTCTTTTGATTTCGATTCCTGGTGATTTTATTATACTTTCAAACACATGATAGACTTTTACCAACCTGATAAAGTAAAAATGATAGCTCATTGTGACCTAGTTTACATTTCTCTCGCCATAGAAAGACAGAACATTTTCCTGTATGTAAACCTTGTGTTTCTTTGTCGGCCCTTCCTATTCCATCCTACCCCTTTTTTTAGTCATATTTTTTGTTATTGTTTTGTAGGAACTATTCATAAATTTAGGTCACTAATTCTTTGACTCTATTTGATACACCTTTTTGTCATTTGTCTTTTCATATGTATTGTTTTTGTAGTACAGTTTTCATTTCATATTTGGAATCATATTTTGCCTCTACTAAAACTTATTTTGACTTTGAAGTATCATGTCAAAATCCTTCCTACTGACCGTGTATGACCAACTAGTACAAAACAAGGAGGAACATGTATAATGTGCTGACTTTCCTTAAAGCAGTTGGCTTAATATTTTCAAAAAGGAATTACAAGTATGAAAACATTAAGTCTGGTTGTACACAGCAAAGAAAAAAAAAAACACATTGTATTTTTCAAGGTGTTCTTGCATAAAGCAGAAAGGTTACAAGTCTGTTATTGCAAAGTCAGTGGAATAAGTCCCTCTGGTTTTTATGTGTTATTTGATTTGTTTATTCACTCCAACAATCAGTCAGTTCCCTTCACCCCCTCTCCATGTCTGTCTGTCTATCATCTATCTTTACTATACTCTGAACACCTAGTGTGAACTTGAATATTGATTTGTACAAGATGCTCAATAAATGTTTGAAAATACAGTAATCTGTGTTTAACATTAATTAGAGATTACATGTGGTACATTTATTCTTTCTTGGACTATATGATTTGTCCTATGACTGACTTTCCAGAATAGCGTCTTTACTGCTGACTCAGGCACAGACTTGCCATCATCTCCTTCTGTGAATAAGTTTTATAGAGGCATATATCTCTTCCATAATATTCTCCTTTCCAGAAGACTGAGTAAACAGTCTTGTTGGAGTTACCTGTGTAGAGGGTAGATACCCATCAAAACTAACAGTTATCAGGTAGAATGTTAAAGAAACTTTAAAAATAATTATAGATATCATAAAAAATGTCCTATTTATTGATCACATGCCACATACTAGCCATACTTTTTAGCTTTTTATATAGATTTTCTTATTCAATGTTTACCATAATTTTATGAAATCAATAATAAAATCCAAATTTTCTGTAACTCTCATCCAATTTAACATGCCAGAATTTGTCATGTCCACATGCCAGATTTTGTCATGTCCTGGAACTACACATATCTAATATAATTATTGTATGCTCTATTATCTGTTAGAATCTCATGCTTTTCCTTCCTTCTCACTTTCTTATTTCTCAGGTATCACAACCCTATGTTCCAGTAAGAACAACCAGTTTCTAATTCCACCTGCATCTCTAGTCATCCAAGATTCCATGATGTAACCTTTTAACTACTACTCCTAATACTCCTGCTTTTTTTTTCCATTTCAGAGGTTCTATGAAACATTAATTCTATATCAATTAAATTATTCAAAACTGGAAAATGATTTATAGAAAATCTAGAGATAAATGTTACTGGTGACACTTCAGTTGTCAATTCTTAAATTAGTTATATACGTACATATAGATGTATATATACATTTATATACATACAGACATGTGTTTGTATATATGAAGATTGTCTACACAGGTACATATATATGTTTATATAAGGGAGAACTGAGCACATATTATCAAACCTGTGACACACAAGAAAGTTATTCAATTTGATATTAAGTCCAGATGAATAAAAATAATTTCCACCATATTTGATAACAGTGAATTAAAAACAATACCTGACCTTCTGTTATGATTTCTTAGGAGATCTTTGAACAATGATTCCTCTCCTGACTTCATGATCCTCAATGTACAATGACAACATAGTATACTGTTTACCACTAGCTTTTTTTATGATTCAGGGTTAAGAGCAACAAATAAATTTAAAATATTATAGGATTCTATTTGATAAAGGCATTCAAATTCTAAATATTTTTGAGACCATGCTGTTACCTTGACTCATTACAGGATGCTTTAAAAGATGGGGTGATTAGGTACATAGAAATTGTAAATTTTTAGGGCCAAAGGGAAAAACATTTTCATGTTTCTATACTAGCAAGGAAGATTAAAGTGCCCCACATCTTCCTATTTGATAACTGCATTCTATTTGTTTCTCCAACTGTGTGTCACAGAAAATACCTAGGACAAAAATAAAGCTTCCAAATGAAATGTCTAGGGAATATGGAAGTAGAACTAAAACCAGAGAGATGTATTATCAAAAGAATTTTCAGAACACTTAAATTGCTGATGTCCTTTGTTAATCTTTGAGCACACATTGCTTTTTGCTCTCTGAAACCAGAATCTATTTTTGAGAGAATATTAGAAATGCTTCTGAACATTGCATGGAATTTAAGAATTACAATTTTGACATTCTGCCCTGGGATATTCATTTGCTTTACATGAACTGATTCTATGTTTCTCCCATAAAAGTAGTGGGAAAATTAACCTTTCCATCATCTATTCTGATATTCACTACAGGTCTGTCATGCTACCTATTGTCTTCTCCAAGCCACCCTTTAACTTCTCCTTCTTTATCCTCTTCTTCTTGTGAAATTATAGGATTTATGCTTTTACTGTACTCATGATTTATGCATATATTTCACTGCATGTATTTCCTATATTTTCCTATATTTTATGTTTTATGCATAATTTCACCTTATCATGTTTACTAGTAAGCTTTCATTTTTATTTTATTTTTCTCATAAACTATTAATATCTTTAAGTTATAAAACAAGTTTTCTATCGTTGATGTAATTACCTTACAATAGTTCTCTGCCCACGGTCAATTCTTGAATATTACTGGTCGACCTCATTTAAAGACAATGTGCAGTTGCCATGTGGGATGTGTGAGTGTGAGTCTGTGTGTTTGTCAAAGGGGACTGCCTCCAAGGACAGCACCTAAAGGAGAATGGAATCAATATTCAGCAGAGTTGTTTCTTTGGCAGCTGAAATGAACCTGCAGGAATCTTGCTGTCATTGACATATACTTGGATGCCTGCAACTGTAAATCCATCCCCCTCACAGTGGGTCGAGTAAGCCCTACGGGACACAATGATGAGTAATGAGAGACTGAGAGAGTTGAATCTAAGTGATATTCACAGGAACCTTTAGTGGGCAGAGTGTAGTTACAGGATTCATGCTTACGTGTTGCTCTTGATTATTCATTTTTTTGCCACCCCCTATCTCCGTCTTTTGTCTCAGCATAACCAGAAAGTAAGCTCCCATTTATTTGAGTAACTAGAGAATTGGATGCTTTGATTCTCCAAATATTCTGGTATACTGGTACTGCCGCAGTAGTTTTATAGGTAATTCTGAATCACAAATACTCTGCATTTTACTGTAAGTCTTTGGAAAAAGACACAAAGATATTCAAGGTTTTGTAAAGACAGGGACATTATAAAAAAAACCAACTGCCCATGTAAAGTTTTATACGCACAGAAGACAAGCTAGACACATTCTGATCATACCACACCTTAAAAGTTGTTCACTTGAATAAAAAGTTAACAGAAACTGAAATGAAAATCTTATTTCTGTTTATTTATTTGATCTGTATAGCACAAACAGTGAACTATGAATGAACCTTCTTTCTGTGCAATTTGGTTGATGTTTCATGTTTGGTACTTGCATAAAATGAGCATTTATTTCCAACTAAGTGATTTTTCTGTGACAATAATGAACCTATCATTGCTTTTTAATTTTCAACTGAAGTGTTCTTATCAAAAAGGAGCCCATTGTCCAGAATGAAGAATTGTTGTCCCTTCCTGAGATTCTGTCAGATTTCATCGGAAATGCGTTCCTCTAAGCCCTGACCCAGCTCAACCCCACTTAGCTTCTCAGGGAAGATGAGCTCATATCCTGGAGGGTGGCACTCTGCATTATAAAGTCCTAATAATCTGACCATCGCTGGTATATAAAATGAAGCTCAGAATTTGAGATTGTACAGCTAGCTAACAGAGGAGGGTACTGTCCTTGTGGGGAACACTACATGATTCATATTTTCTTTGAAAAAATAAAGTCATATTTCTTTGATGTGTCAACAGTGATGGGTGAAAGCAGACTGCAGTCTTTGTAGAAAGTGGAGGGAAAAGGAGAGAGAGAGAGAAAATGAGAATGCAAATGAGAGACTTCTCTTAGATCAAGAAGCAGGGAGAACCACACTTTTACAAAATATACCTTAACCAAGAACACTGTCATTGAAATGCAACAGTGTAACTTACTGATGTGAGAGAGGCAATAGTAAAAGGAAAATGTGAATAGAAGTAGTTATTCTCCTCTATCTAAGAAAATAAATTAACTGAAGACACTGAGAACCTCTGAAGTCTTGTGTGAGGCAAGAAAACAAGGACACACATCAAGAGAACAGGCAGGAAGAGAAAGATACAATTCCCAAAATAATTTGGTGCCATAACTAGAGTGCCAAATTGAGATTCATTTCCCCTTTCCTTCCTGGGTCGTCAGGTTGCTATGATCCCATCAGCATCACTTCAAAGATGTAAATCTCAGTTTATCCCTAAGCCAAGCACACATCTCACCTACCAAAATAAGCAGTGAGAAGATGAACTCTATATACGAAAGCATTTCTGTAAATCCATTTAAAATAGACAAACCAATTCTAGGTGGTTGAAGGGGAGTGTGTGGTGGGTGGCAGGTGGTTATCCTTTCAAGGAGGCAAGAAGCTTGAAGGGGAATTTAGAAGGAAGGAAAATGATTCATCCTCTTCCTCTTTAGGGGATAATTCTCTAAATGGTATCTCACTGATTTCAAGTGAGCTTAGAGTTCTGGGATGTGCCCTGGAATTCCTTCAAGAACTAAGTTACAGCTCTTTTCTCCCCTGCTGGCCGCACTGCCACACCAGGATTCTGGAGGCTTTAGTGGATCTGCTACTGAATGGTTTGGGTTTCCATCAGGAATTTTGTTCTGAAGCCAAGACAGGGACAGAATTTGGAGGAACTCTCAGGGGAAAAGCTCCACCCACTCCTTCCTCAATAAGCACAAGATGGGAGAAAGAGAAACTCATTGTTCTCTCTAGGACTACACAGAATTCCATGTCTTTCATAAGGGACTCCAAGGCAGTCGCTGCCCTACTCCTAGATAATGCATACTTTCTCTAAGAAGCTTTTCTGTAACAAAAAAAAAAAAAAGGCCAAATAAGGGCAATCAGAATCTCATCAGAGAGAGAACAGAAAAATGGGAAAATGGATTAGGCTAAATGCAGATGTTGAAGGTGATAAACATTTATATATATATGTATATATATAAATGTTTCTCTGAGACTAGTGCAACTTTCCATATTAAGGCCTCACTCAGTAACACACACACACACACATACACATACACACACACCCGTAAATGGTACCAAGAATGACCAGATGGCGCAACGCATCAGTAACATAAAGATGTTCTTACTGAAATCTGAAAATGCTTTTATTAAATGGGGTTAGAAAGTATAACTGGCAAGACTCCCTCCATTGCTTTTCAGGAAGTGTCACAAAATGGTGAGGGTGGGAACAGCCCCAAATTATAGAATAGCACGCTGACAGTCCTAGCATTGCTGACTGCAAAGACCTCATTCAATGTGACAGGCTAGAAATCTAGGTGGTATAATAAGGCACATACGTAGAATTTTCAAGGGTGCTAGCAGCTGTTTCATGGCTCTTTCCCCCAAGGCAAGTAAGCCTCTCAAATTCATCTGTCTATTTTCATATATTGTCTTTTTCTTCATTGTTCTTCCCCCACTCCCATATCTATCACACTGAGACTCACTGGGTTGTGTCAGATTTCAAATATACACATTCCTCCAGGAAATAAAAGATACTTAGACTTCTTGACCATTAGAATTAAACGTGAACATCTTACTAGATGATACAGGATCAAAATAGTGGGTTTCTAAAGATAGCCTTGTGTAAGATTTATGTCTTGCTTTATTCAAAAAAATATATTTTGTTAGAAATCATCGATGTTATCTTGTATCAACAATTTAAAATTTGTCTAATTAAAATATCAAAGCAACAAGATTCATATAAGACAAGAACATTTGATGTTTCTTATTTTAGAAATGGGCAATAAAGAATAAGATTGAAGCTGTAAATAATAAGGAAGATGTGCACTGAACTGGTATTATATAATTGAGATGTCCCAGTTTTCTGCAGAAGCTGACCTCAATTGCGCTCGGGAGGAAAACTCAAAGTTTGCAGTTTCCCTGAGGCACAATTAAGAAAAATGTTACAGCTTAAACATAGAAAGCTTGAATGTATAGATGTGCAAAGGGGAACAGGTACGCCAGGAAGCTCACCTTTTTATTTGATAAATCTCTCAAGCATGTTTTACCATACAGCTTTGTTGTTCAACAAACTAGTCTTACAGATGAGATTCTATGTCATGAGATTGTCTATTTTTTTTTTTTTCAAGTAAAGCCTACAGTCAACTAAACAGCCACTATGGATCAATCACACAGTCATTTTTCTCTTTGCATAATAGCTGTATTTGAAAGAGATCCATGATCTATTTGGCATCTTAGGTCCCCCCATATTTTGTGGACAGTAAGGCAGGACTTAGTACAATGAGCAAGAAACTTTGAGTTACTAGATCTTAATGGATGATTCATTTCTTGTGCTCTTTCACCTGTAAGACCATAAGCACATTTCAGATTTTCCAGCTATAAAAAAGTAATTATAACCCCCATTCTTCTAGGATGCTGGCTGTGATCTCCTTCTGAGAGATCATTTCTGCTGTATTCTCTTCCTCCATTTCCTCTTTGTTGTCACTCTTGTTTCCTCAGTTGCTCATTCATTCACTTGGAGACCAATATTTCTGAGGGCAGCAAGTAGCTTGTTATGGAAAATAGTCTGTCACTACCTCCTGGCCCAGAAAAGGTGACTTCCAGTGAGTGTGTGTGCATAGGCATAACAGAAAAGCAATTATTAGCAGGAAATATTCCTGGGGAAGCCCTTCTGTTAATACAACTCCATATCCTTGATGACTAACTCACCTAACTCTCTGATTAACTTGATTGTTCTGTTAACTGAGGTTCTCATGGACCTTGGTTTCACACTACAGGCACTGTCTGCGCTAAGTCTTTCTGAGCAGACAATGATGTTTACAGGAGTATTTTACCTTCCACCCTCTCTCACTTACCATGCAAGAGACATGGTCATGATTGCAATGCACTCAGTGCCTCTTACTAAATGTATGTAACTATTATAGGAATAAAATAAGCACATCAACAGTTTTCCTAACATTTCTTGGGTGCATTTGGGATCTGGACTTAGTTGGATGTGGGACTTGTCTGGAACGTGGGCTCTTTTATATGGGACTTGGACATATTTGGATTGTGGAACTAGTACTTTCCAGTTGTGCAGATTTACAGTAGTCATTTTACTAGTTTATATACTATTAATCAGCATTTTGTATACTATTGAATTAAAAATTTTAGACATTAGTTATCAAGTTGTGGCAGAGTTTTATGTACAATCATCTCTTGACTTACCCACTAGTTTAATTCTTGGAAAATTCAGTGTCTATTGAAACAATGCAAAACTGTGTATCTGTGTGAATTGGAGTTAAGTGATAGGTTTAAATAATTTTTAAGAGTTTATTCCCCACATGAATATAACTAGTAATCTCAAAATCCTATAGGACCTATAATTATTCTTTGTTGTATAGGATTATCCCCACATATTGCTGACTACATAGGATACCTGACTCCAACCCACTAAATTCCAGTGTTTATTTCTTCCAAAGCCCTGCCCCTCATAAACCTCTGATCCCTATAATTAAAAAGCTTCCTCAAGCTAGGAATTCCAATACTATGTTGAATAGTAGTGTACAAGTGGACATCCTATCCTGTACCATATCCTAGTGTAAAAGGTTTCAGTTTTTCATCACTGAGAATGACTTTAGCTTTGAGTTTGTCATGTACAGCCTTTATTATTTTGAGATGTGTTCCCTTTATTTCAGTCCTCAAATACAGTTTTTATCCCTTGGAGAAACATTGATAGTGATTTAGAACATAGCCTTTAGGGTTAAAAAGAGCTGGGTTGCAGTTTTAATTTGAACTTGAACAAGTTATTCATGATTAAGTTTGGCTTGGAGTTCAACTCCATATAAAATTCCTTGAAATACCTGAACTAAATACAAATTCTTAAAAGTCCCTTAAAATAGTTGAAGCAAATACATAGTCCCGGTTATTTAGAAATCAAATGATATTTTCAGTTAGCAGAATTCATGACTATCTATTGTGTTCAAAGGTCCTTAATAGGCATGAGGGGGAATGAAATATGAGCAATATATCCATCCTGAAGGCAAGAAGCAGGAATAGTGAGAGAAAGAGATCTATAAACCTACTGTTAGAACAATTCCAACAATGTGTGTATAAGTCTAGAACTCCCAGATTAAAAAAAATTACCCAGTTAAATTTGAATTTCAGATAATTAATGAATAATTTTTAGTGCAACTATGTCTCAGACTACGTCATTGAGGATATATTTGAATTTTATGGGAATTCTCAATGTATGGACTACTTATGCTGAAAAATTATTCATTGTTTATCTGAAATTCAAATGTAATTGAATGTTCTGTACTTTATCTACAACCTTATGCTAGTGTTAGGGGGAAAAGGATGTCCCAAAGCTAATTCCATATAGGCTTTGTGGACTCCACCCCTACCCTAGGTCAAAGTCAAAGACACTGGGAACTCCAAATCCCATCATCACCAAAGGAAGGTGGCTGGGACCTGAGGGTGGGGTTAAGCAGCCAGGTGGATATAAAAGGCAGACAGGTAGGCTTTGGGGGTCCCCCATTTTGGCTCTCCGCCAGCTCGCAGCGCCTGGCCAGCTCTGAGAGTGACTTTGGGTTTCCAGGTCGTCGGATCGGGTAGGACGCATTAAAGACTTTATTTCCCTATTTTTTCCCTGAGTTGTACATTTTCCTTATTTCCTTTTCTCTTGTAAATAAACCTTTTATTAACCTTTTGTGTGTGTGTGTAGTAGAGTATTCATAAGTCCCTTTAAAGCGCGCGGGTGAGGACCCACAGCCAGGAACCCGTTTTAATATCGGGATTGCTCTATAACACTAGTTGCTGATATCATCAACATATTAGCATTAGTTCATGCAGTATTTAAAAGAAAATACTTCAAAATATTTTAATCATTAACATATATAGAATTCTAAAATGACTAATATGCCTTTAGGTATATATGAGTGCTTATATTTAAAAAAATATTCCATTTAATAAGTCATCTTAATAAGCACTTGTTTAAAAAAAAGTGAACTTGAAGTTTTAAAAGAATTTTATAAAAACATTTATTTTTAAAATCTAAACCCTGCTTTGTTTTTTATCTTGGGGCAAATATTGAAATGCTCCCCCCTCCCATGACACAGTAAGCAATACTTGTGTATCTCTACATTTTCCTAAGGAAAGAATCACAGCATTTGTCTGACTCTCAAAAATCTTAAAAGTCAAAACATATCAGGTATAACCAAACTCATAACAAAGTTCAAAACGACTCAGAAAAATAAACCAGAGTCCTCTTTATTTTCCCATACATTTTCCAAGAATTTCACTCCTTCTACTGAGATTTTTCATTTCAGAGAGAGGTCACTGAAGTAATACAAGTCCTTACAAGAACTAGATAACCACCTTATCACACAATAGTGTACAGAAATGACAGCATTTTCAACATGACTAAAGCACTTTTCCTCTAAATTTTCTTTTCTTGTCTCTATGCTAAGTAAAATAAAATGGAAAGACAACACAAATTGATGAATGATTTTATTATTCAAGCAGTAGACTACATCTATCTCCTTTATCCTCAAATATATTTTTACTTTTTTCATTCTTTTAGATGCAACATTACCATTGCTTATTAATCAGCATGGTTAATGCTGACTAGTCTGTCAGAGCGTTAAGCTCTTGACAAAATCACCATCCATTTCATATATACCAATATTAAAAATTCTCTCTCACAAAAAGCCTAGCCTTCCTTGCCTTTTGTTAATTTCATTCACCTGAAAAAATGGAACTATTCAGGATATTCTTATAGATTATAAGACAGGGTGGCTTAAACAATGGAAATTTGTTTCTCACACTTTTGGGGCCTGGGAAGTCCAAGGCCAAGGTGCCAGTCAAGTTCATTCCTGGTGAGGGCCCCTTCCTAGTTTGTAGACAGTCTTCATCTCATTGTACCTTCACATAGTGAGAGATCGCAAGCTCTCTGGTGTTACTTATGAGTTTGAGGGCTCCACCTTTATTATCTAACTACATTCCAAAGGTCCCATTTCTTAATACCATCACTTTGGGAATTAGAGTTTCAACATATGAATTTGGGGGGAATGCAAATATTCAGTTGATAGCAAAACACTACCGTGAAATGACTATATGAAAGGGGCTTTATAAACTTAAAGTGCTATATCAACTGAAAGTGTTGAAACTGTAAGACATGAATGAAGTCAAATATATGAAATTAATAATTAAATGGAACAACTTCCATTACATGGTTTGCTTCATGCCAGCCACTATATACATTATCCATGGACTCTTCAGACATATCCATAGGACCACTGCTATTATTTTTATTACTAGAAAATGCAATAAAAGAAAGAAAGTAGGGCCTCCCTGGTGATGCAAGGGGTTAAGCACCATGCTATGAAGTAATCTGTGGCTTCTGCAGCACGAGTTCAATCCCTGGCCGGCCAGAGAGAAACCCACATGACGCAGCAGACCTCTCCTGTCTCTCCTGCTGCTCCCCTCAGCAGTGTATTTCCGTCAGTTTCTGCCTGTTCTGTTCCCCACTCTGTCTCTGGTGAATCCTTTTACCCCCGACATCTCTAGCCTGTACCCCAGCTCTTGTATGCATAAATAAATGAAGGAAAGAAAGGAAGGAAGGAGGGAGAGAGGGAGGGAGGGAGGGAAGGAAAGAAGGAAGGAAGGAAGAAAGATGTTCATACCCAGATCACATTCCTTGGAAAGGACAATAAGCTAAGCTAATCTCTGAAATATTTGACCAAGCAAAACTACAGAGAAAACATAAAAAAATATTAGGAGTGAAAACATGATAAAAATGTAGGCTAATAGAGATAATAAGAAACTTGAACCAATTGCTTTTCACTCAAATAGTCTACAATGAAGATAAATCAAAGGACTTTACAGTTAGACCCATGAATCAAGTAGTTGAAGTAGAGAAGAAATACCAAAGGAAATTTCTAACCACAGTTACCCCTGGAGAGACAGTAGGAGGGGCAGAAGAGATCACACATTTTCCCTGTAGACATTAGCACTAGTCACCTGGTACAAACCTTTATAAATTCCGAGAGCAATTTTAATTTCCTAAACACATATTAAGGGTTTGGGTAGCACTGTTATGCTATAATTTAGTTTCCACTTACTTCTAGGACAACTATTAAATTCTGAAAAATACCTTAATTAAAATGAGGAGTAGAAAAATAACAGAGTTCACAAAATCTGAAAACAAAATTAAATCTCTGTTACTTATACGCAGCAGGAAAACTTTTACTTTGCTTCAATCATCTGAATCAAGTTATAACTGCCTGAAATTAATTCATGTGTAAAAACATTCCTCAGCAAACATTCCTCAGATAAATTCCTCAAGATCTGCTGGCTTTTGCAACTCTGAAGAAAATTATACTCTGTTCTGGGAATAATTATTTAGTGTATATATATTTTTTATCACATTTGCAAAAGGTACTTAATGATCACATTGTAAGATAAAGAAGAGTTAATTATATATTTACAAGGTACCTTTGGAAAAGGACCTGAATTTTTCTGCTCTATCTCTTTCAATGACAATTACCATCAACTTCTAGTAAATGTAAGAATAACTGCATAGTTTTTTTTTTTTTTGCATAGTTCTTATATTTTACTTGCTTCCCATTAGCATTCAATGATTGTTGCCAGCACAAATGAATAGAATTTCTTTGGGTAGCATTTTTAGACTTGTTTGCAGTGAGGAAGATACAATCTCAGTTGGAGTTCAAGTAACTCTCTTTGGAAGACAGTTTTTCTCCTTCATGATCTACGATAACCCGATTATTAGCCTGTATGACCTAAATGTCATTATTGCTCAGTGGGGGTCAAAGGATAATCAGGCTTAGTATTACATGAGGAATAAGAGAGAAAATATCCATTAAACACTTAAACTATGTGCTGAACATTTTGCAAATATATTCGTACTTAGTCTTCATAATAATCTATAAGGAAGAATCTAGTCTACCTCTTTTTTAACATACAAACTGGGGTATAAACTACTTGTTCAAAGTCATGTAGTTTGTAAGTTGAAATCTGAAGCTTCCAGACAGTCTAACTCCAAATTCTGTAATAATCCATAGTCATCAGAATAGCTTGTTTCTTTCATACAATAAAGGTATAATTCTTCCCCCCTAATATGTGACTCAGTCTTATGAAATGATACATTACAAATTTTACAAAAGATCACATTAGCATTGAAGACAATAAGTGACACAGAATATTCAGGAAAATCCATACCAGGTGATAGCAATTGAGCTTCATGACTTGCGACAGTCGACACAGTGCTTTCTGTGAGGCATTAGCTAACTACAGTGCACATGTAAGCTTTCTGGCACCCAGCCATCCTATACGTTTTTCCATTTTGCTCACCTCACTGCAGACGGTTTGTTTTATTAGGGGAGATTCCTGAGTATGTAATCATTAACATGAACATGGAAACTGGCAGCTGTCTAGATTACAGAAGTTCTTTTGTGACTCATTCATGTCCCTACAGACACAGGACCCAACTGCAAAACATTGAGACCAAGCACATCATTTAGAAGAAATCTGTCAAATAATATTATCACCTCTATACTGCTGATGAGTATCATCTACATAGTGTCTGTTATATATATATATATATATATATATATATATATGGTGTAATGCTGATGGGAGGACTGATGTAACAAAACACATGGTAAATCAGTGTTACCTCAATAAAGAAAGAAAAGTGGAAATATGACTAAATTAAAAAAAAATACCAGGGCCTCCCTGGTGGCACAGGGGTTAAAGACACAGCACTATCAAGCTATCTGCAGCCACTGCAAAGGGAGATCTATCCCCAGCCAGGGAGCTAACCCACATGGCACAACAGACCTCTCCTATTTCACCCACTGCTCCCCTCAGCAGTGTATTTCAGTAGATCTGCCTGTTCTGCTCTACACTCTGTCTCTAGTGAATTCTCTCACCCCCTGCCTACATATCTCTCACATCTCTGGACTACATCCCAGTTATGTTTGCATAAATAAATAAATCTTAAAAAAAACAGCTGGATCTCAATATGCATTTGTGTAAGTGCTTGTTTTGCTACTGATTTTTTGGCAAAAGTACTATTTTAAGATGACAAAAAATACAACACAAATGCAATTAAAATGGAATGAGCATGAAAATAAACCTTATGTTTCAAGCATTTTGGAAAAGATGGATTTTCAATTATGATTTAAGATCAGAAAATCAAGGCTTTGTCTTCCAGGGAACATAGAGAACTTCACAGTTAACATTTCATCTTTTACATGTATGGATGTACTTTTGAGATGTGTGTTGGTATAGCATGTGTGGGAATGATGAAAATATCCTCTAAGAGCAGAGAGGAATAAACTTCCTGTCCACCAAATCAGAGAAGCTATGGTATAAATATTATAAAACTACAGATAAACAGCAGTCATTCTCTGAAACAAGTAAGAGTACATTTTACATTAAGTCACTAAATAAACACACTCTACGCTTTTCTTATAAATGTAGTTTGGACACAATGCAAGGGAGTTGACTTGCTGCAGCAAAAAATAAATAAATTATGAATCAGTTTGGCCTCAAGTGAATTCTATGGCACCATGATGAAAATGACAGTGCTACTATAGTGAAATTTTGCATTTGACAATGACATTGCTATTATCAACAGGGAAGGCCAAGAAGACATTCCACACTGTAATTGCATTTGGTTCTCATTCAGAACTCTAGCTATTACAATGTGCACCCTGAATTCTTCCCTCGTACCCCCCTCTTAATCTCACCAACACTAAACTTTGTAAATCCAAGAAGTTTGACCTAGCCTTTAGGGAAAAGTTCAGGGCTATTGCTATTTCCCATGCCAAAAAGCTCCCCAAAGTAAGGCAGCCAACAGTTCTATTGGCTCCCTGCCTCCGCTATCAGCTCTCCCCAATCCATCTTCTATGCTTGCTGCCAATGTGATAGTTCCAATATGAAAAATCAAAACCGTGAAACCCTGGCTTTAGGCCCTTAAAATGCTTCCCTAATATCTAAAGAGTAAACTGTAAACTCCTTTACTTGGCATATAAGAACATCAAGATTTGGCTATTGCCTAAATGTTAAATCTCATCTGTCATTTCCTGCCTTGCTCTTTGCAAGTCAACAATGTCAATCTACTTGAAGTTTTCTAAATCCACTAAACTCTGTGCTTCTGTCCTGCTTCTACATATGCTCTGCTGGAACATCCTCCCCTGGCTGTGGGCCTGATAAACTCATCCACTCTTCAAGCCTCAGTTCAAATGCTGCCTCTTCTAAGAAGACTTCCTTGACTTCCCAAAGCACCCCACTGTCACTTCTCTGGTGATCTCACTCAAGTTTGTGCACACATCTTTAAATAAATCATCCTGTTGCTTGATGACACAACTCTCTCACCTCTATTTATTTCACAAGAAGACAGGGACTCTGCCTTCCATTCTTGATTCCCAGCATCTTAGATAGTGCCTGGTATATAATAAGGCTGATACATGCAAGTTTAAAGGAAATAAATGAATGAGACACAGATATTCACAAGTGAACAAGAGAATAGTTCAATAACTAGAAATAATTCAGACTCCAAGGACTGATTTGGTGACAGAAGACAATGCATCCAGTTGTCTAGGAGGGCCAACATCTTATACTCTGCTTAGCTACTTAAGGAAACAGATTTTATAAATGGCTGGCAGACCATTCCTAACCATTCAACTGTCTTGTTTTGTTTTTGCAGTGAAGGCTTTGAAGGTTATTATACACTTAGACTATGCACTCATTTGATAAAATCACCCACTATTGACCACCAAAACTAATTAATTAATGTCTTTCTCCATGTGATTATTACTCTCTATTACCTGGGCAATAAATGAAAGGCAGTATAGCACAGTGGTTAAGGATCCATGAACAGCGATCTTAGATTAAATCATGACTCAGCCACAGACTGTAAGAATCTGTAAACTAGGGATACTAATAGAACCAGCCTCAGAGATTGTTGTAAAGATTAAAGAAAGTATTTATGCAATCGGTGCTTACAATAGTGTTTGTCACATAAGTTCTAAATAAATATAGCTATTATTATTATGTTTTTTGATTAAAAATCTACCCTATTTCTCCTGACTTTCATACTAATTAGATAATGGTAGCCTGGCTCTGCATTGCCATGCAGGCTTTAAATAAGCCCAATCTCCACACATGATGAAAACAACAAAAAAACATGAACCACAGACCCAATACCACCTGCCACAAGTGTCTGGGATCCTTTTTCTGTGACTTGCCCTCTGGCTCTCCAGATCCGAGTCACCTAAATTGGACTTCTTGACAGTGGCTCCTCAGAACGCAATCAGGACAGTCCCTCCATTGCCATTAATCTCCTGCACTCAAGGGAAGGATTTCCTTTGTATTCTCCAGGGCTTAGATTTTCTGGGCTTTTCCTCACTAGGAGAGTGGTAAAATGTTTGAGAGCATGGGCTTTGGAAAAAGTTCCAAGGTGGCAAAAACATTCAAAGTTGGTACCGATTGTGCTGCAGCCTACACCTTCAGCAAGACAGGCAAAAAAGTCCAGCTTGCAAGTCTTGTAGGTCAGGAACTATAATGAGAATATGGCTTTGGAGCTTTTTCATGAACCTGAAGCTCTTGTAGGTCTTTTCAAGAATTTGAGGGTTTTGAATTTCAGCCAACACAATCTCCAGACATGTCTATTGTTTAGGAGCTTGGAATTATATCCATTTGACCCTTGGTAGTTTATCTGAAAACCATCTCATTTCTTGAGATGATAAATCTTCATAATTAGAAACTACTTTAAAGGTATACAATTGCATGCAGTTTCAATTACTCTGTTGACTGCTGCTGCTAAATCCTCTCATTACAAGTCCTGGCTGCATTATTTAACACTTATCTTAAAGTATTCATATAAATTCTCCTTGGCTTAATGTGCCCATAGATAGGGGTTCAGGTAGCATTGTAGGGTCTGTGTAAATATATCCAGAAGGGAAGACAGTATAAATTATGCATATATAAATCTAGTCATGCCCCAGATTGCTTGCTTATACCAATTTCACACTTAATATTATAATTATAAATAATAATTTATAATTTTAGAATTCTGCAAAATTTACCTGAACCCCTGTATTCTGAGCCCCTAAAGAATTCTTCTGCTTAAAATCTATTTTTTCAATGCCTTGAAAAAAAATGACCTAAGTATATTTCATTCAGACTATTCTAACCTTCTAATATTTTGCCAAGTGACCAATAGTCTGAACATTTGATGAGAGTTTTGTCCATAATTCATCCCATCCTGTCCTATTATATTCTTAGTTTTAAAAAAACTTTCTTGTATGAGGATCCTCCCATGCTGAATCTGAAATCCAGTCATAAATTCTAGATAGTCAGAAAAACTGAGTAGAAGTAAGAACTATAACCTAGCAATACTATCACGTGCTATTACATCTCATACAAATTGGCCCAGTAGGTGCACATCCATTCCAAAATGACTCATGTAAATGTAAGAAAGACAGGTGGTAATCTAATTAAAACTTGAAAATGAATTGGCTGGATATTGGATTGTGCCTCATAATGAACATGGGGAATATAGAAGGAAATTTTAGTGAAACTTTAACTAGAAATTAAAAGTCGACAGAGGATTGCACTCAATCAGTGTTCTCACTCAGTCCAAGGTTAAATTAGAACTAGACAGTCAATAATCTTTTTGGCTTCTTAAAGGAATGTTCTATCCAGTAGCATTCCTAGCTGAAGTGAAGTTCCTAAAGGTTTTTTCCTAAGGCCAGTTTCACTGCTAACTTCATGAAAATCAACTTGCCAAACCCATGCCTTGATTTTATAAAAATATGATTGCTTACATAGGTTCTCCATAAAGAGCCACTTATGGGACAGATTATTTGCCTGTATCAAAGAAGACTTCAAAGAGAATTCAGTCATTTTATCACTAAATAACTTGTTAATACTTTTTAAAAAAGATTTATTTATTTATGCATACAAGAGCTGGGGTACAGGCCAGAGATGCAGGGGGTGAAAAGATTCACCAGAGACAGAGTGGGGAACAGAACAGGCAGAGGAACTGAAACACACTGCTGAGGGGAACAGTGGGCGAGTCAGTGGGTGAGTCAACTGTCTGCTGCGCCATGTGGGTTGCTCCTGGCCCACTGGGGATCGAACTCGTGCTGCAGAGGCTACGAATTGCTTCATAGTGGGTTGCTTAATATTTGTTAATAATAAGTGACTGTATTCACAAATGACACATTTCTATACAACTTCTTTTTACATAAAATAAAAATACATAATGTTATGAATAAATTATCTACCAACTCAGTTGAAATTAGAAACATCTATTATAAACTCTGTTTGATTGAAAGTCCCTGCTATAAGAAAAATGATAGTGAAACTGAAGACAAGATATTTGGAGTTATCTGGTTTGACCAAGCCTGTGCAATGCTCACTAAATTCCTGTGAGGATCTGATTTAAAATAAGGCTAAACACAGAAATCCCTAATAGAACTCTTCACTTGTGTGTCCTAAAATTAATTCAAATGAACAAATCCCAAACTGAATGCATTATTCTCCCACCACCCTGGTTTGTATAACTCATCTGTTCTGGCTCAGCTATAAATGTGTTACCAACTCAGATACACGTGGGAATTTAGAACACAGTAGAAGTGTACTTTCTGTCAATAAGAAAATACATTATTCAATAAAGAATGGCATAAAATAATGTCATAAGGAGAAAAAAAGATAAAGTTGGATATCAACCTCATTTCTTACATTCCTTCAAAACTGACTAAAAAGATTAAAAGAAAATGTGGATTTTTTTATATTACCATAGAATGGAAAATGTCTTTTTATGAAAGACACTCAACTCAAACTCTATGAAATTCTTCATGATCAATAGGCTGACACATGAGTGAAACTTATATCTGTAGAAGTGAGGCTACCAGAGGGGCAGAGGAAGGCTAGGGGGCAAAATGTGGAGGTAGCCAAATCATCATGGTGGGGGAGTATGCATGCCTTGGTAATGGGTGTGATGTGGAAACATACTCTGAAAGGGTGTGATCTGACACCTCTGAATCATATACAGAGTTGTAAACCAATGTTTCCGTAATTAAAAATGAACCTCAAAATAAAAAAAAAAATGCCATTCAAAAAATAAAAATTATCTGGCACAATTAAATTGATCATTTCTTAATATTTGAGTCATTAATGTGTAACTAATTTTGATGTAGAATACATCAGGAAAAGAAATAGACAAACAATATAAACAGAGCTCATCCACATCTGCATATGGGCAAACATACACTGACAATGAATTATAATTGAATTCAATATAAATAGATTATAAACATATAGAAACCTGTTTGAACACCCTTACAATTACACGAATGCAAATTCAAATGAAAAAGGGAATACTGCTTTTTACTTAATAGTCTACTAAATCAATCTGATTATAGATTTTTTAGAAATTAGGGCTGCCATATTCCAATGTTATACAACTTCAGGACTGGCTATTCATGTGTAACTGTAAGTTTTACCTGGTAGAAACCATCAAGAATACAGGGTAGGCCTTCCTGGTGACCCAGGGGTTAAAGACAGCACTATCAAGTTATAGCCAGATACTGCAGCACGAGTTCAATCCCTGCCATCCAGGGAGCAACCCACATGGTGCGCATACCTCTCCTGCCTCACCCGCTGCTCCCCTCAGCAGTGTATTTCAGTAGATCTGCCTGTTCTGTTCCCCACTCTGTCTCTGGTGAATCCTCTCACCCCCCACACCTCTGGCTTACACCCCAGTTCTTGTATGCATAAATAAATAAATCTTTAAAAAAATAAGGACACAGGTCATCTGAAGCGCTCACTGTTAATGACATTGTAAATGAATACCACAGAACTAGCATTTAATCTTTAGGAACCTATGGTATCCAAAGCCACCGAGAACAGCCTTGTAGGGTTTGCTTTGCACTACTGCAAAGTATCCTGTTCCTATAGTCTACAGGGTGACTGACCCCACACAGGAGCTGTGTACTCTGTGGTCCCTGACTTGGATATTTCTCACACAGGATGCAAATGCATATAGGCAAGAGTGTTCACTGTTTATAAATTTGGACTAACCAAAAAGTGGGGGAAGATGTTATCCAATAAACAAGTTTCTTAAATTATTCATGGTACATACATAAACATGGTACAAACATTAAAAGAATGAAGTAGTAGTTCTTTATAGGAGCCAATTTGGGGAGAGCTTTATAGTATTTTTTGTAGGAAAAATTCAAAATTAAGAGCAGTGGAAATATGTGTTTTCATTTGTATAGTTTAAAGTGTGTGTTTCAGGACCTATAAACTCTTAAAAAGCAGAATTTTTTTTCAGAAAATATTAAGAAAGGATTTACTAACAATGGTTCCCAGTAAGAACCTGGGAGACTGTGGCAGGGGAGGGTGTTTATTTATAAGTAATATGTTTTATGTTCTCTGAAAATGTTTTTAAGTACCTGTTAGCAAAATAAACTTTATAAAAACAAACTTGATTTTCACTATTCAAATTGAAAATAATATAATATTGATATTAACTATTAATATTAATTAATAATGTTAATAATAATAATGAAAGATTGGGGATTCTGAGGAAGGGGTGAAGTAAATTCCTGAATTATCCCACTGAATCAGAATACTTCCAGGGAATATCAATGCATACTTCACAACAGACAGACATAGATCAGAAATGAAAGGCAGAGAAAACATCCTCAAAGTCAATGACTGGACTCACCACAAGAAAAAAAAATCTTAAATGTGTATTTCCTTATCAAACATTTGAGTATAGTTCAATCTTTCATGATCCTAAAACCACAAATCACTTGAGTTCACAAACCAGGCCCCTAGTAGATGAATGGTCACTAAACGGTAGAGGGGGAAATAGTAATAGGGGTGGATCAAGGAAGCTTCATATTCACTGTCCATCTGTACTCTACACAACTGGTAATGGTGGGAATATATTTAATTTTTAGTTAAGTTGAGTCAACATAAGTAAAACCATAAGGGTTAGCCCTTGTGTGGATCTAGAGCATCAGGAGTAATTTTAACAGAAGATCTTAGGACATTGCAAAACAGTATTTCCTTATTTATGGAATTCAAATAAACTAAGACTTAATGATAATTCCATTGAAATCTCCATTAGAGAATCTTCAAAGATAAATGTCTAGCAAGTGTTGTCACCAATAACAGCAGAAGGCATTGGTAAAGTCCCTGATCTGTTTCTTCAGAACTATCTTAGGCGGGAGTGCTTTATGGTAGTAGTTTTGGGCACTTGTGCTAAAATTTCACCTTATGGTCTATTTTCTCCGATAAACTAGATCTCTAGTCTTATAGGATGACAAGGAGGATGGGGTTCCATTGCTATTTTGTGTTAATCATGGAGTCAAGTTCTGATGTGGCATTTGGAAAGGTTTTGGGCTGACCTCTCTCCACCCACCCCAATTCACATGTTGAATTTTCAACCCTCAGATGTGAGTTTGACAGTGTTTGGAGATGGAGTTTTTAAAGAGGAAATTAAGTTAAAATAAGATCATTAAGATGGGTCCTAATCTAATATCACCAATGTTCCTATAAGAAGAGATTATGACATATACATGTTCACTGGGAAGATCCTGTGAAGATTCAGGGAAAAGACAATGATTTATAAGCCAAAGAAGGAAACCACAGCAGAAACTAAATTTTTTGACACCTTCATTTAAGAATTTTGTTCTCCATAATTGTGAGAAAATAAATTTCTGTTTTTTAGGTCACCCAGTTGGTAGTACTTTGTCATGGCTGCCCTAACCAACTAATATGGATTTATAGGATTTAATGGCAACCACAATGGGAGAAATGCTTCACTTGTTGAGCGACACCATTAAGCTTCTTCACAATGGTAGCCCATCCATTGGTGACAACAAATCTAGTGTGATAGAATGTGGAAGCATCCATAGATGGCAGACAATCTATATTTGGGCATTATAGGACAAATTAGATGGAAAACCTTGCCTCTGAGGATTATTACATTTGGAGACCATGGAAGACATGAATTTTATCCCCTGAATTCACTAAATGCAGTCACTGGGAAGGGAAGTTAATTAAGTACAGGTAGGGAGGGATCATAGAGCGTCTTCTCACTACAATTGCTTCTGTTTATTCATTTGCTTATCAAAAAGGTATGTCTGCTATACTATTATTATATCCTAAGCACTATGTGACATATGGGGAATGGTAAACAAAATGGGTTTCCCCCTGCATGTACAATCCATTGGGAATACAAACAAGTGAAAGAAGTTGTAATCATGTGGTAAGTGCTTCATGGAACACATCCATGGGCACTTTTGTCTTTTGGAGAGAGGATTACATAGATGACTAACTTTAATGGCTCAGAGTTCTGGATTTACTATTTGGGTTTGAGTTTGGTGACTGTCCTGGGGGCAATAATGGTTGGAATGTTGCCTATTTTCCAATCAGGGCTTCCTTAATAACAGGGCAGGATTTAAATGACAATATCAGGTATCACCACAAATTAGAATACCCAGTTCCCAAAGTTCTATAGACAATTCAAGGAAGTGTATTATTAGGCCAAAGAAGGAATCCCAGGCACTGAGCATTCAACAGCCTGAAGTACCAGGCAATAGATGGATTTCTTGCAGCTGATCGAGTCCCTCCACCAGAGCAATCTGTCAGTTGGTATTAGATACAAGCAAGCAGTTGACTTCAAAGCAGTACACTATCAGGAGTCTTGTTTGAGAATCTCAATCACAAAATTGAAAACCAGGGAGGGTCAAAAAAAATAGGAATGTTAGGGTATTTGCAATGAATTGAGAGAGGGTTTGTCAGGAGACATCAAAGTAAATTAGGAAAAGCATTCTCATATTTTGATGGACATTACAATCTCTTGTGTCTGCACCTTATTCCCAGAAATTCTGATTCTGTCATTTTATTGGTGGCCTAGACATTTTTATTCTTAAAGATCTCAGCATGGTATTATTACGTGCACCCAAAATTTAAAGTTGCTGGATTGTGAGAATGGAAGCCTAAAGGCAAGCAGCCTGTAAGCAGACCTGCAGGTGCATGGCTATGGGCATGTGTCTATGTGTTGGGGGTAAGGAAGGAGATGAACAGTAGGAAGACCTGTGCTAAGCAGTAAAACTTCAATACAAGCTTCTCTGTTGAGGAGGAATAAGTTTTGTTTGAACAAAGGAAATTGAAGAGGATTTCAAACTGTGCTAAGGATCTGTATGTAGAAAAGTTAGCTGCAGGGTTTCTTGAGAAGTCAAAGGAAATAATCATTGTATCACCATAGCAACAGTCTGCCTAATTCTGCCTTTGCCTCTTCCCTTTCTTACACTAGTCCTCAACATTCAAGTCATTATCTGTCCTCTGTATAAACAAGCACAAGCTTCATCATGAAATCATAACCATGCTTGTCTTTCTCTCCTGTGTTATGGAAACTTGTGCAGTGTATATTTTAGTTTTAAAATCAAAATCTCTTCTCTAAGTAAAAACTGGTCAGGTGGATTGAATCTACCTCTGATGGTTTAGTATTACAAAAACTTTTTGCACTTGAAGTGTAATTATTTTACAGGGTGTGCTAGGCTGAAAATATGTACCCTACAAAGATAAACGTGCTTCTTAATCCCTAACCTGTGAATATGACTTTATATGGCAAAAAAAAAAAGTGAGTCTAAACTTTTTTGCTAAGAGATATGATTAACTTAAGGATCGGTAAAGATGCCCTTGTCCAGGATTATATCCAGGTGGATGCATATGAATGTTCTTAAGAGAGGCAGAGGAAAACCAGATACAGACACATCAAACAGGAGGAGAGCATATGCTCATAGACACTGAGAGTGAAATGATGTGTCCACCAGTCAAAGAATGCCAACAGACACTAGAAGCTATAAGAGTAAAAAAATGGATTTTCACCTAGAGCCATGAAAGGGAATGTGCTCCTATAGACATCTTGAATTTTGAATTTCTAGTCTTCACAACTGTGAAATAATAAAACCTTGTAGTTTTTAGTCACTACAGGTTTTGGTCAATTGGAACAGCAATTCCAGGAAACTAATTCAGCTTTTGGTACCAGCATGTAGTAATGATACTTGAAAATTTAAAAGTGATTTTGGAATTGGGTAATGTATAAAGGATTGCAAGATTATGAGATACATGACAGAAAAATTCTAAATAGCATAGAACACACTATTGGTAGATATATGGGTAAAGTTTCTATTAGAGAATATATACATTGTCATGAGCAGAACATTCGTTGAAATATGAATGTTAAAAGCACTACTGGCAAGGATTCAGAAGGAAATAAGAAGTATGTAGTTGAGAATAGGAGAAAAGGTACTCTTTGTTACATAATTTCTGAAAATTTGATTGAACATTCTACAGTTGTATGGAAAGCAGAATTAGTAAGTGATAAATTTGGATTTTCAAGCAAAATGCTGAAGGATGACCTGTTTCTCCTTGCTGTTTGAAGTAAAATGCAAGAAAAAGAGATAAATTAATGAAAGAACTGTTACACTAAAAGAAACCAGCACTTGATTATTTGAAAAATACATAGTCTATCCAAAATAATGTCAAAATTAGGAGAATCATTGTAAAGAAAGCAGGCCCTGGAGAAGTCTAAGAATACAGTTTGACAACCTTTAGTTGGAGAGGTTAAGTGTATGACTAGTGGATTCACTCGATCATATAAAAGGAAGCCAGAAACCAAAGTGAGTTTGTACATCAAAGACCTGTAGAGGGTCATCTTTTTTTTTTTTTTAATCTTACTGTAACCTGTTTATTTTTTTTCTGGTCTTTTTTAAAAAATTTTATATTTCATATAATTTTTACATTATTTTTCATTTTTGTACAATGTATGCATTTTCATCTTGGTTATATTCCCCATACAATTCCCACACCCCTTATTTTGACTCTAATCCCTCCTTCCCCCCAGGATCCCCCCAGAGTGTGTCTCTGGTTTATAGTTTCTTGTTGATTTTGATTTTTACTTTATTATTAGTCTTTTTCCTGGTCCCTTATTTAGGTTTTCTAAATTCCTATTATGAGTGAGACCATCTGGTATTTTTCTTTTTCTTTCTGGTTTATTTCGCTGAGCATTATCCCTTCCAGCTCCATCCCTGTTGCCGCAAATTGCATGAGTTTATCTTTTTTGATTGCTGAGTAATCTTCCATTGTGTATATGTTCCACATTTTCTTGATCCAGTCATCTGGTTTTGGGCATTTGGGTTGTTTCCATAGCTTAGCTATTGTAAATAGTGCTGCTATAAACATAGGGGTGCAGGTGCCCTTTTGAATTAATGATTCTGTGTCCTTTGAGTAAATACCTAGGAGTGGAATCGGTGGATCATATGGAAGCTCTATCTTGAGTAGGTTGATTAATCTCCACACAGGTTTCCATAGTGGTTGGACCAGTTTGCACTCCGACCAGCAGTGCAGGAGAGTTCCTTTTTCTCCACATCCTCGCCAACATTTATTGAAGCTAGTTTTTTTAATATGTGCCATTAACAAAGAGACACCCCACCAACTGGAAGAAAATTTTTGCACACAACAGATTACAAAAATTATAAAGGACAGATTACAAAAATCTACAAAGAGCTGAAGACACTCAACAAAAACAAAGTAAATAATCCAGTCAAAAAATGGGCAGAAGAGCTAAAAAGGAACCTCTCCAAAGAGGAAATGTAAATGGCCAACAGGGATATGAAAAAAAATGTTCAGCATCACTTGTAATCAGGGAAATGCAAATCAAAACTACCATGAGATATCTCTTTTTAAATGGTGCCAATACCTGTGATACACACAGGAGACCTATAAGTTTTCAGAAAATGTTATATCAGAAAAAACTCTGTCATCTTGGACTGAAAAAGAGACAGAGATAAGGAAACATGAAAGAAGGCTTTTGAACTCCCAAAATCCTACAAATAGGAAATAGGCTGATAAGACTACTTGGCTGAACATATATGCTACCCGTCATGAATAAAGAATGATTCCAAGGGCGGAGTCCTGGGCAAAGAGGGCTATAGGGCTGTGAGTCACAGAGGACTATTCTCAGAACTTGAAACCTGATAAAATTTCTCCTGCGGGATTTGACCTTTCTTGGAACTGGTCACCCATTTTTCTCCCTTTTGGATTGAGTATGTCTATACCTGTTATCATATGCCTGTCCCACTATAGCATTATGTTTTATACACTGTTTGCATATTTTTTTCTAGTTTCATGCATATACAGAGGGAGAGAAATTTTGCCCCAGGATGAATAAAACACAGACACTTGCCCATACTCAATTTGGATGATTCAGATGATAAGATTCAGAACTTTGACCTGATGATATTTACATGAGATTTTAAACTTGAATAGATTTTAGACTCTGAAATGAGTTCAGACTTTTGAAGATGTTGGAATGAGTTACTATAATTTGCATGTGAGACATATGCGACTCCTGCGGAGGGGAGGGGAGGCAGAGGGAAAGCTGTGTTAAGATAAAAAATGATCCCCCAAAGATAGATTAGGTTCACTTTCTGGTCCATGAACCTATACATATTACCTTATATGACAAAAGAGTAAGCATCATTTTATGGAAAAAGATATGAAGTTAAAGGTCTTGACAGGAGGAGTTTACCCTGAGTTATCCAGGTGGACCCTAAATGCCTTTACAAGTGAATTTATAAATGAATAAATGAATTTATAAATGAATAAGCACAGAGGAAGAGATGATATGTTCAGAGAAGCAGAGACTGGAGTGATTCAGCCACCACCTGACAAATAACACCAGAAGCTGGAAAAGATAACAAACATATTCTCTGCTAGAGTCTCTGGAGGATGTACTACCTTGAGTACCTCAGTCTGGGTCATCTAGTCTCCAGAACTAACAAAATAAATTCTGTTTTTTGACACCCAGTTTGTGGAATTTTCTTAGAGAAGCCCCAGGAAACAAATATACAGAGTAAGTAGCAAAATGTGCATTAAATTAATTTTGTCATTGGGGGATAAAAAGCACTTATGAAAAAGAAACTCACATTCAGAACACTGTTTCATACTTCCTTTCCTGATATTCTGGCAAATGGAAACTGCTGAGATTTCAACCTGTCCTATCATGGAGAGGCAAACAATGACCTACAGACTACAATAACAGAGTCTTGAAAAACAAATTGTGTTTTCATTTTGCTTCTCCAGGCTAAGACAAAGGAGGATATACAGAGCTCTGGTCACTAAGTTAAAATTTATTGGTAGGCTTCTGGATTTCAGAATGAACAAAGGCAGGATTCAGTTAAAAACAAAGTAATTTCATGATTTCCAGCTAATTGACTTTGGTGAAGCCATTTTCCTTTTATGGATTTCACTTCTTCCTAGTAAAATAGTGATGGTAAAGAAATGTCATGGGATAGCAGTAGGTTAAGGTTTACATTAGAAAAAATGTGACACATGAGATACTCAAATTTATCATTTTCTTTATCACCAACTAGATAAGAAGCATGCGATTTATCTCTTTTCGCTTTAATTTTAAGGAGGCTCAGATATAAGTTTAATACTTAGTATGGTAACCTATTAACCTGAGTGATTAGTATATGGTCATTTATTTTCTATTTGTACTTTTTAATTTTGGTAATTTTAACAAAATTATTGCATGTTTTTCTTATCAAAAGTTGCTTTCTAAAATAGATTAGTTAGCTATAATTAATAAATGAAAAATGTTCTATTCATATTGTCTGCGAGATGCTTAATATTCTCTATCCTGGGTCTCATTGTTTGTTTTATTGGAGAATGGAGTCATTTAAAGCATTTTACAGAGGGAAAATCAATTTTTCACCTAGGGCATTATTTGCACCTTGCAAAAGACCATCTTCCTTTAAAATGGAAGCAGCCGGGTAAAGCCCACTTTCTACATGGGAGATAGAGAGCTTTGCCAGGAGAAACTAAAGAACTAGAGGGAGCATAAAATACTCAGGATAAGAGAGAAAAATGTGTGAGAGAGGCAAGTCATGTCTGTACTCCACATCTCAGCTCCTTGGGAATGAATGGACAGTATAATTTCAAAAATTATATGGGAAATCCAAGTGGAAAAACAATATATGATAAATTCAAAAAAACATTTGAACTAGTGTACCTAAGTTGGTTTACAATACTCCAAATGAATACTCATTTAGTTTGACTGTATGTTGTAGCTTGTGCATATAAGTTCACACTAATTTAAGGGAACTTATTCCTTTCTATTTGTCAAGAATGTCCATCTAAGGTAAACTTGCTGTTTTGTCTAGAGCCACCACAATCAGGAATCAATATGGACTACAACAGTGATTGGAACCACTAACACAACAGCACATATAAATCTAACTTTCTAAGAAGTGCAATTTTAAAATATCTACACTTAGTAGGCAAAGCACAATTTTTTTTTTACAGTATAGATTTATTTACAGTATAGAAAAAGCCAGGTAGCTTTTTCAAAGTCACTTTTGCCACTCAAACCTTCCTCCAAATAATGTTTTTAAATCTTATCAATCATTTTTGGAGTCTAATAGAAGATTCCTGCTAAGCAGGAATGCTAGAGATAAACAACGGTGCAGGTGACAGTGACAGGCATGTGGGCACTGTGATTCCTGTTTCCATTGCTTGAACTTCAGGTAAGACTAATCTCCCCCAGTCTTCAGGCCTCCACTAGGAGGAATAAAAGGGGGGCACCACAGAACTCTGCAGGCTTCTGGCAAGACCCTGCCTCCTCCCACCTGGTTTTCCTCCCTTCATACCCAGATTCCCACTATCTGCTTTGAGACAATCAGGACAATTGATATGTTCCCCATTCCTGTAATATTAGTTACCTGAGGAAACCTAAGGCTCCAAGTCAGCCTTCAACCCTCAGAATCAAGTCCACATATGGCTTTATACACCCCTCCCTAATTTACCAGTCCATGAAACCTTTCCAATAACTGATAACTAAATTTTAATTTTGGTCAATAAAACTTTTTTTTAAGATTTATTTATTTATGCATACAAGAACTGGGGTACAGGCCAGAGGCGTGGAAGGTGAGAGGATTCACCAGAGACAGAGCAGGGAACAGAACAGGCAGACTGACAAAATACACTGCTGAGGGGAGCAGCGGGAGAGTCAGGAGAGGTCTGCTGCGCCATGTAGGTAGCCCCCTGGCCCGGGATCGAACTCCAGCTGCAGAGGCTATAGACAGCTTCACAGCACTGCATTCAACCCTTTGCGCCACCAGGAAGGCCCAATAAAACTCTTATATCCTTAAATTCTTCTGAAGAACTCTCATCTCCTTGCTCTAATGGAAACCTGGCTGTGAACTGAGAAGTCTCTTGGATTTCTCTGCAGTGACAGCTGCTCTATCTCCAGCCTCCTTTCTACCACGGGCCCTATAAGTGGGCTGAATATCATCCTTGCTCCTCATGCTCCTTCCACACCTTTCTCCTTTCAATATGCTGTTAAAACCCCAACTTTGTATATTATGTCATCAAACTATACCACCTACCACCTCATGTCATTCCCCTCATTTCTGGGTAATTTTAGTCACTGACTCACTCAGACTCTTTAACCACTATATACATTTTGGGGCCTTCAATACCTACATTCTTAGATCATTTACCTTTATTTACAATACCCTGGAAGTCACAGCTTGACCTCTACACAACTCCAGACACCCCAATAGTCATTCCTATGCTTTCTCATAAATAAGAACTAACTTCAAGACCTCCAGCAATTCAATTTCAAGCACTCTAATTTCTTACTACATCTACCTAATTTCTTCTATTGTCCTGAATCTAGCAAGCCCTACTGGAGCCTCCAATCCATTGATTCTAATTCCTTTACATAGGACCTCATTAAGATAACCAGGTCCTTCACTTGTGCCAAAGGTGCAGACAACGCTCTGTGCATTCTCACATGTGCTTGGGTTATAAGAACATATGCTTTGCATGGAGGCACAAATTTTACCTGAGGGTGTCATTTATATATATAAAAATAAAAAAAATAAATTAAAAATAAAAAATAAAATATGCTGCAATGTAAAAACAAGCTTTAGTATAATGCAGAAATAGACAGGAAAGTTCACATAAAATGCAAAGCTAAGGTAGTTTCTTCAGGTACTGTTTCCCTTCACCTTCACCAACTCTGGAAATATAGAGATTGTTTTCACTACTTTCCCTTAGAAAAAAACAGAGAATTAGACAATGTACAGTAACCATATAAACACAGTTCTATAGTGACAAGTGCAAAATACAAAGGCTTTTATTTTATAAGAGGAGATTGGGTAAAGAACTGCTTAATGTTTCATAAAATTAGTTGCAGATGGTAGAACCTCTGAGGGTCTCCTGGGTCAGCCCTCCTGATCCTGTACTGATGTTTTAAAAATATATACTTCTGTTTAGATTCAGGAATAATATCTCAATATTTGCTCTACTATTCCCATAATCAAACACACCTATTCTCACTCTGGCCTTCAGGTAAATCCTAAATATGTCTTCCTTGTTATGCAGCTTCATAGTAATATGGCAAATTCCAAACTAGAAAATTATCCCTTTGAAATAAGCTTTATGAAGCACTGTGGAATCCTACTTGTCTCTCTTTGACCAGATAGCTTGACTCATTTTAGAAATTCATTGTGGAACTCTTTCATTGTTTTCACAAGCACTCAGACAAACTGTGACTCATATCACTGTGTCATTCATACTTTATCTCCTTTTGCCACCATGATTTTAGACAAAGTTCTACTAAGTCAGAAGGACCTTGTCAATTTTAGAAGCAGCTTATTGCTATGATTCTTAATCACTGACTCTCAGGCCTTCTGAGAATGCACTTTCATTGTGTGAGCTATATTTAAGCATCTTTTATCTTGTTCCAGAAAGTGACTTTATGCACCTTCTTTTTTTTGTAACTATTCTTGATTTCTATGCATTTTATATTTTAGGTTTATCTCCAAAATGGCCTCACACCTTCACATCAGCTTCGAAATCTTTTCAATTTGCCCTCTGTCTGTGTTTGATTATGTTTGCTCTGGATTTGACATCCAGTTGTCCTTGCTACTCATAAAAATCAAGGATATGTTTACTCAATTCCTATTATCAAGTAGATCTTAATAGATACTCCTCAAAAAGTGTCTGTCTATAAACAAAGACAACAGCTTAAATCTAGTAATTGCATATCTATCCAAACTACCTCTCGGCTATCTCCCACATGCACAACAACGATGAATGGGAACTCTGGGCCATTCAAAATTGTATCAGAAAAAGAATTTGAGGTGATTTATAGCTTCTTGAAGCTGAGTCACTTTGCTGAAATGCATAATACAATTGAGAGAAACTACTTTATCAGTCATAGTAAGCATGCCTTACACATTTTTTAAAAAGAAAATACAAGAAAAACAAGGAAGAAATATTTATCTTTGACAAAAATAGATGATTTATATTACCAGGAATGCTTATTAGGAATAATGGTTGATGCAGAGAAGCAGATGTCAAATACTTAGAGAGATTTGTCTCCCTCTATAATCCAATGAAGTATTAAATTACATAAGCATTATGTGGACAAAATTTGCAAACCACCAGGAATAAATCCAAGTGACTTTTTGGATGTACTTAGCATGGCTACATAAATCAATCTCAACTTCTATTTTCCTTCAGAAATTTCCAATAGTCGGGCAAAAGATCTTTTAATGAATTCATGACTAGTTTAAAAGTCAGTGTTAGTATACATTAATTCAGTGACAATTTTAAACAAGTATCTCAGGCAGCCAGACTTATTAACTTTTCTATGTGCTCATGGCATCAATGTTTTTTTTTTTTTAATTTTTAAAAAATCATCCTGAAAATGTATGACTTAGAAAATTGAGATAATTTCAGAATACAGTCAGTTTCTTGACATAACATATATCATTTTGCTTTTTAAAACTCAAACTATTTTACAAATTAACAATTCAATCACAGTGTTTGAAACAAAAATTCAAAAAGAAAATGTAAAATAAACACAAAGATGTTAAACTTCACTAATAACACTAATCAAATCAAACATTAAAATCCCAGTTTAGATTAAGAGTTTTGTTAAATATTTTTTTTAAATATTGCCAAAGTTGAAACAACACAACTCTTATAATACCAATAGGAATATAAATCTATATTCCTCACTGAAAAGAATTTGGCAAAGTCTAGTAATATGGAAAAAATATATATGGGTATCCCATGTCCTAGCAGCAACTGTCCTCTTAGGTTTAATAAATGATTAAAGATATTTTTTACTTTTTTTCATTTTTATTTTTGTTTTGTTTTTATAAATTTATTTATTTTAATTATTTTATATATTTTACATCATTTTTCATTTTTGTACAATGCATGCATTTTCATCTTGGTTATAGTCCCAGTAAATTTCCACCACCCATTCACCTGTGAACTAGCACCAAGGGTGCTATTCCCACCCTTGTTTTGATCCTACTCCCTTCTCCCCCGTCCCGTAGTATGTCTCTGGTTTATAGTTACCAAAATATCCGATGTAGAAACATGCCTACTCGTAAAAAAGACGGAAAATACTATGTATATTATTTATATATATTTATATTCTTGCAATAAAATGCCACATAGCAGCCAAAGTGAATGAACTAGAACTTTTAAGTATTAGCATGATTGAATCTCAAAAGTTGCATAAAAAGAAGCAAGACACAGAAAAATATGTATGATGCCATTTATACAAATTTAAAATGAGAAGAAATATGTATGATTAGTGAATATATCTAATATAAAGTTATTCTTAAAAATAATAAACACCAACTATAGGACAGTAATGAGCTTGGAGTCAGGGGTTAAGAAGATCTCAGGGTATGGAAAAGGCTTCAGCTGATTTTTAAATGGATTCTTTTTAAATTATATAGTTGCCTACATTGGAGTTCACCATATTACCCCCTATATGATTTAATTTAATGCATTGATGCATATGTGAAATAATTTGTAAAAATCTATTAAATCCAGGGTCTCCCCTGGTGGCGCATCGGTTGAGCGCTGGGCTGAGAGGCTGCCCGTCAGCCTCTGCAGCGTCGGTTCATTACCCGGCCACCGGTGAGGGTCCCACAAAACAAAAAAAAATCTATTAAATCCAGTGTTTAATTACATGAATGTTAGAATTCATTAATAAAGCCCACTAAAAAGTCATATGTTTCCTTATTTCCATTAAGATGTCAATGTGAAAATATAGGCTCTGTGTTGTCAGATCTTAGTTGTTCAGAAGGTACAAGAAATCCATGAGCTACTAGTATGTTAAATCGTGTGTAATATTTTAACCCTGTTTGGATCAAATTGAAATAGCTCTATAGCCACAATTAAGCCCCAGGCTGCCAGCTGCCAGTTGAAGACTTCTGCTCTATGCTATGAAACCTGCCAATGAAGGGAAACCCATACTCCTTGGGAGAAAAAAATTAAAAAAAAAAAAAAAAAAACAGGAAAAAAATAACCCAACAACTAAAATGCCTTATTTTCCTAAAACAGCTGGCAGAACTTGACAGTTCCTTAGAAGTGCACATGTGAAAGAGTATCTGTGGATGTCATTTGCACTTAGCTCCAGGAAGCCACTAGAACCTCTCCATCAGGGCTGAGTCTGGGTCTCAGGCTTGATCCTTATCACCCACTGGTGTTTAATTACATGGGATGACTTAGACCAGAGGGCCATGGAAGTCATTCTAGGTAAATAGTTGCCCTTGGTAGCCCTTCCACTAATGTTACTAAGTAGCCATTTCTGTCTTTATTTTTTTTTTGTTTTATATTCTTATTTTTACTTTCACTCTTGGAAATTTGAATTATTTTTCACAATCCCTAACACAGCTTCTTTGGAAATCACATTAAATGTCTAAAAGTAAGAAAGCAGTTAACTAAATTATCTTACATACATAAATGGATTATTATATGGTATTAAAACCAATCATTATAAAATTTATCTTCAAGGTGGAAAATCTATATTTTCTTTTCAGAGTTTCAAAAGAAGTCGGATATTTATACTATGATTATAACTATGTTAACTGTATAAGCTATTAGTTCATTAATATTGTCACCTTTTCCATGCAGCTATAGTATTTATACCATTAAATTATTTTTAAATAAACATTTAAAAATAAACCCCATTTTCAATGCTGTGTCTGTTAACAGAGGGATTATCCTATTTACCCTTGTCATCCCCCCTGGATTTTAAGAGTGTAGTCAGTTTCTATCAGGTAGAAAACAAAAGTAGTATCCAATTATGTGTTTTCTCATATCAGACACACGAGAAAATTATCAGGGAAGATTTCATGGCTAAGAAGTACTCTAGAAGGAACTCCATATTGTTACATTTTCAATTCTAATCCCTGTTTTCCCACAAACTTGTCTTACTTTCTGTTTCTAGGTGAAAGAAGCAAAAATGGGTGGCAGTGTGAGCTATTGTGTTTCTCTGCAGGAACACAGGCAATATCCTGACACTTAACTCCAATGGACATAAAGGCCAAAGTAACCTCAATGAGTAAGTGTTGAACACAGAGTCTTTGCTCCTCATCTAGTTGGCTTCAGAGATTAAAATTCATCCTTTTTATAAACAAAAATAAACAATTCTCTGAAACAAAAGTCAGATGATCTTCCTGTCTTCTACTATTTATAACATTATTTTGAAGAAAAATTCATTTGTGTAGAGATGACTAAGGTTAGGTACATAAATTGCTTGGAAATATGTGTGCTCCCCTGTGGCACTCAAACTAGTTGAATAAAATCAAGGATGTATTCTGAACACTGGTTTCAGATTAAGTTGTTATTCATGGCCAGTAACTTTCAGGGGAAAGGAAGAGCTAATTCTTCTTAAGTATCTGCTGTGCTGCAAGAATTTTATATAAGATCAGGAAAGTCAAGCAATGTGCCTAGGGGTGAAGAATAAATAAGTAACAAAAACAGATTCAATCTCAGGTTTGATTTCAAAACACATGCCTGCTTCATTCTATCAGAATTTCTTGACTGAAAACTATTGAAAATATGCTCAAAATTAAGGAATCAAATTCTCTGTTCAGAGCAAATATCAAAATGACTTACCTTTGTTTCACATGCATCATGCCAATGTTTTGGGAGACATAATGTGCTGAGTTGTTTTCCTTAAGTGTTACAATCTGGTGACTACTCAATAAAATTGGATGTCCATCTATTACTATAAGTCACAGTTTCCTAAATAAATGTTCTTCATTTCCTAAGGAAGTTTCCTAAAGAAATATTCCTGGATATAGGGAAGAAAAATTTTCTTCCTCTTAAATTCTGTGGCTGAGCCTAAGACAGGTGAAATGACTGTGTTGGGTCACACACATATGATGTGGTAGATGTGTTGTGGTCACATACATCAGGAAATATAAACCTTACTCATGTGGTATTGTAACCAATGCTTCCTCAAGAAAATAAAATAAAATATGGCTATGTTAACAAAGTATATTTTTCCAATCCATGAAAAAAAAAGATAATTTAAAATAAAAAAGCATACTTGGGTATTTAATATTTTAAGGTATACACCAGAGGCCTCAGAGGGAAATGATTCATCTGAAGACATCACTATGAGCAAAAACCTACACAACTTTTTACATAGTGACAAACTCTGTATATGCGGCAAGATAAAGAACAGTATATTTTTCTACAGTGACTGGGAAATAAAGGAACAAATCTAATAGAAGATAAGAATTATTTGTTTGCACAGGTCCATTTCTCTCATACAGGGAGGGTATATTTATCCCTGGATAAACATGGAAATTTTATGACCAATATTTTTTTTTAAGGTTGAAATGGGAGGTTAGAGAGTATCTTCAGTTTCTGGGATCTTCAGCTCAAAATAATCAATATCCCAAAGCTGCCTATCTTGGAGCGGCATGGTCCGCTCATCTTCCTTGGCACTTTGGTTTGCTTTTTAAAGGTGTTGTAGCAGGACACAATGATTACAAACCAAGGAAGATGAAGGTAAATTCAGGATTTCAGAAGTTTCTTTCCATAATCAAGCAAATTTAGAAAGCTAGTCTGCTTAACTTTGCCTGGGATTTTTCCTTTCCTTTTTCTTAGTGTTGTTTTTTGACAAGAAGTTGGTATGTTAATACCTCTGGCAGAGTAGACAAAATCCATTCAACTAGAATCTAGGCTCAAATGCATTATGAAACACAGATGTGACTGTATTTCCCAAAGTTTGGTTCTGGTTGTAATGCACTATACTCCTCCAGAGAGGTCTCAGAAAAATGCATATTTGACCAAAAGTAGAAATTCTCCCAAGTTATCTTAAGTGGTGATATACTAGAGCAGTTTTTAAAAAACTAACAATCTAAATCGTACTGAAATGCTCTCTATATAATTATAAAGATGAAGGAAGTGGCAAAGAAACATACAGACACTGATGCAGATGTAGATAGCGCACACACACACACACACACACACACGAGCTGAATGGAAACAGCAATTGTACCTCATCTCTTGCTTGTAAAGTCAGCAGTACTGTTGTATCTAAACTAGCCTAGGCATGTATCTACTATAAGGTGAAAAAGGGTGATTCTCTAGATTTTATAAAAATGAGTTCTGGATCACATGTGGGATGAAGTGGCCCTGGAATGAGGACACCAAAACTTCAGTGAGAAGATAAATCCTTCAAATGCTGTCCATATGCCAATTATTTTGTTGACAAATGAAGTGATAGACTCCTACATTGTTTTTCACACAATATGTCAGAAAGCAATCTTCATGCTTTCACAATTGGCAGATCACAAATGCTTATCACTTCTTGCTAGATAAATATGCAATAGTAGGTATTTAACTCTGAAAAAAATGATATAAATAGCTATAGAGGCTGATCAAGCATTAAAAGCAATAAAAGATCAATTGTCAAACATCTCAAGGACTTGATATCATGAATGCATGATTAAAACAGACCCCATGCAGTCCCATTATTTTGTGGATGCATCATATCTCTCCTTTCCTCCCTTCATTATATAGATTAACAGATTTGCCAATATTAAATACTGGGAATCAGTTGTCAACTCTCCAAATTTATATGATGATCCAAGGCTTTACTCAGAATCCTGTCTGCAGCCCTGAGATTGGATACCTGCAATATCACTAACACGTGATATACAGCTCAGAGTATCATACCATGAACTATAAAAAATTATTATTTTTATATATAAGTATTATAGCTGGTAATCATTTACCAAATTCTTTAAGGCTTATTCCACTATTTAGGTTCTCTAAAGTTGGGATTCCTAAATAAATATATGCAATTTAAATAAATCCCTGGATATCTGGTATTCCTGAGTGCCAGAAATCACTAGTATTTGAGTGTTGCACACCAATTCCTTGGGATTTATACCTCTCCATATATATCTTCAAGTCTAAATCAAGGCCTGTTCCTCATTGGATATTCAATCTGCACAGATTCTGTAACTGTCTTAATTCCACAGTAATTACTATTAGTGATATTACTTTAGATTCTTAATTACAGACTTCAGATCCATCTGCAACCTCCGGTTGAGCAGCAGTAAACTCAGGAGCTAGAGCTAAGAATCTGTGGCACCCATTCACAGATTCTTCTAGGGGAAGAGATTTTGGAGGATGCAAGTCCATGACATACCTTGAATAGCTGTGAGTTGTGTCACACACATATACCCATGCAAACACACACAAGCATACACAGTACTACCAATTTTATAATATTAAAACATATAAATTTATACATACAATATTAAAGTATAGCATTTTCAACTTTTTTCCAAATAACTTGTATCAAATGTAAGATTTTCTCTATAATAATGTCATTCTTGCTAGAAATCTTAGTGCTTTATTGAAAGAGAAAGAGCTGGAGGTACAACCGAGACTCAAAATAGCATGTACCTCAGGATTATACTGCTTCTGCTATAATTCACTTTAATATGCACTTACTGTGGTTCTGATGAGAGTTGTGACAATTAGATATGATTTAGAGCATATAAGTTGTGATTTTATAATTACTTTGGATCTTAAAATTTATCTGTGAATAAATTTGGGCTTATTTCTAAGTAGCCTGATAGGAAGTGTACTGCTTGCTAAAAAAGTATGTCAACATTCATTTCTGAGCAGAATCCAACAAGCTGTCTGGTATAGAAGGTAATGTGTACCTTACTTAAAAGTTGCAGTCAAATTGCCCAGGGTCAAACCCCGGTTTTACAAGGAACACATTACTTTTCACTGGATAATTTGAATAACCTTCTATACCTAAATGCAAATGATCTCATCTATAAATAGAAATAAAATTGGACCAAATTTTACCAGGTTGTTGGAGATTAAAGGAGACATAATATGTGGAGTGCTTAGACATGGTGCTGGCATACAGATGGTGCTGCATAAATGCTTGTTTTTATCATTTCAGGAGTTGGGAAGATCTCATAGTAATTCTTTAATTTTGTCCTTCTGCAGGTTAGCCTAAGTTCTCCTCAGTAAAGTAGAGATAATAATAGCATGAAAGGATTTCTGTGGGGGTTAATATATGAAATACCTTATAAATCTGAAGTGCCTCATAGGTGTGAGTTCCTATCATTTTATTACATACACAAGTATTCCCTAAATATGAGAAGTGGTTGTACAACCTCAGCATGAATACCTTAAAATTCACTTGTCCCTTCACTCTCTTTTGCATATATACCAAAGGAAATCTAGTTTAATTGAAGGACTTTGATGACAAAATCATCAGCAGGAACAGCAGGGACCTTTTGATCTCCACAAGTTTTAGTGTTAAAACATGCTCCTTTTTATTAAAATGAAATTTGCATCCACCTAAACTGAACCCTTTTGTTCCTGGGGCAACGTGAACTTAAACTGCTCTTTAATTAATCCAGTTGTCCAGCAGAACTTAAAACTTTCAATAAGATTAAGGACATACTACAAGAGACTAAATTCTCTTGAGTCAGTGACACATTAAGAGTACTTCCTATGCCTTAACTTCAGCAAGACATTAATGCAAAGGAAATCAAAGTATTCACAGAGCAGTCTAAATTGTTATGGTCATGCCAGAACAGAACCAGTACTGTGAGCCTGCTTTACAACTTCTGGCTGGTTGATTCCCAGACTTCATATTTTGGTGTTCGAAGCAGAATCTGTATTTTTATTAACTGATTAAGTTGGCTCTGGACAATCAGATAATTACTTTAAAAGATTGTTTAATTTAGGGCAAAGTTTATTGCTTAGAGTATGAAGTATGATGAAAGTCATTGTTTTTTCTCTCAATTGCATTAACAACTAAGAACAAAATACTCAATAGGGAGAAATCTCATGGACTCTATTTGTCTTGGACTAGTAGTCCCGTGAAACATAGGTGTTTTCTGTGTCAATGGCTTTGAGCAATGATGCTGTGACAGATGACAGGAAAGTGAAGGGACATGCAGTGTTTCATTCCTGTCTTCCAAATATTGCAACATGATTCACAAAAGCCAACAGGTGGAAACACACTACATGTCCCTCAACAAATAGAAGCATAATGAAAATGTGGGGTATGTGTGTGTGTGCGTGTGTGTGTGTGTGTGTGTATATATATATATATATATATATATATAATGGATTATTCAATCTTAATAAAAGAGGAAACCCCACAGTCTGCAACAATGTTGATTTCACTTATACAAGGTATTTAGATAGTAGTCAAGTATGTGAAGCAGAAAAAGGCAACAAAAGCAAAAATAAGTGGAACTGCATCAAAGCATCAAAATTAAAAGCTTCTGAGCAGCAAAGGGAACATCAGTAGGATGAAGACAATCCATAGAATGGTAGGAACCACTTGCAACCACATATCTGATAAACGGTTAAAAAAATGTTCAAAACATACAGAGAACACAGACAACTCAACTGAAAAAAAAAATAAAACTAGTAACAACAACAGGAAAAGAAACACAAGTTAAAAGGGGGTAAAGGACCTAAACAGACAGTTTTCCAAAGCAGACATACAAATGGCCAACAGGTACATGAAAAGGTACTCAGTATCACTAATCATCAGGGAAAGGCAACTGAAAATCCACAATGAGATATTACCTCACACTTGGTAGAATAGCTATTCAAAAACATAAGAAGTGACAAATGGTGCTGAGAATATGGAAAAAAGGGAACCATTGTGCACTGTTGCCGTGAATGTAAATAAATAGATACAGCCAACATGGAAGACAATATGGCAGTACCTCAAAAAAAAAAAAAATAGAACTCTTTTATGTTCTAGCAATGCCAATTTGAAGTATATATCCAAAGGGAACAAAATAACTACCTTAAAGAGATATCTGTACTTTTGTGTTCATAGGAACATTATTCACAATAGCTAGGATATAGAAACAGCTTAGTGTCAACAGGTGAATGGATAAAGAAAATGTGGCATACACACACATGCGCACGCGCACACACACACACACACACACATACACAGATGTTATCTTGCCTTTAAAAAGAGGAAATTATCTCATTTATGAAAATGTGGATGAACCTGTAGGACATTATAAAACTAGATGGAGAAAAAACAATACTGCATGATATCACTTATATATGAAATAAAAGATATATATATATATATATATATTATAAATGTATCTATAAGTAGAACTCACAGAAACAGGGTAGAAATGCGGTGGTCAGGGTTTGGGGGTGGGAGAAATTGGAAGGTGGTCTCTGACACTGGGTCTCTTATTGGGCATTCCCACTGTACAACTGCTTAGCACCTGGAAAGCAAGGGCCCTACTCTCCAAGGAATTCCTTTCCAAGCAGATCAATAGAGCACACCAGATAAACAGTGAGTCTTGCAAAGTATGCTCTGAGCCCAGTGGACAGCAGCCAGTCCAACCCTCCATGATCTTGGACACCATGAACCAATTGGAAGTTGAAGATCGTATAAGAAGTGAAGCGTTGGGAAGAGGTAAAGGCATTGTTAGGCCGGAGCAAAGGGGAGAAAAGGGACAGATGGGAATGGGATGATGCCAAAAGCCTCCAGGAGGTTTCATGATGCACAGGATGAAGCAGGGAAAGGATCCAAGCCAGGGAGGTGGAAAGACAGATTTGGAGGAGGGGAGGTTGAAAGACAGAGGGGGCTAGTGTTGAACTTTTGAATGGTCCTGTGTAGGCCTTGGAGAGACTTTAAGGGATCTATCTCAGTCAAGAATCTTTCAACAGTGTGTGACCTTAAACCTTTCCTTAAACCTTAAGAAAGAAAATTGGAGCAAATAAAAAAATTAAAAATTTAACCTTCCCGCAGAGGAAAAAAAAACTGACAAAGAAGCAGAGAATGCACTGGTGGTTACCAGAAGCCGGGGCGGGGCAGGGAGAGGGTGGACTCAGGTTGGGGGGAGGCGTGGATTGGGGAGTTGTTAATCAATGAGCATAAAGTTCCAGTCATTTCAGATGAGTAACCTGAGACTTCTGATGTCCACCATTGTGCCCAGAGCTCACAGCAATGCTATTTACAAACAAAATGTGGTAAATAGGGTAGATCCCTTTTTGGTGTATTCTCATCACAATTGCATGGAGAATACAACCAAAATGAAAATGCATACATTGTGCAAAAATGAAAAATGATGTAACAGTTATGTAAAATAAAATATTAAAAAAATTACAATGCAAAAAAAAAAACGATTTAAATCTCAATGAGGAACATTAGAGGAAGTCCCAGGGGAGAATATTAGCATTCTGATATGGTTTTGTACCCACATTTCCTTCTTCTTATAGGCAAATGGAGTGACTTCACCTCCCTCTCTACCCTCTCAGCTTCTTGTTCTACCACACACCAACATAAAATGCTATGTCATAAAAGACAGCCACACTAATTAACTGCTTTTCTTTCCTTTTCCCAGCATTGACCTATCTTTCCATTTCTTAATCTCTATGATTAAAGAAGCAGGAGAAGGTGAATTGAATGGGGTGTCATCTAAATATTCTCAGGTGTTGCCTTGTGCAAACAAACCATACAGACATACAACTCCTCAAAAGTGGAAACTTCAAATCCTGCCCTAAAGCAAAGTGCCTCTGTGCAACCCTCACATTGCTTCATCAACATACAGCAGCCTCCAAATTATTTCTTGCTTCTCTCATTAAAGTGCAATTTTAGTTAGAACAGGGACAAAAAAAAAACCTTTCTGTCTCCAGGATAATTTTTATAATCTTGTTCCCATAGTCATTTGTCTTTGTTTTTGTTTTCCCTTCAAAATCCCCTTGTCAACTGCTGTTTTAAGGCAAGCAGAGGTATCATAGATAATTAAGATCCTGGAGAAATTTTCATTCACAAAGAAGGAACCCAAGATCTGAGGAAGACAAAGATTTACACTGAACACATTCACACAATTGTTAGCCACAGAATTGCCTGGAGACCCCAGGGTCTTAAAAGTCCTACTCTTCCATCCAGACAGACCCACCTTGTTTTTGGTTGATGCTGGCACAAATTGACCCTCTCCTGGGTGATGTGGCTTCCACACCTCTCCTTGTTAACTCTTAATGACTCGATGGGTCACGTAACTTCTAGCTCCTATTGTGTTCCTGCACATTCACTTTCTGTTTTTCATCCTTCTTTGTACCATAACTGACAAACTGGAAGCAGCACCACACTTTCTCTTCAAGGAAATGACTACTGACAAACACCCTGGGCAAACCCTGAGATGAAATCAGTCTTTCTTCCTTTTCTCCTGCCTTCCTCTAAGTTGTCTCACAGTCACTGTCCCTTGGTTTCTGTCTTTCTCAAAACTGCTGTAGACTCCGCCAAGTATTTCCGCATCCCCCACATCATCACAGACTTTGAGCACAAGTAAATAATACTTTTCAGTTTAAGAAAACAAAGATGATGAATATGAGAAAGGATTAAATTCCAGAACCTTACAAAGTACTCCCAAGGCCTGGTTCCAATTAAATTGAAGACAATGGGATTCTAGTTCTTGTCTTTACTGGAGTTCCCCCAAAGCCATGCTGATCTTTCAACTCTCTCTGCCTTATGAACAACATTCATACTCTTTCTTCTAAAAAGCTCCTTTCCCAAATAAATATGCCCCCCCAAAAAAAATTGAGGCAGAAAAGTAGTGTTTGTATTAATTCAATAATCTTAGTGAGTAGGGATGCAGTGCCTTTTAGATACTTTCATTCTCTTCATTAACTAAAACTAATAGTTTTATTTCCTCAGTAGCATTTTTTGGAAATATTCTGATTTTAAAATAGAGACATGCAGCTCCCTGTTGGAAATTCAAAGGATGTATAAACAAAGTCTAGCTCCTGGCAGTTCTCCCACAAAGTTGCTTAACTTTGTTTAAATTATTTTTTACTAACACTATTTAACTCATACTGGAATCTCTGGAATCTAGGGCATGAGTTCATATTAGCAACTGAAACTATAAATTCTTGAAACACTTATCTAGCATAAAGACAGTGCTGATTTGTAAAATTTTATTATAATTCCATATAAACTTACCTGCTCCCTTAGAAAATAATTTCTTCACCTGAAATGTTTAGTCACATTTGATCTATATTTTCTTTATACAAATCATTACGCTAACACAGACATTATTGCCATTAGATAGACAATAAAATTTGGAATAAGCATGTTTGGGTTAATGAATTTTTGACAGTGAATAAGAGAAACCTCAACTCACAGTGACCTAAGCAATTAAGAAGGTTGTATTACTCCACCAAGCAAGACATCTAGAGGCAGAATTGCTCAAGGGCTGATAATTCATCAGTTTGGCGACATCACCAATAACCTGGAATCTTTCTCTCTTTTTTCCCATTTCTAGCATTGCTGATTTGTCAGAGACCAGCTGACTTCATGGTCTCCAGTAATTCATGTGGATATGACAAAATACAGCAAGAGAGAAAGAGAGAATGGATCTTCCTTTAGCCTCTTTATAAAACTGAAGAATTTTTTTTTCTTCTATACATCCCTATGTTGAAAAAAATCAGGCCTTCCACAGTCAGCTATTGCTACAAGTTGCTAGCTGCAGAAACACAGTTGAAATCTCAACAAAGTAACTGGGTCTTTAATATCTTACTGGACCAACCATAATCCCTTAAGATCACATTATCCAAATATTATTTTTAAATTTTTATTAAAAAATCTCATTACAATATCAGCCCTCACCTCATTTGCCTTGGATTTCTGCTTTCTCCTTTCTGAATGCCACTCCCTCTCATTGACCACAAATAAAATCTTAAAAGAGGTTTTAGGGTGTACCAGGGTATAGAAAAAAGTCTATAATTTTGCTGTCTTAAAGTATGGCTTGGTGGACTTCCAGCTCCTAGATAGTTTAGCATTTCCCCTTCTCCTTCCAACAATGAATTCTTAACAAATAATAAGGTCTAATTTTAAATTCTTAGTTAAGCTTAGCTAATTTTCCACATCAACGGCTGAATTCCTATGCTGTCTCATTGGACAGACCTGTATATCAGGATGGTATAATCCAATCACTGTCAGTTGGCAAAAAGACCTCAGGGATGGGTTTGGTAACTGCCCTCAGAGCTGGGTGGGGATAGAATCAGTTCTTTGTCTTTTCTGAGTAAGAGGTGGAGCACAGACAGAACTGGGTGTGTATCAGCAAAAAAAAAAAAAGTTAAAAAATGAGAAGCAGTTGATTAGTAGACATTCCATAATATTAACTATCAGTATTTTTTTTTTTTAAGATTTATTTATTTATGCATATAAGAGTTGGGATGCAGGCCAGAGAAGCAGGGGGTGAGAAGATTCACCAGAGACAGAGTGGGGAGCAGAACAGGCAGATCTGAAATACACTGCAGAGGGGAGCAGCGGGCGAGACAGGAGAGGTCTGCTGTACCATGTGGGTCACCTCCCTGGCCAGGGATCAAACACATGCTGCAGTGGCTGCGGGTAGCTTCATAATGCTGCGTCTTAACTCCTTGTGCCACCAGGGAGGCCTCCACTATCAGTATCTTTTTCTCTAAGTGTTAAATACAAGAAGTGAGTTGCTTCCTGATGATGCCTGAGCATAAGCTCCCATTTACAGTTCTGTGTACAACCTTAAACTCAACCTGACTACTTGTGTTTCTGAGGAGTGTCTTACTCTTTTAGGACCCAAATAGAAAGATAAACCCCGAGGAAAACTGCCAAGCATTAGAATTCAAATACCACTAAGATCACAGGTACAAGGATTATATTATCATTTAATCCCTCAGTGTTTAAATAACACCCGCCTTAATTGTACAAATATCAAATGCAGCAGTGTTATAAATGTGACTTACTTCTGGGTTAAATATCCTTACCAAAGTACTTGTAGCTTCAAGTATATATTATAAACAGGGGGATAAAATGACCCAGATACAGGCCTTTCTTTCTCTAGTTCAATCCAAGTGTCTTAAAATTTATTGGCACAATTCACAAATCTAAAAGATTTTGAGTCATAAAAACATGAAAGGCCCAGATGGCTTTATTGGCTCAGACATCTTTCTATGATTGTATCTTCTTATCAGAGAAGTCATTGAAGAACATAGCTAATACTGATTTAAGTTAGTGCCTTCCCAACATATCCCAACTGAATTAAAGAGAATAAAGCAATGAGTGGATGTTCATAATGAAATGCAAAATGATTCACATAGTTCAATAAAATTTTAGGGCCAGAAATATCTTACATGGCAGTAGAGTGCAGATATTGGCCCAATTTCATCCAAAAAATTATTGGGTGGAAGATGTTTTAGAGATGATCCAGACATTCACTAACTTCTAAATAGTTCCACTTAGAAAAATGGAAAATCGATGTACGTTAACCATTTCTCCAAGGTCATCTGGCTATCTAAAGCTGCTGATCTAAAAACTGAAGGGGAGTGATAGCAGGAAATAAGAATTTTTGTGGATTTTAAACTTTTTTCAGAGACATCTGTTTACAGTTACCCTTATGGTCTCACTATTTCCATAGTTTTAGAACAATTATTTTCCATTTTTGGGTCAAAGCATGTTTTCTTCCTTTCTGCCAAACTATTTTCTAGAAAATTGGGCAAAGTGCTAAGTGAATTTGAAATAGAGCTCACCATGCTAAGCAATTACATGGCCAAAACTGAAAAGAATGATTCATTTGTTCTCCTTAATACCACCAGAAACTTCATTCTCTTTCTCTTCTCAATGTCTTTTTTTCAACTTTGGTTAACAGGTTTTGCTAGCTTAGCAGAATCTCTTCCTGATGAGAGAAACACAGACTCACACATATGTAACATAAACACAGTATATATATATATATATATATAGAAACATCAGTCATTTCCATCCTATTCTTAATGAATGTTTGCATTTAAAACTTTCTTAAATATATAATTGGAAATTGAAAGATTTTGTATTCTCAGTAAAATAAACTGCAATCCCAATATCTCTGCATCACAACAGTTTTTGAATACAGGGCAAGTTACATTGTTTTTTTTTTTTTTTTTAAAGATTTATTTATTTATTTATTATTTATTTATTTATTTTATTTTATTCTGGGTATAGTCAGAAGTGCAGGAGGGTGAGAGAATTCACCAGAGCCAGAGCGGAGAGCAGAACAGGCAGAGTGACCAAGTACACTGCTGAGGGGAGCAGCGGGCAGCAGGAGAGGTCTGCGCGCCATGTGGGACCCTCGCCGAGTGGCCGGGGATCGAACTGGCGCTGCAGAGGCTGCGGGCAGCTTCGCAGCCCAGAGCTCAACCGCTGCGCCACCAGGGGAGGCCCAAGTTACATTAATTGTTATAGCACAAATTAAACATGTCTTGTCCCCATATGCTAACCAGGACCTTTAATTTCCAGCGAATTCTCCATCTGTCCAAATATACCTAGCCAGTTTTTCCTATGTGTTCATGAACTGATGCACCAGCCACAGTACCCACTGGACCCTGCGTTTTTTTCCACATCCCTCCTGTCCTGTTCTATTCTTCCTGGTCAGTGAACTTTCCTCCTGAGACTCTGGTCTTCTTTACCTCTGCATGACTTGTCCATAGCACCAGGAGAATGCAAATACTATGCTGAGACTATGCAGCCAATAGCCCCAATCTTGCCCATCCTTGAAGTGGTAATGTTATTGAGACATACTATGTCATCCAGAAAGCCTAAACAAGACACTACTATTGCCCTTATTTTTCTTCTTTCTGTGACCCCATTTATCAAGTTATATTGAAATAAACAAGGTCCCTATGTAAGTCAATTCTTGCAATTAGGTCCTTGAGGGAGTACCTTCCATTCTTGGGCATTTACCATTTATAGGAAGAGAGTTATAAAACACAAAAACAACTAAACTGAAAGGACTACTATGTGGTTTGAGAATAGATGTACAGTTTGTAATATAAAAAAATAATAATCTTTGGCTCACTGGGTTGAAGTAGTTAGCATATTTTAACCAATAATCTTGATTTATAGTAATGTTGAGACAGCAAATGCAAATGCAAACTTATTATTAACAATGAAAATATTGTTATATCAATTAGCAATTTTTATTTGACACAGGTTTGCTGCTGTTCATCTTTTAAGTATATAGTAAGATATATAAGAATCATGCTGTTCTTGGGGTCTGAGAAGTTGAATGATAACCACCTCTATGAGAAGATAAGGGCAAGTAAAATGCCACTTCTGTATGATCCTTATCTTTAACAAATTTTAAGCGACATTTGTCAGGATATCATTTAATAGAGTTAAAACAGTCTCTGTACTTTGCTCAGGTGAATAATCTGACCTCCCTTGCCGGGTACTTCAATAAATCTACATTTCCTGTTCACCACTCTGCCTCTGGTGAACTCTTTCACCCCGCTGTGCCTCTTGCCTCACCCAGATATTTCTCCATGCTACATTTATGAGATAGGTTATGAGAAAGGATACAATGAAATTAATTCCACCCATAACTTTGAACTTAGAGTTGTAAATCAATAGGCAATAATATTAGAAAGTTTATCAACTGCCTGAAACATTTGGACACCAACACAAAAACAATCATCCTACTAGAGTACATAAATTACTTTGCCAAGAAGTTTTGTCCAATTAGAGGAACAGAATATGGAGTTCTTTCATATGACCTAGAAAAAAGTTCTTTAATACAATATTGGTTAACTCTGAATAAAGTATTAATCCCCCCATCCACCCTTCACTCTTTTTATTTGATACAAGAAATTTACTCATAGACCCATTTGTCATGAGGCTATTATTCTGAATTGGTTTATGCAAAAAACATTTTTGGCCACAGAAATGATATAAACCTGTTCATTAAGTCCCTATGACTTAGTGAGATAATACTGGTTTGTTTGTTTGTCTGTTTGTTTTAAATATGAGACACTGTAGCCAAACACACATTCTAGAACAAAACATTGGAAATAACTCTGGAAACCTTCCTTTGCTGGAGAAAATGATTCTGTTGAATTAAAAGCAACAAAGCTCTGTCAATTTTTAAGTAAACCCAAATCTAGGTACCTGAAAACACCACAAAAGCTTTTATTTATTATTTATTTATTTATTTTTTAATTTTCTAGAGGCATGTCTTATTTATTTATTATTTGTTTGTTTGTTTGGTTTATACATGCACTGGGTACAGTCAGAAGCGCGGGAGGGTAAGAGAATTCACCAGAGCCAGAGCGGGGAGCAGAGCAGGCAGAAAGACCAAAGTACACTGCTGAGGGGAGCAGCGGGCGGCAGGAGAGGTCTGCGCACCATGTGGGACCCTCCTCCGGTGGCCGGGGAGCAGCCGGGGATCGAACCGGCACCGCAGAGGCCAGAGCCAGAGCGGGGAGCAGAGCAGGCAGAAAGACCAAAGTACACTGCTGAGGGGAGCAGCGGGCGGCAGGAGAGGTCTGCGCACCATGTGGGACCCTCCTCCGGTGGCCGGGGAGCAGCCGGGGATCGAACCGGCACCGCAGAGGCCGCGGGCAGCTTCGCAACCCAGCACTCAACCGCTGCGCCACTGGGGAGGCCCACAAAAGCTTTTAGAAAGTTACTTCTGAGAGGACTGAAAATGAGATTCTTAATCCCTACTTTGCTGACTGGTAGGCCTTATGAATGTTCACCTCCTTGACTTGAGAGCAAAAGATGTGATATGATATGAATTCCACTTGAATATTTGGAAATTCTGTTGCTCCTTGAATCAAGCCTATCCTCATCTAGGAAAACTACAACAAGAGTTCTGATTCCATTTGTTTTGTTACAAATGTTTGTCAGTTAAAGTTCCAGCATTTGTAGGCACAGACATGAAAATTCAACAGTGATTGCCAAAAAATGATTTTTGCAAAAAAAAAAAAAAAAAGCTGTCTTTTTGCTGAAATTTAAAGTGATGCATGATTAAAGATTTAATTTTTTAGTTTATACACAATAGATATTGGTTATATCACCTTGCTGTCTGGTCCTCAATTCAATTTAAATTTATTGAGATGGAAGATGTAAAGATGCTCTAGGTCTCTTGTTACCATTTTATAGAAATGATCAGTTATACTTTCCGAGTGGGAAATAAAGACATGGGAAAATGGAGAAGAGAAAAAGGAAAAATAAGGGGGAGTAAGGGAAAGGATTGCTAGGAGAAACAGAAAACAAGGTCTGATGACCACATCAGTAGGGGTTGACTACATGTCCAGATCAGCAGTCCTCTGAGAGAGCTTTCCCAGGAGGGAGTGTGTCACTGATCTCTGGAACAAGTTCAAGTGTCTGGCCTCCTGATTGTGGGTCAGAAACCCCCTTGCACACTTCGAGAGATCTCTGCTTAAAAATCTTCCATTTGAAAGTATTGTGATTATACCTCTCTTGCACAATAAGCCAATAAATGCATTAATCTCATCAAAAAAACAGCAATAGATATTGGTGATAATTCTTTAGGTTATGAACATTTTTTGCATTAAAGTTCAGAATGAGAGGTTTTATTTATTTTAGAAAATTTGTTTTATATCCTGTCCCCATGAAGGAAATGAAATCTGATGAAATACAAGATAGTTTGTAGAAGTGTGTGCATGTGTGTGTACTGGCAGAAAGGAAGTAGTTTTCATATAGTTCTCAAAGAGACTCATGACCCCCCAAAAAAGGTCAACACAATAAGAGTTAGTTCACAATCTTGTCCCTGATTCTGTTCTATTCTACTTTGTAATAAATATTGGGTGGAATTATATACAACTGCCAAGATGTAAGCAGTTTTTATTACCTACAAAACCAGCAGTTTTCCATGCTACTTGCAGCAACATGGATGGAGCTGGAAGGGATTATGTTTAGTGAAATAAGTCAGAAGGAAAAAGAAAAATATTGGATAGTTTCACTTATAGGAGGAATATAGGGGGACCAAATAAAGGATCAGGGAAAAAAATGATAAATATAAAAAAAAAATAGCAGGCAACTATAACTCAGAGACATTCTGCAGGGGAGGAGGAGGGAGAGGTATCAAAACAGGGTGAGGCAGGAAGAGCACAAGGGACTATGGGAATTTTACAGGGACTACACCTGAGAGGAGAAATCAAACATTGTACAAAAGTGAACAATGATGAAATATATATATATATATACATATATTAAAAACAGCAGTTTTATAATGTTCACCTTAATACCTTGGATGAATTAGTAGGATGCATAAAAAGCAAGGAAGAATAATATATTGAAACAGAATCAAGTTTGAAAGGAATCTGGGCATTTTGAAACTTGAGATAGATATTTATTTCAATGAAAGAAAACAGATAGTCAAGTTGAAATCTTGCATTGAGCTGTCTAAACAAAATTTTTCAAGTATAGGATGGCAGAGATATTTCACCACACAAGTGAAAGGAAACTCCAAGGACTTAAATAATGAGATAATGACAAGGCAAGGTTGCTAATACACACTGGAGCAATCTCAGCATAGAGAGACCATAGATGATCACTGACAACTCTGGGCAAGACTGTGTCTTAGGTATTTTTGTATTTACTTTCCCACTTAATTCTCACAACAGCAATTTGAAGTATCAATGGCTCCATTTTACAGGTGATGAAACTGAACCTCAGGAAAGTACATAACTTGCCTATAGCCAGTAAATGCCAGTGCTGGGAAATGTAATGATCACAATTATTAATAAAAATGATTGTTAAAATCTGTTTATTGAGTTCTTTCCTGCAAACCAGAAACTCTGAGAATCATGTTACTTCAATTATTTCTCTTAATACTAATATTAATACTTCTAACAGTTTTGGAACTGTTCCACATGTCTCAGAGATTCATGATCCCCCAAACAAAGGTCAACACAATAAGAGTTAGTTCACAATCTTCTCCCTGATTCTGTTCTATTCTACTTTGTAATAAATATGTAAATTTGTAAATGAAATCACAAATAAAGCCTGCACATAATACATGGAAACTTCAGTGGGGCTCGGAGAACTCTGGAATACAATTTCACCTATTGCTTTTTATTGGTTAGGTCTCCATTGCATATATGAAAACACTAGAGTTCTTACAGACTAATAGTTGGACTGTGCTTAATTAAATCAAAAGTATAATTTAGGGTTGAGTCTCCTGGCAGAAACATACTGTTAGAATGTGTAAATATAAATATGTGTATATATGATTTTTTAAACATTACTATTTAGAGCAGGGGCCAGGATCAAGTAAATATAGTACTCTATTTTTGTATAGCCATTGAGTCAGGAATCATTTTTATATTTTAAATGGCTGAAAGGAAAGGAAAAAGAAGAATATTATTTTGTGACACACGAAAATAATATTTAATTTAAGTTAGTCCCCAAATAAAATATTATTGGAACAGTCTCAGCATTCATTTTATGTATTGTCTATAGCTGCTTTCATTCTGTAATGACAGAGTTGTTCCAGAGAGACACAACTGGTGATGGCCCACCACACACAACACACATTGGTTCTCTGGTCTGCTACAGAAAAAATGTTTGTCAACTCTGAATTCAAGCACTGCTTAGGGCACTTGAAAGAAAATATAAAAGCTACATTTTCTTGATTCTCATGGTCCAATAGAAATAAAATGATTTCAAAGGATCAGGGTGTCATCCTTTCAGTGTCACAACTCCCCCAGGTACCCTGTATTCTCTTTTCATTATAGTGCTGTTCCTGAAAAATAGATCTATGGGTATGTTAGCCTGACTTCTTACTTCTTACAAAAAAAAAGTTTTATTGTTTTTTTTTCTTTGTCCATAAATAATACCACCCAGATTATCATCGTAGTGTTATTGACTCTATTTGATAAAATAAATTTGGAAAATAAGTGAGTGAATACTGAATGAGTTTCAATATTGCTTAAAAATGAACAACGATGTAAAAAATTTTAAAAATTAATAAATAAATTAATTAAAAATTTAAAAAAGAATCCCACATACATGTAGAAACATTAAAAAAATACCAAATACATTACATTTTCCTTCTCATATTTCTGGAGACTGACATATCAACAAACCAAAAGAAAAGCCATCTTCAGATAAACACCCTAGGCAGTAGCAAAATTAAGTTTCATTCAGTTCATCATCTAGATTTTTTTTTTAAATTTTTTTTTTATAGAGGCATGTTTTATTTATTTATTTTATTTGTTTGTTTTGTTTTTACATGCACTGGGTACAATCAGAAGCGCGGGAGGGTAAGAGAATTCACCAGAGCCAGAGCGGGGAGCAGAGCAGGCAGAAGGACCGAAGTACACTGCTGAGGGGAGCAGCGGGCGGCAGGAGGGGTCTGTGCGCCATGTGGGACCCTCCTCTGGTGGCCGGGGAGCAGCCGGGGATCGAACCGGCGCCGCAGAGGCCGCGGGCAGCTTCGCAACCCAGCGCTCAACCGCTGCGCCACCGGGGAGGCCCATCATCTAGATATTTTTTAATGACTAAGATTCTTTATGGATAGTAAATGAAATGTTTATATTAAATGAAATCACAGACTAGCCCACAAGGAAACTGAGTTCTACATGCTCAGCTTTAGGAGGAATTTTGAGACTCACAGCAGAAGACATTGCCAGCTAAATCAATTATTATTTCAACACAGAGATTTTTTGTAGAGTTTTCAAAAACAGAAGACAAATAACTTTGAAAAAAATGTCAGTGTGTGATTTTTATAGAGTTACAAGTGGAGGAGATTTTAGAAATCACAGACACTTAAGTAATAGTCTTTTCAGAAGCTTAACTAAACTCTTCACAACTCACTTTATGAATTACATAGGAAATCTTATCACGAAAGTTTAACTAAGGAAATAGATAATATTTCTCTTTTTAAAACAATGAAGATTCAGCACTACAACTACAGCATTAAATACTTTCACAGCTGCTTTTGTACAAGTCCCTTTTTATTATTCAAATTCATGAATGTTGTGTAGATGAGACTATTGTTTCCATCAACAACACTATCAAATCATGATGTTGATACTGGAATATGAAAGCCAAAGATAATTTTTCTCTCAATCCATTTGTTTGTTTTCTAAACTGATTGATTGCTTCCTGGAATACATTCTTTAGATAATTGAAATAGCAGATCTAATAAGCAATATCAAAATAATCAGAATTATAAAAATTATAAGTAAACCTAAAGTGGAAATTTCAAATGCTGTTTCACCCACATGGCTTCAAACCACAGTCTTGTTAGAAACTGTGTTGCCCCATTAGCCATCAACCTTCCAAGAAAAGCTGTAAGGGTTAACCTTTTGCAATTAGTACATTTTGAAATAACCGGTAATTATGCAATTTAGAGAATTCTCCATTCATTATAACAAAACTACTCAGGGAGGCAGGGAATTCAAGTAATGTCATATAACCAACTGTATAAATGGTCCAACCACATCACTGCCATTACCACTTGCAGAACAGTGAGCAATGGTTCTGTTCTGTATAAAGTTCATCATGTACAGGTTGTTCACATGTTACACTGCCGGTTCAGGTCTTTCTTTTTAAGAAAACTATTTGGCGATGTCTGATGCAATAGAAAAGTGACATCCTTAGACTCTTACTCAGAATCAGTGTGAAATGAGTTTGTGTTTCGATCCATCAGGAAGAAGATTGCCTCCAAAATGGGTTTGGTGCCATGAATTAGGAGTAAATGAAAGTGCACAGGCAGGATGTAGAAGTAATTTGAGAGAAACACTGATGGTCTCCTTGCTCCACTCTTGACTCTGTACACAGGGGTATCATGTCCTACTTTATGTACAAAAGCACATCCAAATTCCTTGTCACTATTGGTCCAGTTCCTTCTTATAAAAGCCTTAGGATTCTGATGCATGGATCTTTTTAAATTTGGCATATGCTATAGTTTTTGTTTTTAAAAATACTAAGTTTCATCACAAATTGATGTTATTTATAATTGCTCAAACAACCAGAAGGTGTTCACAGTGATACAAAATAATTCCCAAAACTAAATGGGAAGCAATTATTCCTTATTCTTTTCCAAGCTCCTTTTTTTTATCTTCATGTTAGTAGCTTTATTTATTTATTTTTAATATTTTATTTTATATAATTCTTACATCACTTTTCATTTTTGCACAATGTATGCATTTTCATTTTGGTTATATTCCCCATACAATTACACCCCCCCTTATTTTGACCCTAATCCTTCCTCTCCCCGCCCCACCCCCACCCCAGTGTGTCTTAAAGTAAAAATCAAAATCCATGCCACTTTTTAAGCCTAATAGTTTTATAAACTAAGCATACTAAGTATTGGTATAATATTTATAATTATAAGATATCCTTTTAATTGGATTTACCATTATTAGGGTAATGTAAAATTAACAGATGAAGAGATAATTATCATTGAAAATATAGTTTGTTGATCACAGTTCCCAAGTGAAGGAGGCATTGTAGGGTAAATGATTTTCAGGCTTTTCTGCCATCCCTCCTGATGGTGGGCACCTGGATTTTGTTACATTATTATATTCAGTTGTATTGTTTACTTCTGTGGGCCATGGCTGCAGTACATATATTCGCCAAGAGAAGCAGAAGAAAAAGAGAGAGAGAAAGCCAGAGAGCCCAGTAAAGAGGGAAGAGTCACAGGGGGCTGAAAGGCCTACTGGCCTCCTAGGCCCCCGGCAACCGTGCCTGCTGTGTACCTGGTTTCTGCACTGTATGTGAAAGCCACCAAGGGCTCCAGGACTCTCCTTTACCCATCTGCTAGGAACATAAAAAACCAGCTCTGTGCACTTCCTGGCTCTACAGGCATGTAAACCATGGGGGCCTCATGAGGAAATACAGGGGTCACTCAGGAGGCAGAGGGTAAAGGGAAAACTGTAAGAAATTTCTATGAGTTCCACCAGAAGGAACAGGCAAGGCAAAATAAAGTTAGGATTAGTTGCTTTGAATTACTTCAGTAGATTCTGGAGTAAAAGGACTGTTCCTATAGATGTCTGGTATTGATCTCTGGATTGATTAGGACAGGTGGATAGTGGCGCCGTGTATGAGAGCCCAGTGAAGGAGATGGTTGGGGATGCAGGGCCTGGGTTGACTGGATTACACTTGAAAAGCATTCTCAATGATAAGTTGTTTATTATATCTAGGAATTAAGTAACCCCTGGGAGAGGAAATCCCTCCTCTGTAACCAGGAACATAATATCAAAGCATCAGAATGTTGGAAATAAACCAGTTAATTGAAGTTCTCACCCAACTTTATTGCAAAGTATTAAACTCATTTCTTTTTACTATTAAAAAAAATGGTCTTGATTCATTTTCCCCCTAAAGATTTATTTTATTTCTTTATGCACACAAGAGCTGGGGTGTAGGCCAGAGGTGCAGGGGTGAGAGAATTCACCAGAAACAGAGTGGGGAGTAGAACAGGCAGACCTACTGCAATACAGTAGAGGGGAACAGCGGGTGAGACAGGAGAGGTCTGCTGCACCATGTGGGTTGGCTCCCTGGCCGGGGATTGAACTCATGCTGCAGTGGCTGCTAATAGCTTCACAGTGCTGAGACTTAACCACTTGCACTACAGGGAGGCCTGGTCTTGATTCATTTTATTGTTGATAATATTGAGATAATTCAGTGCAAAATTGTATATATTCCCTTTGTCCTCTGCAAACTACTTTGCTATTTTCCATCATTTTCATCTCATGTCTCCTGACTCAGAAGAAAAATCATCTCTACTCTAATTCATCTTTGCTTTAATGCCAATTTTAAAGCAGTTCTTAATGAATATTATTCTGTTCCTGGATATTTTGAATTATCTCATTCTTTCATCTGTATAGTCCTATCCCCTCTATGTACAATGTATTCTAAAATCTTTCCTTCTATAGAGTTGGCTCAATAAGTAATAACCATGGAACTCTCTCTTCCTGCAATTGTTAAAATTCTTAAAATTTTATTACACCTAACACTGAGACCTTGGTTTCTCTGTTTAGCTACTTACAGTCTGGTTGTTTCATACAAACATGTTATCAAATCCAGCAAGATTTTCTAAGTTCTCATGTCTCCTCATTTTTCAGCAGGATTTGAGACTATTGGCTTCTTGTTTAAATTGTCCATTCCTCTTAAAGAGTGTGGCATAAAATTATCTAGATTAAGCTGGCAAAGTCACTTCCCATCTCATCTCATGGCTTCTCTAAAGTTGTCTACTTGACTTAAAAAGAAAAATCTTTCTCAAACCCACAGTTACACTGCAGCCACTTGCTATACATTTCTCCCTGGGTTTTTCCTCACGAACTTGAACTCAATCCATTCCTTCCTAAATGTGTCAGTATCCTTCTGCCTCAATGTGCTCTTTCTTCTCTCTTCACTTTCTATATTATAACATTTTCTAAGCTCAAATTAATAGAATCTTCTTTGCAACCTTTAAATCTTTGGCAAATCTTTGGTAAATCTCAGCTGTTGTGTCTCGATAACCATTTTCACTTTCACTTCTTCCTTTCCGTGCTCACTGTCATCATCCTTGTTCAAGCTGTTATTTTCTGTCATAAACTCCTAATTTTCCTCTACATCTCAGTTTTTCCTTTTTTTAAAGTAACAGTAAATAAGGAATGTATTAAATGCCTGACATGCAAACAACCTTGCCATTTGCAATTTGCCTTTGTCAGTACCTACAGAGATACTTTCATTCTGCAATCCTTGCCCTTGCAAATAATCCTCACCAAAAAATAAAAACAACAAAACAAACAAACAAACAAAAAAATCCCTCTAATGCTCAGACTAATAACACTGAGAAGATTATCAATGGAAATGATAAAATGTAAGTTTGTAGTGTTCTTCTAAGTCATCTGATCATTGAATAATTCATGTAACCTTTACTTCCTGTTCCTTTCCATGCCCTTTTGTGATAGCAACTGATGTAACAGTGGCAGCAGTTTATTTCTGCATTTCTATTCTGACTTCTGATGAGAAAAAAGCAGGGTTGGCCTATCCTCTTTGTTTGTGTCAGAAGAGCACATACTAGCCCATACTTGGACCGACCAATGAATGATTAGACAGAAGTCACTTTGAATAATATCCCATCCATTCTGAAGACACTGAAACCATGAATTGAAGAAATGAGTTGGAATCTCTGGGACTTGAGCACTCACCAACAGAGCCCCTGCCAATGATGCCTCTATTTTTTTTGGGGGGGGAGGGGCAGCAATTCAGATGTTAGAGCAGCAAAGAAACCTGCACTGTCTACTGAGCATACTGAGCATAGGTGGCCTCTTATCTCCCCTTGACATAAATAGAATCCTTTTGCAGTAAGAGTTCCTTAATTTCTTAAAATACATCTCAACTTGCATACATTGCTAGTTTTCATCTCTGGCAAATTTATATACAAGAAAGGTCAACCCATATGACCCTCATTCTGTGGCAGTTTATAATGTAATGATGGCTAATTTCATGTGTCAACTTGACTGGCCCTGAGTGCTCAGATTAAACATTTCTGGATGTGTCTATGAGCAAATTTCTGGATGAGATTAGCATTTGAATCTGTTGACTCAGCAAAGTAGAATTTCTTCCTCAAGATGAACATATATATAAATATGCCAGGATTTTTTCAACACCTATTATATGCTGGATAATGGGATTTTAAAGAGTAAAAGCAGCATGGTCCCTGCCCTCATGGTGCTTGCAAGCTAATGGGGGAGACAGACATAAGTCCAGCTAGCATAAGAAAAAAACAACAAACTAAACTCTCAGAGTTACAAGAGCACTTAACATTTAAGAGGTGTGCCTGACAGAGATGCAGAGATGCTGAGGGAAGAGAAGCTGAGAGTGCAGCAGTGAGGCAACAGCACAGTGTCCACTGCTGCTGTCAAATTTGCTGCGGGCTCTCCATAAGCCCCTTTACTAAACTTTGTGTATACCAATGTGTATTGGGGGTGGGGGGAGAGTGTCCCCTCCTCTTCTCTGAACTTCCTTTTAGATATTAATTCAATGCCAGAAACTATGATGTCACATTTGTAATTTTTTGGTCATGTCCTAGAACAATGCCTTGACAGAGTAGCACCAACTCTTAGCTAAAGAAATAGTCCTAACTTTTCCCAAAAATGAGTCTAAATAACACATGCTCTGATGAAATTCTCATTAGATTAATAAAGAGTACTATGGGGAAAGCAAGATGTTGTAGTAATCCATAAAATAGCCAACTAATCTCTGGTCTATTGAGAACTGGTTAGGCATTCACAGGTGAAAGAGAAACACACTCCCTTGATGTACCTATGTATTGCATATTGGGGAAAAGTTTTGGAGTCAGGCTAACTGGTTTCAAACACCACCTACACTACTAGTTATGTGATCTTGGGCCAATTTACCTTTAAAATGATAATGATACTAATAGCACCTTTTTCACAGGATTGAGTTAAACTATATAAAGCATTTGAAAAATGGTGCACATCGACGTGGGCCTTACGAACCTGACACGGTCCTCAGTCACATGGGAAAAGTTTGCTTGTCACTTCACAAGTGCCCTCTTTAAAACTCAGCAAAGTCAAACATGGGCAATCATCAGGGTTCTGCATAAAAGGCGCTCGCAAGGTGAGGTTCTAATCAGAAGGGTATGTCATTGTCTGTACTTTTCAGGATGGGGCAGAAAAATAGAACAACAGAGGCAGACAGAGGTAAGTTAAAATCTACCTCTCCTGGATTATTCCAGTATCAGATCCTTAGTGTCCTCACTGGGATGGGTTGTTAGAAGAATTTGAAAAGGAGGCTCAGTTTCTGTGGTGCAATTTCTGTGGATCAAAGAAAGTTCTCTCTTCTTCAAAGTCATCCATGAAGCAAGACATCTCTTTTTCAAAAACTAAGATTGATGTCATGATATCTTGGTCAAATATACCTTCATACCAAGATATATAGAAATTCTACTTTCAGAAAGCAGGATACTGTTTCATGACACATCTCTCTGAATAAAAATATATATCTTTTCATTTACTTTCCACATACTTAGTCAAAATCTCATGTTAAAAAAATTTTAATTACCAGAATTTCACCCTACATATTTCCTTTGAAGAGCTCCTAGAATTTCTATTGATTCTGAGATATACAGTATTGCTTCATCTAATTATTACTTTTCAAATGCAGAGATTTGGGGGCATTTTTTTTTTAATGCTGCCACACAGCATTCTAACCATGTCTTACAGTTTATAGACTTTTTCTGAGAGCTTATCCATAGGCAGTGATTGCTTTTCTAAAACAAAATCTTTGTGACCTCAATGTGACCTCTCACATCTGTAAGGCAAACACAATGCACAAGCTCAAAGCAAGTATAATCATATATATATATATTGACTTCATACACTAACACTGACTATGAGAAATAAAGCAGACCTGGAGTGACAGGGATATATTCTGACTTTCACAACAGTTCCTTGAAATTCTGGAGCAGACACACCACAGTAAACTTTCAAAGCTCATCACTTTACAGAATTTAAAAGTCCTGGAGTTAGAGCTTGACACGTATGGCACACGCTAAGTTCAGTTCTTTACTAGAGACATGGGCATTGATTTTGATCATATTTTTAATATCATCTTGATTTGGATACACGGGCTCTGGTGGGCTGAAAGTGATTAAGACTGATGCTAAGAAAAATTATTAGGGAGGCATCCTTTTCACATGCCAACTACTCATCCACCAAGTTTCTTTATGCCTTTGTGATGGCCTCCACTGATGCTGTCATTCCCTCTTGAAAATTCTACATGCTCAAGCCCAGTGAAATTTATCTGTTAAACAGAGCCATAGTTCAGCCCTTTCTTTGTGACAACTAAACTAGATTTATACCATCCATTCTGATAAGTTAGTGAGAACTTGTCTTAGCTCAGATTGCTCTAACAAGATACCACAGGCTAGGTGGCTCAAACAATAGACATTTATTTCTTATAGGTTTGGTTGCTAGAAGACCAAGATCAAAGTACCCACAGATCTGGTGTGGTGAGAGCACTACCCGGTTCACAGATGGTCATCTTGCTGTGTCTTCATAGGGCAAAGAGCAGAGAGAGAGAAAGAGAGCAAGCTAATTCAAGTCTCTTCTGACAAGGGCACTAATCCCATTATGAGAGCTCCACCTTCATGACCTCATTACCTCCCAAACATCTGAGAATTAGATTTCATGAAATATTGGAGATTGGATTTCAATTTGTGAATGTGGGGGTGACCCAAACACTTAGTCCATAGCAGTATTACTAACTTAATGAGCTCTCACTCACTCTTCCTAGAATACTCTTAACTTCTCCACTCCTTTAAAGAATTAAACTCATCAAATTCAAATATTATTTCTTTGACTTGTTCCTGATTCCTCCTGGGAATAATTAGTTGCCCTTTATTCTGTGTTCCCACATTACTTTGTATAGGTAGTCAGGCAGTCTAAGCTGCTGTTGAGAAGACTTTATTTCATTACTTGATTTTTTTCTTTGGAGCATTTGTGTGTCTTGTTTTCCCATTAAGTTCTAAGATTTTCAAACATGGACTATCAGCTTGTTTGTCCTTATATTTCTACAAACTAACATGGAGTCTAGCCCCTAATAATGGCCCAATAATTACTTATTGAATAAATAAGTGACAATAATAATGTGAATAATCAATTATCCCAAGATAGCCAGTCTTTGAGAGGTTAAAAAGAAAACAATCTGGGCTTCTCCGGTGGTGCAGCAGTTGAGTGCTGGGTTGCGAAGCTGCCCACAGCCTATGCGGCACCGGTTCGATTCCCGGCTGCTCCCTGGCCACCAGAGGAGGGTCCCTCATGGCGTGCAGACCTCTCCTGCCGCCCGCTGCTCCCCTCAGCAGTGTACTTCGGTCCTTCTGCCTGCTCTGCTCCCCGCTCTGGCTCTGATGAATTCTCTCACCCTTCTGCGCTTCTGACTGTACCCAGTGCTTGTATGTATAAACAAACAAACAAACAAACAAACAAATAATCTTAAAAAAAAAAAAAGAAAATCTGCCATCGAGCCACAGTAAAGTATGCTTTGAGCAGATCTTTTTCCTGAAATACTGTGATCTGAGAATAACAGCTTGCTCAGCATCATAGCCAGTTATGCCACACACACTTTTTTTTAATAAACTCTGGAAAAGACTGAGTCTACAACTGCAGATCCCTTTGTTGTTAGCCTGTTTCTCTGGCCAGAAAAATTGCACATTACTCTTATGCTAGGGAGAATTTAGGTGTCTGGTGTTCCCATCCAAGGACTTGATATTCCAAGTTTCCAGTGAGCAAGCACTATATTCTTAAGCATGACAAAAAGGATATATCTTATTATAAAATCTATTCATTTGCTGAGTCTTTTGTCCTTCTGGAGAATGGCAGCGATCAGTGATTCAAAATTCAAGCCAGCCAGAGTGGAAAATATTTGGGAGGTAAGTAGATCTTTCTTTGGTACCTCCTCACCAAATCACATCCCATCAGCAGTTATCTATTCCACTCTGTCATTTAGATTGTGACCAAAGACATTCCACAGGCTGAAGTTACACTTCAAACACAAATGAGAAGAAACCATGTAAAATGAGATATTCTCTTCATTCATATAGATGTTATTACCGCCAGAGTACAAGAAACGAGAAGATAATACACTTCCATCCTTCATCATCAAAACTGCTTTACTTCATGTCTTAACATAACAAGAAGAGCATGATGAAAGGTATTTTGGGGGATACTTTACTGGATATTATTTCCTGTTGCTATAGAAAAACATGTTAAATAGCCATGTTGTTATCTCTGTGGTCTAAAATATGTAATCATAAACATAAGATCTAGACTTTTATGGGAAGATAGACTTTTGCCAAATTAGGGAAAACTCTTCTTTGAAATATTTGCTTTGACAGTTATATTTGCATAGTTCCTTGATATTTCCAGAATCTAACATTGCATGTTGAAATGTGTAATATTTGAGACTGCAGTCTAAAAAGATCAGATTTATGTTAAAGAAGAAAAAAACTGGCTTTATCAATATACTATAGTTTATCTCAACCTATCTTTTATTTCCTCTGTTTTTTTTATTTTCTTTTCCTGTTCCAGATCTTTCTTTAATTACTTGTATGCTGATCCAGCTACCTTTCTTATTATATAATCCATATGCTTATAATCTTTTACCTGAAATACTTGTACCTGGGTTCTTACATCCCATTTTCTAAATGTCTTCATTTAATTACTCCACCTTTACTCTTAATCCTGTCTTCTCCCAATTTATCAAGACACTGTCGTCAGCTATCATTCAATAACTGCAAGCTTTTTTGCTCCCCTTTGTATTTGGGTATGAGTGGTCAAATGATACCACAACTCTTAGCAGAGTATAGAATTTTATACAAGTTAGCTTCATTCTCTTGCTTTTCTCATCAATGTTATCCATTTTGCTCATAAAATAAGCAAAAAAAAAAAGACTAAAAATAACTGACACAAAATAGTACCCCTATGACTACATTCCTGCCCTAATTTGTGGGAGCTTCATCCCTATCAAATGCCCCCCAAATCCTCTTCCAGGCTGCCCATTCTCCAACACCTGCTATCCCTGCCTGTCCCAAAGCATGCAGCCACATAGGCTCTTTCCTCCAGCCCATTGGTGTGGTACCTATGTTCTCTGAGGATTCTGAAAGTGGCATCTATGCCAGTGTGGCCCATTGTTGCCTTCCAGAAGCTGTGAAGTTGCCAATGTCCAAGGCTAAAAGTATCAACACCTGTAGAAGGCTGCTGGTTGCCAAAGTGAAAGATACAGAAGATACCCCTAAACACAATTTATTTCCTTGATTGTATTTCCTGTTTCACAATAAAATAACACTACCAGCTCAATTCAGGAACTGTAGATTTTCTTTACTTATTATCTAATATTACTCATTCCTTTTAAGTTTACTCAAAGTATCCCTTAAATTTGTCCCTCTCCTTTGAATAATTTAAAAAAAAAAAAACACTGTTCTTTTCCAAGAAATTAAAATAGCCCCTACCTCAACTTTTCTTACTCCAGTCTCCCTCACCTTTGGTCCCCCTCTTCCACACTGCCAACACTTTGTTTTCTAAAAGACAGATCCAAACACATCAGTACAACCCCAAAACAAAACTGAAAATCAGAATAAAACAAGCCTTTGATATTTTCTTGGCTTTAAAAATTATTAATGCTATAGCATAGCATTCAAGAATTTGTCCAATCTGAATCCAACCTTAATTCCAATTTTTTTCTCTTAGCCCTCCCACATGCACAACAGCAAGCTCACAAATGTGTTAAAAACAAAGACACAACACACATTAGCAGAGGCCTACACAGAGTTGGGATCACCCATATCACTGTCTTCCACTTCCACATGATAAACAGACCATGAAAAATAAAACATGATATCAAAACATCCTACTAGAGGGTCTTCAGGGACAGTAACTTGCAAGGAGCTTTCATCACCTATGAAAACAATGCTTTCTTCTGGAATAAGTCCTGAAGGACCTGTCTGAAGCTTTTCTTAGGGAGGTGTTTCTCTTTTCGGCGATATGTCCATGGTGGTTTGCTTGGTTTCTTTTTTTGCCACAAATTTTCTTGTAAGCAGGTAACACACCATGAACATTCCTCTCCACTAATGGAAATCTTTTGGTGTTGGGGTTCATGTTTTCAAAATTTCTAAGGAGCTTGTTGATATCTATAAAAACTTCTGCTAAATCCTTCACTACAAGTTTTCTTTGGTGTTCTTTTTGTTCTCATGAAGCTTCCTTCCCTCTTTCCTCTTCATCAGTTACATGTTCCTATTCTAGTTTCAACAATTCCTTATTAATCAATTGCTCAGGAACTGCCTCAAGGAGCTTTTCATGATCATCCTTCTCCACACCAGGTTAAAGTTGCCTGCCATCTCAGGTATAGCCTTGTTGATTTTTGCATCCTCCTCACTCATGGCAAATGCTTCATGGATGAATCTCTTGAGTGTATTAGATACTACTCATATACTCCACGTTGACATAATTCCAAGCCCAACCAAGATTCTTGATGCAATCATAGATGAAATAATCCTTCCAGTAGTACATCAGCGTCTTCCTCGGTTACAGCAAGACCACTGGGCAAAGGTCAGGTAGTATGCCTTAATAGTTACTATAATTTGGGCCTCCCCGGTGGCGCAGCGGTTGGGCGCTGGGTTGCGAAGCTGCCCGCGGCCTCGGAGGCGACGGTTCGATCCCCAGCTGCTCCCTGGCCACCGGAGGAGGGTCCCACATGGCGCACAGACCTCTACTGCCGCCCGCTGCTCCCCTCAGCAGTGTGCTTCGGTCCTTCTGCCTGCTCTGCTCCCCGCTCTGGCTCTGGTGAATTCTCTCACCCTCCCGTGCTTCTGACTGTACCCAGTGCATGTATAAACAAAACAAACAAACAAATAAATAAATAAAACATGCCTCTATTAAAAGAAAATAGTTACTATAATTCTTTGAGCTGTTGGTTGGATCAAACAGATGGCATTTGGAGAAAGAAACATCACTTTGATATTGGGATGAAGATCATCAATAAAAAAATGTCTGGATATTAGCAACAAGCAAAATTTCAAATGTGTTATTCTACAAATATTACTTCTTCATTCCACTGGCATAGTAATTCAGGAGCACATCTTGGAAAAGGTGCTGTGTTTACTGAAGAAAGATACATGTGGAGGAGCTGGGTGCTCATAGCAGGCAAGATCCCCAAAGAAGACAAGGATAGCCTACTGGGGGCATTCCCCAACTCCTCCCTGTGCAACTGCTGCAAGATCAGGTTTCCAGACTTACAGAAGCCTGGAAAGGCCAAACATCTGAAATCATATAAAGCTGGGAAAAGTTAATAGCTAAAAGGCACAGTGCCACCTGCTGGAAAAAATGTAGTACTGTAAATATTTACCTTTACTAAGGGAACTCAAAAATATAGGAAAATTTAAAGCAACAGAATCAGAAGATAGAAAAATATAACACATAGTGCCTGAAGATCTCAAGGGAATACATCATGACAAGGAAAGAACAACTTTCTAGAATCCAACTAAAAAACCAAATAGTATTATCTTCATATCAGACATAGAGTTTAAAAATGCCATAATAAAGAATTTCAAAAAATTGGAATATCAAAAAAAAGAATGATCTGAGAAATAAAATTAATAAACAGAAAATAGAAATTGAAGCTTTAAAAAGGAAAGTAATGGCGATGCAAATTGTGAAAAGATCAATATGGGTGATTTAAAAACTTCTGGTGAAAGCTCTGGAAACAAAATATACCAAATGGAAAATAAAATCAGCAATCTTTTTTTATTTTTATTTTTATATTCCCCATACAATTGCAACCCCCTGATTTTGACCCCAATCTCTCCTTTCCCCACCCCCCCCCACAAAGTGTATCTCTGGTTCATAGTTGTTTATTGATTTTGACTTTTTTCTTTCTTATAGTTATTATTTTTCCTGGTCCATATTTAGGTTTTCTAGATTCCTGTTATGAGTGAGACCATCCAGTATTTTTCTTTTTCTTTCTGGCTTATTTCGCTGAACATGATCCCTTCCAGCACCATCCATGTTGCTGCAAATTGCATGTGTTTATCTTTTTTGAATGTTGAGTAATATTCCATTGTGTATATGTACCACATCTTCTTGATTCAGTCATCTATTTTTGGGCATTTGGGTTGTTTCCAAAGCTTAGCTATTGTAAATTGTGATGCTATAAACATAGGGGTGAAGGTGCTCTTTGGAATTAATGTTTCTGTGTCCTTTGGATAAATATCAGGAGTGGAATTGCTGGATCACATGGAAGCTCTATCTTTAGTAGGTTGAGGAATCTCCACACAGCTTTCCATAGTGGTTGGACCATTTTGCACTCCCACCAGCAATGCAGGAGAGTTCCTTTCTCTCCACATCCTCACCAACATTTGTTGTCGCTAGTTTTTTTAAAATGTGCCATTCTCACTGGCGTGAGATGGTATCTCATGGTAGTTTTGATTTGCATTTCCCTGATTACAAGTGATGTTGAACATTTTTTCATATGCCTGGTGGCCATTTTTATTTCCTCTTCAGAGTAGTTTCTTTTTAGCTCTTCTGCCCATTTTTTGACTGGATTATTTTCTTTGTTGTTGCTGAGTCTCATCAGCTCTTTGTAGATTTTTGTGATCAGTCCTTTATCATTAGTGTTGGATGCAAAAATTTTCTCCCAGTTGGTGGGGTTTCTCTTTGTTTTTGTTATTGTGTCTTTTGCTGTGCAGAAGCTCTTTGATTTGATATAGTCCAGGCTGTTTATCTTCGCCTTCACTATCACTGCTTTGGGTGATGCGTCTGTAAAGATATCTTTGAGGTGCATGTCATGTAGTGTTTCTCCTATATTTCCTTCTATATATTTTATGGTTTCAGGTCTTATGTCTAGTTCTTTAATCCATTTTAGTTGGTTTTTGTGCATGGTGTGAGGTAGTAGTCAAGCTTCATTCTTTTGCATGTAGCGACCCAGTTTTCCCAGCACCATTTATTGAACAAACTTTCTTTGCTCCAGTGCATGTTCTTTGCTCCTTTGTCAAAGATTAGTTGACCATAGATCTGTGGGTTTATTTCTGGGTTTTCTATTTGGTTCCATTGGTCCATGTGTCTGTTCTGGTTCCAATACCATGCAGTTTTGATTATTATGGCTTTGTAGTATAATTTGAAATCTGGGAGAGTGATGCCTCATTCCCTTCTTTTTTCTTCAACAGGTTTTTGGCTATTCGGGGTTTTTGGTGGCTCCATATGAATTTCATCAATAATTGTTCTATTTCTTTCAAGAATGACATTGAAATTTTAATTGGAATAGCACTGAATCTGTAACTTGCTTTTGGTAGGATGGCCATTTTGATAATGTTAATTCTTCTGATCCATGAGCAGGGGATGTCTTTCCATTTCTTTGTGTCTACTTCTATTTCTTTCAACAGTGTTTTATAGTTTTCTTTGTATAGGTCCTTTACATCTTTTGTTAGGTTTATTCCCAAGTATTTGATTTTTTTTTGTTTCAATAATAAAAGGAATGGCTTTCTTGATTTCTTCTTCTTCAGATTTATTGTTTGTGTATAGGAAGGCTACTAAATCAGCAATCTTCAAGATGGTAATGCACATGGGACCCAGGTGGAAGATGAAAGGGAAATAAGAAGAAAATAATGAAGCAACATTTTGAGAATTAACCAACCCTATTAGGACAGGTACAAAACAATGTCGGGTATTCCAGAAGAGTAAGAGAGAAGGAAAAAGAGAATTCATTCTGAGAAATAATTGAGGACTACTTCCTAAACCTGAGGAATCAACTAAATATACCAGTCCAGGACCTACACGTAGACACACAGTTATAAAACTTCCAAGAGTTCAAGACAAAGAAAGAAAATTAAAGGTGACTCCTGAAAAAGAAAAAAGAAAAATCAGATCCTGTAATGGTACTCCCATCAGGTTTTCATCAGACTTTCCTGAGAAAATATTGAGAAAGGACAGAATGAAATTACCTGTTTAAAATGGTGAAAGATAAAAACTATAGGTCAAGAATACCATATACTTGAAGACACTCTTTCACATAGGAGGGAAAAATAGAGGTCTTCCCAGAAAAACAGAAGCTGAAGGTGTTTGTAAACAGTAAACCTCTCCAATAAAAAGTGTTGAAAGCAGCTCTTTTATCTAAATCAAAGAGAAGAATTCCTACAAAAACTGAACAGGGCCTCCCCGGTGGCGCAGCGGTTGAGCGCTGGGTTGCGAAGCTGCGCGCGGCCTCTGCGGCGCCGGTTCGATCCCCGGCTGCTCCCCGGCCACCAGAGGAGGGTCCCACATGGCGCGCAGACCTCTCCTGCCGCCCGCTGCTCCCCTCAGCAGTGTACCTTGGTCCTTCTGCCTGCTCTGCTCCCCGCTCTGGCTCTGGTGAATTCTCTCACCCTCCCGCGCTTCTGACTGTACCCAGTGCATGTATAAACAAAACAAACAAACAAACCAGCAAACAAATAAATAAAGCATGCCTCTATAAAAAAAAAAAAAAAAAAAAAAAAAAAAACCTGAACAAGGAAAGAGGTAGAAACAGAAGACTAAAGACACATAGCAGCAAATCCTCATATATAAATTATGACTCTAAATGGACCAAACGCATCAATCAAAGCAAATTCTGTGTTTTGCAACAAAAATTTTAGCCAGACCTCTAGATATGTAACAAAACCTTGTTTGAGAATAATATATCCTGAAAAGAAAATTTAAAATATGAGAAGAAATACAAACTTTGAAACAAGCCATATTACATAGCATGTTTTAGTTTGATTATGAATTATTTGAGTGATTATAGTAGACTATTCAGCATTATTTGTTTTAAAAGGATTTATCTCCAAAGAATGGAAGCAGGTATCCAAATAGATCACAGCAAAAAATTAGGTAATTTATAATACATACTTTCCTACAATAACAAGTAGTATGTAAATATTTCCCACTTGCAAATTAAGTCCCTTAAAAAGGTTATTTCTGGGCCTCCCAGGTGGCGCAAGGGGATAAGCACAGCACTCTGAAGCTATCTGCAGCCACTGCAGCATGAGTTGGATCCCGCCTGGACCAGCCAGGGAGCTATCCACATGGCACAGCAGGTCTTTTCTGTCTCACCTGCTGCTCCTCTTAGCAGTGTATTTCAGTCAGTTTGCCTGTTCTGTTCCCCATTCTGTCTCTGGTGAATCCTCTCACCCCCCGTGCCTCTGGCCTGTACCCCAATACTTGTATGCATAAACAAATAAGTATATCTTAAAAACTAACTAAATAAATAAAAATAAAAAGGCTATTTCTATAGAAAAATTCCTTATACCACAGCTTAAACGGATCTATGCTACATTTCCTTTCTTCTTTTTATTGGCCGGGAACTTCTGTATTTTTTTTTTAAGATTTATTTATTTGTGCATAGAAGAACTGAGGTGTAGGACAGAAGTGCGGGGTGGGGGGTGAGAAGATTCACCATAGACAGAGTGAGGAGCAGAGCAGGAAGATCTACTGAAATACACTGTGATGGGGAGCAGTGGGCAAGTCAGGAGAGGTCTGCTGCACCATATGGTTTAGCTCCCTGCCTGGGGATCAAAACTCAGGCAGAAGTGATTATAGTGTTGAGACTTAACCCCTAGGCCACCAAAGAGGCCCTGAACTTCTGTATTGGTTCTTAATGGCCTGATCAGTATACAGACCCATGTCAGAGAAAAGCATAGAACCAACAGTAAATAATAATAGGACCTAAAAATAAATGATAATTCTACTTAGCAAATAACAAACCAACTTTTGAAACCTCAATGAATGAAACAAACAATTCAAATTTTATAGGTAACTAGACATAGTGTTAATTGTGGCTATTCTAAGTTTTAGGAGAAAAAGCACTTTTCTTTGGGCTATCTGTTCGAATTCTTAGGTAACCCCAGAGTCTAGGGAGCACCTAAATCCTTCCAAACATTCTGTACCAAGCATACCGCAAAGGAAGGATGGCAATATTATTTAATAGCTTTATTTAATGATTTTAATCATTTTACTTTATCATTTTAACCACTTTAATTGTTAACAAAGTAAAAAACTTACATGAATGTACTATTAACTCATTGCATTTGTAGTGTTAGCTAGGTGCATTTATAGATGGGTGTTCTTAGAGATCATGGTCATTTATCATATTACATGTTCCCATTTATATAAAGTAAGAACAGACAGACTTGGGCTCCCTTAAGCTCCAAATAAATTCTTACACTCCCTCCTCTCTCCACAACCACTCACACAAATGCCCACATATTTTGGGATTCTAGTTTAGTTATTCTGAGTCTTAGGGGACTATATTCACTTTTCCTCAGGTTACCTCCTCAACACCTTAAGCACACTATCCAGATATCAGTCTATGAAAATGGAAACAAGAGGATCACTTGTCCTGCTTTGAGATGTGAATGAAGAAGAAGCAGTCCTTTCAGAACATCTTGAGTTTAATCATCCCAGTGGTTCTCAATTGATGGTTGACAGTTCTGGAGACATTTTGGGTTATCACAATAGAAGAGGATGTGTGCAACTGGCACCTAGTGGGTAGAGGCTAGGGATGCTGCTAAACACTCTAAAATGCACAGGACGCACACAACACCACCCCACAAAGAATTATCCAACTTAAATATCAGTATGTCTATAGTCCAAAGCTTGAGAAACCTTCATCTTGCCCCCAAAAGCTGGTGTGGCACCAACAGGTTTAGGACCAAAAACTTGCTTAACTTTATAATTACCGTTCTTACCCCACTTCCTCTCCTCTCCTCCCCTTTTTGTTCCTTTATTCTTTCCTCCCCTTCTCTCTCCAAATATGGGAGATAGTTTACTTGGTTACCAGCTGGAATGATTCAGATACTAAAAATATCATATCTAACTCCTCTCAGAAATGTGACTGGTACTAATAATTTCTTAAGTTTCTCAGTCTTCACATTCCTTATATGTTGAATAATTAAGATATATAAAGTGAATAATTCCAACTAAAAAATCCACTTTGCAAAACAAAATGAGTTGACCAAAATAGTATATCATTCAACAACTAATATGATAAGCTTTAAGTTTTTTCACTTTTAGGTTATTTCAGGTCAAAAATATGAAAGAAAGTAAGTCAATCATGAAAATGAATTTTAGTTTCTCTTTATAGTCCTATAAAAACACATCATGTTGCACATAGTTTTGGAATATGAAGAGTAATTATGTAGGAAATTTTTCTGTTTTGTTTGATATTTGTAGTTATGTCAACTAGGTCCAGTGACAGGAACATCACTCTATGTTAATTTGTACCAAAAGTAAACACATGGTATTCTCTGGCTTAGGTAAGTTATTGCTTACACTGAAAACCAAGAGCTAACTTAAAACAAATGGTTGTAAATGTTGCAATAAATATTAACTTATGTGAAAGGTGTTTTTCGCCTATATTTATACAAAAACTGTTTAATATGAATCCTGCATGCTAAAGGACAGTAGAAAATTATTTTACTGTCTCAAGGAATCCTGGCTTTCAAGTAAATGCCTTATTCTAAAAATTCTGCCTTAGATGTCAGAAATTTCAAAGTAACTATTTCTTCCTCTTAAAATTGCAGTCCTAAACCACTCCTTCATTCGCCTACAACCAGTTGCATATTTTTTAATACCAAATACAAAATGAAAAGATGGGGTTGCCTGCTCAAAAATTTTTAAGAATCTTAAGCTGGTGACAGCAGAACATTACATTAAGCCTGGGGTTGTTTAAGTACAGGGCCATCTGCAACTGCACATTACACATCCATGAAGACAGCTCTTCCTCCATTCCATCCTCAATGGATTCTTGGGAGGTCCAGTACATAGAAATCCCATTTTCAAGCTAGTCCCTGCAGAGTTTCCATATTCAGTGGAACAGCACTACAAACCTGTAAAAACATTCATGCCAAAGGCTGAGGGAGTTAAATCTCCAACACAAACCTGCTAACCCATATGTGACAACCTTAAACAACTGTTATGCAAATGACATTCTTCTCCACTTCAGCTGAGTGGTAATCTATAGTACTGCCTTTTTCATCCACCAAAATCTTAGTAATATTTTGGTTAACCTTCAAATTCAGACACTCTTCATTCATTCCATTTGTGATCAGTCACTGAAGAGTTGTTTTTCATTCATTAAACTCTACTTCAAAGACCATAAGCCAAACACCTTTGTTTTTTCCCCCATAAACACAATTATATTCAATGTTTTCCCAAGGACTTTGAGCATTAATCTGATGTTATTTCCATGACTGCATAAAAACCATTCGTAGATCACAGTTTTATACTGAGTCACATATGATTTGAGGGCACACTAAGGTCTATGGAAGATCTCCTATAGGTCAGAGGGAGTGTCCATCAAAGTTGACTTAGGGACTGTTGGAGCAGGAAGCTGGAAGTGATCTCCAAAATCATCTCCTCTCACCCTTGCTTTGCATAAATGAACAACTAAAAACTGGACTTACAGATAGATAGGGGAAGTGTAAAGACTAGATTCCAGATCCCAGAGATCTTGATTTCAATTACAATATATAATATATCAGTCCCATCCTGAGAAAACAGTGATAAATGCTTCTGTCAGAATGAAAAAAAATCAATGTCTTGTGAATAGGTGTAACTGTGACTTGAATTTGACAGATAACATGTTAGCAGTTACCTTGTCAGCCCTGTGAGCTCATTGTCTCATCACTGTGGCATGAGCTGAGAGGGAGGCTGCTTGTCACTGTAGCATATAAGCACTTTTGTTAAGATTTCTTATGTGTTGTCACTTTAAACCCTCTCTCTTCAGGTGTTTATAACAAACTCATAAGCATTCTGTTCATATTCAGACATCGAAAGCATGAAAACTCTCAGCAATAAAGAGAAGTTAGAAGTGTTTGCTAAAAATGCAAAAGTACCTCAAGTACTTACATCTTTTGTTATGCATAAAAGGGAATGTTTCTAACTATTATTTTACAATTCATCTAAATTTGAAAATTGTTCCTAAATTCTGAAAGACATATTCTTCCCCCATATATAGCAAGCCATTAAAATGATCACCCTCTGAAGTGATTTTATTTTATCATTGGTTTCTTTCTTGGCCTGGAATGAATGTTCCCCACTCCCACCATAGCAAGTTCTCATAACCAGAAATGAATTGTGTGAGTTTTCAATGTAAGGAGACAAAACTTCCTTAGAAGCTCCTGCTTCCTACCATCTCTGTTATTCAGAACTGATTGTTTTCCAAACAGTACATTACTTCTTGGTATTCTTTGCCCAAATGGATTATAGGATTTGTTCTTCTGAAAAGTATTATCAAATCAGTATTGGATATTAAGTAATGGCCTGATACCTCATAGTTAAAAAAAAAATTATGATTTCTATATAAGTTAATCTTCCTCTTAAAGTGATATATTTGTGCCTTGGTCAGCCAACAGTATTTCCATTGGCATGTGATTTTTTCAATCCTATTAACCTTGAACTTAGCCATATGACTTATTTTGTCCAATGTGATATGCATGGAAGAGCAGTTCTCTTATTGCTATTTTGCCATTTTGTCATTGGCATAAGAAGAGCTTCTCGAGCTAGCCCCAGACAGGAAGGAAGTTGTAGGTCAGGTGATAGGGACACAACCTCCCCAGCTGATCCACAGATCAACAGTGAGAAGCAAAATGGCCCCAGGTCCTACAATCAGAAGTTGAGCTTCCAGGCTAGCGCAGCCAAGCTCCTAAAGCCCACAGACACATGGGTGGTAACAGATTATCTTTGTCTAAATCCCCTGGATTTTGAAGTAACTATTTATTCAATAATAGTTAACTATAAAGCTTTCATCGTCAAAACCAGAGAGGGGCCTCCCTGGTGGCGTAATGGGTTAAGACACAACTTATGAAGCTATCACAGCCACCACAGCACAAGTTCAATCCCTGGCCAGGGAGCTACCCACATGGTGCAGGAGACCTCTCCTGACTTGCCTGCTGCTCCTCTCAGCAGTATATTTCAGTCGATCTGCCTGTTCTGTTTCCCACTCTCTCTGGTGAATCCTCTCACCCCCACCACACACACACCTCTGGCCTATACCGCAGTTCTTGTATGCATAAATAAATAAAACTTAAAAAACAAAAAAACAACCAGGGAGAAGTCATCATTGAAATGAACTTGTGAAGGTCTCACAAAGAACGCCTTTAAATTGCCTTGAGTATCAACTTCACCCACAAAGGAAATTGCTGCCATTTGAAAATAAGAATAAATGAAAATGGACAATATTGTTTTCTTTGAAAAAGATGGTTCACCATAACTTCTGAAGAAGTAATGTCCAAGATTAAACACTCAGGAGATGTCCCTATATGCAGACCACAGAGGGTCTCCTTGTTATTCTGAAAATACTCCACTTTAACTAATCTCTACCTCTCACTGAGAATGGCAAAGTTATTTCCCCAACATAAGACATTTATCTCAGATTTAGTGCAATTTTATGGTCAATGATCAACTGCTATTCTTCCAACTTACTAAATAATGGGTAAATTTTATTTTGTTTTTTCTTCACAATTAAAACAGAGGCTAAGTAATTCAAGTTGGATAAAGTATACGTGAATTCTGAATAATACACACAAATACTACAGACATTTGACCCAAATATCAAAGTAATTTCAATTGTACTAATATTGAAATAAATGAAAGAATAAAAATAAATGAACAAGGACAACAGATTCTTATATCATGTTTATTGGTTTCATAAGGCAGTTTCTAATTATGATGTAGATGCTTCCCCATAAGAAGAACCTCGCTAATGATTTAATTCAAGTCAGAGACATGACCTGAGATTTCCTTCAAGAAGGAGCTCAGGATGTTTACTCAAAAAGGCAACAGTGCAAACGAAACCAATAGCTAATGAAGGTTGAGAAATTATAAATAATTTTAAACATTAAATTAAGTGCCTGAAAATGGATTGTGCCCTTGGAAACAAATAACTATTTTTCATTTACTTCCTGTACAGTAAGCAAAATGGCTTTACAGATTTAAAAAAAATCAATGTTTCATTACCTGAAGACCTCGCTGAGGGTTGAGAATATTTTTTTCTTCTGTTGACATCTCATTAAGATTATTTAACAACTAAGCAATCCATTTGCTTCTTTGGTGCTAAAATTGATATATTTTTCAAAATACAATCCAGAGTTTTCAGAGAAAAACTCATAGATTTTTGACCCAGCGTCAATATCTATCACTGAAAGGTATGGAATAAAATGAAACAATAAATGTGTTGAGTCAAGAAGATAGAAAATATATTGAGCAATAAAGCCTTGCTTAATGATGTCATGAAAGGTGAAAAAGGCATATCATGAATATTCTTTTTAATGAGATTATTTTAAAAATCACTACTTTGCATTATTTGGATATTGATAATATATTTTATTTTATAAGCATGCATTAGAAAGCATGAAGTTTTTTGTTATGTATTTTCAGATATAGCAAATAAAGGCATTTTTGAGATCTATCTTTGTTCATTTTTTGATATAAGTTCAGGCTTACAGAATGGTTGCAAGAATAGCATTTAGAATTAGAATTCCCATGTATCCTTCATGAAGATCTTCTAAATGTTAATATTTTACCAATTAGCTTTATCACCCCAACTCTTGGAATATAAATTAGAAGTACACAAGGTTAAGTGCAGACATACTACTTTACTCTTGGATATTTCAGAGTGTATAACCTAAAACAAGATGATCATTGTGCATTGTCACAGTATAATTATCAATGTCAGCAATTAACACTAAAAAGTATAATCAGATCATCTACAGGCCTCATCAACTACAATGTCCCAACAATGTTGTTTATAGCAAAAGAAAATCTGTTTACATATTACATTCAGATATATCTCCAGTCTCCTTTCATCTAAAACAGTTTCTCAGAAAAATTTTTCATTTCACAGATACTTTATAAGAATAATCTCACTATTTTGTAGAATGCTTCTCAAATAGGGATTGTCTGATGTTTCCCACAGAAAATATACTGATTACAAGTGATTGTAAATAATTACATGAAGGGAAACTCAAATTCATTCGTTACTAGGGAAATGCAAATGAAAACCCCAATGAGATGATAATGATATATTTCTACTGAGATTATTAAAATGATAAAGACTGACAATGCTAAATATTATTGAAAATACAGAGCTGCAGAGCAAGTGCAACTCTTATATAGTGCCAGCAGATACACAGATAATATGGTCACTTTAGAAGAGACTTGCCATCTTCTGATAAAGTTAAACCCATGCTCATTATTCTGTAACAGCTTGCCGAAGACAGGATCCATCCATCCTCCCTAAAACTGATGATTCCACATATGAACAGAGATAATATGAAAATGTTTCTTACTCACACCTGAGGCTTTCAAGGGAGAGCAGGGCAAGCACCTATGCCAGTACAAAATGACTTAAGCAAAGGGAAAGGCCATAGCTTTGTTTTTTTATTGTAGTTAGGGTACAGGACCAAGGTGAAGGTTACAGACTAATTTTGAACTTCTCTACTGGCAACAAGGGAGGGAGCACACAGATATTTCTGGGTGTGATTTGCCCAGATGTGGAAAAGATAGAGAGTATTGCTGCATTTAAAAAATTTACTATGATCAAATATCCAAAATGGAGTCATACACTGTGAAAAATGTGTTGATTCACAGAGGGGGAGGGTTTAGGTGCATTAAAAAGGTAGAGAGGGTCAATTTGATAGTGGGAAAAGTACAAGAATTTTGGTGGTGGACATGGTAAGACATGCACATCTATTGAAGCACATAGCTACACCACCAAATTTTGTATAGTATTGTAAATCAATAAAATCTTATTTTTAAAAAGGTCAGATACTTTATTATACTTCCCATTATATCCAGCATTCCCACTACTATAGATGTACTCAAGAAATGATAACATATATCCACCAAAAGCTGTATGCACATGTTTATAGCTAAAAATTAGCAACAACCCAAAAGTACATCAATTGATTCAGTAAACAAACTGTAGTACATGTATGAATGAAATACTACTAAGCAATAAAAAGGAACAATTTCTAGTTATATACCATGGCATGAATGAATTTTAAAAGCATTAAGATGAAAAACTAGATACAAATGACTACATACTGTGTTATAATTATATGACAATTTGGAGAAGGCAAAAACACTATAAAGACAGAAATCAGACAAGAGGTTACCAGGGATTGGAGATTAGTAGATGGAATTGATTCTAAAGGATGTGAGAATCACTGTGATATATTAATTACACTGCTAATTAATAGTAGTTACATGGCTCTATCTCTCTAAAAACCCAAGAATCAATACATGTGGAGGGCATACTTTTCATTATGAAAATCATACAGTCATAAACTTATTTTTAAAAAATTTAGAAGACAAATAAAGTTAACATTACTAATTTCTCCAGTTTCTTGAAAAGTAAACTGAGTATAAAGAAGTCTAAATGGTCTGTTAAAAACCATACATGGGTGAGTGATGGAGGCAGAATTTAAATCCAATGTACTGAGCTCTCATCTCAGCTAAATAATGATGTTACATCTTTTGTCCTATATTGGTATTTTTTTAAGATTGATTGGTTGATTGATTTATACAAGCACTGGGTACAGTCAGAAGCATGGGAAGGTGAGAGAATTCACCAGAGCCAGAGCAGGGAACAGAACAGGCAGACTGACAAAATACACTGCTGAGGGAAGCAGTGGGTGTGGCAGGAGAGGTCTGCACACTGTGTGGGACCCTCGCCGGTGGCCAGGGATTGAACTGGTGCTGCAGAGGCTGCAGGCAGCTTCGCAGCCCAGCACTCAACTGCTGTGCCACCAGGGGAGGCCCCTATATTGGTATTTTTAAGGCCTTTCCTCATCAACAATGTGAAGAGGATTTAGACTTGTGCCATTCCAAGGGGTCATATTAATTCTATTATATTCATGTGTAAAAGAGTAAATCAAATATTTTGCTTATCATAATAAAAAAAAAACTACCAACAATAAGTCCTTCCTGAACATAGGATGCTTATTGATAGTGTCCAGGTAAAAACCAATAAACCAGAGAACGTAGAACAGGGGAAGATTTTGCTGAATTTATTTATTTATTTATTTTTTAAATGTATAGGCATTTTAATCATCTGATTCTTTTTTTTTAATTAATAAATTTTATTTTTATATTCCCCATACAATTGCAATCCCCCCATTCTGACCCCAATCCCTCCCCTCCCGCCCCCCACCCCCCAAAAAGTGTCTCTGGTTCATAGTTTTTGTTGATTTTGATTTTCACTTTCTTATAGTTAGTCATTTTCGGGGTCCCTTATTTAAGTATTCTAGATTCCTGCTATGAGTGAGACCATCCGGTATTTTTCTTTTTCTTTTTGGCTTATTTCACTGAGCATGATCCCTTCCAGCGCCATCCATGTTGCTGCACATTGCATGTGTTTATCTTTTTTGAATGCTGAGTAATATTCCATGGTATAGATTAAGTGTGCAGTTACAGTAGCTGGTCTCTAAGCTCCAGCTATCATTCCTGCTCCATACAGGGTTGAAACAAGCATATTACGCCTGTGAAAGTGAAATGCAGTCCTAAGGTCTGTGATTGTTGCAACATGAAAAAGATATAACTGCTAACCTGAAAATGCAGATCATAAAATGTCAGAGTCTAGAACTACAGAAAGTGATTGCATTTGTGATTTGTTCTAAAAGTAAATACACAGCATAATAGAGTTAAATATACTTCTTTATAAAGTCCACATAAGGTAAATTAAAAATTATCTTTCCAACTTGCAATATAAAACATGATACAGATTGGGACAGGCATTAAAAAAAACCTACACATAATGTCTACTGATTAAAAAAAGGTAATTTAATTAATCATAGAGGAATATAATTCCTTTTCATATCATTTATGGATTCAGATTTAGGCTGTTATGTTAACGTGGTGGGATCAGGTGATTTGAATCTTTTTGGGTATGACTGTGAAGTGTTTTAATGCTAAAGCATTGAGGACAAATAAATGCAGCTAATTACTTATGTGTACAGGAATAATGTAAATATCTACTGGGCCGGGGTTCAATTAGAGTCCCTGAACTCAAGGGCAGATTTTAGACCAGATCATTTGAAAATAGCAGCATCCTCCTTCATAATTATAAGATCAATGACTGACAAGATAATTAGTATATCTGGTAATCAAGGTAACAGCTTTTGCAGATCTAATTAGAGTATATTTTGTTGCTTGTAATACATGCCAAAGGTGTTAAACTAATCTTCTGTACTTAAAGATGATGGCTGAATCTTAGACAACTAATCTGTGTAAGCTGTATCCCTTACTTCATAAACAGTAGGAGACTGTGAGAAAACAATAGATGAATTATGATTACAGTACAATTAGGACAAAGCAGTTACCCTTTCTAGGAGGAACATCAATTTGAATAGCTAAAATGCAGTCAACTGACTGACTAATACAGTACAGATGCATAATCTAATATGCAACTTATAGATGAATATTAGAGACAGACACAGAATATTTACCAATTACAAAATTAGTCTATCACCACGCAAACTGCTTGTATTTAATTGGGTCTCAGAATCATACAATTCTGGGTTAAAGTCCTTGCTGTGACCTATAGATATTTGACAACTTTTGCGAAGGGAGTCTGTTGCTTGTACCTGCACACCTTGTCTATGGGTCAAAGTGTCTTCATTTGGAGTATCCTCCTACCCTTATACATGTGATCTTTTTAAGGCTATAAATTTTCGATTCCAACTTTCCCTGCCACCGATCGGGAAGGGTAGTGAGTAGCAGAGTAGTTTGTCAAACAAATCTAGGCATGGGGCAGAGTTAAACATAGTTCCTTTTCTGGAGGTGAAGGAGTCACATGGAAGGAACTAGAGCACAGTCTTTAGATGCTAAGAACAGCATCCAGTTGAGTCAAGGAGGAAAAGGGGAACTGTCCTATAGCACCAGGAAACTTAATTCTGCCCATGAGAATGAACTTGGAAGCAGTTTTCCCACCAGGCCACAGAAAAAGAATTGTTAAGCCACCACCTTGATTTGGCCTTGTGAGCCTCTGAGCAGAGAACACAGCCTCGCCATGGAGGCTTCTGACATAAAAACTGTGAGCTAATAAATGGATGCTGCTTTGAGTCACTAGTTGTGCAGTAATTTGTTATGCAGCGAATAGAAAATTAATGTAGCCAAGACATCAAAGATGAGCTACACTATCCAGGTTAAAAGTGGCTTTTGGTAATGGCCACCTGCCTTATATCTGAACACACACAACACTAAACACCACATTTCAAAAAATACTAATCTCTCTCTTTTAATATTTGAAGGTCACCTGTGAGGATGATCTCAAAAGTACAAAGACCATATGTTATCTAAAAATAAATGCTTCTCACAAAGCTCTACATATCTTCCTTTTTTCAACACAAATGCATACAATTTATGATCAGCAGCATAAATGTTTCAATAATCAAGCGTGACACTGGCCCATTAAAAGGCATTGAAATCAGAATACTGGGAATTGTCTTTTTGTAGTTGAAGACAAAGAAGCAAAACTTGCTACTACATGATGGTAACTTATTAGAAGAGGCCTACTCACAGAAACTGAATCTCTTTCCTGAAAGATTAAAAATCTCATTCTTAGGGACAAAGTAGACATCTGTTAGTACATAAGGATTATACACAGGTGTCTAAGTATTGTAAATTCAACATCTGCCTTCCCTTGTGTTGAACAACCTTCTGGTTTAGCTAAATTGTTTTAGAAGAAGATCCTTATGAAAATCTAGGAGCACAAAGAATCTTTTTCTTTCATAAGTTTTGAAAGAAAGTTTCCCTTCAACATCAAGCTGTAGCATGTAAACAGTGGTCTGAAAAAATAATTGTGCTCTTTAGTCTTGTTTCAGATTTCACTTTTCACTTAATACTGTTCTCAACCTGCTGCCAAGACATCCTGGAGATGATGGATGGGAACAAAAACAAAGATTTTGGAGTGTAGCAGACGTGGTTACAAATGCCAACTTTACCATTCATTAGTTGAGTAAATAACAAAATCTCAGATTTTATCTATGTTTTTAATTTTGTATTTTTATCTGCAGTCAGAATGAGTACTACTTAGCAATGTAAGTCCACAGCATATCACTATTCTGTTCCAATCCAGTGCCTAGTTTTGTTACATTTATTCTGAAATCTAATTGTTGTGATCTCTCCAGTTCATTACAAATTTCACCAAAAATTATTCAGTTATACCTATTGAAAATTTTTCTCTGGATGCTTTCATTTTTCAGCACTCTTGTTTTGTTTTCATCAATAGCCTTTGACTTATCAAGAAACTATTACTAAAATAACCAGTTTGAGTTAAGGATAGTCTCAACAACAAAGTCTTGGTAGTTTAAAGTAGATCTGAGAAGCTCAATTCTCTCAGTGTTGTAGAGGAGGGGGTATTTAACACGTTCAGTAGGGATGTTGTTAGCCCAGGTCAGAAGGGTTCCCATTATATTAATAACTTTGCTGTATTTCATTAACCATAATCACTTTAAGCCAAATTTTGTTCAATAGTAATCACAGTTGTAACAATCCAGTGGTGTTCATTTTCCAGGTTCTATAATGTCCAGTAATGTCCTTTTACACATAAAAACCACACTCACCAAGCTATATTTTATAAGAGTCAGAATCAAGCCATTTGGTATTTTATAAATTCAGAGAAACACTATTATTCATTCTAAATGTGACAGCATAGCTTTAGAGGTGGGCAGCCTTCACACAAGTAATCTGCTGATTAGTGCTAGTATGCATATCAGAAGCCAGCAAACTACAATTTGCACTGAATGCCAGCTGCATAACAACTTATCAGAGAAGTCCAGATAGGAGGGTAAGGAATATCCCTTCCTTAATTATGAGCATGTGTATGCTGGTGCAAACCTACATTAGTATGACTGAGCATTCTGGGATAAGTTAATGCTATTAAAATTCATTACATATTCCTAATATGCATGCCAGTGCTTCTTAGTGGTAATATGTCTCTGAGTCTGTGCTGAGAAAGTCCAGTAAGAACTGATAGCAGTCCAGTCAGGAATTCCAGTAGATGTACTAAAGAAGGCTTTGCAATATTTTAGAAAAAATACTTTTGGTGACTGTGCATACTAATTCAGTATTAATATTAGGTGACCTTAATTCTGTTCAACCCCCCTCCATCGCCAAAACAACAACAACAACAACAACAACAACAACAACAAAAAAAAACTTTCAATTTGGAGGTAGGCATCTGGATTTTTTGTAAGAAAGGAAAAATTAATTCAAAGTGAAGAAAAGTTGGTGAGGTATTAGATTGTCCTCCGGCTTCTTGTCTTTGGCTAATACTGAAATTTACTTTTTTTTTTTTTTATTGTGGTAACGTTGGTTAACACTATGTGATTCAGGGGTACAAGATCATGCCCCTTCAGATGTATGTTACCACATCACACCTATCACCAATCATTTAAATTTAAATGACTGTAGGTAGCACTTATACTATCCAAAGTCTATTGTTTTTATCCTTGATTTATTTATCTTACCTGGCATGTCCCTTTATAAATGAAGATCTAGTTGAGAAGCCAATATTTCCTTAAGAGTGATGGGCCAAGCAAGGGAAAGCAATGCTGAATCTTTTGCTTACCTGCTATGTCCTACTCTGACAAAATACAAATGCAGGCTATATTTGACCTGGAGATTGTAATATAATGGGAAGTACCTTAATTTGGGAGACAGGAAACAGATTTCATTCATCCATTAATTTACTCATTCAGTCATTCTGATGACCAACATGTATTTGCCCACAAGTTACCATTTAGGGGATATAATAATGAGAATTAATAATGTCATCTCCAAAGATTGTTGTAAGGATTCAATCTAATGATGCATGTGTATTTATTACAAATCTTGTTTTTGGATTCCATGACTGTCTTTGTCTCACTTGGTACATCATCCATGCTGAATTGTCTCTCTCTGACTAGATGAAATGCCCTACTTAGGGATATGCTTGCTGAATGAGCACCAAGGTGCTAAATGATACTGCCTGGAAATATGAGAGTGGACTTTTGTTGGAATATATTGTACCACTGGGAAATGAGATATGAAATATAACTAGACAGATAAACTCCTCCTCTTTCTCTTGCTAGACTGATTTTCTTTGCAAATCCTCAGGAAAATCCCATGTGGCAAGTAAATATACCTGAAAGGTATCTTGTTAGTGCAGTGACAGACACATTAAATTGACTGCATTTCATTTATTGTTACCTTTCCTTATGTATTTCCCTCTCTTCTTTCCACCTTTACTGTCCTGGAATTAATGTCTCCCAAATAAAGTTTCAGTATTTACCTAGACAATGTTCAGTCTTTCTGACCATAAAAAGGGCAATTGAATATTCAGAAGACCTCTTTCAGCTCTCTATGCTGTCTGCAAGGATACCAATTTTTTTTTTACTTATAAAATAGTCCTTTTTAAAGGATCACATAAAAATGTTTTTTTTTCCTATGAACTAAACTTATGAAATCAGAAACTGCTTTCTCTTTCTTAAAAAACATTCTTGGTTCCCAAAGTCTCTTTGCATCTGAAAATTAAAAGGAGTTGTATTAGGCAATGTCTAAATGATCCACGCATTTCTAAAATTCTGTAATTTGTGATTCCATTTGTAGAGTTCTCACATTTGAATGGCTTATTTAGAGGGCGGAAAATAATTACTATGTTATTGAACTTAGCAATTGCAATATGCACTAGAATTCATCTTCTGCATACATTGCAACTAGTTCTGTATTTCACTCACTTAACTACAGCAGCAGCTACAAACCAAGACATTTGAGCCTTGCAAATAGAATATAAGATGTTTATATGATAATTCTAAGACCTAAGAAAGAAAAAGGGCTTTTTTTTTTTAATTTAAATAAAGCACTTTTGGATCTCCCCTGGTGGCACAGGCTTTTGAGCGCAGCACTGTGAAGCTGTCCACAGCCTCTACAGCACCGGTTCAAATCCCAGCCGGCGAGAATCCCACTGGCATAGCATACCTCTCCTGTCTGGCCCACTGCTCCCCTCAGCAGTGTATTTCAGTCAGTCTGCCTATTCTGGTCCCCAGTCTGTCTCTGGTGAATCCTCTCTCCCTCCCAAGCATCTGGCCTGTGCCCTGGTTCTTGTATGCATGAATAAAAAAAACAGTTATTAAAAAAAGAATGAAAAAAATAAAAAAGCACCTTTGTTATATTCAACTTCAAGCATAAGTTTATTTTATTGTATTTGAATAACTGAAAACTGATAATGCATATATGGACTAAAGTCTATGCTACACAAAATAATGAAATTATATTATTCACTAATGATTAGAGCATGGCATGAAATAATTAAATTTATGTTTCTAGAATAAAAACACACAAAAAATTCATTATGTAAAATTCTCAGTGCAAAATTTCTTCCCCATTTATAATTAGTTGCTCCATGAGAAAGTTCTAAATATATGATTATACTGATAATTTAGCAATATAAAAACTATCTTCAGAGCACAGCTTAAACAAATAAGAATGTCTCACCAGTATATATTTGTTCCTGGCTACTATACATTGTTTTTTTATGTTCAGAATTTCAAAACTTGGTCTAAGTATTATCTTATTAGAATATTGTGATATTTGGTAATTAGAAACTTTCATAGTATTGTATTTTCAACTTATACCAGTCACTCAACAAGTGCCAGCATCAGAAATTGAAAGATGGAAGATGACACAGTGGACAGCAAAATGGTCAAAATGTCCATGGTGCTTCATTTTTAATAAAATGCAAGGACCCCCCCACACACACACACACTAAACCAAACAAAAGTTTCCAGCTGATGTTATGTAGTCTCTAGAATTTCAGCCAAGTTGCATTTCTGTATCTATGAAAATATTGATAACTGCTTAAGTAATTCTTCAATGGCTGGATGGCCAGATGCCAATACCCCATATCAAGACACATGCCAGATTTGGTCTTTCATCTGCTGGTGGAAATAGCACAACTATTTTATCTAAGGCCTTCCCATTCTGGGTTATCTGTATGTGGAGCAACATTTTGATATTCATAACATCCAGAGATAAAAAAACAAAGTAGAAAAATTCAGAGTGGATGAGGCTGGCTTTAGGGTCATCTCACACTTGCCTCCTATATACTATCCCCAGCCTTCAGCACTCCAGAATCCCTTTCTTCCCTCTAGTGATGGGGACATCTTATTTCAGCCTCTTTACTGAGTGGTCCTTCCCAGATCAAGCTGTGTGACTTCTTATCAGAGGAGCTGATGGGCTATTTATTTATTCAAAAGGATATAATAATATATTTATTCAGTCAGTCACTGAACAAACATGAGCTGAGCACCCATTTTGTACCAGGCACTATGATAGACACTAGAAAAATATCACCCTATGGGCCTCCCCGGCGGCACAGCTGTTGAGCGCTGGGTTGCAAAGCTGTCCGCAACCTCTGCAGTGCCAGTTATATCCCCGGCTTCTCCCCAGCCACAGGAGGAGGGTCCCACATGGCACGCAGACCTCTCCTGCCGCCCGCTGCTCCCCTCAGCAGTGTACTTCTGTCCTTCTGCCTGCTCTGCTCCCTGCTCTGGCTCTGATGAATTCTCTCACCCTCCCGCACTTCAGACTGTACCCAGTGCTTGTATAAATAATTGAATAAATCTTTAAAAAAGAAAAAAGAAAAATATCACCCTAGTAAACACAGTGGTAAGAAAGACAAACCCTTGCTTGGTTATTCAAAATCCCACTTTACTTTGTTTTAAATAAGTAAAACTGTAATAGACCAAAGCAATAGACCCTGACTGGAGAATTTTAAACAGAAATGTATATACTTTGAATAGAAATGACTCTCTTAAAAGACTTTCAAATCTCAGGGCTCACACTATTTCTCTCTATTCAGAAGATCATCCTTGAGCACAGCATACAAGTTGTTCAAAACATGTTAAATGGAATTTTTCCTATAGCATTGGGATGTATGTAAGATTAAGCCCTAAAAAGCTTATTGCAAAAGGCAATAAATAGCTTTACATAAAAAAAGAAATTTCCAGATACATTAATGCCACTCTGAAATTTTTCTCAAATTTTATAAATTTATCAGTCATTACATAGTTGCATAATTTGGAGGGTACATCTTCACACCTCCATTTGTGATTACTATGTTGAATAGACCTGGATAATTCAGGATAATTTCCCCATCTCAAGATCCTTAACTGATTCATATATATAAAGTCCCTTTTACCATTTAAGAGAATATTCATAGATTCCAGGGATTAGGAAGCTAATAGTATTCCACCCAAGAAAGCACCCCAGCAACAAAAAGCTTGGAGGCATGGCATGGCGGGGATAGGGGCTTTGTCTCAAGAGAATCAGAGTAATATGACTCAAGTCAGAGTTCTCAAAGCCATCCCTGTGACACCCAGATGTGCCCCATGAAGGACCCAAGATATGGATCACTCCCTCACCCCAGAGGCAACAATGTGGAATTTCAACAGCTCCAAGCAAGTCAAGACTTCCTCTAATCTATTCTTCTCCCTTGATCCTGGAAGACCTAGGGGTGCTATTTGGGGTTAGAGTGAAAAATGAAGAAGAATGTGACAATAAAACAAGTTCTGCCCTCTATGGTAGTTTAGTTGTAAACCACCAAGAAGTGAGAAACTGTGAATTAAATGATATTGAAATTTTGCTTTTTACAAAGCCAAACATTATACTACCCCAATATGAGTCTTCTAAAAAAATACAACTCTTCTAATGGAAAAGTGTGGATTCTGCCTGCAAGACAACCAAGGTGGAAAAGGAGATCTACCAGAGAATGTTTGAAAGATAAAGTTGGAAAATAAGCAGATCCTTTTCTATTTGTATGACTCAGACTTTAGCCTATTCAACAAAGTGGTCACAGTGATTTGTGTGTGTGTGTGTGTGTGTGAAGTTACCTACATATACAGTTGAGTCATTGGCTTTTAATAAAATACTTTCATGTCACTGATTTCCTGTGCATGCTTGCCTAGAAATACTCCTTTTGTCAACTGCTGTGCCGTCCACCACTCCTATATTTAACAGCAATGTGCTCATTCCCAATTCACATACACTCCTAACTATTCAGAGCCTGCCTAATTCTCTAAATGTATTAACTGGCGCTGGATTGACATCTTCTATGTTGTTCAGCAGTTGTTACATTGGCTTCTAAATTATTTTAGGTTGGCATTACAGAGATAATCTGTCACTAATGCAAACTTGTGTATTTACAATATTAGAAACATTGTCTTGTTATTTTTTCATTACTACTGTATTTTCTGAGTCTCCCTCATTACCATGTGTATTGTTTCATTATTTACATTTTGAATGCTATTATCTCCGAGACTGTCAGCTCAAGCATTCTGATATAATTACAATGTGGGAAGAGAATTATCTAAATATGGATCTTCCTGCTCATGCTCAAATAAATTATTGTCTAACTCTTCAAATGCTTCTTCTAGGTCCTCATTAAGACACTCGTAGCCTGGGGAAGTGATGGAGCATCAACTGCTTTTGTCTAAGGGTCTAAAGGTACAGAAACAAAAGTAGAGATAGAAACTGATCAAGACTTGAAGTGAAGGACTTTCCTATGTTAATAAAAAAAGAATGCAAAAACATATAATAAAATATGTATCTAAAGCAATAAATAGCCTTGAAAAAAAGACTTGTATTTGAGGTTCTGAAGGTAAAACAATTGCAGAACTGAATAGGAAATATTCAGGTGTATTGTCTTGATTTAGTAATTACCTGTTCAAAGATCAAATAATACCCAAGGGACTTTATTGCCCTAGCTTTAAATACCAGCTGTACATTCATGCCTTCCAAATTTCTGTCTCTATCTTTGGCCTCCCTACTGAGCTTCAAGTTCAAATATCCAACTTTAATTTTGGCATCAACATCTTGGAATCTCAAACTTAACACACCTAATACAGAAATCTTTCCCCAAAATCTCTGTTCCCTCTTTCCCCCACCACCCAGGCTCACTACCCTCTATAAAACTGCCACTCACTTTCCTCTCTTTTTCTAACCCCCTCAAAAATCTGCAGCTGAGGGCCTCCCCTGGTGGCGCAGTGGTTGAGCGCTGGGCTGCGAAGCTGCCGGCAGCCTCTGCAGTTCGATCCCTGGTCGCCAGCGAGGGTCCCACATTGCGTGACAGACCTCTCCTGCTGCGCCCACTGCTCCCCTCAGCAGTGAATTTCATCAGTCTGCCTGTTCTGTTCCCTGCTCTGGCTCTGGTGAATTCTCTCACCCCCCACCCCCCCGCCGGACTTCTGACTGTGCCCAGTGCTTGTATAAATAGGTAAATGGGTACATCTTAAAAAAAAAAAAAAAATATATATATATATATATATATAAAATCTGCAGCTGAACTTTACACTGAATCACTACAACATGTCATTCCCCATGATATCAAACAAGACTGAAAAGATAATATTAAAACTGAGAAACTTCTATCTTTCCAATTAACATAGCATTCTTGACAGAAGTCTAAATCCTGGAGACAGTAAGTCTAATCTGACTATGGTAGGGACATCAACTATACTCTATCAAACCCCAAAAATTTCTCCTGACTTCTCTCTTACTCCCCACAACTAATTGTTCAAGTTCCATAGGTTTATCTACAGAATCCATCCAGATTCTGTCTACTTCTTTCCATCTTTACTGAAAATGCCCTTGTTCAAGAAATCATCACTCTGTATGGCCTTCACGCCACCTCCCGCATGGCAGACCAACTTAAAACTCTTGCCCTTCTGAACACAGCAGGCAGTGTGAACTCTATAAAATGTGCATTGTGTTATGTCACACTCCTGCTTAGAGCTCTGATGGCTTCTCATCACATTTAGAGAAAAGTGTATGTCTCTCACCTTTGGACTGCAAAGTCCTCAATGACCAGCACTTTACAACTTCTTGGATTCATTTCCTCTCAGCCCCTCATCATTTCTGCCTCATGTTCCCTGCATATGCTGACCTCCCTGTCAAGAATACTCTGCTTCCAGAAGAGATATATGCAATCTATGTATATTGCAGCACTATTTGTAATAGTCAAAATATGAAAAAAACCTGAATGCCCATTGATAGACTGGATTAAAAAGATGTGTTTTGTGTGTGTGTGTGTATATATATACATATATATATATATATATAGTTTAGCTGTAACAAAAGATGAAAATTTGCCACTTGTAGCAACATAAAAGGAAATTGAGAGGATTATTTAAAGTTAAATAAGTTGGAAGAAAAAGACAAATATTAGACAATCTCACTTATATGTGGAGTGTAAGGAACAAAGCAAATAAACATATAAAAAATGAATTATTGGACTTCAGCAACAGAACTGAGATTACAAAAGGAGAAAAGGGTGAGGGGAAGATGTAGAGCAACCATGGCTGATGCCCGCACTGCCAGTCTTCCTCCTTATGCTAAATAGTCTGGTTCCTGGTGATCATCTTGCATGACTGGGAGGAGCAAAATTAGAGACTCAATGCCCATGCAGTGATGGGTACTCAGTGCTTTCTGCAAAGCCAATATCTGAGTCTTGCCCAGCTACTTTGTGTCTACTTTGTGCTAGACTGTCAACTGCCCACTGTCAACATAGTTAGAGCTCTGTGGCACAGTTCTTGTTTTAGTGTGGGGGAGACTCCATCTAATTGATCATGTCCTCTAGTTTTACATCCAAAACGCATCCTGAATTCATCTCCATTCTCTCTGCCATTGGTGTCCAGAGTCTCCCAGACTTGCAAAAACTTCTCTCTCCTGATCTCTTTTTCTACAAATGTCCCAACCATAAACAGACTAGACTTACTGTTTCCAGATCCCATCAAGAATACTATATTTAGGGGCCTCCCTGGTGGCACAAGGGGTTAAGATGCAGCACTGTGAAGCTGTCCACAGCCACTGCAGCACGAGTTTGATCCCTGCCCAGGGGGTGACCCAGATGGTGCAGCAGACCTCTACAGACTTGCCTGCTGCTCCCCTCAGCGTGTATTTCAGTCAATCAGCCTGTTCTGTTGCCCACTCTGTCTCTGGTGAATCCTCTCCCCCACCCACACACACACCTCTGGTCTGTACCCCAGCTCTTGTGTGCATAAATAAATAAATCTTTTAAAAAAATAATGCTATGTTTATTGGAAAGATAGATGTTTCACAGTTTCAATATTATTGTTTCAATGCTATTTGTTACCCTGTGGGATTATATGTTATAGTGATTCAGTGAGAAACCTGAAGGGGATTAAAAAAAGAAAGGAAAGGAAATGACAGAATTTGCCTCAAAAAAATGTTTCTTGAAGCCCTACTTAGCATTCTTGACCATTTTAAGGCAAAAAACAAACAACAAGGGTGAGCCCGCAGCTTCTAAGTCTGGCGTTGCCTGCTCACAACACATCTGTTTCTCCATGGATGAAACAAAATGTAAAAACAATAAATAATCAATTCTTCCTTCTAAAATACTGCCAAGACCCCAGAGGGGAAGAGATAATGAAGAGTTATTGAACTGTTTTCTTGGAAAAAATGCTATCCTAAATCATAGTTTTGACATCTAAAAAGTAGGTCATAATCTGTTGCTCAGTAATATTTCCAGAACAGTAAGCTAATGTTAGATTAATAATACAAAATAATAATATAAAATCTATGACTATACTATAGATATATGAAAATTATTTCACCAGCAATTTACAAATCTGTAATCTATCATAAAACTTACATTATCTAAAAATGTCAATATAATGGAAGAATATGATTAACCTATTCTTTTCAGGCAATAGAATGACTGCTATTATGATTTTATATTTTGTTTAACACTCACTGGGGACCAGATACATGTGATCCATGTATTCCAACCCCCCACCCCAAGATAGATCTTTATCAGATAAAGAAACAGAAACATAGAGGCCAATGCAGTGTCCACAGGTATACAGAGCTCTGTAATAACTTGGGCTTCAAACCCAAGCTGCATTTTCTCTAATTACCAAACGATGTTGCCTATAGCTTCAGCTAGTGATAACCAGTGACATTCATTAAGTCCTCCCAGATTTCCATGCACTATGGAAAACATATTGTAGTTGCTATGTCATCTAATCTTCTGAACAATCCTCAGGTGAAGGATCTATTAGGTTAACCTTCCCTTAAAATTGATGATGGTATGATTTTATGGAAAATTTCCCCCATACCACTGTCTGCTAAAAACAATCCTGTGTTATGTTAAATTTTGCAAAGTCTAAGAGCACCCCCACCCCCCCCCAACCCTGGCAGCAGCTCCATTTATATTGCTGTTTCCTCAGTAGTCCCAGACAAGATCCACTATTGACAGTCACAGACCATTTCCATTCTTTTTTATTCCACTCTATTTTGGGGCATCTAGAAACAGTCTAACTCTTTTTGTTTTTAAATGAGGCAGGACTATTTTTAAAGTGATGCTTCTTAACCTTCTGGCTGTGTAGATCTGTCTGTGAAGCATCATTTCTCATTCCAACCCAGCATTAGGACTGAACACTCCAAGAGAAAACCCATCCTCACCAAGGAAGCTCAATATATTAGGACTGCAAATCATAAAATATAAGACAATTTTCAACTGAATTAATTGGACCACACTGACAAAGGCCTTTTATAAACCTCGGCCAATGAATCTTTTTCAAAGCAAAGCCTATAATATTCTTTTATTAGTCCACAAACAGCAAATGTAATACAGATATCAATCTTACTGGAATAGCAGAGAAATCTCTAGAGCAAACAGAAGAGAACTAGAAACTCCATCAAACAGCAGCAACCGGCATTTCAACAACAATTGCCATTAAAAGCAAAACGTTTCCAGAATCATGGAGGTGAAACATTGGTACTCTAAAATTGGGGCTTATTAAATACAATCAAATAAATGTTACTACTGATTACTTCCAATATAACAGGCTCTGTCCCGAACACTTTAAAAGTATGATTTTCTATGAATGCATGGGGAAGTACAATAATTATTCATACTTTACAGATTAGGAAATTGAGGCAGAGCTAAACCAAGTAAATCATTTAGGGTTTTATAGCCCATAAGAAGAGTTAGGTATTGTGGCCAAGAATTCTGAACCCTGTATTTTTAGTCTGCTGTGTCTTTCAGACCATGAGTGATACAGATTGTAAACCGCACACTGAATTATAACTGGCCACACTGAACTATAAAGTTCTGTAACATGGTGGTCCCAGGGAAAGGGAAGATTCCAGGTTCCATGCCCCACCCAAGGAAGAGTAGAGCTGAGCAGGGAGGAGGAGAAGCTAGAGAGAAGGAAGGAAGAAAGAGGAGAGCAAAACGGAGACCTAAAGGAGGCACATGGAGCAGACAGACATGTGAAGAGTCTGCACTTGCTTCTCAGCCTTGGACTTGGACTGGGGACTTGGGGCATATGGAAGGAGACACTTGAAACAGACATGGGTGAGAGACCCATGGAGAGGTTATTAACAATGGCAGCATTTATCTTGACTTTGATTTTGCTCTTTTCCTTCTAGACTTATCTGGCCCCTGTTACCGCTTTTCTAAGGGTCCCCACCAGAAGGTGCCTTAGACTTGTAGCAAGTTTTTGGGCCTCAATGGCCCTGCTTTGGGTCAACTCTGTTTGGGTGGGCATTTACCCACAAGGCAATGGGTAACTTTGGGTGCTTGATTTGGAAACTATTTTATTTATTCTTTCCCTTCTCTTGTCTTTATTACACACTAATTGTATTGAAGATACAATACAATTACTCTACTCTTCCTTGGGTGGGGCATGGAACCTGGAATCTTCCCCTTCCCTGGGGACCACCATGTTACAGAACTTTATAGTTCAGTGTGGCCAGTTATAATTCAGTGTGCTGTGTTACAATCTGTATCACTCATGGACTGCAAGACACAGCAGACTAAAAATACAGGGTTCAGAATTCTTGGCCACGATACCTAACTCTTCTTGTGGGCTATAAAACCCTAAATGATTTACTTGGTTTAGCTATGCCTCAATTTCCTAATCTGTAAAGTGTGAATAAGGCAGCATATCCCAACTGCTGGCTACCTCAGCTGTGCTTCCATCTCCTGCCCTCTTGCCTGACCCCTGTCTTTCTCGTCTTTATTGCACATTAATTGTATTGAAGATACTTTCCATTAAATGTCTTAATCACTAGAGTATGTTATGTCCACATGCAGTGGATGGCAGAACCTATTTTAGAGAATGCAGGTTTGGGGGTTCCAGGGTACCCCTCACCCTTCCTGGTAACAGTTCTTGCAGCACCATAGCACCTTCTCTCCTTGGCACCCTTACTCTCACAATTCTCTCTCCCTGGGACACATACCTCTGCCAACTCATTTCTTATTCTCTAAGATTTAGCTTACATGTCACTTCCAGAAGGTTGCCATTTAGCCAGCCACCTCTGCCCCAGCATTCAGCCACTGGCATGGTTAAGTGCCCTTTGTCTGGCTTTCAATGTATCACTCATTGTATGCAAAAAAAAAAAAAAAGAAAAGAGAAGAGAAGAGAAGAGAAGAGAAGAGAAGAGAAGAGAAGAGAAGAGAAGAGAAGAGAAGAGAAGAGAAGAGAAGAGAAGAGAAGAGAAGAGAAGGAATCAAGTAGACAGAGGATGATGCTGTCTAGAAATACTATGAACTTAAACAAAAAAAAAAAAAAAAAACCTATATTCACCTGACTGTGTACCTGCTGCCAGAGAATGTTTATTTATTTACCTATTATACAAATGCTTTGGACTGAAGTTATAGTAAAATAGGCACATATTATTTATTTATTGAACTTTTGACACTCCATGGTTCTTATTTTAGCCCAATTTAATCACAGCAAACAAAACAAAATTATATTATAAAGATAAGCTAACTTTTTTTTTCCTTTCCTTGTGTAGGAGGAAAGCAATTGTATGGAGGTCTCTGGATAATAAATAACTTCTCCACCTCTTGCTTTTCTTGGCAGTATTGTGAAATATTTATTATACTTCTTTCCAAAGGCTTAAAAGTATCTTCCTCCTCCAGAGAATATTATTCTGTGACCCAGTGCATATCCCAACTGCTGCCTACCTCAGCTGTGCTTCCATCTCCTGCCCTCTTGCCTGACCCCTGTCTTTCAATGTTGCCATTGGGTTAACTTCTTCTGACAATTTCTGTTGCCTTTCGTTTAAGCTGTTACACTCCATATGGCTCCTCAATCTTTGATGTGGCCCAGAACATATTATAAACCACAGAACACAAACTCTACAATGTAATAGTTCACAAAAAATCTCTGCACTATTCTTTTTTCTTAAGATTTATTTTTATTTATTTATGCATACAAGAACTAGGGTATAGGCCAGAGGTGCAGGGGTGAGAGGATTCACCAGAGACAGAATGGGGAGCAGAATAGGCAGATTGACTGAAATACACTACTGAGGGGAGCAGCAGGCGAGGCAGGAGAGGTCTGCTGAGCCATGTGGGTCAGCTCCCTGGCCAGGAATCAAACTCAGGCTGTGGCAGTGATAGCACTGAGCCTAACCCCTGAGCCACCAGGGAGGTCCCTCTGCACTCTTCTACCCAGGACAGAATTTAGCACAACTCTAAAGAAATGGAAACACCTAGACAAAGAAAGAGAGAAAGATCCTCACTTGTATATAACCCTATGTGTAAAAGAAATTACATTTCAGAATCAAATGGTACTTTTTTTTAAGATTTATTTATTTATTTATACAAGCACTGGATATAGTCAGAAGGGTGGGAGGGTGAGAGAATTCACCAGAGCCAGAGCAGGGAGCAGAACAGGCAGACTGATGAAGTACTCTGCTAAAGGGAGCAGCAGGCGCAGCAGGAGAGGTCTGTGCGCCATGTGACACCCTCGCTGGCCGGCCAGGATAGAACCAGTGCTGCAGAGGCTGTGGGCAGCTTCACAGCCCAGCACTCAACTGCTGCGCCACCAGGGAGGCCCTCAAGTGGCTACTTTCTACTGGTGGACAAATGTTAGAGCAACCAGTCATTGTGGGTAAACTAGAGACCCAAAGCAAATGAGCCTACTGTCGATAATCAATTGTTGGGATTCTGATTTGTATTCTGATTTGGGATTCAATTGCACATTAATCCATGCAGTTCTTTTTGCTGTCGTTAATTTCAGAACTAAACACAGAATTAAAAATGTTTTTAAGAAAGTACTCCCCAATCCCCATCAATACACAGGATGGTTAAACAACTACAAGGAAGATTGTCAATTCTGAATCAATCTAATGGGTAAAAATAGGAAATTGGAGTAAAAAATTGTTCAAATCTCTTTGTGATAGATATTGGCAAATGTTAACAATGAGATGGAATTTCAATTGAAGATTAAAAATTGTCTCAGCATTTATATATTTGGTTTTGCATTT